>NC_140581.1:833579548-834997048 GCF_964204655.1 Triturus cristatus
CCATATTTCGTCTTCAGGTCTCTTTGTACACCCTGATTTTATCCAAAGTTCTTGTTCTTCCTCACTGGCTTCTTCCTGCAACTGTCTAACTTCATTTGTTTCAACTTTAGAGAACACCAAGTGACAATTTGTATTCTTTTTCTCTGTTCCTTTATTAATTGAAATTGAATTTTGTGCACAGAAACGAGCAACGTGGTCTACGTATCTGTTCCCACTGGTCACATAATCATTTCCAGATTTATGTGCCGGACATTTGACCACTGCAATCTCTTTGGCCAATTGTATTGCGGGGAGAGGAGTTGGCCTAATGGCTAGGGTCCTCGACCTCGGACCTGGGGAACTGGGTTCGAGTCTCGGTAATGACGCTGAACATCCTGTGATTCTGGGCAAATCACGTAATCTCCACGTGCCAAACAAAAAATGAATGTGTGTCCTCATGCAACGTAACTGGTGCTATATAAAGCGCTCTGATACCTGATTGGATTTGGGTCAAGTTCGCGCTATATAAAACACTGCAAAAAAAAAAATGCATTCAGCAAATCTTTCACATCTTTACTATTTCTAATTGGGGATCCTGAAGATGTCAGAAACCCATGTTGCATCCACAATTAATAAAATCATGCACCACCCCAAAACCATAGTGACTATCCGTAAATATGGTTACTCTCAAATTTTTGCCAATTATACATGGTCAAAGCAACCAACTCAGATATTTGGGCTGAATTTATCACTTTTTGACAAGATGCTTCCAGAACCATGGTCACTGTGCATACAGCAAATTAAGCACGCAAAACACCTTTCTCATCTCTCAGACAAGAACCATTTACAAACATCACACAATTTGACTCTGATAATGGCACATCTTTTATGTCAAACCTTGGTTTCGCACTGTGTCACATCCAAACAATCATGTTCTACTTCATCTTTTACTTCTTCACAACTCGAACTCTGCAACAAAGTCACTGGATTCAGTGTCATACATCTTGTTACTGTCACATTTTCAGCACCCAAAATCACTCTCTCATATCTAGTCAAACAACTACTCGTCATGTGTTGAGTTCTCGTCCATATCAACAAAAGTTTAACAGAATGTGGTACATACACTCTCACTGGATGTCCCATCACAATTGATTCACTCTGCTCTAGACTCACACAAGTAGCAGCCACTGCTTTCAAACAACATGGCAACGCTGCAGCCACTGAGTCCAAAGTAGCAGAAAAATATGCCACTGGACGACGTGCCATTCCATGTGTCTGTGTCAAAACTGAAAGTGCACACCCATCTCTCTCACAACAGGACATGCTAATTCTTTACTATAATCTGGCATACCCAATACAGGTGCTCGACAAAGACTATCTCGCAATTCAACAAAGGCCTTCACGCTTCCTTCATGCAATTGGATTGGATCAACTACATCTTTGGGAGTCAATCTCTGTAATGGCTTGGCAATCAGTGAAAAACCACTGATCCGCTGCCTGCACTATCCAACCATGCCCAGAAACATTCGAACTTCTTTCTGTGTTCTGGGCGGACCCATTTGCAAGATCTCTGTAATTCGATCTTGTGATACTTTCTTGACTCCTTTTTTCAATTCTGTGTCTCAAACATTGAACTTCTTTTTGACAAAACTGTAATTTTGCTGGTGACACGTTATGCCCACCTACTGCCAAATGGTTCAGTAGATCAATTGTGTCTGTCACACATGCTTCTCGTGTCTTCGATGCCACCAATAGGTCATAGATATATTGCACCAATACTGAGTCTTCTGGCATAACTAATGACTCTACTGTGTCTCTCAATTCAACAGGCAAATCATTCGCTGTAAATAAAAGATACAAATCATTCTCTTCTGTCCCTTTCCTTGCTAACATCACCTTGAAAGCAACATCCTCATCCGGCGTTTGAAAAGGAATACCATCCGGAGTACAATAGATGGTGCGATTCATTTTACACAGTAAGTCCCTACCTAAAAGCTTTACCAGACTTGTGTCATACACCACAAACCGATGCAAATCCCTGAACTTTCCAATATGAACCTCCATTGGTTTGGTCACTGGAGTCTTAATATGCTTATTTGAGACTCCTACAACTTGGATAGTTTCTCCCGAGAGGGATAGGTTCGGAATTTCTGCTGCTCTTACAGTAGAACGGGTAGCACCAGTGTCCACAAGGAATGTAATATCATTACCTTCCACTTTCCCATCCACAAAAGGACCTGACTGATCTACCTCTAGAGATGCGCCAAGCACGCACTCTTCCTCTTCCCTCAGGCACCATCATTGAGATGAATCTGAATTACTCTTAGGACACTGCAACCAGTACTGTGAAACCATTTGCACATTCTGATTCTTACCAACTTGTTCACCCACGTGAAAACCAGCATCCACACTGTATCTCTGTACCTGAGCATTCACACTATGAGGCATAGGAGCTTGAGGCACTTGTACCTATTTTACCTGTTGTACCTGTGGTGTACCTACCTGTTGCTGCTGCAATTGTTGTTGCTTCACAACCTCTTCATTCTGCATCTGTGGATTGAAATTTTGAACCATTTCATTATTTCCTAAAAAAGACTTACACTCGTTCTTCCAATGTCCTAACCTGCCGCATCCATGACATGGATATTTCTTTTTCACCTCTTCTTTATTACTCTTACCTCTACCTTTTCCCAGTAATTGCACTTGAACACCACCATTCGGTACAATATTCATAGGTACCTGACTATTTTGAAAATTCTGATTCTGCCCTTTCATTTGAAAACCTGTAAGCGAACCATCAACAAAATTCCCATTTTTCTGCTGTGTCACTTTCACCTGTGCCCACATCATTTTCTCTTTCAATTTCTTAAGCCTTCATTCAATATCATCACTACAGTAATTTGCACAACACAGAATTTCGTTCACTGTCTTATTCTGCCAACAAATCAAATGCTGCTAAAGCATATTACTAATCTCCGGTTTCAAACCAAACACAAACTTATAGACAAAATGTCCCATGTCTTTATCAGTTATACTTTCAAAACCACTATACTGTTTGAACACTTGTAAAAGCCTTTCATAATAAGCATATACTGATTCTTTTGACTCCTGTGTCGTCCTATCAATCTTAACCCAATCCGTTTCTTCTGGGAAAATCTTACTCTTCAAATAAGTAATCACTTGATTATATTTCTTCATCACTTCTTCCGACGGGGCTCCAGTTTTAACATCTCTGGGATATTCTTCATTTGGCCAATCAACTGCAATCTTACACTCAGTCCATAAATCAGCTGGAACTACAATATCAAACAAACCATCCAAATCTTTCCACAATACCTTTGAAACCTTTACAAATCTCTCTATCTGTTTGTCACACTCTACAGGCTTTTCTCTCAACCGGGGAAATGTATTCGTAAAAGACAATATGTCCTGTCTTGTCCAAGGAATGTGAACATATCCACCACCCGTAAATTCTCTCATTGGATATATAATTTCAGCAGGCTCTGTCTCCCTTAACGGAAGTAAAGGAGATGCAGTCACGCCCTTACTTGCAAGTATTTCTCTTTCATTTCGCACATCTACCTTTCCATCATTCTAAATCACGCCACCTTTTCAAAGTATTTATCAACTCCTTTATTTGCAATCGTTTACCAGATGCATTCAAACTTTCCAGATCCTTGTCACTAAAATCCAACATATTTGTCTTTTGCAAAGCTTTAGATTTTTTAATATCCACTCCATATTCTTGTGCAGCTTCTGCTAATTTCTCATTCAAGTTTTTCGCTTTCCATGTAATATTTTTACACAAGAATAACAACTCTTCTTCCTGATACTTACTCAATCTTTCAGGACTAATTGTACCAATAATCATTTCTTCTAAATCTACTCTCAATCTACTTAAATCTATACTCAATTTGGACTTATGAGGTGCCATTCCTCTAATCCATTCATCCAACTCCTCTGGCGAAGGTCCCACTGAACCTGACCCTCCTGATATCAAAGTTGTTTCTTGCACATTCGACAATAATTTTCTAGGATCTATCTGTACACTCCTTCTTGGTTTTTCAGTCACATTTCTATTCACTGGAACATCAATCAATGACGTACCAGTCTCATTTGACTCTGATCCATTAACGTTCCTAACACCATTCACTGGAACCGTCAATGAATGCACTCTAGAAATATTTTGACCCTCACTATACAACGGAACTATAGGACCAATTGTTACTGGAAGTGACAACGCTTCTGCATTTAGGCTTATCTGAATAATTTTCTGAGTCAACTCTTCTTTTGCTCTATTAAGCATCTCAATCTCTTTTTCCTGTAAAACTCGAGTAACCTGTGAAGACTGTATAGCCAATGGAACTTGTGAAGCTTGTGAAACCTGTGGAACTTGTGGAACTTCCATCTCAATTAATGGTGCACTTGGAGTAATCCCATCCGGACTCTCCTGATACAGTGGAGGTCTTTTCAATAACATCTCTTCTAATAATTCATCATCTATTTCATTCGGATCCATATCTAATTCTGAAATCTCTACATTATTCTTTTTCTGTATACACTTTCCACCAGTCTGATTCTCAGCAACCATTACTGGGTATAATCTATCTATGCTCACTTATTTCCTCCATCTTTTCATCTGAGCATCCCACTTAGCCTCTGAATACCATCTCATTGTATTCCTATATTTCATTCCATTCCTATCTCTCTCCCTTCTGTACTCCTCATGTTCCCATTCTTCAAGCGCCTCATACTGCATAGGTCTAGGATTTGGCTTCAACAAATTCATTTGTCACCTCAAACTCTCCAAAAATTCTCACATTACAATGTACCATGTTCTGAGAAGGCTAAAACTCCATCATTTTCTGTATACCTCACCCAGTTCTCCAACCTTGTACACGTATGATACCCACGCTCTAGCATCATAAAAGAAGCAGGCGATCTTGGAGGAGGTACAGGAATTCCCTCTCTAGTAACTATCGACTTATTCTTTTAAAGAAATCCTGAATCGCTTTTATCAACTTCATTTTTAACACTCTCTTTTCTCTACATATTTCAGAAATCAAGGCAATCCTTCTGTAACTCTGCTCACTCTATTGGCTCGCACTTGTCCAATACCAGCGCGACATGGTTTGGCACACTAATACTTGGTTCTCAAAATACTCAAACTCTAAATGAAAATACCTCTAATAAAGACAGACTCATTTGTATATTTATATTGCTTTATCTAAATAATGTGAAATAATGCTCATCAGTACCAACATACAGTACAGACCATAGATTGTCACAAGACAAACAACATCAGAAGAGAAAATGACAAATTCATATCAATGACAATGCATAAAGGAGTGACAAAAGTATCAGAAACAAAAATACATTTGCACATGATTATGCAAATTCAGTTTTCATTCTATACTAACCCAAATAGGAATAGTAAATCTACTCTCTGGCCTTGAGAGCAGCAAGGCCCCTCAAGAAGATTTGAAGAGGCAAAGACTAAGTCAGGAAACAGCAGACAGGAAACAGGACAGCAAAACCGACGACAATGATGATCTCCCAAACAGTCTGACCAACAGTCTGAACCCACACGAGTCTGCCTAAGCCCTCCCACCAGGAACCTCATTAAGACCCTAAAACCCAAATGTCCAACCCACACTTGTATCTAACGAAGGGTTATTCTACACTTGATTGGTTATAGAAGGGGGTGTATTGTCACACCACTCTCGGCATGTCCATCTCACTAAATGTCCCATTGTTTTATTTATTCATCACGTCAGCTTCCACCCCAGGAAGTATGATTCAAGCCACTATCAAAATGTTCGCTTACTTCATGCCGGTTATGTAGCATACTTTGTCTATCATTTGTGCCACTCGTGCCTCTCCAGAGGAAGCATTTCCTTCGCTTGATGAATCAATTCGTCTTTTCATGCAAACTTCTTGGTAGGCACTCAGGATTCTTGAAGGACAATCCTTCTCCATCTTCACTTTCAAATTTTTTATTTCAAATATTTATTCTCCTATTCCATGAACCTCATAACTTCATGCAGAGTAGAAAACCATGCTTCTATGGAAAACAAACACAGGCATTATTATTCACTTGTAATGCTTTTTCACTACGCACCAACCCAGTACTACATCTTTCAATGCGCAACCCATGTTAAATATTATTTTCCTAGCAAACATTAATAACATGCAGAAAAGCAGCATTAGTTCTTTTTACTTTGTTTAGTCAAAAAGCATTTTGCGGCCTACTTTAGTACGCGCTTGCGTAATAGCATTTTCCCTCGCGTTAGTCCCTTTTACCACATCATTTTAACTACACACTGTAAATAAAGGTTACTGAGGGTTCAATCCAAGCAGGTTTTATTTCCCTGCTCCATCAATGGCATTTTTGAGCCTTTGATTGGCCATATTTCTGTGAACCCGGAGGACTGTTCCCTTGCGGATGTAGTAGACAAGAAGGTTGATAGTGGTTTGAAGACGTCTTTTGCAGATATAATCTGGACCTGAAAGCCAGTACTTATATGTATTTATACTTATCAGTCTCTGGTCAAAGATTTAGAGCATCGAACAGATAGCTCTGATTTTCCTAGTATTGATGGAACAGGAATCAACATTTTTGCCTGATGTCTCCTCAGACATTTTATGATCAGCTTCACTGGTATTAGAGGCTTCAGTGGTGGCCAAAAGAAATTTAGAGATGAGGGATTGGAAGACAGACGTTTCAGAAAAATCTTCTTGTTGAAGATTCCCTTTGAGGGCAGGAACTAGATCCCATGATCACTGAATCTTTCAAGGATCGGATGCATACAGTTCCCTGCAAAGGATGTTCATCCGTTTCCTTCAAATCTTTGGATCAGAAGCATTATGATGTTTCCAAAAAGGTCTCTAAATCCTACACTTCACTTCCGACGAGCCACAAGAAGGTACTTCCTTTGGTGATCGCGCTCCTTCCAGCATTGTCTATTTGAAGGCACTCTACACCGCTCGTGTGAGCTCATGGAGCAATAATGATTACATTCTAAAGTTCTTAAGATATACAAGTGGTATATTTTTCTACTCCCGTAACAGGGCACAAAGGACATTGTTTGTGACTATCAGGCATATGTACATTTATTCTATCACCCATTGAGGTGTAACAGGGATCGTTTTTTTGGTCCTGAGGAAGAAAGCCTAGAGGATGGCTTCTGAAACATGTCGACCTTGTAGGAGGTGACTCATTATAGTACACCATCTACACCTCCCCACTTTTACTATTCTCAGCCAGGGAAGACAATAAAGTATTTTCGTTCCACTAGCCAGAGAATTGTTAACCATCTCACATTTTCTTTTCATGATCCCACGCACTACACATACTCACCAATCACTGAATAGTGCTCCTGCGTGTACGTAAGTCGTAGCACGCTCTGTCCCGTAGAGGGACTGGAAGACCCCAATGATGAAGCATGACACTGAATCAGGTTTCAGTGTGTGAGGGGTATTTTACAATTTTTTGAAACATTGCCCTTCCCACAAATTGATTTGAAACATTGCCCTTCCCACAAATTGATAGAAGGAGCTCTGATCTGGCAGATAAAACAGATGCCTCCTCACTGGGTCTTATGTTTCAAGCACTCCTCCACGGGATACCACAAGGTCAAGAATACTTTCTGTTCAAATATGGAGATCCCAAATACTACAAAAGGGTGAGATTAAAATTTTTAAGTACGGCACTAAAAAATTGGATCTATATCAGGAAAAGATTGGGCAATCCTTATTATGCTCTCAATGCTCCCATATGGGATTCGCCGGGAACTCCAGACTGCCTTAAGGATAAGCTTTCATTCCCTCTCAAAACAGCAGGATTATTACACTGGAGTGACTTACAGAGAGATTTGGAGCTCCTAGATTGGGAATCCCTCTCGAGTATGACAGGGGACACACTTACTAGATTCAAATACTATCAGCTTTCGGGCTGGTGGGCCACCATTCCACGGAATATTAACGTCCCAAACCCGAAGTTCGATCTAGTAAATAAAAAGGGCAGATGGCAAAAAGAACTCTCTTACTGGTATTGGGCTTTGATAGAGGAGGGAGCAACGGAGTCCGAACTCCAAAAGTTGTGGGGTAATGTCATAGACACGGATGTTAACACTTTGCGAGATCTATGGGTGGATTCCTTCACGTTGCTCCACATGGTGGTTAAATCTGCCCCCCTAAAAAGAAATCACCTCTTTACAATGCATAGAGTGTACGTATCACCCCATAAATTAGTTAAAATTACAAGCTTAGAATACTACTGCCCGAGATGTAAACTGTTGGCCGCAGATGATTTGCACATGTTTGTAGAATGCCCAGTGTTAAAGAATTATTGGCTTAAAATACAAGAGTTCTTGGTGGAGGTACTAGGCAGACATTTAGTAGTGTCGACTGGGATGATTATGTTCGGATTGACATCACATTTCGAACAGAATGATCTTGCTTCTAAATTTATTTTTTATGTCATCATCCTGGCACGACGGGAAATATGTAAGGGTTGGAAGAGTGAAAATGCACCCAATTTTGCAGATTGTCTGAAGTACCTCATCTACATAAGTGAATCGGATATGGCATGCGATAGCACAAGTCACGACAAGATCTGGGCGGCCCTTGTGGCATGGCGGAACAGATGAGCATATTCCAATGATTCACACTTGGGCACTGTTGGTTCTTTGCCTCCAAAACATCCAAGGGTCAAATGGACGGAACAGAATGCAGTGGAATAAGAAAACAGTTGCAACTAGAGGGGTATTTCCCTTCCATCTCTCCTCAGACCCTAAATATCGGGATCGGAACAAATCACGAAGAGGAGAGGGGTTGGGTCTCCCCATCTAGAATGCCCGCTTTGGTATATGAGGAATAAAAAAATAAAAAAATAAAAAAAAGTAGGGGCTCTGATCCCTTTGCACCATTTTTCACGTGTGACTAAACACTTCAAATAAAAATAAAAATAGCAGCACACACATAGGTGCATATATATTCACATAATACATGGTAGAATCCCTATGTTGGATAACAGTATCAAGAGGAGGACGATTCTACCTTTTTCCTCTTCACTCCCTCCTTTGATTTTTTGATCAAATCACTTAATCTCCTCGTGCCTAACAACAAAAAATGAATGTATCCGTCTGTAATGTAACTGGTGCTCATGTAAAGTGCTCTGATACCTTTGGGTCTAGCTTGCGCCATATAAAACTCCCCCACCCAAAAAAAAAGAAGATGAAAGCAGGGACATGATAGACAAGCCATCATAAATGATAGTTTGTCTGCTCCTCAGAAGATATCTCTTTGTGAGGTGAAAAGAATCTTACAAGGAGGAGGTCAATCTCATAGAGTTCAAGGAGACATCCAGCAGCTTCAATGGAGAAGAAGCACTGGGTGGGTCTCTGTGCCAAAGGCAGATGCATTGGAGTATAACTGGCACCCTTGGAAGCAATGAAAATCAGGACAGCAGTGGCCCGTGCAGGTAAGAGCGGTGGGGCCGGGTTGGGGGGGGGGGATTCGACAGACGACCACGAGGTAAAATTAAATAAATAATGAATTCTCCCTTGTCGTCGTCATCTGTCGTAATACCGCCCCCCCCCCCCCCCCACCCGGGCCTACCGCTCTGACCTGCATGGGTCGCTGCTGTATCAGGATATACCAATACAAACAAACAAGAAGACCTAAGTGAACAGTGGCTGGTACACAGAAACATGAACTCTGCTCTGGGAAAAGCTGGACTGGAATAAGGTTCAAGGACAGGACTGGAATACACAGAACTGTAAATACTGGGAATAAACACAATAATTAGGAGAGGACAAGACTATGCAGTCAGTACAGGAACACAGAATGCAAGATAAGGAATCTGGCTATACAAGACAGGTCAGGATCGATGCTCCCTCTAATATATTTTATCTGTGAGCGGCAATGAAGGTTCTCTGTGCACTACAGCCAAGGCCACATCTCTCTCTTTCTCTCTCTCAATTCATTTTTTATTTTTCAGGGGGGAGACTCCTCACCCCCTTTTTTTAATTACCTTCACCACACCATACCCTTACCAAACCCATGCCCTAAAAGTACCCCTACTAAACCATACCTTTACCCACCACATAACCCCAAAATACTCTTACCACCCCATACCCTTACTTGCCCCAAACCATAAAATACCCTTACTAACCTTGACACCTAAGAAACCATTAAACCTAAAAATATCCATACCAGCCAATTTCTCTACCCATCCCTATACCTTAAAAACAAGACTTAACATTAACTACACTTACCTTGCTTGGTAAATGCATATACGTGGTAAAGAAATAAAGGCATGATTTATAAAGGTATATGCATGGTAAAGGCATGGGTGGTAAATGATGCGTCATCTCCGATATGTTGCTGGCCCTCAACCCAACGATTCCCCCTGCCCCCACCAACCTCCTGTTCACCATAAAAGCATTAAACAAAGCCAAATAGCACTCTAATACCCGAGAGCCCTTTGGCTTTGTCAATGCTTTTGTAGACATAGTGCACACTAGCATGGGCTGCTGTGCAACATGGCTTAAAGAAAAAAAAAAAGCACTATAGCGTGGTCAATGTTGGCCATGTCATAGCATTTTTTTCTTTACTTTGAGCCGGGCTGCTATGCAACATGTCTAATAAAACATTGACAAAGGCAATAGATCTAGCACAGGAGACACCTATGGGCTTTGTCAGTGCTTGTTACTGCAGCCCTACACGTGTCTTCCTGTTTGGACTGGGGAGCAAATGGCCCCCATTACCGAATGAGATAGCTAAAAAAAAGTGACCCACATTTGCAAATTAGAGCAGTTTTTAACTTGTAAAGATATGCTGTACAAGTGTTTTACAAGGTACAGAAGACTGCATGCATTTGTTTTCACTGCAGGCAGCGTTTGTGATAATATCAGTGATATCAATAATAAAACTGGTCCACCAGCCCATAAAACATGCCATAAACAGCCAAAAAACTGGCCTGTAAGACCATCCTGATTCCCTATAGATCAGTGAACTTGTGCGTCTCCCCTGCAGCCAGCTGACATGTGTATGCACTTAACACCTTGTCAAGTCCTTTCAAACAAACGAGTACAGCAAAAGGGCTTATAAAGGTGTTAAGTGCATTAGTATATAAATATAAGAGCTGCCTGATCACACTGTTTCTCTGGAGGGGCCCCATCAGAATAGTTATGAGACCCCAGCAGGATCTCTTATCCACTGCATTCCCTTCTACTGCAGAGTACAAACAGACAGCTTCCTTCCTCACCGCTGCAATCTTTTTAAAAGAGTAGCTGGGGAAGTCTTTCTCTTGGCTTGGTGTCTGTAATGGGATGCAAACTCCTGCAGAGGCACTGGTGGGTGGGAAAGTGTAGGGTGTGCGTGGCACCCCGGAGGGGACATTGGTCAGGATGCGTGCAGTCAGAAATAGGAACAAGGCAAACACAAGAACAACGAGGCAGGAATAACAAGTGACAGGCAACAAACACAATGAATTCAGAACAGGACCTTGGAGTAAAATCCCAATGGAAACAGAAAGGCACGCCTGGAATAACGTATCAGGATAGCAGATAACAAACAACAGAGCACAAACAACTGTACAAAAAGGTCAGTTACAAGCCACTGCCATGTGAGCTCTTTGGGCTGATATAGGTGAAAGTTCAGGGGAGGAGCAAAGTTGCCTGGAGAGAGCAAGGTGCAAAGAATGAATCAGGTGGGAGAAATAAGGGAACCACCAATGAAGGAAGGATGAACTGGACTTGGAAAGGGGAAGACCTGGGAAATCACCAGAAACAAGACAGGTCACAGGTAGCTAGGAACGGTGTTTAGGTTCGAGCCAAGAGAGTGAATAATCTAGAAGGCAGGTATAAAGAGGTCAGAAAGACTGAAGGATCCAAGAATCAAGAATAATAATAGACCACATCCACCACCAGGGTGTGACCTTGCAGGGTTTGTAGACAGAAAGGACTACAGGGACCATGATGCATGAGGAAGGTGGTGCAGAAGCCAGGACTGGTATGCAAAGTGAAGATGGAAATGTAAGGTGTAGAGAGAACCTTTTAATAATGTATTATGCTGCAGCCCGATGCTGCTCCCTGACAGGGGTATTCTGTTGAATCCACTCTTCCTCAGCCACAACATAAGAACCTGCAACGAGGCTAAGACTTTTCTTCTTCACCATGATGGAACCAACTGAATTGGCTAGATTTGGTCAATACATTAGTGTGGTACATGACCTCCTTAAAGACCGCGACAAGACTGCGCATACTCAAATATGAAAAACGATCAAATCCAGCCACAGAAAGCTTGGTGTGGCATGCAGTTTCTGGTGTTGACCATGTGTAAGTCTATGCAGTTTATCAGACCTCTGCTTAGCACTTTGCAACATAACACATAGCATTTGAACTTTCTAAAAAGTATTGATTACCTTGCCTTGCAACAACCACTACTCATCCTTTTATTGGGGCCATGCCCAATCTCACTGCTATGGACCTCTTCTAAGACTTTTTTTGTACATTATGGAAATTTTCTCTAACTTAATGCATTTTAATACTTAACGCTACCTCAAAGTTTTTTACTTTACCTCTTCACTGCGGATTAGCTTTATATGCTCTTAGATATTTTTTAATTTGGTGCTATTTGTACTATAGTGCGTTTGGCTGCTTTGGTCTTATTGCCTTACCTTTAATAACCTCACTATCCATAGCTGTTTTAGTAACTTGCACCTGTAGTGTCTGCTACTAATTTTAAGTCCTTCTAATGTATTACATGTAATCTGACAATACTGTTTTAAATGTTTTACTAACTTCCTTTATACGCTTGTGTTACTCAGATATCGCTTTTTTATCAATGCCTCATGTACTGCTTTTTTTGAGAATCTGAACAGACACTGTAAAGATTTTTATTAATCATGCAATAAAATCATTTGAATGCTGCGAGGTGTAGCGGTGGATATCAATCAATCAATCAATCAAGAAATTTGTAAAGCGCGCTACTCACCCGGAGGGTCTCAAGGCGCTAGGGGAAGGGGGGTCCGCTACTGCTCGAACAGCCAGGTCTTAAGTTGCTTCCTGAAGGAGAGGTGGTCTTGGATATTGGTGGTCGTGGATATTGTCCTATTCAGGGATAAAGGCAGGACACCACAGGGGCCTCGTGAGCAACATTTGATGGCTGGATAATAGAATCCTAACAGTATCCCCCCACCCCCAAAACTGCCACCTCTTGTGTACAGGCAAAGTCCAAACAAGAAATAAAGTCCAAATCTCTTAACCCCTTCGACGTGCATGACGGAGCAGTTCCGTCATGCACGTCGGTTGCGCTGTGCGCATGACGGAACCGCTCCGTCATGGCCCCGCCCGCGCACAAAACCTTCAGCGTGGCGCGGAAATCCGCGCCGCGCTGAAGGGGTTAACAAGTCTGAATGATTCAGGCGGGTACTGCAACTGTGCTTTGGAAAATGAATGTGGAAGATGTTTGCTAAGTAGGATTCTGTTCTTTTCAGAATATGAGAATTCAGTAGTGTCCATGATGACTTGAGGAGCCTTTCCCTCTGAGCTTTTACTGTCATTGAAACCATAAACTGAGATTAGAGTGAATTACTGATTGGCACACTGCTTGTATTCAGGCTGGATTACCGGAGTCTGAAAGCATGAAGTTGTGGTGCGAGACCTGTGCTTCAGAAATGTTACAACCATTGAAGTCAGTGGATTCTTGATGGCAAGACTGTGCTCACAGAAGTCAGAGTGAAGAATGTCTTGGTGACCAGGTTATTGTTGAGCATGGCAACAGGCAGAGAAAAAGATATCTTCTGAGTACAGTGATTGGTAAGAAGAGGCATTCAAAGTATTGAGTTGCCAGTTCTTCATGTTGTAATGTTCTTTGCACATCTGCTGCTGGGGGATGTAAGTCTGTTTAATGACTGAAGAATCTCTTAGATCAGGACTGTCACAGGGTGGTATTTTCAATTATTTCTTCCCAGGATATGCATCAGGTGTCTTACTTGTAGCTTTCAGTGAACTTGTGGATAACCTGTTCTTGTCGTTGATGGCTAATTTGATGGAAACGGAGAGAGGGAGCGAGCTAGGTGTAAGGAATGAAGCTGGTGCAAGGAATCAGGGAACCACCAGTGAAGAGAAGGTTGCACTGGGACTTGGAAAGGGGAAGACCAGGGAAACCAGAAGACATAAGGTAGTACACAGGAAAGCCAGGAACGGAGTAGGTTGAGCAAAGAGAGTGAGTAATGCAGAAGGCAGGTATGAAGAGGTCAGAAAGTCTGCAGAATCCAAGAATCAAACGAAAGACCACCAGGATGAGACCGGGGCAGGGTTTGGAGACAGTAAGGACCATTGGTACCATGATGCATCAGGATGGTAGTACGGAAGGTTGGACAGGGATGCAATGAGAGCTCGAAATGCAAGGTGTAAAAGTGTATATAGTCCTATTCAGGGATAAAGACACAATACCACAGGGGCCTAGTGAGCACCATCAAATGGCAGGATGGTAGAATCCTAATAATACTGGGATGATCCACCTGATGAGCAGGGCTTAGTCCAGAGATATTTCAGAGGATTTAACAAGACAAAACCTTCTGCAGAGACACTGCATCCTTCATGCAATCTCAAGATAGTTCTGGAGGCTTTAAAGTATCCTCTTTTTAAGCCTTTAGAGCTGGTTGATTTTATGATGTTGACTCAGAAAATATTTTTTCTGTTGGCTATAATTTCTGCCAGGAGTTTAGGGGAACTGGACTTGTAAGAAATTGGGTTGTTGCTTGATTGGGTTGTAACTGCTGGTCAAGCAACAACCACGAACCTTGTCAAGGTGAGGCACAAGCCAACCCTAAAGTAACCTATGTTCAACCCTCTGGTAGCTTTGCACAGAACAGTCAGACTTAACTCAGAGGGACTGTGTAAAGTATTTGTGCAAAACCTCAAACAGTAGCACAGTGAAAAATACACCATAAAAAGCCCACACCAGGTTAGAAAAGTAGAGTATTTTGTAATAACAAAAAGACCACAACAACAAAAATCCAATCAGTAGACCTGGAGCTATGCAATTTTAAAGATTTCAGTGAAAATAGGGACAAAAAGCACAAACTGGCAACTGTGGATAGCTGGTCGAGCTGGACCGGGACAAAATCAAACATTAAGGCTGACCGCAATGGAGCGTGGGCCAGCAACATGGACCCAGTTAGGCCCACTAAACAAAGTACCTTAAATCCTGGTTTGCAGTGTGTTTTGCGAGGATCTGTGTCAAAGATGCGTCACTTAGCTGAAGCAATGAATCGGTTCTAAGATGCGGCAAGGAGGTGGTGCAAGGTCTTGCGTCGCAGTCAAAGATCATATTGGTGCGGGCTTTCGATGCGAAGCTTGGCATCAAGAATCCGCTGCGCAGTTGGGGAATTGCGTCGGGTCCAAGTAGCTGCAAGGCTGCGTTGCAGAGTCCAGCGTCATCATCGAGGATGCCGTTGACTAGGGATGCAGGGGCCTACGCCAAGGATGCAATGCGCAGTGGTGGTTCCAATGAGGTGACAGGCTACAATGTGGGTCTTTGCGACTGAACCAATCTACGAAGTAGCTGTGCTGATTATTTCTGCTCGAGCTGCACCACACAACAGAGGAAATGTGTCAATTCCAATGGATCCACAGAGGTTGGCAGAGCACCTAGGACCACCTCCAAGGTTCCAGGCCTGGGATGGCACCACTCAGCAGGGTAGACTCACAGAGCACAGAGTTCAGGTGCTGGGTTCAAGGTTGTTGGAGCCTTCTGTCTCTGAGGCTCTAGTCAGGAGGCCAGCGAAGTAGCCCTTAGAGTCACTTTGGGGTCCTGGGTTTAAAGGATGCAGGTACAATCCTTCTCACGCAGGCAGGGGTGCAGCAAGCAGTTGGTCAGCACAGCCGAGCAGCTGTCCTTCAGAGCAGCAGTACAGCAGAGTGGCCATCCAAAAATGTTCTTAAGCCAGTCTTAATATTATGAGAACAAATTTGTTCTCATAATAAAACTAATTAGTATTCAGTAGTGTAAGTATGGTTTGGTTGTAGCCATTGGAACAGTGAAGGACTTGACAAACCATATTTGTTTACAACTTTAGCTTTTAATTTCCATATTTCAAAGTACACACTATTTTTGAACATTACATGCTTTTCTGTCTTCTTCGGCAATAACAGGAAACAGCTTTGCAATTTTTCATGGCTTAACAATCTTCTTTGTAATTATACTTAATATGAGGAAGTGGACATTATAGCATTCAATAAACATAGAAACATAAAAACCAATAAGTTATTTCTATCAGGAAATAATTATCATCTGAGGTTTTTCATAATGGGATGTGCTGGCTCAGGGCAGAGCAGAGCTCTTGTTTTTATGTATCTGAGGTGTGTGAAGTGAATTCATTTACCACATTAGATTGAGCCTACAAGACAGCATGAGTCACCTGGTTGGTTGCAAAAGGCATATTGTGGGTTACCAAGAACATATAGGGCTTGCATCTCACTCATTGCTTACCATTGGTCGACTTTACTGTCACTCTCATTTGTTTGCTTCTTATCCGTGGTCCAGCTTGTCAGTCTTGTGTTTGTGTATACCATGGGGCAGTTCACTGATAGACTATCGATGTAACAAACATCGATGTTCTAAATATCGGAAAAAAATATTGACTGCAAAAATATGGACTCCAATACCTTAACAGGTAAGCACAAAAATATTGAATCAAAAATATCGAAGTAAAAAATATAGATGTCAAAAATATCGATTTAAAAATATATATAAAATAATATTTAGTAAATATATTTAATATTAATATTATTTTTTAACTAAATTAATTACATTTAGGGGCCGATTCTGATCCTGGATTTTTATTTTCCATACAAATCGGATCCGTGTTTTTTTCCATACAAATCGTACAAGTCCCTTCCAACCCGTGTAGTACGATTCGTACGGGAAAAATACATACAGATCGGCCCGATCCTTACAAATCGGATCGGGAAAAGCTGTATGACACGGACTTGTAAAAAAGACCATACAATTTGTAAAAAGGCTGTCCAACCCGTCAAGTACGATTCGTACTGGGTTGTCAGCATGCGATTTGTATGGAAAATGGCCTGTATACGGGGAACGACTCGTACCGGGCTACGAAGTGAACCCCTATACGCCTCGTACCCTGGTATGAATCGTTCTGGGGTACGACTTGTACCGGGGTATGGGTCGTATAGGGGTATGAGGCGTACAGGGGTCCCCCCACATGCGAGGCATGTGTATGGAGCGTACCCCAACATCGCGCATGTACGCACCGTACATACGCGATATTGGGGTACGCACCGTAGATACGCGATTTTGGGGTATGGTGAGTATGCAAGCGATTTTGGGGTACGGTGCTGGTACGGTGCGTACACGACCAGTACCCCTTCAGCGCATATATACGCAACGTACGCCACTTTCCGTGTCATCGGTACGCACCGTACATACGCACCGTACCCCTGTATTCATGGGGTGTACGACGCGCACATGGGGGGTCCGTCTCATACTGTTTTCGGGGCGTACAATGTTTTCCCGGCACTTTTTGGCTCCTGTAAAAGAAGAGCCGTACGGAGTGCCGTTTGTACGAATCGTACTTGACGGGTTGTAAACTGCTGCCGGGAATACATGTGAACGTCGCGTACAGGGCAATCCGAATCGGAATCACTTTTAAATACGAGTTGTATGGTCTTTTTTACAATTTGTATGGAGAGCGTCTATTTGTACGGATCGTACTTCCTAGGTTGTAGGGGAATCCTTACAAGTACGAGTTGTATGGGGAAAACGCTCCATACCACGATTTGTAAAGCGTTTTCCCAGGATCGGAATCGGCCCCTTAGTGTAATAAAGAATAAAGTACAAGTAGATGGAATATAACTCTAACCGGCACCTAAGGTAAGTATAAAATACTTTTAAATGTATGGTGTGTACATGCTTGTGGATAAGAGTCTGTTTATGTGAGAGACAGTGTGTGTATGTGTGAATGTGTGTGTGTGTGTAAGCATGTGTGTGAGTAAAAGGAAAAGTCAAATGTGTGGGATGTCCCTATCGCTACCCCAGGCATTATAGCGAACTACTGTGCATGCGGCTCGGTTAAAAAAAATTGTTTAAAAAACGTCCACAACTTTTTGTAGGCACGCCTATGTGTGTGTATGCATGCGCACACCTACAATATGACTTGGTGGCCGCGTCACCGTGCTCTTTTTTCATGATGCTGGACAGCACAGCTAAAAAGTTTGGCAAAGTCAATAGGTCTATTAGGCTAGACCTATGCTTTTTTCTCAAGGTTAGGGCACTATTTTCGGCAACACAGCTCAGAAATAGAAAGTTGCAAACCCTGCTCACTGTTTCCGAACTTGGGTTAAATGACTTCGCTTTACACACTACAGGCACATAAAAGAGGGAACTGGGCTCTGAGACAGCGCAGCCCATCTTGATACCGTCCAATGTACAACCTAAGGAGTGTGGGGCACGCGCAAGGGCTAAAAATTAAAACAGCGCAGCTGCTGAACAGTGATCTGCAGGAGCATGCCCACTAACGCACAAATACTGAACTAAGAACATGATTGTTGTAATTCGGAAATCGACCCACATTTTGTAACTGCTACAAACTCTCTCCAATAATTTCAGCAGTAGGCAGAAACGAGACAAAGAGGCAGCGATAAAGGGAACTCGTCTATGCTCTGACTAGCATCTAGGAATGACAGAACCTAAATCTGTTGTGCATAAATCAGCACAGCCGTAGACACTTGGACCACGATGAATCTGCAAATTAACATTCCATAATAAATCTGGACCTAAGGTTTTTCAGGAATGGCTTCACAGCACTGCTGTCACTAGACAGAATGTGATCATCAGAATAAATAGCTTGCACGCGAGAGAGAGAGAGAGAGAGAGAGAGAGAGAGAGAGAGAGAGAGAGAGAGAGAGACTGTGGCTCTGGCCAGATGTTGGTTCACCTGCGTACAGCTTTTGATTTGGCAAAAGATATGTGCTATCAGAGGAGGAGTCCTTTTCTATGTGCCTATTTGCTGGTTGAGGGTTTGCACTCACCTAACATGGCCACCTAGCTACATTGTAATTACGTGATGGCATGCAAGGGGTAGCCCTGCTTGCAACTGTAACAATTTGTCTATCAAGCTGTGAGACCCATCACAGTATGGCTGCCTTACTTTTTTCCCCCTAGAGAATGCTCCCCATCTGGCCCTGTATTACCAAACGGGGTCCCTTTCCCTGTTTGCACCATGGTGCACCTTAAAACAGGTGCGCTAGCTGCAAACAGAGAATGTGCGCCTCATTATGATGAATGCGCTGCCCTGGGGACAGCGCACTCAAGTGAAATATGGAGCGGCTGCTCCAAAGCAGCTCTGTGTTTCACTGTGCAGGAGGAACCCGCCTGCACATTCAAGAGGGGAAAGAGATCCCCTTGCAGGTGGGTGCAGTGATTGACCACACTCGCCTGCAAGGGGATGCTTTCTCCCTCCAAAGGGCTGCCTTTAGGAGGTGCACTGAAAGTGCGCCACCTTTTTGTGACGTACTTTCAGTGTGCCTCCTAAAGGCATGTGTGCCTCGTGCCCGTACCTATCATACAGGGAGGGTTCAGAGGCAAAGTGATTCCCTCAGTTACATGGGCCCCACCCCAATGCAAATGAAGGAACGCCCTCTAACGATAGTGCTCGTGCTGCATGTGCTCCAGCACTACCAGTATTACGGAAGGGGCCACACAAGCGTCTGCAGCTCCTTCTGCAATACAAAAGTGCCCCAGAGGCGCACAAAGCGGGCGTGTCTGCTATCACTCTCCCATTCCAAAGGTATGAAATCCCAGAGTGATATTTTTCATTTCTAGGACTGACTTTGGTTGAATTTGGGCCTTGTGAAAATGGAACTCTAACACCCAATTTACTTTGAGATGGTAACTAACACTGTTAAGTAGTCTCTACTTTTTTTAAGTTGTGCAGTTGTACTCAAGAGTAACTCTTTCACTGGTAAGAGGTAGAAATCTTCTGCATCCTAAATCTAGAAATGTACATTTAGGGCACGTCACGCTGAAGGGGCGTAGGCAGGCCCGGTAACCTTTACAGAGGGATGCTCTTCTACAGTGTCTTCTATGGTGCTAAGTGCAGCTCACCAGCTTGTTCTCTTTTTAACATTTCCCACACTGGTTTTGAGACCATATTTTAAATTTCTGTCCATTAAAGCAGAATGCAGAAAATGTAAATTTAATTTCATGGAAAAGTCGCACTTAAAACAGAAAGAAAGTGGTGTTTGAGTGGCACTTTCTTCAGTGCAATGATACCATAGTTAGTGCGAGATAAGGGTCGCGCATTCGTGAGTGCAGGGGAGGACTATGCCTGTATGAGTGCAGGGTTAAAGGCAGTACTTAATTTGTAAAAGAAGTTGTGTCTGTGTCCAAAGCTCTGCTCAGAAACCTGCGGCCAGCAGTGGCGTAACGATAATTGAGGGGGCCCCCCTGCAAGGTACGTGAAGGGACCCCCTCCGGACTCTAGCAGGAGCTCCCCAGCCGAAGTGCAGTGCTGAAGGGGCCCCCTGGAGCTTGGGGGCCCCCCGCACTGCGGGGGATGCGGGGGCCTGTGTTACACCTGTGGCGGCCAGTGCAATTAAATGAACTGAATACCAAGGCTGGCCGTCTTCAATCCACTGCCACACACTCCAAAACCCTTTACCTAGCACTTGCTTACAGGTTCCTGCTTTCTCCCTTTGTGGCTGTTCTTCCGTCTTTCTGCTCCTCCCTCTTTCCAATTTGTGTATTTTTCTCTCTCTTGCTCAAGGTATTTATCTGCCGGTCCCCCAAAAACAAGTGCCAGTGGGCCCCACCAGCACCCACCAGCAAATAATGCACTGGGTAGAGGTGTACTTGTGTATTGGGGTAGGGGTGATCCTGTGTGAGTGCATGTGGAGGGGTGTGCCTATGTGAGCACTGGGTCAGTACTGTGTGTATCAAGTGCAAAGAGAGAGGTGTGCATGTGTGAGTGTACAGCAAGCTGCATGCCTGCATATGTGATGGATGAGAAGTGAGAGATATATCTGTCCGGGTGTTCAGTGTGCCTGTATGAATGCAAGAGGGAGGTTGTGAGTGCAGGTTCAGATGGTTGGCTCTGTGAGTGCAGTGTGAATGGTGTGCCTCTGTTTATGCCAGGTGAGTGGTGTGCCTGGGTGAGTTCAGGATAAGTGATGTGTCTTTGTGAGTGCAGGGTAAGTGGCGTCATGCCTGTGTGATTGTAGAGGGAGGGGTGCGTTTGTATGAGTTTAGTGTGCGAATAGTGTGTGTGCTTTAGTATTGTGCTTCCATGGGGCAGGGTGAGTGGTGTGCCTGTGTGCAGGGGAGTGGGGCTTTATGAGTGTAGGGTGAGAGTTGTGCCTTAGTGCATACACCAGGAGTGCTGTATCTGTATAAGTGTAGGGTGAGTGTTATGCATTGTGAGTGCGGAGGGAGGGGATGGCGTATGTGAGTGCAGGGGCAAAGGTGTGCCTGTGTGGGTGCAGGGCGAGAGTTTTGCCTGCATGAGTATACAGTGATCTTGAGTATGTTCCGGGTGAGACATGTATCTGTGTGAGTGTACCATATTTGTGCATGAGTGCAGTGTGAGGGTTGTTACTTTGTGAGTGTAGTGTGTGTCCATATGAGTGATGGGTGAGGGTTATGCCTGGATGGATGTACAGTGAACGGCATAGCTGGGTGAGTGGTGCACCTCTGTGAGTGTGTGTGCCTATATGTGTGTAGGCTTGAGGTTGTGCTTGGGTGACTGTACAGTGAAAGGCATAGCTGGTTGAGCTGAGCACCTCTGTGAGGGCAAGGTGAGTGGCGTTCCCATGTAATTGCAGGGTGAGAGGAGTGTCTGTGTGAGTGGAAGGTGAGAGGGGTTTCAGTTCGAGTGCAGGGGAATCGGTGTGCTTGGATGCATGCTTATTAAAGCCAGATCTATTGGCATTGCCAGTGCTTGTTTCAAATATGTGTTTTAGCAGGTAATTTCAGCAGTTCTCGCTCTCATAAGACCAGAAGGATTCCTATAGTGAAAGGGGTTATTTGCAAGAGGCCGACTGAAAAAAAAGCATTGACAAAGCCAATAGGCCAGATGTTAGACTTGTCAGCCTTAGGGTGGTCTTCTCCCAAACCTTTTACCTTCACTCTTCCTGTTTTGCTGAACTCATTTTTTGTTGACCTTTGAACTATGTGCACTTTACCACTGCTAACCAGTGCTAAAGTGCTCGTGCTGCCTGGCTTATTCGCAGTTGGCTCATTTAATTTACTTGCAAATCCCTCTTGAGCCTTATCAGGGGTGTAACGGGGGACCCCGCAGCCCCCGGTGTGGGGTGGGCCCCCAGGGTTTTTTTTGTTTTGGGTGGGCCCCCTCGCCCTCTAAGCCACACCATTGCATGCCTTATAGAATGCGTGCAATGGCATGGAATAAGAAATATTTAAACGCTTGGGAAGCCACTCTGATTTACAGAGCAGGCCCCCCATTGATCCCTTCATGCAGGGCTGCACATCATTTTGCTATACGCCTCAGAATCTTATATTAGGAGCTAAAAATCCGACAGCCTTTTTCTTCAGACCAAGAAACTGACTTGCAAGTGGGCTTGCTATAAACAAAAAATAACTAGTAGGCCTGACACTTTTATCCATGTCAGTCACGTATCTAATCCCGGGCCATTTTAGGAGTAGGCTTTTAGCACAAATAAGTAAAGGTAGCATTTATTTGAGTTGCACTGATTTCAGGTGCACTGGGGGCTCATCGAGACGTCTTCCACAGAGAAGGTGGCCCAATATGATATTCTCAGTTGAAAAACGCATACTAAGTTTGAGAAGCGTGTATCAGTTTTGGGACAAGATACACTTAATTCAGCTACGCTTATTTTAGTGTGACACATCCCACTCTCGACCACAAGAGGTCAGTAGAGCATAACGGCTAGTTCGCACATTCTACACAATACTTGGTGATTGTTTCCAGGAGGTCAAGACATTTTAAAAATAAAAAACAAGTATCTGCAATGAGACATTCACCGGGTTTTTAAACTTCTCTGTTAGTGGGTGGGAAGTAAGGACCACATTTAGAGACACCCATCCCGTGGAATAGGAAGGGGGGTGCGGTGGGTGCGGGCCGCCCCGGGTGTCATCACTAAGGAAGGGGGTGACAAAATGCCACTGAGGGGGGGGTGACAAAATGGCAAAAATATGTGTAACTATCTTTTTTCCCTTATTTTAATAATTTCAATGTGGGCGCGGGGAGAGGGGGAGGGGGGGGGGGGAGAGGGGTGACAAGAAATGTACCACACCGGTTACCACCTGACCTTGCTACGCCACTGCATCCATCTCATTCCGGAGGCTTAACAGGAAGAAGGCACCGTCTGCTCTCCTGACAAAGGTCGTGTCCTGAGCTGTGAATTCCATTCCAACCAGTGCTTTATTTGTAAAAAAAAAATGTAAGTGCCATGGCCTTCGTCAAGAGGCCATTGGAACTTGCACTACCCATTTCCACTAACAGTGCTGCCAATGACCGCACCAATACACCTACCAACCATCACACCCCTACAATTGTGACGATTCCAAGCCCCAACGCTATAGGAATGGCTCAGGTGGCACGTATTCATCATTTCGTAATACATATTGAATTATTAAACAACTGTTGTTATAATCTCTAAACTATACAAACAGCGGCATCATGTGGCATACTGTCATAGGGGCCGGTGTTGACAATTAAGTGCTGGTATTGAGCTCTGGAAACCCCCGGCTCAAATTAAGCACTGATTCCAACACGGCAGTGCCTGCATTTGCAAAAAGTATGTCACTATGCCATGCTGAACGTGGTACAGAGCGATGGACATAATTTTGCAGGACAGGAAGTGGTCTAAATTGACTTCCTGTTAAACACCATGGCAACACGCAGCAGTCTATTTTTTTCTCTCTTTTCCCATGTCACTACATATGTTCCCCAGACGTGAAAGTTCTTCGCATGGTGTCACAGTAACATGGCTCATTATATTGTTGCTGTACTGTTTAAACAAGAGACGGGGTCTCGCTCTCAGCTATGGGCTAAGGCTACGGCCACCTGAATCTTTTGGAAACCCCATATGGTGCTACAATAACGTATTGAATATCACTAATATTTATTTTCTCCAAAATAAACATTGTGCCTCCACTTTGCCCAATCTGGTAGCCACGGATAGGTTATCTATTAGCCTGATGGATAAAGACAATTAATAATCGTCTGCATCAGTAGTTTAGGTGTGACAATTCTGTTTATTTAACTTTAACCGGGTAATTGAAACTGTCTAAGGCACAGCATTCTGCAGAGCTTGTCTCCTTTTATTTATAAATGTCAGTTCTCCTCTCCTGCACATTTGTTAAGGTCTCACTATGAATGGCAACCTCACAGTCAAACAATCATAGGTCTTGGTTTGATATTGATATTACAGATCATCTTCCAAAATCATGCAATGATCAATCACCAGTATCTTTGCAAATATAACTGATCAATGGAGTAACAATTTTTGGTTATTTGCCCAGCATGACTGTACATGGTACAGAGGGGTACTGTCCACCCTGACATCACTTGTACTGAAGTACCCATGCAACCTTTTTCAGTAACACCTGGCATCTGCTTTCCATTATTCCATGCTCTCAAATGAACGCTTCCAGCTTCTCCTTGCTGCACACTATTGTGAACATGGGCTTTCCTCCTGAAACACTTTTCATCTAGGGGTCCTCATCTCATTCATAGCTCTCAATAATTATTGAGGGCCTGTGCTCCACTGAAACAGTTCTAGGAGTTCCAGAAATCCAGGGCCTCACTGAGATCTAGTCCAACAGAGGTGTAAGCATGCCATATCTTAGATCATCTGTATGATAGTAGCTCTCAGTGTCGGGGTCGGGTACAGTGTTGTCCTTATAAGTAAATTAAGCAATGGATCCCTAAGGATAAGTGTTAGAAGGTGGTTCTGACATTATGGCCGCCCGGATTTTTCGCTTTTTGAGCACCTTATTGTTGAGCTTTTACTGTTGGGGAGCCTCATAAGTTGGGACTCACCCACAGTGAACTCAGGATGGAAGAGACATGCCAGGGAAAGTCAGTGTGTTTGACTGTGTTTTCACTTCCTTATTCCCCTATGGGAATGTGGAGCCAGGGGCTATATTAACTTCAATTAGGCCTACAGATTCCAAACACGCACTTAAGTCCAATGTAGCAAATGTGAAAAGAAGTATTCTGCAGAGTCCAAAGTCATATTTGTACTGCTTTTGGGTCATCCAGAACTGTCATATTTCTCTGAGCCAGCCATGACCAGACCCAGGCTGAGGACTGACCTCAGCTGGGTGGATTGATAACCTTTCTTCCACAAGCGAGGGCCTCCTCTCCACGAAGAGAAGATGGGTGGGGCTACAGGCCAATCCATCAACCGCTGTCGCTGGGTGCCAGGCACCAGGCTGCACCAAGGAGGGAAGGCATCTTGGGGGGAAGGTGCTTTCGAGACATGTGGCAGAAACACTGGACGATGCCATTTTGAACAAGCTCAGAGGCTGGACAAGTAGGAGGGAGCAGGGGCAGGGACGTGATGTGTCGCTATTTGATAGGACCAACAGAGACTTCCTGCCAGCCCCCTACTCAACTTTGAAAAAGTGCTTGCACAGGAAGAGAAGGTCTCTCTGGGGTGTGGTCTGCTGAGGGTGAAGGTGCTGGAGCCTGGCGCAATGGGCATTTGGAAGGAGAGACCCCCTGACTGCCCCAGGACCCTATCAGCACCAGAAGAAGAGCCCAGGACTGGTGCACAGAAGCAGGGGCATCTGCGCAGGGAAAAGAGAGTCCCAGAAGGAGAGCCTGGCGAGAGGCTGGCGCAGGGAGCCAGTGAAGACACCACCCTGCTGAATCAGAGATCCTGAGGGCGGAGGAGAGTGTTCCCAGTAGCGGGGGCTGGTAAAGAGGAGCATGAAGCGCCCCATAATGCCTCGCCAGGCATTTGGAAATCTGCCATTTTGGTGCTTTGTGGCCCCCAGAGGAGGGGGGTCACCCTCACTTGTGAAAAGGTGCTGGGGGAGCGGCTGGAGGAGCACCGTCTTCCCCCCCCCCAGCACGAAGAAATCTGCCATTTTGGTGCCTGGTGGCCCCCAGAGGAGGGGGTCACCCTCATGGGTGAAAAGGGGTGCAGGGGGGCTGCAGGAGCACCGCAGTCTCCCCCAGCATAAAGAAGAACAGTCCACCCCTAAGTTTCACGGGGCATCTGAAAGAATAACCCCTCCAGGACTCAGCCCGCCTTTAACACCTTCTAGGCTGGAACTTATGTTCTACAGCTGAAGGTGTACTATGAAGTGCATCATGGAGTGAAGGGCTGAGTTGGGGATGTCTGGAGAAGGGCATCCCCTGGAGGTGAAGTGGTGTAATTGCACCGAAATGCATTTACTATTGGTTATTTCTTTTTAGGTGGACTGAAAGTCACATGTGTAAAGTGAAATACCTGTGTAAGGTGATGTTAAGCTAAATGGAGTTATGTTGCTGGACCTTCCTGCTAGGGGGTCTGGCTGTATTTACGTAATCCCATGCTTTTACCTGTGATTCCTTTTAAAGTGAAGAGGCGCACTGCAGGAGAAGTGTAGTTGCCAGGAGTACTTCTTTTGAAGGGACTGTAAGTCACATGTGTAAGGAGATGTCATAAGCCAAGTGGGGCTATGTTGCCAGACAGTCCTGCTAGGGTGTCTGACTGTATATGCGCAATCCTGTGATTTCATCTGTGATGCCCTTAGGGGCTGTAATTGCAATGCATTCAAATGATCAACCAAGGTGATGAGTACTGTCATTCTAAAGTGTGCGTAAACATGGATTCTTGCTGCTGCGCTTAGGTGAAGACCCCAGACTGCTAGCCCTTAAGATATAGAGGTGCATACTTTATGGTCAGTAGGAGATGCTCAGTCAGCGTCATGTGTCACCAAGGCAGGTTTACCCCTTTTTAATGCTTGTTGAGGTAATGGGGTGGGTCGCCACTGGATGGTGCCAGTGCGCAGGGCCCTCGCTCCAGGTTATGTTCAACTAACTGCACTGGGGGTAAGTTGATGTGCATACATAGGAGTGGTGGTACTAGACCCCCCCCCCCTGCGGGAGAGGTGGAGATGTTATGCAATGTCACAGAGTAATTCCAACAGCTTATGTATATTTGTAAATTGGTGCATAGTATTGAGTGGTGTGTGTGTTTAATAAATGTACTCTTACTTTTATAAAGCAAAGTACAGACTGGACAATCAATTATTGAGTGTTATTTTTGTGCACCTGCAAATGGAGATTACTAGCCTACACCACCTCCCTTGAGTAAGCCTCCGACTGCTCTGCAACGCTACCCTCTGAGAGTCAGGCGCTACAATTGGGTGTTTGGTTCCCAGTGAAGGACAAATGTAGTCATGTTATTTGTGCAGGCCTCACAGATGCTGCCTCGTTTTCCAACAATAAGATTCAAAACAGCTTTCCAAAATTTGCAATCAATAAATAATTAAAGAAATACTAACTCAAAAAAAGAATTTGACATCAATAATTTACGGTAAACATGAGGGTTATTAAAATATCAAAGGCAATACAGAAGACAATTTAAGGATTAGTTCAATTAATCTGTCCTAAAGCGTAGGAATCACCTGACTTGAATGCATTTCGGAGTTTTAAAATAGATGCAACCAATGGGCAGAATCTGGGAAATAAACTAAGTCCAAAATATGCAGCAAATCAAGAGAGAATAAGGCAGTATTTCTAGTAGAGACCCGAAAATATCTATTTCGACCCCAAAATGGAGGTTCTTCTATACCATTTTCTAGGGTAGGAAGTAATGAAAAACACAATATCAGCATTGGACGAGCAAATGATTCAAATAATCAACAAATCACAGGCATCTTCATAAATCGTCATATAATACCAACACGTTTAAAACTAAACCACTACATAAATATTGTTGCGCCCCTTCTCACCTAATGTCATTGGAAGTGTCAGAATAAAAGTGTTACAATAAACAATGGAAAAACTCATAAATGAATTGTCTTTAGTGAACGACCAGGAAGAGCCTTGAAAGTAACAAAAGACTTCCTCTAAAACAGGATATCATCACAAAACAAACAGTGCATATTTCCTGGGAGCGGTGACAAATGAGAAATATTAACGCAAGATTATTATTTTGAAATTTTTGAAGTCAGCAGTCTCATTTTACAAAATCGAGTGAGGGCCTCATTGAGGCAAAGACCAGAAAACACATTTTAAAACATTGCAGCATTTTCATTTCAATTGCAAATAACTCATATTAATAAGCATTTATATTTCTGATTTACAAAAACTACCAAAGAGGCACTGGGTAGTTATCAAAATGTAAGCTACCTCTGGGGCTAACAGTGCAAAGGCTTCTACCCAGGTTATCTGTGGATATACTGGGGACCCTGATGGCCACCCTTCTGGGTCACACCTTCATTCCTGCAGCTTCAGGCAGACATCTTACAACTCTCCCGCTCTCCAATAGACTCCACACACATTCACTTCCTGTTAGCCCCAACAACATTCCATTGGTGACATCACAGGAGCTCTGCACCAGTTGACTCCAGAACCTTCTGCACAACAGCATTACCCTCGTGCAGGTCATATTCTCACTACACCATAAGGTGCATGCCACTGAACGAATGAATTCCAAAACAGGGAACTGTTAAACCAGGACAGAGAGGAAGGTTTCTGTTGTGTGGTTTCTGTACATTCAGCGGTGACATGCCCAGCCATCAAATCAAATCAAAACTTTCTATATTCGGCCTTCCGAGGGAAGGTCATAAAAGATACAAATACAAATACATGATAAAATGTCACATTAAAAATCCTATTAATTTAAAATTCATCACAGACAAGAATGATCACAGTGATATCAATTCACAAATTTAAAGTGGCAATGCAGGGAGAATATCTAGGTAAGAAACATCAGTTTGATTAGTTGCAGTTAATTTAACAGTAAAATCAAAAATAGATTAGATCAGCCTAGGTTCGGTCTATGTCGCATGATGTTCTGTAAGAAGTTAGAAACGATGTAGACCAGCCCCTCCCCCTCGAGTGACTGTAAAAAGAATAGAGCTGGGCGGCAAGTATGAAAGCCCAAGCGTTTTAATAGGGGGATTAGTGATTTTCTCCGTTGATCCGTATAATATTTACAGAAAAGGATGGTATGGATTGTAGACTGGGAGGAACTCCCATCATAAGGGCAAGGTGGTAGTATTTTAGCCCAATTGTTTCTCAACGGAAAAACTACTAGACGGTGAAAGAGATTCAGTCTAAACCTAACCAAAAGGAACAGCTCATAAGAAGTAATACTATAAGTTAGGTAAGGCTGGATCCCGAATGCCGTCTGGACTGTTAGACTGTGCCTAACTGTTTGCTTCATAACCTCTGAGTTAAGTCTTAGGTCTTCAAGATGATTAAAACAAAGTTTAAAGAAAACCTTCCTTGTTAACTCCTGGATCAGAGAAGGGTCACGATAGTATTTTACTAGCCCTAAATCGGTTAAAAAGTTTTTGACATAGGCTAACCACCTAGATCTGTGTACATTATCAAGGGCCTTACAGTCTTGGATGATTTTTTGGGTAAAGACTGTTTTTTCTGACGACCAAATTCGGTGCCACAATAGGAGGGGCTGGATTCTTGCCAGGTCTGTCACATACGGAAGACCCAGTTCCAGGTGGCAGGAATAGTTTGTGGCTGTAATTGGTAGAGCGAGAAGGTATCTCAAAAAACCATTCTCTATTGTCTGGATGGGGCCCACAGCTGCATGTCCCCATACACCCGCTCCATATAGGGCCACTGATATACATTTGGCTTTATAGATTTTGACCATTTCCGCAGGTGCTTTTTCCCCCAGTTTCCTGGAGAAACTCACAAGTGCGGAAGTGGTTCTCGCAAATTGCAGTTTTCTCACTTCGACTGCCAGTTTCCAGTTTAATTTTTTATCAATCATGACACCTAGATACGGATATTTATCAGTGGTCGCTAATCTTTCTTTGTTCAAGTAAATAGGTCTAGTTTTGTTCTTCTTGCCAACGCCCGCCTTCATAACGAAGGTTTTCCCTATGTTGACTTTGAGGTCCAGACTGGCCATAAAAAGTGTATAGCTATTTAGAGCCCTCTGAAGTTCGTTTGGGGTGCGAGCCAGTATCACCGCATCATCCGCATACAGGAGAGCTGGTATGCGGCGATTGGCTACCATAGGAACGTCCTGGGCTCCTCTCATCATCCCCCTCTCCAGACCATTAGTGTAAAGGGTGAATAGAAATGGAGCCAGGACGCAACCTTGTCTCACACCCTTCTCCACCCCAAAAGGTGCAGTGAGTTCTCCACTGGTCCCAAATCTCACTCTAGCAGTTGCATCAGCGTAAAGTTCTCTCATAAAGGTGACTGCAGTCTGGTCCATCCCTAGGTCTAATAAGACCAGAGTTTGGAATGGCTAACGCAGTCGAATGCAGCTGACAGGTCTACATAGACCATGTAGAGTGCTCCAGCCTTGATGTTAACGTATTTGTCAATCAAAAGTGATAGATTCAAGGCTTGGTCTATGGTCCCCAGACCTTCGCGGAACCCATATTGTAGGTCGGATAAGATGTTATTTTCCGCTGCCCACTCCTGCAAACGATCAAGTATTATCCGCCCCATCATTTTCCCCGTTGAATCCAATAGGGAGATGAGGCGGTAACAGGAGACTAAATTCCTGTCCCCTTCCTTGAAGATCGGAACTAAGATAGATTTTTTCCAGGATTCAGGAATGCCGGTGGTACACAGTGCGTTGAAAACCCTAGTCAAAAGAGGGATCCAAAGTTCGACAGGGGTTTTATAGAAATCTATAGGGACCCCGTCGGGGCCCGGGGCCTTCCCTTTCTTGCTTGCACTGAAAGCCTGAGTAACCTGGTCAAGTGTAATGGATAAATCAATAGGGAAAGGCGAAGGCTCTTGGCAGCAAAGATCGTTGTCCCTGACATCAATTGGTAATGGATTAATCATAAAAATTTTTGGAAAATGATCTACCCAGTCCCTTTCGTCTATAGCGACCTCTACTCTTGGGAAGCTACCCTTATCAGTAAGAAAAGGTGTTTTTACCACTTTCCAAAAAGCAATATTGTTATTACTAAAACAGCTCTTGTGTAGTTCGTCCCAGAGTTGTTTTTTTTGCTCCGATTTTCTTTCCTTTATAGCAAGATTAGAGGCCCTCCTCAATTTAGATATTTCTACGGAGTCCCTGACTGTTTTACCCAAAGCGGATTTTAGTTTAGAATAGGCTGCTGTGCACATGTGATTAAACCAGCCCTGTTTATTCTTTGCGGAATGGCTCTTTTTTGCCATTAGGGCTTGTTTGACGGCCTGAATCACGGTGCCAAAGTTAGTGATAACATCTGCGTCTGAAGTAGTCAGGTCCAAGCATTTCATAATGGACGAATATGCTCCAATGACCACGGTGTTAACAGTTTCGATTGGATCAACTAAAGCCCATTTCAGAGAGTAACCGTTTAATCTAGATAATTCTAAATTATTTTGGTCCAGAAGACTAGGGATTTTAGGGTTGGGCCTGTTGGAAAGATAAAGTGTAATACTAATAGGATTGTGATCGCTCAATACGATCTGATGGGTATGAAAAGTGGTGTCCCTCTTTATAGCACCATTTGAAATCAAGATGTAATCGATGGTGGAATTACATCCCCTCCCATGATAAGTGGGGGCCGGAAACGCGTCTAGATTGAGCAGGTTATTCGCGATTCCCAAATCTAACTTAAACATGTTTTCATTTAGGGAACTGCCTGGAGTCGAGTGAGTAAAATGAAAAATAGGATTATCATCCTCGTCATTTAAGTCGCATAGAAATTGATTGGAAGCGCCACAAGTAGTCTGGTTAAAATCACCACCCCATATGATAGTCACCTCTCTGGCTGATTTCTTGATAGTAGATGTTATTAGAGTAAAGACGGAATTAATTATTTCCCCTGCATCTCGGTCAGAGAGGTTATTATAGTAGTTGACCAAGAGGAAAGAATCTCTCGCATTTAGTGTAAGGCTAAAAAGCTGAAAGTTAGGGTCAAGTTTTATGATCCTTATCTCGTCCAGCTTGATCAAATTTGATATGTAGGTAGTTAATCCACCCTTAGCCCTGTCAGACTTAGAAGGTTGGGCAGGTGAAAAGTATGTTCTATAACCATCCAGATGAATCACTGTTGTCAGCCATGTCTCCTGTAAGCACAAAATGTTAAAATTTGAGATAAAATTAGTCCAAACGTCGTTCCCTAATTTGGAGCGTAGACCAGCTACGTTCCAGAATACAACCGCTGTTTTTGATTTGCTGGTCTTTTGATCGTATATGGTTATAGGATATAATAGAGGGGTCATAGATGTCGTCAGTTCATCTGTCGATTGAGAATCGGTACTTAATGCCAAAGGTAATGAGTTCTTAATATCCGGTACAATGTGGATTAATGGAAGAAAACAAAGGTCACTTTTTACTTGTACCTTCGTTGTGCCGCAAGAAGGGCCACGAGTGTGATCTCCTAAAGAAAGTCAGTCGACGTCCTCTAATCCTCTAAGAGGGGAAAAACGATTGGAAGTGGGTAAATTAAAATTGAAGGACCCTACTTGGGGCCGTGAATAGATACTGGGCTGTGTTAAGTTCCTAGTTAGTGTCTGTGGATAGAAATAGGTCAGGTCATAGGTTCTAATGTCACTCTGATCTTGACCTTGAAACCAATTGATTATATGCCTAGTTGCCCTGTGGTCTCTGAAATTGACAATAATCACATCGCCTTCAATCTCCTTCGGCCGTGAACCAACCCAACCAAGTCTGCGGACATTCAGAATTTCACCATTAATGTTAGAGGGTAAGGGCCTATTCTGTCCCAACCAATGGATGACCTTGTTTTTTAGGTCATAATAGCCCTCTTTCTTTCCTGTTTCCAATACTGGAACTCCTGTCAAAAGTACAACATAGGGGACCGCCTCCGGGGACAGATCTATATGATGACAGTTAGCACCATGAATTTTACTCGAGGCAATGACAACAGATGCATTACGTGTTTTGGAATCGGGGCCGTTAATTCGGGAATTGGCAGTTGTCTGACCATAGTCTAGCTCAGTGTTGTTCTTTCGATTGGGTGACACATTAATTAAGTTTAATGAGGATGGTAAAGTTTTAATTTTGGTTGCCTCTAGAGTAAGTTGTCTATCATCTATCGCTAGAGGTGGTTTAGAATGGATGGTACTATTTAGGGGTACCACTGTATTAGGCGATAGCTCTTTTAATTGGTCAGTTTTTTTTAAGATCAACTTCTCCATTGACCCTAGTTGTTTCGACATGCCCTTCATTCTTTCTAGGAGTGGAAGAAAGAGTGATTTGACAAGTAGCTCCAGTCGACCCATAATTTCGTTCATTAATGAGTCATAATTATGGGAATCCGACTGGATTTCAGAGTCTTGTGATTGTTTAACAGCTGGGGGGAGATGGATCGCAATATTTTCCACTTGGTTGCACTTGTTGTTACCAGGTGGATTCATTTTGTTATATTTCTTCACTCCCTTCTTTCTTTTTTTCAGAGGAGGAGGGCCTGCATTAATGATTCTCCTTCCCTTCTTTTGTTGAGGACTAGCAGTAATGGCCGTAGTAGCCCTTGAAGACTGTGCGTCCGATAATGTACAGTCAGAAGAAGGATTAGCATGGGGGTTAGAAACAGGCGGTGTTAAATGTGAATGAGGTTGTGTCACGAAATTAGAGTCTCGAGTGGGCGAAGAAAATCTAGAAGCAGTCCAAGAATTATTTGTTAAACAGGGAACAGGCAGTACAGGAACCGGTGAGCCGGCCATCTGAATAAGTCAGAGCGAGGAGCGTTTGCTTTGTAAATGTTCGGCCGATAGGCGTCGCTCCACCACAGCAATCTCCTTCTCGAGAACTGAGGCGGCCCTTGTGATGAAGTTATCCAGCGTGCCTCGGACTGAGCCTCCCAACAATGATGCTCTACTTTTGGGAGTACGTGTAAATTGTAAATTGATACTTGTATAGCGCACTACTCACCCACAAGGGTCTCAAGGCACTTGTACGAATACCGCTGTGGAACCCATCCTGGCTTTCCTTGTGAGGAGTCCAATCCTGGGCACCCCCAAGGTGGAGGCCAGGCATCCTTAGCGTTGTGGGGGCCGTTGTGGAGATTAAGCAAGCTATTGCCCAGAGTTGCAGCGTGGGACTCCATGATTGGAATGGCACCGAGGCGAGAATTATCAGGTCCGTGGAATTTTTGAGCCCAAGACCCGCCGAGGCGGGGAATTGAACCCTGGTCCCGGGCTAGACCTCTGCATCAGGATCTGCCGCTCTAATCATTGAGCCACACTTCTCCACTATTACAACACTACGTGTTGTCATGATAATAATTTAGTAAGGCAGCTATACACGATGGTGGGGATTGTAAATGTCAATATCCAGTTTGTGCAGGGTACACAATCGTAAACAAGAGTAAATAGAGTTATAGCAATCAAAATACAAGTAATTACAGGCTGTACCTTTCGTAGGACTACACAGATCTCAGGGAGTAGGCCCAGCCCTGCCTCCTCCTGCCCCGGACGGCCACAGACGGCCCGCCCTTTGCCCGGGCTTCGCCCGGCGCCGCCCGCACGCGGTCACGCGATGCGGGAGTTGCGGCGATCTTTTGTGCGCCTCCTGGCGCGAAAACGCGGTCGGCGGCTCCCCTGCCGCAAAGGTTGCTGGAATGTGTGGTCCCGTCCCCACTCCGCGGCCACAGTTGGTGGTAGCGGCGGCGGGAGACGGGAACAAAGTGAGGGGAAAAGCACTGCTGGTACAGGAAGACAGGGTCACAGGCAAGGTCCGCAGATTCAAAACAGAAGCCCGCTCTGCCGGGGTTGCGGCGATCTTTTGTGCGCCTCCTGGCGCGAAAACGGCGTCGGCGGCTCCCCTGCCGCAAAGGTTGCTGGAATGTGTGGTCCCGTCCCCACTCCGTGGCCGCAGTTGGTGGTAACGGCGGCGGGAGACGGGAACAAAGTGAGGGGAAAAGCACTGCTGGTACAGGAAGACAGGGTCACTGGTAAGGTCCGCAGATTCAAAACAGAAGACCGCTCTGCCGGGATTGCGGCAATCTTTTGTGCGCCTCCTGGCGCGAAAACGGCGTCGGCGGCTCCCCTGCCGCAAAGGTTGCTGGAATGTGTGGTCCCGTCCCCACTCCGCGGCCGCAGTTGGTGGTAGCGGCGGCGGGAGACGGGAACAAAGTGAGGGGAAAAGCACTGCTGGTACAGGAAGACAGGGTCACTGGCAAGGTCCGCAGATTCAAAACAGAAGCCCGCTCTGCCAGGGTTGCGGCGATCTTTTGTGCGCCTCCTGACGCGAAAACGGCGTCGGCGGCTCCCCTGCCGCAAAGGTTGCTGAAATGTGTGGTCCCGTCCCCACTCCGCGGCCGCAGTTGGTGGTAGCGGCGGCGGGAGACGGGAACAAAGTGAGGGGAAAAGCACTGCTGGTACAGGAAGACAGGGTCACAGGCAAGGTTCGCAGATTCAAAACAGAAGCCCGCTCTGACGGGGTTGCGGCGATCTTTTGTGCGCCTCCTGGCGCGAAAACGGCGTCGGCGGCTCCCCTGCCGCAAAGGTTGCTGGAATGTGTTGTCCCGTCCCCACTCCGCGGCCGCAGTTGGTGGTAACGGCGGCGGGAGACGGGAACAAAGTGAGGGGAAAAGCACTGCTGGTACAGGAAGACAGGGTCACTGGCAAGGTCCGCAGATTCAAAACAGAAGCCCGCTCTGCCGGGGTTGCGGCAATCTTTTGTGCGCCTCCTGGCGCGAAAACGCGGTCGGCGGCTCCCCTGCCTCAAAGGTTGCTGGAATGTGTGGTCCCGTCCCCACTCCGCGGCCGCAGTTGGTGGTAGCGGCGGCGGGAGACGGGAACAAAGTGAGGGGAAAAGCACTGCTGGTACAGGAAGACAGGGTCACAGGCAAGGTCCGCAGATTCAAAACAGAAGCCCGCTCTGCCGGGGTTGCGGCGATCTTTTGTGCGCCTCCTGGCGCGAAAACGGCGTCGGCGGCTCCCCTGCCGCAAAGGTTGCTGGAATGTGTTGTCCCGCCCCACTCCGTGGCCGCAGTTGGTGGTAGCGGCGGCGGTAGACGGGAACAAAGTGAGGGGAAAAGCACTGCTGGTACAGGAAGACAGGGTCACTGGCAAGGTCCGCAGATTCAAAACAGAAGCCCCGTCAGTTAGATAAATCTACGCTGAGAAGGAAGTCAGGCGAATGTTGGTATTTACGTATTTGTAGACTATGAGTGTGGCTGGTCAACAGTGGCGTGCTGAACATGGGCAGGGGTGCAGATGTGCTCTATAAGACATTAGTTATTAACCAGAAAATGGCCTGAAAGTTTATTTAAATCCAAATATTGCAATAGTAAAAAGTTTTCAAAATACAATATTCAAAATGTATGCTTTGTGCAAATTAATATAATCTTACACGCAGCGTGCTCCTAACTGTCCGAAGTTTCAACATGTTTTACACTTCTTTGCCAAATGAAACAATCAGGTAAAATGTAGGCACACTTCAAAGTAAGCACACTGAACTTAAACCATGACATTAAACTTCAACAAAATCACCTCAGTGACCAGCATTGGCGCCAAGAAGACTCAGCGTTGCTGCTTTCTGAGGTGAACTGAACGGAGGGCTGCTGGATTTATGGAGGACAAATATCTGTACAAATTTTGCCCAATTCATGCACTGAGGCAATGCAAATTACTCAGCAAGGAAAGGAACAATAGTGATTTTTTATGTAATTAAAATCTATTCAGGCCACATATTTCATGGGTTTAAAATCAAATGAATAACACCTGATATAAAAGGAATCCAATTGCTATCATTAGCATACGTTTCCTAAAGGAGAAAACTATAAAAATCATCAGATTTTATTCAACATATTATTCAGGTAATAGTTATGTCTTGCACGGGAGCACAGGAGCCTCTTTTTATTAACCCCAATCTTTGTCACTGCCTACAGTAAAGTAAATTGTGTAAATCTGAGCTGGAAGCAAGTCTACAATACATGTACACATTTCTTGTTATAAATGATTAGGTGCATCTGACTTATGATGTAAAACGTGTCTTTAGTTTGGGGCTTACCTTATCTTCAATCGATAGAGCTTTGAAAGCACCTCTTTCAATTAAGGAGCAACCCTGCACAAGACCAGTATAGTTCATTTCATATTCATTAGTTGTGTGTCCCACCAGAGACACTATAGGATTCAAAATATTAAATGTTCTTCTAAACTTTTAGAAACCTTCTCAAAATAACAAAACTTTTTCCATTCTATCAATTAGAGATGTCCACAGTATCTGGGCAAAACTGTCACCTCTTTAATTGCTCGAATGCAGTAATAAACAGCTAAAAGCTGACTGAGGATGACCAGTGCTAAGGTCAGTGTCTGGTGCACCCCTTGTGCAGTGATTATGTTTTCAATCAATCAATTAATCAAATCAGGATTTGTAGAGCATGGCTGCTTCACCCGTGAGGGTCTCGAGGTGCTGAGAATTCATTCTGCCTGTTTTCCTATTGGTTGAACATCCAGGTCTTGAGTTTGTTCCTGAACTGCTGGAGTGATGGTGAGGCTCTGAGGTGTTCCAGGCTGTCATCGCCAGGTGGGAGAAGGAGCGGCCTCCACTGTTCATCTGACGGATACGTTGGGTGGCTGCTAGAGAGAGGGATTCAGAATGGAGTCTCATTTGTTGAGGTACACCGGTCCTTTGTTGTGTAGTCCCTTGTAGGCATGGTTGAGTTGATTGAACTAGCCTCTCTTTGTGACTGGTAACCAGTGGAGTTTCCTCAGGTGAGGGGGGATGTGTGTCTATCTGGGGAGGTTGAGGATGTGTATGGCTCCTGTGTTTTGGATAGTCTAGAGATTTCTCATGAGTTAGGCTGTGATTTCTACATAGAGGGAGAACCAGTAGTCAAGTCTGCTGGTGACGAGAGATTGCATGATTGTTCGCCTGGTGTTGGGTGATAGCCATCTAAAATTCTTCCTAAGAATTCGAATGGTGAGGAATCAAATGAAGGAGACAGTGCTGCCCTGCTTCTTCATGGATAGCTGGCTGTCAAGGATGATGCCGAGGTTGCAGGCATGTTCAGTGGGGTTGGGTGGTTGGGGGGTTGGGCTCAGCTCAGGTTGCCACCATTAGTTCTTCCAGAAGGTGTCCTTCCCTTTCCCGAAGTTGAGTACTTCTGTCTTGTTCGGGTTGGGTTTGAGACTGATGTTGTTCATCCAGATGGTCCCGTATTTCATGCATTGTTGGTACTTGACCGTGATGGTCATTGGGTCATTTGTCAGATAGAGAATGAGTTGGGTGTTGTTGACATAGGAGATGATGTTGAGTCCCTGACTCTTGACGATGTTGGCCAGGCGTGTCATGTATACATTGAAGAGGGCTGGGCTGAGGGATGAGTCTTGAGGTACACTGCAGGTGATGTTCTTAGGTAGCGAGGAATAGGGAGGGAGGATTATCTTCTACGTTCCTCCTGTTGGTTCATTTGAGACATGCACACTTTTTGTTAAGATCTGCAAATTATGCAGCAGATGGTCAATTGTGTAAGCACGGCAAATTCATATTGAGGCACAAAAAAGTGACAGTTGAAGAATCACGTTTTTAGACAGTAGACTTTAGTCAATGAAATGAAAATTCTGGAAAGTTTAACTCAGTAATGCATGCGTTTCATATTTATTTACAATTACTTGATAGAAATTGTAGAATGAAACTTTACACAAAACAAGCAGTTATTGCTACCACAACTTAAATGAGCTATTCCCGTAACAATGCTCACATTTCTGTTAAGTTTAAATATTATGCAAAGGCTCAAGTAGTTTGCCGGACAGATGCTCCTGACTGACAGTGTAGCAGAGCTCGTTTCGCTTATAATGTTAAGCTAGTGTGGAGGGGAAGGGAGTAGGTGGTCTGATTTCCGATCATATGGAAATATTGGTATTGCCTCCATGAGATGTGTTACAAGTCTTCTAAAGTGAACAAGAAAAGGCAATACAGGTAAATCCGTGCGTTATACACAAATAATGGACTTATCAATCAATCGATCAGTCAATCAAACATTTGTAATGTGTGCTACTCACCCGTGAGGGTCTCAAGGCACTAGAGAGGGGGGGAAAGAAGCAGCTACTGTTCAAACAGCCAGGTCTTGAGAAGTTTCCTGAAGGTCAGCAGGTCCTGGGTTTGTCGCAGGTGGGGGGGAGGGTGTTCAAAGTCATGGCGGCGAGGTGGGAGAATGATCTGCCTCCAGTGGCAGTTCGGCAGATGCGTGGGACGGTGGCGAGGTCCGTGGAGCGAAGCCGGCAGTTCTGGGTGTAGAAGGTGAGTCGTTCATTGAGGTATGCTGGTCCGGCGTTGTAGAGTGCTTTGTGAGCGTGGCTGAGGAGCTTGAAGGTGATCCTCTTGTTGACCGGGAGCCAGTGCAGGTCTCTTAGGTGGGCGGTGATGTGGCTGTGGTGAGGGATTCCAAGGATGAGGCGTGCGGAGGCGTTTTGTATGCATTGAAGTATTTTCTGAAGTTTGGCCGTGGTTCCTGCGTAGAGGGCATTGCCGTAGTCCAGCCTGCTGCTGACGAGGGCTTGGGTGACTGTTCTTCTGGTTTCGGTGGGGATCCATCTGTAGATCTTGTGGAGCATGCGGAGGGTGTTGAAGCAGGAGGAGGAGACCGCGTTGACTTGCTGGGTCATAGAGAGCGTAGAGTCCAGGATGAACCCCAGGTTGCGAGCGTGGTTGGTAGGTGTCGGGGCAGTTCCCAGCATGGCCGGCCACCAGGAGTCGTCCCATGCGTAGGGGGTGGAGCCGAGGATGAGAACCTCCGTCTTGTCAGAGTTCAGTTTCAGGCGGCTGGTCTTCATCCACTTTGCGACGGCCTTAATTCCCTCGTGGAGGTAGGATTTGGCGGTGGCCAGGTCCTTGGTGAGGGAGAGGATCAGCTGGGTGTCGTCGGCGTGCGAGATGATGTTGAGGTGGTGCGCTCGGACGATGTTGGCGAGAGGTGCCATGTAGATATTGAAAGGGGTCGGGCTGAGGGATGATCCTTTGGGTACGTCGCAGGTGATTGTGGTGGCTTCGGATCGGAATGGGGGGAGGCGGACTCTCTGGGTTCTGCCTGTGGGGAAGGAGGTGATCCAGTTCAAGGTTTTGTCACGGATCCCTGCGTCACGGAGGCGTGTGTGCAGGGTGTGGTGGCAGACGGTGTTGAAGGCGGCTGAGAGGTCCAGGAGGATGAGGGCCGTGTTTTCGCCGTTGTCCAGCAGGACCCTTATGTCATCGGTGGTGGCGATGAGGGCGGTTTTGGTCCTGTGATTGCTTCGGAAGCCAGATTGGTAGGAGTCCAGGATGTTGTTCTCCTCAAGGAAGTGGGTCAGTTGTCTGTTGGCGGTCTTCTCAATGACTTTTGCCGGGAGCAGGGAGATGGGTCGAAAGTTCTTGAGGTCCTTTGGGTCAGCCTTGGGTTTCTTGAGTAGGGCGTTGATCTCGGTGTGTTTCCAGCTCTCCAGGAAGGTAGCGGTCTTGAATGAGCTGTTGATGATCTTCCGGAGTTGGGGTGCGATTATGGAGCTTGCTTTGTTGAAGATGTGGTGGGGGCAGGGGTCTGAAGGTGAGCCGGAGTGGATGGTGTTCATGATTTTGATGGTGTCTTCATCGTTGACGTTGTTCCAGGAGAGCAGGAGGTCGGTGTGTTTGGCGGGCATTGAGTCGGGGGTGTCGGCGTCTGTCATCGGTGTCTGGGTGTCGAAGCTGTCATGGATGTCTGCGATCTTGCGGTGAAGAAGGTGGCCAAAGAGTCACAGAGTTCTTGCGATGGTGGCAATGTCATTGGAGCTAGAGCTGGGGGTGGCGAGTTCTTTCATGATGTTGAAGAGCTCTTTGCTGTTGTGTGAGTTGTTGTCAATGCGCTCCTTGAAGGAGGTCCTTTTGGCGGATCGGATGAGTTGGTGGTGCTTGTGTCTGGTGTTCTTGAGAACTGCGTGGTTGTCTGGTGTCTGGTCATGGTGCCACTGCTTCTCTAGTCTTCAGCAGGTTTGTTTGGAAGTCTGGAGGTCAGCGTTGAACCAGATGGCTCTCGTGTCGGTGCGCCTGTTTGAGGGTTTCCTGATCGGGGCGAGGGTGTTGGCGCAGTTGTCGATCCACTGTCTGAAGTTGTGGGCTGCTGCGTTCGTGTCTGAGGGCTCGGATGGAGGGTCTCGAGTGAGGGTGGTGGTAAGCTGGTCTTCGGTGACTTTGTTCCAGCTGCGGTGTGGGATTCGTTGCGGTTGGGTGTGCGCGGTGTGTTTCTAGAAGGAGAAATGGATGCAGTGGTGGTCGGTCCAGTGGAGTTCGGTGGTGTGGCTGAAGGTGACGTGGTTGCTGGAGGAGAAGATGGGGTCGAGGGTGTGTCCGGCGGAGTGGGTGGGTGTCGTGACAAGCTGTTTGAGTCCGAGGTTGATGAGCTTGTCGATCAGGGTTGTGGTGTTGCTGCATTCTCGAGGTGGAAGTTCAGTCTCCTAGGAGAATGTAGTCTGTGGAGGCGAGGGCGTGTGTGATGATGAGATCGGTGATGGAGTCACTGAACTGCGGTCGGGGTCCCAGGGGTCTGTAGACGAGGGTTCCTCTGAGGGTGGTGTTGTGATTGATGTGGATCTGGATGTGTAGGTGTTCGGCCATGCTGAGGGAGTCTTTGGTGTTGGTCGAAATTCTGATGGTGTTCCTGTGGATGATGGCGATTCCTCCTCCTGGTTTGTTGTTTCGGTACCTGCGGGTGATCTTGTAGCCGTCCGGGATCGCTATGGCTATGTCGGGTGCTGAGGAGGCATACATCCAGGTCTCCGTCAGGAAGGGGATGTCCGGAGAGGATGAATAGAGCAGGTCCCAGAGTTCGACGGCATGCTTGTGGACTGAGTGGGTATTGAGTAGTATGCATCTGAGATGGTTGTGGTCTGCTTTGGTGGGGTGGGCAGGATGTGCAGGTGTGCGCTGGCAGGTGTAGCTGCAGTTTCGGCAGGTGAAGGGTCCGTGGATGAGCTTCGGGTGGCCTGGAAGCAGGTGGAGGATCGGCCGGCGTTGGGTGCGTGGGGGGTGTTGGTGTCATAGCGGAGTTGGGCGATGTGGCGTTCATGGCGGCCAGGGGGTCTGGCGCTGGGTGCGGTCAAGGTGCAGACGGGCTTGTCTTAGGTGCGCCAGCGGCGCGCCAGCGGCGCGACCGCGCAGAGGTCGCCATATGTAGGGGATGGGGGCGGGAGCAGAGGCAGGGGGGCGGGAGCGACTGGGTCATGGGTGGTGCCGCAGTGGCAGCAGCCGCGGGAACGGGGGAGATTCAGAGCAGCAACAAGGGCACAATAGGCAGGCAGTGAATAACGCAAGAAAAACGCAAAAGAATCAGGGGCAGTGCAACACTAGGGGCACAGTAATCAGACAGCAAATAACGGAAAGAATACAAAGCAAGCAGAAGTCAGGGGCAGAGAAACACTAGGGGCACAGTAATCAGACAGCAAATAACAAAAAGAATACAAAGCAAGCGGAAGTCAGGGGCAGCAACACTAGGGGCACAGTAATCAGTCAGCAATACAGCGAAAGGAATACAAAGCAAGCGGAAGTCAGGGGCAGAGCAACACTAGGGGCACAGTAATCAGTCAGCAATACAGCGAAAAGAATACCAGAGGGAGCGCAAGTCGGGGGATAAACCAGGAGAGCCTACAGTGAGCCTGCGGCGCAGGGCGGGCTGCTGGCTCGAACCCTGCACGGGTGGAGAGCTCGGCTGTTGGCGCGGTGGTCAACCAGGCGGAGCTGCTGGGGCTAGTGCTGGCCTTGGCCCGGAGGTCAAGGAATCACGCGCGCTCCCCTGCAGCGGTCGCCAAATGTAGGGGAGGGGGGGCGGGAGCGGCTGGGTTGGGGCCGCAGTGGCAGCAGCCGCGGGAACAGGGGAGAATCAGAGCAGCAACAAGGGCACAATAGGCAGGCAGTGAATAACGCAAGAAAAACGCAAAAGAATACAAGCAAGCGGAGTTCAGGGGCAGTGCAACACTAGGGGCACAGTAATCAGACAGCAAATAACGAAAAGAATACAAAGCAAGCGGAAGTCAGGGGCAGAGCAACACAAGGGGCACAGTAATCAGTCAGCAATACAGCGAAAAGAATACAAAGCAAGCGGAAGCCAGGGGCAGAGCAACACTAGGGGCACAGTAATCAGTCAGCAATACAGCTAAAAGAATACCAGAGGGAGCGGAAGTCAGGGGGGAAAAACCAGGAGAGCCTACAGCGAGCCTGCGGCGTGAACCCTGCACGGATGGAGGGCTCGGCTGTTGGCGCGGTCGTCAACCAGACGGAGCTGCTGGAGAGAGTGCTGGCCTTGGCCCGGAGTTCAAGGAATCACACGCGCTCCCCTGCAGCGGTCGCCATATGTAGGGGAGGGGGGTGGGAGCAGAGACAGGGGGGCGGGAGCGGCTGGGTCGGGGCCGCAGTGGCAGCAGCGGCGGGAACAGGGTACTGTAAGTGCAGGCGGGTTGTCTGGAGCTTCATAGAGATTAGAGTTAGAAGGTGACCAGTGGTGGCTGGTGATAGTTGAAAGTGTTGAGGCTTGTCACCTGTCCTGAATTGCCTCAATTTTCACTGCCTCAGGGAGGGTTCAGAGATCACATAATCATAATCATTTTCACACCACTTTTTTTCCACATACATACATATCACTGCACTCTACCCTGCACCACTCTACTCTACCCTGTACCACCCTACCCTGCACAACTCCACTCTACCCTACACCACTCTAATCTACGCCACCACTCTACGACACTCTACTCTGCAACACTGCACTCTCTTCCATTGAACTCTATCCTACCCTACTCTGCACCACTGCACTCTGTTATTGCACTCTACTTTACCCTACACCACTCTACCGTGCACCACTCTACTCTACCCTACACTACTCTACTGTTTGCCATGGCACTCTAGTCTGCAACACTGCATTCTCTGCTATTGAACTCTACCCTATTCTACTCTGCAACACTGCACTCTGTTACTGCACTCTACTCTACTCTACACCACTCTACCATGCACCACTCTACTCTACCCTACACTACTCTACGCTTCACCACAACACTCTACTCTGCAACACTGCATTCTCTACCATTAAACTCTACACTATGCTACTCTGCACCACTGCACTCTGTCATTGCACTCTACTCTGCATCACTCTACCATATGCCACTCTACGCCATAGCAATGTATGCCACTCCACCATACGCCACTTTAATCTGCATCACTCCACTCTACATCACTGCAATCTATGCTAATCCACTCTAATTTACTCTGCACCACTGCACTCTACGCCACTGCACTCTACACCACTGCACTCTAAGCCACTCTACTCCACTATATGCCACTCCACTCTACGCCACTGCACTCTATGCTACTGCAATGTACCCTGTGCCTCTCTAAACTACCCTGCGCCACTCCCCTCTATGCCACTCAACTCTGCACCACTGCACTCTATGCAACTACATTCTACGCCACTGCACTCTATGCTAATCCACTCTGTGCCACACTAATCTACTCTACTTCACTGTACTCTAAGCCACTGCACTCTGTCCTGCACCACTCCACTCTACCCTACGCAACTCCACTCTACGCCACTTCATTCTACTCTGAAACAATCTACTCTACGCCACTGCACTCTATGCCACCCTAATCCACTCTGTTCCACTTCACTGTACACCACTCTACTCAATGCCACTGCACTTTACTCTAAACCACTGTACTCTACATCACTGCACTTAGTGCCAATGCACTCTACACCACTTTACTCAAAACCAATGCTCTCTACCCTTCTGCTTTCTATGTCAATCTACTCTGCACCACTGCACTCTAGGACACATCACTCCAGGACACTTTACTCCACTCTGTAACACTCCATTCTACGCCATTACACTTCATGATACTCCACTCTATGACACTCTACTCCATTAAACTTTACTCCACTCTATGACACTCTATTCCACTCTATGACTCTCCTCTTCACTCCACTCCACAACACACTACTCTACTGTATGCCAATCTATGTCATTCCACTCCACTCTGTGATGCTCTACGCAACTCCCTCCATGCCACTTCATGCCACTTTAATCCACTCCATTCTGCGACTCACTTCTCCACTCTACTCTACTTTACTACTACACTCCATGTCCAACATGCTTTCTTTCACACATGTCTGCAAAGCTGCTCCAATGCAAGGATTTTCAGAGCCCTTGGCAAAATGACAATTTGCCTTTTAGACGTTCCCACTACTCTGGCAGCGAGATTATTTATTTATTTATTTTAAAACCTTTATTTAACACAAGAAATATGTACAAACATGGGCCTACAACCACAGGGGCCATCCGCTAGTGTAAAAAGGATTACCAATGACACAAATGACATATCAAGTTTGTAGTGTCCTGGGAATGGACACTAGGACCCTGAACTGGGCAAAGGGCAGGGAGGTCACCGGACACCACATCCGGTCAGGGTGTGGGGAAGGGCAGAAAGCAGGAAGCAGGGGATCAGAGCAGACGTGGGCACACGAAGAGGAAAGATAATAAAGGTCACATGAGCCATACCGTGTCCTGTGTATTCCTTGCGGCGCTGCGACACGACATCTGGCGATCGAAGGAGGGATCTCGAAGAAGATCGTCGCTGCGACTGTCGGAGCCCACCCGGTGTCGCTAAGATCGGAGCCAGGAGCCCACCCTGGTCCGGAGGTCCGGAGCACCAAGAAGAGGAGAAAAGGACGAACAAACGTCGGTGCGGGAGCCCACCCCGGTAGTGACAACGAAGTAAGAGGGAAAGCGGGGAAGGAGCATCACGCGAGGCCGGCTAGCGGTGAACTGGGGAGATAAGGATCTCGCGCGCCTGAGTTTAACGAACTCTCGCGAGATCACGGCGGCCATTTTGAAGTCAGGCGAGAGGACCAATAAGGAGCCAGGAATACACGGCGGCCATTTTGAAAGGCCAGGCAAGTGCAAAACAAGCCCAAAACAACGCGAGAGTACGGCGGCCATTTTGAGGTCAGGCAAAAAGGACCAATAGGCAGCCAGGAATACACGGCGGCCATTTTGAAAGGTCAGGCAAGAAAAAAAAAGGGCAAAAAGACAGAATTAAAGGGAAATAACAACAAAACAACGACAAATACTGGAAATAGAGAAGCAAAGGACAAATAAAAGAAGGAAAAAGGTGACATAAAGAAAAACAAGGAAGCAAAAAAAAAAAAAAAAAAAAAAAAGAAGATGAGTGACGACGACAAAAAGAGCACACAAGCTGTCTTCCGCAGGCCAATACCATTCAACACATCGGAACCTCAAGCGGGCATCAGATGGGAGAAATGGATAAGGAAATTTGAACGCTACATGCGGGCAACGGACGTCGTGGAGGGCAAGAAACTGGATCTGCTCGTGAATCTTGGGGGAGACGACATAGAGGATTTACTACTGACGTTTCCCAGCGACAAAACAAAAGATTACAAAGGCGCACTAGCATGCCTCACGGAGAAATTTGACCCCCAACGCAACATTGATTTCGAGAGATACACGTTCAACACGGCGTGCCAAAGGCCAGAAGAGAGTATGGATGATTTTGCGACACGGCTGCGGAAACTGGTCACACACTGCGAATTTGAAAAGTTTGACAACGACCAAGCGATACGTCTGCGTCTCATTGAAGGATGTCAGTCGGTGGAGTTCCGAGCACGCATTCTGAAAGAACCTACGACACTTGAAAAAATTTTGATGATGGCCCGCACAGAAGCACGGGCCACGGAGCACGCCAAGCAAATCCAAATGGGCCAAGACAAAGGAACGGCACTGGCACATCATGTCACCGGAAATGTCAGAAAAAAGGAACACCGAGAGCGACCACCTCCCAGGAAGACCAACAACACATGCTACAGGTGCGGTCTTGAGTTTCCCCATGTCGGCGCCTGCCCAGCCATGGGCCAGAAGTGCAGAAAATGCAACAGAGACAATCACTTCGCAAGTACGTGCATGAGCAGACAGTTCAGAAGTGAAAGGGGACGTACAGCCGGAACAAGGATGACCAGCACTAGATATGCCAGACACATAGAAACAGCGGAGAGAAGCTCGTCCGACGAGTCGGACGGCACTACAGCACCTGAGAGAGAAGCTCGGCTCTATCTAATGTCTGATGTGCCCAAAGAAGAAAGACAGCAAGAACACATCCAGCTGGTAGAGAAGCAGACAATAAAGAAGACTGCCGCTGTGGACATCGAGGTCGGGAACCACATAGCGAAGTTTGTGCTTGACAGTGGAGCGACATGCAACATCATGTGCATATCCGAGTACATGAAGATGAGAGTCAAGCCAACACTACGACCATCGACAGTAGATGTGTTCACCTGGGGTTCAATGAAGCCGGTGGAAAACATGGGAAAATTTACAGAGACTTTAACATACAAGGACAGGGCATACAAAGAAGACATACACGTACTGAAAGGTGACATCCCAGCACCTTGCCTGTTGAGCAATGTAACAGCACAGGTCATGGGGCTACTTGCCATGACTTATCACATGTCAGAAAAAGAGACAATATTGCAAGAATACCCGAAAATACTAGAAGGTTTGGGAAAACTGAAAGGGAAGCAGATAACGCTGCACATCAATGAAGCAGTCCGGCCGGTGGCCCAGCACCACAGGAGGGTCCCGATACATCTACAACCACAAGTAGAAGAAGAACTAAAAAACTTACTGGCACAAGACATCATTGAACCGGCGGAAGGACCAACACCATGGGTATCACCAATAGTGGCAGTTCCGAAGAAGAACACCTCCAAAATACGGATATGTGTGGACATGAGAATACCTAACACAGCCATCTCGAGAGAACGCCATCCCGGACCGCATTTGAATGACATGATCAGCCGTCTAACAGGGGCGTGCAGGTTCTCGAAGCTAGATTTGTGTAAAGGGTATCATCAACTAGAACTGGACCCGCAATCAAGATATATAACAACTTTCTCCACGCACCTAGGCCTATTCAGGTACAAAAGATTAAGTTTTGGAATATCATCGGCTGCTGAGATATTCCAGGAGACGATACGGCAAGTAATACGACCAGTACAAAATAGTTTCAACTATAGCGATGACATTCTAGTATTTGGGAAGTCTGATGAGGAGCACAACAGCGCTCTACGTCAAGTATGCAAGCAGCTGGAACAAGCAGGGTTGACACTAAATGGAGAAAAATGTGAACTAGAAAGAAAAGAACTGGTATTTTTCGGACACATATTTTCAAAAAAAGGGATGAGGCCAGATCCCAGCAAAGTGGAGACGCTGAAGAACACGAAACCACCAAAAGATGCAGCGGAAATAAGGTCATTTTTAGGACTGGCCAGCTACTGCGCCAGATACATACAAGACTTTGCAACGGTAAGCACCCCGCTGAGAGAACTGACAAAACAGGGCCAAAAGTTCATCTGGTCTCAGCAATGCAACGAGGCATTCGAGGAGATCAGGAAGGCAGTGATGACAGTGGAACATCTAGCATATTTCGACCCTCTGCTCTGCACTGAACTGACGGTGGATGCAAGCCCAGTAGGACTAGGGGCGATACTAGCGCAACACCAACCAGGGAGGGACTCACCTAGGAGAATTGTTGCCTACGCCAGCAAAAGCCTTACGGACATTGAAAGCGCCTATTCGCAGCCAGAAAAAGAAAGCCTAGCGGTGGTATGGGCGTGTGAGCATTATCACATGTTCATATATGGGAAAAAATTCACAATCATCACGGATCACCAAGCACTGGTAACGATATATGGCAACCCGTCAGCAAAGATGCCGCCGCGAATAGAGCGTTGGGGAATCAGGTTAATGGACTATGATTTCACGATTGTCCACAAACCGGGGAAAGAGCACAACCCAGCAGACTACATGTCGAGACACCCATTACCGAATGGAGAAGAGAAAGCGTCAGTAGCAGAGGAATACCTCAACTTCGTGCTAAAACAAAGCGCGCCAGCACCCATAACACTAGCGGAGATAGGAAAGGAGACTGAGGAGGACGCCACGCTACAAATGGCCAAAGAGACGATGAGACAACAACGGTGGAGACACGTGAACAACAACTCCACGTGGAAAAGGGGAGTAAACAAAGAAGAGATACTTGCATTGCAGAAAATAAGTGACGAACTGTCGGAAGCAAGCCAAGGCATAATAATGCGAGGCACCAGGATAGTGATACCGTATTCACTACGGCGCAAAGTAGTCAACATTGCACATGAATCGCACAGAGGCATTGTTGCAACAAAGAAACTGCTGAGAGAGAAAGTATGGTTCCCTGGGCTAGACCGTCTAGTGGAGGACACCATCGCGACCTGTCACCTCTGTCAAGTGACAGGACAGCCAGCAAAGCGAGAACCACTGCACATGTCAGAACTGCCAAGAGCGGTATGGACAACATTAGCAGCTGATTTCTTTGGACCGCTGGATACAGGAAATTATCTACTGGTGGTCATTGACGAGTACTCCAGATTCCCCATCGTGAGGCCAGTCTCGTCAACGTCAGCAACCGCAACTTTACCGATCTTGGATGATATCTTTGCAGCATGGGGTTCCCCAGAAAGTTTAAAAACAGATAACGGTCCCCCATTCTCAGGGGATGAATTCAGAAGATTCATGACATACCTCGGAATTCAACATAAGAAAATAACGCCGCTGTGGCCCCAGGCAAATGGCATGGTCGAAAGGTTCATGGGGAACATTAAGAAGGCGGTTCAGAGAGCGAAACTGTCACAGATTTCACTAGGCCAAGCACTCTGCCAAGTGCTACGCGACTACAGGAACACACCACATGGCTCCACAGGAAAATGCCCCGCGGAGTTAGTATTGGGGAGGACAAGCAGGACAAGACTCCCGCAAGTAGAGACAACAACAACATCAGGGCATGAGAGCATAGCAGACAGAGACAAGGAGGCAAAAGAAAGAATGAAAGAGTATGCGGACAGCAGACGAAATGCCACCATGTCACATCTACAAGAGGAAGACGCCGTGATAGTGCGACAGCGACAGCACCGGAAGTCTGACAGCACGTTTTCACATGATCCACTGACAATAACTAAAGTGAAGGGAACGATGATAACGGCAGAGTCAGGACGGCAAAGGATCACGCGAAATAGCTCACACTTCAAAGGACTGAAAGAGGAAGTGAAAGAGGAGCAAACACCAAGCACAGAAGAAACAGCAGAGCGGGAACGCCATGACACAGAAACAGAAGGTGACCGGGAGACAGCAAAGGGACAGGACATAGGGCAACGGCCAAGAAGAACAACAAATAGACCGAAAAGACTAATAGAAGAAATGTGATGCACCCATTCGATGTTCTATCTATGTTATCAAAGTATCAGTGACCAACTTGCGCATTTTGATTTTGTGATAAAGGGGGGAGATGTAGTGTCCTGGGAATGGACACTAGGACCCTGAACTGGGCAAAGGGCAGGGAGGTCACCGGACACCACATCCGGTCAGGGTGTGGGGAAGGGCAGAAAGCAGGAAGCAGGGGATCAGAGCAGACGTGGGCACACGAAGAGGAAAGATAATAAAGGTCACATGAGCCATACCGTGTCCTGTGTATTCCTTGCGGCGCTGCGACACGACAAAGTTCACTAATAAAGACATGGGCGGGTCATACATGAACAGGGTACGAACTTCCCCAATACCCATCAGATCAACAAGAAGGTTTCGTTTTCTGTTTGATAAAGCAAAATAAACAAAACAAAACAAAAACAAGGCAAAGATTCCGCTATCGCAGGCATGTGCCCTCGCAGGCGGGGGACAGTAACAGTGACGCAATTTACTAAGCCCCAACTCACGTCGAGGAAATCGGGGGGGGGGGGGCAGGAAGAAGGCCAACTACCATTCGTATAGTTCAGTAAGAACCGGGAACATCACGGCTAGGGGGACAATGGTATGTCTAAAGTGACCTCCAAGGGGGGGGGGCGCAAATGTCCCCGCGATAGGAGTTCCACGGGCCCCACATCCTGCTCCATGCCTTAGGTTTGCCTCTAGCCACATACACCGTCTTCTCTCTGAACATACACCAGTCCATATTTTCCTTCCATTTCGACACCGTGGGTGGCCTATGGGAGCCCCCCAACTGTGCAATGTCCCTCTTGGCAATCATGTTGCCCAGAGTAGCCCAGCGCTCTTGCTCCACCCTACAATCAGTCGGCTCCCATACATTCAACACACATCGTCGAGCCTCGGGATACAACGCCACCCCCGTCACCTCTTCCATTACTGCATGCACCGCAGCCCAGAAACGCGCCACCATCGGGCACTCCCAGAGAATGTGAAGAAAAGTACCGAGAAGACCACAGCCGTGTCTACACAAACCATCAACGGAATACCCCATATGGAGCAATCGAGGGCTAGTAACATAGACCCTGCGTAGTATCTTCAACTGTACAAATCGAAGGCGAGCCGGTATGCCACCTCCCTCGGTGAAGCTATAGCGGCGGTCCAATCCTCGTCGTCTAGTTCCAGACCGTCGGCGATCCAGACCTCTCTCAGATGCGTGAGGAGGTCCGCACGAGTGTTAATCAGTTTTTTATAAATCAGGGAGATGGTACTATCAGGGAGATAACCATCGAGTATGCGGTCCTCTAACCGAGAGGATTCAGGGATAGCCCCCGGAGTCGGGAAAGCCGAGCGCAATGCATGACGAATCTGCGCATAACGAAAGAATTCCCTGTCATGCAGCTTGTACTCCACCTTAAGCTCTTCAAACGTCTTAAAAGCACCCCTCGCCCAAAGATCACTCACCCGAGAAATACCAATCATATCCCATTTCTCAAAACCCTTCGTCCTCCACAGGCCGCCCAGCCTGTCCGAAGCATATAGTGGAGTCGCGCGAGACAGACGGCCCTTCCAGCCAGTAGCGGCAGTGGCACAGTGCCAGGCACGTACCGTTGAGTTCGTGGGACCCGTCAACTTGACACCGCCAGACGCGGAATACAGCGCTCTATTGTAATCTCCACCTGGCAACAGTAGTTTATCCATCTCGTAGGCAGGTTTCACAGCCGGGCCGTACGTCCCATGATTCACCGCCACCAGCTGGGACTCCCAGTAGTACCTCCGGACGTCTGGGAGAGCTATGCCCCCGTCATACCACGGGAGGGTCAATTTAGCGAGAGTAATCCGCGATCTTCCACCCCAGATCAGCTGTCTCTGTAGACTCTCTACCTCACGTAAAATACCGCGCAGGCACCACATCTAACGTATTCTGTAAGGCATACAAGAAACGCGGAAGACACATCATCTTGAATAAGGCCGCCCGGCCGAGCGGCAAAAGTGGAAGCTTCCGCCGGCGAGCAACATCGGCCTTCAGCCGCTGGAGCGGGGGCAATAGATTCCGGGCATAACGAACCGCGGGGTTCAGTGACACAAAGACGCCCAAATATTTGAATCCTGAATGCGATATCGGGATTGGACACCCGCGGGGGAGATGAGGGGGATCGCCGACAAGCACGTAAACGCAGGATTTCAACCAGTTAATAGTGAGCCCAGAATTGCGACCGAAGGAGTTTAACACATCAAACAATACAATCAAGGACCTCCGCGGGGATGTAAGATAGAGCAGGATGTTGTCTGCATAGAGTGACACGCGATCCTCAAAGGTCGGTGTCCATTGAATACCTTTCAAAGAGGGTTCCCACCACAACCATGCTGCAAGGGGTTCCAACGCGAGAGCAAAAAGAAGTGGGGACAAGGGGCAGCCCTGTCGTGTGCCCCTACCAAGCACAAAGGAGTGAGACACTCTACCGTTCACCACCACCTGCGCCAGCGGATCCTCGTATAGCAACTTCACCCATCCGATGAATCCAGGCCCGAAACCAAACTTAGCCAGTGCCGCCCAAAGATAAGCCCATTCCAGCGTGTCAAACGCCATTGTGGCGTCCAAAGACGCCAAAATGGTAGGCTCCTGTAAAGAATCCACTCTCGCTAAAACTCTGTGGAGGCGCCGCAAGTTCAGAGCGGTGTTACGATGTGGAATGAAACCAGACTGATCCGGGTGAACCAGGTCTCCGATAACTTTAATCAGGCGGTTAGCCAACACCTTGGCGAGTAAATAATGGTCCAGTGACTTAACCAGAAGAGCACGAGTTTTGGGGTTTCGCAAATACCAGGGGTTAATCGGCGCCACCCTCCCCGCCGCACCCAAGGCAACCTCCAGGTGTAGGAACAGTGGGGAGTGATCTGAAATGCCTCGGGCAAGGTGTGTAACTTCCCTAATCATCTGAGCTTGGGCAGCCGGCATCAGCACATAATCCAGTCTAGATAAAGAGCCGTGGGCACCAGAGTGAAACGTATATTGGGTTAGCCCCGGGTGCAGCGACCTCCAACAGTCCATAAGCCCCATAGTGCTGAGAAAGCCACCCAACCAAGAATGCGCCCCGGGGAGGTCCCTGGGTGGATACCGATCCTCTCCCCGAAACCACAGAAGTGATATCGCCACCCACAAGCAGGAGGCCCTCCGGGAGTCTGAGTAACAACCGCCCCAAATCGGCAAAGGTGGTATTTTGCAGCCCAGGGGGGACATAGACAGTGACCAGCAATAAGACCTTCCCCTCCCACCGGCCCACCAACGCAACATAGCGTCCCCTTACGTCGTGTATGATGTCGTCAACTTCTAGTGGGAGAGAAGCTCTAACCAGAATCCCCACTCCCCTAGAGCCAGAAGTGAAACCAGAGTGAGCGACCAAACGGTAGCCCCTCCTATTCATGGCTTGGCAGGACTGTCCTATTAAATGCGTTTCCTGCAGTAACACTACATCGGGCGAAAGACGCTTCAAGTACTGCAGCACCACCCCCGCTTCAATCGATCCACCAGCCCGTTGACGTTCCACGTCAACACACGTAATCCCCTACCCCCCATCCCCGATGCAGAGATTCCCCCATCTACAGCGAGAACACGAAACAGAAAACCAATTGCCTTGTATTAAACTGAAACAATCCCCATCCCACAACTCTACCCCCACCCACCCAACTCCCGTCACACACCCCCCCACCCTGCACCCCTGCACAAGACCAATCAGCCCCCCCAACTTGCAGTGTGCCTGTCGCCCCAACATCAAACCTACTCTACGAAAAGAAAAACCCCTTAGGAGGAAGAGTCTCACCAGTTACCCCGCAGCCCCCAAATTTATGAGGGAAAGAGAACACAATACAATACAATAACATCAAACCAAAGTCTGAGGCGAACACGATCCCGTCCAGGAATCAGCACTTGAGCGCTCACAGTCGGCCTTCCGGTCCGCTACCCTCGTCCGCGGTCCACTCCTCATTATTACGGCGACGTTGCAAAGTGTCCAGCCAGTCCCCAGCCGCCTCGGGCCGATCAAAAAAATAGGTCCGTTCTGCTAATTCAACACGCAATTTGGCCGGAAAGAGCATAGAGTACTTTAGGCCCATATCCCTCAGTCGCCGCTTAACAGACAGAAAGCCCATTCTTTGCTTTTGGACCGATTGTGCGAAGTCTGGATAAAAGCTAATATCCACATTCTCGTACTTCGTCGAGCCATTCACAAGGGAGGTCTGCAGAATTGCGTCCCGGTCCCTAAAGTTAAAGATCCTGGCAATGATAGGCCGCGGTGGAGCCCCCGGCTTCGGTTCACCTCCCGGAACTCTGTGGGCCCGTTCAACCATAAAATATTTACTCAGTCCTTTCGGCGCAAGTTTATTCAAAATCAGGTCTTCCACAAATAGAGCGGTCGATTCCTCCTCCGATCGCACCCCGATGATGCGCACGTTGTTCCGTCGGGCCCTACTTTCAAAATCCTCCAGTCTCTTGACAAAGAGATCGTTGGAGGTCCGCAGGTTGTGGTCCTCGGTCTGGAGGCCATACACATCAGTAGTCAGGCTTGAAGTCATGAGATCCAGCGATTTGACCTTCTCATTAGTTTTCAACAAGTCCGCTCTAATCAGATTGACATCGATCAACACAGTGTCCAGTTTGTGGGCCAAGGAATCAAATTGTTGGCTGACAGCAGCTTTCATGGCATCAATGGCACCCATGACGTCCTGTAGTGTCAATTCCGTCGAGGAAGACGAGCCTTCCTTGGTCTCGTCTGGAGGTCCACTCGATAAACCGGGGGATCCCTTCTGTTGTGCGTTGCGATCCATGTTGTTGGTTTGAACATAGCCGCCTCTCCGGGTCGCTCTAGACTTTTGCTTGTCGTTGTCTGACCGGCCAGTCATTACTCAGCGGGACCGCAAAGTCCAGTGCAGGCTGTGAGGCGCTGGGACCTCCTTGGGGAGGTCGCACCAAGCAGTGGTTGGCAGTCCCCTCAGGCCAGCGATCGTCGTCCAGTCTAGTTACAGTCCCTCTGCGCACATCCGCTGCCAGACTCGCGGAGGAGAATCGAGACCGAAAGTGAAACTAAAGTGGTGAGCCAACTCAAAGATCCAGGCCCGTTGTTGTTCAACTGCAACTCGGGAACAATGCCAACTTGAGTTCGGGGCGGCGTCACAGTGTTGGCTTCAATCTTGGAAGCCACATAGGCACAGTTCCCGAAGTCCGATCGAAATTCCGAGAACGGGAGCCACCTCAGCATCAGTTCACCCGTGTTACCCCTTCAATATAACAGGATAGTGGTCAGGATAGACGTGGGAGGCTGCGAGGGTCTCGGGAGCTCTGTGCCTACGCGTCCATCTTGGTTGCATGCTAGGCTCCTCCCCCAGCGAGATTATTTTTGAAGCAATTTCTCGCAGTCTGGCACCCCTTTATGCTTCTGGTGGTGGTGCTGCATGGCAACGGCCTAATGGTGCCTGGATGCAGCTTAGGTCATGCTGTAGGGTTCTGAGAGACCCAACATGGGCAGATCCAGGAAAAGAATACGGTGCACTCCTAAGCCATCCCCATATATAAGGAAGCAGCCACGCAGCTTCACAGAGTATGGTGCACACTCTTCCTGCAAAGCTCACCCAATGAATACCCCTGAACATAGCTTATTCTTGATGAGCGGAAACCAGTACTCGGACACCCGAAATCTATGTTCAGTATCCCATGACATGGATGCCCGAAGGTTCATTATTCAAGGACCAACATTTTAGCACGGGTATGCAACGGGCATCATCCTTTATATACCACAAATTACCAAGAATTACTACAAACGTGTGAAGGCCAGCATTTTTGCAGTTGCCATGAGCTACAAAATTGCACGAGGGCTAGCATTTTATCACAATGGACACTGTGCACACCCCCCACACACACACACAGGAAACGGCCTTTACAATGCGGGCACAACCATGCGTGCCATTTATTTATTTATTATTTATTTATGGCAATTGTAAAGCGCTCTGCAACCCTACGGGCATCCTGGCGCTGTGTACATATAGCTGAAAACGCTGTGCATCAGGGGCAGAAGGGATATCTTATGATTCTGGATAGTTAGATTTTAGGGAAAAGCCATGTTTTCACCTTTTTTTCGGAAAGCCATCAGTTCATCTGTTTTCCTGATGTCAATAGGTAGTCTATTCCACAGATGAGCTGCCGCTATGCTGAAGGCTCTGCCACCGCAGGTGGCTTTCCTGATCCTTGGTATGCCGATGAGATTAGAAGAGGAGGATCGAAGGGACCGAGTGGGTTCATACCACTTAAATTTGTTTTGAAGTGGTCGGGGGCCCATCCCATGCACTGCCTTAAAGACAGTGCATAGGGATTTCCCCGCAAGCTCAAGTACGCATGCCTTAACCACGCATATGCCTTAACCATGCATATGCGTGGTTAAGGAAGTGCGCTGTCTAGATGCTGGGATGGGCGGGCCCAGGAAAAGGAAGGATCAGGAGAGGACGAGGTGAGGACGAGGTGAGGTTAGTGGGGCTGGGGGTAGTTTTTAAGGGTTGGTGTAGTTCTTAGGGCTTGGGTGTTGGGGTCGTTTTTTGGGCTGCGTGGGGATTGGGGTTGTTTTTAGGGCTCAGGGTGGGAGTCAGGGTAGTGTGTGGGCCTCGGGTTGGGTAGTGTTTAGGACTCAGGGTAGTGTTTAGGATCGGGGTAGTTGGGATAGTGTTTAGTGCTCGGGGGTCGGGTAGTGTTTAGTGCTGGGGGTTCGGGGTAGTTTTTAGGGCTCAGGGGGAGGTCAGGGTAGTGTTTAGGGCTCGGGATCAATGTCACGTTTAGGGCCAGGGGAGCGGGGTAGTTTTTAGGGCTTGGGGGGGTCGGGTAGTCTTTAGCGTTCAGGGGTTTCGGGGTAGTGTTTAGCGCTCAGGGGGGTTGGAGTAGTGTTTACGGATTGGGGTCGGGGTAGTGTTTAGGGCTCGGGGTCACGGGTACGGGTAGTGTTCAGGGTGCAGGGGGGGTCGGGTAGTGTTTAGGGCTCAGGGGGGGTCAGGGCAGAGTTTAGGGCTTGGAAAAATTGGGGTAGTGTTTAGGGCTGGGGGCAGGGCAGTTTTAAGGGTTCAGGGTGGCCGAGGTAGTATTTAGGGCTTAGGGCGGGGGGTTGGGGTGTGATCTTTACCTTACATCCCTTTACCACTCATGCCTTTACCACAAAATTGCATGGTAAAGGCATGCGTGGTAAAGGCTTGCGTGGTAAAGAAATGCATTGTTTAGACACATTTGTTGTTGGGGGCGCATAGTAGAGGCACGAGTGGTTTAGCCATGCGTGCCTCTGTCATACTGTGAAACCAAGAGGTGTGCTGTTCCTAACAGAAGAGTCAGGGAGGTAAATTCCTTACTGGGGAAGTGCTCCTATAAGGAGCAAGAACCCTCACACACCCCTAGGGATGTCATGCTTCATCATAGGAGAATATGACTCATTACATCGCATACCAATACCACGCGTGCCATTACAACGAGGGTATTTTACTACGCAATGTCAATGACAACGACATACCATTACATCGCAAACTTTTACCACGACTATACCTTTACCATGCATACCAACATAACGCAAAGGCATGTGTGGAAAAGCTATAGTCATGGTAAAAGTTTTAAAGGTAAGTGACTCAACCCTGCCCTACACTAAATCCTAATTTAGTACCCCTGCACGACCCTCCCCCGACCCCCAGTCCTCTCCCTACATTTGCACTACCCTGCACGGCCCCCGACACTACCCTAAACCCTAAACCACTACCCTACACTACACAAACACAACAACACTACCCCTAACCCTAAAACACTACCCCCAGCATGACCCTCCCCCGATCCCCCCAGTCCGGTCCCTACACTCAAACACTACCATGCATGACCCTCCAACACTACTCTAAACCACTACACTACACTACACAAACACCACAAAACTACCCTAAACCCTAAAACACTACCCCAGCACGACCCTCTCCTGCCCCCCAGTCCAGTCCCTACACTCAAACGCTACCCTGCACCCTGCACGACGACCCAACACTACCCTAAACCCTAAAACACTACCCTACATTACACAAATACAACAACATTACCCTAAACCCTAAAACACTACCCCCAGCATTACCCTCCCCCTACCCCCAGTCCGGTCCCTACACTCAAACACTACCCTGCACGACCCCCCAACACTACCCTTGACCCTAAAACACTACCATACACTACACAAACACCACAACACTACCCTAAACCCTAAAACACTACCCCCGCACGACCCCCAGTCCAGCCCCTACACGCAAACACTACCCTGCATGACCCCCGACACTACCCGAAACTCTAAAACACTACCCTACACTACAGAAACACAACACTACCCTAAACCCTAAAACACTTCCCACAGCACGAGCCTCCCCCGCCCCCCAGTCCAGTCCGTACACTGAAACACTACCCTGCAGAACCCCCAGACACTACCCTAAACCCTAAAACACTACCCTACACTACATGAACACCACAACACTACCCTAAATCCTAAAACACTACCCCCAGCACGACCTTCCCCCGCCTCCCAGTCCGGTCCCTACACTGAAACACTACCCCAGGACGACCCTCCCCCTTACCTCTCTCTCCTCGTGGTTCCTCTCTCCTGATTCCAGTGTCGTCTGAGGGGCGGTGCACATCGTTGTGAGGAAACAGAAGAGCCTCAGTTTCCTCACAACGATGTGGATAGCCATTACTTCTCATGCATTGTAAAAGCGCATGCGATGTAATGGTATGCGTAGTAATGGTACGCATTGTTACATCGCATGCGTTGTAAGGCATGCGATGTAATGACTTGCAGTGAAACAGCCGCGTTGTCATGGCTGTTCACCTCTTAGGGCAGCTCCTCATTGGGCCAGCGCTGCAATGCCCAATGGCCCCCCAGGGCGGCTCTTTGCCAGAGATCTTTTGCCTGTGATCTCGGCCAATGATGAAGCGTGTGTGTGTGGAATGTGAGGTGTATATACATAGGTGAGTAGAGTGTGGGGAATATGTATATTAAAAACTAACTATGGGAACTCTGCTCCGGACTCCACGGACGGATGAGTCGGACGCGACACCATTGCGCATCCCGTTACTTCGGAGCGTTTGGCTGATTTTCTCTGCATTCCTGGTTCCTACTCAAAGGAACCTCATTGTGGTTGGTGTATTTGGTGAGGGTATGGTTATCTACTTTTACACATAGATATCAACCGCCCCTCAATGAGTATTTAGTAGGGTTTTTAAGTCCTGAAGAAATGCCATGTTCTCTAAACACAAAAGGGCATGAAACATGTTGACCAACATCCTTATCTAAACGCTTGATGAGACTACGTGATTCTCTTCTTGTAAGTATTGTAGGTTTTTAATCATGACATGGAACCCACTAATTAAAGTTGGTTCAGCTTGTTCCCCTCGGTATTTTTAATTTACATATTTGTGTGAGGGCCCTCGCTCCTTATAATAGTACTATTTCTCCCCCCCCCCCCCCCCCCCCCGTAAGGACTTTACCTCCCTCCCTCTTCTGTTAGGAACAGCACACCTCTTGGTTTCACAGTACATTTCTTGGGACTCGTGTGCTGGACTTTTTTGCCCCTTGTCCCTCCTTGTTGATTTGTTGCCTCGATCATACAACACGCACACATGCGCACACACTGCTTCAAGTTACTTTTTTAAAACATACTTTCTCCCGTTTAACTACCACCCTGACTCATTGCTCAAGGCTGCTTCTCTTCTCACTCCCACACTTGACTCCTGCTCCTCATAGGTGCTCCCGAGAGGGGGGAGGGGCGGGAGGGAGTGTCTCTGCTGGCCACGGAGAAGGGGCAAATGAGAGCATATAGGGGGCTGTGGAGAAGCAACACATGTGAGTGCTCCGGGGAAGGAAGCAAGTGGGAGTACATGGAGGTGATCGCCCGGCCAAGCAGGAATGCCTGGGTGAAAGGTGTAAAGTGGGAGTACTGGGGCAAGGGCTAAGTGGTGGAACTTCACTTGATGGTGTGTAGGACAATCAGGTGTGCTTGTGCAGCTCTCGGGATGGACTATTGTGCAGTGGTGGGGCTTATGGCAAGGAGAGAGAGATGCATACTTGCTGCCAGAGGGCGAAGGTCTGGCCAAGCTTCCCATTCTGGCAGAGGGTGAAGGTCTGGCCAAGCCTCCCATTCTGGCAGAGGGTGAAGGTCTGGCCAAGCTTCCCATTTTCTGGCAGCGGGCGAAGGTCTGGCCAAGCTTCCCATTCTGGCAGAGGGTGAAGGTCTGGCCAAGCTTCCCATTTTCTGGCAGCGGGCGAAGGTCTGGCCAAGCTTCCCATTCTGGCAGAGGGTGAAGGTCTGGCCAAGCTTCCCATTTTCTGGCAGAGGGTGAAGGTCTGGCCAAGCTTCCATTCTGGCAGAGGGTGAAGGTCTGGCCAAGCTTCCCATTCTGGCAGAGGGTGAAGGTCTGGCCAAGCTTCCCATTTTCTGGCAGAGGGGTTCCTTTCTTAGGTTTGTTTTAGAAAGACAATAGGGGAACTATTTTTAAGTCAGGACTAAAGCCAGCTTTAGCTGTGCTGCCAACCTGACCAAATAAAAAGTATAAAATCATAAATACATTATCTGTTAACTGTATTTTTAAATTTTGATCCCGCCATCCACAGCGTATAGCAAGGGGCATTGGGTCAGCACATTTTATTCATTGCCTCTTTTGCACTGCAAGTGACATCATTTTGCATGAACACTTTTGCGCATCTGTCTAAAAATAAATCTGCTTCCTTGCTAGGGTTGGAGGGCAGTACTTTACATTTCCAATGCTTTTTCTTTGCATGCTTCATCATTGGTTCCATTTTTAAGCCATCCTTCTGTGTTTAAAAAACATGTTTTCAGGTTACAGTAATTCAAAACCAAATGTACATTTTCTTTGGGCAAAGAAGAATCGGATTTTCCTGAGCTGTTTCCCCACCACCAGCACCTTTGTTTTATCTGCATTGAACTTCAAGCAGCTAGCCTGCATCCATGTCGCTATGATGGCAAAGGTACTTGGCATCTATTAAGATAAGATAATGTGTGCTCCTACCTCATCATACTAAGATACAGATTTTAGACCCAGATTGCAGCACACACAATGATTACGCATTTGTGCTGGAGCATTTGTGACATAGATTGAGACTTGGTATGGGGATCTGTACTTTGGAAGGGTACGCCATGTGCTCTCTCTTTACCCAGCGTGACTATTATCAGCTCACTGAGCTCTAGAGGACTGGCAGTGGTGGCATCAAGAAGAATTATAATGACAGAGAAAAGTGTAGCGCAGCGGCCAGAGTGACTGACTCCGGAGCACGGAGCTCACGGTTCAATTGCCGGCTGCAGCTCAGCTCAGCATCATGTGACTGTGATGGGTAATAGCTCATTTAATCTCCCCGACAGCCCCCAGCTCCTTGAAACCCTTAAAGGGCTGTCATGTTTGAGCTTTACAAATATGAATTATGATTATTATTATTACAAGGCAGGCCGTTTACCTCACCCTACTGGCCGCTCACGCATTTTTGAAGTATTATGCCAGTCTTCTGCTCCTGGGTCCTTCGTCCATCCAAGTGGGACATGGATCTCACATGGGTATACTTATCAACATGTGCATAGGATATGTGTGGAGCATGTGTGACCTATATAACCATAGTCACACAGGAATCCGTTTTGTATTTGCTACATCCAGTCATATCTGAGGTGAAGGGTTGGAGAAAGAATAGACAGCAAATGTGAATTTCATGGCCCCTCCAGGACATTAAGGGTATTCTTTGGGTTGGGGGCAGGAGATGAGGCAGAAGGTCCTTTTAAAGCTTAGGGATTTTCTCCTGCCCTTTCCTGGTCCATTGTTTACTGAAATCGCTATCGCCCCCTCTCTCCCAAACAGTGACCCTTGACTATGTTTAGGCAGGTCGCTCCCCATGCCGCACAGCACCTCCTGTGTGCCCGTGTTGTCCGCTATTTCAGCTTGCTGAAGTGCTGAAGTCGAGGCCCTCCTCCACCCCCAGGCTACCACCTGCGCCTCATCCCTGGTGGCTAGTGGTAGGCCGTCAGCTCTTGCGCTCGCTCTGTTCTTTTTCCCTGTGATTGTACTTCGGCTCCCCCAGTGGACCTAATTGTACTCGCCTTGTTCCTTTGTACTGTTGTAGCGTGATTGTGTTATTGTACCCGTTTTTGCTCTGTTCCTCTGCCCGCTGATTGTAGCATGATTGTGTTATTTTGCCCGTTTTTGCCTCTGTTCCTCTGCCCGCTCTACCCTCTTGTCTTCCTGCCGCTGCGTCCCCTGCACCCCGACTGCTCGCCCATTCGCCGCCCCGCTCCCGCCTCGCAGCTGCTCCTCCCTCCCACCTCCCCTCATATGGCAGCCGCGTGCAGCGGGCACGCCGCTGGCATGCCGAAGTCGCGCCTAAGGCAAGCCCATCTGCACCCGTCCGCGCCTGGATGGCACCCAGCGCCAGACCCCTAGGTCCCCACGGACGCCACACCGAACGCCACCACTACACCGCCAGCACCCTCCACGCACTCAACACCGGACAACAGCACACCTGCTTCCTGGCTGCCCCGAAAAACACCAAAGGACCCTTCTCCTGCCGGAGCTGCAGCTTCACCAGCCTCCGAGCCAACAAACCGCCCACCGTGACAGGACGCAACCACCTCAGATGCATACTTCTGAACACCCGCTCCGCACGCAAACATGCCGTCGAACTCTGGGACCTGCTCGACACATCCTCCCTGGACGTCGCCTTCCTGACAGAGACCTAGATGAACGCCTCCTCGGCACCCGACATCGCCATAGCCATCCCGGACGGCTACAAGATCACCCGCAGGGACCGCCCCAACAGAGTAGGAGGTGGAATCGCCATCATCCACAAGAACACCCTCAGGGTCTCAACCAGCACCAACGACACCCTCAGCACCGCCGAACACCTGCACTTCCAGATCCACACCGATCCCAGCACCACCCTCAGAGGAACTCTTGTCTACAGACCCCCCGGACCCCGGCCTCAGTTCAGTGACACCATCGCCGACTTCGTCAGCATGCACGCCCTCGCCTCCACAGACTACATCCTCCTCGGAGACCTGAACTTCCACCTTGAGAACAACAACCACACCAACTCCACTACCCTGATTGACAACTTCGCCAACCTCGGACTCAGACAGCTCGTCACAATACCCACCCATTCCACCGGCCACACGCTTGATCCCATCTTTCCTGCAAGCCCCCACGTCACCTTCAGCCACACCACCGAACTCCACTGCACCGACCATCGTTGCATCCAGTTCACCTTCCGGAAACCCACCACACACCACCGCACTCAACAGATCCCCCGCCGCAGCTGGAGCAAAATCACCGAAGACCAGCTAAACACCACCCTCGCCCAAAGCCCACCCACTGACCCCACAGACGCTGATGCCGACACCGCTGCCCGCAACCTCAGACGTTGGATCAACAACTGCGCCAACACTCTCGCCCCGATCAAGAAACCCTCCAACAGACACACTAACAAGAAAGCCAGCTGGTTCACCGCAGACCTCCAGGCCTCCAAGCAAACCTGCCGCACACTAGAGAAGAAATGGCACAGCGAACAGACACCAGACAGCTACGCAGCCCACAAGAACGCCATCCGCAGACACCATCACCTCATCCGCCAAAAGGGCCTCCTTCAAGGACCGACTCAACAACAACGCACACAACAGCAAAGAGCTCTTCAACATCATGAAGGAACTTCCCAACTCCAGCTCCAACACCAACGACATCCCACCATCACAAGACCGGCGCGACTCCCTCGCCACCTTCTTCCACCGCAAGATCGCAGACATCCACAACAGCTTCAACAACCTGACCACCCCAACAAACACCGACACCTCAGACCCCACGGCCATCACCCACATCATTCCCCTGCTCACCTGGACCAACATAAACGACGACGACACCATCAAAATCATGAACACCATTCACTCCGGCTCTCCGTCAGACTCATGCCCACACCACATCTTCAACAAGGCTAGCACCACCATCGCACCCCATCTCCGCAAGGCCTTCAATATCTCCTTCGAGACCGCGACCTTCCCGGAGAGCTGGAAGCACGCCGAGATCAATGCCTTACTGAAGAAACCCAAAGTGGATCTGAGGGACCTCAAGAACTTCCGGCCCTCGAGGAGAACAACACCCTGGACCCGTCCCAGTCCGGGTTCCGCAGCAACCACAGTACCGAGACTGCCCTGCTGGACAACAGCGAAACCACGGCCCTCATCATCCTGGACCTATCAGCCGCCTTCGACACTGTCTGCCACCGCACCCTAAGCACACGCCTCCACAACGCAGGGATACAAGACAAGGCTCTGGAATTGACCACCTCCTTCTTCTCCGGCAGAACCCAGAGCGTCCGCCTCCCCATTTCTGTTCAGAAGCCTCCGAGATCATTTGCGGCGTACCCCAAGGATCATCCCTCAGTCCGACACTGTTCAATGTCTACATGGCTCCGCTCACCCACGTCGCCCGACTGCACGACCTCAACATCATCTCCTATGCCGACGATACCCAGCTGATCCTCTCCCTCACCAAGGACCCCCTCACTGCCTAAACCAACCTCCAGGAAGGAATGAAAGCCATCGCCGAGTGGATGAAGAACAGCCGCCTAAAGCTGAACTCGGACAAGACAGAGGTCCTCATCCTCGGCTCCACCCCCTCAGCCTGGGATGACTCCTGGTGACCATCCGCACTAGGAGCAGCACCAACACCCACCGACCACGCACGCAACCTGGGGTTTATCCTCGACTCAACACTATCCATGACCAAGCAAGTCAACGCCGTCTCGTCCTCCTGTTTCAACACCCTCCACATGCTCCGCAAGATCTACAGGTGGCTCCCCACCGAAACAAGAAGAACAGTCACCCAGGCCCTCATCAGCAGCAGGCTGGACTATGGAAACGCCCTCTACGCAGGTACCTCGGCCAAACTCCTGAAACGACTACAACGCATACAGAACGCCTCTGCTCGCCTGATCCTCGACATCCCGCGCCACAGCCACATCACACCACACCTAAGAGACCTGCACTGGCTTCCCGTCAACAAGAGGATCACCTTCAAGCTGCTCACCCACGCACACAAGGCACTCCACAACACCGGACCGGCATACCTCAACAGACAGCTCACCTTCTACACCCCAAACCGACAGCTCCGCTCCGCTGACCTCGCCACCGTCCTCTGCATCCGAAGAGCGACCACCGGCGGCAGATCGTTCTCCCACCTCGCCACCAAGACCTGGAACACCCTCCCTTTCCTCCTACGACAGACCCAGGACTTACTAACCTTCAGCAGGCTTCTCAAGACCTGGCTATTCGAGCAGTAGCAGCACCCCTCCTTGAGACCCTCACCGGTGAGTAGTGCAGTTTACAAATGGATTGATTGAAACAGATCAACAACTAGTTAAGTGGGGCAGCCTCCCTTTACTTTGTACCCTTATTTTATGTCTCTCCAGACATGATTCTCCTGCGAACACCATGTGACAAAGACCTTGGATGGAGCAGTCTTAGTGGAATAAGCACAGGAAACACGTTGTCCCATCAGCAGTGGATGAGCTAATAAGGGGTATAGCAATCAGTACAGTTTCCCCTGTGTGAAGAGGATCTATAGTGCCTCCTTCCTGTGCCTCCTCCTATGATATAATTGCTGCCTAAGTGTTATTGAACACAGGTCACCATACCTGTTATTACAACTTTTCTCACTCTGGGGTGATTTACTTGGGCTGCACCTTGCATGCTGTAAAGTACAGCTTTGCCCAGTGATCTACGATATATATCTGGGCCACAAAAGGTGCCCCTAGGGTAGTCTTATATCGTGATGAGACCCCTGAATTGGGTTTGGGGTCGAAGCATCGTCGACATGTTATACAAACAAAGTTAGTAGCCATTCAGTGATTTATACAAACACTTTGGGCCTGTTGCAAAGGGCTAGGAGTTTTTGAGTTGTTAGTATACCACATGTGCCAACATACAATTATTCATTAATGTACTGCTCACTAATTCTTGGTTTTCTCACTGGGGGGTCACTTTACACTTACTGTGTCATGGTGCATCTAATGAATTTGGTTTATGCTGTATTGAAACAAGGGCAGCTGGTAACCTGTGAAGGTGGTGAGGCGAGCAAAGTGCCCCACCACTTCCAAAAAACTAAATAAAACACCCCCTCCCTCTAAAAGCCAATATTAAACCACCCCTCCCTCCAAATGCTTAAAATAAAACACCCATCCTTCCAAAACTCCATAAAAAAACACTCCTTCCAAAAGCCCAAAATAAAACTACACTAACATTTAAAATAACTACATTAAAGATAAATGGTACTTACCCACTGCTGCACATCAGTAAAAAATAAAATGGCAATTAAATCATTTAATTACCATTTTACTTTTTCACACGGGGCTGGCTCACAGCGGGCAGGGGTGGTGACGATCCCCCGCTCTCATGGAGGAACTTCTGCTGTATATAAACCATACACTAAGATCATAAGAATCTGTATTATGTTTTCTTCATTCATTGCTTTCAGTGATTTCACTGTGCATGAATTTAGTTTAGTTCAAATGAGATCCGTGCAAACCTCTGTTCACCATGGAACCAAGAGCCACATATTAGACAGTCAGGTTTTGCTACTCGCAATTTGCAATTTTCAGGGATTTGCGAGTCGCAAAACCTGATGTACAACAGTATCTCAGACACTGTTTGCGATTCTCACATGAGTCGCAAGGGCACTGCCTCATTAATATTCATGAGGCAGGTCTCAGTTTGTGACCCATTGGGAATGACCAGCACTCACAAGGATGGTGGGCTGCTTAGGTCAGCAGACCACCATATCTGTGACTGCTTTTTAAATAAAGTAGTTTTTCTTTTTTTCAAACGTAGCCCGTTTTCCTAAAAGGGAAATGGATTGTATTTAAAAAATAAATATGAAAAGTTTTCTTTCCATTTTCCTACAGCAGGCAGTGGTTCCTGGGCCACTGCCTGCTCTGAAAGAATTTTGTCACCCCCATTCACAAAGGGAAAGGGGTCTCTTGGGGAACCCTTCCAGTTTGTGAATGACTTACCACCAATTTGAAATTGGTGGTAATCTGTAAATGTTTTGCGACACATTCCCAGTAACAAAACATTCATACATACCAGTGCCGCTCACTATTCGGAAAGGACCCCCTTTAAACGCCCCGTTCTCACATTTCAAGCATTTCGGTCAGTGTTATGCATATTCTTTATCACATTACATTTCAAAACATGTTAAAGGATTACATGCTGCTTATGATTACAGATGGATATTTTTATCATCTTTTCAGGTATGGCATCTCAGGAAGTGTGAATGTGACTGGGGATGAGGTCAAAAAGCTGGACGTCCTCTCCAATGATTTGGTCATTAACATTCTGGAGTCATCATACAGCACGTGCGTCCTGGTGTCTGAGGAGAATAAGGAAGCCATTATCATTCCGAAAGAGAAGCGGGTCAGTACTGATGCTTTCACTGAGGAAGAGTTCCATTCTGTAATCAATGAAATGTAAATTACCACAGGACCAGCACAGCAAGGAGGAACTATCATTACGAGAGCTGAACTTGCTTGACATTGAGATTGAATGGTGACGTGTTATGTGCTTATTCACCGGTGCCTTTTACGTTATTTTATTTATTTTCATGTTTTTTTATATAACATTCTAGGCTCCAAAGAGGTGCTTTACAGCAAAGGAAATGGAGGGTTTACAGCATCTGCAAGTGGAAGAGATTAGAAATAATACATATATAAGCTGAAACGTTGCAGTGGAAATATATTTTTGTTCTTTGGTGAATCTATCTGTTTGAGTCACTTCTTTCTTGGATATATATATATATATATATATATATATATATATATATATATATATATATATATATATATATATATATATATATATATTCACTTTAAAAACCATAGGTTTCACACATGTTATAGTTAGCTGGACATTTCACTCGTAAAAAACCAATGAAATTCCCCCGTTATAGTTAGTTCAGATAACTATAACTCGCGCGCCCGCAATCCACTGCTCATGACGTCACATATTACATCACTCATGACATGGTCAGTGGCATCACTCATGACATCATCCTTGTGATAGAGTGGCGGTCGCGCGAGTTATAGTTATCTGAACTAACTATAACGGGGGAATTTCATTGGTTTTTTACGAGTGAAATATCCACCTAATTATAACATGTGTGAAACCTATGGTTTTTAAAGTGAATTTGCAAGGTTTTTTAAATACTAATTCCTAACTATAACGTGTGTGAAACCTATGGTTTTTTAAGTGAATTTGTACGTTTTTTTAAATGCTAAGTTATGTATGTATTATTATATTTTTTATATAATTATTTTACAATAAACTACCTATGTATATAGCTATAGATTGACTGTATCCTGTAATATGGAATGGCTTGTTTAAAAATGATTATTATTTTTTTTAATGTTTTCCACCGTGCGCGCACGGTGCGCGCAACCCGCGATTTAAAAAAAAAAAGATTTTCAGCCTTCGGGGTCCTTCAGGGACCCCCTGACAAAGGCTAGGGGGTCAGGAACTCTCTATCCTGCCCCCTTTTCACGTTCGCCACCTTCCTTTTTCCCTGTCGCACACAAAACAAACAAAATGGCGGCCGACACTTCCTGATTTCGACCGATTCGAACGTTGACTGACATGTAACCACCAATCAGAATTACGCTCGCGCATGTTAGATATATATGTACTTTTGCAATTTTCTCAGGAACTACTGAACAGATTAACTCCATATACGCAAAAGGCACATGCCTGACCTGAGGACTACCTCTTTGCCAAATTTCAAGTAATTCTGTTCAGCCGTTCGGGCTGTACCTTCGACTAAAGGTCCTATGGAAAAATGCAGAGGGAAAACGCGTTTTGGGACCCCCCTTTTTTCTCGGCCCCCGCTTGACGAATCACCCCAAGACTTTCAGGGTAGGAGCTGAGCGGAGCGCCTCATTAGTTTTGAAAATTTTGCGAGGATTCGTCAACCGGCGCCAAAGTTATTCAAAATAGAATTTTGAGATTTCCTATGGAAACTCGGTCCTAACTATAACTATCTACTGGCGACCGCCAGTAGATAATATATATATATATATATATATATATATATACATACATATATATATATACATACATATACATATCTACATATACATATCTATATATCTACATATACATATCTACATATACATATCTATTTATCTATTATCTAACGTGCGCGTGCGTAATTCTTATTGGTGGTTACATGTCAGTCAACATTCGAATCGGCCGCCATTTTGTTTGTTGTGGGTGCGAGAGAGAAAAAAAGAGGTGGCGAACGTGAAAAGGGGGCAGGGTAGAGAGTTCCTGACCCCCTAGCCTTTGTCAGGGGGTCCCTGAAGGACCCCGTGCGCGCACGGTGAAAAACCTTAAAAAAAACCAAAACAAAAAAAAACCATACATAACTTAGCATTTAAAAAACCGTACAAATTCACTTAAAAAACCATAGGTTTCACACACGTTATAGTTAGGAATTAGCATTTAAAAAACCTTGCAAATTCACTTAAAAAACCATAGGTTTCACACATGTTATAGTTAGCTGGACATTTCACTCGTAAAAAACCAATGAAATTCCCCCGTTATAGTTAGTTCAGATAACTATAACTCGCGCGCCCGCAATCCACTGCTCATGACGTCACATATTACATCACTCATGACATGGTCAGTGGCATCACTCATGACATCATCCTTGTGATAGAGTGGCGGTCGCGCGAGTTATAGTTATCTGAACTAACTATAACGGGGGAATTTCATTGGTTTTTTACGAGTGAAATATCCACCTAATTATAACATGTGTGAAACCTATGGTTTTTAAAGTGAATTTGCAAGGTTTTTTAAATACTAATTCCTAACTATAACGTGTGTGAAACCTATGGTTTTTTAAGTGAATTTGTACGTTTTTTTAAATGCTAAGTTATGTATGTATTATTATATTTTTTATATAATTATTTTACAATAAACTACCTATGTATATAGCTATAGATTGACTGTATCCTGTAATATGGAATGGCTTGTTTAAAAATGATTATTATTTTTTTTAATGTTTTCCACCGTGCGCGCACGGTGCGCGCAACCCGCGATTTAAAAAAAAAAAGATTTTCAGCCTTCGGGGTCCTTCAGGGACCCCCTGACAAAGGCTAGGGGGTCAGGAACTCTCTATCCTGCCCCCTTTTCACGTTCGCCCCCTTCCTTTTTCCCTGTCGCACACAAAACAAACAAAATGGCGGCCGACACTTCCTGATTTCGACCGATTCGAACGTTGACTGACATGTAACCACCAATCAGAATTACGCTCGCGCATGTTAGATATATATGTACTTTTGCAATTTTCTCAGGAACTACTGAACAGATTAACTCCATATACGCAAAAGGCACATGCCTGACCTGAGGACTACCTCTTTGCCAAATTTCAAGTAATTCTGTTCAGCCGTTCGGGCTGTACCTTCGACTAAAGGTCCTATGGAAAAATGCAGAGGGAAAACGCGTTTTGGGACCCCCCTTTTTTCTCGGCCCCCGCTTGACGAATCACCCCAAGACTTTCAGGGTAGGAGCTGAGCGGAGCGCCTCATTAGTTTTGAAAATTTTGCGAGGATTCGTCAACCGGCGCCAAAGTTATTCAAAATAGAATTTTGAGATTTCCTATGGAAACTCGGTCCTAACTATAACTATCTACTGGCGACCGCCAGTAGATAATATATATATATATATATATATACATACATATATATATATACATACATATACATATCTACATATACATATTTATATATCTACATATACATATATACATATCTATTTATCTATTATCTAACGTGCGCGTGCGTAATTCTGATTGGTGGTTACATGTCAGTCAACGTTCGAATCGGCTGCCATTTTTTTTGTTGTGGGTGCGAGAGAGAAAAAAAGAGGTGGCGAACGTGAAAAGGGGGCAGGGTAGAGAGTTCCTGACCCCCTAGCCTTTGTCCCTGAAGGACCCCGTGCACGCACGGTGAAAAACCTTAAAAAAAACCAAAACAATAAAAACCATACATAACTTAGCATTTAAAAAACCGTACAAATTCACTTAAAAAACCATAGGTTTCACACACCTTATAGTTAGGAATTAGCATTTAAAAAACCTTGCAAATTCACTTCAAAAACCATAGGTTTCACACATGTTATAGTTAGCTGGACATTTCACTCGTAAAAAACCAATGAAATTCCCCCGTTACAGTTAGGTCAGATAACTATAACTCGCGCGACCGCCACTATATCACAAGGATGATGTCATCAGTGATGTCATGAGTGATGCCACTGACCATGTCATGAGTGATGTAATATGTGACGTCATGAGCACTGGATTGCGGGCGCGCGAGTTATAGTTATCTGACCTAACTGTAACGGGGGAATTTCATTGTTTTTTTACGAGTGAAATGTCCACCTAACTATAACATGTGTGAAACCTATGGTTTTTAAGTGAATATATATATATATAACCGAGAAAGAAAGCTTAGACGATTGGAGTCCCGCTATATAATTGAGTTAGACTCCAAACAACCAGGAGGATTAAATATTGAGGAAGACTTACACACGCATCTGTAGAGAGATCTTGTAAGGGAAGAACCGCCATATTGTGAAGAGTGTAATAATGAATTTTAATCAGGAAGAGTATTGTATAGATTTTTTTTGTGACAGACTCGGAAAATTCTGCAAGATTGCCATGTATAGCATTTAGCAGTTAATCAAAGAATGAAAGCATAACTGAATGTAAGCCCACTGGGGCATAATTGTTGCAGCGGTTTGTCATAAGCTCACATGAGCAAAATTGACAAATACTGTTTATATGTCAAACATAATATTATGGCACCAAAATAGAGCGTGAAATGTTATTTTGTTTAAATGTTGAACTATCCGGCATGAATTTAATCATGAAAACCGCTGTGTATGATGTGAAGGTTTCATTCTAACAAACGCATTTGACTATTGATGTGCAATACTTGAAAAAACTACGAGTCTGTTTTCACGTTTGTCACGATTGTAGTTTACCATGTGATTAGTTTTCAGGCACGTATGCACTTTAAAATGGCCGCGCGTTTTGAATTTCGCTATCAGTGAACAAGGCTGCTTGGCAGTTGAAACGCGTTTGATAACGGCAGTTTAAATAAAGCTTTGAACCGCACACTGCGTCGTCTTCTTTGGATGGATATATATATATATATATATATATATATATACACACCATAGTATAGCAATAGAGAGCTACATAAATATTTGTCATTCTCATCAGTAAAACTGCTGGCGGATGGTCTGTCTGTCCCTCTGAGGCTAAACAGATGATGAAGGAGATCGGCTCTGACCAATTTCCATCATACAGTAATCAAAATTGAAATTGAAATTTGAAAGTTTTGCAAAAAACATTACATTTAAATAAAAGCACCAGCTTATTTAGATGCCTAATATGCTAGGAAAAAGGCTGGCGCATGGAAAAGAAAGAAAGGGCTTAAATCTATCTCTGTTTGCTATCATTTAGACACAAGAATCGTACACCCTAAGGTCATCCCATAAAGTCCTACAAACACACCGTCTCCATTGTGCTGTCCCGCCCATTAACAGGGTGAATTGAGGGTCATGATCAATAAACAGAGGCGGGGAAGTGAAACCAGTAAGTCCCCTCTTGAGGAGAGGGCTGGCGATCCGGCTGCAGTACAGATGAGCCATTCTGCCCTCTTTAGGCGGCCAAATGATGTCCCAAACTGCCCTGACCAACACCACTAAGGTCATTATGAGGAGGGGCCCTGATTTGACCTTTCGAACCAAAACTCTTGTTTTCAACTGAAACAGGATCACTATTAGTGCGGCGTTACCACACAATGTATTCTGGTGTGTGTGATACCACATGGCTTGCCAGCCACATATTCACCTGCAGATGGAATGTATCATCCAAAAAGGGTAAGAAATCTGAGAAGCAAAAGCGGAAGTTAGTATTGTACCATAGATTACCACGTTATTCACTGGATATCACCTGCTAAAATGGCACTGTAATCAGTGGCGTCCAGCTCGGATCGCAGGTGGGGGAAGTGGGGACGTGGAAGAAGAGGCTGTCAATAAAAAGTTTAAAAAAAGAACTTTCCTTCTTGCAGCTTCCTTGTCACATCTCTCCTTGTAGTCCCTCGCCCCAGGCTCCCAATCAGCAATACAGCGTTGTGATTGGTCTAAGCGACATGGTTCGACACTCAGATGCTGACTGGTAGTCTGGGCATGTTCTCCACGCAGGCTGTGCTGCGTGGAGAATATGCAAAGTGTGCATGAATGTTTGTCTGACCCGAGACGACCGGCCAAACATTCATGCGCACTTACAGTGTGCTCACCACTCCCCCTGCTCCTGTCTTGAGAGCAGCCCTGCAATGCATCAAACCATACTCCGAGGTTCTTTTCTGCCTAAAAAGGAGGTGACATATCTCCTGACTCATTCAAAGAGAGAAACCTCAGGCTATAATCTGCTGGGTCTCCCTCACTCAGGATCCACATCTGAGACATTGACAGCAGCGGTTTCTTTATGAGAGCATGGGAGTGTCTCCCCCCTGCCTGCTGCGCTCCATGCAAAGTGTTAAAAATAAAATGCCAATTAAATTATATCATTGCCATTTGATTTTTATCCAAGGCACGTCGCAGCCTGCCGATGAGCCAGGAGGGCGTGTCCTCTGCTGCCGATTGGCAGCAGGGGGACTGGAGTGGTGGTGGTCATGCACTTCAAAATGCGCTCGTCACTTTGGCCGGCGATCTTGCACCTGCCAAAGTGACATGCGCACTTTGAAGCTCTCCAACCAGCTGTCTTTCACAGTGAGGCGGAGACTAAGCACAGGCCTCTAGGGCCTGAAGAAGCATTAGGTCATCCAATCTTGGCGCTGCTCTCATACAGCATGAGAGCAGCATCTGGATTGGTTAGGGGGTTCTTTCCACAGTCTTTGGAAGGACAGCGAGGTGAACTCGGAGCCTGTGGGAAGTACAATTTAGTTTCATTTAATTAATATAATGTGTAATGCATGTACTGTTTGTTTTATTTTGGAGGGAGGGGTTGTTGTTTTTATTTGGGCTTTTGAGGGAGGTTTTTTTAGTATGGGCTTTTGTAGGGAGGGAAAATGTGTTTCTGTTTTTTTTGTAGGTGAGGGGGCACTTGCTCGCCCCACCACTTTGAAAGGTCACCAGCTGCTCCTGGACATTGGTAGCTTTCCTTTCCTTCATCCAGGAGCATGTTCTTGGCAAGTGGATATGTTGTTGTTCTGACACCCAGATTTCCTCAGCCAAAGACGAAGTTGAACATAATAGGGGTGACGATGGACATCTCTGTGGGGCTCCAAATAAAATCTGTTTTAATGATGATAAGGAAGAGCCCATTACAACTTATTGACTTCTGTTTGACATCTCAGTGGCATTACAACACCGCATCCGGGTTAGCTCATGTGCAAATTCTTCTAAAGAACTCCAAACCATAGACTGGTCCTGAAAAATATAGTCCCAGAGCAACTATCCTTCCATCTTTCCTCTTAACCAATTCCTACCCCTGATTTCTTTTTGAAGAGGGACAGAGACTTCCTGAGCCGCAATGAAGATCTTGCTTAATCCTTTGAGAGAACACTACCCCCTGCTCTACTTGCGCCTACATCCAGTATTGATACTGGGAGATCTGAACTACTCTACTCTTCTTCTTCACGGTGAGTTGTACCTGTGAAAGGAGACTCTCCTTCATGTTCTGAGGGCTCCACAAAATCTTTGCAAGGATCGTTCTTCTTTTAAATTAGATTCAAAATCTCAGTGGCACTGCAGGAAACCATCGTCACCGACTCAGGAACCCATTGTCACTGACTACAAGATGGGTTACTATAAATGTGGCAGTGACACCCAGAGTCATTTCAGCAACAGGAGGATTCTTGGGGTTTTCAGTAAGTTGTGGACAGTGGGTCAGAAGTCCAAAAACTAAGGACTACATTTAGAAGTTGGCATTAAAAGGAGATGAGCCAAAAATCAGCAGACTCTGGGGGGCATATTACTAAGGAAGTGGCAGAGAGAGGCGTTAGCCGTCTTGGCTTAACGCCTCTCTCCGCCTCTTCGGAAACGCCAGGTTGCACCATATTAACAAGGATATGGTGCAGCCTGGCGTTTCCCCCTGCGATGGTGCTAAGTTAACACAACTTAGCGCCAGCGCAGGCACCCTTGCACCAGAGTGCAAGGGGGTCTGCCAGCAGGGAGGTTTGCTTATATGTAGGAAGGAGTTCCTTCCTGCACATAAACAAACCTAAAATGCCATTTTGTAACTTTCATGTGTGTTGCTTCACGCAGCAGACATGGAAGTTACAAAATGGCATTTTGAAAAACGGTTTGTTCATGTACAGAGAGGGACACCTTCCTGTACATGAACAAACCATGGCATTTTGCACAAGGCAGCACACATGGAAAAAGCGAAAACGAGGAGACATAAAGCCTCCCTGCTCGCAGACACCCTTGCACTCTGGTGCAAGGGTGCCTGCGCTGGCGACCTAGAGCTACAGCGACCTAGAGATTCCTACAGCTCTCTCCATGACCTCCCGGGCCAGAGCCAGCAGCGATTGTGCCATAAGTACCCACATGATTCTAAGACCACACCTCAAGAGCAGCCAGCCCCTTTAAAGGTTTCTTTGTACACCATTCTTGCTACTCCATCTGCTGTTTAGGTCAAATTCCTTCTGATCGTTGCCGCACAGCCTGCAATCTTATTCCCCTCATTCTTGACTGCCTCTGTCTGCCATGGAGCTACCACAGTTCATGACTGGGCCCACGAGCATCTGAACATTCCTTCAACTATTAATTGACCTGTTTTCTTTGTGTTTTGCTCCCTCTCCTTGGCCCTCCATGCTGATTTCTGCTCTCTGATGCCCTTCTGTATGTACCATTGCTGTGCTCCACCTGGATTAAGGATGCCAGACTTTTTCATATTTTCCAAGTTTCAGAGACTCTGATAAATCTTGTACCTGCATAAGTGGAGTCCTCTGTTGTTTTTTTCATCAGCACTTGCCTTTTGACCACCTCTTCTGTATTGGTGGAAACATTAATTGGGACCTGCCATTCTTCTTGGATGCATCAGTGCTTCTTAGCCTGTTGACTACCATATTAACCTCCAATGCCTGCCAGCATAAATGCCAATGCAGAGAGCACCTCTAAGTGTCTGTCCTCTTCACTGCAGGAATCACACCTTCAGTGGGATTCTCCCACACCCTGCCCTGTTGCTTAGGGTACCCAGGCTGTCCAGCTGCTATTTTACATCATCTCCATTCTAGGTTGACACCATAGATTTTCTTTTCTGGGTGTTACTCTCTTGTTTTTGCTGTTAGGTTGGCTAAATGGATTCATTCACTCCTCACCCTAAGGTCTCTATGGCTGGCTTTAGCCCAGGTCAAGGGTGGTGACACTTCCATACCCTAGAGATTGAATATCAGCCTCAAAACCCAGAAATGTCCATTATTTTCAGAAGTGCTCATTGGGTTCACGGGAAGCAGAACCAGATGTTTCCAATGCCCATCAATATCTCAGTATCTTGCCACGTAAGGGATTTTTTACAGGAAAAATTACTAGGACAAAGTCACAGAAAGAATAGATTATGACTTTTCACAATAATTAGTCGGAATGTTAGCGATACATGATGTATAATTGAACAAAAGTGCCTATCAAGAGAAATTGCAGTTCTTCTCTGACCAGATGAGAACAATCGTAACATTCATGATCATAGACTTTAAAGTGTGCAATAAGAGTTGCATTCTCATAAACATTTGCATATAAATGAGCCAAAAGTACATGCAAGGGCTGAAGTGGTAGATCACTGATCCCAAGAGCTAGTGAGGTAGACACTTCCTGTCCTTGAAGCTCTAATATTCAAGAAAGGGTTTGTGCCCCAGTTGCGTCCACTGTTGAAGGAAGACATGGAAACTCATTCCTCATATGATCTCCCGCTGCTATCGTTCTGGAGTAGCACTGAGGCAGCAAAAAGGGTCTTTACAAAATGAATGAATTGTTTGCTTTGTAAGAGTGGGAGTGACCATAGATATTAAAACCCCAGCACGTTCATTGGCCACCATGTTCCTAACATTAATGAATGCTTTGACTCATGGGTCACACTCGCGTTTCAACCTTTTCGACTGCGCTCACCATCACCATGTGTGATATATCATGAGGATGCAAGAACATGCTGTGTCTCTGGACCATTCCGCAGTTCAAACAGTGGGATTTTGGAGGAAATGTTTATGTCAGCTAGTTTGAGGGTAATGTATTAATTCATGGTTAGATAGAGGAACACCATGATGACTGAGTGCACAGAGTATTGACAAAACTTGCATGTTATTGACTTGCTGACAAGAGAGAGAAATGCCATCTAAAAATGGAGAATGTGACATTAGTGGGACAAACACTAGACAAAAACTGGATTCAGGTGAACGAACGGTTGGTGGAGATGGTGCTAAAGATAGAGCCTCCTGTGGACAAGGATCAGCTATGCCCATGTCTATTGTTATCTGAGAGGAGTAAAAAGATGAGATCTTTGCTGCAAACAGGGTGGAATTATGAGTTATATGAAAACTGTTGATGTGAGTTTGAAAATATGAAAAGTATAAAAAATTCCCCATTCAGGCTGTCATTTGATATTGAATTGTTCAGTCATTACTTCTGATGCTAGTAGGCACTGTATTGGCGCGACTCTGAGTCACATCCAATGAGAGAAGAAAGTGTTAACAAAGGTGTGGAGGGAGGTAAAGAGGGGATATTCCCTCATTTAGTGCGAAGCAGCACCAGTGATATTTAGATCATACGCATAGGATGTGTAGTATAAGGTACACACAAATCAGAAGTCATTCGTGAATTTTCATACCACAAAGGGAACAGGATTGGTGGCTCAAAGGATTTATTTGTGAAACTATGATTTGCAAGATTGCAACTTTAGTAAGGTGTGTGTGGTGGAAAAGGCAATAGCTGGGTGGAATGCGACTGTAAGAAGTGAGTAGGGGTTGTACATATGTTGAGAGGTATTTTCATTGCAGATGAAGAGGTGAAAGGGGATGAAGCACATCAGAAGTGTTTCAAAATATAGAATTCTTAAACAATGGGTGGTTCAAAGTAAGAATTCAGGCTGGAACTCTAAGTGTAAGGAAAGGAGCATGTTAGTCCTGACACAGATGATATAGATGATATTAGCAGGTTTAGCACACAGATATCGTATTGTGAGAAAGGTATAGGTATGTGGCTATGTAGGTTAAAATAGTGACCTGGGGCGGAATTAGAATTTGGGGATGTTGTCAAAGAGTGTAAAGCATGTGGGCGAAGTGATGTTGTGCAAGAAAAAGGGGGTACCAACTCTTTATCTGTCAGAGTCTCTGGTCGATGCTTAGTGCAAACTGGGACTAAATATCTTGAATTTATTTGAAGTTTAGGTAGACGAATTTTGTTATGTGTTAGTACTGACTGAAGATCATTTAACATGGCCAGAAGTGAGCATTCCACAGAGGTGTCTACAGAATGTGTTAGAAGCTTCTTAGGAAGTGTGTTGATGTCCTAAGGATGACATTGTGACACTTAATGCTGAGTAATTTGCCATATAAAGGTATGACTTTGTATCATCTTAGAGTCAAAGATTTTGCGGAGAGTACTAGTAGACAGTCTGCAGTTAGTGGAGCCAAGTGGGTGGCGATGCACAATGGTTGCAGAGAAGATAATGTAAGCAAATCACAATAAGAACCATTCAACTAGTGCTTTTTGTACCGCTTTGTTCGCCGTAAGTTGGCAGGGTATGCTCAGACGTGAGTCCCTTGCTCACTTTGCCACTGGATTCAAGCAAGCCTGGCTGAAGACGGCTGAAATGCCAGAAACCGGTCCTAGGAATCTTGTTTCCGGTCCAGGGAAGGCATGGCTTGGCAGTTCGGGCTGGACTGTTCCCATGAGGCACAGGGTCAGACTGATTTGCATATGGCCATTTCTGAACTGGGGTGGCAGAGTGGGCTAAAGAACGGTGATGGATCAAACCCAGATCTGTTGACTGGGTGTGAGTGTTTGATTGGTTCTGATGCTCCGTCCATCACCACCCCCTTTTGTACCGCTTTGTTCGCCGTAAGTTGGCAGGGTATGCTCAGACGTGAGTCCCTTGCTCACTTTGCCACTGGATTCAAGCAAGCCTGGCTGAAGACGGCTGAAATGCCAGAAACCGGTCCTAGGAATCTTGTTTCCGGTCCAGGGAAGGCATGGCTTGGCAGTTCGGGCTGGACTGTTCCCATGAGGCACAGGGTCAGACTGATTTGCATATGGCCATTTCTGAACTGGGGTGGCAGAGTGGGCTAAAGAACGGTGATGGATCAAACCCAGATCTGTTGACTGGGTGTGAGTGTTTGATTGGTTCTGATGCTCCGTCCATCACCACCCCCTTTTGTACCGCTTTGTTCGCCGTAAGTTGGCAGGGTATGCTCAGACGTGAGTCCCTTGCTCACTTTGCCACTGGATTCAAGCAAGCCTGGCTGAAGACAGCTGAAATGCCAGAAACCGGTCCTAGGAATCTTGTTTCCGGTCCAGGGAAGGCATGGCTTGGCAGTTCGGGCTGGACTGTTCCCATGAGGCACAGGGTCAGACTGATTTGCATATGGCCATTTCTGAACTGGGGTGGCAGAGTGGGCTAAAGAACGGTGATGGATCAAACCCAGATCTGTTGACTGGGTGTGAGTGTTTGATGGGTTCTGATGCTCCGTCCATCACCACCCCCTTTTGTACCGCTTTGTTCGCCGTAAGTTGGCAGGGTATGCTCAGACGTGAGTCCCTTGCTCACTTTGCCACTGGATTCAAGCAAGCCTGGCTGAAGACGGCTGAAATGCCAGAAACCGGTCCTAGGAATCTTGTTTCCGGTCCAGGGAAGGCATGGCTTGGCAGTTCGGGCTGGACTGTTCCCATGAGGCACAGGGTCAGACTGATTTGCATATGGCCATTTCTGAACTGGGGTGGCAGAGTGGGCTAAAGAACGGTGATGGATCAAACCCAGATCTGTTGACTGGGTGTGAGTGTTTGATTGGTTCTGATGCTCCGTCCATCACCACCCCCTTTTGTACCGCTTTGTTCGCCGTAAGTTGGCAGGGTATGCTCAGACGTGAGTCCCTTGCTCACTTTGCCACTGGATTCAAGCAAGCCTGGATGAAGACGGCTGAAATGCCAGAAACCGGCCCTAGGAATCTTGTTTCCGGTCCAGGGAAGGCATGGCTTGGCAGTTCGGGCTGGACTGTTCCCATGAGGCACAGGGTCAGACTGATTTGCATATGGCCATTTCTGAACTGGGGTGGCAGAGTGGGCTAAAGAACGGTGATGGATCAAACCCAGATCTGTTGACTGGGTGTGAGTGTTTGATTGGTTCTGATGCTCCGTCCATCACCACCCCCTTTTGTACCGCTTTGTTCGCCGTAAGTTGGCAGGGTATGCTCAGATGTGAGTCCCTTGCTCACTTTGCCACTGGATTCAAGCAAGCCTGGCTGAAGATGGCTGAAATGCCAGAAACCGGTCCTAGGAATCTTGTTTCCGGTCCAGGGAAGGCATGGCTTGGTAGTTCGGGCTGGACTGTTCCCATGAGGCACAGGGGCAGACTGATTTGCATATGGCCATTTCTGAACTGGGGTGGCAGAGTGGGCTAAAGAACGGTGATGGATCAAACCCAGATCTGTTGACTGGGTGTGAGTGTTTGATTGGTTCTGATGCTCCGTCCATCACCACCCCCTTTTGTACCGCTTTGTTCGCCGTAAGTTGGCAGGGTATGCTCAGACGTGAGTCCCTTGCTCACTTTGCCACTGGATTCAAGCAAGCCTGGCTGAAGACGGCTGAAATGCCAGAAACTGGTCCTAGGAATCTTGTTTCCGGTCCAGGGAAGGCATGGCTTGGCAGTTCGGGCTGGACTGTTCCCATGAGGCACAGGGTCAGACTGATTTGCATATGGCCATTTCTGAACTGGGGTGGCAGAGTGGGCTAAAGAACGGTGATGGATCAAACCCAGATCTGTTGACTGGGTGTGAGTGTTTGATTGGTTCTGATGCTCCGTCCATCACCACCCCCTTTTGTACCGCTTTGTTCGCCGTAAGTTGGCAGGGTATGCTCAGACGTGAGTCCCTTGCTCACTTTGCCACTGGATTCAAGCAAGCCTGGCTGAAGACGGCTGAAATGCCAGAAACCGGTCCTAGGAATCTTGTTTCCGGTCCAGGGAAGGCATGGCTTGGCAGTTCGGGCTGGACTGTTCCCATGAGGCACAGGGTCAGACTGATTTGCATATGGCCATTTCTGAACTGGGGTGGCAGAGTGGGCTAAAGAACGGTGATGGATCAAACCCAGATCTGTTGACTGGGTGTGAGTGTTTGATGGGTTCTGATGCTCCGTCCATCACCACCCCCTTTTGTACCGCTTTGTTCGCCGTAAGTTGGCAGGGTATGCTCAGACGTGAGTCCCTTGCTCACTTTGCCACTGGATTCAAGCAAGCCTGGCTGAAGACGGCTGAAATGCCAGAAACCGGTCCTAGGAATCTTGTTTCCGGTCCAGGGAAGGCATGGCTTGGCAGTTCGGGCTGGACTGTTCCCATGAGGCACAGGGTCAGACTGATTTGCATATGGCCATTTCTGAACTGGGGTGGCAGAGGGGGCTAAAGAACGGTGATGGATCAAACCCAGATCTGTTGACTGGGTGTGAGTGTTTGATTGGTTCTGATGCTCCGTCCATCACCACCCCCTTTTGTACCGCTTTGTTCACCGTAAGTTGGCAGGGTATGCTCAGACGTGAGTCACTTGCTCACTTTGCCACTGGATTCAAGCAAGCCTGGATGAAGACGGCTGAAATGCCAGAAACCGGCCCTAGGAATCTTGTTTCCGGTCCAGGGAAGGCATGGCTTGGCAGTTCGGGCTGGACTGTTCCCATGAGGCACAGGGTCAGACTGATTTGCATATGGCCATTTCTGAACTGGGGTGGCAGAGTGGGCTAAAGAACGGTGATGGATCAAACCCAGATCTGTTGACTGGGTGTGAGTGTTTGATTGGTTCTGATGCTCCGTCCATCACCACCCCCTTTTGTACCGCTTTGTTCGCCGTAAGTTGGCAGGGTATGCTCAGATGTGAGTCCCTTGCTCACTTTGCCACTGGATTCAAGCAAGCCTGGCTGAAGATGGCTGAAATGCCAGAAACCGGTCCTAGGAATCTTGTTTCCGGTCCAGGGAAGGCATGGCTTGGCAGTTCGGGCTGGACTGTTCCCATGAGGCACAGGGGCAGACTGATTTGCATATGGCCATTTCTGAACTGGGGTGGCAGAGTGGGCTAAAGAACGGTGATGGATCAAACCCAGATCTGTTGACTGGGTGTGAGTGTTTGATTGGTTCTGATGCTCCGTCCATCACCACCCCCTTTTGTACCGCTTTGTTCGCCGTAAGTTGGCAGGGTATGCTCAGACGTGAGTCCCTTGCTCACTTTGCCACTGGATTCAAGCAAGCCTGGCTGAAGACGGCTGAAATGCCAGAAACCGGTCCTAGGAATCTTGTTTCCGGTCCAGGGAAGGCATGGCTTGGCAGTTCGGGCTGGACTGTTCCCATGAGGCACAGGGTCAGACTGATTTGCATATGGCCATTTCTGAACTGGGGTGGCAGAGTGGGCTAAAGAACGGTGATGGATCAAACCCAGATCTGTTGACTGGGTGTGAGTGTTTGATTGGTTCTGATGCTCCGTCCATCACCACCCCCTTTTGTACCGCTTTGTTCGCCGTAAGTTGGCAGGGTATGCTCAGACGTGAGTCCCTTGCTCACTTTGCCACTGGATTCAAGCAAGCCTGGCTGAAGACGGCTGAAATGCCAGAAACCGGTCCTAGGAATCTTGTTTCCGGTCCAGGGAAGGCATGGCTTGGCAGTTCGGGCTGGACTGTTCTCATGAGGCACAGGGTCAGACTGATTTGCATATGGCCATTTCTGAACTGGGGTGGCAGAGTGGGCTAAAGAACGGTGATGGATCAAACCCAGATCTGTTGACTGGGTGTGAGTGTTTGATTGGTTCTGATGCTCCGTCCATCACCACCCCCTTTTGTACCGCTTTGTTCGCCGTAAGTTGGCAGGGTATGCTCAGACGTGAGTCCCTTGCTCACTTTGCCACTGGATTCAAGCAAGCCTGGCTGAAGACGGCTGAAATGCCAGAAACCGGTCCTAGGAATCTTGTTTCCGGTCCAGGGAAGGCATGGCTTGGCAGTTCGGGCTGGACTGTTCCCATGAGGCACAGGGTCAGACTGATTTGCATATGGCCATTTCTGAACTGGGGTGGCAGAGTGGGCTAAAGAACGGTGATGGATCAAACCCAGATCTGTTGACTGGGTGTGAGTGTTTGATTGGTTCTGATGCTCCGTCCATCACCACCCCCTTTTGTACCGCTTTGTTCGCCGTAAGTTGGCAGGGTATGCTCAGACGTGAGTCCCTTGCTCACTTTGCCACTGGATTCAAGCAAGCCTGGCTGAAGACGGCTGAAATGCCAGAAACCGGTCCTAGGAATCTTGTTTCCGGTCCAGGGAAGGCATGGCTTGGCAGTTCGGGCTGGACTGTTCCCATGAGGCACAGGGTCAGACTGATTTGCATATGGCCATTTCTGAACTGGGGTGGCAGAGTGGGCTAAAGAACGGTGATGGATCAAACCCAGATCTGTTGACTGGGTGTGAGTGTTTGATTGGTTCTGATGCTCCGTCCATCACCACCCCCTTTTGTACCGCTTTGTTCGCCGTAAGTTGGCAGGGTATGCTCAGACGTGAGTCCCTTGCTCACTTTGCCACTGGATTCAAGCAAGCCTGGCTGAAGACGGCTGAAATGCCAGAAACCGGTCCTAGGAATCTTGTTTCCGGTCCAGGGAAGGCATGGCTTGGCAGTTCGGGCTGGACTGTTCCCATGAGGCACAGGGTCAGACTGATTTGCATATGGCCATTTCTGAACTGGGGTGGCAGAGTGGGCTAAAGAACGGTGATGGATCAAACCCAGATCTGTTGACTGGGTGTGAGTGTTTGATTGGTTCTGATGCTCCGTCCATCACCACCCCCTTTTGTACCGCTTTGTTCGCCGTAAGTTGGCAGGGTATGCTCAGACGTGAGTCCCTTGCTCACTTTGCCACTGGATTCAAGCAAGCCTGGCTGAAGACGGCTGAAATGCCAGAAACCGGTCCTAGGAATCTTGTTTCCGGTCCAGGGAAGGCATGGCTTGGCAGTTCGGGCTGGACTGTTCCCATGAGGCACAGGGTCAGACTGATTTGCATATGGCCATTTCTGAACTGGGGTGGCAGAGTGGGCTAAAGAACGGTGATGGATCAAACCCAGATCTGTTGACTGGGTGTGAGTGTTTGATTGGTTCTGATGCTCCGTCCATCACCACCCCCTTTTGTACCGCTTTGTTCGCCGTAAGTTGGCAGGGTATGCTCAGACGTGAGTCCCTTGCTCACTTTGCCACTGGATTCAAGCAAGCCTGGCTGAAGACGGCTGAAATGCCAGAAACCGGTCCTAGGAATCTTGTTTCCGGTCCAGGGAAGGCATGGCTTGGCAGTTCGGGCTGGACTGTTCCCATGAGGCACAGGGTCAGACTGATTTGCATATGGCCATTACTGAACTGGGGTGGCAGAGTGGGCTAAAGAACGGTGATGGATCAAACCCAGATCTGTTGACTGGGTGTGAGTGTTTGATTGGTTCTGATGCTCCGTCCATCACCACCCCCTTTTGTACCGCTTTGTTCGCCGTAAGTTGGCAGGGTATGCTCAGACGTGAGTCCCTTGCTCACTTTGCCACTGGATTCAAGCAAGCCTGGCTGAAGACGGCTGAAATGCCAGAAACCGGTCCTAGGAATCTTGTTTCCGGTCCAGGGAAGGCATGGCTTGGCAGTTCGGGCTGGACTGTTCCCATGAGGCACAGGGTCAGACTGATTTGCATATGGCCATTTCTAAACTGGGGTGGCAGAGTGGGCTAAAGAACGGTGATGGATCAAACCCAGATCTGTTGACTGGGTGTGAGTGTTTGATTGGTTCTGATGCTCCGTCCATCACCACCCCCTTTTGTACCAACTAGTGCTGTGAGCCATTTTGCCAGAACGAGTGTGGGACACTAATGACAAGTCTGAATTTAGCTTGGGTAGTTAAGGGTAGTAGTTTTGTGATTGATTTAGATATCTAGAAAAAACAAGTGGAAGGGAAACTGCTAGGGTAAAAGGAGTTTTACGATGATTGGATGCATGTGCAGAAGGTCAAGTACATGGCAGTTGGTGTTGTTATTTTGAGAAAATGAGTGTAAAACTGTAAGATTAAGTCAACTCTTTAGCAACCATACATATGATGCACAGAAAGTGGGGAAAGGATATACGGTACTGAAGAATGGTTCACGTTGTAACAGGGAACGAATTGTGAAGGTGAATTGAGAAAAAAATAATGTCATAGACATGGAAGGGGACAGTGAAACATCTGAGTTGTGTCTGTGTAGTTGGCAGTAAACATCACTACTCCCAGTCCTCACACCTCATCTCCTATCCCCAGTGGATTGAAGACTTTTAGTAATGGTCGTTACCAGAGTGATAACATGGAGGAGCGGCCGCCAGAATCACTCTCAACCTCCCATGCCGTACTCACATCACACCATACTTGAAGGAGCTTTACTGGCTATTCATTCACGAACTAGCCTAATTCAAACTCCTCACCCACGCATTTAAGGCCCTATACAACACTGGCCCAGCATACCTCAACAATCGCATCTGCTTTCACAAACCTGCCAGACACCTCCGCTTGTACAGACTCTTATTTGCAAAAATCCCAAGCATACGGAAAACTAGATCTGGAGGTCGAGCTTTCTACATTTCTCCTAAAGCACGGAACGACCTGCCGCTACACATAAGAACCTCCTCCTCGCTTCTGGAACTCTACAAGAAGGTGAAGACCCGGCTTTTCAATTAGTCCCACTAGGCCCGAAGTGTGTCTCGATTCACACCTGCTCAGTGTCAGAAAAGCCTAACAGGTAATAGTGCCCTCTACGTATCTGCATAACGTGACATAGCATATCCCATAATTGCTTTCTTTCTTGGATTCTATTTACTCATTTTTTTAATGGCATGCATACAAGTGTTTTCACTGAAACTTGACTGATATCTAAGCAAGTCAACGTGTTATAATAACATTGGGTTTGTTTCTACACAGGGTAAATATGTTGTCTGCTTTGACCCACTCGATGGCTCCTCCAACATAGACTGCTTGGCATCCATCGGGACTATTTTTGCCATCTACAGGAAGGTAAGCTTTGGGGTGATCAAGATATTTAAGATCAATAAACGTGAATTACTGCGTACTAGTCAGAATCACCTGTTGGCATCTCATGATCCTAGTTTACTTCTCAAAGGCCTTACAGTTATATTAAACATCCAAAACAAAGCAAACAATGAGAGGTATAGCACATAGACATGACGACATTCATCAGCATTGCTGCTTGTTGCATATAGATGATGTAATTGGGTGAAGAGTAACTTGATAGAGATGGTTCAAGGATGACAAAGAGGGCAAGGAAATAGTAAAGATGGGTGGCGAGTTTTTCAGATAAAAGGAGAAAGGGGAGGATGGGAGTCAAGAGGGGGGAGTTTCAGTAGCTTTTGCCACAAATGTTTCGAATGAGGTGAAATCGGTGTGGAATTATCATAGAGGGAGAAAGTTTTACCTAATACTTTTGTAACCGGAAAATGAAGAGAGGGTAGATATCAACTCACATGGGGACAGTGTTAGGAGAGGTTGACAAAAAGGGTAAGATGGGTAAGACGTACAGGGTGAGGAGGGAGTAGAAAGTTGAGAAGATGTGAATTTTTCTGCTGGTAAAAGGGGGGGGAGATCATTAATAGGCTGAAAAAGAGAAAATAGGGGGACATGGTGAGCCATGTGTTTCTCATCCAATTGGATATGAGCCGAGTGTTGAGAGATTTCATGCAAGGAGAGATATTTATTGTAATTATTAAGAGAGCTTTTTAAAGTGTGAACATGACCCAAGGGAATCAGAGAGCTGTACAGAGAAAAAAAACACAAAGCCCACACCATAAAAATGCATTATCAAGTATCAGAAAAAACAAAGACCAAAACAAACGGTTAATTCAGAGAAAAACCATAACCCATTCCATTACATATTTATAGTGTGTCAGGAACAAAAGGTCTACAACAAATTGTTTGTAGTCCACAAATGCCCTTTGGAAGTGCACCAGCTAAGTTAATTATAGCTGTAGCTCGTCAAGAGTGCGTCAGGTAGTCCTGGGGTCACATCTGACCTGATCGTTATGGTAGGAATCTATTTTGTAAAATCCTTTTGACCTCTTTCTTGAAGCACAGGTAGATGGGCTAATTCAAATCTCCCATGTGAGAGAGTTCCAAATTTTCAGGACAAATCCAGAGAAGGTTTGAGTGTATGTCTTCTTGTTCTGAATCTGGGAGGTTCCAGCAGGAGGATGTATGCACTCCTGCACTCCGTAGGGAGCAGCTGCCTACTGATATTGTGCACTTTTGAGACAGGTACATTGGTGAGTCATAGTGCAGGGAACCTTATGCAAGGCACAATATCTTCCGGTGGATCCTGGCTTTAAATGGAGCCAGTGGAGAGACTTGAGAGAAGGTGTGATTTGATTGAAATGTCTTTTTCCTGTTAGGAGACTTGCTGTGGTTTTAAGGGTCGCCTTGAATGGTGCTGTTCATGATATTGTTAATCCCGTTAGGGTTGCACTACTATAGTCAAGTCTAGATACAATTAAGGAACCAACTGCGATTTTGAAATCTGGAGCGGGTATGAAGAGTTTCACCTTCTTCAGGAGTTTATTTTCTAGAACTTTTAATAGATTTTAAAAAAAAAACATTTTTATTGGCATTTTCTTTAATTAAGTACATCCCATCAGTATTGGCGACAGTGACATAAGAAGATATATCACATACATTTCACATCTTAACATGAGGCCGATTAACATCGTGGTTGAAAGCCTCCCATACAGTCCTAGAATTGGTGATATTTTTTAGGAGCAAGTGAAGAGGCAGCATCAGCACTCGTGTAAGGCAGTCTACGTTGTGTGTAGGGATGTGAGGCGTACTCTCTTCACCTTCATCAGGAGACTTGTTTTTGGGAAGGAAGACAAAGCTGGAAGGAATCTTCTGGTTTCATAGGAGTTCCCCAATGGGAAAAGAATGATTGGTCATTGATTTGAGTTTAGTTGTTTCTATTTAATATTCTACTTTCATAAGCAAAAACTGTACACAAAGACAGCCGGCACATGTTTCGCACTCAGTGGCGCATAGGCCTGGGGCTTTTATTCAAGGCAATTAATGAAGATATGTACAAGAGAAAAAAGGGCAAAAGGAAAACATTGTAAAAGAGTACAGAATCAGAATAAATAAAGTAGAAATAAGAATAATATCCAATGCAGGACAATGTCAAAAGGTAAGCTGATGAGGAATTTAGAGAGGAAAAAGAAGGTACCCAACCCAAAGAATGTGAAATAAGGCAGAAAGATATGTACACACCAGAGCAAAATGTGACAGAAGAATTTTATTTATTTAAATGTATTTATTTATTTGAGTTTTATATAGCGCTGGCTAGACCCGAAGGTATCAGAGCGCTTTACATAAGGAACAGCGAGTTGCAAGTTACAAATTTTACATAAGTTACACAGTGATTACATAGTAACAACAAGAGTTACTAGCGAATAGCATATAAGGACACATGATGAAGCCACAATAGCACAGTAGTATGCATTACTAGTGAGTGGTGGAACAGAGAGAGGGAAAGGAAAACAGGGTAGGGGAATGCTGATAGAGTTAAGGCAGGTAGGAGGGGTAAAGTCCATCAGGGAGAACCAAGCAGTCAGTGTGAAAGACAGATAAACCAAGAAAAACCGTGAAAACCAATGTCCGATGTGCGGCTGGGTAGGTGACGGCCAAGGGGTCCAGACTCCTCTATAGCTGCTTAGGATAGCTCCACCGGGCAGTGGCTAAGGTAAGTGCCAACAGTTTCGATTTCCGCGGGGCATCGTCAGAGTTCAATCGACGGTAGCGCTGGCTAGACCCGGATGTATCAGAGCGCTTTACCAGAGGATCGTAGAGATTAGAAGGCGGTGACAGTTGCTGTGGCTCCAAGCGGTCATCAGTAATGAATTAATAGATGCCACGTAGTACCCCACAAAGTATGAAGTCAGTGTGCCTGGGGAGCTCTCTACATGCTATGAAACAGACCTCCAGGCGCAAGAGGGTGGGAACATAGCGGCTCCCAGGGCTCCCAAGACGGATTGGGCAGGTCAGAGGGGTCAAAGATATTGGGGCCAAAATAGTATTGTAGCTGAGAGCCTATTGGGCTATGGTGGGAACGCAATGCCTGCTCCTCAGTCACTCACCGCTGCACAGCATGTAGTGGAGTCTCCTTCCAGCCGCTCCTGGTCACCGCACCGCACCATCGTAGGATGTCGGACTCTCGATTCCAAGCCCTGCCGTCCACTACACGTCAGCGCAGGGCTTGGCTGCAGGTCAGGGGGCACGGCGCCCTGGAGCTTGCTGCAGCTTAAAAGGCCGTATCTGCATATTGATGCCGAGCATGAAGCGGCCCAGGACAGGACTGATAGTGGTGAGCGCCATTTTGTGAGTGTTCCGCTGGCCTCTCCTTCCCCCACTGCAGTCAAGCCACTAGTCTGACTATAAAGCCCACGCTTGTGAGCCACGCTGCCCAAGTTAGTCGTAGCAGGACCGGCCTCCAAACTAGTAGATGCGTTGCTTGTGCGATGCTTCGGGTAGTCCGGTAGTCAGGGTCTCACGGGTGATGCAGCACCAGGTTCAGGGAGATCCGCTATGGGACTGCTGGGGCCGGTGCCTTTTTACTTGCCAGAGCCCAAATCTCCTCACTATCAATACTGGGCTAAATCTTTAGGCTAGAGTGGCAGTGCAAAGCCCAGGTGCTTCCGATAATGTTCCGATGCCAGATCCTGTCTTTTGTGCCAGGAAGACAGAAACCAATAATGGCAGGAGCGTCATTGGTAAAAATGTAAATTATATAGATGCAATTTGAAGAAGCAATTTTGAAAGAGCTTACATTTTACCCAATGTTCAATATTGTCCTTGATTGCCTTATTGCTAGGAGCCGCATCTCCCTTGCTGCATCTCTGGGTTCATGTATTTGAATACAATTTTTCAGCCAATTGTGGAACACTAGGAACAAGGCCTTAGGCTGTAATGTGGATATTCGGACAGACAGACAGAATGGCATACGCTAGGGTCATTGCTCCAGATATGCCACTGAAGTCGCCGACTCTCACTTTCATTATGAGTGGGCACGTGGATGCAGAAGGCGTGCATACCTATGCACTGCATACCTCCTCATATAACTAGAACCTGAGGTCCCTAATCTTTGAGGATGGACAGTTATTTGGTCTGTGCTGGAATATGTTACACTCTTCAGGTCTGTGCTAAATAGCGTAGCACACTTTCTTTATCTTGGACGTTGTTTCTCAAATTTTGGCTTTCATTGGACCTTGTTTTTGAATTCTTCACTTGCCGTGCGTGTTGTGGCTAGGTCATTCTCTTCCATTGGATTTTGTTTCCAAGTTCTTCGCTTTCATTCTTTGCTGAAGGTAATGGGACTGTTTTTTTTTCACTCCGTGGGTGTGGCTAATCCCTGCGCGGTTCTATTTTGCTGCCCAGTGTCTTGTTTTGTCACTGTTCTTTCTGGTAGCAACTTATTCCCAAGCTGTTCTGGTTCAGTGACAGATGTCACCCTTTCTCCATTTCTCACACAGATCTGTTATTGGGCTATAGTGGTCTGGTGCCTGGCACTGGCTTTGCCATATTTCTTCTCCTCTTTCAGTGCTGTTGGAGATAAGGTTACAGCCACCAGATAGGTTGATGATGTGACTTTGTTGTGCTTGGCAGTCTTGATTGTCGCTTTTCTAATGACACCTTTGTTTCTTTATCTCTCCCCTCTCACCTTGAACCATAGGACTCACTTGTTGTTCCTACATATCGAACCTAGTACACATCTGACCTTGTTTGTCTTCTTACCCTTAGGACTTGTTTGGAATGGGCATTTTTCCTCTTCTGATGGTCTCTGCTGTACACCTGTTATTTGGTTCTTCCTCTTCTGTTGGTCTGTGTCGTACACCGTCTCTTTCTTTCTGCCTCTTCTGTTGGTCTGTGCTGTAGATAGACCTGTTCTTTCGTTCTTCCTCTTCTGTTGGTCTGTGCAGTAGCCCTGTTCTTTCATTCTTCTTCTTCTGTTGGTCTGTGCTGTAGCCCTGTTCTTTCATTATTCCTCTTTTGTTGGTCTGTGCTGTAGCCCTGTTCTTTTATTCTTCCTCTTCTGTTGGTCTGTGCAGTAGCCCTGTTCTTTCATTCTTCTTCTTCTGTTGGTCTGTGCTGTAGCCCTGTTCTTTCATTATTCCTCTTTTGTTGGTCTGTGCTGTAGCCCTGTTCTTTTATTCTTCCTCTTCTGTTGGTCTGTGCAGTAGCCCTGTTCTTTCATTCTTCTTCTTCTGTTGGTCTGTGCTGTAGCCCTGTTCTTTCATTATTCCTCTTTTGTTGGTCTGTGCTGTAGCCCTGTTCTTTTATTCTTCCTCTTCTGTTGGTCTCTGCTGTAGGCCTGTTCTTTTGTTCTTCCTCTTCTGCAGGCAGGGCCGGAGAGAGATGGTGGGGTCCTTCTTGCTTAGGGTGACCTGGTGTCCCGGATTTGCCCAGACAGTCCCGGTTTTTTACCAGCTGTTCCGGCAGATTTCAGGAAATTAAGCTCATGTCCCGGTTTTTAGAGAGGGTGGGCTGAAAACGATGGTAGGTGTCTTTTTATGTTTTGCAAAGAAGGGATAGTTAGCAGCTGTTATAAGAAAGCAATTTAATTAACAGGCATTCTACTGGCTCCTCTTCGGTAATTCTCTGCTAAGGAGAGCTGTCATTCTGTGCGCTCGCTTGAAGTAAAATGTTAGTCCTTCTTCTCTTTTTCGTATTTGTCCTGGTGTTTGGCTTTAAAATTCTGGTCACCCTATTCTTGCTGGAGAGGTGGTGCTTAGGGTTGCTGCAAAGCTTGGCCGTAGATATGTTATAGACGGTGCTAAGCCATATAAATGGCTGCCCCGGTCAACATGCTGTGGGGGCGGAATTTTACTTGTGCAACTAGGACCATCAGGAGGCAGGGCAGAGACGACATTACTCCGTAGGCCTTTGGGCCCTACAGGGGGGGCAGCACAGACCACAGGCTAGCTTGTTGGTGTGAAAAAGGCCGCTTTATTAGAAACAGGTGCGCTTTACATAAGAAACATCCCTTGGCCTGTGCCGTACAAAACTATTCCTCACTAAATATAGCCTTCCTACCTGACCCCCCACCCCCTCCCCTAAAATTGTTTCCCCCCCTGCAACAATCATAACACAACTTACAATTCCTAACTTTCCTACCCTACCTAACTAGGTAACTTCTTATGTCCTACCCCACCGTAACCATAACTCAGTATATGTCCCCCATGACCTAGGAAAACGCCCCCAAATTCTAGCTCAGCACACCAGCACCTGTTCCAGTGACAAATCCCCCACACAGCATCCCTCCCCGATGCACCTGTCCCCAAGAAAACCACCCCGGCTTCCTACCAGAAATCCCCCCCCCAACCCCTAAAAGAGGGGTGGGGGCCCACCAGCTCATAGGGAGGGAGGGCGGGACAAAGCTCGCACCAACCACCCCCCAGCCGGCCGTTGTGTCACGATCCACCGAAATGGTGGGTCGCCACACAAAATGGCCGGCTATAAACCCCACCAGCTCAAAAGGAGCCCAACCAGCTCAAAGCGCACAAGTAGCCCAATCCCGGAAGTCCGCCCCCCGTGCTCCGGCTGCCCCCCCGGCCCAAAACCCCCCGGGATGGCGAGCCTCCCGCTGGTCGGCCGCCCCCCCAAAGCCCTATTGGGCCCTACCGGGGGGGCAGCACAGACCACAGGCTAGCTTGTTGGTGTGAAAAAGGCCCTTGGCCTGTGCCGTACAAAACTATTCCTCAATAAATATAGCCTTCCTATCTGACCCCCCCACCCCCTCCCCTAAAATTGTTTCCCCCCCTGCAACAATCATAACACAACTTACAATTCCTAACTTTCCTACCCTACCTAACTAGGTAACTTCTTATGTCCTACCCCACCGTAACCATAACTCAGTATATGTCCCCCATGACCTAGGAAAACGCCACTCGAAAGTCGGAACTGCCGGCTTTCAACCCCCCCTTTAGGCCTCCTGACGTCTCGGGTACCTGCACACACCCATTTTGCCCTGTCCAATGCCTCCTTCATCTGGATAATATATAGCTCCATGCCATACCGAGACAAATGCACCCCGTCTTCTCTAAAGAAGTACACTGCCGCATAGCGCAATTCTGGGTGTTCCATCCTTCCTATCCCCTCCCTGTCACAAAAAACCTGCATGTCCCTATTAATCTTCCGGCGTGCCCTATCTATGGCCACCGGGCGCGCAGCCCCCCTCCAGACTCTCCGCAGAATGAATTCTGACCAAATTACGTAGCAACCTGACCACTGTGACCAAATCTCCAGCAGATCCCTTTTCACTGCACCAAATCATTCTCCCCTAAATGCACTACCAAAACAACAGGACACACTCCCCCCTTTACAAACCTGTTCAATACCGGAAAAAGTTCATGCCATCTCATACCCCCTTGCCCCTGCCACTGACATCGATCCAACTCTAAATTCAGGTTCCTGCTCTTGTCCCATTCATATCGCTCCGCTCGCTTGATGAAAGAGTGGCCCAGGATGAGGATAGACAACCCGGTCATGTCCGGCCCCGCCACCGCAACTGGAAAGAGACACATGTCAGCACAAAGGGAGTACCCCGCCTACTCTTCCCCCCCCAGCAGCCTGCGGCCAAACGTATGTCTGGTAACAGTCCGACTTCCACCTCCCCAGACGCATAATGTCCTCCCTCCCCCACCCCTGGCGAGCCGCATCCGTGGCCGCCCCGATCCGAAAAGAATGCGTCCCGAACGCTTTCGGCTCCACCCCCATGCCAAGCAGGGCGTGCCGTAGAACCCACAGCAGTTGGGCCGCCGTCACCCGTTCCCCCGCGACCCGGCGAAATATTTCACCCTCCACCGATTGCAACCGGGATGCCAACTGCCGCCCCCACACCGCCGGGCAGATGTCCTGCTCCAACGCGGGCCCCAGAAACACCCAGGTCCCCTCACCCCGCTGATCCGTCTTGGAGCGCTGCAAGCGAACCGCCACCTCCCCAGCCCGCAGTTCCACCACCTCCCAGCACACCCCCGGCTTCCCCCTGTGCCCCACCAGCTCGGACACCCTGAACGCCCCAAAATACATCCACGATAAGGGTGGAAAACAAGAGAATCTCCTCCCGATTGTGGCAAAATTCAGGCAGGCGCCGCAGCACCCCTCTCAGCATGCTCCCTGTAATAGGCCGACGCTGATGAACCGTGACCCCCCGTTCTCGCACCCAACCCTCCAGCAAGCGTGCGCCCAACTCCCCCGCCGATGGCGCATAACCCCACCACAACTTCCCCATGAACGCTATGGCCGACAACTTTCCCGCAATTGTCACTTTGGACATGCCCTTGTCCATCAATATCAACATGAACTGCACCACCTGCTCACACCGAACCCCCCGACCCCCCTGCCACCCCGCCCCACTGTCCACAAACTCCCGCCACGCCTGCTCATATGCCCTCCATGTCGACCTGGCCACTGACCCTCTTACCAGTTGTACGACCGTTTCTCTCCTACCGACCACATCCCCTCCGGCACTGGCGTCTTGCAGTCGTCCGCCTCCGTGGCTAGCCCATGGAACCTCTGCCACTGTGAACGCGAAAAAGCATCCGCAATATCATTGTCCACCCCCGGCACATGCCGTGCCTGAAACAAGATATCATGCTCCAAACAACGCAGCACAAACACCCGCAACAACTTGAGCACCTGCGGATCTCTAGCGGACTGCCGATTGACTACATGCACCACTGACATGTTGTCCACCTTGAAAATCATGCGTTTGTGTGCCAACTCCCGCGCCCACACCGTCACCTCCACCACCAAAAGGAACAATTCCAAAAACGCGATGCTCCTCCCACCGCCCTGCCAATGCGGCGGCCATTCCTCCGCGCACCACCTCCCCTGCCAAAACAGACCGAAACCACCAGTCCCGCCGCATCCGACGAGATGGTGACATCCCACTCCCAATCCTCTGGGGGAGACATCGGGATCCCATTGAACTGCGCCAAGAACGCCCGCCACATACGTAGGTCCTCTTTTGTGCCTGCAGACAAGCACATATGATGATGCGGCAATGTACCTCCCGCCAGGGCCCGCCCCAACCGCCTACAAAACGTACTACCTGCCCGCACCACCCGGCAAGCGAAATTCAAATGTCCCAAAAGAACCTGCACCTCCCGCACCGTCACCTTCCGCTGCCCCAACATGTCGTCCACCAAACCCAGCATGCCCAACTTCTTCTCCTCCGGTAACCTGGCCTCCATGGCCACCGAGTCTAGCTCAATGCCCAAAAATGACAGCACCGTGCTGGGACCTTGTGTCTTCTCTGGCGCCAGGGGCACACCCAGGTAGCCCATGAGCTCCGTAAAACTGTCTAGCTGCTGCTGGCAGTCCGCCGAACCGGGCACTCCCACCAGGAAAAAGACATTCAGGTAGTGCGTCATCGTCGCCTTCCTCGTGTGCCATGCAAATGCCCACTGTAAGAAGGTACTGAAGCGCTCAAACAACGCACAAGATATCGAACACCCCATTGGCAGTGCTTTGTCCACATAAATGGCACCGTCGAACTGTATCCCCAACAGTTGATAGTCATCCGTGTGGACGGGCAACAACCGGAACGCCGACTTGATATCACACTTTGCCATGAGCACGCCGGGACCCACCGCCGTCACCAGACGCCGCGCCACGTCCACTGATGCGTACGAAACTGATGATAATTCCGTCGCAATGTAATCATTGATCGACACCCAGTGGCGGTTTCTCGTACCGGGCGTCGGGGCTCCGCCCCCTTTACTTTTGTCCCCATCATCACCGTCCATCTCCACAATAAAAACAGTTTGCAGTTTATAATGTTATTAAAAATGCAGGCTGCTGCACTCACCTAAATTCGGTCGGTAAATAGTATACATGCCATCCTTGTTTTCTGTGAATGGGGCCATAAGTAATGCACAATGCCAGCCTGAGTCACTGACGCTGAGTGACGTTGGGCAAACTATTTGCCGGGCTGAAGAGCTCACCGACCTGAGGTCTGTGAGGTCATCAGCTCGGCAAACACATAGCTCAAAGGATCAGTCTCCACCCCCTGATGACGTGGGGGTAAAGTTAGCCCCGGGCGCTTCAGGCTTAAGCCCTGTAGTGCAGGGGCTTCACGTCAATCAGGGAGTGAAGAGCATGGCTACCCCACCCATTTCCAACTCGTCACGGTGGGTTGGTCCCACCCTGTGAGGAGTTGGCAAGGGGTGGGGTAGAGGCTCCAGGCAGACAGGAAGCGTAGAAATTGATTCTGTGCAGTGTATCCACATGATTCCTGAAGACACACTGCGCAGACTCGAGTTTTCTGTTTCCGGTGTTGAATTGTAGGTGCATCACACGTCTACAGCACTACACAGTGATGGACTGTCTGGCAGCCAGCAGAAGACCCCTGGACACGATGGCAGCATGAAGGGAAGGTTGCTTAGGTGCCCACTTCAGTTGTCTGGGACTCGTGGCTGCGTCACTGCTTGCAGAGTCCAGATGGTGCTCTGCAGACTCTCAACCCTGTCTCACGAGGTGAGTGATTTGTATTTTATGGCTCCATCTGACTGGCTGTAGGATGGGATTTCCCTTAGGTTATGTTCAAAGTTTCTTTATTATAGTTATACTTAGAAACAACTAAAGAATGTATTTAATCACTACATGTTTATGACTGTAAATATTGGATTTTACACGAGTGTGATATATTTATATATAAGAAATACTGAATACATATACCGACAATTCTGTTATAGTATATTCATCAGCTTGTATATCACAGAAAAGTGGTAACATTCCTTTGGTTTAGAATAAAATTAAAGTATGTTTGTGGTTTTTTGGGGCAATCAGAGTGGCGTGAGATAGAGCGTGGAGCAGGGCAGGGACAGAGGAGCAGGGAAGAGACAAAGGGGCAGTCAAAGGACAGGCAGAGCGGGGAGAGTAGGAGGGCAGAGAAGGGCAGAGAAGGAGAGGCAGTGAGAGAACCGCAGGCAGAGAGGGGAGAGTAAGAGGGGGGAGAGCCTCGGGGGCAGAGAGTGGCAGGAGGCGGGAGAGGGGCAGTTGGGCCAGAGACAGAGCTCTGAGTGTAAGAGGGCAGAGAAGGGCAGAGACAGAGGGGCAGTCAGAGCGGCGAGAGAAAGAGTGTGGAGCAGGGCAGGGACAGAGGAGCAAGGCAGAGACAGAGGGGCAGTTAGAGGACAGGCAGAGCGGGGAGAGTAGGAGGGCAGAGAAAGAGAGGCAGTTCAAGAATCGCAGTCAGAGATGGGAGAGTGAGAGGGGGGAGAGCCTGGGAGGCAGAGAGAGCAGTGGGGCAGAGACAGAGAGTGGCAGGAGGTAGGAGAGAGGCAGTTGGGCCAGAGAGAGAGCTCTGACTGTAAGAGGGCAGAGACAGAGGGGCAGTCAGAGCGGCGAGAGAGAGCACGGAGCAGGGCAGAGTCAGAGAGGGGTAGAAGGAGGCAGATGGGTAATTAGAGAGCCACTGGCAGAGCAGGGAGAGTAAGAGGGCAGAAAGCACTCAGGGTTCTTCAAATTAAAGCAGGGTGCACTTTCACTCAGGGTTCTTAAAATTAAAGCTGGGTCCACTTTTGGATTCAGGTCCAAGTATCAGTGCTGCTCAATGGCAGGTTCCGCCACAACTTTTTGACATGGATACATGTGTGCCAAACTAAGCCGATCTGCTTCTATTTATAGATTGGTGTATGAGAGCACCCAAAGTATGTCAGAGAGCGCATGTTATTTCACTTTAGTGCTGTAAAGAGGTCTGCAAACCCAGAATACCTACATAGAGTTTCACATTGTTGCAAGTGTTAGAAACCACATCAAAGGCTCCTTGCCGCCTAAGCTAGGTGGCTGGCACGCCATTTGATGCCTTTAACTTAGTAGCGTAAAATGCAGTGCAATTTGCGCAACAGATTCTGCTGACAGAAGGCGAGAGTAGAGGTGAAGTGGGAACCCTTCTCTCAGCAGACTCCTGAGGCCGAGTGAAGTCATCACTAACACAGTGAGGTAACGTTTAATAATGGGAAAGAGTAGGCAGTTTTTTTTGTTATGTTTGTGCTCCTGTTTTATGGTCTGGAAGGCTGCTTTTACTGTTTATTTCTCTGGTACTACCACAAACATTGTCTGCAGCAAGTAAAGTGCATGCAATCTCCTATACCTTGCAAAACACCTATATGAACTTGGACTTTGATGTTTCTGGGGGTACAGAGCTGACCTCGGGTGACTGTCCAATTTACAGGCAAAACTACTGATTATGCAGCAGTAATGCACTGTTGTGCTTTGTTATGATTTTTAAATATTTTTTTCAGCAGTTTTTCAACTGTTGGCTTTTATATTTTATAGAGCAACAACAGTGTACACTGATGCATGTGATCGATGTTTCGCTGTGAGAAATAGTTACAGAATGTATTTGGGAGATTATGTATTCCATCTAGTGTCCTTTTTTCAATAAAAGCCACAATGCTGAGGCAGAATAGGACTGTCGCTGTGTATGTTTTAGTAATTACAGAAGGAAGTGTGTTTTCACATTAAAGCTTTCATGGTGGGTCTTGTGCCTTACACTGCCAACTTATGTTTTTATTTTTTGTTAGATTTGTGACAAATAAAAATACAAGTCAGGTTTAGTCCAACACTATGTCCCTAGACTGCTTACTGAGGTGCAGGTGTACTTTACTAGAAGTGTTCAGCCTCCCTCCTTACAATAATGCCATTAACAAAGAGGCAGCTCAGTTGTCGTGCACCCTATGTGTGGTCTAGATTCTTATTGCTTTTTCATTTTTTTGTCTAAATTAGCTTAAAATGCACTATTTGCCCTTTTTTTCTTTCAAAAACTTCTTAGATGAAGAACCCCCTCCCCCTGATCTTGACTTATATCAGTTGGGCTCAGTTGGTTCTAACTTTTTTACACTTTGAAAAATCACCAGCTGCCACTGCTTTACTTATTTTACGAGCTCAAACAGTTAAGGTGAATGCTTCAAAAAAAGAACATTTTGATGGCAAATGTGCTATGTATGAATGGTACTCAGCATTGTTATCTCGAAGTCTGCTATGCAGTTCTGTGATTATACTGAATAAAGAACTACCTATGTTATTAATATGACATTGACATCTCTTTATTAATGTAATAACTGTACTTTCACAATTGCTTTTTTAACCATCTTGCTTTCTCAAATTTGCTTGAAAATGCACCATTTGCCCACTCTTTTTCCACATTTTCTCGGGGGGGGACCCCCCCGAACCCTCCTTATGCTGATCGGGCGCGCTCGCTCGCCGCGGTGCGTTCCACCACACGTTTGACGCCCCACCACTTTCAAATGTCACCAGCCGCCACTGTCGACACCCCCTCCGGCCATGACAGATGCTGGATCAGTCGAAACTGTCCTGGCTCCTTCTTTGGCACCACTCCAATGGGCGAGATTATCAGATCCCGGATCGGCGCCCCACCAAACGGCCCCGCCATCCGTCCCTCCCGTACCTCCCTGTCCAATTTCTCCCAGACCACCGACTTCTGCGCCGAGACCGATTTCAATTTTTCAGCCCACCGGGCGATGCGCCGCCCCTCGTAGCCCAGCCGAAAACCCTCCCGGAACCCCTGCCGCAACAGCCCCGCGTCCTCGGTCCGTGGATAAGACGCCAGCAGGGGTTCCAACCGATCCAGACTAACCGGCGTACGAGCCCTTTCCCAAAGTCCCTTGTCCTCCCCGACCTCCCCGACTGACCGCCTGCTGTCCCCCCGCAGCGGGCCTCCTTGGTTGCCTCCTGACCCCCATTATTGCACCACCGGGTGACGTTTCCCACATTTCGAGCATTCATGCCTGAACTTGCAATATTGCCGCGTACAAAGACCTTTGTTGAAGTCCCAGCATGCCCCCACCGGGGTCCCGCCGGTACTGTCGCCTTGCCCCACTCCCCCCGGGTGGGGCATCTGGGAAAGGGGCGGGGCGCCAGAGGCAACCCGCTCGCCGTATAGATCGTCTTGCCAAACTTGCCCCCCCATGGTCTGCTGGTACAGATCTGAATCGATCTCCCCCCATTTTGCCTCCGGATCCCATGCCATACGCGCCCAAAACTCCTCATCGTAATGTGACCACGCGTAACCCCCATAGGTAACTTGTGCCCTCCGGAGTACATCCATGTACTTAAAAAGGGCAACGGACCGTTCCGGATATTTTTCGCAGTAAACACTGGCGAAAATCCAAAATCCCGCGGACCAATTCTCGATATTCATGGGCACTCTTGGCCGCTTGGCTAATTCCTGTTCCTCCTCTTTGGACCCTTCCTTCGCCGTCAGCTCCCTATGCAAGAGCTTCAGGATGTCCACGTAATCTCCTTTCCAAATCTTTTCTTTAGTGGCCAGCGACAAATGCGCCCTCAAGGGTTTCGTAATGCCCATATAGGGCAGTTTACGCACCGGCAGCTCATGGCTCTCCTTCCCCTCCTTACCACCCTTCCCCTTCTCCCCTCCTTGTCCGGAGTCGCGGAGCCCCCCGCCGGGACCGCGCCGTCCGTCCCCACCCCCGCGTCGCACACGTATGTGCCCTTGTTCAGATGCACCCCCCTCCCCCCCCGCCTCCGTGCCAATCGCGACCGTGCGCCTGTCCCCCTTGGAACCCCTCCTTGCCCCGTTCTCCGCCTTACCTGGCATCAAGGTCGGCGTCCGCACCGGATCCCGCCACCTCACCAGTGGAACAGGGGGGGCCGTCACTCTCGCCGCTGTGCTCCGCCAGGGCGCCCCTACAATGTACTAGACAAGGCATTACTCCGCTCCCCTCCCCCCCTCCTCCCGGATTTCCCCCTCCTCTTCACTCTCCTCCTCATAATCCAGTGACTCTCTCCCAGCCTCGTCATTCCCCCCACGGTCCTGCCACAGGCCGCCCTCCACGGGCTCCAGCCTGCTCAGACCCGCCCGCTCCCTACACGTTTGCAGTAGTTCCTTAAGGTCCACACTCTCTCTCCGCCGCTTGGTATGCCGCTCTTCTGGGTCCTGATCTAAACGGACGGACCGCTGCCCCCGTCCCCCAGAGGCCGCATCTACCCGTTGGGGTGGGGCTGGCGGGGACCTACCGCCCCGCCTGTCGCGCGCCACCGCTGCCAGGTCCCTCGTTGGAGCACGACCGCCCGCACGAGGCAGAGCCGGCCCATCCCCTCGGCGGATTGGAGCCGTATGCAGCTCTCCGAGCACCTCGCCAGCCTGTCCTGTGGGAACAAATAAGTGGAGTCCAACATGCCGGGGCTAAAATGGCCCGCCCCCCACCCTCCCGCATCCCCCCACGCTCCCCTGCCCCTCCCGACCCATGAGGAATGACCACCCCGCTGCACCGCGAACAACTGCCATGCCCCCCCTTCCCAACCCCCGCCCCCAACCCGCACCCTCCTCCTCCTCACTCCACTCCAGTGCCTCCAGTTCCTGCCGTACCCCCCCGCCCCCCCGCTCTGCACCCAAGCCCCCCCCACCCCCCGCCCCCCCGGTACCCCTCAAGCCAGTCCCCCGCGCGTCCCCCCAGGCCCCTCCCTCCCGCCGCCCCACCGGGCCCCCTGCACGCCACCTCCGCGACCACCCCCCCAGCCGCTCCCCACCCCCCACCCGTTCACCACCCCTACCCCCCACCCCCGGCCCCCCCGTCCTGCACTTCACCCACCCCTGAGCTCCGCGACCTGGCCATCCGCGCCCCCCCCCTGCTGCCCGCCGGATGCCCCCCCGCCGCCTACCTCCCCCTTCCCCTCCTCCGAGCTTTCTATCAGCAAGGCCCCACCCCCACTCCCCCAGCTGTCCCACCCCCCTTCCCCCCATTCGCACGCCTTCGTCCCGGGCACCCTCCCCCCCCTGTCTGTCCCACCTCCTCAGCCAGTGCCTGCCCCCCACGCACGTCGATCCCCTCCCCCCACCCCCAACAAACTGCAGCACGGGCCGCTGTGCCCCCCCGCCGCCCCCCGCTTCCGACGCACTATTGCCACCGCCACCCCCCCGCGGCCACGCCCCCCCGCCGCCACCCGCTGCCGTGCACGCGGCGGGTCGCACGCGATGATCGCCGCGGCGATGCCGCTCGCCGCGCGCCTTTGGGGCCTCACCTTAGCGTCGAGCCGCAACAGATCTGTGCGGCCCGCATCAGCGAGGAGGCGGAGGGCCTCCACTACCCTCGGATCGTCGTTCCGCGCCATCACCGGGAGTCGCTGCTGCGAAGGGAATCCGGGCCACACAGAGTGCAACGCAAGCAAGTACCGGCCAATTTGAGCCTCGTTGCGTTTTATTTTTCCCTTATTTAAACTTCGCGCCGACTATGAAGACCGGGACAAAGCTCGCACCAACCACCCCCCATCCGGCCGTTGTGTCACGATCCACCGAAATGGTGAGTCGCCACATAAAATGGCCGGCTATAAACCCCACCAGCCCAAAAGGAGCCCAACCAGCCCAAAGCGCACAAGTAGCCCAATCCCGGAAGTCCGCCCCCTGTGCTCCGGCTGCCCCCCCCGGCCCAAAACCCCCGGGAGGGCGAGCCTCCCGCTGGTCGGCCGCCCCCCCAAAGCCCTATGCTCTCATGCTGCACAATTTATAGATTTTAAAGCAAAGCTGTTTATTAACAATGGAGCAGGGATACATAAAACCACTAGATGGCGCCAGAGGGCGGAGTTGCTGTGTTTTCAAAACACGTGCTTGAGACATTTGGACCGCTGCCAATTGTTTGCCCCAGGCTGTTCAAAAACCTCAGAAAAAGACATCCCTGTGTGTGACTGTTGATGGTGCGAGGCTAATTACACGTTCCATGCTGCAGTAGAGAGCTGCGTCCCTCTTCACTTTCCTTTCCTGTCGTGGTGTTCTGGCGGGAGGAGTCCTTAGTGTGGGGCCTCTGGCTGCCGGATGCACTGGTTTTTAAAGTGGTCTACAGTGAATGTGATCCTCCCGATGTTGGCGGAAAGGAGAAACTGGGCTGTTGGCGGTGTTACCGTCTTTGCACAGAGTGATGGGCAGGGCTGGCCGTTGGCAGTCGAAGATGCAAAGGGCATCTTGGCTGTAGTCGTGTGCATGAGGAAATCACTAAGGGATGACACCTGAAGGAGGTCAGACTGGCTGACGTGATACCCAGACCCTCAAGGTGTAATATGACCTACAGCTTAGCCTGTAAAACTGCTTTAGTTCTCTACAATAACGATGTAGGCTTTAAAACAGTGGAAGCAAATAAAAGGTGAATACAAATCTTGAAATGTCTGCTTTTTCACGAAATGACAGGGAAACGGTTCACGGGCAGTACGAAAGAAAGAAAACATGGGGGCATATCATCAAGGCCATGCGATAATTATCGCTCAGCGCTCTTAGTGCGAGGATAATTATCGCTGGCCAACTCTGAATTTTATCACGGAGATAGCGTGCTATCAGCAATGCTTATCTCTAAAGCGATAAAATTCAGAACGCAAGCTGCCAATTGTGCGATTATCGCTGGAAATACAGCGATAATCGCACAAGGTTTGGTGAAAGCTTGCTGATAGGGCAAGTCATACTTAGCCATGATATCCACCTTCCATAGGATATCATGGCTAAGTCAGTCTTGAAGCAGGCGTAAGGAAAGTAGCGATAACAGACGTTATAGCTACTTTGCTTGTCGCTCTGCAGGTTAGCGTGCCCATTGATAATTGGAGAAATGTCGCTTAGCAACATTTCTCCAGTTATGTCAGGGCAGGAACGCCTACTTTGCATCTCATTAGAGATGCAAAGATAGGTGTTGGGGGAAAGGGCGATAATGCAAGGATTCACGCGATAGCGTGACCTTGCTGATTAGGTGATAATTTTTTCTCCGGGGCTTGATGATATGCCCCATGGTACTTTAATGACTCAGTTATGAAAAACTAGCGCTGTCACTTTGAGACAATGTATGTATCCAAAGCCGAGATAATATTGTAAGAAGTATTGAAAGAAACAGCCAGCTAGATAAGGTATAATGCACATTTTCCATTTTATTTACATGTAGTCAATTTATGATCTGAGCCTGACTGGAGAACACCAACACATTTCTTAAAAGAGCGCCTTGACTTTCTTCACAAACCTGTTCCAGTCGGTTTAGTCACCTGACGAGCTTTGTTTGTGCACTTACAGTTTGCCTCAGGCAGAAGAGAAAATATTTTCAGTTATGAGAGAAAAATATCGGAGCCACAAGCAGTCTCCTGACAAGCACATGTCATGTTGTCACAGATATTCTACAGCTCTGAGGCTGCTTTGAGGGCCTGGGAATCCGCGGGAGGAGAAGAGGTGCTATAAAGGCGAAAGAGACAAGGAGAGAACAGGGAAGAGTCAGTAAGGATGCACATTGTGAATAGAATGATAATCCCCAAAGTGTGGTTGTCTCCTCAGGCAGCAGAGCGACAGTCCATTATGGGTAGCCACCAGTGCTTTAAGTGGGACGAAAAAAACTTGGGGGTCTCTCATAGTGGCGTGGCCGATGTAATTAGGGCATGGCTTAAAACACGTAAGCTAGAAACCTGTACTTATCATTGTGTGCCGGCCAACTGGTAATTTGCTGCTTCTGTCATTGCATCCGGATGTATAAAACAACAAGTAACATTACACCTACAACAAGCCAAGACTATTGGCTTTGCCAATGGTTGTTAGCTGCATAAGCTCAATAAGCAACAACTATAGATTTGTTGTATAGAATATTGAAAATGCTTCAGTTCTGAAATGATGAGTCTTTGAAAGTACTATCAGGCATATTATCAAGCACGGCGTTAAAATTATCGCCGCTTTAGCAGCAAAAAACTGCCGCTAAAGCGGCGATAATGGGCTTGATAATATGCCCGTGAGAATTCCAATAGAAGCCCAGGTTCACACCAGAGCATGGGCTTCTATTGAAATTCTCAAGGGCATATTATCAAGCCCATTATCGCCGCTTTAGCGGCAGTTTTCAGCCGCTAAAGCGGCGATAATGTTAACACCGTTTCTTGATAATATGCCCCTATGTGAGTCTCTTTGAAGTTACATCAAAGGCATTGAAAGATGTTACTGCTGCAGACATAAGATTTTTGTTTTTATCCTGAGGGTGAGGGCAGAAATGGAGACCTGGATAGGGACCTGTCTCAGAACCTGCTTTTTAGAATGGCCGGTGCTGAGCAACGGAAGGTCCCGGCCCACTTAAAGCCCTGGTAGCTACCCTTAGGCAAAGAGTCAGCTGAGCAGGAAGATGGAAACAGTAAAAGCAAGAGGGGCGTCAGTATAGCCATGGAGTGAGTCGGTGAGCAAAGGGGGATGAGAGCGGAGGGTTTAGGAGATCGAAATGAGACAGGCGATGTCTGGGAAGGAAACAATATTTAGGGCACAATATTTATGCCAGATGATACTTCTAACAATGATATGACATTCAACCGACTGTATTTTTAACTCTATCAATTTCCTCTGCCTCGCCGTTTCAGTGCTTAGATCCGGACAAATTTTACTATCATCCAATCACGTTTCTTTAACAGCCACCGCCTTCAATATGCTCTCCGATGGAAAGAGTAGCAAGCACAGTCCCAGAGCCCTCCGTTTCGCCCTTAGCGTTCTTGCGACCCACAGATCGGTTTTCAAGTTTGTGCTGATCCATTTCTGAGTGGACTCGATATAAAGTAAACAAGAGCGCTACATCCTTGAATTCAGGCCCTTCTGGAATCTCAGGCTAACCAGTGATCCTCAAGTTTGTTGCTCTTCTGGCATTCTCAAGTCTATCAGCAGTAGTTTCCAGCTCCAATCTGGATTCAGAAATGCAAGGCTGACATTCTGTGCTCTTCTCCTCCATTTTACCAGCAGCTTCTCCATGTTTGACTAATGAAGTTACAGTTGTTTTTAATATCTTTTCTTGGTCTCAAGTCTGTTCTTGCAGACTTTCCCTCTATTTTCGAGATTGCTAGTCTTCTTAACTAAAATATCCAGAGATGTCATTAGGCTCTGAGGTCCTTCAATTATTTGGGTATGTTGTGGGGTTGCAGGCTTCTCTTCAGTGCAACTACAATGAACACAACACCCGTATAACAGAAAAAAGTTGTACATCGGCAGAGAGTCCTTCACTTTCTTTATCCCAATTCTGCAAGGTTCTCTGAAGCACATTTTGTCCTTTTAATATGATCAGAGGCAGCAATCCTATCGGCTACGGAAATGATTGTATTGCATGCAAGATTGATATCAATCCAGAGAAAAGATCGAAATAGCCAATATCGTTTATCACATGAAATGAAGCCAATTTCACATGTAATGTAATGGAATGAGTTTCTATTACAGAAATGTTAATAAAAAAAAAAATCAGAGGCAGCAATCCTGTTCTTCATCCTTTAGCGGGTATCCGCGCTCTGATCTTCGCGGGGTGATAATCAACCTGGCACACATAGACCCTGATCATGTGGGTATGGCATGAGTTGTGTCAAACCTTTTCCCCTTGTCTGAATGCACATGTCAGGCGCTGGAGTGCAGGTCCATGTAGTTCCTTCCTGCTCAGCTGCCTCCAGCGAGACCAGATGCTTTAGACCCTGATCAGCCCTGAGGGAACATTTTCCTTCTGCTGCTGGTTCTTCCCTCATTTCCAGCCTTGCTGTGTCCACTCTGCAGGCTCCCTGGCCCTGCCAGAGTCAGAAGGCCAGGGGTACAGAGCTCCTACATGGGAGCTCCAACTTGGACTCACACATTGCGAGCAGAGCTTCTTCGCTCTTTGTTGTCTGACTGAGAGTCCTTTATAAGCTGGCACCACGCGTGAAGTGTGATCCTCTCATGTATGTGCTCCAAGAATAGATCTTGGTTCCAGCTGCAGCAGACTGGGGCAGAAGGCTGGGGGATCTGCCAGGTTGCATGGAGCTCAAAGCGTGACGTCCACTCTTCAGCCCACCTGGACATGCCACAGTTTCTAAGATTTAAAGACCTACATACTAAGGGGTTTGGGATTGCTAGCCAATGGAATTTTGGATAAATGTAGTAGTAAACGTTGAGCGCATTAGGCAAGTTTGTTTTAAAGACTGCTTTGCCTGGAACTAGTGTCCCAGTTAGACTAGATGCGTGGGTGTACTGGAACCATGCAAATTGGGGCGAGCTCACAGAGAACCTAAGTATTAGCATCACATTGCTGTTAAGTGCCCCTCATTTTAGGTTTCTGACATCAGTTTGTTATCATAAAAACTGCATGTTTTACATGTACACACACTTGCAAACCCCCAACACACTGAGCTATCTTACTGTGATTGTAATTTAGACGCTGCGAGCTTCGAGAGGAGGCTTTTGTGGCCTGTGTCTTAAAACACAGATCTGTCCTATATTAGACCTGGAGAGCTGGAGAATGCACACAGATATCTGCAATACTGGCCCTACGCCAGTTGAGCATGTGTGGGTGAGAGCTATGCCTTGCCATGCTGTATGTAAACCCTTCAGTCACTCATGTTTAGCAAACTGCACTTTTCATGTTAGAGTTTGGAGTTTCACTTGGAATATTTTTCATCATCATCATCAAACAGTAATTGTAAAGCGCGACACTGTCACCCCTAGGTGTGGAAAATGCTGTTGTCTAAACATGCAGGACTGAGTGAAGTTGTCACAGGTGACACTCAGCTATGAGTAGGCAATGTGAAGATGGCAATTACAAACATAATAAAAACTAGCAAGTGAGTGAAATGGTTGACATACAAAGTGGTACGGATGTGCATATTGTTCCGATGTTACCAGTAACGATTTACTCAACGCTTTAAAGTGGGAAAAAGCTGTAATTGCAGGCTGCCTTCAGGCCAGCGCAGTCAATGTATAGCTATAAAGTTCCCTAGCATGCAGCACCAGTGGGTCCCACCTATGTGATTATGCCTCAAAATGCCCCTACTCAAAAGCTAAAGAGGGAGTGGGCGGAGGCTGGTGCTTGGGGCTCAGAGGCTCACCTCCTTTCTTTTTCCTTAGGCGCTCTCGCTTCTTGAAAGCTAGACCGTCAGGCTTCCATAGGCCATGCCCTGACCAAGTGCAGTGAGGCCTGGATTAGGCTTCTAGCACTCAAGATCCCAACTTTGGCGATTTGATGACTGCTCCTTGGTGGCACCTACACTCTTTTTTTTTTTTAAACAATCTTTATCGAAATACGACATAGCATGAAAGGCATTAACAGCCATACATTTCCATTAGACAGTCTTGTTTAGCACATGATAGTGATTACATAGGATTCTAACATTTCTGATGCCCCCTAGAGGTTTATCACTGAACTGGCATGTGTTATTAGTCATCATCATCTGATGTAGAGTGTATTTGCGGGGGAGTGCAGATATTTCCCCTGAAAGTGTTCCATTTACCCCACATTCGCTCCCATTTTTTGGGGCAACCCCTGTGAACATACGTGGCTTTTTCAGCCACCATGGCTAGGTCCATATCTTTACACAAGTCCTGGAGGCGCGGTGCTGCATCTGCCCCCCAATATTTTGCGATGTTTCGCTTCGCTATTAACATACCCAGGGTTGCCCATGCTTGGGAGGTGTGATTTAGGTCCGTAGGCTCCCAAGTGTTTAAGAGACAGCATTGGCGGTCTCGAGTATTTGCTAACCTGTGTAATTTTGTCCATCACTTCGGCACCTACACTCTTGATGACATGAGGGACGGCACAGGGTGCAAGCCCTTGCCTTTTCCTCTCCAGCATTTCAGGGGTACACAGTCTGCGGTATTGTGTAGGGATACACCTTCCATATCATGGGTGAGAGCACTGGCTCTATGGCAGGGAGTAAGATTGCCAGGTGCTGAGGTAGTTTAGGAGCCTCCATTCAGTGGGATGATCTAACTACAGATTCTGTGACAGAGTTTGAGAGCATGAGTTCTTAGGGAGGTGTCAGTGCTCTTAGATTGTTTGCATAGGCCAGCCCTATGCAACACCTCTTTAACAGACTGCAGGTGCGCTTTCAGGTACAAGAGGTGAAAGCCATATGTCTGTCGGGGAGCATTCCATAGAGAGAAAAAATGTGGCTCTGGTACTAGTAGGCATGTTAGGATTATTGGGGCAAGAATGTTCTATGCACTATCCCTTCGGAAATGATTCAGTCGCTGCCTTTGACAGAAAGAGGACAATTGGGTAGGCCAAGAAGCACATAGGATTTTCAACCAGTCAACTTAAAGACAGTTCTTTATGCTCTACTGTGCTGGGCTTACAGGATATTGGACTGAGAAAAGTAAGTGAAGGAGTGAGCTGATTGACTGAGTGCCGTGTGTCTGTGGGGTGGGGCAGTAGGGAAAGGAACGGTAAAGCAAGATTACATAGAGAGGCGCACACACCAGTGAGTGACTGAGTTAGTGAATTAATATATTAATATATAAATATATATATATATTCATATATAAAAATTAAAATTTGTCATGTGCCTGTGGTGGAAAACAGGCCGAGAACAGGGGTATTTCAAGGGTTCCTGTAAAAGAAGCAGAGAGGAGTATTTCAGACTATGCTTTACCGCCTCTAAATTGTTCTCGATTCACTAAGAATATTCACATCCTCTTTTTTAGGTCTGGCGAGAGGACAGCACCTATTGAACAAATAATGTATTTATATAATGCACTTACTCAGCTAGCCCTCTTCGTTGGTCTGTTTCTGTGCCATTCACATTTTTCTTCTGCCTGCAACAGCAGACAGAATGGGCAAGTCCATCAGCCCACTTCAGCCATTGGTAACTTCACTGTAGTTCCCTTAAGTGCCAGATACTACTATGGAAAAGTGTACTTTTTGAGACCAAAAATATTTTTATTTTTAGCCATTTTTGTTTTAGATTGATTCGACTGATGAGAACCCATCAGCTTATCCAACAATAAAGTTTTGCAAAAAAATATAAAAAAACAAAACAGGAACTGACAAAGCCGAATGGCTGGCAGTCAACATCACACCTATTGGGTTTGCCAGTGCTTGTTTAAGACTTGTTGCCGGAGTTAGCTCAGCAGCATGGGCGATTGGTGTATATGGGCAAAAGGGGCGTTGCCCTGCCACCCTCGGGGAAGAAGCAAGAACAGGGAAAATAAACACAGAGCATCTGAAAAGAAATTGCTGCTCCGAGGTGGTGAGCTGAATCTCCTGGGTGAACTCTAGTGAACTTTGCAGATGTCCAACTGGGCAAATGCCAGCCCGGCGAGGTTTTCTTCGGTCTACAGGCACAAGCTACAGCAGTGACATCATATGAGAGGGAGTGCTGAATTAGAAAGCTATGGATCCATTTGCTGTTGGACTACATGAACAATGGCCCTGTTAGGAGTTAGAAAATTCCATGCACTTCAACGGCAGTGGGTGGGGCAGGCTGATAAGGGCAAGGAAGGAGTAGGTGGCAACCATTTTTTGTTTATCATAGAGGGGCAGGCCACAGGAGGAGTGCATGGGGCTGCTCTCCTAGAAGTAACACATGTTTAGTACTGCAATAGTTTTCATTTTGAAGAAACATTATGGAACTGAGCATACAGAGTGCTCCTTATCTCGACAAGAGAAGGAAGGAACCAGCTGAGGACAACAATTTCACGAGTGGACTAAGAGGTTAGTGTGCAGTAAAGCCTCTGCATCAGGGGCCTCCTCATCCTCGCTCCCACCCTGCTTTAGCAGCTACACAGGGGATGGGGTTCTTGATTGGCCTTTTCTGTTTGCAGCTTGGCAGACAAAGGCTCATAATGAACTCAGGAGGGTGAGTGAGTGAATGGAAGGATGGGTGGGTGGCTGGATGGATGCATGGAATGAATGGTGGATGATAGATGCATGGATGAATGAGTTAAAGTATGGACATAAGAATGAAAGAGCGAAAGGGAGAGAAAGTGTATGAGTGAAAGGGAGGGTGGATGGATGGATGGGTGGATGGGTGGATGGATGGATGGATAGTTGAAAGGGTGAATGAATGGGGGAGTGAAACGATGGCTTGATGGATGATGAGAGAAAGGATGGATGGATGGAAGCATGAGTTAAATGATGGATGGACGAGTGGAAGTGTAAAAGGATGGATGAGTGGATGAACAGATGGAGTGAAAATATGGATGGATGAGTGAAAGGATGGATGAGTGAAAGGATGTATGTAAAGATGGATGAGTGAAACAATGGAAAGATGAGTGAAAGGCAGGATAGATGGGTGTCTAGGTGAAAGGATGGATGAGTGAAAGGGTGAATTGATGAATAGATGGATGAGTGAATGAAAGGATGGATGGCTGAGTGAAAGGGTAAATGAAGGGATGTAGGAGTAGATGGATGGATGGATGGTACACAGGGTGAATGGATCAGTTTAAGGATGGGTGACTGAGTGAAAGGGTGGATAGATGAATGAGTAAAAGGGAGGATGATGGATGAATGGAGTGAAAGGATTGATAGGTGGAGTGAAAGGGTGGATGGATAAGTGAAAGGATGGATGATTGAAAGGATAGATGAATGGATAGACGAAAGGGGGTGGATAAGTGAAAGGATGGATGATTGAGTGGATAGATAGGTTTGATGGATGGATGTCCCTGGACCAGTAACAGCCATCCTTTCTGGGCTCCACAGCTACATTACATCACCCTTGTTTTGTGGTACATTTTTATTGTACCAAGAGTGAATAATTATTCACTCTTGGTACAATAAAATAAAATGTAGACCAGCTTCGGGTCCAGCAACAAACTAAGGCAGCTAGTGCCATTGGTTGATTACTGACACAGGTGGATGAAGGTGCCTGCGCCATTCCATTACTGCGAGCATGCCTGTGTAACTATGTGTGTGCGTTACAGTGAGAAAGAGTGGGTGATAGATTGAGTTAGAGTGAGTGAGAATGAGTGACAATAAGGACAATTATGTGTGAGAATGAATGTGAATGAGTGAGGGGGAATGACAGTGAGTATAACTGAGTGTTACTGTGTTTGAAGTACAGTAATTCAGAATGAGTGGGACTGAGGGAGACAGAGTGGGTGAGAGTAGAATGAGTGAGACTGTATGATTTAGTGAGACTAAGTGAGTCGCAGTGAGACAGTAAACATGCGCTTATTTACAAGAGGCCTATGCTGCAGGAGCGTCCCTTTTTTAGACGCTCTTGTGGCTCAGGCCTCTCAATCTGCTAGATATGGAGTAAGACAAGGCAGCGCAAAGCTCTGCATGCTTGCTCTGTGTCAAAGATGTGTTCCATGGGCGTTGCAGTGGGTGTGTGCGCAACACACATGGATTTTTGCGCTGCCCATATTTACAAAGTCACGTAAGCCTGGGACAGCACCAACACCTTACCCCTTTCTGTAGTAGGCATGACAAGGAGAAATTTTTTAATTTCTCCTAGTTTTTTCCTCTTTCCATGTGTGCTGCAGAACGAGGACAATGCCACCATGAATTGTTTTTGTGCAGGAAGGTCTTCCTTCCTGCACAAAAATAATTGTGCCAACAACGCAGAACAAGGGTGCTTGTGGTGGTGCCAGGCACCAAATTGTGCGCTGGCTGAAAGAACAGGAATGCACCGTATCTCGTATATATGGTGCATTCCTACCCTTTCAATTTGGGGTAGGGCAGTGCTGCAAAAAGACTTGCGGCTCTGCCCTATGCCAAATCCTTGTAAATGAGACCCTTAGTGCAATAAAGTGTGAGAGAACCCTTCAAGAAGAAGCTCATTAGAATTCTACCGAGGATTATGTCCACCACTTTTAAAGGTCACCAACCGCCACTGGACAGCAGACAACTACCATGGATCCATTCTACATCCAGAAATTACCAAATCTTCTAACGGAATAAACTTAGTCAAATGTTTCAAAAAAGTTTATTGATTTATTAATTAAAACAATATTAATCATGTGATAGCCAATGCAATTCATATATAATAGAATCAAAGTAGAAAGACCAGTGTGGCTAAATTCAATGGCCTTACAAAACGAAAATTCTAAATATGTCAATTAAGAAAATCTAATCCTTAAATCACACCACAATGCACTTCTTGTTCTTCACATAACTCGAACTAGCACCCTATTGATCCTATAATAAACAAAACAGCAAGTTTATTAGTTAAACTGGAAACGAATTAATTGAGTAAAAATGCCTCACTTATGCTTCACTGCGTCTTTTGCGGCTCAACAAGACATGGTATGGCAATGGGCAGAAACTTTCCAATTGTTGGGGTCTGCCCTTTTAAACCATAAAGCAGCCCTATGTTTCCATATGCTATTTTGAACAAATAAACTCTACCGTCTGCACTCGTAAAAACAGTTTTAACAGCTTTATTGGTAACTCAAAACTTTGGTATGGGAGGTAAGGGGACCTTCTGAATCTGTGACGGCGGGGAGATCCTTTCCTATGTCAAAGGATGAGGGGATACGTACTCCCTAGACAACTACACAATAAACACTAAGGCATCCCTCTGCTAGAAGAGACACAAATTCAAGAAGGTGGTTGGTGTTTACCACGCCTATATACCGCCTCCTACAGAGGTGGTGTATAGGCATGCCACACCCACCCTCTTGAATTTTTGTCTCTTCTGCCAGAGGGACACCCTAATGTTTATTAGAACATTGGAATGTTGGTAGCTCTATTGAAAACAATGGAGTGCTCCGGGCTTATAATGGTTGGTATAAGCCCGGAGCTCCAACATTCCAATGTTTCTTTGTTCACAGCTCTGGCTGTGAACAAAGGCTTCAGGGAGCCTAAGGGGATTTGAATCCCCTCGCGCTCCCTGAAGGCTTCCTTTTATTTGTTAGAACATTCTGCCCTCTAGTGGCAGAATGTTCTAATAGCCTTATAGCCCTTCGTAGCAGGGCTATACCGGCTTTTAAAGACCCTCTGCTTTGTTAAAGTCCCTCGCCTTCGGCTCGGGCCTTTAACGATGCAGCGAGCCTTTAATAGCCGGTATAGCCCGCTACGGCGGGCTATAAGGCTATATTATGTATCTTTATTAGTCAGTCACAGAAAGCCAGCGCGGAGTGCCAGGCAGATCATCTCAGGCATTGGGTACACTTTTCTTGCCCAGTTTGACCAATTCAATTTCCATTAAAAAAAAATATACATATATTTGTTTATTAAATTCGTGTGCCGGCTGCGCTCACATTATAGTGTGTTAGTATCCAGTGAATAGTAAGTACGACAAACTGTTGTACATCAAAGGAAATAGAAAACGTGCTTTTACGAGCCGTAGAATACATAGAGCTGCATAGGATAAAATAGGAAAAGACAACTGCCGGCAAGATTTAAGAACATAACACACCCTTTGTCTAATAACTATCTGGCTTAAAGCAACCCTTCAGTTGGACATGTGACGCACATCTAAACCCAGAACCAGCTTTATAGAGGCAACAAGAAAAAAAAACCTGCTCCTAGGATTACCCCATAACCTTATGTTGACCAGACATACTTTGCTACTCCACTAGGAAGTTAACCTTGACTCTAATGATGCTGCTACTAGTGTCACCGTGCCCAAACCAGCCCGTGTCTTTACAATAGGATGGGTGTCATAGGAGAGAAAGAATGCTGCTTCAAAGTGACAGTAGAAAAAAGTAGCAGTGATTGAGAAGGGAGGGTGGGTTGTTCACAGATAAGGAGAGTGGATATGAAATAAATCTATATGCTGATCCTCTCCCCTGTTCATCCGTCTCCACTCCAGTGTGCCACAGGACTCACATGGAAACTCTGCTATTCAGTATATACTAATACGGCCTGATCCCGTCCTGGGAAAGGTCGCCAGGGCCTCAGTAAATCTCTCCTCACTCACTTCCAAAGAATGGATCAGGGAGTCTAGAACATTTTTCATCTGGTCTCAAATTCTGTTCGTTTCTCGGTCACAGCTTGGTAGCCAAACCATATTAGACAGCCACGCCCTATGTCAGTACAGTAATGAATGGCAGTGTCTTTTGGCGCAGGCCTTGGCTCTATCCAGGGCAACAGGCAGCCGTCTCTGTTTGCTGGTGATGGAGAAGACATCTGAGGTGTCCTAAAAATTGCTTTTCTGGAAGAGGTGTCTACAGAACTGATGCCAGTCAGAGTCTTCCATATCATTGACCAGTAAGGCTCTGGAGTAGAGCAGGACCAACCTACCTTTCAGGGATCATACTCTTACAGTGCACATTGCCAACAAGCGGAACTGCCAAGTAGAAACTCACTTCACACTTGTTGTGGTCCTATACAAGTGTTGGAGGATCTTGAATGAATTAAACCTCATCCTGGCTTCACGTAGGTGCTTGATGTGGACTCCGAGAGCATGGGCCAACCTTCCTCTGGTGCAATGTCTCTTCCAAGCATTTGGAGAGTGTATTGGATTAGAAAACTTTATAAAGCATTGACAGCACTTCCTTGTGGTTTCCCCACCTCTGTAGGTAATCCAGGATTGGGGAAGCAGGACATTTCTGTCTGACTGGATGAACTGATTGCGTTTCCAGACCCGTTTGGCCATGTTCCTCCTTCACAGGAGTGGAATGGCTTAGGGGGCCTTCGATGTGAGGAGTTGGATAACAGTGTTTATTTTCAAAAACTTTTTATTTATATTAAGCAGGAGCATACTAAAACACACAAAAAAAGATATTTCCAGAAACTTTCACAATAAGTCATCTAGTTATGCATTTGGTTCTAGAGAAGATCCAATTAGGGATATTTGTAATTCTCTCTTGTCTAGGTCTTCCTAGATCACATCCAAAAGTTGAATCAATCTTACTAAAAATAAAGCTGGTAGCTCTTCAACGGGTGTGTGAAGTTTAGTCCTCCTTTTTCAGATATATTGAATACCTGTAGTAGATCCCTTAATTGGAAGTGTAAATGTGAGGGACAGTCTGTGGTTGAGTGATGATACGCTGTCTCTGTAAAAAGCTGTGGTTCCCAGTTTTTAACTCTTTTCCCTATTTTTAGGTCTCGCCTAGGCAGCTCTTGCCATGTCCCTTCAAGACATATTGTGTTCAGGATATGAGTTTTAAGTTCTGCCCATTTCCCACCCATGTTTTCAATTGGCTCTTGTGACTGTCTTGTGTAAATCCTTTTCTTTCTTTGGTTAGTTTGTTTAGTAGTACCTTCTTTTTTACTCTTATACCTCCCATAAGGTATGCCCCTCTTACATGTGCTCTTACTCTATTTCATTTGCAATGTCAGATCACTATTTTGTTAATAAACTGGTGTTGCAGGCATGAAGCTACCACTTCCCGACCGCACTTCCCTGACCCTAATGGTATTTTTAATGTATTTTGTTTCTTTTAGTGCAGTACGGCAATTTGCACTTAATCTTGACGTATGGTGCTGCACCTTTCTTTTGTTCTGCAAGGTTATGTTATGTTATGTTAACTTCGGTTTATATAGCGCCAACTCACCTACAGGTCTCTAGGCGCTTAGAACCGAGAACCAACAACTATATTTCAAGCATAAAAGAAGCGAGAGAGGAACCTTGTAAGGTAACTATTTAAATAGGCCGAAAGCCTCCTTGAAAAGAAGCGTTTTTAACTGCTTCCTGAAGCATAAAAGATTTCCTTCTCTCCGGAGTGGTTCTGGTAATCTGTTCCATAACTGTGGGGCCAGGACCGAGAAGGATCTGCCTCCTTTAGTTGACAGCTTGTATCGAGGACAAACCAACAACTGAGCGTCACAAGATCTAAGAGCTCGTTTAGGCTTGTAACGCTCCAGACGTTCTTTAATATATACAGGAGCCTGTCCATAAATTGCCTTATGAGCCATACAAAGGCTCTTGAACTCCACTCTCTGCACAATAGGAAGCCAGTGTAACTTGAGCAATAAAGATGAAGCTTGAGTTCTTCTAGGGAGCCTAAAAATCAATCGTGCTGCATCATTTAACACAACCTGCAATCTGTTGGTCAAAGACTTAGGTAGACATAAGTAAAGGGCGTTTCCATAATCCAACCTTGATATAATTGTAGCAGAGACAACAGTACAAAGTATGGAAAAGGAAAGGAAAGGGACAAGTTTGCGCAACTGTCTAATCAAGCCAGTACAAGTCCCTACAACAGAAGAAATCTGACTGGCCATTGACAGCTCATTGTCAATCTTGATACCAAGACTTTTTACTTTATTGCTTGGTATCGGCGTGGGACCTAGTTCCTGGGGCCAATATAGGTCACACCAAGGTGAGTCTGTGGTTGAAACCACCAGTATCTCTGTTTTATCTGGATTTATTTTCAACAGATTTGCCGTCATCCAGCTGACCGTATGTCTAAGAATATTTTGAGCATTGGTTTGTGCTATAGCCGTATTATCAATGCTCAATAGTAACTGGGTGTCATCGGCGTAGTTAAACACACGACAACCCATGTTAGCTAAAGAGTTGATCAGAGGTTGCAGATAGAGATTAAATAGTAGTGGAGATAGGGCAGAGCCCTGAGGGACTCCGCACTCCAGAACACCAACCTCCGAGATACAATCCCCCAGTTGGATCCTCTGTGCCCTTCCTTTCAGAAAAGACTGTAACCATTTATAGGCTAGATCCTTTATCCCAAAAAGGGCCAGTCTGTCCAATAGCAGGGAATGGCTGACAGTATCAAACGCCGCTGATAGATCTAAAAGTATCAGGGCGCTTGGTTTCTTACTGTCAGCCATGCCTCTGAGCTCATCCAGCACCGAGAGCATCACCAACTCGGTGCTGTGGTGTGCACGAAAGCCTGCGTGACGCTCCTGGAGTATATGGTGTGACTCCAGGAATAAAGAGAGGGACTTCAGCACATGTTGCTCCAAAACCTTGGACAAGAAAGGCAGTTGAGAGATCGGCCTATAGTTTTTCAGGATGGTCGGATCGGCTCCTGGCTTCTTTAACAACGGTTTAACTCGAGCCTCCTTGAGACTTGATGGTAAAAGGCCGGTCTCCAACGAGCTATTAAGGAGGGAGATAATATGATCTCCTAGAATAGGGCACGCCAAACGAAAGACCCTAGGGGGACATGGGTCCGCCGGGGATCCTGACTTAATTCTGCTCATAAGCTGTTCCAGGCTTTGATAATCTATTTCCGGAAACCTTGAAATGGATACTTCCAGAGGAGTTTGGGCTTCCTGTATTAAAGGCGGCTATTCAAAATACCATTCTTAATCTCAGAAAGAATGGTCTCCACCTTCTCCAGAAAGAAGCATTGAAACGTGTCCACATTTATTGTAGTTTCAATCATTTCTGATTTTTTGCTCAACTCTGTCAAAATTTTAAATGTTTCCTTCTGAGTATTCTCAGCCTGATTAATACGAGTTTCATAGAAGGCTGCTTTTGTTGCCATAATCAACTTTTTATATACATTGAGAGAAATTTTATATTGTTCCCTATCTGTGCCCTCCTTTGTTCTCCTCCAATTCCTTTCCAAAAAACAGAGCTTTTTTTATGGTCCCTCAAGAGCGGGGTAAACCACGGAGCCCCTTTTCCTACTCTTTTTACTTTTTGTAATTTCTCAGGTGCTATCTGATCTATCGCCTGACTCAGATTCCGTGTTATGTTCTTGTAGTCTTGGTCTAGATCTCCGCTAGGCACCAATAGTTGGGCATACCCAGGAAGGATATTGGTCAGTGATTGTGAGTCAACTCTTGTCCACCGACGAACTACTTTCATTTTTAAAGATTTTTGAACTGGGTACCCCATAATGGGGATCTTACAGTTCACCATATGATGATCCGACCAGATACAGGGTAAAATATCCACCAGATATACCTTGGGGTCTGAGGTCCAAATAAGGTCCAGAATATGCCCTTTAATATGAGTGGGGGCATCTACAAGCTGTTTAATGCCAAAAGAGGACATAGCTCGCTTCCTCCATTTTTTTAAATAAATAACTTAAATCATATTTTAACTCTCAGCGCGGCACCTGTTTCACAAGTGCTGTGCTTTATCTTTTACTTGCAGCTTTGGAGGTGCACCTGCCTGTGGGGTGCCTTCCTTCCCTCCATGGAAAAAAGCCCTGCCTATTCTACACTCCTCCCACCCAGCTGTCTGCTTATGGAGACCACCGTTAACTTCAGACGGCCACTGTGCTTGGAATAAATGCACCGCTGACGCCATTTCCGATAATTTCTGTCGTTGCAGTGTGGCATGTTTGCAGCAATTTATCTAATGGCATTTTAAATGTATTTACTTTCTTTTGCCGCGCTTTATCTTGAAATATGGCGGACGCACCTTTCTTTTGGAGAACGCACCATTTGCACTGTCAATAGCTCCACTGATCAGGTTTCCCCACTGCTGCTATTGTTCTATAAATGCATTTTGTGTCACTGAGCACGATCCCTCACAGGGTCCAGTACCTTATGTGGCCAAAAGAGGTCCCAAGGTACACCTAGTGACATAACCTGTGGCACTGCAACCTTTCAGTGTTACGTGCACAGTAAAAAATGTTGCTCTACCCACAATAATGTGCTGCATAGCTAAACACTGGGATCCAAAGGCGAGACCTACTGCATTGCAAATGCTTGTTTTGAGGAGAAAACTTGTTTGGGACTATGACACACCTGGCTCTATGGTCTGAGTATTGAAAGGTCATGGTGGTCAGTTGCTTGCTACGTTCGTGAAATTTTCTCTAATTTCCTCTCATGCCAAGGCGGTCTCTGCCATGCCTTTTAACCTTGGTTTTTCGATCCTGTAGGTCATTTAGACCAGACCAGGTCCTGAGGAGACCTCCAGAAAATCAGAAGGTTAAACACATTGATCATTTTGGGACCAATTGAAGTGGACTACTTCTTTCTTCAGAATGTTATGGATGGGCAAATGAACTGACTTATCAAGCCCTCCCGTGCGTTTGTCTCCATGCTTGGCCTCAATGTACATTGGGAGTGAATTAAAAACAAAACATTTTTTATCACTTGTACAATCAACATAATCTGGACAGTTGTCCTGTTAGGGTGCTTTAATTATTAGAGTGTTTTGTGAGAATATTGTAGTTGTAATTTATTCAATTTCTTCTAATTTATTTTTCAATCACTATCGGTGTTGGGGAGCATGTAAGGACTATTAACTCTGATACCAACACAGTACATCGTTTGATTGATGTGGGGCATATCTTGTTCAGTATTTTTCTCCATTTTATGTGAACTGCTTTGTTGCCGTCTGGCATTTTCCCAAACATTGTAACAATGGTATACCTTTGTGTTCTGTTTTACGGTTGCCAAACAAAAAATACAAAGTGACACGAAAAATGTTAAGTTGAATGTCATTGTGCAATTTACCTGTAGGGTTGGTCTAAATTTCCCAGCCTGTACTGAAAGAGTATTTTTTTAATTAGCGACGCGGCATCTTCCTTTTTTTATAAAGTATATAACCCCTGGCCCAATTAAACATTACTCAGCAAGGGAACTGCTGTCCCTTGCCATATGCAACCACGGCTTGAACCCCTCTGTTACCACCAAACTGAAAGCGGAAAGTCTCCTGAGGCACACCGGGATAGACGCTGTTTCTCTGCCAGGGCTAACACTCAATCCACGCCCACGCCAGGAAAACCACCTGGCCTAAAAGTGGTGGTCTTGAATACAAGATCCCTTCAGAAACATCATTTAGAGATCTTTACGCTTCTCCAGGAGGGGGACATTGATATACTGTCATTGACAGAAACCTGGATGGGGGACGCATCGGCCCCTGACATCATTGCTGCTTTACCAGGGAATTTTGATGCCATTTGGCACAACAGGCAGGAAAATAAAAGAGGGGGGGGGGGGAGTGGCAATTCTTTTTAACACTAGACTCACGGCTACTATGATAATAGCAGAAAGCATAGATAACACAGACATCCTGGGTGTTAAATTTACCTCCAAATCCTCCTGCCTCCTCCTCTTGACAATGTACCGCCCCCGGATGCAACTCCTGGTTTCTGTGATCACTTCGCAGAGATCATATCTGACCTCAGCACACAATATCAAAGACTCTTGGTAGTAGGAGATTTTAATTTCCACTGGGAGAGGGAACCACGAGAGCCACAGGCAAAACAAATTGACACGATAATGTTGAATCTGGGACTTCACCAATTGGTGAATTGCCCTACTCACATCAAGGGGCATACCCTTGACCTGGTTTGGTCTTCCAACCAGCAGGCCAGGCTCCTAAACATCCTACCGTGTGCCTGGTCCGACCATTCATTAATTTCCAGCTGGGTTTCCCTGGATAGCTCCCCAACACAACCTATACCGGAATGGAGGAGAGTGCGGAGCTGGCATAAGATCCAGACGGAAAATCTAATGGATACACTACAGCGTTTACCTGCATCCATTTCTGAGGAAGGCTACACTAACATCGACATAGATAGCCAATCCCTCAGTAATACTCTTCAATTGGCCATTGACCAATTAGTTCCGGAACGCAGGGAAAGAACAAAACCCAAACGCAAGGGGACCCCTTGGTTCAATGAAGCATTGAGGGAAAGCAAACAGAGCCTTCGTAAAGCTGAGAGACAGTGGAGGAAAGCTTATAATTCCACCGACTTAACCACCTACAAAGCCTCACTAACTCTCTATAAAAAATCCATTATTATTAGGAAAGCCGAGTAATATGAGGCACGGATAACAGATGCTCCTAATAAACAGAAGGAAACCTTTAAGATCTTAAACGAGCTCTGTAAAAAAGTCGACGCAAAAGCGGCACTAACACCCCTTGATGCTAATATCTTACAGACTTGCTTTCTCCAGAAGCTGACAGACATTCTTCTGGAGATTGGTAAAACTTCCATCACCCTGAGCTCTCAGGAGCTGGCTACACCTTCGCCCTTGCCAGATCAATCCTTCACAAATTTCCCTCCATTGAACCTAGAATCTCTGGAAGCACTGATAATTAAAACTAAATCAGGCTCACCGGCCGACCAGTGCCCACCAAGGATTTTTCGGATGGCTTTTCCAGTCCTGGATCGTCAGATTCTTACTCTTCTGAATGATTCCTTGGCGACTGGTCAGGTACCCCCCAATTTGAAGGAGGCTAGAGTTATCGCCTTACTAAAAAAGCTGGAAGCAGACAAGGCTGAGTTGAAGAATTATAGACCCATCTCTCAGCTCCCATTTTTGGCGAAAATCATGGAGCAACACGTTTTGAAGACGATCTCTGTTTCTCTGGAAGATCATGAGCTACTTCATCCATGCCAGGCATGTTTCAGAGCCCACCATAGTACGGAGCTAGTTATGCTATCTGTACTCGACGACCTCAGGATAAAGGCCGATAACAAAGAGTCGAGCACCCTGATACTTTTAGATCTCTCTGCGGCGTTCGACACGGTCAGCCATACAACACTACTGACTCGGCTGATGGACTTAGGTTTTCGGGGGCCTGCCTACAACTGGCTAAAATAATTTTTATCAGGACGTTCACAGAGGGTCCAACTTGGCGATCAGATATCGGACAAGGGTAATATCCTCTGCGGGGTCCCACAGGGCTCCGCATTGTCCCCGCTCCTCTTTAATATATATTTGCAGCCCTTGGTGGCTGCATTAGCCAATATGGAATGCCGAGTCTTCAATTACGCAGACGATACCCAGCTTGTTCTGAGGATTGATAACTTGGCCCACGCCCAAGAGACAGTCCAAAACATCCTAAGGTTTACTATTAACTGGATGACGGCAAACTCCTTGAAAATTAACCCAGATAAAACTGAAGTTCTTGCCATTCCAGTAAAAGACAACCTCTGGAGTGGCCTGTTTTGGCCCAAAGAACTTGGGAACCCTCCTAGCCCGTCACCAGTTATAAAAAGCTTGGGAATTAAGATTGATTCTGAACTCTCCATGAGTCATCAAGTCAATTCGGTGTTGGGCACATGTACTGGTCTTTTAAGACAACTGAGGAAACTGGCTCCCCTGCTTTCAGTTTCATCTATGAAGTCCATTGTATCAGCAACTATCACCTCGCGTCTCGATTATGGGACCGCGCTTTGCTTGGGACTTCCTCAGAAACTTATGAACAGTCTGCAGGTGGTACAGAATGATGCTGCTAGGTTGATCCTCAGGTTTCCCAGGAGAGCCCATGCCTCCCCCTCCTACGTAGGCTGCACTGGTTGCCTGTCAGACAGCGATCAAAATTCAAAGGACTGTGTATTGCCCACCAAGCCCTTTATGGTCATGCCCCTGGCTACATAAAGGACCGCCTAATTAAATATGTGCCAGGGCGGGCGCTTCTCTCTGCAGAAGCCGCCCAGTTGGCCTGCCCCCGGGGTCATTTTGTTTCCAAAGGAGGGCGAGCTGTTTCAGTCCTTCTGCCACAGCTCTGGAACCAGCTGCCGGACACTCTTCGCAAAGAATCTGGTTTGCTTCCCTTTCGGAAACAGCTAAAAACTCTTCTTTTTAGGGACACTTCCTAACACTTTTACCTACCTCGGAGACGACCCCTGCCCGGACGCTGCCTTTCCTCTGTCAAGCGCTAAGAGACCTATCTGTGTATATGCGCTATACAAAAATAAAATACAAATATGAAGCTATGCAGAAAAGGGGCCCCGGCTGACCTCCACATCATAATTATGCACCTCTGAGCTAGGACCAGGGCAAGGTCTAGCAATCTTTTGCTTGATTTCTTTTTTTCTCTGTGAATAGAGGCATTACACCAGCTTTACCAGGAAATAGCGGTTTCAATGCGGGTGTTACCACGCAGGTAGGTAACAACGCGGTCATTACAACGACCGCGTTGTTACCACACATGGCTTTGCATCGCAAGTCATTTCTACGACTTGCGCTAGGTGGCGTGCAACACCAAGGAATGTGTTGGATTTTAAATCCAACACATTCCCTGCTGTTGCGCTAACTGGAGTAGGAATAGTAATTTATACTATTCCTAAGTCCAGCGCGCCATCTAGTGCAAGTTGTAGAAACCACTTGCGATGTAAAGCCATGCGTGGTAACAACGCGGTCGTTGTAACGACCGCGTTGTTACCTACCGTGTGGCAACACCACGCGTTGTAAAGAGACATATTCGCTTTACCATGCAGAAACATATGCACCTTCAGGCAGCAGTGTATTCTGCCAGAACATGGCAGTCGATTGTATGATGAGGTTGTCTGTCACGGTCCAAGGTGATCTGGCCTGGTATAGGTGGGCTATGACCAGTGTATCACATGTCAGATCTCTTCCAAGTTTGGTTCCTAGAACAATGTAATTCATATGTGGGAGTACATCTGCTAATTGTGAGAGCATGACCCCTGTTTGCTTGTGGCTTTACATCCCCTCAAACCTAAGAAAGTATATTTTAGTTTATTTAATGTAGGCACAGTTGCTGTAGAAAAAGGGGTAGTATGCAAAATATATCACTACAACATGGTAATACACCATGCTAATGGTTTGGGACCTCCACAATAGGGACAATTGTAAATGTGATTGGATGCAACCATTGACTGCTTGCAAAAATACTGCTTGTGGCATAAATACCTCGCACACCAACAATGTTCCTGTAATATTAACAATAGGTGCAATCAACCCAAGCTTGGCCATGCTGTACAAGTCACCACATTTAGTTTCTTACTGCAAGACCAAAAAGACTATATTTTACAAATTGTTTGGGATTAACTTAATTTTCTCCGTACAAAGCATTCACAATCTTTTATTTTAATCTATTTCATTGATGCATAATATGCTACTTCAGTCATCCTTAAATATCATTCCAAAACAAGCATGTTGTTGGTCCAAAATAGGGATGTATATTCTTTCTTTCATTGCTTATTTTTTTCTCCATACATGTTTTTTAAACTTGTTTTGTTTTACTTATTTCCAAGTTTTTGCCACAATCTGACAGAGAGAATCAGTATTCTCTTATCAATAACCGTTCTCAAATTCTGTCTTTAGTACACCCTCATGGTTAAATTCCGCATGTTGTCTACCGACAACACATGAAGCTTAACCATGAAGGCCTACTAAAGCCAGAATTTGAGTCTTCCTATTGCCAAGAGGATACTTCTATTCTTTTTCAGATTGTGATAAAAGAATGGGAATGAAGTTAAAAAAAAAGTGATAAGCAAGAAGAAAAAACTTGACAATAAATGTGTTATTTGACTAAACAGAAGAATTGAATGAACAAGGAGGAGCTATTACTTTGATTTCATTTTCCCTGAAGAAGCACTGATGTGAATGGGATGAAACGCTATTGGTGGTGGATATGTTTTGAACATATTTGTTATGCAATGGAAGAAGGAATAAAGCTCTTGATATTAGGACAATTGTTGAACTTGTTTGGAATGGAATGGAGTCATTGTTAGTCTTAGAAATAATGGGACCTGGTATGTCCTCAATTATGCATTTGAGTCCCTAATTGATGAGGATACTCATCTATTTAAGTTTAGCCGCAATCACTGAAAATGGAATCCATAAACAGACACTGAGTGGTGACTATCGACATGAGCAGATTCTCACTTTTGCCCTACTTTACTTTATTGCTCGAAAAAATTGAGAAGTCTATGATTAGGGAATGATGCTACAGCAGTGAGGAAACTAGATTTTTGAGTGTGAGCATCATGTTATCTGTCTGTGCATGCTACCTACGTGTGCTTTCTAACCTAATGAGAGTTCACAAACCAATTGACTCTCTTTCCCCAGACAACAGAGGATGAGCCCACTGAGAAGGATGCCCTTATTCCTGGACGTAACATCGTTGCGGCTGGATATGCGCTGTATGGTAGTGCCACCCTTGTTGCCCTTTCCACTGGGCAAGGAGTAGATTGCTTCATGCTGGATCCGGTATGTACAAAGGATATATTTCTGTTTAAATTTATTACGAAAAGTAGAGCCTGCCACACTCTCTAATGCTCAGTGCGATTACACAGTATTTATGACCAGAATCCTACAAATGTAGCCAAACACACACTTGTCACCTACCTGCATCACAGAGGCCTAACATCCTCACTGAGCTCACTGATAAGAGCTATCAGAGGTCTGCAAACACATAGGCAGCTCCCAGTACAACATGGCTCGAACCACTCGGTGCCTGTACAATGCAATCCCAACCATGAATGCTCAATAACAACGCTTATAGAATTATTGTGAAATATTAGCAAAACAAAAGCAAAAGATGCAGACAATATTATAGGAGGCACTGAGTTAGGAAGCAGTAGCCTGCTGCAAAGGGACATACTGGCTGTTAGTGGTCTTTTTCATGACTCCATGTGTTTTTTAAAGAAATTTCCGTTTGCCCAAGCTGGCTGCTATCACCACTTTGTCTGGATAATCACAATCTTCATCTCCTGAATGAACATCATCAGATCTACAGTCCGATCCCTATTGGACAGAAGCAACACTTTGCTACCTGGTTTCATTGGAAGTTCCCTCGCCGCACTAACACCTGTGATAGATACACTGTGCTCCTTGCACTGTCATTGGTTGCGGGGAAGCTGCTCTTCGACTTTTCAGAGCAGACTATGTATGTGATACTGATAGAGCACAAACCTAGCCCAGGTAACTGACCTCTAGACAAAGCCAAAGGTAGATGATTGTGCATGCATTCGGGATGGAGGATGGGGCCGGAACAGAACAGTGCATCTTCGCTGTATGAAGCATGTGATTCAAATATAAACTACAATTCTTCTGAACTGTGTTGTAATTTTGAGATCCGCAGGCTCTCGGCGAGTTTATCTTGGTGGATAAAGATGTGAAAATAAAGAAGAAAGGGAAGATCTACAGCCTGAACGAGGGCTATGCCAAGTACTTCGACCCTTCCATCACAGAATATTTAAACAGCAAAAAGTTCCCTGAGGTAAGGAAGGCGATAGCTAGTCATCGGTGAACTGAAATCTAGAGTACATGCTAACATCCTGCCTCGTCTCTGCATGCCTGGGTCTAAGTTACTCCACCCCTGAGGAAACTGTCTAAATGTATTTATCTACGTTACTCCCAGTGCTTCTCCGAGGGTTATGTTATTTTCAGATCTGTACCCTTTCGAGTGTACCTATAGTTTGCTTGAGGGGTGTTTTTTTAAGCTGCAAACACACGTGTGCCCCAGACCAAGGGAAGCTCTGCAGAAATAGCTGGCGTTGAAGAAAACCTTCGTAAACCCAATCTGAGCTGATTCTAGGGCGTATCACCTTGGTTGTAGGTGTACTTTCCCCGCACTCTCTCTGAATAATTCCAGAATACGGATAATGCCTGGTAATGAATGAATGAAGAACGCCGGGACAGGTGCCCTTGCACAGTCAATGGTTCCCAAGTGATTTACCTTACACTTTAAACTTCCATTATTTTAAAAAATCTGATTGGCAATCGTTCTATGAATTTAAACTGAGCCACATAACTCTTTGCCCAAATGCAGATGTTCCTGTTCACCATAATCACGCGAGGAGCTTTATACTCATAGGTTGGGAGCAAAAAAGTCGGAGAAAACTTGCTACTGTTACAACTGCTAATGGATCCGAGCTTGCAAGCACCAACGTCAGACATAATGTAACACATTTCTGGGAGTGTAGGGGTAGGGGATCGAATGAATATCATATGGGGAGCAGCATGGGCGTCAATTAAAGGTAGGCCTGGGTAGGAACTGCCCCCACCGCCTGGACGTGTGGCACTCTGGCAGTGACCTTGCTAGGCTTGGTCCAAGGGGTGAGGAACACAGCAGTGGAAACAGAAAGTGAATAGTCCACTAAGAGACCTGTTCACTTTCGGTCGCTTCCACTCCTTAAAACTACCTTAATAATAAATTGTTTACATAGTACACTTCTGCACCAAGCTCTATAAATAATAAACGTTACTAGTGCTCATTATTGTATCCAATTCACTAACTTCTAATTAATGAGTTTGGCGTTCTGGTATTCGAACTTGTGATCACTACATTTGTCAGAAGTGATATCGCATTTTCCCTGGCTCCTCAGCATCAAATGAGCTTGTCCAGAGGCTGAAGGTAGGACAAGTTATCTTCTCGGTGATTCCTTAGGAGTCTAAAGGTGCGTGATGTCACTTCCGGTGACGCCGGCGTATTGGTGAATCAAGTATCCGTGTAAGGTAAGTGACTGGAAACCCCTAACAAAAGTTGCTTGCATATGGTACGCCTTTTGGTGGTTGTGAGAGGGTCTGCCAGTTCTTATGCCCTTGGCAAGTATGGCTTTATTTGCCTTCCTGTTAAGACGGAGTTGTTTTGTTTTACTAACTGTCTGGAGCTAGGATTGTGCTCGGGCGGGTTTCTGTGCACTTTGGAACGCTGCAAACAGTGACTCAGCATCTTTCTTGGAAGGATTTAATGGTAGTCGGGGCCGCCCCGAAAATACAATGTGACTTGTGCGAGGTTGTTTACAGTTCTGAATATATGGTTTTGCTGGATAACCTTCAATGACCTGGCAGTCTGTGCAAAAACACCCACCGGGCGGGGCTGGTGTCACTAGACAAAACGAAAAATAGAATTGTTTATAAATACTCGTAAACTTGCCACATTTGTTTGAGCAGTGGAGTTTGCACCTAGGCTGCGGGAGGACACTCGGTCGGCTGACCCAGGAGGCACAAACATGTGGTTTTGAAACACTGAGTGCCGTTAATATCTTATCTTATCCGTGGTTGTTCCCTCAAGCAATGGGTCTGAGACCTTTGTCTTGTGATGCTCATGGTTCGCAGAACTACAAAGGACACTCGGGGTGCACGACTTGTCTCTTGTTATTACACGGCCCTAGTTTCAGTAACTCCCAGCAAAACCTTAACATTATAAACTCAGAGAAACTTAATTCCTTTCATTCACTGGGGGACGCTAGTAGAAGTGGAGGTCGAAGTGAGCTGGAACTAAGAGGAACTGAGTTCCACTAATATTGTTATTTTTTACTTTACGTAACTTTGCCACCGTTTTTTTCTACTTTTTTAGTTATGGCCAAAGTGGCGAAGCTAGGAAACTCCCGACAGGCACAGTGCTTGGCTTACGCCCACCCATTGGTGGACTAGGCAGAGGAGCATCGAGCATAAAAGAGAGTGAAATAAAGAAAGCCCCCCCCCCCCGTAAGATTGAGGATGCTTCTACATCTTCACCAGATTTCATGGCTTCATCCGTTCAGCAATTAAGATTGACTGAAGCATCAGCAAATGAGGTTAGACAAAGACCTATATCTGGACAACTATGCACAGGCTCGCTGGCTGTGTCGAAAGGACCTGCACGGGTCGGTCAATGATAAGGGCAATGCCACTACAAAGCAACATGTGACCTATATGTCTATCTCTACTATTCATCATATTTAGAACTTCAATGTCGGACAGAGGATTCAGCAGAAACAATCTATTCAATGGCATTTCCTGAATAGCAAAGCGAATAATACAATGTAAAATAAGCGAAACATCACAATAATAATCAGCATTTTGCCCAGAAGAATACTTTAAACTTTCAGTCGGTTTCTCAGTTGAGTTTTTAGAAAACACCTTACCCTGTGGATTAAGTATACTGGATGAAGATATATGATTGTATCTGGTAAAAGAACTTATACAATATGAGTTTGTAGGGTGGCCAGGGCAATCCTGACGCTACCCAGGGTCAATTCATTAACAGGAATATACTGAATGTCCAAGGATAAAGCCGGAGGGTTAAAATCGCTTTCTTCTTTTACCTCCTGAGAGGCATCTGGTACGGGGGCAGGAAGAAACAGTAGCTTCTGCACCCACTTTTTTTGCATCCTTTGCCTTTTTTAGATTATTTGTTTTACCCATTTTTTTACAGGGGCCTTCCAGTATTGGACTTTCTCATGAAGATTAGAAACACAGCAATCTTAGATCCTGATGTGTTCCGGGAAGCATCTTTGGAGGGGGTACATCATCTGAGAGTTCCTCAAATAGATTTCTTAAAAAGGAAATCTGAGATCCCTCTTCATTGATTGTGTTCTTTTCCTTTCTTTGTATAGTATTAGGCTGGCTCGTACTCGAGGAGATGGAGCTGATGTGGTTGCTGACACGCTGATTATAAGTGTTCTAGGTCTGGCTCATGACGAAGATCCATTTTATATAAAACTTGGACATCTGAAAATAGATTTTAAAATACCCAGTGGGTTGGAATTATCACCACGAATAAAGGAACATTTCGGATGCTTGTAAGCCTTGAGAAAGTCGCAGGACAATTTCCCTTGTGTGCGACGAAACACGCGTTGGCTGATTCAAGACCGTAAAGAATAAAGAAAAGAAACCGAGCTCCTAAATTCTTTGTATTATTTATGCTTGCAAAAATTGCATTGGATAATTGCTGATTACTCTTAAAACGTGTTTAAGCTGGCCTAATTGTATCCCAAAGTCTCTAGCTTCAACTGTGGTATTTGGCAGTGACCTTCAAGGAGCACTTCAGCGGAGATCATCTCCTCTTTATGGACCAAACTGTGATGGATGGCAGAAAGAACATCTAAAATAGGATCCGCAATATTGGCTGACTTTTCTAGTAAATCTAGGGAGACTTTGTCAATTGGGGCTTTGCTTGCTGTGACAGAGAAAGGACGGAGGGACTCTAAGGTCCACAGTGCACTGCGGCGGGAGCCGCCTGCGTCATCAGGGCCGCGGCGCTCTTAAGCGCGGACCGTGCTCCCGCAGTGCTGGAGACTTTGTCAATTGGGGCATTGCTTGCTGTGACAAAGGAAAGACGGAGGAACTCTGAAGTCCACAGTGCACCATGGCAGGAGCCGCCCGTGTCATCAGGGCTGCGGCGCTCTTAAGCGCAGACCGGGCTCCCGCAGCGCGGGAGACTTTGTCAATTGGGGCATTGCTTGCTGTGACAGAGGAAGGACGGACGGACTCTGAGGTCCACAGTGCACTGCGGCAGGAGCCGCCCGCCTCATCAGGGCTGCGGCGCTCTTAAGCGCGGACCGGGCTCCCGCAAGGCAAAACGTGCGCAGGCGTGTCCAGGCAAAGCCTGGGCCAAGGACGGGCCCGTCTGCACCCATAAGAGCCCTGAAGAGGCCGGGCTGGACATATCCTCTGACGTTCGGATCGAGGTACCAGGAATCATATAACCAAGGTACTGGGCTTTTACTTTTTATGTCCCCTGAGACACTAAGACTATGGAACTATGGGCAAACGAAAGGAAACATGTGCACCTTCGGGGGGGGGGGGGATTGTGGGGACTTTAGACGCCTTTCTAACAAGGGTAGAGTCGGTCATAACTAAAGAAATTCAGCTAACAGAAAGGCGACTCTCCCTGGACACCCTTGTTATTCAGAAATGGTCCTCGTTAGTACGGCTAAAACACCTGTGTCCTCCCGAGTGGAGCGTCACCTTGCCAAATCCGTAAGCATGTCGGGGGCCGGGGTTGGGGGACCAACCAATTCTATACCAGCATCAATAGGTCACAGATGAATCCATTGGTACAGACTCTGTTTTGAAGGGATATGATGCTTTATCATTGTCAGAAGTACCTTCCATGCAATTGGTCGCATTTTTTAAACCTTCTGTAATTCTTGTACCCCCCACACTGCCAGGGGCATGCGATCCTGGTGGTAGTGAGATTTCCACCAGATCCAAGAAGTCCTTGAGGGGTGGTTCGTCAAGGCCGTCTATTGCAATTACTAACGAACCACTCGCTAAACGGAGTCGGGGGGGCACTACACAAAAGCATAAGGCCAGATCGAAACAGCCATCCACTGAATTAAAGAACACTGAATGAATGGATTCAACAAACAATCAAGACCCAATATTACTAACTAAGCCTTGTGGCAGTACTCATACCCCTTCGGTCCTCGACAGCGGCTCTGATCAGTGGAAAAGACTGGAGACTTTGGTTACCGTTTTATTGAATCCGTTATTAATCAAACTATCGTCAATTGAGGAGAAACTGTCACAAATAGAAAGGCCAGGGACATGCCACTGTAAATGTCCATGTTTAGACCCCATACCAGAAGTAGTTTCTGAGGGCTCTGAACCATCTGTAATTAGAGGGCCCCTGCTAGGTGTACCAACCTCAGAGGGCTCAAAATTATGTGTTGGTAACTCTGACGCATTGGCAAAAAATGGGAATAAGGGTGGAAAGACATTTACTAATATAAATCCCAAACCAAACCCCGGGACACACTCTGTAGCCAACACAGGGGGTAGGGTTACTAATACCGGTCAACCATTGAAGGTGTTGGGAAAGGAGACTGGCGCTTTGCAGAAAGGTGTGGACCCGCGGCAATCCAACACCGTGTGCCAGTCACTATACTTGCCAGAGGCATCTTCCCCACTTGAATTGATCCTGGGAAATGTCCCACCCCTGAGAGAGGGTCAGACGGAGTCTACTGTCCAACTAATGAACAAATCTTTGCATTGGTTAACCCATCAAGTAAACTTAAGAGGGATTCAGGGGGATTCACTTGGTAACCAAGTCATAATAGCTAGAAGAGTAGAATGGCTAGGACCAGCCCAAAAACATTGGAGGGAGATTGTGTGGTTTTAAATTTCAACAATCGAATAACGCCACGATTTCTTGCAGACCAACTGTGTTGGAATTCGCGTGATGATTCAGAAATTAAAGCATTGCCCTATGCGTTCTTTTTTAAGTTACCAAATAGTCGGGGCAGTGGAATTGGTGGTATTGGTGTGCCTATGGGGGGGGAGGGACCTAAATATGGTGTCCTGGGCAACCCTGGTGGTATGGGAGTAAGTATAGAGAACAGATTTGCCCCCCTCAGTGGTTTGGATTCCTGTGAATGACTAACACCCAAAGAGCACCCCAATGTACAAAGCAACAAAGGGCCAGTTGGTTATCAAACCCCACTTCTAGATAAGGGGGAGTAAGAACGATCCACTAAGTAACCATCCTAGCAGTTTGGATTTGTTGAAACAATTGAGTCCCGTACCGATATCTTACATTTGCTGGAATGCCGCGGGACTGCAGTCCAAGTTAGAGTCGCAGGACTGGCAGGAACCAATAGAGCATTATGACATCTGCGTATTTCAGGAGACGTGGTCTACCAAACCTTTATATCGATTGGGATATCTTAATTTCTTTAAACCGTCAATCCAAGGGCAGAAGGGCAGACCCTCAGGGGGACTAACTATTTGGGTCAAGCAGAATTTGGGTTTTACCATGTGTATAGTCCCTATAGATAGTCCAGATATCATGGCCATACGCCTACAGGCTAACCCCAATATTCAGAAAATGATCATAAATATGTACGCAAGGGGTCTCACTGGGGGAAAACAATCTAGCACAGTTGATTGCCTAGAGGACTTTTTGGGCAGACTGATGGGTGCCCCTAAAATAATTATTGCAGGGGATTGTAACACCACCTTTGAACCCCTTGGCAATGAGGATTCCAAACTGATTGAAGAAGAAGATGCGTTATGGAGTGTCCCTACCTTAGAGTTACCCCCCGTTAAGCGATGGACTGAGGCAGCCCTCCAACTTAAGGCATTGTGTATGAAGGGGGGCTTAGAGCAGTAAATGGTCGTTCACCCTCCGACAAGCATGGAGCTAACACTTACAACAACAGTGTGAGTACAAGTCAGATCGATTACATACTAATTAACTTAGAACACTGGTCCCTATTTTGCGATATGGAGGTTTTGGAGCGAGCTGATAGTGACCGCAATCTTCTTTCACTAAAGATGAAAACCATGGCCAATAATTCCACCACTGCTTTATTCAACTAGTGAGGTTCAGCTATGTAGCAGCACAAGGAGGGTAAAATGGGACAATGTAGTGTCTAGTGAACAAACACTTATAGATATAAGGGCTGCAGTCTCTAAAACCTTGAAAGAGTTACGAGCTATAACAATACAATCCGAGTTAAACGATAGAATAACGAAGCTGCATGAGGATCTGTTTTGCAAAATAAGTACCTTCTTTTTAAAACCAGTTAGTAGTTCGATTAAGCGGAAACGTAAAGACGCTAATTGGTATAATAAGGATTGTAGGGTAGCCTATAAGTCATTGGCTGCAGCCATCAAGCAGAACGATCATACTGCAGTCAAGCTCACCCGGCAAAAATATACATCTGTATTTAACAAAGCCAAAAAGGAGTGGGATGAACAGAGGTGGGCAGACCTTTATCAGGCCAGCGAAGAAAGTAACTCACTGTTTTTTTGGCAGCAGGTAAAATGGGGGCGAGGGTGGCAAGCTCCAGCGCCCCATAATCATGTAGCCCCGGAGATGTGAGTCTCTCATTTTCTACGCAATTTTCTTTGGAGGCAGGGTATGAAATTGAGGATGTACACACTTCGTCCTCTGACACAGTATTGATTTTTGATATAGGGAAAGTAGATATAGCGCTGGGTTCAGTTGCCAATGGTAGAGCACCTGTGCCTGACGGCGTACCGGCCGATCTGTTGCAGAATGATAAAGTAATCTGGCAAGAGTATATACTCTTGCTAGTGAACGCAATAGCTAGCGGGGCAGTTGTTCCAGATACATGGAAAGGGGCAGAGTTCTTTGCCTAAATTCAAAAAACGGGAGCGCTCGTGCCCAGGTAATTACAGACCAATCAGTCTAATAGATGCCATTCAAAAAATTATGGGTAGAATGGTACTAAATAGGATACGAGAGTGGATCGCTGATAAGAATATACTAACCTCATTACAGGCAGGATTTCGTACTAATGTGAGCACGATAGATCAGGTCTTTCGGTTTGTTCTGATTTATTGACATGTTGTTGTGCTGGCTGGTGGTACTATTTATGCAGCCTTTGTGGACCTAAAATCCGCTTTCGACCTGGTTTCTCGAAGTAAACTTTGGAGGGTCTGCAAGGACTTGGGTATGCCTGCAGAATTGCTATCTGTTGTGGAGCATTTACATGCAGAAAATTATGCCCGGGTACGTTGGAGCACCCAGGGTATTAAAACAAACCCATTTCCAGTATCTAAAAGGGTGCGTCAATGGTGCGTTTTGTCGCCGACCCTATTTTCATTGTTTATTAATAGGGTTGTAGATTACTTTTCTGCTTTTCCGACTGACGCACCGTCACTTGCAGGTGCTAAAGTCCCCATACTTATGTTTGCGGACAATACCTTAATCATTTCTAAGACTCAGAGTGGTTTGCAGAGGGCCTTAATATTGTTTGAGGGGTTTTGTAAAGATCATGGATTGGTGATAAACGCAGATAAAACAAAAATGATGGTCCTCCATAAACACAGAGCAATTAAGGGTAGAGTGTCTCTAAACGGTGAACTTTTGGAGCAAACTGAAGTTTTAAATTATCTGGGGATTACATTGGGGAACAAACTCAATTGGAACTCTCGAATAGATACCATGGCCCTAAAGCATTGTCATTTGGATGGTGTTTTGCTGGAGGAATACAAGACCTCACATACCCAACCCATGCACCCCTTACTCAAGATTTACAATATCAAAGTTATAGCCTCTGTAACATATGTAGCCGAACTCTGCGGCTTTAATGATTTAAAGCCATTAGTCTAAGCACAGAATACATTTGTGAGAAGGGTCTACCATAGAGTACTCCATTAAAACCAGTCTTCTACGACCTAGGTTGTAGTAGGCTGGATGAGGTTGCTAAGTTTCGTCCAATTGCTTACTGGCGGAGACTATGGACTACTCCTGAGTTATCGCAGTATGCAGCTGCTCTAAAAGATGTATGGGACCTAGATACCTCATACAAGATCAAGTGGCTGCAAAATATAAAAACAACACTGGTTAGTATGGGATTACAAAATTTGTGGGATGAGCCAGAGAGCCAGCAATTTCCCCCCAAAAAAGAGATGAAAAGACTCTTTTGGTTTATAGTTGTGAATAATAATATAATTACTTCAGAGGCAACATCACTGGCGGGCAAATTTTTAGAGTTTAAGCCCTTCCCACAATACGAGTACTACTGGGATGTCATTACTAAACCAAGGGATAGATGTTTATATTTTCAATTTCGGGTAGGATCATTACCTGTAAATGCATTTACACACAATTGGCATAGTGAAAATGACAGTATGTGTAAGTTGTGTTTTGAATATGAGGAAACGTACTCGCATATTTTATTTGTCTGTCCAGCATCCCAGGCACCACGGAAAAAATGGTTGCGTCCACTATGTAAGAATATGGGCGTTAGGAGCAGTGCTCTAGCAATGAGGATACTGCTGACCGACTCTAGTGCACCATGTGTAATAGCTGTTGCCAAATTTTGAGTTGGACGTGGTCAATCCGGGAAAGAAACACGACAAAGGTTGTCATGTACATCTAAGTATATCCAAACCAAAGTTTGTGAAGGAAGTTAAATGATGTAGAAATGGGTAGGCTGGTATCATACTGGAACATGGTTGTCATTCCAATGTAAGGTGGAGTTTCCTGTTATTATTTTCAAACACACACACTTTCTGTATAAAACTGGTGTACTTTCCACAAACACTGTACCTGATCTTTTGTGCCACCCATGGTTGCGGATTCCAAGGTCATTTTTCCAGTTCAGAAATGCAAATTGTATTACAGACTAATTTTACGCCTTTTAAGCTAATATGAATTTTAAGGCTTATTAGCAAACCATCTGAAATTTTTAATGTTGGATTTCTAAAATGATTATATATTTATTTTATGTACCCATATATTATATTAAGATTTTGTACCTTTTATGGTGGGGCGAGTGCCTTTATTGTAAACTGTCTTTTATGATCTTAACTGATCGAAATAAAGATTGAAGAGAGTAAAGCTAAATAAAATAGATGATAGAATTGTATCCAAACATTTCAGCGATTCTGAACATTTCATGTAATTGCCAGGAATATTACAATAATTCAATACAATAACAGGTGAGCCAGATAACTCTAAAGCCAGGGACAATTTAAAACTATTGGTGCTGCTGAACAGTTTCATCGACGTGTTTTGACTGATTACAGGAGTAATATGTGACTGATCGAGTTTTTAAACACATCCAGATTTTCTGTTATTATTAATATCAGCGTCGGGCAGCATAATGCAAGCAATAGAGGGTTTGATTGCAGGCTCAGAAATAGGAGTTTTTTCAATTAGAGGCTCCTTAATCAAGGTCAAATCATTGTCAGTTTTGACATTCTTGAAATTGTTCAACCTCGGTGGTCGGCTGTTAAAATATTGGGAATAGGCCCACCCCTATTTCTTCTTCTGATTTTAGAAAGTACGCTGAGATGGGCAAAATACCTTTTAGAACATCTAAATGAAGAGATTTAGAATTATTTCAGGGTGGATTAGATTTTGTCTTCCTGTAAGATCTTGTTGATATTAATCTTCCAGAGCACAGATCTCTTGCTGTAATTATGGAGCCCAAATAATTATTTGAACAGTAATGATTATCCCAGTCCTTCAAAAGGGGGCAGAATACAATGTCCTACTGTTTCACTGTTTCATAAAACAATAAAATTCTTTTTAAAAAGGGGGCAGAATAGGGCGCATCTTCGCGAAGACGCACCCAGGATCGCCTTCTGAAACCCGCTCACTGGTACCTAAGGCACCACGCAACACAAAAGCTTTCCGCTCTCAACCTCTTTTCTGTCTTGGGCTTATCTGGGGGGCCTTCGCTACAGATTGAGCCCAAGCCCCACAGAGTGACAGGAGCCTGGACCTTCAGGACAGTGAAGCACCAAGACAGACCCTGGATTCTGGGCCATGAGCACCCCTGGCCGCTTCCGAGACAAGTGTTAATATCAAAGGGATCTACAGAGTCTTCTCAAGCGGAACTCCCTGTCCTTACACCGTGCAGAGTGCACTATTCTCCTCTACTCCCCACTTCTACTCTAGAAAACTGAATTGATCCAAAATTATGGGGGGGAGGAGGAATCAACCTATTCAGGTGGGAAGGAGAATTCCTTCAACAGAAAATTGCAGACACACAGCCACCCAGCATCAACGATAGTGCGTCGAAAAACTTAAAGGCTGTCCTTGCTGTCAGCACCCTGATTTAAACAAGGACCTACCTTCATCAGGCTTGCAGTCTGTCATTGTCCATAGCTCCCTCCGCGGGCCAGCCTAAGCAATGTGTTGAACACCAAATTGCTCCTGTTGCGCACTGAGCAGGCACAAGCCACTTCCCAGTTCTTGCTGGGGGGCTCTGTTGAGTTACTGCTCACCACTGCATCGCCCTCAGACTACAAATGTCAGACTAACAATTCGGGAGTGAAACGAGTAAGGTGTGTGGAGGGCTCAGGCACTGTTGCTGAGAGATGCAGCCAGAAATGTGACCGGCAGCTCCTCAGAAAGGGTCAGGACATGGTGGGACACAGTGCATGCCCTACAAACACCGCCACCTTCACTACGTATAGGTACATCAGACGCTTGCATGGCTTAGTCCTACCTCCAACTGCCGCTATGGCTCTGGCTCCACACAGCACCTCCACACAGCACACTCTGCTCTCGCTCGACCTGCGCCTGACCTGCACTTCCACTACACTATGCTAGTTCCTCTGCTGGGTTCCTCTGTGCAGTTGAAGGTAACCTATCCACCTGCCTGGCTCTGTTGTGTCTTGTTCTGGGTGTGAAGGTGTGGGCAACCATCTTGCTAGAGTTTATTGTCTAACAACATGCCTGGTAATACTGTGATTAGGATAATTAATAACCCGGTACCGAGTTCATGCAAAATAGATGGCCACAATGAAAACTATAGTGCACCGGGGGGAAAAATCACCCAAAAACATGCCTGAAAATGGTGCTGAACATTGTTATTTAATTAATGAGAGGACACGACCATCCAATATTAGCAATTTAAAAAGAATCACGGCATCAGACGATACAACTGGGATATGTCAACAGTGTTAAGCCGCAGAACCCAAGGAGGTTCCAAAAGATGGCCCTCTTGCATCTACAAGGCGTACTCCTTCTGGAAGAGAGGCCGGTCTCCATCGAGGTCGAAAACATAGCAGACATCTCTCTCATACAAAAGCCTAATATGATACACTATGGTTCTGGTTCCACAGAGGAACTCCTCTCCAGTCAGAGTCTATCAGAGTGGGGGGAATGAGGGATTTAGGTTTTCTTTTTTTGCAGAGTTTTATTTAGCGCGAACTTGACCCAAATCGGGTATCAGAGCACTTTATATAGCACCAGTTACGTTACATGAGGACACACATTCATTTTTGTTAGGCACGGGGAGATTAAGTGATTTGCCCAGAATCACAGGATGTTCAGCGTCATTGCTGAGACTCGAACCCAGTTCCCCAGGTTTGAGGTCCTCCGCCGTAGCCGTTAGGCCAGGGTCGATGAGGAATATAAGAAATTGTTGAATCTAGAGATAGTAGACATGTCAGAGCTAATGCTGGTTATAGAGAGCCCAGAACTGAATAATGGTGATATTTTAATAACTTTGAGACTCATTATTTTGATACGCCTTAGTGCCCGATTTATAGGTTCGCGGGAAGGGAACTTCATTTCAGGATTTTCTTTTCATAAAGAAAACAGAAATACTCTGTGCTGCAGGGCTCTGTCCTCCTGATACAGCCCCGCAGCACAGAGTAAAATTAATGGACCGGAACTGCTGTGACGGCGTTTCTTGTCAATGCTTTTAAAAATTAGGGCCTTCTTGGTGGTCATTTATAAATTAGGCGGGTGGTCCCTCTGTCATGGGGAGGGAGTAATTTATTCTGTCCCCATGGTGAAACAGCAGGCCGTCCACATATATATATAAATTAGACCCTAAGTCACATGTGAAAGCGGTTCTGTTGTGCAAGTCGAACGTCATGAATTTGAATCAAAAATACAATAAGTAACTAGTAGATGATTTAGGGTGTGGGTTCCGAAGAGCAACACGGGTGAGAATATAGGATGAAAATCAGACTGGGATCTGGAACAAGAATAGCCGCTTCCTCAGGATGCTACTATGTGCATTTCTGGAGCGAAAAGGAGAGAGAGGTGTACAGAGCCGTGCCTGGGTCCAGCACCAACTTGGCTCTGCCAGGCAAGAGGGTTGGGAGGGCAGTTTAAGGTTAAAAGGTTGGGGGTTTGTATGAAAATGAAAAAGGTATTAAGGGAGATTAGTATCTGAATCTCTTGTTTAGAAAAAATGATGGTACTGATTTTGACCACGAATGCTAATGGTTTAACCAATCCTGGTTAATGCATCTTAATATTTTCGTATTTAAGGGGTACCCATGCACAGATTGTAATACTAAAAGAGACTCATTTAACTCAGGATACAAGGGTTAGACTCAAATGGAAAGATAAATATCATTGGATCCAAGAAGGCCTATTTTCTTGTGCCAGTGCAGCACAGGGAGGGTTTGCTTTAATCTGCCCTTATGGGATACCCGAATGATATAACTATGGGGGGCTACTTCCATTTGACATTAAGACAATTCAATTCTTCTAGGACACGTCACTGGGCATACAAATATAAGATTAGTCAAAAATATTTGTCTGAATTAATTAACGTTTATTCCTTCATAGATTGATGATAGATAGATAGATAGATAGATAGATAGATAGATAGATAGATAGATAGATAGACGACCTTGGTGCCTGTCCTGCTCCTAAGGAGGTAGTTCGCAACCTGGGTTTCTACATGGACAATCAGCTGTCCATGCGGGCCCAGGTTAACCATGTGGTCAGTTCCTGTTTTGGAATTATGCGCACTCTGCGGAGAGTTTTTAAATGGATCCCCCTGGAGGCAAGAAAACCGCTGCTTCAAGGTCTGATTACCAACCGAATGGATTATGGAAATGCACTTCTGCTATCCATAAATGAATCCTTTTTAAACAAGCTCCAGGTGTTACAAAATATTGCGGCTAAGATGATTTTAAATCTCCCCCAACGAACCTCCTCTGCTCCATGTCTCAGAGCCTTGCACTGGCTCCCAGTAAAAAAGCGCATCCTTTTTAAGGTTCTATGCCTTACCCATAAATATCTTTTTTTTTTTTTTTTTTTTTTGAAAAAGTTTTTATTGAGCAATAATTCGGTTACAAGTACGGGCCTACAACCACCCGGGCCGGCCGCTAGGTACAGAAGGAAATCTACACATATCAAGGCTACAATCAGTTCCCAGGGCACTGCCCCGCAGTGGCTCCAGATAGTTCTCGAGGAACAGGAAGCGTAAGTCCATCAATCACAAAAACAAAAGGACAAACAATAAAAAAACAAAAGGCGAGTTATGAGGGAAACCAGTGCGGGTCAGGCTCCCCCCGGGAAACTCCAGTCAGGACAATTGAGCAAACCGCTAAAGAGAGGAGTACCGGGAGGCCGGGGACGGAGGGGGGGGGGAGGGGGTCAAGGGAGATGAACGTCCATATGTAGTTGTTCCAAAAGGCGCCAGGAGCCATCAAGGGTCAGGGGGACATGGCGATATCAGTATCTACCAGGGGGGGCGTACAGATGCCTCCGCGATACGCGTTCCATTGCCCCCAAATTCTACCCCATGCCCCCGGCTTGCCACGGGCCACATACACTGTCTTCTCCCTAAACATACACCAGTCCATATTCTCCTTCCATACTGACACGGTGGGCGGCCGTTGAGCGCCCCAAAGTTGTGCTATGTCCCTCTTGGCAATCATGTTCCCTAGGGCCGCCCACCGAGTCTGAGCCGCGCTGTAGTCATTGGGTTCCCACACATTCAGGACACAGCGACGCACCTCCGGCAGCAGCACAACCCCAGTGACCTGTCCCATAACCGTGTGGACCCGGCGCCAGTAGTCCGCCACCTCGCGGCACTCCCAAAGGATATGAAGAAAGGTGGCGCTGAGCCCACAGCCTCGCTTACAGAGCCCGTCGCCGGAAAATCCCATCGAGACCAAGCGCGGACCCGTCACATACACCCGGTGGAGAATCTTGAGCTGTACCAACCGGAGACGAGCCGGAATGGCAACCTCCTTGGGGGACGACAGTGCAGACTGCCAATCTTCGTCGTCCAGTTCCACCCCATCCCCAGTCCAAGCCTCCCGAAGGCGCACAAAAAGGTCCGCCCGGTGATTAATTAATTTTTTATAAATTAAAGAAATAGTACTATCAGGGACATGTCCGTCAAGTATGCGGTCCTCGAGGGGCGAGGAAACAGGGATCTTGGTCCCCTCCCCGAAGACCGAGAGCAGGGCGTGTCGAACCTGGGCGTAGCGGAAGAACTCCCTGTCGGTCAGCTCGTATTCGGCCTGGAGCACCGCGAAAGTCTTGACCGCGCCCTTGTGCCACAGGTCTCCCACTTTGCTGATACCAATCGTGTCCCACTGGTCAAACCCCTTCGTGGTCCACAAGCTGCCCAGGCGGTCGGAGGCAAACAAGGGAGTAGCACATGTTAATCGCTCACTCCAGCCCATGGCCGCAGTGGCAGCCCTCCAGGTCCGCACAGCAATCTTAGTAGGACCCGTAAGGGTCCGGCCAGCCAGGCGGGAATAAAGTGCCCTGTTGTAGTTCCCGCCGGGAAGCAGGAACTTGTCCATCTCATACGCCGGATTCAAGCCGGGCGCATACGTGGCGTGGTTAATGGCAGATAGCTGCGAGGCCCAATAGTACCTGCGAATGTCAGGAAGCGCGATGCCCCCGTCATACCAGGGGAGAGTGAGCTTGGCAAGAGCAATACGCGCCCGCCCGTCCCACACCAGTCTCCTCTGCAGGCTCTCCACCTCCCGAAAGTAGGCCACTGGGATAACGTCGAAGGAGTTCTGGAGTGCATAGAGGAACCTGGGAAGGGACATCATTTTAAACAGCGCGGCCCGACCCAGCGGGGACAGGGGGAGCCTGCACCACCGGGCCGTGTCCTCCCGCAGTCGCCGAAGTGGACGCAGGAGATTCTGCTCATAGCGAGCCACCGGGTCCAGCGAGACGTATATCCCCAGGTACTTAAAGCCACTCAGAGATATTTGAATCGGGAGCCGAGGCGGCAGGAGAGGAGGACCACCAGAGATGGGATAAACGCAGGATTTAGACCAATTGATCGTGAGACCCGAATTGTTCCCAAAGGAGGTCAGAACGTCAAAGAGGACGTTGAGTGACTGCCGCGGTGAGGTGAGATACAGGAGAATGTCGTCCGCATACAGCGAGACCCGATCTTCGAAGCCCGGGCCCCACCGGATCCCTCTAAGCGAGGGCTCCCAACGGAGCCAGGCAGCGAGTGGCTCCAGGGCGAGAGCAAAAAGCAACGGGGACAACGGGCACCCCTGCCTCGTGCCCCTGCCGAGGGCAAAGGGCCGAGAGACCCGCCCATTCACCACCACTTGAGCCATGGGTCCCGTGTAAAGGAGCCTCACCCAGCCAATAAATCCCTCTCCAAAGCCGAATTTATCCAAGACGGCCCAGAGGAATGGCCACTCAATAGTGTCAAAGGCCATCGTGGCATCCAAAGAAACCAGCACGGCCGGTTCGGAGAGGAACTCCGCCCTGGCAAGGGCACCGTGAAGACGCCGCAAGTTAAGAGCGGTGTTGCGGTGCGGGATAAAGCCGCATTGGTCCGGATGAATAAGGTCGCACACGACACTCAACAATCGATTGGCCAGGACTTTCGCCAGGATTTTAGGCTCCGCATTGAGCAGTGAAATAGGCCGGTAAGAAGTACAGCGGTCTCGCGGCTTGCTCTCCTTGGGGATAACGACTATAGTGGCCAAGCGCTGGTCGGCCGGAAGGGAACCCGCCGCAAGAGAGTCGCGGAACATGCGGCTGAGGAAGGGCGCAAGCTTATCAGGACGCAATTTGTATAGTTCAATGGGCAGACCGTTAGGACCCATAGCCTTGCCCGAGCGAAGGGAACGGATCGCGGTCGCTATTTCATCCGACGACAAGGGGGCGTCCAGCCGCTCCCGGTCCTCAACGGACAGGCCGGGCAGAGCAATATCTCTCAGTAGGAGGCGAGAGTCATCCCCATCCCTGTCAGTCACCGGGGAGTACACCGCCCGGAGGTGGTCAGCGAAACATTCCACAATCTCATCCGGCTCAGTCACACACACACCATCCGCAGCACGCAACTCGGGGACCACACGATTCACTCTCTCCTTTTTGTCCAGCCACGCAATCAACTTTCCCGCCTTGTCCCCCGCGTCATACAATCGGCCCTGCTGCTCCCTATACATAGTTTTGGCCGCGTCAGTGACCAGGGACCTATATTCGAACTGTTTCAGGCTAAGGGCATGTAGCCCGTCCGGAGTAACATTCGCCTCCAAGGCCGACTCCAGCCCCGAGATGTCAGTCTCCAGCTTCACCACCGCCTCGCTCCTAACCTTCTTGGCCACCACTATCTGGGCGAGGGCGTGTCCGCGTATCACAGTTTTAAAGGCTTCCCAAAGGGACAACGCAGACAACACCGACCCCTCGTTTTCACTGAAGTATTGGTCCATGGCCTTAACCAGGCTGTCACGAGTCGCAGGGTCCCGCAGGTACCAGGGGTTAATAGGAGCTATCCGCCCTGCGGACCGCGACCCGGTGTCAAAGAGAAGCCACAGCGGAGAATGGTCGGAGATACCACGCGCCAGGTGTCTGACCTCTCGAATCCGACCAGTCTGCGCCGCGGGCATAAGGAAGTAGTCTAACCTGGAGAGACTCCCATGCGCCCCCGAATGAAAGGTGAACTGACACTGGGTCGGATGCATTAGTCTCCAACTATCCACCAAGCCGAAGGTCTCCAACATCCCACCCAGCCATGACTGGGCAGCGGGGAGGGTCCTTGGCGGGTGACGATCCAGTTCACCCGAAACCACAGAATTAAAGTCCCCGCCCATGAGCAGGAGGCCGTCCGGAAGGTCAAGCAGCATTCGACCCAAGTCAGTAAAGGTGGAGTTCTGGAGGCCCGGGGGGACGTAGACTGAAACCAGGGTAAGGGGCTGCCCCTCCCACCTCCCAATCAAACACACATAGCGCCCTCTGTCATCCGAGACTATCCTCGTGATCTCCACCGGAAGGGAGGTTCGCAGGAGAATGCCCACCCCCCTGGAGCCAGTTGTGAAACCAGAATGGGCTACGAGGCGGTATCCCCCCCTGTTCATCGCATGGCAGACATTGCCGACCAAGTGCGTCTCCTGGAGAAACACCACATCAGGAGTCACACGACGCAAATATTGCAAAACAACACCCCGCTTAATACGGTCCCCCAACCCATTGACGTTCCATGACATAAGCCTCAACCCGTCTCCCCCCATCCCCTCCAATAGATCAAGAGGCCCCCAGCCCGCAGCACGGTTCCCAAATATGGACAAAAATCAATACCTCGCCCTGTAAACAAAAAACACACAACAAAACAACCCCTCTTCCCCCCCAACCCCACCCCAAGTCCAACTCCCCCCACCCTGCACCCCTGCGGGCCAAAGACCCCCCCCAACTTGCAGTGTGCCTGTCGCCCCCCTAACCCCATTCTACAAAAAGACCCCGGAGGAGGAAAGGGACCCGAACCCGCTCGCACCCCTCACGGGTCCTGGTAAGACACAGTATGCAAAAGAAGTAAGACCCAACTGTACAATGCAAAACCGCAAAAGCAAGGACCAAATGTCAGTCTAAGGGGACCCGTCACCTGCGGTACCCCCAGAGGGCCCGGGCCGGCCACCCCCGTCCGGCAGCGAGTCCAGCCAGTCACTTGCGGCCACAGGAGAGTCAAAAAAGGCTGTCCGCTCTCCATGCTCCACTCGGAGTTTCGCCGGGTAGATCATCGAATACTTCAGGCCTAGCTCGCGGAGACGGCGCTTAACCCCTTGGAATCCCATCCGCTGTTTCTGGACCAGTTGCGTGAAGTCCGGATAAAAATTGATGGTCGAGTTCTCGTAGCGGACCGGGCCACGGGTCCGTGAAGCCTGCAGAATAGCGTCGCGGTCCCTGTAGTGGAACAGTTTAGCCACGATAGGCCTCGGGGGGGCCCCCGGCCGCGGCCGGCCGCCCGGAACTCGATGGGCCCGCTCTACGGCGAAGAATTTGCTTAGGCCAACCGGGGACAGCTGTTGCAGGATAAGTTCCTCGACCACAAGGTCCACCGGGCGGCCGTCGGAGGACTCCGGTACACCGATGATGCGGATGTTGTTGCGTCGGGCCCGTCCCTCGAAGTCCTCAAGCCGCCGGGCCATATGGTCGTTGACCACTCTAATGTCCCCAAGCGCGGCCCGCAGATCCGACACCTCCGCACCCAGGGTGGAGGTCCGTGTATCAAGGGCCTGGACCCTCTCGTTGGTTTTGGAGAGGTCGGCCCGAATCAGGGTGACATCGATCGCGACAGTGTCGATCTTACGGGCCAGGGCCTCATATTGCGTCGCGATGGTTTCCCTGATGCCCTCGATGGCGCCCATAATGTCCTGCAGGGAAAGTTCCGCAGAGACGGTCGTGCCTCCCCCTGCAGCATCCGGGGAGAGGCCAGCAGCGCCAGGGGACCCCCTGCCCTGGGTGTAGCGGTCCATGTTGTTGCTCTGGACCGCTCCCCCGCGCAGAGATGCCTTGGTCTTGCGCCCCTCCGGACCCCCTTTGCCCGCCATGCGAGCGCAGTCTCTCAATGGGACCTCCAATCAAGAGGTGTGCGGGCGCCAGCAAAAGGACCACAAACTGTCGGTGTAGGGGTCGGAGGCGTTAGGCCCACCAGTAGCAGATGGAAGCAAGCCTCGGGCAGAGGCCCAGGAGGCACCTCGCCACCTTGAGCACGCACGCCAGCCGATCTCCTGAAGGCCAAAACCGAAACCGAAAGTGCTGAATCGGCAACTGGCACCGCGCTGAGGCCGCTGTTGTTCAATTGCAGCCCGGCCCCACGGGTCACCTTCACCCCGGCCACCTCCGTCGGGTGGGTCCCAAAAGTTCCGACGACGACAACTCAGGAGTCCCAGGTCCGATTAGAGTTTTAAAAAGAGATATATGATCAGCTGGTCTTCATCTCCCAGATTCCATAAACCAAATCAGGATAGTCTCAGGATATATTCCGAGGAGCAGAAAGGGTCCGGGGAGCCCTGTGCTCACGCGACCATCTTGGATGCGCGCTAGGCTCCTCCTCCCATAAATATCTTTATGGAAATAAACCACAGTACTGGGCCAGTAAACTCTGCTGGTACAAACCTCAGAGGGCACTGCGGTCAAGTGCTAAGTCCCTGCTCACCCCTTTCAGAGTTTATACCACTAGGCAGGGTGGTGTGATATGTTGCGCTATAGAAGTGTTGTTGACTTGACTTGACATAGATAGATAGATATGTAACTAGTGGCTAGTTAGTATACATATTCTAGCCCTCCATTTGTTTAGGCTGCTAGAATCGACTATTTTGTATCGACCACAGATCTGTTGAAATTAAACCTGCAATTTTTCCAGTCACACTCAGGGCTGGACTTGTAACCCAATGTAGCCCCGGCAATTTTGTCGGATCAGCGCCCCTGGGTGGGTGGGGGGACAGTGTGCAAGTGTGAACTGCTGCTTTTGTTACTGGGGGCCAATATTGCAGCACCACCGCAAAACAGGCCCCCAGTCATAAAACCAGCCCCCTCTGCTGAAAAAACTGCCACCACCATTCCAGCTCCTGGGGAAATGCCTTGAGCCCGCTATGGCCAGCCTGGCCCTGATCACACTAGTGTCATAATGATAGCCAACTTAATAAGCAACATTAAGGGAAGACTGACACCACATTGGTGGTTCAAAGGAACACAGCTAGAACATCACTTCGTTGCTGGCGATTTGAAACTCTTTTAAGGCGGCTCTTTGAGGTACTTGTATTTCCAGTCAACCCATTAAGAAATCCCAATCCCGATATTTTTATAATATTCTATCCATATAATTAGATACTGCTAGCACCCCTTCTCAAGCAACAATGGTGCAAAAATAAAAGAAAGCATTCAATGAAAAAGAGCGGCTTCTGACCACACGGAGTTACTGACAGGCGTACACACAGAACACAATGAAGTAGGCAAAGTGCTAGCATCACAAGCAATAAGGCAAAAAATTAAAACTGAGGCATAGATTTTAAAAGAAAAAATATAGTGTTTGAGCAAAAAGCGATTGCTACTGTTTTCCAGTAATTCTTTTTCGAATTGTACGCTGAAAAGCTGAAACCAAGTAGAAAGGCTACAGAGGCCTTCTTTCAAGAGTGGGCTATAAAAGTTCTACCTGTAGGGAAGGCTTCAGAGACATATATGAAAGGTTTCTTAAACAATGCACCCTCTGCTGAAGTCATTATCATACATGGGAAACTGGCGAGTACCCCAATTCCTTTAAAGAAGGATTGCTGTGATATTTGTTAAAGCCCAGTAGATAGCCAAAACAATGAGCTCATATCAACTGACCATGTGCTTCGAAATATGACTATAAACCTTTCATGGAAATTGTAGTAAATGGGTTAGTCCCGGTTGTTGGGAGTGTGGTGGAAACAGACCAGGTGGGGTTCATACCCAGACGCACACTGGCTGCTCAGATCCAACAGTTGAAACTATTTCCTATCTGTCTGCTGAAAATACACTTGGTTTGATATTTTTTTCTAGATGCAAAGAAAGCTTTTGACCTGGTGAACTGGGAATTTTTGGCGAATAAGATGATCGGCATGTCAGGGGAGGCAATAGCTGTTAGCAGTGAGGCAAGACAGGGGTGGCCATTATTACCCCCTGCTGATTGAGACATACTTCGAACCACTTGCTATTAAGACACATCCAAATAATTCCACTACTTTTTATAATACTTTTGGTACTTTTTTTGCAGTTAGGGCATAACTTTAGTTTTTCTTTTGAGGAAAGAGACGAACAGTTATAAACTGGAAATCCACCAAAGCCCCTAGTTTCAACAGTGGTTGACAGACTCACTAAAATGGTCAGAAATATAAAACAATGTCCTAAATAAATTTAGGAAGGAGATGAAAGAAACACCCAGAATTAGGATGAATGAATATAACAACTGTCTGACAGAAAATCAGATGGCTGGACTTAGTGGAGGAGTGAACTTTTATTTCCTGTCACTGTTTTCAGGTCCATCAAGTCAGAAAACGTTCACGGATCCGAACACTCTGATTGGTTGGCCCCAAAATATTCTTTGTGTTGGGCTGTCATTACAGGACATCAAACACAGTCTTCTTTTCCTGAGAACCAAAATTATGTATGACTTCTAAAGCTCAAGGGTAGGCACACCCTGTCCTGTAGACATAGATGGGACCCCAAAATGGTCTCCCCATATTTTAACAATAAAAAATATTGTTTGTCGGCTGGTATCCATCAAATCTACTTCTTGACCTTTGGCTGGGGCAGGCGCCCCTGAACAGGTCTCACAATTTGCATACTCGACCAAGTTTGCAAACTATGAAACTTGTGGAGCCATGTTGGATCGTCTGCCGTAGTTTGCATATTTCAAGCAGAGCAATTTAACTATAAAATTCTAGGACCCATAATGCGTCCTTTGTTGGATTTGCGAACTCTGTACTCTGTAAAGCGTTTGCAGACTCTCAAACTCAAGGACAGATATTGGGTCCAATTCATGTAATTTTTATTGATTTTGAGGAATACATGGTCACTGCTGTGTTCTAAGTTTGCAAACTTTAGACCCATTTGGGCACCATGTAAACTGTAAAGAAAAGCATATGCTCCATTAAATATTTTGTTTAGATGAGGCCTAGGGTCAGATTATGTTTTGGGTGGTGCGTTGTTAGTGAATTCGAACTTTTTTAAAGATACAAAGATCTTAGCTACAAATCTGCAAACCCACACTTCTAGCACTGAGAGCAAGACGTCATTTAAAGTCTGCAGACGTATAGCAGGGTCGCAGACAGTTGACCAGTTGAAGAACACTCTGAGATTTTTATTGGCTGAAACATCACGGAAACTTTCAACCCATCAAAGGGTGGAACAGGAACTATATCTACTATTTTCAGAGAGTGGAGCAGTTGCTACTGCGATTTATTGCTGTTTTAAGCTTTAGAGTCATGTCTGACGGTCAGAAGGAGGCTGCAGAACCATTATTTGCTGCTCGACAAGAGGAGGAGGAAGGCATCTGCACAAGGGAGACTGTGGAGATGGAAAAGGTATCAAAGGCAAGGGTGTTGAGGTTGTGAGCATTACGTGTGGAGTGCGAGTTACATTTTGTATGGCTGTTGTGCAAGTTATGGAGAGCCGAGCTAATCCTAATTGCCGCATTGCAGTGGTTTTAGTTTGTAACCATAAGTGTAGCTTATATGTGTATTTATGTGTATATGTATATGTATATATATATATGTATATATGTATATTACCTACTGGCGGTCGCCAGTAGGTAGTTATAGTTAGGACCACGTTTCCATAGAAAATCCGCAACATTCTATTTTGAATAACTTTGGCGCCGGTCGACGAATCCTCGCGAATTTTTCAAAATAGGTGGGGCGCTACGCTACGCTCCGACCCTGAAAGTCTCGGGGGGATTCGTCAAGCGGGGGCTGAGATAAAAGGGGGGTCCCAAAACGCGTTTTTCCCATGCATTTTTCCATAGGACCTTTAGACAGGGCTACAGCCCGAACGGCTGAACAGAATTACTAGAAATTGGGCAGAGAGGTAGTCCTCAGGTCAAGGAAGTGCCTTTTGTAGGTTTGGTGTAAATCTGTTCAGTAGATTCTGAGAAAATAGCCTTTAAATCAATATATATATCTGAGCCAGCTTACGGTGCGCTTACGGTACGCTTACCGTACGCGTACGGTGGCGTGCGCGAGCGCGATTCTGATTGGCTCTTAGATCTTAGTAAACATTCGAATTGGCCGAAACCAGGAAGCGGCGGCCGCCATTTTCTCTCTCGCACTGAGAGTGATTTCTAAAATATAAAGCCCAAAAACATGTAAAGGGGCTGTTTAGACAGCTCCCACACACATAGCCATGTTGAGGGAGTCCCCAAAGATCCCCCAAGGCCAAAAACGGAATTTTTATTTTTTCGGTAATTTCGCCGATTACGCTTACCGTATGCGTACGGTAAAAAATATTTAAAAAAAAAAATTATCCATACTCTCTCCACCCCGTGTGCAATTGGTGCACGCAGGGCACCAATTGTGCGATGCTTATTAGAGATGAGATAAACTAAAATATTTTAAAAAAAAATAATAAAAAAAAAAAAAATATCCACACTCTCTCCACCCCGTGTGCAAATGGTGCCCGAAGTGCACCTTTTCAGCATGGCTTATAAAATATACGAAAAATTAAAATATTACCTTTCAAAACGAAGTGCATCATATGTCCTCCATGTGCGCACGGTGCGCGAAGCGCATCGTGCGTACATGGCCCATCTAGCGTAACGTGGGCACGCGGTGCGCGTAGCGCACCGCGTGCCCACCGTGCGTGCACGGCACTAACTGCGTAAAGTGGGCGCGCGGTGCGCGAAGCGCACCGCGTGCTCACTGTGCGCGCACGGTGCGCGAAGCGCACCGTGCGCGCACGGAACGAACTGCGTTAAGTGGGCGCGCACGCCACGAATGGCGTAAAGTAACTTAGCATTTAAAAAAACGTACAAATTCACTGAAAAAACCATAGGTTTCACACACGTTATAGTTAGGAATTAGCATTTAAAAAACCTTGCAAATTCACTGAAAAAACCATAGGTTTCACACATGTTATAGTTAGCGGAAATTTTACTGATAAACAACCAATGAAATTCCCCCGTTATAGTTAGTGCAGGCAACTATAACTCACGCAACCGCAATCTTCTGCTGATGACATATGTGTCTTTATGAAAAAAAAATATTTGTAATACATGTATAGCTAAAAATGTATGGAAGAAGACATGGGCAAATAAGTGTCTAAATACAGTATTACAGCAGAGGATTGCGGTCGCGTGAGTTATAGTTGCCTGCACTAACTATAACGGGGGAATTTCATTGGTTTTTTATCAGTAAAATTTCCGCTAACTATAACATGTGTGAAACCTATGGTTTTTTCAGTGAATTTGCAAGGTTTTTTAAATGCTAATTCCTAACTATAACGTGTGTGAAACCTATGGTTTTTTCAGTGAATATATAGATAGATAGATAGATAGATAGATAGATAGATAGATAGATAGATAGATAGATAGATAGATAGATAGATAGATAGATAGATAGCGCACAAACTTCAATAAGTGAAGAGTCAACACTCAGCAAGTAATTTTTCAATGAATTTATTTTTCTTTAGTGTAGGCACATCACAAAGTCGACCCAACCAGGCTATTAGTTTGTTCAGAGAAGAAAGAACCTTTCTTCACTTTTTACCATTTTGTACATGTCTCGAAAGTTCGGTCTACATCTATTGCAAGTGAGAATTCCTCCTTTAAGGGATTTTTAACGAGTTAGTTCATCTGTGAGTTCACCTGTGTGCTCAAAGCCTCCTTTTCAGTGTTTTTCCTAATTTCATCTGCTCGATACTGACGATAGGCTTCCTTGATATAAGTTATATAAGTTTTAACGTGATGTAGGTAATGCAATTTATCCTTATGCATTTATGTTTTCGACAACTTGTCTCAGCTGTCCAATTGGTTTCTTTCATGATTTTGAGTTTAATTTTACAACATGGAGCATAGTGAGAGTGTACCCTACATTTTAGTGATTTGCAGGAGGGTGGCAGATAATTGTGCATGCTAGAGGTATCCAACTAAAACAAAGAGTTGCAGGAGCCGTTTCTGTGTTCCTAAAATGACATGAACTCTGGGGAGGTCCTGCAAGAGGTTATATACAGCAATGTTAAGTGTGTGTTTAGTTTTCAAAATTTTGAGAGGTGCGGCGGATATCTATTGGTCTGTAGGAATGTGTAGCCAGAAATTAATCGAAACATGGTCAGAGAAGACAATAGGAGTGATGTTAGTAATCGTCAGGTTTGAATTCCCACCCCCAAAAAAATACCATCATCAGTGTGTCCTTTGAAGTGGGTGGGGTTTAGAACAAATTGAGTAAATCACAGCAGTTTTAACTTCAAGGCTTCTTTCGTGGGTCTGAGAGGTATCATTTGCCCATTGTGTAAAGACACACACACCTCATACATTCTATTAAGTAAATGATCGTAGGCAGTTTGATATAATTCAATAAAATCTGTGGATCAATCCCCCTACTCATTCTCTTAAGTAAGGTTGCCAGTTCCTCTTTGTGAGTAGGTTTACGTTCATTCTGCTGCTCCTCCGGTCATGGTTTATCTCCTTTGTCATCCCTTGGTCACCCGCTGGTCACCCGGAAATTATTTTCCTTATTGGGGTAGACTTACAAGACTGCAATGTCAGGAGGTGGCTTTGAAAAAACGTTGTTTACAGCTAACTGGGCACGTTGTAATGTTCTTCTGTCATCTGCTGCCTGATGTGGAACGTCAGAGTCAACTTCCCTATTTAAGAGTCAAGAAACCATCCTTTCAATCATCATGTGATCAACAAATAACCAGCATGTGCAAGCTGAATAATATTTTATAATAACAACATTTAGGACCTTGAGACAATTGTCTCTTGTTCAAATATTTTTACATTACACATGAAACATTTTTGTAGATGCTTCGTTATTAATTAGCCCCGGGGTGGGCCAAGCCCCGGGGGCATGCACAAAAAATGATTGCGGAGGCCCAGGGGGACCCCCGCAGTCCCGGGGACCGCCACCCCCGGGGCTTTCTATAAATATTTGTGGGGGAGCACACAGCCCTCCCGCACACCTGGGGACCGCCACTCCCGGGGCTTCTTTTTTTAATGTATGGGGGGGCCTCAAAAGCCGGCCTAAGCCCCGGGGACCGCCACCCCCGAGGCTTCTTTTAAAAAAAAAAAACCTGTGTGGGGGGGCTCGAGCCCCCCCCACATGCCCCACACTGCCACCTCCCCAGGGCACTAATATGTAAATGTGGGGGTCTGTTAAGGACCCCCGAGTCCCGGGGACCACCACCTCCCCTGGGCTTTGTACAGATTGGGAGAGGGGCTGTGCGGCCCCCCTCCTGGAGCCTCTGATGGCCCTGGTGACCGCCACCCCCCCTGGGCCAGCTCCTGCAGTGTTCCGGGGTGCCCACCCCCCGGGACACTGATGTTTGCAATGACAGGGCGGGAGCCTTGTGGCTCCCGCCCGGTTATTGCAAACTGCTTTGCTTCATTGAAGCGAGAGGGGGGAACCTGCTCTCGTTCAATGAAGCAAAGCAGATTGCTTTTCCACAAGGGGAGCTGCATGTTTGCAGCTCCCCATGTGGAAAAGCAATGCCGGCTCCCGCAGGACGGGGGGAGCCGGCAGGGACTGTGGGGGCATTGGGGCTCCCCCCACAGTCCCCAAAGGAGCGGTCCAGTCCTGGGGGATGGGGTCCCTGGGGCTAGGAGTGGACCGAGAGGGGGGCCACACGGCCCCCCTCCGCTGTGGATTTTTTAAATAAAAAAAAACAAAAGGAGAGGCCAGGCCCCGGGGGATGGGGTCCCCGGGTCCATATTTGGCCTGAGGAGGGGGGCCATGCGGCCCCCTCACAAAAAAAAAAAGAATGGCCTGGCCCCGGGGAATGGGGTTCCCGGGGCCGGAAGTGGCCTGGGAGGGGGACCGCGCGGCCCCTCTCCCCCTCAAAAAATGAAAAATAAAGGTGGGCCCTGGGGGATGGGTCCCCGGGATCAATTGAGGCCTTAGGAGGGGGGGCCATGCAGCCCCCCCTTCCTATAAAAACAAATTATGTTTGGCCATGCCTTGGGGGATGGGATCCCCAGGGCCGGAATTGTTCGTTTTTAAAAAAAAATTGAAAAAGGGATCAGGTCCTGGGGTATGGGGTCCCCAGGGCCCAAAAAAAGGGGGCCACACAGCCCCCCTTCTTAAAAAAAAAAAGTATATAAAAAAAAAAGTGATGGTGCCAGAGGCCCCGTCCCTGACAAAAACATTCTGCAAACGCGCCCTGTGGTGCGTAAATTGGGGAATTAATTTCCCTTCAATACTGGTGGTCCCTGGAGGACAACTAGCCCACCAGGTACCTCCAGTAAGCGCCACAGGGCTGCGTTGCAGAGTGTTGGTCCAGGCCACGCCCCATTTTACACCTCTCTGCAACGCAGCTCTGTGGCGCTTACTGGAGGTACCTAGTGGGCTAATTGGACCCCAGGGACCCTCAGGATTCAAGGGGACTTAATCCCCCAACTTAAAACGCGCCATGAGGGGCGGTTGCACAGTGGTCAAGGGAGGGGGTGGGGCCTGCGATGACATGTGTGCAAACACGCCCTGTGGCGCATTTTAAGTTGGCAAATTAATTCCTCTTCAATCCTGAGGGTCCCTGGGGGCCAACTAGCCCACCAGGTACCTCCAGTAAGTGCCACAGAGCTGCGTTGAAGAGAGGTGTAAAAATGGGTGTGGCCTCTGAATACCTCTCTGCAACGCAGGTCCCTGGCGCATACTGGAGGTACCCGGGGCACGAGTTATAGTTAGCTGAACTAACTATAAGAGGAGAATTTCTATGGTTTTGTACGAGTGAAATGTCCAACTAACTATAACTTTCCCTAAAACCAATGTTTTTTTCTCTGAATTTCTATATATATAGAGAGATAGATAGATAGATAGATAGATAGATAGATAGATAGATAGATAGATAGATAGATAGATAGATAGATAGATAGATAGATCGACAGATAGATAGATAGATAGATAGATAGATAGATAGATAGATAGATAGATAGCGCACAAACTTCAATAAGTGAAGAGTCAACACTCAGCAAGTAATTTTTCAATGAATTTATTTTTCTTTAGTGTAGGCACATCACAAAGTCAACCCAACCAGGCTATTAGTTTGTTCAGAGAAGAAAGAACCTTTCTTCACTTTTTACCATTTTGTACATGTCTCGAAAGTTCGGTCTACATCTATTGCAAGTGAGAATTCCTCCTTTAAGGGATTTTTAACGAGTTAGTTCATCTGTGAGTTCACCTGTGTGCTCAAAGCCTCCTTTTCAGTGTTTTTCCTAATTTCATCTGCTCGATACTGACGATAGGCTTCCTTGATATAAGTTATATAAGTTTTAACGTGATGTAGGTAATGCAATTTATCCTTATGCATTTATGTTTTCGACAACTTGTCTCAGCTGTCCAATTGGTTTCTTTCATGATTTTGAGTTTAATTTTACAACATGGAGCATAGTGAGAGTGTACCCTACATTTTAGTGATTTGCAGGAGGGTGGCAGATAATTGTGCATGCTAGAGGTATCCAACTAAAACAAAGAGTTGCAGGAGCCGTTTCTGTGTTCCTAAAATGACATGAACTCTGGGGAGGTCCTGCAAGAGGTTATATACAGCAATGTTAAGTGTGTGTTTAGTTTTCAAAATTTTGAGAGGTGCGGCGGATATCTATTGGTCTGTAGGAATGTGTAGCCAGAAATTAATCGAAAGATGGTCAGAGAAGACAATAGGAGTGATGTTAGTAATCGTCAGGTTTGAATTCCCACCCCCAAAAAAATACCATCATCAGTGTGCCCTTTAAAGTGGGTGGGGTTTAGAACAAATTGAGTAAATCACAGCAGTTTTCACTTCAAGGCTTCTTTCGTGGGTCTGAGAGGTATCATTTGCCCATTGTGTAAAGACACACACACCTCATACATTCTATTAAGTAAATGATCGTAGGCAGTTTGATATAATTCAATAAAATCTGTGGATCAATCCCCCTACTCATTCTCTTAAGTAAGGTTGCCAGTTCCTCTTTGTGAGTAGGTTTACGTTCATTCTGCTGCTCCTCCGGTCATGGTTTATCTCCTTTGTCATTCCTTGGTCACCCGCTGGTCACCCGGAAATTATTTTCCTTATTGGGGTAGACTTACAAGACTGCAATGTCAGGAGGTGGCTTTGAAAAAACGTTGTTTACAGCTAACTGGGCACGTTGTAATGTTCTTCTGTCATCTGCTGCCTGATGTGGAACGTCAGAGTCAACTTCCCTATTTAAGAGTCAAGAAACCATCCTTTCAATCATCATGTGATCAACAAATAACCAGCATGTGCAAGCTGAATAATATTTTATAATAACAACATTTAGGACCTTGAGACAATTGTCTCTTGTTCAAATATTTTTACATGACACATGAAACATTTTTGTAGATGCAGTAGGTGATGGCGGTCTGCATGAAACACAGAACCCAGTGGAATGATTTTCCTAAACAACTTGGATTTAAATTAATTTTTTATGATGAAAAAAATATAATGTATCACGGTTGTAAAAGTAATGTTGTTTTCCATTTGATTTAAATAAGCGACATATTTTTCGAATAATAATTGAATACCATGCTAGATTATCTTAAGAGTGTAAGCGTACGGTGATTAAATTACTATAAGGATAATCAATTCTATGTTCTAGGTACATTATTGTTTTATATAAACCAAGGAAAATGTGGGCAGAGTATATCAACTAAGAATGTGACTCATGGACCTTAGAGAAATTAGAGATTAGTGCCAGCATCTTCCACGTCCTGCTCATGGTGAATGAATGCAGATAAATTTTGGATTTACACGGTAAATATCTGGAAATCATCAGTGGCGGCCGCCACAACACGAAGGTGGGGGGGCAGGGAGTAGACAGGCGGGTGGGAGGGGACGGGAAAGAAAAAATTATAATTTTAAACAAGGTACCTTTTCCCCGCAGCCTCCAACACTGACGGCCGCCTCGGAGCTCTCCCAGCAGTCTCTGGGAAGGCAGAGGTTGCTCAGCCAATCCTGGCGCTACTCTTCCACTAGGAGCGCAGCACCAAGATTGGTCTGAGCGGCCTGCTCTGCTGCTCAGACACTGCCTGTGAACCTGCGGCATTTCTCCAACCCAGCTGTGAACACAGCTAGGTTGGAGAAATAGAGGTGCACATGTATGTTTGACCGGCCAAACATACATGCGCACTTCTAAGTCCCACCACCTAATATTGTTTCATTATCATTTTATTTTTCTGTGACTGACTCTGGCGAGTGGGGCAACGCTCCTCCGCCATTATGGAGGAGCCGCCCCATATATTCTCAACACTGTTGGGGAGAGGAGTTTGCCTAACGGCTAGGGTGGTCGACCTCGAATCTGGGGAACTGGGTTTGAGTCTCAGCAATGACGCTGAAAATCCTGTGATTCTGGGCAAATCACTTAATCTGCCCGTGCCTAACAAAAATGAATGTGTCCTCATGTAATGCAACTGGTGCTATGTAAAGCGCTCTGATACCCGATTCGGGCTATAAAAAAATTCCGTAAGAAAAAAATAAACTTCATATAGAATATTTGAAATATGTAGAAGGGTGTCGTCTGGGTTTTAATTTAACTCTATTAACAAAATGTGATATGTTCCGAATAAGAGAAAAAATACTCACTGTAACATGTCTGCTTTACCGAGCACAAACACTCCTGTGTAGTTTATGGAGCAGATCAAATATGTATATCACCCTTTATAACTCTGAAGAGGTAGCAAATCACTTTGGCTCACATTGAGTTCTTTTTTGGTCTCTTTAGCGTGCCTTGTTGAAGGGTGTTGATTGTAGTTAGGTCTATATGGGAGGTATTTGTTGAGGTGCAGGTGTTTCAGAGACTTCCTGTAAACATGGTGATGCAACCGGTAGCTGTGCATAAGCATGATGTGTCATAGAAGAGTCTGCCAGTACATACTTACCATTTTGTTTAGAAGAGGTCCGCGTCATACAAATAATATGTGTCAAGAACCAGGTCTTTAATGCTCTATGGGATTTAAGGTGTTTGTGAAATATTCTAGAAAGAAGCAAATTCAGTATCCTAGCCGGTTGAGCTAAGGAGCAGCTTGGACCTGTGTAAGACTTTTAACACATGGCTTTGGGTATTTAAGCAACTGAGATCAGGCTAGGATCATGAGAACAGGACAGCTGGAAGTTGGCAAAAGGCTCCGCTTCACCAAAGCCGAAATGTTTAGGCTATACAGTGCCATGTGAAGCTCCTATGACATTCATCACTTTGAACTTCAAGGCCTCATTCCAACAAGACGTGGGGCCCGATTCACAGAATTAACTTAAGACTAAATCCTAAACTTACTACTTTGTGGTATTCACAGAATGCACTTACTACTTTTGGTATTCACAGACTGCACTTACTACTTTTGGTATTCACAGAATGGATTTATGACTACTAACTTTACGTCCGCACTCGGGCCGGAAATTCCGGCCCGGAGGCGGGGCATCCGGGCCAGAGGCGGAGCTTCCGGGCCGGAGGCGGAGCTTCCGGCCCGGAGGTGGAGATTTCGGCCATGGCTAAATCTCCGCCACCGGCCGGTATCCCCACCTCCTGGCCGGAAGCTCCGACTCCGGCCCGGAAGCCCTGCCTCCGGGCCGGAAGCTCCGCCTCCGGGCCGGAATTTCCGGCCCGAGTGCGGACGTAAAGTTAGTAGTCATAAATCCATTCTGTGAATACCAAAAGTAGTAAGTGCAGTCTGTGAATACCAAAAGTAGTAAGTGCATTCTGTGAATACCAAAAAGTAGTAAGTTTAGGATTTAGTCTTAAGTTCATTCTGTGAATCGGGCCCACAATTTTTACTTCCTGGCCAGATCATGGTTCACTTGTTGGAGTGGGGGCCATTACTAATTTAGTCCTCATTGGTTATTATGTTTGTCATATAGATAGACAAATTGGTGGGAGTGGGGAATGCTCTATAAAAAATATCTTGCCATTTTCTAGCCACCCAGTTTTGACACTCTTCTTGGTTGTGAACATCTCGTTCTTAACTTATCTGTTACTTCTCAACACTCTACCACTTTGGTTGTCTGTCACAACCATAATAAACACCCTGATCGATTGGGTGTCTGACCTCATTGTTACGTCTCGCCTGTTGTAGCCCCGGTGTCAATTTGTGAGTAGACTCCACATTCTTCTTTATATCCTCCTTGGCAGATTGGGATTTACTCACTTTGTTCTAGATCCCACCCACTTCAAAGGGCACACTGTTGATGGTATTTTTTTTTGTGGGAATTCAAACCTGATGATTACTAACATCACTACTATTGCCTACTACGACCATGTTTAGATTAATTTCAAGCTACACCTTCCTATAGACCAATATCCCCTGCACCTATCAAAACTTGGAAAACTAAACACACACTTAACATTGCTGTATATAACCTTTCGCAGGACCTCCCCAGAGTTCATGCCATTTTAGGAGCACAGAAACCGCTCCTGCAACTCTTTGCTTTAGTTGGTTACCTCTACCTTGCACAATTATCTGTCAGCCTCCTGCAAACCACTAAAATTTAGGGTACAGTCTCACTATGCTCCATGTTTTAAAATTAAATTCAAAATCATGAATTAAAGGACAGCTGAGACAAGTTGTCAGAAACATAAATGCACAAGGATAAATTACATTACCTATATCAGGTTAAAACTTATATTACTTATATCAAGGAAGCGGATCATCAGTATTGGGCAAATGAAATTAGGAAAGGCAAAAATCCAAGTAAAAAAAAAATGTTAACTACTAACTTCAATTACAAACCCTTAATATTTTTATGATAGAGTAACCTCCATCCTGCAGCTTTGCTAGGAATTTAATCACCCATGCTTGGCTGTGGGATCCAAATGAACCCTGCACCTCTTTTATTCTCCACCCTCTATCACCATAATATGCGGAACCCATTTTGGGGAATCGTAAACCTTCTAAGTCTATTATCGGTCCTGCTGTAACTTAGCTCTGTAAAGAGCATGCACCTCTTTTGCATCGCTAATGTGCCAGATTATCAACTGGACTACCACTGAGAGTAGTATTCCCAAATGCCTAATTTGCCCAACCTTAATTCTTCAGATTCAAAAAACATTATAGCTAAACAGATTCAAGCCCATTTGGGCAAACACAGTTGTTTGTTGCCGCTTCAATCTGTTTTTTGCCTAATCATAGAACCAAAAAGTGTCTTTTGGCCTTCTGAGACGATGCCCATAGAAATGATAATGATAGATACTGATCTCTGCTCATCAGGTTTAGCCTATCATGACATGACATGCTTAGTATATCATTGCATCTCACACTGTGGACCACTAAATCCTGCTTAATGGGTTATCCATGGTTGTTAATGGTGATCATATGATGATTAATTGGTAATTTCCTTTCTCTCCCCAAAGCGTTAGTTTTTCCCTTGGCTTCTTCCTCTCCCAAGAGGACTACACCATTTGCAGGTTCCACATGGATTTACCCTTTTCTGAGCCTGGTTAATCATATTGCTCTTCTGTTTAAAATGTTTTAGATCACACTTATGTGCTTGTGCAGTCTTATGTCAATGAGACCCAGCTTCATCTACATTCCTTGAACGATTCACTCCAATTGAGCATCTGCATATCTCCCTGAGACCCTCAGGAATGGATGAACTCTTACTACTGCCAACTCCATGGTATCAAAAAGGTTATTTTGTTTGAGACTGAGCCATTTGGGTTTCACTTCATTCTCCATCCAACTTTGATCAAACCATCAAGACCGCTAATAGATGCAGTCAGTGGTTGGAAGACATTTTTAGAGATGACCAGACTCCGATCTAAGATACCTCGTCTCTCCATTGAGTATAAATCCTTGTCAGTGAGAGTACTTATTAACTCCAGACTGTTCTATTGCAATCAGTGCTATGCAGAATGCTTGCCTTCAGAGGGAGCAGAAGGCGGAAGTCAAGATAATCATTGCACTGCTACAGGGACCTTGTGTCCACAGCCATAAGGTATTTGCACTGGCTTCAGGTGAGGAGGAGGATTGCTTTTAAAGTAAGCTGCTGGGTGTTTAAATATGAGAACCAATCAGCTCCTCCTTACCTAGCCAATTGTATTAACCCTTACATGCCCAGAAAGGAGCTGCGCAGCCAGGGGAAACAGTTGTTCTGTATTTCACATTGAAAAACGTAAAAGAAAGGTCGAAAGGGCTTTCGGCCCTTGGCCCAGAAATTTTAAAAGCACTCAAGGAACTACTTAAGCTAATGGCAAATGACACATGGTACCTTAGTCTGAGAATCTGGGGTACGGAAGCTGCAGGACACCAGGTAACCATTGGCACATTTTGGGCTATTGAGTTACAGCTGCTCTGTAACCAAATGAACCAGATGTCTCCGATACCATAGGAAGCGGTTTTACATTGTGAACTCTCTGACAAATTCCATAAGAAGATTGTTTACATTGTGAACCCTCAGAAACATGCAATGGTAAACAGTTTAACACTGACAAAAGCAAGCAGGTGCGACTGGTGAAGTTTGAAAGTGGTGGGGTGTAAAATGAACGGACCCCTAGCCAGGACTTTATGTTTTGAGGGGTCTGGTCCGAAGTAGTGACTACAGTATAAAGAAAGGGGAGTATTTATTTGAGGAAAATATTTTTTTAAACTGCTAACATATACTATGATTGGAAATTACACAATCCATTCTCCTTTCTCCTTGTTGAGTATGCTATTGTTTTCGCCTAAGGAATGTTTGACAACTATGTGAACAGACATGATTTTGAAAGCTATAGGGCATACCTGGGTTTGACCTTCCCCCGCAAATTGTTACTGTACAAGGATGCTGCAAGTGACTGCACTTCAAAGCACACTGTACCACTAACGTTCAAAATAGGATGGCTTGAATACACAACTTTCAAAGGGCTTGGTTATTCTCCCCAAAGCACTGTGTTTCACAGTGCATTGTATAAACTGTCATTATAACGTATAATTTCATGTAAGGGCAATAGCAATGTGACACTGATGTTACAAGTCAATATATATTTTAAATATAATAGCATTGTGCACACTTTCATGGCAATGTGTGCTTTATTTGCTGGGGGACTATGAATGCAAGAATTGAGGCAATATTGGTTACCCCAATCTCCTTCTGAGGCTTGAGCCTGTGATATCAGGAATCTAAGGGGAATAGGTAAAATTACATAACATCACACATGTTTGTATTTGAAAAGCTCATATTTACCCATTGGGATACCTTGGCACTAAATAATTGATGTTTATTGATACCCAACCTTATGGTACTCATGTCATTGGCCTCAGAAGTTAAGAGGCTGATTGGACCCACCAGCATTTGAACCCAGTAAATGGATCATTGCTTGTACTCTGATCAAGAGGCAGGTGGTGAACTTTCAAAGTTGTGGTGCTTAAATATCTGCCTTGAGTTGGACTGAGCAAGAAAAACTTATTTTATTGGTGGTAGTGGGAGAGGAGGGACTGAATTAGGACAACAGCACAATTTCCACATTATTCGGCCCATAGTTTGAGGTTCTGAAGGGGCAGGAATAAAATTACCATGGGTTCACCTTCCCCAAGTAATGTTTTGAGCAACTTTAGCAACGTAGTACTTTTTTTAGCACAATCTCCATAAATTGGCTAGAGAGGTGCTTGCATTGTGGACAGTTAAAAAAAGTCTTATTATGCAAAGTCACACACACACTATGATTTTTCAAGATGTATGTTGCATCTATCCTCACTAAAGGCACTATTCCCACAGGTAAATTTGGTTGTAAAGTTAGTTTTATGACCAGAAAAGGCTCCTGGTAGACATAAGCCTATTTACGGTGGGTGTCTCAACCAAACATGAGCACCAAGTCTTACTAACTGTCATGAATTATCAATCGAATATAAGCTAGAGTGACATGGTGGGCAAAAAACCATGGACTGGAATCCAGTTTCGCACAGTCACCGGGAACTGAGGTTAATTCAAGCATTCCATCCATCACCTTGTTCTTTGTTGCATTTGATGCCCTGGGTGCAACGGGAATGCTCAGACATGGGTCGTGTGCGCACTGTGCCATAGGACTCAGGCTACTCCTTAATGATGAGGCCCAAACATGGTGAAGCTAGTCTGAGATTGCTCATGTTCTACTCTGAAGGGCGCCATGCCTGGCAGTCTGGGATGGACTGTTTCCATGAGGAGCAGGGTAATTACTGATTTGCGGGAAATCAACCTGTAGCTGGAGTGGCACGGTGGGTGAAAAATGATGGATTGGGTTGTAGCCCGATTGATTGACAGTCGTTGAGATTAATTCAAGCTTTCTATACATCACCTTGTTGTTTCTTGTTTTCTCTGATAGCAGAGGAGGGAGAGATCAGGGGAGGTTTGGTGCATGCACTTCTTATCACTCATGAAAATCTGTTGAGGTTTTCTTTTTAGGTCTCGGCTAGCGATGGCTGCGCTTGCGCAGTCTCGCTCGCGAGACATAATGACTTGGGTGAAGAGGGGCTTGAACCCGCCCCTCTTCTTCCCTGTTCTCCATTGGCTGGCCTAGTAAATGCTGGCCAGCCATTGGAGAAGAGGTCCCGTCACTCTAATCCTGCCCCGTCCTTTTCGGATCGGGGGGCGTGTTTTTTGCGAGAAGTCTCAGGGAGGAGACAACAGCAAAACACGCCCCCCAATCCGAAAAGGACACTCCCTTTCTCCGAGGCATTTTCTGCTGTGCCTCGGAGAAAGGCGGTGGTGTCCCGGCGTCCGGACGCATTTGTTAATTGCCAGGTCGCGATCTTCTCATTAGGTGCGTGCTTGTTGTTGTATTTTGTCAAGCTGGACATTAAGGTCTATTTATATTTTAAACATTTTTATATGTGCGTATGTATAGCCTCACGACTGCCTCTACGTAACTAGCGCGTAGGACATATCGTCAGTGGCGTGGAGCGAAGACTGCTCCGTTGATTGGTTTATTTTGCTCGCAATTTTTGTTTTTGATTGGCCGCAAATGTTACAGCTTATCCTCAGTGGTTGCCTTCTTCAGTGCGGTACATGATTGGCTGTTAAGATTTGCGGGGCGGGCGGACTCGCCCTCATACCGCCTCTTTTTTTGCAGGAGATAATGAGCGGCAACTGAACGAAAACAAACAAGGTGAGGCGCGCCTGGTAGAGGGGGGGTACTTAAGCGCAGCGGCGTATCACAGGAAAATGGAGGACGCTCTAGGCCTACAGCCTGTGCTCGAGTAGTTTTGGGGGCGGTTTTCCCAGTACTTCTAGGCTAATTACACACGCTGCAGAGACTACTGACAATGGTATCCGTGAACGAATATTGGTCATGGGGCACGAGATGCGTTTAAAAAAAAAATGTATTAGTGTACACCGTGGTCAAGCGCACGTACTTGACCGACAGGATGTTTTATTGTTCGCCCCGTTCCCTTTAACCAGCAATCACCCAGCCGCCCCTCCACTCTAAGCGTACTGCTTTTTAGCACCGCGGGGGAGCACTGATGCTAGAGTTCTGCCCCGGTCTTTTTCAGCTCTCTCTCCACTTCTAGCTCTCTCTCCCTCTATTGCTTCGCTCCCACCAGCTCTGTGTTACTCTCCACTGTCTGCTTCTCTCTAACCCGTACCGCAACGTGTTGCTGTCCCATCTGCCTTTTTGGTGCCCCCTCTGCTTCTCCCCATCCGTGGGCGTTGGTCTCCCGTTACCATACATGCCAACATTTTAGAAATTGAAAATGGGGGATTATGAAAAGAATATCAGGGAGTGTATTTTCCTCATTGACTTCTATTGAAGCAGAGGTTAATTTCAGGCAGAACTTGGAAGACAGCCCAAACAAGCATTTGCAATGCAATAGGTCTCGCATTTTTTTAGAGTTAGAGTTATTGGCGTTGTAATGGAAATGTATTTTACTTATGTGAGAGCAAGTGCGAAAATGATAGAAAGGGAGAGCGAGTTGCTACATAGAGATAGTTCGAGTTATCTGCGTATACAAGTGTGAGGTAGAGTGAAGAGAGAGAGAAAGAGAATGAGATAGAGATTGAAAAGAGAGTTAGAGAAAGGTAGAGTTACATGCTGGAGGCCGGGGATACTTGTAAAAAGCATAGTCAGGGTGAAGCTGCTCCCAAAGCTACTGATATATATTTTGGTGTCACGTTGTGTTGTCATACTTTATATATTTATTATTGCAATGCAAAAACAATCTATGGACGCATCATGGTGGTCCATGTAGGTTATGTATTTGTTGTTCAGGTTTAGAAGACTCATGTAGGCTTCATGTTATTAAATGCGTTAATGCACTTAACTTTCACAGATCAGTAAGCATAATGGTGTTGCTCATTAAAAATTCTGACGGGGACCAGGTATTGCTTGGATATGCAGGTTCCCAAGTCCATTTGAGTTGCTGCGGTATATGTGTGCGTCCCTGCGGCATCAGACGATATAAGAGCGGCAGAAACAGCGGGACAATGTAAGAGGCGCGGGGGTCAAAGAGGACAGATGAATGTAAAAGGGACAGACCAGCAAAAATAAGTGGCGGCCCAGTGTGATGACGTATGCACGTGTATGCCTTGCCTTTTTTTTTTATTATTTACGATTTCAAGATGTCGAATGTCACCTTTAGCAGTCAATTTATTTTTGAAAAAGACAGGTAATTTCTGATGTATATGTTTCCCTCGTCTTCATTTTGCTTGCAACTAAGTGTCACCCATAATCGCTGAATGCCACTCAGAATTAAAGTAAAGTTATGAAAATGTCATACACAAGCAATATGAAACCTTGGCATCTATGCGTCTCCGCTGATGCGGTCTGAAGGTGGCGTGGGGGGGGGGGGGGCTTTTGCGGCCTCTCTGCTGATGCTGTCTAAAGGCGGGGTGGGGGGCAGAACACAGCTGGGCTGCGAGGCCTCTCTGCTGATGCTGTCCGAAGGTGGTGGTTGAGGGGGCAGAAGAGGGCTGTGCTGCGTGGCCTCTCTGCTGATACTGTCCGAAGGCAGCATGGGAGGGGGGCAGGGGGAAGCAGAAGGCTGAGCTACAGAGTCCTCTCAGCCGATGCCATCTGGGAGGGGGAGGCTGACTCGGGACTGTTGTGGCCTTTCTGCTCACGCTGTTCAAGGGGAGGTTGGAAACAACAGCGGGCTGTGTGACAGGCGAAAGTGAAAGACGAGTGCTTTCAGGCTGCCAAATGGTGCGCGCGCCCGGCACACATGCACAGTAGTTGGCGGCCTGAAAGCACTCGTTTGCACTTCCAAAAGTGCTTACTATAAGTCTCGCCAGAACAGCGCTAAAGCGCTGTCTCAGGCGAGACCTAAAAAGTAATTGTTTGGCTTCGAAATTCGGGAGTCTCCCGTCTGAATCTGGTATAGTGGCATGTATGCATCACCTGTTTTACTCACCCTCAACGGATCCATGTTGCTGTCCCATCTATTCCCCCCGTGTGTTTGCTCATTGTCTTATCCGTCTCCCCTGCGTTGTTCTACCCAGAGTGCGTTTTTTGCTCCATCCCGCTCTGTGTTGCTCCCACCCTGGCCAGCTCACTCCCCACCCCCCAAACAACACAACGCACTTTCGCCCTACGATTGCAACTTTTTTTACATTTACCAGTGCATCGCAGATCTGTCCACTAAAAAAACACGCTATTTTGTAATGCACGCACATGTATAATCATGCATGTCGCAATAACTTGCCTCGCCGAGCACATCAATTTTTTTAATGTATTAATAAAAATGCCGCATAGCGTCAGCTGCCAACGCTGTACAGCACTGTCAAAAATAATTGCCAAATCCAATAGGTCTGTAAGGCAAGACCTATAGGTTTTATCATTCTTGTATTTCCAGTGGGAACAAGCCAATTTGAAGGTCATTTGTTGTAATTTGGCGCGCTCCTTTGACTATGTATGGTGGCATCATAAAACATCTGCGTACAATAACCTTAACGCCCCATGGCCTCTTGAATGCTATCCTGGAATTGCAACTAAGTACATTGTTCCTGCATTTAAAGAACGCTTATGGATCTTTAATGAGCTTTGAAAACTTTATAGATTGGACTGAACTGTTTGCTGCTGCGTTATAATTATGGATTCCTGTTACGTGTTCTCCCATCAGCCTCACTTGCGCTGTTCTGATTAGATGTCACCAGGTCCTCAACTAGGGTGAGACCTTTGTATTTTCTCGGCTGAATCTTACTGTTTGCACAAAATCCTAATAAAGACTTTCTGAAATAAAAGTAAGTCACAAGAGTAAACTGTCCCGGTAATGACTGGCCTTTGGAGGTGGTGAAATAGACCTATTTAATATATTAAAAAGAAGCAATGCAGTCATGAGAACCAGTGGCATAACGGTTAATGATGTCCCCCACACCTCCTGCAGGATGACCATAATCCAGATATCTACCAGATATACATAGGCCTCAGGCTGAATGGGGGCCCCCTCCGCCGGAATACACGCAAGAAATGAATAACGTTTGTGCAGTCTAAGGTGGTGGTTTGTAGTTTATTCGAGGTTCAGTATTGGATTTAAGACCGATGTCATGTATCATGAATGTAGATAGTTGCTTTTCCCTTGACTGATGCGCTGTACATCTTGTCAAGTATGCAGATGTTTTAACTCTCTACGAAGGTTGAAAGTGCATTTGTGTGATGGTGTTTATTTTGTGTGTTTTTGTAGGATGATTGACTGAACAAAGCTTTGCATTATCTGTGCAGAGTAAAAACAGAAACCTGTATGTAAGTCATGAGGTTGTTACAGGAGGCAGACCCCAGCCCCTCCCTGTAATGCACAGGGCTGTAAAAGAGAGAGCCACTTAAAGGGCTGTAAATGGCGTTTGTACTGAAGCCCGCCCCTCCTCTGTGTAACTGAAAGCTTTATAGGGCGCTCTGCTGGGACATCACCTCCCCTGTTTTCTTTCTGTGTTTTACTGTAGTTTATAAAGCGCTGTAAGCTGGGGGGATTAAACCTGGGTGGCGGGGTCCTTCCTGTGTTTGATTCACCAGTGCAGGAAGTGAGCTTCCCTTGTGATGATGCGCATCCTGGGGGGTCTGCAGCTTGGGTCCCTTTACAGTCTCCTCTGCAGCCAGGGCCTTGCCCGTCTTTCGACTGTTGCTGACAAGATGTCGGATGCCCCTGCAAGGGCCGCTCTTTAAACGGTGGCTTAGAGCTGTAGTGGATGAAATGACCTGAAAATGTAAGATGCCTACTCTCCTCGATGGCTCTGAATGCCATCATAACCCTCTACAACGAATAGCCAGGTGCCCTGCAATGAACCTTGGATTCTGTTCTCCCACTCTGGGCAAGGTGGCAATGGGTCGATTGTCCATCTTCCATGGCAGATAACAAATCCAGGTTTCTCTGGTATCTTGCCTTCCTGCCGTAGAGTACCAAACAAGCATTTACAATGCAACGGTCTCGGCATTGTTAAAGTTAGAGCTATTGGCATTGCTCATGACAATGCCGTTTCTTTAAATGTTTAAAAACAAAAACATAAACAAAAATAATGTCATGAGCAATGCCAATAGCTCTAACTTTACCAATGCCGAGACCATTGCATTGTAAATGCTTGTTTCTATGTACATTGGTGAAAAGGGTAGGAGGATCTGACACTTGATTTCAACATGGGTAGTTTGTGCAGCATGTGACATCCGATCCAAAAGTAATGTGGTTATGGTGTTCAAACTGGATCAGCTTCAGGCGGAAGCATGTTCTACCTCCCAAGACGCAGACTTGCAGAACGTAGGAGCACGCATTGCATTCAGCTGCATATACAGGAGCAGAGCATTCTGTCACTCCTAACAGCTGTACACTGTAGGAGCACCTCCTAACCCCCTGGTAGCAGTACCAGCTCACTGGAAGCACATGTGCTGGCTTCAACGCAGCACATTAGAAACACAGGAATATGTCCTACCTAAACCCAAGCTGCTGCAAAACCTGTACACCTTGGAAGCATGTCCTGCCTTCATAGCCAACTACAGCACCTATGTGCCGCAGGGACATGCCCTGGTTATATGTTTGCTATCAGCCTACCTAAGCATTGCAGGAGTTAGCCCAGATTTAACAAGACAGTACCACAAGTTTAGGTTCACCATGTCCATAATAACCACATGTATCAGCTTTGTGGAAACCTCCTGGCTCTGCACCTAACCACCTCTGCTGAAGCTGCTCTAGTACTTTACTGACTTTACATACAGTGGACTTGCATAACCAGTCCTCTTTCCATAACCTTGCAGCAACTCATCTCCCTTTCTGCCTGACATCTCGCTTTGCACTTTACTCTCTCCTCTCTAGTCAGCTTCCTCTTTATCATCCATTCATACTTTCTCTCATTCTGCCCTTCCCTTTTCTCTCTATTATGGACTTTTCATCAGTCCACAACATGTAAAGTTCTTAGTTTGTCCATGTGTGGCATTTCTATGATTCCATTATGTTAAGTTTTTAGAATTCATAATGCTCGGATGGAGCACAGATCCCTTCAGTGCATTTCACGATCAAGCTTCACAGAGTGGGAGGGGTCAACGCAGGCGGCCACTGCGCTGCCATATCAGGGATACAGGTGCAGCAACTTGGATCAAGTGGACCGCAGACAGACAGACTTAGCATGCATGAGCTGAAACTGAGATCTTTTCCTGTTGCATCTCAGTCTGTCAAGAGTAAGATAATAAAGGAGAGCAAAGAGCAGTAGAGCTCGACAGTCGTGGCTCTTGTCATCAAGGGTATCCTTACGGAGTTCATCAGCAGTAGTTCCTTTACACTATCTATGAAGTGAAGCTAATACCGTGCTGCTGGACCACAAAGGAACTAGGATGCTGTGTGAGGCAATATCCATACTTTCCTTGATGTTACAAATCGGAAAACTTTGCATTCTCTCTCCTTCATCTCTCCCTTTGTTGTCTCCCACCTCTTCAATTTTGACTCTCATCTTTCTGTCTCTCTGTCACATCCCCTTCTTAATTTCCTCTTTCCCTTTCATAATCTCTTGCTCTCTCCTCTCCACTCACCATCTTTATCCTATAACTCCACTCTGTCTCTTCCTCCTGCTCCCTCAGTGTTCTCCGTGCTTTCTCTCTTTCTGCCCTCTGTGTCTCTCCTTCTGTAGTTCTTTCTTCATTCCATCTCTATTTTCTTTCCACTCTTCTTGGGATCCCTTCATTTGTTTCTCCTATCACCCCTCTTCCTTCTCCCTCCTTTTACCTCCTCCCCTTGAACACATTATTCTCCCCTTTCTTAGATTTGTCCATATGTGACTCTCCCTTTTCTCCTTTCATCTCGTTCTTCCCTTTGTCTGCTCCTCTCTCTTGCTACTTTCTCTTCCTCTATTCCAGCTCATTTTCTCTTGTTTCTCCCTCACATCCCTCCCTCTTACCTGCTCTTTCTTCGCTCTCACACCTCCGTTTATCTCACTCTGCTCCCCTAACATTTCACCCCCCTCCTTTTGTCTCTTTCCCTCTCCTTCATTTGTCTTTTCATTCTCACATTCCCCCATACTCTTTTGTCTCAAACTGTTTATCCTTTCACCTTCCCCCTCTTTCCTCCCTCCTTCTCTTTCTGTCTCCTCTCTGTGTTGCTCATGGTGATTTCTGTAGATATGGGTTGCTCCTGCTGATAGTGTGAAAGGCTTTCTCTTATAGCAAGCAGCCCTGACCAGAGCATGCATTTTGAGAGCCGGCAATGAAGTACACTTAAAAGGCCAGGAACGTTTGGAATTTAAGTGTGGGTATATAAACATGCATCTGTATTTGGAAAACAGGTCGCTTTCAACACATAAAAACAAAACCTTCTTCCTTATTTAAAAAAACAAACAATTTTTAACACAGCAGCACACCAGTCCTGTGTTTTTAGTGTTCTAGGCACTGTGAGTTTGTAGTTTTAGGGCTATTTGCAGGGGCAATGACCTACCCCTTGAGTATGGTGATGGAGTCTCAGGGAGAGGGGCCCAGCTTCCCATCATGACACTTCTGATTCCAAGACCAGAACTCCATTAGGGTAGTGTCAGCCTGGCAACAAGCATTGGTAGATGCATTAGGTTTCGCCTGTGTTTAATATTATGATTTTTTTTTTTTGTGATTTGTAGTTTTGTGCGTAGATGCGCAATATAAGTTACTGAAACTCCGTTAAAGTGTTATAAGTTGTTTATTGACAAAGGCAATATATTGTGCTGTTACTGGTGTGTTTTTTAAAGCAGGGATATTAGGTAAAGGGAGGAGGGGACAGTGAAAAGAAAAATACCTGATAAGGAGGTTTGAACTGGGTAAACAGTATGCACAATACCCAAAATATAATAATTTGTATAACGGCATTGGTGACAACACGCATAAAACGCGTGCTTCTGGCATGATAATATTTCATAGAATGCGTTCTACATAAAAGCAAGATAAATAGTTGAGAGGCATCGGAGATGAAAAAGTTTAAGAAAAGCAGAACTTACAGGCAACAAACATGCATAAAATGTGTGCTGAAGCCATGACAATATTTCACAAAATACATAGGTCCAAAAACAAGATAAAGGCATTGGAGGCAAGAATGTAAAAAAATAATGTACAGCCAACAAGCAGATTAGAAATGCATGCAGACAGACCTAGACAATCTACAAAAAAAAAAGGACATTAGAAATGCATGCAAACAGGAGAAGACAAACATCATAAAATAAATGGTAAAAACAAAACAATGTACCTCGGCACTCTCCACGTAACTTATAGTTGTCATATAGTATTAAACAATTGCAATTAAATATCTGTTATGACTGCTCACAGGAAACCAATCCATACAAATAGATTGCTACACACTGTCTTTTAATGTCAATTTTGACGTTTCATACAAAAGTGCATAGCCACTAGCCAGGGTGTAGTCCAAAACATAAGCAAATATTTCTTGACATAGGTTCTGTTGTCGTTAATAAATACACGGAGGTCAAAATCATGCAGCCTCACTGTTGGTGACGTTGGAAAAACAGCCGATGGGGTTCGCGTAACTAGTTAGCATGGAAGAGTCTCATTCGTTATCGGAATTAACCAGATCAATTGCTCCACAAACTAAGAACGGCCATGCACCACCACCACAGAATCGAGAAAGAACTATCAATCTGTCAATCCTTTCCGTGTCCGGGCCGGTTGAGGTTTCCCGTGTTGGAATAATGTTGTGAGGAAATTAAAAAGCAATTCTGGGGTAAAAATAAATGGAGCGGCGCCCCAGCACCCATGTAAGAGAACCGCCCCTGATAGCAAGAGATTTTATATTGTGAACTCTCTGTCAATTGGAAAAGGAAGGGTTTTTACAATGTGAACTATTTGGCAAACACCAGTGGTACATTTCTAACTCTGGCATATGCAAAAGGAATGGAATCAATACAAATGCCCCTTTTCTTGGTCTGGAACTGGAAAATGTTTGATATCTCCAGAGGGTGATTTAGGGTTCAGGCCAATGTATACTTTTAGATTTCCTAAAATGTTTGATGGTTCTTTTTAGGTAGCAACCCCATGGTCATGTTTATTTATTTTTATTTTAAAGCCAAAAGGCTTTCTTTATGGATTATTAAATGTGGTGACAAATGCAATATGCCTATCATTATACACTGTGAACAATTTGACAAAGCCTGTAGGCTTATCCTAGTTGATTGTGAAAAGCCTCACATTTTCCAATAGCCTAATTATAGGAGCATTGCTGGTTATTAGGACTGTAGCCTTCTGGTGTGTAGATTGTCAAATAGTGCCTCATAGATAATGGGAGCAGACCCCATTTATAGGATGTGCTACCAGCTCTGATATTTCTTTGCAGTACATGATGTGAAACTTCAAAATGAGGGGTTCCAATTTTTAATTCTACCTGAGATAGTAGATTGTGCCATAAATTGGACAAACAGCAAAACCCCAAAAGCATGCACCACCTACAAAACAGCCACCGCAGCACACCACCAGCTCATCAAATCCACAAAAAAGAACTTCCTCCAAGACAGAATCCTCTCCAATGCACACAGCTACAAGGAACTCTTCTCCATCATACAGGAATTTCCCAAACCAACAGCGAAACGACAGACGTGCCACCCTCCCAAGACCTCTGCAACAGACTCAGCTCCTTATTTCACCTCAAGATCAAGACGCTTTACGACAACTTCGACTAACAAGACCTCTGCACCACCTCAACCCCCACACCTAGCGACACCTTCCAACAGACCCTACTCACGTGGGCCCAGCTCATGACAGAAGACACCTTAAAGACCACGAAGAGCATCCACCCTGGAGCACCCTCAGACCCCTGTCTCCCCCACATCTTCCACGGAGCGGCCACAGCCATCACAACCGAGCTACGTCAAATGTTCAACTGCACCCTCAAGATCGCCACATTTCCCGACAACTGGAAGCAAGCTGAAGTCAACCCATTCCTGGAGAAACCCTCCACTGACCAGAAGGACCTCAAGAACTTCAGGCCCATCTTGCTGCTTCAATTCACAGCCAAGGTTATCGAGAAGGCCGTCAACACCCAACTAGCTTCATCGAAGCCACCAACGTCCTAGACATCCCCCAAACCGGATTCTGCAGCAACCACAACACCGAGATCTCCCTCCTTGCTGCCACTGACGACATCCACGTCCTCCTCAACAAGGGGCAAATGACCCTCATCCTCCTGGACCTATCGGCAGCCTTTGACACAGTCTCCCACCGCAAACTAGCCACCTCACACAACGACACCGGCATCTGCAGAAAGGCCCTGGACTGAATATGCTCATTCCTCACAGGCAGAACACAGAGAGTCAGACTCCCGCCCTACCTCTCAGAACCGAAAGAGACCAGATGCGGAGTACCACTGGGATCCTCCCTCAGTCCCACCATCTTCAACATCTACATGGCCCCCCTCGCAACCATCGTCAGAAACCACAGGCTCAACATCGTCTCCTATGCCGATGACATCCAGCTCATCCTCTCCCTTACCAAGGAACCCAACATCACCAGACACAACTTCCAAGAAGGGATGAAAGCTGTCGCCACAAGGATGAAGGAGAGCTGCCTGAAAGTCAACTCAGACAAAACAGAAGTCGTCATCATCGGCTCCACCCCCTCATCTTGGGACGAAACCTGGTGGTCCCCCGCCCTCAATAACCCACCCACCCGGCAGACTATGCACGTAATCTCGGCATCATATTGGACTCATTGCTCACTATGAACCGCCAGATCAATGCCGTATCCTCAGCCTGCTTCAACACCCTCCGCATACTCCGGACGACATTCAGATGGAACCTCTCCGAATCCAAAAAAATGGTCATTCACGCCCTCATCACCAGCAGACAGGACTACGGCAATGCCCTCTATGCCGGAATCAGCAAACAACTCCTCCACAAGCTCCAGATCGTCCAGAACACCACAGCTAGACTAATCCTCAGCATCCCCCGGCACAACCACATCACCCAACACCTCTGCGATCTCCACTGGCTCCCTGTTAAAAGAGGAATAACTTTCAGACTGCGCACGCACACATACAAGGCCCTCCACAACATTGGACCACAATAGCTCAACAACCGTCTCTCCTTCCACGCCCCCAGAGAAACCTCAGTTCAGCTGACCACTCCTTGGCTACCATCGCTTGCATCTACAGAAACAGAGTGGGTGGAAATTCCTTCTCCTACCTCACAGCCAAGACTTGGAATGACCTCCCCCTCCACCTCCCGCAAAGCCCCACATTGCTCCAGTTCAGGAAAGACCTCAAAACCTGACTCTTCAGATGACCCCAACGGAGCTGCACATTCCTCCCATAGTGCCTTGAGACCCTAACGGGTGAGTAGTGCGCTTTACAAATCCCTGATTGATAGATTGATAAATTAATGCTCCTGTTTAAAGAAATATTATTGGTTGTAAATTGGTTTATTGTGAGTCTTTTGTGTGTGTTGCTAAGTCTAGCTTGGCTTACCTAAATATCTAATCTGTTGCCTTCAGATTGTGCAAAATCAGATCCCACATCTGTTACTTAATGTATGTCTGCACGCTTCTGTTAAACACCTGTTGGACTTCCTCCACAGGTTACCAGTGAATAAACTGGTTCTTGTTAAAGACACATTGCATGGTGCTCAAAGTACTTGCAGACATGTGTCCTGGATATTTGTGCTCTCGGCTTCAGCACTAACTGCCCACTCTAATGTTTTGTTCTTCTCATGCACTCTTTGTAACACCCATGTTCTGACTGATATTTCCAGTACCCCATACATAAAAGACCATGCCTGGGTCAGTTCATAGTGTTCTATGTGCCTTAGGAAGTTCAGATTACAGCACATCCAGGCCAGACCTATTGGTGTTGCCAACGCTGGTTGCATTTTGTGTACAAAGGAGTAACTCAAATAAATAAATTCTACTATGCAGGTCGCTTGTGATCTCAGATCTTTGGTGCAAATCGTGTTATGATCTAGCAGGAAGGAGCTGTGTAGTATCTATTATTCACAGCCACTTTATATACATGCAGATGTCACTGGTTAAAAACTGCCACTTTTAAAAACTAATGCGTGCTCAATATTCAAAGAGTTTAAATAAGATACATCAATGGTCACAATATAAAGGTCCTAAATTAATGTTTCCAGTAAGATCAGGTTTCATTACCCCTATACCCACCTCTAGGGTTGCCTCTGTTCTCAAAGAAAAATACCAGCCATTTGTTCATGTTTTAAGATTTTGCAAAGGCCTGTGCATGATACTTCAATAGGACTTTAATTAAAAACAATCCTTGCTTATGTTTAACTCGGCGTTGCTGCCTTTGTTTACTTCAACTATCAGGCATGGGCAATTAAGGCAGCCCCAGAACACAGTTTAAAGTTCTTCTGCTTTAAATTTGCTATTTTAAGTCTGTAGCGATAAAAGGCTGAAGGTGAGTTTCCTAAATTGTGTACCGGAAAGGACGTTAAAACACTGATTCTACCGGTAAAAAAATAAAACCAGCTAGTAACCCTACCTGCTTAATTGTCCCAGCTCATACTAACATGAGGATGTCCGACTCCCACAGGAATATACCGCTAATAATATAAAGAGAAAAAGGCTGTTTTCTTATTTGATAGCTCTTTTGAAAAGATTTTCTTTCCTTTCCATGTTGAAAAACATCCGGGCTTATTTAAAAGCCCCTTGCGCCACCGGTATGTCACTTTTTCCTATGTTAAAAGTGATGCACCAGCAACGCAAGGGGCTTGTAAATAAGCCCCACTGTTTCTTCCGTATAACTCACCAAACCCCTCTGATCAACACCTGCTTTTTGTCTCCTCACAGAGAGGATACTCGTGTGTGCCCCTGACCTCTCCTGCTGCAGTGATCTGCTATTTTCATTTATTTCGCTTGTAACTTTGTTGCCTACTGTGTTGTAACTCTGTTCCTCAGATACTCATCTTTGACGTCTGTGTGCTGTCCTGCTCATGTGTACCAGCTGGGGTTGATGGTGCCACTCGCCTACCCAGTGGGTCAGTCTGTGGTAGTTGGCATTGCCGATCCTCCCATCGCTATCTGATTGAGCACTGGGGGAGTCTTTCAGTGCAATACGTTATTCCTTCCTCGCCCGTCTTCCTTGCCACAGTAATTCACACATGAGCTTTAGGCTCCCACAAAACTCCAAGAAAAAGGTCAGCCTACTAGTCTCCCATCCCTCCTACATTGCCCCAACTTCTATCCACCAATGGGATAAAAGGAGGCACCATTCACCACCAAGACCTGTTTTTTTTGGTTTCTGCACTACTCCGAATGCAGTTTCCAGATTAGAGGTAAGTGGGATTCGAGGTCCTGCTTTAGCAGACTCTGGTATCCCTAGGGTCGAGTTGTGCTGGGCATGCTGGAGTGACCCCATGTTGTGATTTTTGTGACTTTGCGTGCCCCGTGTTCAGTGGTCTTACTGTAGCAGACTCACGGGGAACGCGGTTCCAGCCTTGTCTGTGAGCAGGCCTCTTGCTGAGTCCCTGATTGCCGTGTACTCTGCCGGTCTTGTCTAACTAGAGTGGACTTGCCGTTGAGATGCTGTCTTTCTGTGAGGTGGTTACTCACCTTTCCAGCCTTCACTTGTGCTGCGGTTCACAGCATTCAGGGTAGTAAAGGTTCGTCCTCATCTCTTGTTCCGCTGGTTCCACTTGATTGGACTGTGGGTGTGGCTACATTACAGGCAGCTGTTACAGTTCGCGAGCAGCCCTGGGGGGTCTATTTACTGCTTACAGGTGGTGTGCACCCTTGCTGGACGTGCTGGCTGCCGCCTTGTTGCATTATGGGAATGTTTCTTTGGTGACTGGTACGTTTTCGGCCTCAGGTGTTTGCCAATTCATTCAGTTTATTTATTCCTGTGTTGGACAGTTTTGTGCTGTGCTGCATGATGGAGTCAGGTGACAAAGCATTTGATAAGTCCCATTACGTGGAGGAGGTGGAGACATCGGAGCCTCTTCCTTCTTTAGCTATTATTCAACAGATGATTCAGACTGCTGTGGCTGCTGCAATCCAGGATAGGGAGGCTGTTCCTCCTTCTAAAAAAAAATTGAGGGTGCATCCTGGTCCCGCGCATGAATTTGATGGGGAGGAGGATGTGGAGCTGAAGGGTCGTTATGTGCAGGGTTCTGACTAGAAGGAGGTCCTTCAGCACATTCAGTCTAATTTGTTGTTTCCTGAGGTGGGGTGTCTGAGCAAGACCCATATTTCTCTTACCTATTCATTCTTCGGTTCTGAGGGTTTTGGAATCTGAATGGAAGGATACTGATAAGCATGGGTTTCCCTGTTTTTTGGCGAGGAGCTTTCTTTTGCAGGACTTTGCGGAAAAGCTCCCTGCTTCTGTGAAAGTGGATTCTTTGATGGCTGGGATTACTTCACAGGGTGCTATTATTTCGGAGGATGCTTCTCCGGTGGACTCTGTTGACAGGAAGGTGGATGCGGCTGTTAAGCGTACTTTTGTGGCCTCCAATTTTGCTATTAGAGCTGCAGCGTATTCCTCGTATACTATTCAGTCTTTACTGAAGGACTTCCAGTCTTTGGCTGAGTTGATGGACTAGGGCGAATACATTTCACCCACCCTAGCTCTGGAGCAGAAGGTGCGGCTCTTATCTGACATTTCTTTTGATTCAGTGGGGGCGGTGGCCTCTACCGCTGGCTCTTCTGCCCCTGCTCGCCGCCAGATTTTGATACGTTCTTGGAAGGCGGATGCAAATCAGAAGGGGTTGTTGATGAAAATTCCTTTCTTGGGGGTGAAGCTCTTTGGACCTCCTTTGGAGGATATGGTTAAGAAGTCTGCTGAGGATTGCAAACGTCTGGCTCTGGAGAGGTCATCCCATCCATAGTTCTTTGGTCCCCAGGATACCCAGGATAGACACAGGTCTGCTCTTTGTAACTTACCTGGACATAGAAAGTTGTTAAAGTGTTTTCGAATATGAGGAGAGTGTGCTGGTTGAACTGTTGCATATCTGCGTTCTGTGGATTGTACCTGAAGGAGCAATTATTGTTCAGGGATCTATCTGGGGGTTATGAGATGGTGTAGTTATCTTGGACACAAAATATAACCAAAGGGAAGAAGGTGTGGCAGGTGGAATTGGGGCACAGATATCCTCCCTATGCTAATTAACAAATACATAAAATTGATGTTCCAGAACAACCCTCTATCCTAAAACTGTATTAGGAGTTTTTCAATACTTACCCACCTAGGTGGCATGCTTCATAGTAGGGTTCAGTCCACGCTAGGCGGGCAAGGCAGTGCCGAGAAGGCCCCACATAAACAAGGGAAGCGCTTTTTTAGGAGATCTTTTAACTATATGCGATCCATGGTAATACTGCAGTGACAATAGTGAGTGTCTTGTGCAATGAGCACAAACAACGTGAATACTAACATTGACTGTGGATTCCTACCATAAATTGTGTATTTCGTTGGGATTCATAACAAGGCTAAGATAAATATGAGGACCAATTGAACCCTAATTGTTCTGAGGTCTCTCAACTATGGCCTACATGTTGCAGGCCAGACTGTCTCTCTGGGACATGCGGCATTTCTTCAGGGCCCTATTCTTCTCCCTCTGCTTCATAGGGATGATGCTATTGGTTAATGTCCCTATTACTAATCTGCTAGCCTCTTTGTGCAATACTTGTATGAAAGATCCCCTATGTCGAGACACTCACATGCTTTGAGCAAAGTCAACCCTCACAAACGTAAGTCTCAGTCCATATAGGAATATGGAGGAGTCAAGCATCCAAGCGATTCAAGGTACGAGTCGTCATGGTATGCCAACTTGGAAACCTACCTGCACTCCCTAATCCCAAAACATCTCTGGACCGGCAGGCACAGATAGGTTTTCGGGATGGCTACTATAATGACCAATACCTTGACTGGCTTGGATGCTTGATTCTTATAGGGGACCATACTAATGTTTGCGTAGATCCTCTTTGCTGAAAGCACACTTCGTTGGAGGTTGAAGGGCTCAAGGTTGGATGTTGGGTGCAGTTGTAGTTAGATTCTTTTGTCAAACCAGATGTTGAGGTTCCCTAGAATGTATACGTATGCGACAATGTATCGCATAAGCTCACATTTTAAACTACTCTAAATGAAGGCCTCGGAGCTTGGAAACCATTTTTATATTAGGTCAATTAGAATATTCCAGGCACCTAATTGACTGATGTGCAAATGAGAACAGTTTGTGAATTAGCCAAGTAGACATAAATTGGTGCCGTGTATAAGTGTAACTTGTCATAATTTACACTTGTTTTGTGAAAAGTTCTGAAGATTTCTGCAGTGAAGAGAAGTGTGAGAAGAAGGTAGAAGGTGAAATGAAGTGGGCTCGAGACAAAGAGGAAAGGGAGAGAGTTTGACAGAGGGCACTCTTTTGCAGAAGCACAGGTTAGGATTCAACAATTGGTCCTAGCCACAGCCACTCCTTGAGGACCTGTCTCCATCATGGCCAGCAAGTCAAGGAAGCAAACTTTGCCAGCAAGGTTCCCGCCCTGACACCCACATCCACACAGCAGTGAACACCTCTCAACAGTTGTTTACCCCATAAGGTTCTGGGAAGTCATATTACACCAGTTACATGTAAACCTGCAGTGCATCCTAAGAAAAAATGAAAATCAGCCTCTACCAGCAACAACATTAATGACTAACACGAAAGACAATTGGATAAAATTCAGAGAGAGAAGCAACATTTTAACTAAGTAAACAGCTAAAGTGCACCAAGCAGCTCTGCAATAAAAATATTGACTTTCATGAAGGTACTGCTAGATTCACGTGTGAATCACCAGCCAGAATTGTTTCCAAATACCTGGCACAAGATACGTGTATCTATCCATAAAGAAATAAGCTAACACCTCTGGTCTAATTTAAAAGACAGCAGGAATGGAGAAGCCACGGTGAAACTGGTGGATTTACTGTCCATGCATTCAGCAGCACATCCCGCCTCCACCGTCCACGCTGCCAAGTTGAAGAGGTAATCCTGCCAGTATTGCTGGCGGAGCAATCGCTGACTCAAAAATACAGTAAAATTAAGGATTTCTATAACTTTTCTAAATATTCCTGCCTGTTTGGAAGCAGCCATACTGTTCTATTACAATTATATGCAATGCTTACTTTTTTTTATTTAAAAATCTTATTGTAAGCATATGGCCACCATGTTTACACTTGCCATCTGAATGATACCCTTGACCAAACGGTTTGCCCTCTCCACCAGGCCATGACCTTGTGGATTACAGAGCGCGGTGCAATGGTGTGTAATGCCAAACCTTGACAAAAACATTGTTATCTCTGATGAAATAACTTGTGTGCCGTAATCAGTAATTATCACTGAGGGTACTCCATCTTCCCAAAATATTTCTTTTAAGTTCTCTATCGTGTTTGCTGTAATCTCCCACATAAATATTACACACATCCGTTTGGAATAGGCATCCACCACTACCAATGCAAACCTTCACTCCCCACAAAGCTCATTCATAGGCCGAATAAAGTCAATGCAAATACTATGGCAAGGTTTGACCGTATTGGATATGTGACCCTTGGTGGCTTGTATTCCAGTTTTCAACCTTTTCTCATCCTCTTTACATAACGCACACCTTTCAATCTACAAATGTATTTGTTCATCCAAACTCGTCCACCAGAGCTGGGCCTTAAGTCTCCATTGCGTTAAACTCTGACCTAAATGTCCCTCATGAGCCAATGCTATGAGCTTACTACGCAGGTCCATGTGTGGTACAAGTCTCTCACATCTCGTCACTACACATGGACAATTCTTCCACCACTTTTAAGTATGGTCACACAAATACCTACACACAACTTTCCCTTCTCTGACCTGAACGTAACACTCTCATAACCTCTTTAACCCGTTTACTGCGGCGTAAAATTCGCTGCGGTGCGGGCATTTCCATGCACAGGCAAGGCCGCGTCGGCCAACGGACGTGCGCAGCACTACGGAGGTAGTGCTCACGATAGCCGTTGGCCGACGCATGCATCGAAGGGGTTAAGAACATTATCACTGCCCATAGCACTGCTCCATTCCTCTTCCGTACACGGACCTTCACACACCTCAAGAATTCCGTCTCACTATTATGGCCATCAGACTCACACACTACCAAGGCCATGTCTTTATCAGATCGGCTTTCATGTAGTTTTTCTTTACCACATGGAACCAATCTCCTTATATTCCCTTTTTCCTTACCATCCAACAAAACAGTGTTTCCAAAATATTTCTGTACCCTCTTAGGATTCGAAAATTTTAATTGTCTTTTTCTTACGGCAGTGTGGATCTTGTCTGTTGTGCATATTGTGGAGAGAGCCAATACAGCCACAGTTTTAGGATTTTTAGATAGAACGTTTTGTTTGGAAGGGATTGCGGCTGTGTTGTTATGAGATAATGATGTGCAGTTTGTTGCTGATGCTGCAAAGGCTTATTTTGAGAAGGTTGGTGTGAAGCACAAGTCTGTATCTCTTTGTAATCCTAGTGAGTATAGTATTGTGGAAATGTTTAACCGAGTAATTAAGGGGGTTACTCAGAGTGCGGTTGGAAAGCAGCATCATTGGTGTGTTGCTGTATTGTTGTAAGGAAGGCTGTGTGGGCCTTCAGGGTGACAGCAAATGATACCACAGGCGTGTCCCATTTATGGTAATTAGAGGATGTAAGTTCACTCCGGCGTGGATGTATGGCAGTGCAACAGTAGTCACCTGACCTTGTTAAGAAAACATTGGAAGAGACACATGTAAAGAATAAATCTTACTATGCTACTGCACATAGGGTCAAAGCTGTTCATGTAAGAATTGGAGATTGGGTACAGGTGAAAAAACCTAATAAAGTGTCAAAAGGTGAAAGTCAATTTTTTGCACCGGAACAAGTGGTGGAAACTTTGCAAAATGCTGTCAGACTCAAGAGTGAGAATATGTGGAACCTCAAGTTGGTGGGTTTGGGTTCAATTGATCAGTGGAAGGACCGTGATGGTGAGGTGGTGAGTGGAAGTACGGATTACTTTTGGTTGGAAGATATGGTTGAGCTTACAGGTGAGCAATGCACATCACCATTGGATGAGATCGAGGACGCCCGCGCGTGCCCAGTGTAGGTTTGGGGGAGTGCACCATTGGTGTTGTGGATGGGGTTGATGTGCAAGATCCACACATGGAAGTGTCAGATTGTAAGAAAAGAAAGATGGAGTTCACTGGATGGTTGAAGGATTTGTAGGTTAAGTTAATTGTGTATTCTTTTGTGCACTCAAAATGCTGTAAGAGTTGTGTTTTCTCTTCTATTGCTTCTCTTTATATCTTTTTAGTTGGTACTAGAGGTCATTGGTTAAAATGTATTGCTTTATTTTTATTTATTCTTTAGAGGGGGGATGTGTTATGGTTTGTATAACTTGTTATGGAGTTTGGAATGTGGACAAGGCTTGGTTCCACTGGCCAGCATTCTGTGTGGGACAGTTGCTGTGGCAGAGGGGCTGAGAGGACCTGTTTCCTGCATGTTTGGGGCTTATCAATGAAAGACGCTTGCATATATGTTCCTGCCGCCCGCTTCGTTAAGTGTGAAGGAAGTCACGCACAGCAGAGAAGCAAGATTTTAGCTAAATAAACAGCTCAAGTGCACCTGGTACCTCTGCGATAAAAACATTGTCTTTCATTAAGGTGCTGCTAGAATCAAGTGAGAGTCACCTGCCAGAACTGTTGGCAAATACCTGGCACAGGATACGTTTATCTATCCTTAAAGAAAGAAGCTAACACCTCCGGTCTGAGCAGGAATGGAGAAGCCGCGGATTTACTGTCTATGCGTTCCCGACACATCTATCCTAATCAGAATGTGGCAAATGTCCCCCGAGCACGAACACCTCCGCCTCCACCGTCCACGCTGTCAAGATGCCGAGGATATTCTGCCAGTTTTGTTGGCGGAGCAATCGCTGACTCGAAAATACAGTTTAAAAAAAGGATTTCTATAACTGTTCTAAATACTCCTGCCTGTTTGGAAGCAGCCATACTTTTCTATTAGAATTCTATGCAATGCTAATTTTTTTTTTCATTTCAAAATGTCATTGTAAGATATGGCCACCATGTTCAGGACGCAGTATATTTTCTTATTTTTATTTTTGTGGCATATGGTTGAAATACATTCTTTTCTAAAAATAACTTGTCATTTTGCCAGATTTATTGTCTTTGCAAATTTACAGCTAAACGGTTCAAGTAGGGAATTCACTTGCAATGCAGCAATAACATATGTTTTCGGCATGTACCTGGAGGACATTTTGTTGGACATTGTAAAGGGTCAGTGCCTGACCCGCCACAATTGGCAACAAAGGAGGTACTTGGCAGCTGACAAGGATAGCAAATTATTTAATTAAAGGGATTGAGGTCATCGGACCGGCACCCGCTGTGATGAGGTTCAATTACTTTGATATATGCTGGCAAGGCGAGGGAGGTATCCCAGGTATACCATCTCTGGATGTGCAATAATATGACGCCTGAGGTCTGTGGCAGCCCATACGGGGAATATATTTGGCAGGAGGACTCAATTGATTGTGCCAGTTTGAATAAGAGCTAAAGAATGCACTAATCCAAATGGGTAGTGTCCCTCTACGCACAGCCGAAAGGCAACAAAGTTGTAAAGTTTCAAGGAAAGTTCCAATGTGCTGTTTTATTATCAAAAGCTTAATCAATATTCCATTCCACGTTGTATTTACGGGTTTGTAACATAAACAGAAAGATGGTTCGGGACGGAGGCACAAGGAGGTAGCCCAAGAGGAGGGGAAAGCACCCGGGGTCGGGGCGAGGATGAAGAGAGTCACCATCTTTCTAAACGGGACCGCGAGGAATGGAAAGGACTTCTCCTGATGAAGGGTCGTGCGTGACCCGAAATGCATTGAGTGCATTAAAAAGTCCTGCGCTGAATTACAATGTTTATGTTACAAACCCGTGAATACAACGTGGAATGGAATATTGATTAAGCTTTTGATAATAAAACAGCACATTGGAACTTTCCTTGAAACTTTGCAACTTTGTTGCCTTTCGGCTGTGCGTAGAGGGACACTACCCATTTGGATTAGTGCATTCTTTAGTTCATATTTGCGCCCTGGTTTAGGAGGCGTTTTCCTCTAAAGCACGCCCTAACTGGAGTAATCTCATTTCATAAATTGGTGTGCGTGGTCTTTCCATATTGATCAGTTTGAGTAAGAGAACATGACTAAATACCTGCATTGTTTTATTCATTTTGATAAATATGATTCACTGAAGATCTGTAATTAATATTTTTTATTGTTAACATGCAGGTATCTTGATTATTTGAGAATTTTACCATGCAAGTATGGCGGCCGGAAATTAGGTACAGAGACTGTGATGGCAACAGTCCTCTTTCCTATGCCACATTCTAATTACCCAGCAGGGACACCTCATACGACTTTTCAAAATATAAAGGAAATGAACGTGATTGAGAAGACTTCATTTATCATTATGCATTGAGAAAGGCTACTCGCCGAAACGCATCTGCTTGAATAAATGGAATCAACTGCCGATGATCGCTTCGAGTCTGTTTCGTTGAAATCTATTGTTCACACATATATATATACATATATATATATATTAAAGCTCCATGGTGCTCGCTAGCAGGATCACACTCGAGCAGCAGTAACCATTTCAGTGGGTAAAGGACATCTGTGCATGCCAACAACTGCAGCTTCCCTGTCATGGATAAAAGCTTGACGCGTTTCTGAGCCGTGTTGCTCATCTTCAGAGGCTCGACCTGGGAAAGCATTCACTGGACACTCCCTCTAATTTATAATTAACAGCCCTCAGATGGGCGACTCAAATGAGCACAACGCAATTAATTGTGGGTATTGTAGTTTATGTCAATTTCCCTTTGGGCACAGTTCCATTTTAAAGTCCTCAGATGGGCCTCGGTGAGCAAAAGGTCCATTGATCCATTTACCACTGCTTCACATGATGGACTCTGCATTATCAGAGCCCGTGACCCCCACTTTCTTTGAGGTGGTGCAAGCCTCGCGGCCCGACTGCCGCGTAAATATTAAAGCTCCAAGGTGCCAGCTAGCAGGATCGCACTCGAGCAGCAGTAACCATTTCAGCGGGTAAAGGACCTCTTTGCACGCCGACAAGGATAAAAGCCTGATGAGTTTCTGAGCCGTGTTGTTTGTCTTCAGAGGCTCGACCTGGGAAAGCATTCACTGGACACTCCCTCTAATTTATAATTAACAGCCCTCAGATGGGCGACTCAAATAAGCACAACGCAATGAATTGTGGGTATTGTAGTTCATGTCAATTTCCCTTTGGGCACAGTTCCATTTTAAAGCCCTCAGATGGGCCTCGGTGAGCAAAAAGTCCATTAATCCCTTTACCACTGCTTCACATGATGGACTCTGCATGGGGGTCACAGGCTCTGATAATGAAGAGTGCCCAAAGGGAAATTGACATGAACTACATTACCCACAATTCATTGCGTTGTGCTCATTTGAGTCGCTTATCTGAGGGCTGTTAATTAAAGCAGCAGGAGATGACAAGAAAGAACTCCCTCGTCACAGTCACTACATGACAAATCATAATTAGCGGAAGCCAATCTGGCCTTCCGGTCCCCTGCACGAATAGGTTTGCTGTCTTGGCAGACATTTCTGACGCTTTGGAGGCTCTGATCACACTTCCATCACCGCCAATCCAAACTGAGAGGAACGAAGAGGTGATTCCATCATTACAAGACCTCCATGAGTTTGTTAGTTCTCTCAGACTGGAAATTGGAGACATGAAAGACAAGATCGAGGAGCTCATCACCATGATCTAACTTCTAACCTTGAGGATCACCCCACATAAGTACAAGCAACCCTTATGCCCCTTGGTGGTACAGCGCCCGCAGGTCCAGCGATCTTCCCCCTCACTCAGGAAGAAAGAAATCAAATAGGCAATAGATCCATTGTGCCTCCCCTCACAACACACAAACAAGTATCACCAATTTCCATTACAGGACAGGTTGTTACCCCAAAACCTCACCCTCAGAATCCAGCTTCTACACAAGCCCCCGCACACTACACTACCCGATCATGTGCACCAATAGCTATGTGTCCTATGGTTGTATATCCTCTAAAGAGGAATTATCCACCGTTTACCCCCTCTCTACAGGCAAAAACAGTTTTCATGGTTAACGTCCCTAAATTAGATGCAGCGGGTGGTCACGAAAACGCAGACTCACTAATTAACAAGGCGACACACTGGACTCGTCATGTCAGGGGTTGCCGCTCACTTTTTCGGGAGGACATTGTCAGGGCTAGGCGATGCACGTCACGTACACGATTACTGGACTGCATCAAGCTTACCCTGACTAATGCAGACCTGGCAGAAAATCTTCTCTTATTAGAGCTTCGCACTTGCACCCCTGACTCTTCAACAATACAGATTAGGCGATCTCCAATTTCACCATCTTCAGAAACATCAAACAATAAACACTCGTCAGGGACCCCAATAGACTTGTCTTTACAGGAATCTATTGATTGACTACAAAATGAGACCCGGCCAGCGCAGTCCCCACAAGCTACCTTCTCAGTCACAGACCACAGCCCTACAAATGATCCAATCCCTTCTTTTGATTTGGAACCATTGTTAGTAAGCCCGAATTTTGCCGCCCAAACCTTCAACCAAACAGATACTACTAGGGTTCAGGTGGCCACTTCTCCAGTAGCACCTGATTTACCAGCTTCTTTTGCTTTGTCATCAGCCCCAGCCCACAACCCCATTATAGGCACAAGTCAAGACCGAGCCCCTCCACACCAGCTAAAAATAATTTCTTGGAATATTGCTGGCCTCAGTAGCAAATTAATATTACCATATTGGAATGATTTAGTAGAGGGCAATGATATCTGCACTTTCCAGGAACCGTGGAGCTTGGTCCCTTTATATAAATCGGGCTATAGTTGCTTTCATATACCTGCTACCACCATAGGAAAGGGTCATCCTTCGGGAAGGCTGACTATATGGGTTAATATCGCCTTGAACTGCAGAATCTGTAAACACCAAAGCTTGAGCCCAGATATTATGAGGCTTACAATTAAGGGCCCAAGGGGGGGTGTAACAATGGACATATTTAATGTCTATATAAGGGGGACAGTATGGGGCAAACCCTCACCTATCATTACACTCCTTGAACAAGGCTTGTCAAACTGCTCGTCCCATTCTAGAGTTGTGGTCGTTAATAGTGCTTTTTAGCCTCCTAGTACAGAGGACGCTAACTATACCCGCGATAAAAGATGGTCACAGATAGCTATCCAAATTAACACACTCACCATGGAATATGGTTTGAGGGCAGCGAATAGCAGGACCAAATCAGTTGCCCAGGGGGCTTTTACCTACAACAGAGCTAGCTGCCCGTCGCGTATTGACTACATCCTACTGGATGTTAGGCTCTGGGGGCTTGCTCCAGACATGGCGGTGGGAAGCTCAACTGACAGCGATCACAACCCTCTCTGTCTGTCGATGAAGTTTCCATGGGTACTTCCTTGCTCTCCAACGAACATCCACATGCACTCTGTGACTAAAGAGGGGCTTCCCTCAAACTCTAGAAGAGCCCTAAAATGGCACAAGGTTGCTCTACAAGATGCAAAGCTAGAGGCCATTAGGCAAGATTGCATAAAAACATCATTGAGTTACGGGAAGAATTAACAGTAGTGTCTACTAATGCTCTCATTATACACACACATACAATTGAACAGATCAGCGCACATTTCCAAGTATCCAATAGGCCTATTAAGCCTGCTGCACACTCGAGGAGAGGGCAATCATGGTACACCGAGGACTGCAGACTAAAGAGGAGAGCCTTGGCAGTAGCAATCAGAGCTAAGAACAGCCCTGCTATTAAAGCCACAAGGAAAGATTATAGAGATGCCCTGCACCATGCAAAGCTAGATTGGGACGAAACTCGCTGGCAAGATCTAAAAAATGCCTGTTTAGCAAGGGACGCCAACCTCTTTTGGATGCTTGTTAGACAGGTAAATTAGGGGGAAGAGGACCAAATCTCCAATCACATTACATCCCAGGCTTGGCATGACCATTTTGGGGAACTCTACTCTGGGTCCAACGATGTAAGCGTGGATGGCCAATGCGACCATCCAACGATCTATCTTGGGGAGGGTGACAGCTACCCATTCACTTTGAACGAAGTTGAGTTTGCTATAAGCAGGATAGTCCCTGCTAAAGCCCCAGGACCAAATGGTCTCCCTGGTGACCTGTTCCTGGCAGATCGCAAAAAATGGGCAGAGTATGTCCTTCTTCTCATCAACTCCATCTCCAGTGTATGTCCAGTCCCGGAATCCTGGAAGGGAGCGGAGGTAGTCCCAATTTTCTAGAAGGGAGCTAGAGAGGACCCTGCCAACTACAGGCCAATTAGCTTGATTGATGCAATGCAGAAGATAGTTGGCAGGGTCATACTGCAGAGAATCCAACTGTGAGCTGAGGAGAAGGACATCCTCTCTCAATATCAGGTGGGATTCCGGGCCAACACCTGAATGGTGGACCAGGTCTTTCGGCTCCTCTTGATCTATTGGAAGGTGGTAGTGATTGGCAAGGGCAGTCTTTATCTCGCTTTTATTGATCTAAAGACTGCCTTTGACCTGGTCCCTAGGAATAGGTTATAGGAAATATTGCGAGACATGGGCATCCCTTCACTAATCCTCAATCTGTTAATTAGGCTTCACAAGGGTAATTATGCGCAGGTGAGATGGGGTCCCAAGAACAGGGGAGTTCGACAGGGCTGTGTGATGGCACCCACCCTGTTCTTCTTATACGTGAACGGGGTGGTCAGCTTTTTGCAAGAAATGCCAGCTGATGCCCCAGCCGTGGCAGGAAACAAGGTACCAACTCTCCTGTTCGCGGACGACACACTGCTGATCTCCAAGACCCCGGCCGGCTTGCGAAAACGACTGAATAGATTCCAACTCTTTTGCAACACCCGGAGGCTGGTCCGAAATACATCCAAGACAAACTTTATGACATTCAACCCACACAAATCGTTCAGAAATAACATCACATTAGCAGGGACACACCTAGAGAGAGTCACCACCTTTGATTATCTTGGGATACGCCTCTCAGAAAAAATGCAGTGGAGACCCCACCTTGAAAAAATGCTTCTGAACCACAAACGTGTTGCTGGGGCACTGAGCAAAGAACAACGCTCATCATGAGCTGTTGCTCCAGCACTCGCTGTATATGGCGCTAAGGTAGTCAGCTCTGCTATCTATGGAGCCGAGCTTTGGGGCTTTGACAATTTAGAAGAGATTAGCAGGTCAGAATACAAGTTTTCTAGGGACCTGATTATGCTGCCTCAGGGCGTCCCCCTAGTCCCATTGACATACGAGATGGGCAGGCGCGATTTTAAAGACATGGCTACCCTTCGTCTATTACTTTTCTGGGCCTGCCTTAGGTGTACCCCCGAACTTGCTAGTTATGCAAAAGAGTTTGCAGAAGTAATGAGTTTGGACACTAACAAGGGAGTTAAATGGATCGCCAATGTCAAGGCTTTAATGATAACTCTTGGCCTTAAGGTATCCTGGGACACCCAAAATCCCCCGTGTAAGGCAGAACTCAAACGCATATACTGGGCCTGAATAGATCCCAGAGATCTCAATAATCCAAGTTTGGGAAGGCTTACGGAAGAATTCTTCCAGCATAAACAATCTAGAAGCCTCGAACCATACTTGGATATAATTCACATTCCGAAACACAGGGCATTATACACCCAATTCAGATTCGGCTCACTTCCAGTTCATGAATTCACAGCGAAGTGGCGCCCTCCATATCAGACCACTGAAGATTGCCCTTCTTGCGGGGCTTCTAAAGAGAGTGTCCCGCATCTTATGTTCGCTTGCCCAGGGTATTCAAACGTTAGGTCCAGGTGGCTTGTGCCAATCTGCAAACAACTAGGTACTCTCGATCATCGAGTTGCTTTACGTATATTAAAATCTGATTCGAGAACCCTCTTTGTTTGCAGAGTCGCCAAGTACCTGGGCTGTGCCTGGGCAATTAGGCACGGAGCCATAAGAGGGGCGACCTGATTATGATCCTGAACCCTCGCGAGCATGCACAGTAGAGCCAAAGTAGAGGACTAATGTAATCTGAATTGTTATACACTGTCCCCTACATGGAATATCAAATACCCTTATTTTTAACCATGTTCTTATCATGGTCTTCCTAGTTAAACTAAGAAAATGAAATGTTTAACCTATGATGAAATAATTTTTTATCCTGGATGCTTTTAATTCATGTATTGTTATATTTTATGAATTTTAAAAAGATTGTATTTTTTCTTTTTTGTACTGAAGGACTGTCTGATACTTTTATGATACTTGCTGTCCAAATAAAGCTATTTGACTGACTGACTGACATGAGATATTGCAATTGAAAAAAGCAAGGATGCAAACACCTCCATCACAGATTACAGATCATTTTTCACAGTGGAAATGCAGAGAAAACACACTTGCTTTGCCTTGGTCATGCGCACGAAGTTAGGATGATTAGTACTTTACAGAAGTGGAGCTTCACCTCAGGCACCTGCTTTGCTTATATCTTTAAGTACTTTCCGTTGAAGTTTCATTACTGTGGAATGAGCATCGTGCCAGAATCAATCCTGCCCTGCGTGTTTATCCAAGAAGAGGTCACCGTTTTGTGCAACATCTCTACGCAAGCGGAATACTTTCTACTGGCTACCCAGCAAGTCCTAAGGTCATTGGATAGATGTATAATGCGTCTCCTACTCTAGAGCTACATAAAGGACAGAGAGCAAATGCCATCAGTGACCTTGTGTGTCCTTAACTTTGTGAATGTGATTGTTCCTCCAGTGTCTTCACCAGATAACTTTCCAAGGTGGAACTGCAGAGAAAACACACTTGGATGATTGTACTTTACAGAAGTAAATGCTTATATGTTTGGAAAAGATGTGACCGCATTCCTAGACAACAACGCCCAAAATCGCCGGGAAACGCTACTTAATAGCTGACAAGCTCTTGGATACGCACCTTCGCGCCACGAGGGGTACTTTACCTGAGCAAACTTTTTCTGGCAGTCTACGCAGCAACCCTATACACTCACCAACTCCCTGCTGACAAGAGGCAACTACCTCGAAACACGTGTCCAGGGATGGCTAACGCAACACTTACTTTCACTCAAGACTTGGGCAGAGGCGTACCCGCCGACGCTGACTACATGGACCACAACGCTTTGGGGTAACACGCTGGTAGGACGAGCAGAGTGCGGCCAATTAGATTTGTGCTACTTAATATGAGGCGGGGCCACATGGGCAGGATTTCTAGGCAAGTTTACATACTTCCAGTTTTCAAAAGTTTAGAACAAGATCTCTGGTCTAAGCAGCAGCTGACAAGAAAGAAACCCCTCAGGGAGGGGCTGTGTGGCCTTCCTCCCCAGGCCGATTTCAGCCCCGCTGACCAAGTCAGCACTAGGACCATGGGGGAGCCTGAAGGACCCCGCGGTCCATGCCGACTCCCCGCCTCCTGCGGAGGCCGGCATTGCTTTCACATAGGAATCTGCTAAACATGCAGCTCTGTGTGTGTGAAAGCAATTCGGCTGTTTCTCTGCTTGCTTGACAGTGGGCAGGGAAACATGTGAATGCTCCGCATCCAGCAAGCAAAAGCATGTTCACTGCTCTCGCTTTCTGAATGTGGAGTGTTTGCTGTGACCTGGCAGGAGAGGTTAAAGCTCCCGCCAAGCCACAGCAAACAGCTATGTCCCGGGAGTGGGCACCCCGTAACATAGCAGGCGCCAGCCTTGGTGGGTTGCGGTCCCCAGGGCCAACTATGCCTCCAGGAAGGGGGCAGCACGGTCCCACTCCATTGATGCATTAAGGCCTGCCCCAGAGAGGTGGTGCTCCCTGGGGCCAAGAACGGCCTGGGAGGCAGAAGAGTGGACCCCCTCCTATTTTAAAACAGTATTTGGCCCCATAGAGGTGGTGGTCCCCGGAGCCCTGGCAGGAGGCCCCCCATAATAAATAAATTAGCCCTGGGTAGGTTGTTGTCCCCAGGCAGGGGGGGTCCGCAAGGCCCCCCCCCATCTCTTTTCAATAGGTGCCGGTCCCCGGGGAACAAGGAGGGGGTCCCATGCACCCCATTCCTTACCTTTAATTCATGGCCACATGCCCCTGGGATCTAGCCCACCCTGGGGCTAAATAATTTTTTTCATCGGGAGCCAAGAGTTCTAGGGTATTCCTACCCTGCCCACTTCTCTATTTTTATACATTTTTGGGGGACTCAGCTGAAGGTCAGCTCCCTCAGCATGGATCAATCTAGCCCCCCTGACAACCTTGAAAATGACATCAACAACTTCAACAATTGGATCAAGAACTGTGCGGACTCCCTCGCACCTATCAAACCATACAAGCATAGTAGATAAAACAAGCAGGACAACTGGTACGCAGAAGCCCTCTAAGACACCAAACAACAATGTAAATAGCTAGAAAGTAAATGGAAAGCCATCCACGAATAGGGGACACCAAGAAAAAAGCCCTAGTGGCCCCCTATTGAATGACGGTCCAACAGCTGCAAGGAGATCTTCTCGATCGTAAAGTATTTATTTTCTTAGCATACAGGTACTTTTTAGTCCTGAATTTGGAAGGTCGACAACTAACATCATGCTAGGGGAAAAAAACTGGAAGAGCTATTCATAGATAGAATTGGAACTCCTGAGAGCTTTAAGAGTATGCTTCTTATTGCTCATCACTGGAGTTTGAGGTTTGTGGTAACAAGATTGAAGATGTTCTTACTGTGATAGGTTATCCGTGTCACAGGACCTCTATGCTGCTCCCTGTGACATCTTTGCAATATTAGTGCACTCTGCATTTCTGAATTTACTAGACCTCACCTAGTAGGCTAGATTAAGATATGGTATCTACTAGTGTAGGTAATACGTGGGTAATATTTATGAAAGTTTAAAAAAAGTAGCTGCAGGAAATGGAAGGGAAAGTTTGCACCTGGATAATGAAAGGGCAAGTGGCTTCTACCGAAGAACATGGGGTGGGGGGGGACACAAAAGTTGTTCTGACCAATCGCAGGCCTCCTGTATGACGAAAGGCTGAATGATTTTAGCCAACAAAGTGGGTCCTTGTGCTTGTGTGGAGAGCTCATTCCCAATTTTACATTTTTAGAGTCCTGGTCTATGTAGAGTGCCAGATTTTAAATGAAGGTACTCCACAACATTAGACCCATTATTCCCCAAAACTATATCAAAGAGGCCCTATATGCATTGGTTTTATTCTGCAATGAGTATGGCCACTGCTTGATTTGAGCCGGTGGTTTCCAATGCTCGGCACCGGCACTTAATTGTCAGCTCTGGCACTTATGACAGCACATGGTGGCTCTGTTTGTATAATTTAGAGATGAGAAGAACAGCAACTGTTCATTAATTCAGTACCTCACCCTCATCCACTGTCAACAACATCACGTCCCCCCAACAACTCTGGAATAATACATGCAACTTCTTGCAAAATCACAAACTTCTATAGCAACTTCGCGCACCAGTCCAACCCAGAAACGACACAGTGGCAATTATGCAGACCATCTACTCAGGGGCCCCAACAGACCCCTGCCCCCACCACATCCACAACCTGGGAATTTCGTCAATCGGCACCACCCTGACCCACATCATCAACACCTCCGTTACGTCCACCACTTTCCTGGATGAATTGAAACTTGCAGAAATCAATACCCTCCTCAAGAAATCCACAGCGACCCGAGTCAACTGCACAACTTCAGACCCATCTCCCTACTCCCCTATCCAGTGAAAGTGATTGGGAAGGCTTTTAACAAGCAACTCACAGCTCACTTTGAACATCATCATCTTCTACACCACACTCAATCAGGATTTAGAAAGAACCACAGCACCGAAACTGCACTCATCGTGGCCAGCAACAACATTCAAATCATCCTGGACCAAGGAAAAAAAGCGGCCCTCATCCTGCTCAACCTCTCCGCGGCTTTCTACACTATCTCCCACAACACCCTTATCAAAAAACTCCATGAGATTGGCATACAAGGATCCGCTCTCAAATTGATCTATTCCTTTCTCAGGGGAAGAATCCAAAGGGTCAGGCTGCCACCCTTCACATCAGAGACGAAGAAACTGATTTGCGGACCGGGATCATCCCCCAGCCCCACCCTTTTCAACATATACATGACATTGCTCACCAACACCATCCAATCACAAAACAGCATGCCAGTGACACCCAATTCATCCTCTTCCTGATGGACAAGACAACCACCATCAACACAAACTTCACCAACAGCATGAGCATGATAGCAAACTGGTTGCAAACCAAGTGCCTGAAGCTCAATTCCGCCAATATGGAACTATTAGTTTTTGGCAACAAGGCATCCCTACGGGAATCCATCTGGTGGCCATCGAAGCCAGGACCAACACCCACAGCCACACAAGAAAACTAGGGATCATCGTAGATGACAAGCTCAACATGATAGCTCAGGTCAACACAGTGCACACTTCCTGCTTCCACATTCTTTGCATGCTGCAAAAGATCTTCAACTGGTTGCCTAAGAACACCAGACAGACTGTCACACCAGCACTCATCACCAGCAGACAGGACTACAGCAACATATTCAATGCCAGAATCTCCAAACAACTCCTACACAGATTCCATACCATTCAGAACACATTCTCGACCAAGACACACCAAGATTATACCGCACCTCTGGAAGCTTCACTGGCTCCCCATTTACAAGCACAACCAATCAAACTTCTCACGCACACATATAGAGCTCCACACAACAGTGGCCCAGAATACCCAAACAGCCACATACACTTTCACCAACCCACCAGACACCTATGCTCTGCCTCACTCACACTCACATACACTCCCTGCATCAACAAACACAAAAATAGAGGCCGATCATTCTCCTACAGCGAACCCAAGACATGGAACAACCTCCCTCAGCACATCAGAGCCTCCTCCTCACTTCTTGAGCTCCACAAGAAGCTGAAGACCTGGCTCTTTGTATAAGCACATTGTCAACCACACATCTACACACCTGCCCAAGCGCCTGGATACCCTCTTGGATGATTTGTGCACTATGCAAATCAACATAACATAACATAGCATAACATAACATAACACAGCATAGCATAGCATGGCATAGCATAACATAACAAAACATAGCGTGGCATAACATAACATAGCATAGTATAACAATAACTTGTGCCCCCACCATGCAGTCTTGTTATCAATTATGCTATTTCAGATAGGGTTTTTTCCCAATAGACTTTATTTCGGTTGAATGACCCTAAAAGTGCAACATGCAGTACAATACAATACATGATAAAATTGAATTAAAATACCTAATAAAATACATATATCATAAAACTCATAAACAGTCATCGAGGATTAAGCTAATAACGAATGAAAGCCCACATTATCAATCCATCCTCCCAGTTAAGCAAGTAAAACCAATAGCAGCAAAAACCTCTAAAAAGACCAGAAAGTTGGCTAAAAATGGTCCGTTATGTGGTCGAGGTTCTCCGGTCCAGCAGGAGATTATGTGAGCCCTAGTATCATGTATATATCGGTATAAGCTTGTTCCAAGAACCAAAACAGAATAAAACATTACTACATCATGAAAGCACAGTAGATGTCAAAATTTAGGGGGAAAAAAATGCAGCATTGTATTTACAGGACTTCATGCAACCTAATTTTAAATGAATAATTACAAAAGCACAAATTCAACTGATGGATTTTAGTCTCCTGACAGGGATAGATTGTTCTGTGATTGTACATATAAGAAACTTCTCAATCAACCATCTCGACCGACTTGTGCACATGAATTTGAATAAATGTATACAATTTGAACCTTAGATGTTCATAAGGGTTTAAGGGTTCCCTAAAGGCAACCCTTTTGATCTAATATTCCATACCCACTGTAGGAAGCGTGCAACTGCGAAGACTATTGATTCCCTCAGATCACTTTTCAAAATTCTTAAAGCCTCACAGTGCTGCCTTATCCCCTCCAACCTACAGACTGCAGTTATCCATTTCTTCGGTGGGAGTAAGTAGCTGGGACAAACAGGAGAAAATGGTCCACCAATTCTTTTTCCTGCGGACAAAAAGGACAGTGTTCTGGGGAGCAGCCTGATTTGTCCCACTTAGATGTTAATAATCTTCGGGGTAATGTACCAAATCTAAACTGCACATACAAATGTTTTCCTTTTGAAGGATAGATTCTATTCATGTAAGCCTCAAACTGAGGTGTACATTTGTAGTGCGAAGACTGGCCAGTCAGGCTCCCGTCTATATGGTCAGACCAAATCCGGAGCATAGCGTATTCCCAGTATGCTTTTTTCAGTTTTTGGATAACGCCATTCACAACTTCTGCTGGTGAATTCCACAGTTCTCCCATTTTCAGTAGTTCACACTGCTTCTTAACACTTTTCAACCATGGGGTACAGACTGGTTTATCACAGGAGATTAGATCTACCAAAGAGTCCCTATAGGGAGTCAACTCCAGGGTTGACCATATCCGCACCCAATACAACAGTGGCTTTAAAAGAGTCACCATGTGGATAGGGTGTAGAGCTAGATCCAGCCTCTGGGGAGCAAGGAGTGTGCTCGATGGTAAATTCAGCAGACCCCTAATAAATGTATTCTCTACAGTTGTAAGAGCAGTTGCATCAGCTTACCTCATATCTCTGCCCCATAGATGTCACCGCGGTGACTCTATACATCTGTAGGGACAGTGATACGGTGCCACCCGCTATAGCCTTGAGTTTCCTCCCAGTCTGGAATGCTATCTGATTAACAGCTGTTTTGATCTTCTCAATTTAGTGCCCCCAGGTCATAGTTTCTAACAGTCTTATTCCCAAATAGTCACAGTGTTTGACCTGTTCTATCAGGGAGTCTCCGAACTACATCCTTGCTCTAAAGGATTTGTGTGCGTATATCCCCATAAACTTTGTTTTTGATGGGTTTATTTCAAGGCCTTTTTTTTGCAGAAAGCAGCCAAGGAGTCCAGTTCTGACTGAAAGCCCAATATTATTTTACCTCATAATAGCATTGATCAGAAGATTGAGGTAAGGAACCCACACTTCAGGATGTGACAGGAATGAATCACTAGGGATACCATCCAGTCCTGTGGCTTTTTCTTTCTTCATTTGTTTTAGGGCCGTCTCTGTTTCAATCAGAGTGAACATTTTTGGATTCCCTCTTTGCAAGGTCCCCTTCCCCTTCAATTGTTACTAAATGTACTTGCTTCAATAAGATTTCCACCCCCTTGTTCCTATCCTGGTACTTTTCTTGACCCCATTCACTATAGAGTGTCATAAAGTGTGCAACCCACTTATATGGCTACTCTAAGTGATTGTCAATTTCCTGTGTGCCAGTTGCCACTAGCTTTCAGAAAGCCTTCATGTTCTTATTCTCGAATGTATTAGTGAGTTATGTCCACTGTTCTGCCTCCCAGCTCCTTTTAGCTTTAGTCACGATGTTTTTATAACTTTTCCTAGCAGAAATTAATTCAGTCTGACTTCCCTTCCTTGTAGCCTTTAATAGCAGCTTTTTGCTAGACAACATTCTTTACTGAGCCAGCTGGGTGGTTTTTTTTTAAGACGGCTCCCCCTTTTACCACCTTTTTCAAAGAGGGGCCTCAATTGATTCATTATTTGGGAATGCACAGTGACAATTTCTGACTTAAGTGTTTCTGTACTTGCTGTTGAAGACAAATTTTCCACAAATATCTCATATATTAGTGTTTGTACATCAGGGTTATCTGTTATATCTGCCCATTTACCATTTCTCCTGTCATTAACTGTTTCAACAGAGTTTTTAGACATTACACATGGCAAATTTAACCTCATAAATATTGAATTTGAAAATTTGGCACTCAGAGCTTGATGGTCACTGTCTGATCTCGGCATTACAGTCATATCCACCAGAAAAGGCCAAAGTGACTGATCCAGCAGTATATAATCGATAATACTAATAATAGGGCCTCTTTTAAATGTTGGACAAGGGGGGAGTCTGATCTAGTGTTGCCATTAACTATCCTCGGGCCATGTTCTACAATTAGGTCTTCCAGCTGCGCTGCCACCGCAGTCAGTTTCATTGCAGCTAGCACAGGGGCCCTCGATCTAGATGTTAAATCAAACATTTGCAGCGATTGGTCTAAATTTTGTTTAATAGTAAGATGCATGTTACAATGTCCTGCAATGAGTTTTAAGGCATTTCGATGTAAATGTTTCAATATGTCTGAGAGATGGTCCACTATAGAGGATTGAATATTTGGAGGTATTGATCTGACATAAATATTGATATTAGCGATGTATCTCACCCCATGTGGGTTATTTATTTTAATTTCTAACCCCAATAAATCACTACTGTTTGATGGAACTACTTTCTCTGTTGGAAAAAGATCCAGCCTTATCCAGATCAGTAATCCTCCTGAGGCTTTTCCATATTTAGATGGTAATGCGTTGGCACAAAACAAAATGTAATAAACCTGCTTCTAAATACCTTTGCCACAGCCCAAGTCTCCTGTAGGAAAATTATATGATGCTGGTGAGAAAACTCCCCCCATTCAGGGTCTGAGAGCTTTGCTCTAACTCTCGCCAGATTCCAAGACAATAATCTTGAAAAATTTCATTTAGTCTCCCCCTTTCTACACTATACGAACTTGGAGTGTGAGCCTGGCTTTCAAATACGTTTAAATATCAGGAGAGAGTGGATCACTGGTCCTGAAAGAACCAAAGTTAGCATCAGTAGTTCAGAGACTGTTAAGAAACCCTCAATCACGTTTACTGCAGGTGGTATTTCAGCGGTATGTTCGATTATCCGCTTATGCTTGACAACGTGACAGCATCATCATTGGGTTACTGTGTGCTTCCTCCACCCGGAGGTTTTGCCTCTGGTTTTTTCAGTAGTGATCGTAGTAGTGAAAAAATAACCGTGTGTGGTGAGGTGATCTACGTGAGTGTAAGATAAAAGACTCGTCAAACCAGTCAATAATTTTTAATAAAACTGGGTGCGAGTTTATTAAAAATGCTTTTCGTGCAGTAATAGACGCTTTAGGGTCTAGTGCACTATGTGAAAAAGTCCAAAAAAAGAGGTCGACATGTTTCAGCCCTATGTCGTGCCCCTAAGGGTCAGGTGGGCTTTCATCAGGACCTAGTGTAAGTGTGGGGACCCTAATATCCAAGGGACTCCTAGGTAAGGGTGGAATGATTGGTCCAGCTGGTACTAGAAAGTTCAAATTGAACCTATTTGGAAATACGAGAAAAAGGGGGAGAAAAGAAAATGAAACAGACCCATATATAGTCAAGATGAGAGTTGTTGTTGTGTTCAAAATTTAGAGCATCAGCCGTTGTTGCAACTACAAAATGACAATACTTTAGTAGTAACAATGACAATAGACATACAGGCTCATGTTGGCATTGAGTAACGGCAAAAGAAGCCCTCTTTTTATATTTAAAAGCAAATTGCAAGAAGAAACTGACACAAACCAATACCTAATTCTATCAGTAAGCAAAAAACAAAACACAGAATGTCTTTATAATGATTTAGAGACCCTTCGCATACAGCGTATGAAGCACGCTCGTTTTTGGATTTACCCAGTTTAAGGAAAAAATGGTGTGACACAGTATGTTGCATTACCGGTGTCGCTGAATGGAAGCGCTCATTTAGGGAACGTCTTTTATACACATTTCAGTTAACAGCGGAGTATTTGTCAGAGTGGTATAGGATAATAGTATGCACAAATGTGTAGCTCAAAACCATAAGCTAGCAGTTATCTGAGTTTGAAGAAATTTGGCTGCGCACAAACATGTTCAAGCATTTCAACATACATTTCTCAGGACATAATGGAGGACGATACCTTGTTTACTCAATTTGAGGAAACCCATCGGGTACAGGAGGCTAAATCCCGCTCTTAAAAGAAGAAGGAAGAAACAGAAGAACATATAAAGTATTAAAAGAGGTATACATTACATCCCTTCGTCCCTCCGTCAGCGTCCTCGTGTCTGTTCCGGCCGTTACCTTGTGCAGGGAGGTTTAGAGACTTGTTCTGCCGCTGCCTCTCTTTACCCGGGATGCGCTTCAGTAACGCCAGGTCATATTTTAAGGAGGCAGAAGCCATCACAATAATCGACAGGAAGGACAGACTAAGTTTCTCGTGAAACACACTATGTTAAAATAGAAATCATGTTATATATAGATCTTTCGCTGGAAATTCGAGTTTCTTCTTGGTTTTACAAGATGATTGAACTCAGGTGACAAAGACACATCATGTCTACACTGGAAAATACCAAAAGACACAATGTTCATCTCGCCCCGTAATTATCTCAATAAAGTTTTAAAGTGCATTCTGAACGAGTTCACATAAATCTCATAGGGCCGTGCAGATTTAAAGATTTTCACGTTTCTCTGCCTCTGATGTTGTTGAGATCATTTAACAAACGGATACCATATGTGTAACATATAGCGGATCTTGTATAAAGATTCATATTCACAGGCGACAGTCTCAGTAAAGAATTGACATGGAGTAGAGGATTATTCCGATTACAATATTTGAGAGAGTCCTGTAATGTAGGAATTTACATTACCTCGACTTATGTTGTAGCCAAAATCTTTTAAGGGGGGCGCTTTTATGTCGGTGATGCTTATGTCAAATACGTTGACATCTTTCTCAACTGACATATAGTTACACTGTTTCCCCCTCTGACTTCCATGATGGCTACTTCCTGTGGGATTATTAAACTATCAAAATCTCTCTGTATCAATGTAGTAGTAATTGTTGTACCCCGCAAGTTTCCCTGTAGTCAGTCAATCTCGGACAGATTAGAGTGCTCAAAAAGAACGTTATTGGGGTGTAGGGCGTTTAAAAGACAGAGCCTTTTTACCTTCTATTGGAGAGCTAGGGGTCTTATTTGTGACTTTATAACAGGTCTGAACCTCAACTCCAATGTGATTAGGTCTTTTACCAAGTTATGATTCTTGAGTTTCAGCCCTATGCAGTCAGATTGAGTATCCTAATGCCTGAGCGAATGGCATACAAGATGTCATCCCTTATTATTAATCTGCATCCTCTAATGTATCTTAACCAATTAATTGCTTTATTGACACATGATTCCTGAGTTTCTCTAGTTCCTTGCAGTAATTTAGGGACATTTGTCATGTAAATATCAAAGAGCCTTCACGTTGTCTCATTTGGTTTGATTTGGATTCCTGCTAGATTTCAGTTCTTTTGACCTGGATGCTGTGTGTGAAGCTGATGTGAAATTCTGCTTAGGTAGGTATGTCCCTTTAATCAATTTCCCTCTAGCATTATTTTTGGAAGTTGTTGTTTCCATTCTGTGATGGTCTCCATTAACTGGATCAACTATTTTAACTACTCATGGGGCTGGGCTTTGGAAGACATCACTTTGGTTATGTATTGTGAATGATTTGTTATTTTTAACATCAAGGGTATTACTAATGTTAACTACCATGGCTGATAACTTGTCCAATTTCTCATTTAGCCCTTTGGCCAGCCTACTCATGCATTCTCGTAGAATTAAAATCTCACCTCTTAATAGATGTAATTGTGCAGGTGTCTCCTCACCATCCTCGCGGTTAGTGGCATTAGGATCAGTCCCCGTCTTTGTATTATTTACTGAGGGTTCTGTGAGATCTACAGATTTCAATACTGTGAATCGGTTTGAACACTTAATATCAACCATAGGGTGGTAGTTTTATGCAATTGCTCCGGGTGCTAAACCTGCAGAGGTGCTACTGAGGTGGGATATAGGGAATTCCCACAGGGGAAATAGAAGTGTGTTCATCCTTTAGGCTGGCTATGATGCCACAACTTTGATTTTGGTTTACTAAGATACGAGTGAATTCCCTGCTGTAAAGTCCCCTTCCTCACCTTCTTAGATTGTGTTCCTATTTCTCTCGTAGCAAAAAGGCCCTTAACTTCTTCTATCAAGTTATCCATTGCACTCAAGGGTGCAGTTCTCTGTAGAGTGCCTGGGTACTTTACTCTTTCTGCTCCCAATGGTTTCTCCGAGGCCTTTAGTTTAACAATGATGGCAAATAATGGTTAACTAGTTAAAAACACGCTGATTAGAGCTATATCAGGAGGTTTAACATTAAACGTCCCTCCTATGCTTTACATGTGGCAATGGCTATTTTTATTATAAAATAGAATCAAACATGCAACTAAATCAAACACCTATGCAAGACTATATTAGCCCACTAGAAAATACCAATAGGTCACTAAAATGTGTGCAAAGCCTAGAAAGCCAATAGACAACAAATGCCGATAGATCCGATTACAGTAACAATAACCTCCCAAAACCTCAATGATTCAGATGTTGATATGTATCCAGCACAGAATCTAGACAGTCCAAAGTTACAAACAAAGTCTAATTTGGGGGTCCAGGGTAAAAATATTTTTCAACGTTCTAGGTGTCAGACACACCACAGTGTTCGAGATCGAAAATAGCCATCTGCCCATCGTGCAGGCAGTGGACGACAGTCATATTATTAAACAGCAGCTCCCAGTTCCTTTTGTTCTTACCCAGCACAGTGAAAAAAATGGTGAGGGCCAGTGGGTGGGGGGCTCTCCCGTCGCTTTATACTTTGGGGGATGGATTCCCCTTGAGTGCTGTGGGACCAAGAAGATCAGCTACCCCACCACAGTAGCCTCAGTAAACGCAAAGCTTCCTTTTTTAGTCCTACTCTAAAAAGCAGGTAATGAAGCCTCAATTGGCATTGAGCTCAATGACTATTTCTGCCTTAGCGGCCCCTTAGTGATCATAAGCAGCAGGAAGCAACGTTCCCCAGCCAGCGCTGACTGAAGCAATGGTTTGGTTCAGGTAGCAGGTGAGTCAGCTTACTTCACTACTGTGGAAGTAGCATATAAGCAAAGTAGCAACAAGTCGGCATTCAGAGCACCGTGCCTCTTAAAAGATCACCAGCATCTCTCCTTACCAGCCAGACCGCTGCCGTTCACTGCACAACATCCTCTGCACTCAGCGTTGAACACTCCAGACCTGCTCTGAGAGGTGTGTGTTCCGCACCACAGGAGTCTGTCTCACAACTGCGGCTTTGATAGTACTGGAGCCGCAGCAAGGAATCAAAAGCAGCTGAGCTACACTGCAGTGAGGGCAAGGGCAATGAGAGTGTCAGCCACCTCTCATGTAGGTCTCAGTGCCAGTGTGCAGACAAGCACCGTGCTAGGCGTGCATCTCCCGCTGCAGCATGCAACTCGCCTTGGATCTGCTGCAGCCCACAGCGGTGCTCTCAACCACAAGCCAGTTAGGTGTCTCTCTCCTGCAGATGGGTGCTACAACCTCCAGAACGTAGATGTGACCCCAGATACTGGCCCATCAGCCCCTACCTCGGCCAGTCATCACACTGCTCAATCTCCTTGGGTTCTGCTGCAGGTCCTCAAGCAGCCAGCACTCAACTGCACCCGAGCACCTGTAGCCAGGCAGCTATCCGGACTCTTAATGTGGCCACTGCTCTCTGCCATGATATCTCCCCCGGGGCTTGGTCTCTCAACACCTCCCCCTACTCCATGGGTTTTCACCGCGTTTCAGTGGCGTTGTAGGGGGCAGTGGAGTCAGCATTGGTGTGGTGTGTGTAGATTTTGGATGTTGCAATCATGATATCAATGATGTCATAGAACATGTCATGAGTGATGTAATATGTGAGGTTATAAGCAGGACATGGCGAGTAAATGTTGAAGTCATAAATATACTCCCGGAAAACATTAAATGTTCAAATTAATTTATTTCCAAGTCTGTAAATGTGAACATCCTGGGCAAGCTCCAAACTGCCACTGCCCACTGAAATAATTGTACAATTCCAACATTCCATTTCCACATTCTATAGTAATGACATGCAGAACACAGCAGCGAGGGCATGAGTTATAGTTTCTTTAGGGCACGAGTAAAAGCTCCTTTTGATAAATATAAGTGGAGAATTTTAGTGGTTATGTTAGTTTAAAATGGTATGTTTTAACTGACATTTTTACTTAACTATAACATCCCAATAACCTTTTGTTTTTTTCAGTTAATTGCTAAGGTTTTTTAATGCAAAGTCAGATATTATTACAACACCTAACTATAACATCACTTTAACCTTAGCTTTTTTTTGTGAATTTCTAAGTCATATTTTATTACCATATGCAGTGCCAACCCCATGCCTTTGGCACTGCGTGGCATGGGGTTGGCTGCAGGGTCTGGCCAGGCCCTGCTTCTAACACCACTCAGGCAGCCAAACTCTTTGACCATGCTCAGCGTGGAGTTTGCCACAGGCCACACACTGCACCCAACCCCTGCTAGTAGCCAAGCCCACACCCGATGCTCACAAGCCCTGTGTTGCTGAGGGTTGGGCGCAGGGCTTGGTTGTCATTTTACATAAAGCAGACCTATTCACTTTGTCAAATGGTCATAAGGGATCAGGATTTCAACATATATAAAGCATATGTATTGTCTTTGACAACAATGACCAATATTTATAATGAAATGTATATTTCAATGTTTAAATAAAGGGATTGTCATAAAAAATGCAACAAAGTTTAATTTAAAAAAGAATCAACGGGGCGTGGCCAAGATGGCGGGGTGAGCGGACGCTTCCTCCCGTAGCTCCTCCGGCCCGGCCGAGCTTGAGCCCTTTTCTTACGCTTTTCTCCCCCCGCTGAGGCTCAGCGTGTGAGAGGAGCGTGGCGGAGCACCTGGTGCGCACATTGTTGCCGCTTTGGTTCGGATCGCCTCGGGGGAAGTCCCCCAAAAGGTCCGATCGAGTTCGAAGAGCGACGGTGGCCTGGGAGGCGGAGTGCATCGGAGTGCTGTCCGCGCGCCTCGGCTGGGCCTGGTGCTGAAAGTTGCGATCTGGAGGGAATCTGGCCCGTCGCTCGACGGAGGGTGAAGGAGCCGCGGGAGGGGACCCGACGGTGCGGGAGACTTAGGACGGGCACTTTGGCACTCAGTCTGGTGTCGGCGACACTTCGCACTGCGGGGCCCCTGTCCCTTGACCGAAGTACGGCGGACTTTCTGATGGGGGCGGCCCGTCTGGGCCCTTGCGTGTGACAGACTGGAACCGGTGGCGGAACCTCTTTGAATGCTGTGCGTTTTGGGGGCCCCGGCGGTGTCGCAGGGCCTGGTCGTTCTGCCTTGCCCCGCCCTGCCGCCATCTTGTCCCCGAGAGATCAGTGGTGTTGGCCTTCACTGGAGCCCTTGCTGGTGGATGTATGTGATCGCCGCTGCTGCCGGGCTGACCTTCTGGGGGATGTGCTGAAGAGGAGCCCCCCACTGTAGTTTCCATTGCTGTCTCGGATGGGCACCCGCGGCTGGCGGTGACCGGACTGGACCGCCATTTTGTCACCTGTGACGCAGCGATTCTGCTTGTGGGGGGACACCCACGTCGAGCGCTTGCCAGCAGCTGGGCATCCCTAGGGCGGCTGGACCTGTGCCCGACCGCAGTGCTTGCGATGTCTGGAAGAGGCGGCTCGAAGAAGGTGGACCGCACCCTGCCGGACATGCTTGGCAGGGCCCAGCAACTGCGGGACGGAACACAGCCTTCGCCGGGGTCCTCCCGGGCCTCGGCGGATGTGACTGGGGGGGAGCCACCCGTCACGAGGACCTTTATGGAGGAACTGTTCAGCTCCCTCAGGGAGGACTTCCAGACACTAAAGCGGGAGGTGGCCAGCGAGGTCCGGGAAGTGCGCAGGGAAGTGGAGGGCCTTGGCGAGCGCGTGGAAACGGTGGAGACGGAGGCCCAGCGCCGGGAGGAGGAGATAGTCCATCTTCAACAGGACGTTCTCCGCCTCCGGGAGCAGTGTGTTGAGCTCCAGGCCCACTCTGAGGACCTTGAGAACAGATCACGGAGGAACAACATTCGAGTGCGTGGTGTGCCGACTGCAGACGAGGGGTCCGATCTGGGGGGCTACCTGCGGGACCTGTTCTGAGAGATACTGGGGGAAGCTGCGGACTTCCCCATTAGCATTGATAGGGCACATAGGGTTGGCCGGCAGCGCCAATCATCGGCACCTCCACCGGACATTTTGGCCTTCCTGCCCGACTTCCCGCTGAAGGAACGCATCATGACTGAGGCCCGCAGGAAACAGCCCCTGACTTTCCGGGAGCGGCCGGTGGCGCTTTACCAGGACCTCTCCGCCATCACGCTGCAGAAACGCAGGTCCTTCAGGATTGCCACTGACTTTTTGCGCGAACACGAGACGCCGTACTCTTGGGGTCATCCCTTCCGCCTGATCTTCCGGTGGAATGTGGTGCTACACCAGCTACGCTCCTTGCAGGACATTTGTGGGGTCCTGGGGCTTACGGCGGCGGAGGAGGAAGGCGCTACACCGTCGTGGAGGCCCTCGGAGAGACGGAGCCGGCGGAGGTCGACGAGGCGATGATCAGCGGCCAGCGCAGGGCGTCCTGATTCCCCTACCATCAGGGCGGACATGGCCGATGCTTTGAGGGCGGCGGCCAGGGACTCGGGCGGCTCCACCGGCGTGGCCTTGACGGCCTAACACTCACTCCGGGGGGAGATGCCTTTAGCTTCTTTAACTGCTGGGTACGGGGCGGGGGGGTCGGGGGGGAGCAGATGGAGGTGAGTGGCTGGACGTCCACTTCGTTCTTTTCTACGGACTTGCCCGTTTTGGGGCTTGACTGGGACAATGGGGTGTTTGAGTTTGCGTTTGGCTAGTTGCCAGGGTTGTGTTTTGGGTGGGTGTAGGGGTTGTTCTGGGGTTGGGGAGGTCCCGTCCGAGGTTGTCCATGCACACGCTTGGTCTGTTTTGGCTTGTCCCGCGCGGCTGCCCCGCGTGCCCTACCCGCTGATCCACTGCCCATTGCACGGCGTTCCCGATCCCCGAGAGGAATGTCGGCCCTAAAGGTGGTGACCCTTAATGTTCAGGGTCTGAATAACCCCGTGAAGCGCAGAGCGATCTTATCTTTGCTGGAGGGGACGCAGGCGGACATTTGCCTTTTGCAAGAGACCCACTTATTGTCCCGGGATTGCCATAGGCTGCGCTCTGCTAAGTTCCCTACCCAGTTCTTCTCCTCGGCAGCGAACAAGACGGCGGGGGTAGCCATTCTTCTAGCGAGCTCCTTTAGGGGGGAGGTTTTGTATAAGTGTGCTGAACAGAAAGGGAGGCTTCTGGCGTATCGCATGCGCTTAGGAGGCATAGCGTTTACGGTCGGCTCCGTTTATAGCCCAAACGACCACCAAGAACGTTTCCTAGACTCCGTGTTGGTGGATGTCACTGCTTCTCCCGACCGCCACGTCATTTTGGGGGGAGACCTTAATATTGTCTTCGATTCTGTGATGGACAGATCGGCGCAGCGCTTCCCGCAGACGGGGGAACTGTCCCAGGCTGTGAAGGCCCGGATTGCGGAAATGGATTTACACGACCTTTGGCCCTCCATGCACCCCACGGATAGGGACTACTCTTACTTTTCACACGCACACCGCACCTACTCACGGCTGGACTACCTTCTGGTGAGCGGACCGATGCGTGCCGCTGCCACGGCGGCGGACATCGGGGTCCTGACCCTGTCTGACCATTAACCAGTCACCGGCGTTTTCCAGTGGCCGGCGGCCTCCCCCTCTCGGGGGGTGTGGCGCCTCCGGGATACCCTTTTACACAAAAAGTCTGTAGTGCAGCGCATTGGAGAGGTCATACAGGACTACCTAACTCACAATAGCAACACCGACACTTCGCAGGCGACACAGTGGGCGGCATTGAAGGCAGTCCTCCGGGGGGAATTTATCTCTATCTCCGCAGCCGAAAATAGGGAGCGGCAACGGAAGAGGGACGAGCTGACCGTTCAGGTCCGGGAGCTTGAGCAGGTCCACCGCCGCACGGGGGCGCCCAGGGTGTGGAGGCAGTTGAAGGCTGCGAGGAAGCTCCTGTCGGCACTGGATCTTGATAGGGCGGAGTATGCCGCCCTGCGCTTGAAACATGCCTTCTACGCTGGGGGGGACAAATGTGGCAGGCTCTTGGCACACCGGCTCCGGGTCACGCAGCAGCGTGGCGTCGTGAAGGAGCTGGTGGGCACGGACGGGGTGGCCGTCTCCGGGGACGCAGAGGTAGCGGAATCTTTCTGCGGCTTCTACGAGGCGTTGTATGCTGAGGAGCCCTCCTCGCCACGGGATGCCACAGGCTACTTGGAGTCGGTGACCCTTCCGGTGCTGGATCCGGTTCAGGCGGACCACCTGGAGCGAGATATCCATGTTGAGGAAGTGATTTCCGCTATCGCGCGACTGAAGCATGGTAAGGCCCCGGGCCCGGACGGGTACACGTCGTTGTTTTACAAGACTTTTTGCACGGCGGTGGCCCCTGTCCTTACTCGGCTATTTAATTCCTTTTCCGAACCGGGAGCCATCCCACCGGATCTCCTGAGGGCGACGGTCGCGGTAATCCCGAAACCTGGGAAGGACCGGGCCCTCTGCGGTTCGTATCGACCCATCTCGCTTTTAAATGTCGACCTCAAGTTGTATACAGGGATTCTAGCGTCCCGGCTGGGTCCGCACCTCCCCGGATTGGTGGAGGCGGACCAGGCTGGCTTTGTGCCCGGCAGACAGACGGTTGACAATACCAAGCGGGTGGCGCATGTTCTGGAGAAGGCCTCGCGGATCCCGGGGGAGCGGATGTTGCTGTCCGTTGATGCGGAGAAGGCCTTTGACAGAGTTCACTGGCTGTATCTCGAGCTGGTTCTCAAGAAATTGGGAATCGGGGATAGGTTCCGCACCATGGTATTCAACTGTTATAAGCATCCTTCGGCGTCGGTGCGGGTCAACGGGTGTAGCTCCGGCGGATTTGCCATCGAACGCGGAACGAGGCAGGGCTGCCCCCTCTCGCCGCTCTTGTTTGCCCTCTACATGGAGCCGTTTGCTCAGAGGATTCGCGATAACCCGGACGCTATTGGGGTCCGGATGGGCCAGTATGTCCACACTGTCAGTCTTTACGCGGACGATGTCCTGTTGACCTTGGACGACCCTAGGAGGTCGCTGCCTGCTTGCCTCCGGGAACTGGACGCCTTTGCCTGTGCGGCCGGCTTCAAAATGAATATGAGCAAGTCAGTGGCGTTAGACGTGTCCCTGGCTGCGGACACCAGGAGGGACCTTCAGCGACTCTTCCCCATGCAGTGGTCCTCGTCCACGGTGCCATACCTGGGGATTCTGCTGGTGCCCACATTGCCGGAGATGGTAACGGCCAATTATGCCTCCCTCAGCAGGAAGATCAAGGAGGAGCTTGGCTGCTGGAGCAAGGGCCTACTGTCCTGGTTGGGGCGAATCGCGGCGGTTAAGATGACGGTGTTGCCCCAGATACTGTATCTTTTCCGGGCCCTCCCTCTCCAGCCCCCGGTGGGCTGGATACGCCAAATGCAGGCTGACATCTCCCGCTTTGTGTGGCAGGGCCGCAAGCCACGAATGAAGAGGGTCCTCTCCACGCTTGCTCCGGAGGCGGGGGGTCTCGGTATTCCGGACCTCCGTAAGTACTTTCAGGCGGCACAGCTGCGTTATCTGGTGGAGTGGAGCAGGTGGGAGTCCGACAAACACTGGCTCTTTCAAGACCAGGCAGTGGCGGGCCGCACCTTACAAGAGGTTCCATTCTTGCGCCGCGCGCATCGCCCCCCTAACCTTTACGCTTCTTTCGTTACGCGGGTCCCCCTGCGGGTGTGGGATGCAGTCTGTGAGGCTCGGGGCCTCACCACCTTCCCTTCGCCGTTCACACCCATAGTGGGCAACCCGGACTTTTCCCCAGGGATGGAGCCGGGAGTTTTCTCCCATTGGGTGCAGGCGGGCTGCAAGGCGCTCTTCCAGGTCTATGGCCCGGAGGGAGTGATTCCTTTTCAGCAACTCCGCCAGGAGTTCGGCCTGACGGAGCTGGACAGATTGCGCTACATGCAGGTTCGGCATTGGGCCCTCCAGCCCCAAGTGCGTGACACCGCCGCTCGTCAAATTACACCGTATGAGAGGTGGCTGGCCACCCGGACCTCCGACGCTGAGCTAATCACCGATCTGTATAAGTACCTACATCCCCCGCCGTTTCACTATTACAACCCGGGGAGGGAGCGCTGGCACAGGGAATTGGGTAGGACACTCAGCCACAAGGAATGGGACCAAATTGCGTATCGGGCGCGGCACTCTGCGTACCACACGGGCCTTACGGAGACCTTTACCAAGGTGTCCACTTATTGGTACTACACCCCGGAGAGACTGTATGAAATGCATAAACACACTGACAAGGGGTGCTGGCGGGGCTGCGGGCAGGAGGGTACCCTCTCACACATTCTTTGGGGTTGCCCCGTGCTGACCGCTTACTGGAAGGAAGTTTTGGACGAGGTGGATAAGCACTTTGGGATAGAGCTGCCGCGTTTCCCGGCGTATGTCCTGCTGGGCCTCCCCAATGACCTAATGTACCCACTGAAGTCCCGCAGGGGCAGGCAGATAGCGATTGCGCTGGGGTCTGCGGTCCAGAACATCCTTATCCACTGGCGCACTACCACTGTCCCCTCCATCACGGGCTGGTTGCATAGGCTTTGGCATGTGCTGGGAATGGAGAAGCTGTCGCTTACGGTGGCGGGGGAGATAGACCAATTTGAAGAGCTGTGGCAACCCTTTCTAGCGCTGCTGTCCACCGAATTCCGGGAGCTCACCTGCCCGAGGTATCTTAGGCTTCTCAGGTTGACGCCGCCGGTGATCCCGGCGGACTAGATCACATGTGAGACGGGGCCCTCCGGGGGGAGGGGGGTGCGGGGCCTTTTGGTGAGGACTAATCTGGAGCGGGACCATAGGACGGGGGGGGTGGGATATTGTTTTTTCTTTCTTACTTTCTTTAATGGGGGGCTGGGGGATGGGGGGGGGGTGGATTGGGCCTCGTTGAGTTGATGCTGGCTTTCATTGCTCAGATTTGGGGTGTTGGATATGCACGCAGGGATTCCACAGATTGCATTTTTAGCCTTTCATTTATTGTGCTTTTCCCCTGGCCCATCGAGCTATCCATCGCCAACCCTCTTGAGTTGCCCCCTTTTTCTTTGATTGTATTATATGTACCCTAACCTCCTATCCCCCTCCCCCACGGTTTGTTTTATTTCAATAAAACATTTTAAACATAAAAAAGAATCAACATGTCTTTGAGCCTTTTTAAAAAAAAAATCACGCTGCAAAGTGCAGTAATAGAACCCACCACAAAAGGACGATGCACTCCAGCTGAAGAGTATAGAGCTCTAGCTAGAAGTGCTTTAAGAATTATTGTAAGCTCTCCTGGGGTCACAGATTTAATGTCTCAGGAGACTTACTGTTTTTTTAAATTTTGCAGGGGGGGGCTGCTGCACTTCCGGGAGCCCCCGACAGCATTAAGAAGTGCTTGGTGGTGCACCTGTGCCTTTTAGCGGCACCACCAAGCTCTAAAAATCCTTTTTAAGAGCCCTCAGTGGGTATTATGTACCGCTTCTTGCAGGGGCAGTGAATAATAAATGAGTGAGTCATGCAGCTTATTTATTATTCTTTTTTTTAAAATTAATGTTTTGGGTGCCCACCGAGGACAAAAACATCTTTGTTTTTTGTTGGTGGCTGCAGGAGCCATTAAATGGCTCTGGGCAACTCTCCCCATTTAAAAGAGTTCTGTCCCCGGGGATGGGGCCCCAGGGGCCTATTAGAGGCTTGGGGAGGTAGGGTATGCCTCCTCCCCTTAATATAAAATTGGCCCCTGTGATGGGGTCCCACGGCCTCCTACAGCCACCAAGAGGGGGGGGCACACCCTTCCCTTATCATAAAATATGCCCGAGGTATGGGGACTCGTGGAGGAAGGAAGCGCTCCTCTATATTTTTACATCAGCCCCTGGGGATTGCGTCCCTGGGTCCCCTAGATGCTCAGGGAGGGATTCTGCATGCCCCCTCCCCTTATTATTACATCAGCATGGGGTCCGTGGGGCCTTCTAGAGGCTCAGGGAGTGGGGTCCTGTACACCCTCCCCAACATAAACAAATAAAATGAACAAATGTGGCTCCCTCCAGGTACTGGCTCACCCCAGTGGGTTATTTTTTTAATTATCACAGATCCAGCGCAGATTTGTTGTACAATAAAAAAAAATGTTCCGACCTCAAGGGACCGTCCCCTCACTAATTAGGCCTCACGGGACAGGGGATCCGTACATTGCAAACACAAAGAGATGATGGACGGAGTGGTGAAACTTTTCAAACACTCACCCCCAGTCACAGATCTGGGTTGAATCCATCATCATTCTTTAGCTCACTTTGCCACCCCAGTTCAGAACCAGCTATATGCAAATCAGTCTTGACCCTGTGCCTCATGAGAACAGTCCAGCCCGAACTGCCAAGCCATGTCTTCCCGTACATTGCCCCTTATATCTTTTATATTGTTTTTGTAGGACAAGAGACTGAGTCCCATGTCCTAAAATGGCTACTACCACATCGTTGTTGATGTGGTGGCAGCCAATCAGAGCTCGTCTCGAGATCTGTCGGATGCACAGATCCATGGATCCTCAGGCTATAGCTGTGACTGGTTTTTCTATGGAAAATTGAATTGGGAAACTGCGTTTTGGGACCCCACCTTTTCTTGGCCCCTGATCGACGGATCATCCTAAACTCTTCCAGTTAGAGCTGAAGTGAAAGAAAACATTTATTGGAAGGTTTTGTGAAGATTCATCAAACAGTGCCAAAGTTAGGATCACAAAAAATGCTTTTACTATGGTAACTGCCGCTGGGTAATATGTATATCTCATAGTAGACACCCCTCTGTAGTTATAGTTCGAACCACGTTCCATAGGAAATTGATTATTTTGGTTTGTTAATACAGGGTTAATAAGGGGTTTTACCTACGCCGTGGGGATCGCACTCATCCGCATCATGCTCGGGACAGCAATGGCGGCTGCGGCTGCGGCAGCCCACGCCGAGAGAGGCCCAGTCCTTGCGGCTGCTAGAATAAAGCCTTCGAAGTTCCTCAGGGGACTCGTTCTATATCACCAGCCTCACAGCATTCAAGGCATAGCTTGGGTGACAAGACGATTAGATAGGGGCTCCGGCTGCCTCGACTTTATCCTGTGAATACAGCGGAGTGCGGGCAGCTCACCTCCGCTCAGCCTTGATGGATGGCCATGCCCCAATTTTTTAAACTTTTTTTCACTATACCATGGTACTTCCATGGTACTCCCTTGATATTGCACCTGAAACACCACCCACGGTACAGTGAGACTGAAAGACCACGCAAGCTTCACCTGTTGAAGTATGAGCCAGCTCACAGTACCAACGCTCCCACTGGAGTCCAGCAGTACTTCCCAATGGCGGGGCTGTGTCCCATGGGACTACTGCTGGACTTGCGGCATGAACATATGTTTTGTTTTATTTTGGCCCCTCTGGGCCACTACCAAAGTGCCAGTGGGTCACTGTACCCCTACCCTGCCCCCTAATGTTTTTTTTAACTTTGACTTCATAACATGGGGACTGTGTCCTCCAGTATTGGGATGGATGCCTCAGGACCGACAGAGCCGACAGGAAAAAAAGGTCTATCAATCCATCAAAATGCTCTAGTTTTTTTTATTTGCGGTACCACAGGACCCCCATGGGAACACCCGTCCAGATATCCCTATAATTTAAGCATACATTTCTAGAAATACCTCAACAGCTTCAAACCAAATAACAAAAAGCATGTTTTCCGAGTAAAGTTCTAACTTTATGCCAAATTTAGTGTAATTCCATTCAGTCATTTTTTTCTGCATCGCTTCCAGTGGCTGCTGGTGACATTTGGAAGTGGTGGGGTGTAAAAGTCAGGTATGAATTTTATATAGCAAGTGAGGCGAGAGAGCTTGATGGACAAACATGGGCTTCAGGGAGGTCCTCCCCTGGAGAAAAAGTTGATAAAAAGATGAGAAATGGTGCATTATAAAGCCAATTTTAATACAGACTTTGGTAAGAAAGCAAGACGGTTTATGAAGTAACAGTGAACGAGCAGTCTTGAAATATTTAAACACATTATAAACTGGCCCATATCTTAACGTATTAATATCTGGGCCGGACTGGCTGTAGCGGGCACCAGGCGTTTTCCCCAGTGAGCCTCCAGGGTGGGGGCCGGTCTAGGACCCCTGGGGGCCGGTTTTGGACCCCTGGGGGCATTTTTGTTACCGGGGGCTGGTTTTGCAGCATAGCTGAAATATCGGCCCCCTGTAACAAACATGTTTTCCACGCGTGCACTGCCCCTCCAGCCCCAGCCCCCACCCTCCTGCGGCTGGCCCGACTCAATTGGTAGTTCCGGTTTGCGTTCCCAGCCTGGCCCTGATTAATATGTTAACCAGTCATTGTAGTGTGCAAATTACACAGTGTGACAACTTCAGGCCCTTTAAAGTGGGTGCATTCCCGGTGCATGCTGCATCCACTTTGGAGAACAATGCTCTAACCAGGCTTGGGGAAGCACCACAGATGCTGGCTGTAATCAGTCATACAGAAATATGTGTAGACAGGGCTTTAAGTGGGATGAAAAAATTGGGGATCTCTTAAAGGAGTGTATCTTTAAACATGTAAACTAAATTCCTATGATTCCCATAGTGTACCACCTGACTGATATTTTGTTTTTTCTCCGAGATTTCCGTTATTGAATCCAGATATATAACACAACAACTGACATACAACTGAAACCTTCAAGGTCTGCTAACTTAGACAGTGGCTGTTAGCTGTTAAAGATAAATGAGTAACAACAATGATTATGCACAAATAACTTATATTAAAAATGTTTCAATTCAGAAATTGTGAAACTGTGAATTATATATTATTGAGGCCTGTGGACGGAGTATTGGTCTTCAGATATAGGCACTTTATGTTAGACATGTATGCCCTTTTTCCTACACATCTCATCCATAGGCATCTTTTAAACATCATCACTTTCCTCTTCAGCACCCTCTTTTCATTCACTGCTGAATGCACTATGTCACAGCTCTTTCACTTCACCACCCCCAAATATACACTGCACTCATTCATATGTAAGCACTTTATTTTCTATTACTTTCGCCTTGTCAATATTTTGAAACTTTTCACACACATTTACACAAAATTTCAATTGCAACTAAAATACATGACCATTGCTTGGTTTGCTCTACAGAAAGGCCAACCCACTGACATGCACTGTGAGAAACCCTACTTCCTGCAGCCTCAGGGCTAGAGCTCTCAATCACGAGCTGTTTTAGACACCTGGCAGAACTCAGTTCAATGTATGCACTATAAAAGAGTAATAAGATGCACACAAAAAACAAAGACGCACAACATAATTGAAATAGCTAACACTCTTGGGGGCACATGCATCAACCATTTTTGCGAGCGCAAACTGTGCGATACGCAAAAATCGTCCGTTTGCGCCCGCAAAAAGGGCATTTGCGATGAATAAAGGGTCAAGGCCCTCGCAATTTGAGAATTCGCAATTAATTGCGAGTTCTCAAATTGCGATTGCATTTAAGGATTCGTAAATTGAGATTCCTTAAATGCAATGCATTAAAGTAAAATAATTAGCGATTTCGCTGATAGGGGGCGCAAATTACCATGAAGTTGAACTTCATGGTAATTTGCAAAAACTTTGAAAAATGCACGAAAGTGCATTTTTCAAAGTGGTAGGTTACACACACACACACACACATGTCCTTTGGACATGTGTGTGCGCAACATTTGTACACAAATCGATTTCAGGGGTGCAGCAGGTGGTCGTTTTGACACCCTTGCACCCTTGAAATTGCATTCTCAATTTGCGATTCTCTAATTGAGAATCGCAAATTGAGAACGTCCTCCCATTCATTCCTATGGGCCTGTAGGCCCATAGGAATGAATGGGTAGGTATTCCTTAATAGCGGCTCGCAATTTGCGACTCGCACTTAAGAAATATTTAGAAATCGCTATTTGGTAAGCGATTTCTACATGCATAGGCTTTTGCGATTCCTTATTAGCGAATCCTTATTTTTCGCTAATAAGGAATCGCAAATGGCATTTTTGATGCATGTGCTAGTTAGAGAATGCAAGATTAGGTAAGACACATGAAATAGAAACAGGAACTAAGTCACTGGCATACATTACCTTAATGTTTTTAACATTCATTGTTTATAGTTCAATCAGTGTATTTGGTATTAATGTTAAGGGCATGAATACAGGTCTTAACAGGGGGCTGTTTCAAAGTCTGTTTTAATGCTATATGACAGACCCAGATCCCCAGAATTCTGCAACCACAAACATCTAGCCTTCTACAACTTCTGGGACGGATTTATCAAGGATTTGCGGCACCCTTGCGCCACGCAAGGGCGACACAAACCCTATGTGAGATTTATCAAGCCACACAGGGCCACCTTGCATGGCCCTGCATGGTTTGATAAATAAGGAGTAATGCAAGGCAGTGCAACTTGCTGACTTGCGATACTCTTCCCCATGGTGGTGTTCCATGGGTGAGGAGTGAGGGTTCCCAGGCATCCACCCGTGGACTTTAGTACATTCCCAGATTTGGCATTAGTGGTAGACCTGGGAAGGCGTCAAAATGCTACGGGTGAGGCATAACGAGGAAAAATTAATTTATTTCTTCTCATTTTTTTCCACTTTCTCAGTGTGCTGGACTGTGCATAGAAGAGGTAAATGCCTCTGAGGATTGTTTTTGTTGAGGAAGGTGCCCCTTCCTGCACAAAAACAATCCTGCCTACAACACAGGCACCATTGCACCATGACACAAGAGTGCCTGAGTTGGCACCAGGCAGTCAAAAGTGCACCAGCACAAAGAAAGGACAGGAATGCACTGCATAATGTTAAATACGGCACATTCCTGTCCTTTCCCTTTTGCGCAGCAAGGTGACTTGCTGCATTGCGCTGTGTGAAAAATGCTGAATATGGACCTGCTTCTTTAAAATCAAAACTTCTCCACGGTGGGGATAAAAACCTTTAGAACCACTGCGCTGATCAATATAAATAAATTCAGACCGTAATAATCATCAAGTAGGCATGCCATATTTTAGGGATGCACACCCATAGAATCTAATGGCTTTTTGACAATTTTCTGTTATTCCACAAATCAGGACACTACAAGCCCATATTTCTCCCTTTGCGCTTGACTCCATCAAAAGCTGAGGATATTTAGATCAACTACGCCAGGGAGCAAAAGCTCTGCATGATTTTGGACTTTGGATTAACTTCGCTGGGCAACAAATACAGCAGCTCCACTTCTAAATGGGCCAGTGATCTACAGCCACGGCCTGGTGTATTCTAGTGGGGGAGGTGAGTGTGACCAGGTGTCTCAGCGCATTTTACTAATGCAAGTTTAGCAATAGCACCGTTACCGAGGACAAGGCGTCAAATCTCACTTCCCACGCTTGCATTCAATCCTACACTGTAATGAATGGGAAAGTGTGGTATCTATGCCTATGAATGACGTCTGGCCTTCGTGCAGGCATATAGTCTGTAATGATCTAAACCGTGATGCTGGCAGCGTCACTGGCCTATAGTGACTATCACCAAGGAGTCCCATTGAACTGAAGGGCTTTAGAAAGGTAAGCCCGGCATTGGGCAACCCAGACTTAAATGCATTGATTTATATAGAGACAATCTTAGATCGTATCGCTAAATGAATCAATATCTTTAATATATTTGGTAATATGGGAAAATTATATTTTGCCTTCCCCCCACCTTTTTCTCAGCCTCCATTAACAGATCACGCCAAAAGTTTCAAATAAGGAGCTGAGGTGGATTAACTTTAAGATTTGTCAAACAGTGCCAAAGTTATTAGTGAAACAAAAACACACTCTTCCTATAGAAATTGTACCCTAACTATAACTATGCAGTGGATACCAGGTGCTCCCTTCTGTCTGGACATAGCTATTTCTCTATGAAGAGCTCTCATGAGAGCGAAACACATGTGCTAAGGACTGCTTCTATTCATTCTAGGTTGGCTTGGGTGGTATAAAACCAATTCAAAGATGAAATACTGTGTCTCGAGCTGTAAAAGGCTATTGTCGTTCTTCAGCTTTGCGTGGATGGCACTAGCTAATCCTATGCTTAAAGACTTTGCTGCAACAACTGCAAAAGATTTTGTCGCTGTTAAGTTCGGGGTAGATGGCACTATGCTATTCCTACATTTAAAAACGCTACTGAAAAAACAGACATTTGAGGTGAGCAATTTTAGAGTGCTGGTGGTGTTCTTTGTTGCTTCGTATTAAGGAGTTTCTCTCCACCTTAAACGCGGACACTATCCAGGGTTCCCTACATCCTTTTTTGCATATAATTTTGTATAATTTTGTAGTTTCTTTTCACTGAAAAAAACTAAGGTTTAAGATAAAGGGATCTGGCGGAGTGTGAGATAGCCACTGCTGAACCTACGTTAATAGTATTAACGTACTCTCCGCCTGTGTTTCGAAGGAGATAGGTAATCGTCCTAATGGGGTTGGCCTACTATTAAGGTACCTCATTGATAGGTTGCTTGAAGTGCTTTGTTCACAGGTGATACTAATATTGATCCAGGCTAAACCAAAGGGCATGATGGACGGAGTGTTGAACAATGCAAGCACTCATCCCCAGTCAACTGATCTGGGTTTAATCCATCATCATTCTTTAGCTCACTCCGCCACCCCAGTTCAGACATGGCCATATGCAAATCAGTTTGACCCTGTGCCTCATGGGAACAGTCCAGCCCGAACTGCCAAGCCATGTCTTCCCTGGACCGGAAACAAGCATCCTGGGACCGGTTTCTGGCTAATTAACCGTCATCAGCCAGGCTAGCTTGAATCCAGTGGCAAAATCTCCAACAAAGATCCCCTCATAAGGTGTCCGTCAGGGATAGCAGAGCCTGCCTGACGAGGAGCATGCCCTCTGATGAAGCATGAAACCCAGCAGGGTGTGTAAGGGCCCCATTTCCCAAATTGGGAGACACCCTCTCTCTACCATAGGGTCAGGGTGGTAGACCGACCCAACCTCTTCCTCTTCTTTTCTTTTATCCCCACGGAACTGCATACAGTTTCTGCTTGCTTAAAGATAAAGGGCCTCATTAGGATGTCGGTGGGACCGCCATCGACAGGCCGTCGGTGTTCGTCCCACTGACATCCAGCAGACCGGTCTAACCACCGCATAATGAGGGGGTCGGTCGGACTACATCAGTCGTCAGTCAGATCATATTCCCTACAATAGGAGTGGTGCCTGCTCGGGAACTGTCGTAGGGATTACAATGTCCCTTTCCGACAGCCTTTCCAAGGCGCTCTAACCTCATAAAAAGGCTGTCTGAAAGGGACTTTGAGGACCCATAGCAGGGCCCCAGTCGCCCATGGGCTTCTACTATGAAGCCCGGGGGGCACCTCTGGTGCCCCCCAAACTTCCATTCCCCATGTACCAGGCACCACATAGTGCCTGGAACAGGGGGCCTTGATGTTTCAAAACTTCCCTTTTCCATTACGGTTTGTGCTGCGGTCCTTTTCCAGGCCGCAGCACATGCCACAATGAAAAAGGGGATGTTTCCGACCGCCTACAGGGCGGTCGCATCTTAATTTGTCGGGTGAAACCACCGACTACATGATCGTCTGTTTCCAATCCGCTGCGATGGGGGTCGGAAACTCTTTCAACTGCCATCGTAATCAGGCCCAAAGTGAAGGACACAAAACTAAAAGTTTGTCCACCCCACTTTGGGTTCAGCATGGCAAGTTTCAAGAAGATCTGTCAAGAAAGAGTCCGAAAAAAAGGGGTGAGGAGATTTAAAAAAGTAACATTCCCATTTTAATTCTTACGGGAATCTTTGCAGACCAATTGGCTGAATGGAAATTACACCAGACTTGGCATAAATGTAGATCAATACTAAAGAAATAGTTTTTTCTTGATTTGGTGTACATCTACTTAGATGTTTCTGATAAATTAGCATTCAAAAACATACTTTAGAGGAATTAAATTATAAACATATATGCATCTCTAATTCACATAGATCACGGAGATCTGTGAATCTGGCTTCACAGAACTCTGCGGACTCAAAATTTAATAAATGCTCAACTCATCGTCACTTTTGGTGCTGCAAACCCAAAGTCATTTTCACAGAACAAAAGCGCTCTGATTGGCTCTTTGCAACGTCCATGAAATATGTTGAGTCTGACATTACAAGATGCAGGGGCTTTAACTTTACCAAAGGAATTGCCTTTGCTTGAGTTTGTATAAATCTATTCAGTAGTTTTTAAGAAATCAGTGGTACAAAAATGTTTTAGACAAGCTTCAAATATACATCTTGAGATGCTTCTCATATTTAGCTTACCCTTGGTATTTTTAAAATGGGTGCAGATCCATCAAGGGAGAGCACATTTAAAAGGATGGCGGGCAAAAATGTGTTCATTTGCCAATAAATGTGACATCCTGTGACGAATGCGGATGAAATATGGAAAACATTTGGCAGGTCTTTTTCAAAATCCATCAAGGGGAGCAAAAGTTAAAATATGGAGCTAATATATTTTTACGTGCTAATAACTTTGGTACAGTTTAAGTATCTGCATGTAATTTGGTTGTTTTTTTCTCAATATAAGCTCAGAGCATGAATCTCCAGGTTTCACAGAGATCCAAATGGAAGAGGCAAAATTAAAGATGGGGGGAAAAAATCCTTAATGCGCAAATAACTGTGGCACAGTTTCCAGGATAACATAGCATTTTGCAGACGGGTAGCGTGTTTCACTTTCTCCTAATATTTTGAGTGTCATGCAAATCCATCAAATTAGAAAAAGTTAAAAGGGGGGCGGGGTCAAAAAAGTGTTGACTTTGCTGAAAACTTAAGGGCTGCATCATTCGTATGAAATTTTGCAGGCTATTACCAAGTTAAGCCCAGTACAGGGTTTCTGACTCCAATGAGGTCGATAATTTGGGGCAACAATTAAGGAGAAGCTCATTTATAAGGAGCGGTCACAAAATCTTTGAGATGCTAATAACTATTGTGCAGGCTTTTATCATGCTTGTGGCCTGAACAGTGTTAGGAAAGGGCACATACATGGCAAGGTGAGTACAGCCTCTCCCCCAGGCCCATGAGGGGGCCCTCAAAGACCTCCCTCCCCATCACAATTTTCAGAAAATCTTAATTTATTCATGGGGTCCGTGGATCTAAAAATTAAGTATAAAAATTAAGAAGTTCAAGTTAAAATTTGTTTCCCGTTTTTTCACTGCACATCTACTGTGGCTAAATTTACCACTAGAGATATAGTAATGCTTATACCATTGGGCTTCATTTTGTGAGGATACTAATTCTTGATACCAGAAAAATTGGGAATTATGTGAGGTTACCCTAGCCAGTGATACTCAAAGTACGGACCAAAGGCCGCATGCGGCCCTCCTGACCTTCACATGTGCCTCCCTGGTCAACCGCAGCACTGGGCTGCTGTTAACTTGACTCAACACTGTTAATAAAATTGTTAAATAACATGCAAGTGTGTGTTTAAATGTTAAGAAAGGAAGTAGCGTGGGTGTCCTGCACCCCCAACTCTATGATCACTTTCATTTTTAAAGACATCTTGTAGCTAAAATGTAAAAATATGATAAAATCTCATCAGAATTCAACAATTAGTATAACCGATATCAGTGTATTGAGAAGTATTTTTTAAATGTGATAGTTTTTCAACATGAATTGAGAAACATTAATTTTCCCCCCACCCTGTCATCAATGCCAATAATGATCTGAGACGCAAGTCGTTTGTTATGTGCACTCGTTGGGTGGCCTGGGCTCCTACTTTACATGACCAGCATTACAGTTTATTAAATCAAACACAGGAGAAGGTTATGCACAGAGCACATTCCGAGTTCATGCATTTTAAAGACCCTCCTTTATGCGATAATGAAGAAAATGAGGGAAAGTGACATAATACAAATTGCCTAGGATCACACAAATTGGTTATGTGGGAAAGCTGGGATTAAGGTTTTCTGGTTTGACATTTTGTAATTCAGCCGCTAGATGTATATGCTTCACTTTCCTACTCCCACTTTACTGCCAAACTCCCCCGCCCCCCTTCGCCCCATGCTCCCTGGCCTCCTTCTGCCACCCTTCTGGCATTAGTGTGGCCCTCGGTCACGTCACAGTCCAAACTTTTTGGCCCCTGGCACAATGCATGCGAGCACCCATGCCCTAGACGTCTCATGTTTTCTCTAGTGAAAGTAGTCCAAATGTCTAGGAAAAATTGCTGGGTAGAATGAGGCCCTCTGGAACCCATCAAGGGAGAAGAGGATTTTCTTGTGGTAATTCCACTCCCCCCGAGCTACCAATACCAGTCTTCCAAGTAACTCCAGTGGTGTGGAATTGCTGGGATTCCAGGTGAAATTCTGAAGATCCCACCGAGAAATTAGGAATTACCGGTCTCATCGATATTAGTGAGGGCCTGTTAAAAATGAAACAATACATCTGGATGCCTAAAGTCCAACGAGCAATTAGTGCAAAGTAGCAGGCAGTCAAGCAAAAGATCAAAAGACAATTGTCAGTCTGACTGAACAGGGCTTTCGCTAGAAAACAGTCAGTTGGAGATATAAGCTAAAATGCACTAAAATCGACTTAGTACATATACAATTTCTCTAAATACAATTGAACGTAACATGACTACAAGAAAGAAACTTGTAATTCTTAGCGAAAACCTATCTTATTGTTCGGGTGCCAGGAACCTCCCCCTAGAGGAAGTGTCGGATGGCCTTGAAGGGGACATATCATTCATTTACACAATACTAGGGATGCCTAAAAAACAAGCATTGAAAATGCAATAGGTCTCGCCTTTTATTAAGTTAAAGCCATTAGCTTTGCTAATGGTATTGTAAAGCAAAGCAAATGGCTTTAACTAAATAAAAGGCGAGACCTATTGCATTTTTAATGCTTGTTACTCTTTGTTACTTTTTTGTCTTCCATCTTTGCCCGTACTGCTGGTGCCCCGCCCCCTGTCTGAATGCTGTTGATACCCCGCCCCCTGCCTGAGTGTTTTTGGTGCCCCCTCTCAGTGTTGTTTGTGCACCACCCCCTGCCTGAGTGCTATTGATACCCCGCCCCCTGCCTGGGTGCTGCCAGTGCCCCGTCAAGCCTGCCTGCCTCCTGCTGGTGACCCCAGCCCTGTGTCTGCCCCGCCCTCTCAGCGTCCCCTTGGCTGCGGTGTCCCAACACACTGAGTTGCCTCCCAGTGATGTAATGACTGGCATAGCTGTGGGATGACAGCTGAGCCCCTGGACCCAGCTGGCTTTGATCACAGACACATTCTGCCCTCCGCTTCCTGCAGGTCGGAAAGACGGCTCCCTGCCCGAGAGAGCCAGCACAGGAGGGAGGAGAGTGTCTGCGAGCATTCAGGGACCGAGGGCAGAGAGAGAAACGGGAGATCAGAGCAGAGAGCTTCGTGGTGCTCGAACTCATAGCAGCGAGAGCCCGTGAAAAGAGAGAGTACTGGGCAGAGAGTCCTACCTGGGACAGAGCCTTCGGAGGAGTAGAAAGGGCAGAGACCTGACCAGAGGAGCACGCAGCACCAAGGACACACGGAGTCTCCAAAGTGATTCCTCGTTGAACCCCTGACATCAGGGGCCCGCCGCGCTGGGATTGGACCCAAACACGGGCGTTGCCTGGTAACGAAGGGGCTCGTCTGGCCGAAGCAACGCTGGGAGTGGAGGAGGCGCGGGGCGTCTCTTGGCAACCAGGCCTCCGCGCTTCCCCCCCCTGTCGCCGCCGAACAACATATCTGGAGCCGGGGAGCAGCGAAGGAAGAAAGCTGCTTAGCCTGGGGCCGGCGCTGACAACGGAGACTCCCTTTCAAAGGTAATCGGGCTGAGTGGCATTTCAGGGGCTTACAGTAAAGAAGTAACAATCATGACGCGCACTCGCGCATGGGGCAAAGAGTTTTTGGTCAGCGCAGTGGGGAGTGCACGCTTGCAGTCGAGCACCATAATTATTCCTCCACGTTGGGGCATTGATTTGCGATCTGTTAAGTGGGCCAGTTTACTTGGTCCCCACGCGCTGGTTGCCATGACAATGGCACAAGCAAAACAAGATGGCGTCGGACTGTCCACTGTCCGTACGTACGCGTGCAAGTACACGTGCATGTTTACCTTTGGCTGAATGGCAAGAGCAGCCCTCTTTGCAGCCCTCTTTGTCCATCCATACGAACTTTGGCTGAATCGATTGCAAAAGGCACTCGCAATGGCGAGGGCAGCGGATGCGCGCTGCTAATGCTAGGCGAGACCTAAAAAAGAAGGCAACGTTCATATTTGATTAGTAATTGACACATTTGTGATTATAAATGGCTGCCAGGCCACATTGTTCCATTTCCTCACTATCTGGTCAGGGCAAGATGCCAGGCAAAGCCTGAGGTTAGATAAGACCGCATCTATCAGCAGTACTCCTCATTTGCAAAGCCTGATCTGGAACAGTGCCAAAACCGGGCAGGAGGTGGCGAGTGAAAGCTCTTACAGCTGAAGAGGACATGTAGACTCATGAGAAAGGGTTGGATAGTTTAGAAAAGCAGGTACCATAACAACAATGAATGTGGCTGTCTGAAAATAAACTGGTGCTCATGTAAAGCGCTCTGATACCTTCGGTTCTAGTTCGCGGTGTACAAAACTCCCCCCCACCCCCAAAAAAAAGTATTTACAAATTCTTAGGGCCCTCTTAAGAGTTGCTCATAATATCCTATTGGTTGGGTAGCAAGATTATTGGGTAAATCAGATTCCCCTAGTAATTCTCATTTATAAGTGGACCCTAACTTGCTCAGATTTACTAAACCTTTGCGTTGTCCTTGCATCGCGCAAGATGAAGCAGGGCAACACAAAGGCTTTACAAACCCACACAAAGGGCTCTTTGTGTCCCCCCAGCATGACTTTGTAAAGATATGTAACGCAATGCAGCAGCTTGTGTGCTACATTTCCTAGGTGTTGCATGGGTGCAGCATGGAGGTTCCTGCACATCCACCCATGGAAATTGTCACAATCCCAGATTTACTAAAAGGAGGGAATCTGGGATCGCGCCAAAATGCTGTATCTACCACAGAGAGGCATAACGAGGAGAAATATCTTTATTTCTTCTTGTTATATCCTCTTCCCACATGTGCTACATTCTGCAGCACACATAGAAGAGGAAAAGGCCTCTAATGATAGTTTTTGTGCAGGAAGACATACCAGCACGGCGCAAGGGTGCCTGCATTGGTGCTAGGCAGCACACAGTGCACCAGCGTTAGGAGGAAGCAGAAGTGCGCCAGTATCTTAGTAGATATAGATAGTGCATTTCTGTTCTCTCCGTTTCACGCAACTCAGCACAACAACTTTGCTCGCTGCCCTGGGTTGCGTGAAACATTAGTAAATATGCCCTTAAATATCTGATTCATAATGGCATGGTTTTCCCGACCCTAGACGTCTCCTACCAGCCGGTACTGGGAATTCTCAGTCCTGAATTTCCGATCCATTCAATGGGCCATTTTTAAGGAAGACCTAAGTGAGATTAAAGCTGTCTATTATTTCATGCAACTGCAGCGTAATAACTGAGACAAACACAGGCATGCGCATAAGTGCATTGGACGCAGGAAATGCATTAAAAGCATATTGGAGCAGAGGTTTCTAATACATTGGATTTGCACTAATATAAAATGAAACTATCGAACTGAATTACAAAAGCAAGTTGTAAAACATCCCAGAGATTCTCGTTCCGTGTGTGCATGATTTAATGCATTTTTAGGATTCTTAAATCTTTCATAGTTTTTTGGCCTGTAAAATTGGACCATCACAGATTTCGAGGTGTAATCTTGGAAAAGATGTAGGAATAACATGAGTTATTTTTTATGAACGTTGGCATTTCTGCATCGAGTAACTCTATTCAATGCACATTTAAACAGTTTTGTGCAAATGCACAATTTTTTTCTTGCACAGGGGAAAAAGTTATTTTTTATAGAGCAATCAAGCCCTTCCTGCGCACCTCTAAGTTTGGAGGTCTCTGTTCTCCTTACCACACTAGAAGGAGATTCACTCCTGAATTTCAAAGAAGTACATCTCGGGCCATTTCCATGGTCGAAGAGGAGCAGAGAAGAATTTGTGGAAGGCCGCAACAGACAATTTTGCAGTTTTGCAGACTTTTAATGCTATCCACCCATTGCAATGCAAATTACCCATTCCTTAAATAGGATTCACTATTGAGGTAATATTATGCGACTGTGAGGTAATATTAGGCAGGAGTAAAATGGTTACAGCTCAAAATTCACCTTTCGGGTGATCCTTGCAGTCAGGGCTGCCTTTACCGCTGGTGGTGCCCGGTGCGACAATCTTTTTCGGCGTCCCCGATGTCCTCCTGCTCTATCTATTCCCTCAGAACCATCCTCCAACTGTGCGCCTCATCTCTCCATAGCCCCTCTCTCACATGCATTTCATTTGTTTTATAGTTCTACTCATACCTGTGTAGGGTGTCAGAGCACTTTACATCACATCAGCACTTTTCATGAGCACCAGTTAAGGACACATTAATTTATGGTGAGATTAAGTGATTTGCCCAGAATCACAGAATGTTGAGCTAACGCCGAGACTTGAACCTGGTTCCCCAGCTACATCATACAGAGACAATGAAACATGGGTGTGTAAATCAGTCTATAAGAAATGTTACAAAAGACAATGAGAATTAAGATGTAGGAATCACATGCTATCCTTACTCGTAGGCAGTAGAATTTAGGAGTGTTTTGTCTGGAAAACACAAACCCAGGATTTAAAATGTAACACACTGGTAGAGGGTTTACTAATAAGAGTGTATTTCTATCCAAATAAACCCTTTTTAGCGCAATTAGGTTAACAAAAGAGTGAGGGATAAAAACATAACGTTCTAACCTATAGCATGCAGTCTGCATGCAGCTCTTTGATGACAGTTCACAGCTCACTGTGCTATATTAGGGTTGTAACTTATGAACTGCAAGTAACAAAAGCATCTCTGTGACAAAAACAGGATCCCACTGAGCTATCCACATAAAATACAGTTGTGATCTCCATAGTACAGCTTCTTTGCAGCAGACAAATTAACCCTCTGTACTACTCTATAATAAGTCAAAACTGCCATTAGACAAACCTCCGATCTCTCTTCGGCAGTCACAGCAATCATAAGAGTTATCTTGACATCTTTATTGTTGCCTAAAAACTGCTGGACACACAAGGAACTCTGCAGCAGGTACTCTTAAACCCACATGTTATTTCTAAACCCAGCAACGGTCGCACCACCTTAAAGCTGACCCTGCTTGCAGGCGAAATTCCAGCCTTTTGCACTCATGAATCAGATTTGTGAGTTCAAATGGCCCAGGCAGTGTTATGTACTTGAATGGTTACTAACCAGACAGTGTTATGTACTTGCATGGTTACTAACCAGACAGTGTTATGTACTTACATGGTTACTAAACACCCTTATCAGTTGCCAGCCAGATGTAAATCGAGCTAATGTAATTCCAACTCTCCTTAATGTACTTCTCAAAATAGGAGCTATTTGCAGTCAGCTACTTTGATACAAAGTACTCCAACTCTGCTACAATTCATGTGTATTCAGTAAATTCAGTCCTATTCATTGGTCCAAGTCACAAAGGTTTTCTGTGAATACTTTTTTTTAGGTTTGAATTACTCCTGAATTTCGAAGTCTGACCCACAACGAGCTTTCTGCCAGTAGCTGATTTTTACTTTCATCTTACTGTGGGTGTGGTTTACTCATGAATTTCCAGGAAAAGTTTGTTCTCAGAAAAAACACAGGTTCATGGATCAAGAAGAGATATGTGTACACCAAAATATTAAACCCACTTCACTGAGCCCACATCACCAAGTCCACTTCACCAGGCCCAAGCCACCAGGTCAACTTCACCAAACCCACTCCACCAGGCTTACGTTGACTGGCCCTCGCCACAAATCCTTCTCCACCAGACCCCCTCCAGCAGGCCCACTTCACGAGCCCACCACACCAGACCTACTGCACTTTACTTTTCAATCCATCTTTAGCCAGCTGAGCTTTAGTGTTGCCTACATTTCATGTTACCTTAACGCTGATTTTTCTGCAGAATGAATACTTGCCTGGCTGTTTGACGTGATCCATCGGGTCAACATTTACATAAGACCACCAGCTCAAATCAGTCAATATTACCTTCAAGTCAAAATGTGCGCAGTTGGCCTGGGTATCCCAGAAGAGAACATTGTGTCGGATAGAAATATACACATGGGTGACTGACAGCTATCTCTGTTTGATTGGTTCTAGCACCAAACTCCTTAGAGTTGGAGACTCCTAGGAGAATAGCATACCTTTTACTTTCCCTTCAAAATGATGAGCCACAAACGTGGGCAGCCCATGTAGCAAAGAGTCTAGGAGGTTGATTTGACTGAAATCTATCCCTTGGTTACCAAATCTCATAGGTAGTCAAAACAACACATTCTATTTCATGCTATTGAGAAGGTGTTGTCTGTAGTTATAAGTAGTACATATTGAACTAACCAGTTCTTTACTATTATTGAGTATAGATTATTATAACACTGTCCATGTTGAAGCCTCTTTGGTTGCGAAATTACATAGACTGCAAAATCAAGCAGCTTGACACAGTATCAACTAAAAAACACAGATAATATCTGACTGGCTCTTAGAGACCTCCTTTGGCTTCCGATGGCACAGATGGTAAAACGTTAGCTACTCTGTACTACCTTCAAGTCACTGGATGATGTTGCTCATAAATACTTTCAGTGTTATTTTTACCCTGCACTTTGGACCGCAACCTGGGATCCAGCAAGGCAAACCGGATTGCACAGGTGCAAGAAGCATGGTGGGAGATTGATGAGAGTGCTGGGCACGTAACTGTGGCCCTCACTGGATCCAGACTTTAGGAATATTTCAGGTATGAAAGAGTATAAGAAACAGTTAAAGACTTGACTGTTTGAGGAGACATTTCCATCCTAGCTCAAAATGTCATAGGCACCACCCTTTCAGGAGCAACAGGGCACCACCAGGAGATGACTTCCCCACCAGAGACATGTATCTACATGTAACCAACGGAGCACATGCCCTGAAAAGCCTGCCTCTTGCCACCCGCCACCACCACCCTGTGTCCCAGCCCACGCCCTCTCTTCCCAAATTCAAACTCTCTGCTCTGACGCTGGAGTCTACTGAAACCCTAGCTGACTGGAAAAGACAGCTCACAATCCACGTTCTCCCATCTCCCTTAGGTCCTTAGAGATGAGAGAGAGATAACAGAAGGTGGATGCGACGGACAGTGTCCATTCTGCCACTTCTCTTTGATCTCCACAGATCTGGAGAAAGCAGAGGAACGCAGGGGAAAAAATTGCTTCCCTTGGTGACATAACTCTGTGGGATCAAAAACACAAAGTGATGGATCAAATGCTTGAATTAATCTCAACCACTGACAATCACTCAGGGCTGCATCCCAATCCATTGTTTTTCATCCACCATGACACCTCAGTTTTGACCAAGCCATATGCAAATCAGTGTTGACTTTGTTCCAGTGGGAACAGTCCAGCCCAAACTGCCAAGCAAGGTCCTCCCTGAGCTGGAATATAATCAACCTAGGACAGATGTCGCCCTCATTATGTCAGGTATAGCTTGATTTAAGTAGCACAGTGAGCACGGGAACCACATCTGGGCATACCTTTCACACTTAGGGCATCAAAAAACAAAGCGATGGCTGAAATGCTTGAATTAATCTCAGGAACTGGCAATCGCTAGACCCGCATCCCAATCCATCATTTTTCATCCACCATGCCATCTCAATTTGTACACAGCCATATGCAAATCAGTCTTGACCCCGCTCCAATGGGAGCAGTCCAACCTAGACTGCCAGGCCAGGTACTTAACTAGAATACAAGCAACCTAGGACCAGTTTTGCTCTTATAATGGGCTCATCAGCCAGGTATAGCTTGATTCCAGTGCCACATTGAGCATGGGACCCACGTCTGGGCATATCTGTCACTTGGCTTGGCTTTTTTTATGCTTTAGACACAGAATGGAGGCCCCTTTGTAATGGATGAAGGTAGAGGCAGATGAATTTGGGGGTCATATATAACATAAAGATGAGTAAAAAGTGAATTACTTAATTACTGGAATGTTTTTCACTTCGAGGTTATGAGGGCCAACTAAGAAAATCGAGCTTTGCTCTCGTCTATTTGACGTTACTTAGAACCCATCAGTGAAAAACTCCCCCCTAATTCACTTTTACCCATCTATAATTCTATATACTCTTCAGGAGTTAATCATAGCAAAACAGCTGTCAACGAAAGGGCATTGTTTTTCAGTGGCTCAAGATCATTTGAAGGCAGAGTGGAAAAAAGTAAAGCTTTTGGTAGGGAAACGCGCATGGTGCAAGATTTAAAAAATAAGAGGCACCTTCATCTCCACCTGCATTGAAAAGGTTCCTTCAGAAGGAAATGAAAATGGTCTTTTCCTCCAACCAAATAGTAAAAGAGGAGCCACATAGACTGATTCAGCGTGTGCATCAACTACAATGTATGTATCAGTGTAATAAACAAATATCATTGTGGTGTTTGACCAAAATATAGGCGATTGTCGGTCAAAAATATCGTGGGCAGAATATTGTGATGTCACAAATATTTTGGGACTTAATTTCGAAGGTAAGGTTATTGTTTTTTAGATCTTTAATATAATTGTTTTATATAGTTGTATATAATATTGTTTTCTTTAATGTTGGTGTATAAAACATCATTGTCTAATTAGTTTGATAAATTTAAGTGACTTCACTATTATAAAATTATTATTATTGTAATAATATTTAGGTTTTATTTATTTCAGTATAGTTGGTATATTTTACATGACGTATTTAGTTAGAAATCAATTAATTTAGTAGTAGGCTGTTGGGTTTGTAGGGGGTTAGGGTGGAAAGTTTTTTAAAAATATTTAAATTATTATTTTTAATGCATAATGAACTTCTTAGTAGATTAGTCAATTGATTAATTGTTATTTTAATTAGTTGTTTATGTTTAATTATTTGTTAATTGGTTGGTTAGACTATTTATTAAAGTGTGGTAACTATATATTTAGTAATTGGATTCATTTTAATTGTTTTATTTAATAATCGATCTTAATATTAATAGGTTTTCATTATTCTTAATATTATTGATTTTGTATTAGTTTGAATTGTTTGTGGATGTTCATTTTATAGGTTAATAGAGCACTAACTTTAGTTTTAGTTGAAAATATTTTAAATATTTTTTTAAGTATTAATTGTTTTATTTGTAAAATAATATTAGTATTTAATTCAATGTAATTGTATTTGTTTTATGTTTAATAATTACATCTGTTATTTAAATATATATCTTTTTCTATATTTAAATAAATTTAGGTGTGGGAATAATAAATCTGACCCATTCAAACTCCAACACTTTTCCTACTGTTGGTCAAACTGGAGTGGGAGTAGTAAATCTGACGCCTCCGAAGGGCAACACTTTCCTTAGCATTGCTTAAATTGGAGAGGGAGTAGTAAATATTACCCCTTGAAAGACCAACACTTTTCCTATTGTTGCTTAAATTGGAGTGGGAACAGTAAATCTTACCCCTCGAAAGTCAAAATGTTCCCTGATGTTGCTACGGTTGGGGTGGGGAATAGTAAATCTAATCCTTCCAAAGTTCAAATCTTTCCTTACTTTGGCTTATGTTGAAGTGGGAATAGTAAATATAACCCCTCCAAAGTCTAACATTTTTCCCACTATTGCTTAGTTAGTATAATTCTTTATATTGTTTTTGAATTAAAAAATATTTATAAAATTAAGTAGTCAATAATTTGTTATTTTATATTTTATTGTAAACAATTTTTGGAATATTCTTTTATTTATTTATATATAATTTGTTATACATTTTTTACATATACTTTATACTATTGTTATTATTATAAACATTTCTGATGTAATTTATTTGTTTTAATGGTATAATTATATTTTTTACATTATATTTGGCATTTTTGTTTTATATATTGTATCTATTTATTTGTAATCATATTATCATTTTAAAATTGTATATCTAATCTTCTTTAAATATAATGCTATACATAGTAAAAACCAATGTATGCATCTATTTTTTAACAATATTCTGGGCAACAATATTTTTGTCTCAGTATTGGTATTGTTTTCATACAAGGTATGTAAACATGATATTTTGGTCATCAAGATTTTCTTGCGATATTTCTGTATCACAAGATTTGTGTTGCCTTTATTATGTCATACAACCATCACTGTATAATTCAACTTCAGTTGAGATTAAATAAGATATAAAACACAGGTTGTGTTAGGTATTCAATCACTAGAACAATTTAGACGTTACAGCATGTATATAATACATTAATTATGGTTGTTAATTAGGTTAATGTGTATGCTCCTAGTAACCTGAGCAGTCTTAAGGTGTGAGTCTAGTGCAGTGAATTCAGAAACCTCTTCTGCATTTGAGTACAAAGGGCATTCATAACTATATAAGTGCACATTTTAATTACATTAGCAACATTTTTATGATTGGCTATTGATAGATAACTTAAACAATCCAATTTTGCTTATTATGAATGGCATACGATTATGCAGGCATCGCACAATGACTAATGTGTGTTGACTATTTACAAAAGCCTAGTTATTTTTTTTCAAACAGTGTATGTGTTCTTGTGTTCGTGAGACCCCCCCTGCAGTGTGAGGCTGCTTCTATACTCAGCCCTTGGTTTTAGCATTGATATAAAAGGTGGACTCTGAAACACAAGGTCCTGCATGTGTGCGTCTGAACAAAAAGTGTGGTTGGAGAATGAGAAAAGTAGGCGGGGACTGAAGGAAAAAACAGACTGATTTCTTCTGTTAAAATTACGCTGAAGTCAGCCAAGGTAGTACACATAAAATCAGCAGACACTTGACACAATCCTGGTGCTATCCTGATTGTCAAAGAGACAAAATTAGAAGATTTTTCAAATAAAAAAATACGCAGGAGTCTCTATTTGGTACCGCTGTACTTTAGTGAATTAAAATGAGAGACTTGCCTACTAATTTTCGGAGAGAGCAGACTGGATTGAAACTTCTACTATCATTGCCCATGATGCCGGGTGGCAGCAACGAAGAACCTCCACTTCTGATTGTCTCGAGTTTCTGTAGAGTGCCCCCGCTCTAATTCAGGGCCTTCACTTCTGTGTCCATAGCTCACCTCCAGGTGTTCTTTGGCCTCAACTCAGATGTTACTTAAGTCAGCTTTACTGTGTCCTACATAGTGCCTATGTTCCAAAATTCGATTCTGGCCTTGCACTTGGGTTTCAAAACTTCTGTTGTGTAATTTTGTCAGTGGTCTCATGCTGGATTTAACAACCGTCAATGATGCATGTCTCCTGCAGAGATTCTGGAATTCCCTCATGACCAGAAGATTTAGTGGTTCTTGCTACTGTTTCCCTAACAAATGTTCTTTTATATTTTTTTAGGTCTCGCCTGACCCAGCGCATGCGCTGGTCTGGCGAGACTTATTGAGAGGGCTCCAAAAAGTGCTACCATGCCAGCCTAGAGCTACAGTGCATGTGCGCGGGCGTGCGTGCCGCGCTTTACCATGATTACTTTCACTTTTGCGGCCGCACGGCCGCTTTGATGTTTGATCGTGATCGCAATCGCGATCACTTTCACTTTCGCAGCCGCAGGGCCGCTTGGCATAGCCAATAGGTCTCGCTTTTGGGACCTTATAAGAATTTAGTTATGCAACTTTTGCATGGCTACACACTTAGAAGGTCCCAAAGGCGAGACCTATTGGCAATGCCAATGCTTGTTTATTTTGGAACAAGGTTGTTAACCTTGTGCCCTTCCACCAGCCCTCTACCTGGATGAACAGTGAACCACGCTTCGTCTGGTCTCTAGCCTCTGACCTGTTCAGATTGGGCAACCCTGTCAGGAGACCAAGCTCCCTCCAGCCTAGCTCTTTGGGTCACTGAGAGCAAGCCCCTCAACCACTTCAAGGTGGACATCCTTTGAGGGGACTGGATTGAAACACTGAGGGGCCTATTTTGATGTTGGTCGGAAAGACTTCGACCTGAGGTCGGAGGCTTTCCAACCAACATCGACGGTTTCAATTCCCACTGCCAAATTTCATTGTAGGCAGTCAGAATTGAAATCGGCTTGTCATTCCGGCTGGTTTCCAATGGGCTCAAGGAGCCCATCGTAAAGTCGGAACCGGCACATAATCCCAATATGACGGCGTTACCGCCGTCGGGATTATGATGCTCGGTTTCCGACATGCTTTCCAGGCTTGGCTTTCCGACATGGAAAGCCTGTCGGAAAGCAAGTATGGCCCCCCCTACCAGGGCCCTCCTTCTCCTTGTGGCCTCCGGATGGAGGCCAAGGGGGCACCCAAGGTGCCCCATGTTAATCCCTGCACCACGTGGTAGGCACCTTGAGGTGCCTGCCACAAGGTGCAGGGATGAGAACAATCTCCCATTTTCCTATGGGAGCTTGTGCTTCGGTCAGTTTACGGCCGCAGCACATGCTCCCATAAGGAAATGGGAGTATGCGACCGCATCATGTACGGTTGCATCGTAATTATGCGGTCGGGACCGCCGACCGGAGGTTGGTCGGTCCCTATTCCATGATGATGCCGCTCGGAGGCAACTCCGACTGACTTCATATTTGGCCCCTGAGTAGGTAAAACAGCTTGGGTGTCCTCGGGACCAGTGTAAGCGAGGAAAACAGACATGAACTCTGTGCCGCTTATTTTTTTTTAGTAAAGCTACAACCAGGGTGCAGATGGCACCTCACAGCTGTGGGACAAGGTTACACAGCACCTCCTGCACTATTGATAGCTACACCCCTACGATGAGCTGAGCCAACAAGTAAAAGTCCTTTTGAATATAATAAAAACTAAGAATTACATCGTGGGATGGCTAATGCTTAGATGTTTTTGTATATGCTTACACTTAAAAAAAGAGAAGAGGCGAGAAAACTCCTTTGCCAAGCAGAAATATTAAAAATAAAGCTTAATGGTTCTTCATAATGATATAACAAGACTCACTGTTCAAGAATAGAAAATGATAATGAAGAAGACTAAGTAACCACCCCCTCCACACAAGGATTATAGACATGAACATATTTATGACTGAAATGACCACATATATTTGCATGGTGAGACTGCACTTGCATTAACAATAATTGTATTGATTTATATGAACTGTCAATAAAGAATTATTACCAAATAAATCAAGTAATCAGACTGGTTTGATATTATGCACAACATTTTGAATCAATAACAACATCCTTTTACCATTCCAGGGGCCCTATTACAGCTTTGGATTGGTAAAATACCATCGACGCCAACCTGGAATAAAGAAAAGCAGCACTTAACATATGTATTTCGCTTTCATTAGAGATTGTCAAAGAAGCATAGCTTTGTCTCAACTAAAGGAGGCAATCAGTACAGGTAAAACTCGTAGATTGACTCATAAATTATGCAAATTAAAGCTAGGAACTTTTGGCAGTTCCCTAGTTTAGGTGTAGATTTTGGCCCAGATTTACTTAACTTTTATAAAATACAACACAGCAAGGGAACGTGCTGCACTGCATTGCGTGAAAGGGAGAAAGCAGAAATGTGCCATGTTTACTAATCTATGGCACTCCTCTGCTCTCTCCTTGCGCTGGTACATTTGTGGCCGCTCGGTGTCAACAGGCACCCATGCACCACAGTGCAAGGGTGCCTGTGTTGTACCCTGAAAAGTTTTTGCATAGGAAGGACTACCTTCCTATTCAAAAGACATTCTTGGGCCATATTCCTTTTTGTAAGTGTGTTGAAAAATGCAGCACACATGCAACACAGAAAAACAAGGAGAAATAAAGATATTTCTTCTTATACCAGCCTCGGATAGGTGCATCATTTTGGCTCAAACCCAGGTTTACAGACTTTAGTAAATCTGGATTTGCATCAAAATACGTAAGTGGATGCCCAGGAATGTCCATACTCCATCTCTGTAACTACTCTTCGGCGCAAAGTAATGCAAGCCAGTGTTATATGCTGCATTATGTTACTTGTTTATTACAAATCCTTGCAAATCGGGCTTTGTGTGGCTTTGTAAATCCTGAAAGACATTTTGCAATGTGGCTGCATCAAAAAGGTGGCACTGCCACAACTCAAAATGTTAGTAAATCTGACCTTGATGGAAAGGTGCTCCAGTTAATACAGTATCTACAACACCAGCAACGCTCTAAATCTGCATATCTCAGGGGCTCCTTTTATATATTTGGATGGCATTTTCCCAAAATAGAACTAGGATACAGTTCCTGGTATGGCAAAAGGTTTTGAGGTGTGTCTCAGCTCAGCATGGATAGCAATACTTAATCCTATTCTTAAAGACATTACTGCAAAATGGCAAATTATTTTTTGTTGCTCTTTTAGCTCGGCATGAATAGCGATGTGCTATTCTTATGATTATGATATATAAATATATAGATATATGTATGTATAATTTGAATATCAGACTAGTTAAATGATTTTAACATAAGTTCCTGTGGGTGTTATTTTATTTCCCCTGCCTTTATTGGTTTTCTATGGGATTACCTTGAGTGGCCATGTTTGGTGCTTCACTTACTCCAAGGCAGGACTGGAGTAAATTTACACCTGTTTTTTTGCCATCTTTAGCGCTATAGTAACTTCGGAAGTGCAGTTTGTGAACAGCAGTGGCCTTACTCTTTTTGTGATTATGTGTTTGGATTAGCATGTCCCTCCTTAAACCTCTCCTCAAATTTACCAGAAACCACTCCCATTTAGAAGTAAATATTTCCAATTTTACAGCCACTCTTCCTTATCACTCCCACATCTACTACTGAAATGTGTGCCTACATGTGCGGAGATCTCTCCCACCGTGTTTGAGATCTCCACACAGAAAAGATTGGCGATCCGGAGTCCGGGGTCTCTGGTCATCGGGGCCAAACTGCCCGTAGCAGGCATCAGACATTTTCCCTGGAGGCTGAAGGGTGGGGGCCAGTTTTGGAGTGGTGGAGGGCCAGTTTTGCTACTTGGGGTCGGTTTCGCAGTGATGCTGCAATACCGTGCCCCAGTAACAAGAGCAGCAGTGCTAGTTTTGTTTAGCAGTAGCCCTTCATGCTATACCTGCCCACTACCACCCTCCACCCCCACTCCGGGGTGGGGGCCGGTCTGACAACATTGCCAGGGCTACTTTGGGTTCCCAGTCTGGCACTGCCGGCCGTAGATTCGTGGATAGCATTTTCTAGTACAAAATGCATTTTATGACCCTCAATTGGTCTTCATGCAATTTAGTTCCAAGAGTATGTTATTTCCGCTCATTTTTCTACAAAATTAATATTTTCCAACTCATTAATTCACTTGCTCTGTTCACAGCATTTTCCAATGCACCAGTTTCTCTGAAATAATTCCATAGATATAGATGCTCTTATAGGACATGGTGCTGTTGTATCTAATGTGCCATGTATAAATCATTTAGAATTAAGCATTAAAACAGTCTAAAATATTTGCCGCCTTTTCTGGGATTGCGCTGTGGAATGAGCTTTTTACTGTTGAAGTCGCCCGTGCAGATAAGTAATGGAAGAAGTAAACCAAGACCAACAGGGATGGGATAGCAAAATATATTTAAATAGACACAAACGCCAAAGACCATCAGTGAGATATATTCAAGCATCGATGCTGTAGACATGTGGTGGCCTTTGCATATACCTTATTTCACATGGAGAAAATACTTGAGCTTGGAGTGATGTGGCCATGATTAGAAAGTATGGGCATGCAATTTAGCAGAAGTAGAGAATGTTTGCACTTCCTGTTTTTCAGTTCCTGTATTTTACTGCCTGATCATTTGTGCTCCTGACAGTTCATATCACAGCCCCTGAAAGTGCCTTATATTGATTGTTGTTCGCGTCACCTATGGCAACTAAAGAAGCTCTTGACTGCTGTCACATCTCCCATATGAATATGTACAACGAAAGCAAGAGAGATAGGACCAACTTCACTAGTCCTTTCCAACAGAGTTTGACTCCATGTAACGATGCTGCCAAAGTGATTGTTGTATCCTGTTGCTATTTATATTGCTCCTTTACTCCAATAATGGTGGCCAAAAGGACCCCATTCACATCTCCATTTATAAACCCATATTTTATCATTCTAGCTTGTATTCTCATTCTTTCATTTTGTCTTAAAGTGATCCTTCTGATCGGTGGACGCGATGCGTAAAACTCTCTACTATAAGATGAGGTGAATCAAATGAAGATATAGAACATGATGATCAGAAGTTCTTTGGAAAATAATTGGCAAATGTGTCAGATTTACAAAATCTGAAATCATTGAGGCATTTGGGAAGAGGCAGGAGAAAACAAGAGGGGATATTGGACAACTTCCTGCAGGGATGTCGTCGTATTCTATAAATCATAGTGTTTTACCCAAATAAGAAGGACTCTAAGCTAAAAAGTGATACATCTGCCCTCTCCAATTTACTAATAATAAAAAAAAAATACATTAGCCTAGACTGATGCATTAAAATCATCAACAAAATGCAGATACAAGGACCATCTCAGAGGTGATTGTTTTAACACTTGTGTTGTAGCCTCAAGAGGTCACTTTTTTTAGAGCTTCACTGCGGTCAATTGTGCAGCATTTATTCGAAAGACAAATAACACTTACATAAAATCCTCCAAGTCTATAAACAGTAAAAACACAGCTGATTTCTGGGTTGGAGGTGCAGTTTCATTTATCAGGTCTCAGGCAAACTTTGTAGTCGGGACACAGGTGTACAGAGTCCCCCTGCTATTTTTAGAGAGGGAACACAGTTCCTCTTGGGCAAGGCTGATGCTTGCATTTACAGCACTGTATGTCTGTAACCTGGCCTCAGGGTGTTTAACCACCCATCCAACAGGCATGTGAGAGAGGCACATTCTGTAGTTATATTTGATTATCTTTCTGGGAAGGAGCAAATAAACTTTACACTTTTGCCTTTCTATCTCATTAGGAACTGAAAATATGAAGAGCCTTTGCTCTGAATTAAGAACACCAGCAGGAAACAGACATGCCCTAGCAGCAAGTTCGATTGTTTGAAAAAGCACAAATAACAACTTTGATTGTTAAAAAAAGCATCTGTCACATTTTGTTTATCCTGAATATGAACTTTAAAACTGTAGTGCCAGTTCCACATGGCTGTTCAAAATCAGTGACACTTTCAGCCATTTTTAACTCAGTTGCACATTGATATTTGATTTATAAAAAGTAAAAAGCTTTTTTTTTTCATTTCTGGGTTATTAATTTTATTTCATGTTTTTGCAACATAGGCCCTCTACATTATGCATGAGGAAAATTAGAAGGGCATGCGTCACTGTCCCTTTCTGTTGCGTCGTTGTGCATTACAAATGTTAAATAGAACTCCCAATGTTTTTAGGTCGAGCCTAGTCAGAGGTTGCACTGTCTCTTCGGGACATGCTGTATTCACTCTGTGGCATACAGCCCACCTATTACTTTTCATTTGTTGGTTTCAGTGTCCTTTAAAAATCCTTGCTTCTGAATGATTAATTTCTCTATTTGTCCCGCCTTTTTCGTTGTTTGTTCCCTCTCATGGAGCAGGCCGCCGGTGTGTATGGCGAGGGTGAGGCGTGGCAGTGGATTTAGCTGAATTGCAGACACCCTTAGGGGCCCACAGCTTCTTCCTGACTGAAGACTGTCCGTAAATATACATGTAGCAGAGGGACACAGTCTCCTTCAAGGTTGACTTATCCCTTTTAAAACACACCGCAAGTACTTTTGGCTCTTACTTTATCTGTCTTTGCCTGCTGTCAATTGTTTAGTAATAAGCGCATGCCTGGGCCTGGAAAGCAATAGCCAAGGCACCCACCTTCTATTTTGGTTTCTTTTCAGCACTAAAGACCCGTTGTTGTGATGTTGGTCAACGTTTCTATAATGACTCCTTTTCACAGATAAAAGTAGCCAAAGCAGTCTTCAAGGGACTGCGTATGATTTCTTAAACATGATTAATTTCGTCCTGGTAGGCTAAGCAATAAAAACAATTTATTATGGCAATGGCATTTCAAGGCCTCCTGTTCTCTGACGATGAAGCTGAGAGATGGCTTGTAGCTGCTGTGTCCTACTGAAAAAAATAAATTTGGCAGGGATTATTTTCAAAATCCAGTTCCGTCTGATGCAGGGCCAAACAAAGTGCTCAGTTTTCATTGCCAGCAGGATGGAGTTGGAAACCTAGCATTTCTCTGTGTTCACAGTATCTACGCCAGGTCGGAGGCTATGTGATGAGTTCTGAAACCCAATGAGATGCAGGTCTGGCCTAGTCTGTTGCCTAGGAATATTGATGTTGTATACCGTGACTGTTTTTAGGTCTAACCTAACTTTGTCTCATTCTTATAGTTTGTTTATTTAAAGCGGAAGCACATTATTTTCCCAATAGGGTTTCACTGCTTTCCCATGCCTGATGATAAGGGGTGCTATTCCCAAAAGTGTTCTTTTTTTACTACTAATGTGTGTGCTGGTTTATCGTGCTCGCATGAATTGCACTATAATTTTACATACACCTTTATTACTGCGGTGCCCTTGAAAAGGGGAGACACACCCTGCTTTCCCCAATTACCAATCCTTGGACTGATAGAAACACAATTTACTAATTTCCAAGGCACACGCCACAAGATCACAACACAAATGTGTATTTATCCATTGAAAGATAGAATGAACTCAATATTTCCGTTCTTCGGTGTGTTCTCTTTTATTTCTCTTTAGCCACAAGCCAACACGTTTCCTCGCAATGGGATTACCCTTGCAACTTCATCAGGGCTAAAAATACAATAAAAAATACAATTTTTGTAATACATATTTTAACACTATGTTAAAATTAGGTCGCAGTCTTATATACCCAGTGCAGTACAAATTTCCATACATTAGACTTTGTGGTGATCAACCCCATTATAAAATGCTTTTTACAAAACATTCTCTTAGTACAAATTAATTCATCATATGGGCTTGAATTCCCTAAGAAATTATAACAAATTTGGACTATTGATGAAGGCTGAGATTCCTGATAGTGCTCCCTCAATAAACACACAAAAAAACACCCATTGTGCATAAGGTGCTAAGAGTCTAATTACATATGTACAATTTTTCATACCTGTCAACCGAGTAATTCTAAAAGTAGAGGAGAGACCTAAGGAGTTAAGCAAGAGCGTCACAATATTGTAGGCATGGATATACCCGGGATGAATGTATAACGGGGACACAGCTTGAGAAACAGTATAAAGACCTCCATTAAAATAAAGGATTACAGAGGTAAGCGGGTTGAAATTAAACACAGTACTACTTATATTGCAGTTGCTGTTTAAAGTTTAAATACCGGCTTTTTACCCACATGAGTTAATACTGTGACGCTCTTGCTTAACTCCTTAGGTCTCTCCTCTACTTCTAGAATTACTCATTTGACAGGTATGAAAAATTAATATATGTAATTCAACTCTTAGCACCTTGTGTGTGGCTCAATGGTTAGAGCGGCAGACCTTGATGCAGAAGTCTGGCCCGGGACCAGGGTTGAATTCCCGCCTCAGCGGCTCTTGGATTCAATTTCCCTGGACCTGATAGTTCTTGCCTCGGTGCCTATTTTAATCATGGGTTCCACTGTGCAACTCTGAGCAATAGCGTGCTTAATCTCCACAACGGCCCCCACAGCGCTAGGATGCCTGGCTTCACCTTGGGGGTGCCCAGGAGTGGACATCTCACAGGAAAACCAGGAAGGGTTCCACAGCGGTATGAATACAGCGCTACGAGACCCCTGGGTAGAAGTGCGCTATATAAGTACAAATACATTTACATTTATGTACAATGGGTGTTTTTTGTGTGTTTATTGAGGGAGCACTATCAGGAATCTCAGCCCACATCAATAGTCCAAATTTGTTATAATTTCTTAGGGAATTGAAGCACATATGATAAATTAATTTGTACTAAGAGAATGTTTTGTAAAAAGCATTTTATAATGGGGTTGATAACCACAAAGTCTGATGTATGGAACTTTGTGCTGCACTGGGTATAAGACTGCAACCTATTTTTAACATAGTGTTAAAATATGTTTTACAAAAATTGTACTTTTTATTGTATTTTTAGCCCTGATGAAGGTGCAAGGGTAATCCCATTGCGAGGAAACGCGTTGGTTTGTGGCTAAAGAGAAATAAAAGAGAACACACCGAAGAACGGAAATATTGAGTTCATTCTATCTTTCAATGGATAAATACACATTTGTGTTGTGATATTGTGGCGTGTGCCTTGGAAATTAGTGAATTGTATTCCCAAAAGTGACATCACAGGATTGTAGCACAAACTGACATGGCCTTTTGTACAAGTAGTGCGATTAACAATCAGTAAGCGGAAAAAAAGAGGCTGAGTTGAAGTTCAGCATTCAATTTATTAAAAAACATCAGGCGACAGAAGGAAATGATTTAAGTACAAGCAAGCATTTCTGCTTCTTTATTCAGCAGTTTTTGTTTTTCAGTGAAAGGAACAACTCCTAATTTTCTTGTGGGCATCTTCTAAGTTACTTTACAGTTTAAAATACAATATCAACAGTGTTTCTCCATTTTGTGCATTTGAAATACATTTTTGAGGCATTTAATTTGCTGATTTTTTTAAAGAGCTTACTCAATGTGATTGTTTAGTTTTTAATGCTTTAGGGTTTGCGGTATTTAATATGTCATGGTTTAACGTGCCTCTGTTATATCTTATTTCACTAAAACTCTTTTTTTTCTTCATTATCACATAGGAAAGGACTTCCAGATATATAAGTTCAGACTACCAGTTGTAACATAAAACACTTTAATAAGTACTTCTCAATGCAGAGCTATAATGTGCCGATTAGCATCAAAGCTTCTCTGTTAAACAAATACACTTTTTTGAATTTTTAAGAGACTTTATCATATTTTCATTAAATAGCACAAGAGCCCATCTTTGGGTTTGTGTGGCCGTTCACCAGTGGCACGTGTAGTAACAGTAGGCTTTGTAGCACCGAGGATAATGTGCTGCATGGCTAAAAATTGGCTATGGCAATGCTTGTTCTTAGGATGTGTGTCCTGCTCTGCAGTGAGCAAAACCCAGTCCCCTTGCAAGAATTTCAGAATTTGATAAACCACATCAGATGTAAAAGTGAAACTTAAGGAATCTGTAACCAGAAACAGGTCAACCAAATTGTAGAAACGAAACTCTCGATAAAGGAAAATCTGACTTTACTCCTGCTGCCATGTGAGAGCCAAGTGAGCGCTCAGTAACAGAAGGCTTCATTGCACTCCAAAGAGTCATAATGTAGAAATCAAAACAGCAACAGGGGTGCCCATTAAAACTAACATGCAATAAACATACAAGCATCATAATGTACACACAACTGGGAAAATATATTTATAGCCAATGCACACTGTCTAAAGAGGCACACAGATGCTCATCTGATGGCAATAAGATACACCCAGGCAGACACACAAAAACAGAATTAGTATGTACTTGTTTCTCTCATAAAAACAACAAGTTGTGATATTTTCTTGTTGAATGTTTGGGCAGTCAAAAAGCCTACTCCTTGAATGGGACTTCCCAGTTGAGAAACCTATGACCAGTAGGCATCGCTCTGGTAATCTGAGATAGCTGACAGCGGCAAGAGGTGGTGAAGATGGTGTATAGGACCACCCTAACATAACAGAATAACAATAAGTGCTACTTTGTGTTATTTAATTGACCATTTCCATCTGAATCAGCTCATAAAAGTGCCATCACAACGCCATGCACTTGGGTTTCGACACTGTGCAACAACAGCTGCACAAAGCCCTATTATACCATGTTCTGCTGTGCGTGCGGGGTACCCAAGAATTTGAGACATCTCAAAATGTTACCTCTATCAAAAACCCACATTAACTGGATCAGATACAGTTTTAAACCTCAGTTTCATGAGGCAATGTGTCCGCAGGTTAAGCCACCTCCCATTGCATGAAAAATCTGAACTACAACTTAAGTAAATTGGCCCATTCAATAACTGAGTTCTAGATCGATAAAATGTTAAAGGGTTTTATTACAAAATTTAAAAGTACAGAGTCAGTGCCATGAAGGCTCTCATATAAAACGGTAATACAGAAAAATGCAAAATTAGAAATTATTCTAAGTCCCAACTGAACAGCAAAATTGTGGGATAATAACTGACAATATTCCTAGTAGAACAAGAATGTCTTCCGGCTCACCCCTAGAATCGATGTTTTTTTAACGTTATTTTCACATATGAGATTACATAAACTATAGATTCAGTGTGGTATGAGCAAATGTACCATTTCATCAGAAAATCAAAACACATGGAAAATAAAAGTAATATTGCCTTAACACCTGCCCTAAGCACTATCCCACTGCATGAATAATTATTTTGCACCCTCTAGGCTAAAGTAATCTGGAGGTGATAGAACAAACTAGACACATGAACAATTCTGTGGCTTATGACTAAATAGGGCACAGTGAACCAGCAGAAAGACCGTGAAGGTAAATTTGCAGTTTGTGACTGAGCCAGTGGAAGTTAATTGAGAGCAGCATAAACAATGACACTGGAAATAAACAAGCAAATCTCAGCTTGACTATGTGCTGTAGAAATTGCGAGGAGAGATGTGAGTAGGGAGGAAGACACGAGTGACAATGGTGATTTCCATTTTAGACGTAATGGCATCTATACTTACATTTAGGCCTAGTTAACAAACACCAGAAAACCCCACTTCTACACATCTTAGATAATTTGTTTCAAATGCAACCGTAGTGTGTCACTGTAGATATGTGTAATCGAATAAGGAAATACATTCCGCACATTGTTAATGATGCACATATAAACACATACAAATCTTTAACACTACCAAACTTCTGACTAAAATTAAGATTAGGACTCAGGCAATTTAGATACAGATGGTCAAATTCTGAGAATGGTGGAAAGAGCTGACTCGCCGCCTACAGACTGCCTGTACCATTAGTGATGCAAATGCTGTCCAACTTTTTGAGCCTTTAAGGTGCGGGAGATTGAGTGGTTTTGGAGGATGATACCCTTTGAAATCGATGGAAATGTCACATGCCAGTGGGAGGAAGGTTACCAGGACAGATGATCTCATTTAGGTATGTCCAAGGCATTTTCCTTTTTTGGAGGTAGAAAAGAGTCCAAGGAGGGTGAGGTCAATCACATGAGGGTGAGCGGAGTTGTATGGAGGTATCTACCAGAGGGGGTCTCAGTCAAAGTTAAATTCTGGGAAAAGAGAGTATGAAGCCAATGAACAGAACGAAGCGTAGGCAGGTTCCAAGGGGGTGGTGAGTGAGGAGCACAAACCGCCCCCTCAGAAACCATGGCTGCACTTCTCCCTCAATAAGACTGCAACTCTGGTCCCTCACAAAAACGAGGCACGACATCATGGTCAATCATCAATAACAAGTGAAGTTGCATTAGCCACGCATTCAGTTGTGTTTATAAGATGGTATAAATCACATTTAATTAATGGTTCATAAATGAAAACCTTTGGACCTAAGGTGATTTCACATTGAGCAGTCACACTGATGATGCTTGTTCTGCTCCAGCAAACTCTTTGGATATTAAGCACTCGAATACAGACCTTGAGCTAAGTGCTTTTTATATAACAGAGATCTAATTTTCACCCACCTCTCTACCTGCTTTTAACTGAGCAGTGTCCAGTTTGCCTCAGTCTGGCTCTATTCCCCACGGTACTGTACACTAGTTGAAGAGTCCCAGTTTAATGCCATTGAACGGCTGTTTTTCCCATCATATTATTTCTCCTCAAATGTTTTGCAATTTCTTCTTTTATGTAGGCAATCAGTGTTTAGTGCTTTCTTTGAAGCACAATTTGCTAAATTGTGTTGGTTGTTATGGTTTCCTATTAGGATTTTGTTTTTGTATATTTAACTTAAATTGAGAAGAGATTGCTGGATAAATGAAAGTGATATCTAAGGATTCTATTACATGCATGAATGTTCCTGAAGACTGTGTTTTGTCCTCTCATTGTCATAGGAATTATCATTTACTTCTACACGTCACTTCAGTGAACACCACAACGAAAGGCACAGGAGGCAAATAACCTGAATTAGAGTAGACTGCGTATGGATAATCTTCAGATTTCTGAAGGAGCTGTACCTTTAAAGAGAATACACTGGTGGAGTTTGCACAGCGACCGTATTTATGAGCAGTGTGATTTTTATCGCATCCAGTAATTAGTAGGTGCGATGAAGCTCGCACCCCTGATAAATTTCTCCAGGTCAAACCTGCCAGAATTTACAAGGCGAAAAATCCCAGATAAATAGAGGAACATGTAGATTTTGGTGCAGCACCACACCATAATTTGCATGTTGTGCAAAATTCAAAATAGGTGATTTTTGTCGCACCATATAAATTCTCAACACCTTAGAGTCAGATTTTATCTGGTGCAATAATTATGGCATTTGTAACTAAGGCACTTGTAATCAGGTCCTAAGCCTATGGTAAATTACATTCCAGCTCTGAATTTAGCACTTTCTCTAGAATTTTGAGGATATACCGTTACCATCCTATTCTAGAGAGGCCCAAAAGTTAGTTGCAATATTTGGTTTCTCTGTTACGACTCGTGACAATCACTTCTACTTCCCGGTAGCTTGACGCCCAATATGCTGACCCTACATTAACTTGTCTAGACTTCCTTTTGACCCAGCAGACAGGAAGTCGTGTTTAGTGGCTCAGGACTGCTTGATCTCTCTCCGAGATCCTTGCTTATCTCTCTCTAGATGACACCTCCAACATTACTTATATTTACCTAAGGCGTTTTTACAAGACACTCTTAACCCAAAGGAAAGCTGGTTAAATTAAAATAAAATAACGTTTGGAAAGGAGTAAATGGAACTACAATTGCATACAGGAAACCAAAAAGAAAGGACGTATGAAAAAATAGGTAGTGTGTTGGTTTAAAGTCAGCTATTATAGATGTCTAATGGATGAAACTTTGTTGGGGGAAAGGCGGGTAGGATCACAGACACAGATGGGTTTCCCATAAATGTCCTTCCTCTTTTTAGGCACAAATGTGGTTGCGTAACTACACAGGATAAACACATTGTACAATGAATTCAGTAAGGTTTTGATGACGTCAGTTGACTTTGGAAGTTCAACTTCAGGGGGCACATTTGCAAAGGCATCCAGGAATGATGTGTAATTGACACCAAGCACCTCTGTCATCCACATCTGGGGCAGTGCTTAATTTGAGCTGGTGGTTTCTGGTGCTTAACTCACATCACCTAATTATCAACACCGGCACTTATGACAGTTGCCACATGGGGGCACTGTATGTGCAATTTAGAGTTGAGCAGAACAGTTGTCTATTAATTTGATGCACATTAAAAACAACTAATAACTACCACCCTAAACATATAGCGTTGGGGAGCTCAAACAGTCTGAATTGTCACACTTGTCGCAGTATGATGGTTAGTAATTGTGTAGGTACTGTAAATGGCAGCGCTGGCAGTAGCAATGGGTGGTACAAGCTGCGCTGGCCTCCTGATGAGGGCCCTGGTACTTATTTTTTTTACAATTTGAGCACTGTCTGGGCGTCATGCAGACACGTATGAAAATGTTGCATGTAAATATTTTGAAGCTGAATACCTTTTGATTAACTGTGTGGCATGATCTCAACACAATGCCGCCCCACTGCCTTCAACACTGCCAAAAAAGTAAAAGTAAAATGATAACGCGATGTTATTATAATTTTATTTTTCCGTGCTGCGGAAGCTTTGTGGTTGAGGTGGGGGGCTGCTCTGCTCACAGGGCAGAGGAGGAGTGGTTTGCCCACTGTAAGTGAGCATGAATGTTTGGCCGGTCCAACACTCAAGCGCCCTTATGTGCTCCATCCAGGCTGTATTACAGACTGGGTGGAGAACATGCCCCAGGCTCCCATTCCCTGGCTGAGCGCCGAACCACGGCGCTCAGACCAACCACAACGCTGCATTGCAGATTTGTGATTGGTCAGTGGAGCCTGGGTGACTGCTTCCTGTTAAGCAGAGCAAAGGAAGAGGATGCAGAGGACCGAGGAGGGGCAACTGCCGGCCAGCTGGCCGGCTGGCAGGTAAGTGTTTTAATTTTTTTTGCAACCCCCTTCCCAGCCCCTAATGCTATTTGGGAGCAACCGACACTGCTCAATGGCCCAGCTCCCTTTCCTGCTTGTGTCTTTTAGGGAGGTAATTAAGAACAGCATTCCACCATTCCCCCAGTCAAAATAGTTGTCTAACATAAATATTTTCTTCTAAATATCGTTCACAAATATATCACCAATCGGACATATAGGTCACCATATTTTGGTCAGGCGACATTTCTGACTATGATATTCTAAGATACAACCGCTTTTGCACATTTGTCTTATTCTGCCTAATAGGGAATGACCGTGAGAAATGCTTCCGCAGCACAAACCATTGAAATCAGTATTTTTTTTCAGTTGTTCTATTCTGATGGATCAACAATGGTATACTCCTCACATGAAAACACACAATTTTAACACGCATCATACCAACAATTCTTTACCAAAACAAGTCGGAATTCCACATCTAGTTTGCAGCAAAACATAACAGTTAATCTACTTTCCCCTACTCCTTCCCTGCCTTCTCATCTCACATCATACATCCCTCCCAATCCCAGTTTATATTAAGACAAAACTAGTCACGACTCAATGAAAGTGGTCCTTCTCATTCATTGTTCAATAAACAGTTACAGGAGGCCACCAGCAACAGATAAATCAAAAAGAAAGCATTTATATGTGGCTTCAATAAAAATGCATCGCCGTACCAGTCTTATCCAGGCATTCCTTTCCTGTGTGGCTGGGTGGACCAAGTGAATATTTATTACCTATCACCCTGATTTTCAAGAAAAGCTCCCCAAACCTCTTCAAATTTCTTGGGTTGGCCATTTAACTGATAAATGACTTCCTGCACATAAGGTACAACTGCCAGGAGTTTATTTGTCCTCATAGCTGTGATATACATGTTGTAGCCGTCGCAAGTGCCGTCACAAACTACTTGTTTCTTTGTGGTATAATGTTTGAGTATAAGTAGTCATCATGAAGTAGCGCCACCCTAACGTTAAGTGGGCTGGTTATTATTAAAGACTGAGTGATTGTATTCTATACATCATGCCAATATTGTTGCAATGATGGATAGTCCCATAGGATGTGTATGATATCACAGTCTGGGGAGTAGCACTTACATTTCATGTTATTATATAGACCTGCAGTTCCCAATCTTTTTTGGGAACCAGTACCATCAATTGGAGATTTTGCAATAGCTAAACTTCAACCTAGCTTCCCTAAGGTTTTTATCATGTGGCTGTAATGGATCTAGCCAATCCTCTTCTATGTAGTGAAATGCAAGTCTTTCGGACCATCAGTCTTTCAGCTGGGCTGCTACTGGATGTAAAAAGGTAAAGTGAGTTATAATTCTTTAGATTCCGGATATTACCCCTTTATATGTGTCGCCTGAACATAGGTACTTTGAAATTTGTGAATCCTGGAGAGTTATGGGCTACATCCCAGCATTTTTCTCGTGCAATGCCTCAGACGCTGTTAATTCCAGAAGTGAGTCGTTCGTTAGTAGATCATAGATTGCATTTCAGCAATTGTTTTAGTTCTGTCTCCTGCTATTATATGGTCCATTGTGGTAATTGCTGCGGCCTTAAAGTCCGGGCAAATCTACTCCAAGCTCTTTTGTCGATTGCCCCACGATTGCCCCACAGTAATGCCTTTCTATGAATTCTACTATTAACTTTCAATTTTGTATATATTTTGTGCCAGGCATTTGACATTACGTCTGAGAATAGGATTCACCTTTTCAGTCTTCTGAAGATCTTTGTGATACAACGATCTCAGACAACCACATTTTCATAGTATACCATTTAAAATTTTGACCTATTTCTGCAAATTTAGAGAAGTATGCAAGTGAGGCCTGATTTAGGCCAGTTGCTATGACAACCAGTAGGATTCTAAATACAGTAGCCTACATCCCCCTTGCTCTGTGGATGCATGGAACTTTGACAATTTGAGTCTAGATTGCCTGCCCTGCCACAAAAACGTTTTCCACATTTTGGTTATAGTATGCAGAGGTTTGTGGGAACCTAGAGTGGCAACATCGTGAAGATATAATTCAGCCTTAGTGTAAAATTCATTATTTTTTAAAAAAACATCTTTTTATTTTGTAGTTGATTCAAGACACACAGCAATTTATGATTCACCTTTTCATATTCAAGCCCCTCGCACATTTTTTGTAGTATATTTGAACCTTGATATAATCCACGATAATGCCCAACTTCACCCCCACCCTTACCTCCCTCCCAGAGCTTCAAGCACACCTCCCGCCCGTCCCTTGTGTAAAATTAAATTTTTAGTATTGAATTTTTCCCACAGTGAGAAATCTTAAAAAGACCTCCTGCTTATGTTTCTTTGGATTTTTTTTAGTTGATTAGATTATCATGCACTACATTATGCAGCGCACTCTTTAGAAATATTCCAGTGCCGGCTCCTCCACTAAGGCAGAGGAGCATCGCTCCACTGTCGCAGTGGTCTGTCGCAAGAAGTGTTGAATTAAAGGAGGTGATGCCCGTCCTAAGTGATGTGATCTCTGACAAGGTTTCTGAGGTTTTTTTTCAATCGTGGATATCGTAGTCTTCAACGTTGTGAGTTCATTCAGGAAGGCATCTAACACCGAATCATGAACCATGGTATCAAGGTCTTTTGATGATTTTAGAGAACCGCCCATAACTGCATATCTGAATAAATGTTGCCTCACTGGTTTGGCCATCAGAGTAGGTCATTCAGGGGTAGTGTGTCTAAATTGTTAGGCAACTTGTACCAATGTTGTAAGGCAGTCCAGGTTATCATTCACCTCTCAGAGATGTTGCTGTCTGCTAATTTTAACCTGGAAACTCTCCAGTTATAGCACCAATCTGAGCCTTGTTATATTTCCAAAGTCCATGTAAGTGTGAGCAATCTGTTGGACCCTATTATCACTTCACAGATGGTATCATGCCTGGAATGATCCTGCTGTGGGCTTCAGAATATTTCTGTTAACCCCAGATTTATATTGTGAGGTAGGTACTGTGGTCTTACCTCTGATTGACAAGGCTGTGTCTCACAGGGTCAGGCTGCTCCGTGTAACTCTGCTACATTCTGTCACGGCCCTTCAATTTCACTAATACAACACAGCGCCACTGCCCCGGAGGTCCCTCATTGTGCCCCAGGCTGTCCCCACTTTGCAGCTTCTTCTATCTATTATATTCACCCATTCTGAGGACCACAAGTCACCCGTGGAGGGCTGTCCACTACGGAGCTCAGGGCCATGTTTATAGTGCTCCGGACTCCATCCCTAACTCTTTCTCTAGTTAACAGAATTAAATTGCAATAAAATGTACTTAAATGAGTATATTTCTTAAAACGACACACCATATTACACTATATTCTTTGAAACAATGTGTGCTGTCTGAATAATTGTGCGGCCCGTGTGACTTTGCAACGTGATGTAAGCCAATGGTTTCTAATGATTGAACTACGGAATATTGAGGCTCGGAATGTCGAGATACACTAATATCATGGACAGAATATTGAGGGACAAAATATCACAAAGTAAGTATAGAGGAAGTGTAGTTTTACTCTACATCTATTCACCTTGAGGAGATATATATATGTCATCAAGGTGTATGTATCTGAAGTTAGGTGTAGAAAATCTATACTGACTTACCTTTCGATATTTTGTCCTTTGATATTTTGTCCACAAAATGTGGTGCTATCAATATTCCTACCTCAATATTCCGGGATCACACTATTTCTTCTGTTGGGCCTCGAGGTCCGTACTCCTTACAGATTTTCAGGATAACCACTGTCCATGCAAACAATGTCCATTTAGATTCATTAAATGTAAATTTATTCTAGTGTGAAATACTGAAATAGGCACAGATCTGGGCCACGTGAAGAACCTTCGACACTCATGATGTGGGCAATGCTTTTGAACTGGGGCCCGAGGTATCTTGAGTCTGATGATTCAAACTACAGTGAGCCTAGTTGTGAAATAGAATCATGTTTTCACAATTTTAATTTCCATTATTCTATTTACTAAATTCGGAGTGCCTATTGCATTATTTAAAAATATTATTTTGGGGGGAAAGAAACTGGATTATCTTCATGGAAAACAATGGTTTTCTGAAGAAATGTTTACATCACAACTGTTATCCAGTTTCTAGAATCTTTGGGGGTCGTTAGTATGGCGGGCGGACTTCGTCCGCCCGCCATACCCCCGGGAAACGGGACCGCCCACAATGCATAGTAATATGGCGGGAGGAATTGGCATGCGGGTGGGCACAAATGTCAGGCGGATCACCACCCCCATGCGGGCGATGGCGATCCGCCCGACATGCTAATTTTCCCCTAAATGTGGTAAAATACAATGTACACACTAAGATTGTGGAACACATAATTTTCAGAACATTTTTGTATTAAAATGGCTCAGTAACTGCTGTTCACATTGTGAATCTTTTTAGAAATGCATTCTGTAACAAGTGTAGGCCTTTTGCTGAATTATATTTATGAAGTTAGGGAGATTTTATCTACCTGTAAAATGTAGATCTTTACTGAGTGTTTTATAGTTTTTTCTGTTTTCTACTGGTGTTGTCTTGCTAATAAGGCTTGAGCTTTCTTAAATATTTACAACAAAATAATATTTTTAAAAAAGATATTAGTAATGTATATATTTTGCCAATAGGCCAATAATTCAAATATTTGTTTCTATGAGAATATGAGTCCCATCCTGCCAATACAAAGGGTCACACATTCTGATCTACACCGCTTGCCACATTATGATGTTGCCCGCATTATGAAGATAAAACAAGACCATAGGTTTCAGCCTGTCTTCTCTTTTGTTACAGGATGGCAGCTCTCCTTACAGTTCCAGATATGTGGGCTCCATGGTGGCTGATGTGCACCGGACCCTTATATATGGTGGGATCTTCCTGTACCCGGCCAATCAGAAGAGCCCCAAAGGGAAGGTAAATCTCTCATGCATCACCTATTAATTGCACTGAATTAATGCAGCCTACCTGCATTTAAGGCTTATAAATTCATTAACTTTTTGTGCAGTTGGTGCTAATTCCCAAATGGTTTCTCTCATTTGAGTGATCCACCACTCACCTTTTCCATGTTCTGCAAAATGTGTTCAAACATTTAAACAAAAATCTTTAAGTTAACTTTGTTGTCATTTATTACTTGTATTTGCATAGTGCAATCAATTAGCTGGCACTAGAGCACATTTCATTAGCCCAATGTATGACTTTACAGTCATTTCCATAACAGCCAGAAACTCGTCGATGATTTCATTGCATTGTGTAAGCAGTGGAAAATGTCCTTTATGGATTAGACAAATTGTTAGTGTTTTGAGTATTTTACTGTGAAACATACAAGCCAGGCACGCATTCAGTGTCCCTCAGTTCAGGCATCACATTTTACAACATAAAAAGCATTGCTAGATACATCGGAAGCACACTCATTTGTGTGAGAAACACAACTGACCACTGGTACTATGTGGCAAGATGTCAATTAAGGAAGGAATACAAGTCGACTAAGAAAACGGTGCCAAATTTATTAGCAGAACAAAAATGCTATTCCTATAGAAACTGATATATATATATATATATATATATATATTCACTTAAAAAACCATAGGTTTCACACATGTTATAGTTAGCTGGACATTTCACTCGTGAAAAACCATTGAAATTCCCCCGTTATAGTTAGTGCAGGCAACTATAACTTACGCGACCGCAATCCTCTGCTGATGACGTCAGATATTACATCACTGTATTTAGACACTAATTTACCCATGTCTTCTTCCATTAATTTTTAGCTATACATATATTACAAATATTTTTTTTTTCAGAAAGACACATATGTCATCAGTGATGTAATGTCTGACGTCATCAGCAGAGGATTGTGGTCGCGTGAGTTATAGTTGCCTGCACTAACTATAACGGGGGAATTTCAATGGTTTTTTACGAGTGAAATGTCCAGCTAACTATAACATGTGTGAAACCTATGGTTTTTTAAGTGAATTTGCAAGGTTTTTTAAATGCTAATTCCTAACTATAACGTGTGTGAAACCTATGTTTTTTTCAGTGAATTTGTACGGTTTTTTAAATGCTAAGTTATGTATTTATTTTATTTTTTCAGGTTTTTCACCGTGCGCGTACCGTACGTGCACGGTGCGCTTCTTCGCGGAATTTTTCCGTTTCTACCGTACGCGCACGCTACGCGTACTCCGCGATTTTTCGCAAAAAAATTAAAGGAAATTTTGGCCCTTGGGGGTCCTTCTGGGACCCCCTGACAAAGGCTAGGGGGTCAGGAACTGTCCACCCTGCCCCCTTTTCACGTTCTCCACCTTTGTTTTTCACCCCCTCAGACTGCGAGAGACAAAATGGCGGCCGACACTTCCTGGTTTCGACCGATTCGAATGTTTACTAAGATCTAACAACCAATCAGAATCGCGCTCGCGCACGGTGCGTGCTTACAGATATATATATATGCTTTTAAATGCTATTTTCTCAGGAAATACTGAACAGATTTACACCAGACCTGCAAAAGGCACATCCCTGACCTGAGGACTACCTCTCTGCCAAATTTCAAGCAATTCTGTTCAGCCGTTCGGGCTGTAGCTTGGACTAAAGGTCCTATGGAAAAATGCATGAGGAAAATGCGTTTTGGGACCCCCCCTTTTTCTCAGCCCCCGCTTGACGAATCCCCCCGAGACTTTCAGGGAAGGAGCGGAGCGCCCCACCTATTTTGAAAATTTTGCGAGGATTCGTCAATCGGCGCCAAAGTTATTCCAAATAGAATGTTGCGGATTTCCTATGGAAACACGGTCCTAACTATAACTATCTACTGGCGACCGCCAGTAGATGATATTTATATATATATATATATATATATATATATATATATATATATATCTATATATATATATATATATATATATATATATATATATATATACATATATGTTTGACGATTCCCCCTCTGGGGAACGTGTACAAAGTTCCACAACCAGCAGTCTGCCTGATTCACAGCCAAAGATCAAAGAGCTGTTTAAAAACCTGGAAAAAGCAAGCAAAGCGGAGCAGGCGAAGTGGTGGGAGCATCACTCTCTCACCCGGTACTTGGAGGTTGGCAGGATACCGCTGGTTCTGCGTATAATGCTCGCGCCGAGCTATGAGAACCCAGACCCCCGCATGTTATCGGAATGGGCCGAATGCAACCTGGAGTCCTCTCGGCGTTTGGTGGAAATCCTTGTCAAATACGCTGAGAGTGACCGGGTTGCATTACAAAGCAAAATTGATGCCCTCAATGTGGAGATAGATAAGATTCCGATCACTCCAAGCACCACCAAATTTCGGGATGACATGACAGCACGTTTGCTCCGTGAGGAGGAAGTAATAAAGAAAAGGAAAGCCTATAAATTCCAACAAGATAGGTTGGATTACGAACACGGGCAAATATTTACTTTTGCAAGGAAATACGATAATGTGAAAACGACTAAGAAAATGACACCAAGTCCCTCGACATCATTACAAACAGTTAATAGTGACATACCGCCTCCATCGTCACTTTCAGATTTGAGCTGGAACATTGATAGTGAGTCCGATAATGATCAACAACGAGCACAGCGATTGGAGTTTCGAAAGTTCACACTGGCACAAGAATTAGATTGCAAGCGCCAGGATCGGAGGCAGACTCTACGTTCTGGTGCTCAAAATGCAAACACCAGCAAAGCATCAACAGGAAGCGGGGTGCAATGCGGCGACTCAACAAACAACATAAACGTGAGTACAAAGCCTCCCAGCAGAAAACCACGAAAGCAATGGAGGCGCAAATAGATTCATTAACTGATACCTGTGATTCACAAACGGTAATCAACTTAACCAAAATATCGTTGAGTGAAAAGGAAACAAACATTTTAGCACTAGGCTTATCTTTCAATGCCAAAAGTAATTTTGATTATGCGGGTACCAGAATAGACATGTACAAATACGTGCGGAAGTTGAAACTTCTCAAGTTTCACATGTTACATAAAGCAGCACGATCAGCACCACCGACAGTACACAATATGAGTCCACCCTTACTTTCAGCTGGTGATGCAGAGTTATTTCAGGACCTACTACAAATGCAAAGTGAGGACGGCACTGATACTGTAACTTTATCTGCTAATCAGGGCACTGGATATAAAGTTTGTATAGCACCTACTAACTTTAAACCCAAGTCAACATTTTGTCCTATTATGTTGAAAGACAATATTGATGTCTTTCACCACAAAGTTGCTCAAGAACTGAGGTTATTGCACCAAAAGCAAGTTAACATTAACAAGAGGCACTACTATCGTGATTTGGCTTACCATCAACCCATTAAAAAACTCCAAAATAATGTCGCCAATCGGACAAAGGCGGTAACGTTGTGTTGTGGCCAAGGGAAATGTATATGGAGGAGGCACTTGGTCAACTTAATGACAGGGATTGCTACAAAAGAACTACGATGGCAGAGGTCAAAGTGGCTTGGAATTTGTTTTATACTAACTTTCTGGCATGGAAAAGCACTGGTCTATTAACTTTGGATGAGTTTAAGTTTTTAAAGAAGGACCACCCGGTGATGCCCATTGTTTACTTTATACCCAAAATCCATAAGAACAATGTGAAGCCACCTGGACCCCCCATAATTTCAGCTTGTAATAGCCTTATGGAGAATGCCAGCAAGTATGTTCACTTTTTCTTACAGGACCATGTAAAGAATCTTCCTTCTTTTATTCTTGATACTGGTGATCTGTTACAAAAATTAGAAGGTATTATCTGGCAACCTGATTATCTGCTGATATCGCTTGACATATCTTCCCTATATACAAGTATCCATCACAGGGATGGATTAAAAGCTATTGAATATTACTTAAATACGAGACCAATGTGCTTCCTCGATCATTACAGGATGTTGTTATCCTTGATTAACATGTGCCTTGAGAATAACTTCTTTTTGTTTTCCGACCAAGTGTTCCAGCAGGTGAGAGGTGTGGCCATGGGGGCTTGTTTCTCCCCAGTTATGCCTGTCTGCATATGGGGCATTGGGAGGAGCAGGTCCTCATGCCTACCTACCCTGAAATTATGTCTGACAATGTCATTAAATGGTTTAAGTATATTGATGACCTTTTGATAATCTGGAAAGGATCAGAATGTGAGGCTTCACAATTCATTGAAAAACCTAATAACAACAGTCTTAACCTTAGTTTCACTGGTCAGATCAGTAATAGGTCAATATGCTTTCTAGATGTAGAAATTAACATCCAACATAATCAACTTCATACCAGAATGTATAGGAAACCAACTGCTTGTAACGCTATATTACATGCCTCTAGCCATCACACTGCACATTTAATCAGTAACATTCTCTAGGGGGAAATGCTACGAATAAGAAGAATTTGCAGCACTGATAATGATTGCCGAATCGCAAAGAAAGATTGTAGAGACAGGTTTTTAAGAAGGGGCTATCTCCCAGAAGTGGTCGACAAAGCCATACTTAAAGCAAATGAACATGGCAGACCACTGGCATTAGCAGGAAAAACCAAACTGGTACAAAATGAACAGACCAAGACTAGATTGATTCTAACCTATAACAATCAGCACAAAACAATTTGCAAGATTTTAAACAAAAATTGGGCATTAATCAAAAGTGATCCAATATTGGGGACCCATTTGTCACGATCACCTAGCATTACATACAGGAAGGCACGCTCGATGAGCAACTGCCTGGTGAAAAGCAGCCCTGAGGTTAGAACTAACGCTTCCTGGCTCAATAGCAGCAAGGGTTTCATCAAGTGTTCTGTTTGCAAAGCCTGCAAAAATGGAGTCAATAAGACCGAATACATTGCACCTCTCAGCAACAGACCTGTCCACATCCAGAAAAAACTTACCTGCAAAACTGAATTTGCAGTATATGTGCTGGAGTGTCTCTGTGGCCTGCGCTATGTGGGAAGCACGAAGCTGCAGGTCCACGAGAGGATAATCCAGCACATACGTGCTATCAACAATGGCGATGCTACATATCCTGTTGCTAGGCACTTTGATGAATCACATGCCAAAAATTCTGCTGACCTAAAGTACTTTGTAATTGACATTGTCCCACCACTTTGTTACGCAAATTAGAAACAAGGTACATTTTAGAAATTAACTGCAAAACACCGAATGGATTAAACTCCAGTGAAGACTTTTACACTCATCTTTAATAAGTCATTATGATTAAGATCTACGTTCAAGCTGCTGCTGACCTACCTGATAACAATGTTTTTTATGTTTTTTGTTCGAGAAGTCATTTTCACTGTACTGTTTGTTGTTTACACTTTCTCACTTGGTGTTTGCACTTTAGATTGTGACATGATTTTGCGTATTTTGCACTGACTTTGTCTCATTTTTTTAAGCTGACACGAATTGCCCACTTGGGATCTATCTTTTTAACATCTTAACCTCATGGGTATATCACATGTGCTAATATTAGACTTATATGCTTTTTGAATGATGCTTCTATATATGAGAAAAAGTTTTACTTTGGTTTTACTTTTTTTAGCCTCATTTTATTCATAATTAAAAGCCTTGTTTCGCTAACTGGTGAAGTTTTAAGAGCTGGACAGGCATATATTGAGTATATATATATATTTATTTATTTATTCAATGTGCTGCTATTCTCATGATATTTTATCATGTTTGTTCTACTTTGCACTTTAAGAGATGTATTTATACCCTTGGTGAACCAACATTATAATACCACTATGTGGTATAGTTGTGTCTTTAGACATATGTATTTTTCCATGTCTATGAAAAAGAGAAAAAAAGCTGATGCATAGCAAAACGTCACTGATTTGCACTTTAAATGTTGTAACCGCTTCCTCAGCAGTGTCATGTGATCAAGGCCCCACGCGGGCTGAAACGCGTTATGGCGGCAGTGGTGTTGGGCATGGAATAAACAACAATTGCACCATCATTTGGGTTCGCTTTGTCTGTTCAACAAATCCTTACCTTGGCAAAGAGACAAATCTGGGTTGTGAATTGAAATAAACATCTTACCTGAAGTCCAGCGGGGTCTGAGTCTCCTTCTTCGCCGCTGCTGAGTGGAAGTAGTAGGAATTGGAACTTTCGATATATATATATATATATATATATATATATATATATATATATATATATATATATATATTATCTACTGGCGGTCGCCAGTAGATAGTTATAGTTAGGACCGTGTTTCCATAGGAAATCCGCAACATTCTATTTGGAATAACTTTGGCGCCGGTTGACGAATCCTCGCAAAATTTTCAAAATAGGTGGGGCGCTCCGCTCCGCTCCGCTCCTACCCTGAAAGTCTCGGGGGGATTCGTCAAGCGGGGGCTGAGAAAAAAGGGGGGTCCCAAAACGCGTTTTCCCCATGCAATTTTCCATAGGGACCTTTAGTCCAAGGTACAGCCCGAACGGCTGAACAGAATTACTTGAAATTTGGCAGAGAGGTAGTCCTCAGCTCAGGGAAGAGCCTTTTGCAGGTCTGGTGTCAATCTGTTCAGTATTTCCTGAGACAATCAAAAGTAAAATCATATATATATGTGGGCGGAGCCTAACCACATATCTCATCCTGAGATCTGATTGGCTGTCAGCACTTCATCCAAGAAGTGTTGGCAGCCATCTTGGGACCAATATACATGATAGCACCTCATTAAAAAGCATTGCAGTTAATAGAAGGTTTTAAGACTTTAGTTACATTATAAATCATTTGTTGATGGTACCATACTCATTTTAGGAATTGTGGTATGTTCTAAGGTGATTTCACCATGTGAAAAAGCCTTCTGCTGGGATATCATGATTGAGAGAAAAATATTTTCTCATGCTTTTCCCACAGAGGTTTGGAAGGTGAGCTATAAGCTAAACTGAGAGCTTATTTTCTGTATATTCACATTATCTTTCTCAGTCATGTGAGAATGAAGTCTGACATTCTCAGTAAAACATGTACATCCGACAAGGGCAGAGACTGTCAGTTGATTCCTTTGTGTTCTACTGCAGCTTCCCAGAGTGTTCCAAAGAACAACTAGAGCGCTAACAGTCCTACTTATGATAAATGTATGGCACACCTGAAGCCATCTTGCTTGGATTAAAGTGGTAACTCTTAAAACATTTAATTTAAAAAGGAACAAAATGAGGGGGTTCATTTTTCCATAACAAGTATGATTAGTGCTGCTGAAAGAAAAATTAGGGCACATTTTAACTTCTGAAATCCTCTTTTATTTCATTAAAAAATTCTGACATGCAGACTGAAACATGCACTTTCAATACCAGCAGCAGTTTTCCCTGGTGAGCAGTAGCTTTACTACAGTGATCTAATGAGCAAAAAGAGTGCTAACATTCTGAATTTATGGCAAATGTGTGACACATCTGAACGCCTTCTTGATGGAATCAAAGTAAAAAACTGAAAGTATTTCCTACTGAGGAGACTGCAGTAAATGAGGAAATTAGGAAACTTCATAACAAATAAGTCTCCCAAGATGGCCACCAGAGACAAAAGAGCCCAAATGTAGCCCAAATATCACCCAGATGTAGCCCAAGTATAGCCCAATGACAGAATGTCCCAGAGTGTTCTTAAAAACAACTAGAGCGCTTACTGTCTTCATTATGACAAAATTATGGCACACCTGAAGCCATCTTGATTGGAATAAACTGGTAACACTTAAAACATTTAATTTAAAAAGGAACACAATGAGGGGGTTCATTTTGCCATAGAAATTATGATTAATGCTGAAGAAAGAAAACGAGGGCACATTTTGAGTGACTTCTCAAATCCTCTTCTATTTCATAAAAAAATTCTGACATGCAGACTGAAACATGCACTTTTAATACCAGGAGCAGACTTCCATGGTGAACAGTAGTTTTACTACAGTGATCTAATGAGCAACTAGAGTGCTAACTTTCAGAATTTATGGCAAATGTGTGACATATCTGAATACCTTCATGATGGAATCAAAGTAAAAAACTGAAAGCATTTCCTACTGAGGAGACTGCAGTACATGAGGAAATTAGGAAACTTCATAACAAATAAATCTCCCAAGATGGCCACCGGAGACAAAAGAGCCCAAATGTAGCCCAAAATCACCCAGATGTAGCCCAAATATAGCCCAATGACAGAAGTGTGCAAAACACTTATTATTTTGTGTTTTTGCAGTGTTATATAGTGCAGACTTGTCAGGTATTGGAGTGCTTTACATGAGCATTGGTTACATCACACAAGAACAAATTCATTTTGGTTGTAGACATGGGGAGACTAAGGGATTTGACCAGAATCACAGAATGTCGAGCTGAAGCAGAAACTCCAACCTGGTTTCCCAGTTGCAAAGTCTGCAGTTCTGGAAGTAACACCACAAACTCTCCCCTAAGTGCAACATTTAATCAAGTGGTCAACTGGATAAAAAAACATAAAGATAACAAATAATTTAAAAGTGCTTTGTCGCTATTTGAAAACTCAGAAAATATGTCCTTATTTTAGTCTTTTAGAGCACTAACCATAATTTTGATGCTAATAAGACCCTCTCATATATGTAATTTCTAAAGGAAATGCTCTAGGTATTACAGTTTTGATTACATCAAGATGACGTCAGGCGTTCCACACTTTTGTAATAAATATAGAATGTTAGCAATCTAGTTGTTCATTAGGATACTGTTGAGAGGCAGAGGCCAGGGGCACGGACTCTGAAAATTGAAGGCAGGTAGGAGGGTGCAAAGGCAACAATTTAACCACACTGAGCAGGCAGGAAGGGCCGTGGCAGCACAACAGACTATGGAGGGCAGTGGAAAGGGGGGCAGGGGCAACAAACCAACAATACAGGACTTGCAAGAGAGGCTGTGGCAATGTAATAGACCATTGTGGGCAGAAGGAAGAGGCAATGGTAGTACAACCATACATGCCAACAGACCCGATTCAGCCAGGAAAAGTCCAATGTTTTTAAGCTCAAATGGGCTTTATTTGATCTGTCTCCTGTCTACAATCTCCGCTTTTTCAATGTAACTCAAAGGGGAAAATCAATACCCCAGTTTTTTTTCAAAATCTCCCTCTTACCAAGTTCAAAATGTTTGCAAGTATGGTACATTGTATCATGGAAGGAAATGGGGTAGGGACATGGACTTGGATAACAGAGGACAGGAGGGACATGGAGAGGTGCACCAAACTGACCCTGCAGGGCAGGCATCAGGGTTTGCAGCAGCACAATACACCACACAGGGCATGCGGGACGGGAGTGCAGCACAACAATCCATAGAAAGCAAGAGGGAGGGGACAGGACCATGCACATGGACAACAGAGAACAGAGGGGCAAGAGGCAATGGTAGCTAGCTGACCATAATGGACAGACAGGAGAGAAAGCTGCAGCATAACAGACCATAAAGGGCAGGAGGGACGGATCAGGGGTCTGCACATGTAAACAGAGGGCTGGGGGCAAGGGGGCAGGGCAGGAGCAGCAAGATAGCCATGGAGGTCAGGCAGGATGGGCACTAGAAGCAAGACACACCATGAAGAGCAACAGTGAGACTGTGATGGCATACACACAGACCATGGAGGGAAGGTGGGAGGGGGTCAGGGGCAGCTAACTGACCACACAGGGAAGGTGGGAGGGGCCATGAAAGCACAGAAGACCATGCATGGCAAGTGGAAGGGTTAGTGGCAGCACAATGGCTATGATGGTCAACAAGGAGGGTGCAGGGGCATGCACAAAGGGCGATGGAGGATAGAAGGGAGGGTCAGGACCTGTGCACAGACAAGAAAGTTCAGGGGAAGGGGCCTCACAACAGACCGCACGGGGCAGGCAGGAGGAGCAGTTGCAGCACAACAGATCAGGGAGGGCAGAAGGGTGTGGCAGTACAATGGACCATGTAGGACAGGAGGAAGAGGATAGGGGCATGGCATGTGGACAGGCAGGGTGGAGGTGGCAGGGACAGGTTACAGTCATCTGACAATGCTAGGCAGGTGGGAGGGGAGTGGCAGCTCAACAGAACACTCAGAGTAGATAGGAGTGGCAGGTCCATGGAACATGGTGGGCAAAAAGGATGGAGCAGGGGCATGCACAAAGACATCGGAGGGCAGGGGGAAGGAGAATAGGGGCAGCAAGCTAAGCACAGAGTTTAAGCAGGAGGTCAATGATGGGGCATAGAATTGGGCAATGGAGGGCAGGAGGAGGGGACTGGTACATCATACTAAATTGAGGGCAGTGGCAACACATCAGACCATGCATGGCAGGAGGGAGGAGGCTAGTCCATGGATTCACACAACAGAGGATAGGGAGGAGGGGGATGGGGAAGCAAGCTAACTGTTCAGAGAAGGCGGGTATTAGGAACTTTATTGTTTTTAAAACGTGTGTCTGTGCGAACTACTTAAAATATGAACAAGTATGCAGCATATTCTCACTTTTATTCAGGAAGAAGAGGACGTTTGTGACTGTGACTCCGGGCTCACTTTGCAGAAACACCCCCTGACCCTCCACCCCCTATCGCAAAATGTAATGCCCGTGAAAAGGGTAGGTGAACACAGTGTTATATAGAACATAGTCCTGAGAGCACGATTGAAAATGAAAACTAGATATAGTGTATGGTATAAACTATGCACCAAAAAGTGTGATATAAGATGAACCGGGCGTGAAATATAATATGCAATACATTGTGCGCAATGACAGATTCATTGGAGAGCGCGAGATAGCACAGGCACTAGCGTGTGCTATGCGATATGCGCCTTGGAGTGTAATATGCACAGGGCAGTGTTGTGTAACCTAACTAGTCTCTAAAGTTGTAATATAAAATATGTGCTGGGGAGTGTAACGTTGCATATGCACTGTGACAAAGATATGGATCCCAGATTGTAATATGTATGGCATAGCACTGTGCGTTATAACATAGGCATCGAGGAAGGCACGTTAGATGGGGCAATATAACCCGTGCGAAGACAAGTGTGGCATGACATATTCACGGGGTGGTGTTACAGTGCACATGGGCTAGAGAGTGTCATAGCATATGCACTAGCTGGTGGAATACAACACAGAGGTGTGTGGCACTCGGCAGGCAATGGTGGGTGTAACACAGCATTGGGCTCTGCCAGGAGCGCGCTGTGACTCTCAAGTGATGTTCGTCCCCTTTCCAGAGAGTAAAATAAAAAGTATTACACATCCGGCAGTGGATGTGTGTTTTATTAACCGTGAGGGGGGTTTCTTACATAGTTTTGGTTGAATTTTTGTCGAATCCCCTTTGAATGGCTTGATGTGCATGTGTATTAAATGTGCCCGTCAATAGCTACCCATGTTTGTATGAATAAACGACAAGGGTGTCTACCGGGATTAGGCACGGTAGGGCATCAGACATGTCAGAGCTTCACTAGTGGTGTAAATACATTCCACGTGGATTCATTATATGCATAGTCGCCTTTTAATGAATATCACTCAAATCGTCATGGTGATAGGTACGTACGGTTTGTCCAGCATGTCCTAGGTGTGTCTATAAATATATATTTTTTTAAAATAATAAAAAACAGTGGCCGGCCCTGGGGATTGGGGTCAAAAAAATATAATTAGGAGACAGGCCCTGGGGGATGGGGTCATCAGGGCCAATAAATTAGAATAAGAAGGGGAACCACACAGCCCCCCTTCTTAAAAAATTAAAATAAATAAAAGACTGGCATCGTGCCGGAGGCCACGCCCCCTCCTTGCAGCACTCTGCAAACGCGCCCCCTGGCGAGTTGTAAGTTGGGGAATTGATTCCTCTTCAATACTGAGGGTCCCTGAGGGCCAACTAGCCCAACAGGCATCTCCAGTATGCGCCAGGGAGCTGCGCTGCAGACAGGTGTTCTGAGGCCAAGCCCCTTTTTACACCTCTCTGCAACGCAGCTCTGTGGCGCTTACTGGAGGTACCTAGTGGTCTAGTTTGACCCCAGGGACCCTTAGGATTCAAGGGGACTTAATCTCTCAACTTAGAACAGCCACAGGGCGCGTTTACACAGTGGTGAAGGGAGGGGACGGGGCCTGAGGTTACGTGTGCAAACACGCACTATGGCACGTTTTAAATTGGGGATATAATTTCCCTTCAATACTGAGGGCCCCTGGGGGCTAACTAGCCCACCAAGTGCTTCCAGTAAGCGCCACTGAGCTGCATTGCAGAGAGGTGGTCCAGGCTGTGCCACTTTTTACACCTCTCTGCAACGCAGCTCTGTGGCACTTACTGGAGGTACCTAGTGGGCTTGTTGGACCCTAGGGACCCTCAGGATTCAAATGAACTTAATCTCCCAACTAAAAATGGACACAGGGTGTGTTTACACAGTGGTGAAGGGAGGGGACGGGGCCTGAGTTAACGTGTGCAAAAACACCCTGTGGCCTGTTTTAAGAGGTAGTATTAATCCCCCTGCCCTATTATATACTAGGGGCTTACAGAGGAGGTCATGCTAATCACACGGGGACCCCAACGCATAATGTTCCCTAGTGTATGTAGGTGTTTTCACTGTATTCTAAGTGTCTTTTAACATAGCACTGGCTCTAGGACTGGTTAGTCAGACTCAGTTACCACCAGTATCCGTCTGAAAAAGTTGAGGGTACAGGATGATTTTGCAACAAGGATTCTTTCTGCTCTTCTTTTTGTTCTTTCTGCACGTTATCCTTCTTCCTGCACTTTTCTTCGTCTTTGAGGACTTCTGTTGCTTCTTTCTGCACTTCTTTTTTTTCTTTCTGTGCATTTTTCTTCTTTCTTCACATGTCCTATCTCTGTAGGCATAGTTAGAAATTAGCATTTAAAAAACCTCAGAAATTCACTGAAAAAACCATAGGTTTCAGGGGTGTTATAGTTAGCTGGACTTTTCACTTGTACAAAACCATTGAAATTCCCCCGTTATAGTTAGTTCAGCTAACTATAACTCGCGCGCCCGCAATGCACTGCTGATGACGTCACATATTACATCACTCATGACATGGTCAGTGACATCACTCATGACATCACTGATGACATCTCAAATGACATCACTGATGACATCACTGATGACATCATCCAGTGAATGTCTGTTTTTCTGAAAATTAAATATGTTTTATATATGTATATCTCAAGGTCGATGGAAGAATAAATGGGTATATAAGTGTCTAAATGGATGATTTGTTTTTGAAAAATTGATTGTGTAACTGACTGATTAAGTGTATCATAGTGAATACATGGCTTAGTGAGTAATGTTTAAATATGTAAATATCTGTATCAGTCTCTCACTTTGTGTATAAGTGGCTGCATGGGTTGGTGAGTAGCTACATGGGTGTCTATATAGGTTATTAGTTGGTTTTTTGAGTATCAGTCTGAGTGTCTGCATGGTTCGGTGGGGGTATTACGTAGTGCATAGGTGCATGAATGAGTGACTCACTGTTTGTATGTGTTGAAGACAGCATGTGTACAGGACTGTATGGGTGGATGAGTGTGTGTATGGGTGTGTTAGTGAGTGAATGACTGTCTCAATAGTGTCTTTATGAGTAACTACATATGTTTTAAACTAGTATATGTGACTATTGGTGTATATAAGTGAGTATATGTGAGAGTGAGAGATTGAAAGAGTTCCTGTATGAATAAGTATGTGTTTCTATAAGTGATTGTTTAAAAGACTAAATATGTGTAAGTTTCAATAGAGTGTGGTGGTGTGTGTATAACTGTATATGCAAGTAAATGTATGTTTGATTCTTTATTAGCATGAGTGACTATGTGTGTGAGTAACTCTATGGATGAGTGGCATTGTGTAACAGGATGTATAGGTGTATGAGTACATATGATGAGTGAGTACATGTATGAGTGACTGTATAGGACTGTTGGTGAATGAGTGGATGTGTATGTGGATCTTAGAATTACTGAAGAGGTTGTTGTAACTGGTATTGGTATGTCCATTGTTTTGAAAATTTTAGTCTCTATTTTTGAATGTGTGTATCAAAGGTTATATTAGGGTGAGAGGAGGTCTGCCACTCTATCACAAGGATTTGTCATTTGAGATGTCGTCAGTGATGTCATGAGTGATGTCACTGACCATGTCATGAGTGATGTAATATGTGACGTCATCAGCAGTGCATTGCGGGCGCGCCAGTTATAGTTAGCTGAACTAACTATAACGGGGGAATTTCAATGGTTTTGTACAAGTGAAAAGTCCAGCTAACTATAACACCCCTGAAACCTATGGTTTTTTCAGTGAATATATATATATATATACATATATTTTTTTTTTCACCAAATGCCCAAAGGAAATATATTTACTAAAAAATAAAAGTTACAGGGAAGTTATAGTTAAGTTCATGTTTTACCCACACAAAACCATTGAAATTCGGCAGTTATAGTTATACTTATAGCTAAACTTATGTTAAGTAACTAAAACGCATGGCCTAAAGTTACTGAACGGCACAAGTTATAGTTTCTTCAGATAAGTATAACTATAATATGACTATAAGTGCCAAATTTCCATGGTATTGTGTGGGTAAAACGTGAACCTAACTATAAAGTCCTTGTAACCTTTGATTTTTCAGTGAATTTCTATGTTTTTATTAACATAAATGAAACGTGAAGTAATATATAATTACCATACATTAATACAACCACCACTGCCCATGGCCAAAGGTGCACCCAAACCAATGCTGCGCACAGCCAAAGGCCGTGCTCATAAAGAGTATAGTTTGTGAGATTTTTTTACCCATTGGGCTTCGAACCGCAGGTACCCACGGGTATCTGCGGATCCCCCATGGGTACCCGTGGGTGGGTACCCATGGGATCCTAGAAAGAACTGCGTCCGTCGATATACAAATTTTGTTTCTTTAAGAACTCCAAAACGACAGAATAGATTAACACCAAATGACAAAAAGCACTCTTTCTGGATTAGGATCTAGTTTCTGCCAAATTTGGTGTAATTCCGTTCAGTGGTTCAGGCTGTAGTCATGCTCAAAAACTGCCAAATCCCCATAGAAATGGTTTTGTACGAGTGAAATGTCCAACTAACTATAATGTCCCTGAAACCTGTGGTTATGTTCAGCGAATTTATAAGGTTTTTAAAATGCTAATTTGTATCTATAACGTCCCTGAAACCTATGTTTTTTTCAGTGAATTTCAAAGGTTTTTTAAATGCTAATTTCTATCTATAACGTCCCTGAAACCTGCGGCTTTTCAGTGAATTTCAAAGGTTTTTTAAATGCTAATTTCTAACTATGCCTACAGAGGTAGGACATGTGCAGAAAGAGGAAGAAAGGAGCAGAAAGAAGCAAGAGAAATGCAGAAAGAGGCATCAGAAGTCTCGAAAGACGAAGAAAGGTGCAGAAAGATGCAAGAGATGTGCACAAAGAACCAACAGAGGAGCAGAAAGAGGCCTTGTTGCAAAGTCATCCTGTGCCCCCAACTTTTGCTGACAGACGGGTACTGGTGGTAACTGACTCTGACTAACCAGGCCTAGAGCCAGTGCTATGCTAAAAGACACTTAGAATACAGTGAAAACACCTACATACACTAGGGAACACTATGCGTTGGGGTACCCCTGTGATTGGCATGACGTCCTCTGTAAGGCCCTAGTACATAATAGGGCAGGGGGATTAAAACTACCTCTAAGTCAGAGGTGCAGAAAGACGCTTCTTTAAGTAGTAGTCACATTTGCAGAGGGTGGAGAAAGGGTGCTGGGCCTCCAACCAGTGCTCAGGAATTCCACTGCATAGGACTTAGAGGAGGTACCAAGAAGGCTTCTTGGCCCCCAAAGACCCTCAGGAGTAAATTGGACTTCATCCCCTATCCAGTAGTCTGCCAGGAGGCCCGTTTGCAGAGTGGTGGAGAAAGGTGGGCATGTCCTCCTTACACGTCTTAGCAATCCCACTTGGTGGGACTTACTGCAGTTAACAAGAGGGGATGCCAACTACCCCTCCTATCATCTCCAGTAAGTCCCACACAGCAGGATTGCTAAGTTCTCATAGCAGGCCACGCCCCCTTTTCCCACCACGCTCCCTGCCGCGCTCTTGGATGGGGATTGAAGTCCCCTTTGCTGCTGAGGGTCCTTTAGGGGCCAACTAGCCTACGTCTTACTTCCAGTAAGCCCCACACAGTGGGATTGTCGAGAGGTGGACAAAGTCCATGCCCCCTTTCCCCACCACTCTGCAAACGCGCCTCCTGGCACATTCTAAGTTGGGGTATTAAGTACCCTTCATTCCTGAGGGTCCCTGGATGACAACTAGCCCACCAGGTAGCTCCAGTAAGTGCCACACACCTGGATTTCTGAGAGTGGTCCGAGGCCACGCCCCCTTTTTACACCACTCTGCAAATGCAGCTCCTGGCACACTGCTGCTTGGGGGAAGAAGTCCACTTGTGTCCTGAGGTCCTCAGGACACAAGAGGACCTCATTGCCCCACCAGTAGTGTGCCAAGAGGCGCGTTTGCAAAGTGCTGTAAAAAGGGACGTGGCCTCGGACCACCTCTCTGCAAACCAGCTATGCTGCGCTTACTGGAGGTACCTGGTGGGCTAGTTGGCCCCCAGGGACACTCCGTATTCATGGGGAATTAATTTCCCATCTTACAACGCACCAGGGGGCACGTTTGCAGAGTGGTACAGGGAGGGATGGGGCCGACGGCGTGATGCCTGCTTTTTTATTTTATTTATTTTTTAGAAGGGGGCTGTGTGGCCCCCCTTCTTTTACTATTTTTTGGTCCCTGGAGATCCCATCCTCCAGGCCCAGACCCCTTTTTTTTTTTTAAAGAAAGCAACAGGAAGGGTGCCGCGCGGCCCCCCTCCCGAGGTGGATTTCGTCCCCGGGGACCCCATCCCCCGGGGCATGGCCTCTTTTTTTTAAATATATTTATAGGGAAGGGGGGCTGTGTGGCCCCCTTTCCCTGGGCCACTTTTGGCACCGGGGACCCTATCCCCGGGGCATGGCCTCTTTTTTGATTAAATATGTAAAGGGAAGGGGGGCCACATGACCCCCCTTCCCTGGGTCACTATTGGCCCCAGGGACCCTATCCCCCGGGGCTTGGCCATTATCATAATTATTTTTTGGGGAGGAGAGGGGCCACGCGGCCCCCATTGCCAGGCCAATCCTGGCCCGGGTCCCCTTCCTCCGGGGCAGGCCATTTCTGTTGGGGACCGGAGGGGGAGCCCCAATGCCTCCAAGGTCCCGCAGTCTCCCTGCCTCCTGCGGGAGCCGGCATTGCTTTTGAGCAAGGGGAGCTGCTGACATGCAGCTCCCCTTGCTCAAAAGCAATCCTGCTTTGCTTCGTTGAAGCGAGAGCAGGATTTCCTGCTCTCGCTTCAACGAAGCAAAGCAGAGTTTGCTATGGCAGGATGGGAGCCGTGCTCCCGCCCTGCCATAGCAAACAGCAGTGTCCCGGGGTGGGCATCTTCGAGCCCGCCCTGGGGGGTGGCAGTCCCCAGGGGCATCAAGGACTCCAGGAGGGGGGCCGCGCGGCCCCCCTCCTTCCATTTGTAAAGCCCCACGGAGGTGGTGGTCCCCGGGGAAGTGAGGGGGGAGCAGGAGTTCCCCCACACCTATTTACATTTATTTTAGCCGCGGGGAGGTGGCGGTTCCGGGGCTGCGGGGGCTGAGAGCCCCCCACAACCAATTAGAGAAGCCCCGGGGAGGTGGTGGTCCCAGTGGCTGCAGGGGGCCGCGTGCCCCTCCATATAATTAGCTTAGCCTCGGGGAGGTGGTGGTTCCCGGGGCTGTGGGGGCCCCCGCGGGCCCCCACTATTTAATTTCCGCATTTCTCCCGGGCCTTGGCCCACCTGGGGGCTCATTAAAATGAAGTGCGGGAGCCCACGCTGCATTTTTAAAAACAATTCTCGCCACGATTCGCGCACCCAGCGCGAATTCTGGCGCTTTTTTTTTTAATGCTTTTTTTGGCCCTGAGCAGGCCTAGGGGGTCAGGGTGTTTCTACCCTGCCCCCTTTTCTTGTATATCATCTTTTTTTCACAGTTTTTCTTGTGACTCGGTTACAGAGTCACAAGATGGCTGCCAACACTTCCTGGTTTGGAGTGTTGGCAGCCAATCAGAGTGAAGCTCGTGCTCAGGAGGGTTTGCGACTCCTCCTCGGTGCTCAGATATCGAAAATGTTCTTTTTTTAATTTCTCAGAAACCACCGAACGGATTTACAACATTTAAAAAAAAGGTCACTTTCTGAACCAAGAGCTACCTTTTTGCCAAATGTGGTGCAATTCCGTTCAGCAGTTCGGGCTGTAGCCTGTTCCAATTTTTCCTATGGAAATTAACATGGGGAAAAAACGTGTTTTGGGACCCCCCTTTTTTCTCGGCCCCCGCTTGACGAATCACCCCGAAACTTTCAAGACAGGAGCTGACCGTAGCGGGCCATTAGTTTCGAAAATTTCACACGAGGTATTCCAAAGCAAGTGGGTTTGTACAACAAATACCCACAGACACGTTGATCAATATGTATCAATATATATACATGTGGGCCGAACGTGTACATAATAAGGATGTTGGGAGTCACTGAGAAGTTCCATGACCATATAGAGGAACGAGGCCAAAGGTTGAGTTCCTTTATTAATTTATAGAACTCTGAAGTGACTTGCAATATCCTTATATTGTACAGCAGGGAGTACTTTATTCCTTATATTGCATTGTCACACCATCACTTTCCCAAAAACCACTGAAACCCTTGGTGTGTAGTTCTTTTATATAAAAGAGAATGAATGTTTGCAAACATGAGGAATAAAAAGTGAATCTTTAGTGCAAAATTAGATGCATCAGAAGGTGGTTGACAGGGCAGAAGAAAACGATGACTTCATGGAACATGTAATCTGGACTTGATTCATCAAGGATCTATTTATTCTGTGGATGGAGAAGAATTCACATTAAAGGAGTTCATATCAAACCTCAGTAGCAGCAGAACAGGATAGGGCACAGAATCAAGAGACTACCTCACGCAGAGTATTTATGGGAGATAATCAGGCACATTCAGGCGTAAAAAATTCCTAAAATCAATTGGCATGTTTTGAACATGACAAACATTTAGAAGAGATTGTGGACCCCCATCCCAACATCATCTATCGGAGATCTACAACCTTGGGAGATATTTTAACAGACAGATTTTATAATCTGGGAAAAAAACTGTAAGTGGCTGAGGAATCTGAGAAGTGGCTTTGCAAAACGGACATATGCAAGGCTTGTAGGTTTGGCTGGAAAAGAATATAAAACTTTAAAAAGAATGTACAATCACAATAAGAGATAGAAATACATGCAACAAGGAATTTATAGTATTTGTAGTATATGTCCTTGAATGTGATTGTTGCGAACAATATGTTGGAAGCCCTATCAAAAGGTAAGAATCAGACTTTTGCAACATATTAGGGCTACAAATATTGTGATGTTAGTTACGCCATTGCCAATCATTTTATGGAACTCCATCAGGACTCATTGAAGGGATTCAAATACTATGCTTTAAAACATATCAAAGTGCACCCAAGGGGGTGATTGGGAACTGGAATTGAGAAGACAGGAGTCAAGATTAATTTGGATGTTGGGAACTGAAGCTAGATGAGGCCACTATAATGATGCGGAACTGCATGTACATCTGCAAGTCCATCACACATTGGGAATTGTTAAAGGAGTATCTGAATTGAGGTCTGTTTTTCCATAGGAAGAGCATTTTTGGTGCGCTTATAACTTGGGCACCGTTTGACGAATCTTCACAAACCTCCTCCAAAAATTGTTTGCCCACCTCAGCTCCAACTGGAAAATTTTGGGGTAATCCATCAAGCAGGTGCCACTTGAAAAGGAGGTCTCAAAACCTAACTTCCCCATATATTTTCCATTTGGCAGCACTACCACAAAAACCGCTGAACGGAGTTACACCAAATTCAGCAGGAAGCTAGATCTTGGTACAGAAAGCATGCTTTTTGAGATGTGGTGTATATCCATTCAGTAGTTTTTTAAATATTAGCGCTAATAAATATTTGCATATCTGCATGTTTGGGCTCAAGGGACTATCGCAAGAGTCCCTGAACCCAATTTTAGATAATAGAGTGCTCTGATTGGCCGAGGGAGCTTTGAAGAAAAATGTTGAAGGCAGCAACTACAGAGCTCATGGACCAAGGACCGGGTGTACATAGATAAGTGACCAGGAGAAATCTATTCCCAAAAGCAAGTAGAGACATGGAGAGGTCCTGGGGTGCATTAACACCTCCAAAGACCGAATGACTTCAACCACAAAGGGCCGTATGGTAACTAAGGACCTGCACGCTGCGGGATTTGAAAGATCCCTAGAATTTTATTCTTGCTTTCATTCAGTGACTATTTTTGGACACTATCTTATGTGAAGATATATATTGGACACTTGTAGATGTTAAAAACTAGTCATTATTTTGTAACCTGTCATATTGAATATTTGTTATGTACTTTTTATGTGATGTTTATGTAGATTTATTTTTGGGCATTGTTTGTACTATCCTACGCTGTACTTTTGATTTGTGGTGGGTTTTGAAGTAGAGATACCCCAAGAAGGCAGCACGAGTAACTATCATCTTTGTGTTTGAAAACTCTAACTTCTGCTTAACTCTATAGCTGTGTGAGGGATACCAAGAGTAATTACATAAAATAATTAGCAATCGTCATGTATGAACGAGACATGGAGTAATAGCACGGTCTCTGATATACTAAAGGATATTGAATTTATGGTGTAGGGTGTACACACATATCTAGTATATATCGTGATCTGATTGGGTAGTTGCAAAATCTCAGCCAAATTATGTGGCGGCCATTATATTACTCATGGAGTGTCCTGAGAAAGTTAATGAAAAGCAGAAGGGGGCGTGGTAGGGTCACCCTGACCCCCAGGCACCTTTAGAGAGGATGCAAAGGGACCCTTGGAAAGTAAAATTATTATTTTTGTTTTCAGGCTGTGGGTATTGTGGGTCTCTCGCGGGACCAAGCGACACTCTCCTGTAAAGTACTGGAGTACCCCTTGCTACTGTGGCATGCCCAAACTTCCCAGATGGAAAGTTGAATGGTGCAGTGGTTCTGTGTGGTGGAAGCTTGCGTTGTGGGTCCCATGAGAGTATCCCGGTACTTGAAAACGTTTTTTACAAATGAGAGCAGAATGCAGTTTGAGCACACATTGCAAAAGGTTGTGCTCAGCAGTGTTTGGGCACTGGCAGGGGAAGGGTTTGGACGTAGAGCCTGGATAGAGTACAGGCCCAGATGCCAACCCCTGTGGTGCATGGCCAAAGGCTATGCCAACGGTGTTTGCTGCATGCAAAGTATTGGCCATTTGCCAAATTTAGAATATGAAAGAAGCTGAAATTCATTGAATCAAATGTTAAACTGATCTTATAGTTAGGTTAGGTTCTAATACCTTGACTTACGTTAAAAAACTGAAATTTAAAAATGTAAAGTGACATTATGGTTAGGTGTTTGAATGAGACAAGAGCTAACATGTAAAAACCCCAAAAACACTGAAACACACCAGATGTAATTTAGTCAACTAACTATAACTTGCACCTCCATCATGCACTGCTTATAACCTCACATATAACATCACGTATGGCATGCTAAAGTTTTTTTTGAAAGGCCAAGACTGTGGTTGGGCATTTGTGGAGGGATGAATGAAGGGTGTAGCTGAATTCCAGGCCCAGTCGGTAGCCCATGCAGCACATGGCTGAAGGCATACGTGGAAGCATATGTGGGAGGCTGGGCCAGTCCCAGTAGCTAACCCCTGCTGCGCACAAGATGTGGGCAGCACAGCTTGGGCATAAACACTGGGTTTGGGGTTGGTGTTAACTGTATGAGGGGTGTTGGGAGCAGGTCCTGGCCAAAGCCAAGCCCTGTAGCCACCCATGCTGCCCACAGCCAAAGGTCTTGCACAGCAGGGATTGGGGGTTCCTAGAGGATTGGCTGTCCTGGCTGAAGGTCAAACCATCAATTAGGTAATTGTATTACTCCTGCCAATTGAACGCCTGTTGGAAGCACACTGTGAAATTATTGAATGATCACATTAGTATTGTCATCAATGCTGTTATTTAAATATTATAAGTGAATGTCAACAATGGTGTCATTTAATATGTCAGGAGTGATGTAGTATGTTAGGTCATAAGCAATGAATCATGGGGCGCAAATTATAGTCACTTTACTAAACTATAGCAGGTGCATTTCAGTGGTTTGGACTTTTTTTTAAAGTTAGCACGTCTTATTCGAGCACCTAACTATAACATCCTTTTAACCTTTGCATTTTTCAGGGATTTATCCAAACACTGCCAACTCGCACCGGTGCTCATGCGAGGGGGTTCAAGAGGAAGAGGGGTATGGGTCTAATGCCAGTAACATTAGCTGATTAGCGTGAGAGAGCTCACACCAGGGACTCCGCTCTTCAAAATGTGCAAAAATTAGTTTATTCACAAGTTTAACAGCTTGTTAATGGATTTGTTCAAACCCAGCACGTTTTGATCATTATGTGGCCTTGTTCACTCGATCAACTTGTGAATAAAACATTTTTTGCACGTTTTGGAGTGCGGAGTACCTAGTGTGAGCTTTTTCACACTGATAAGCTAATATATAGTTGTAGTAGTAATATATATATGAGGGGGATAGCCCAATAACAGCAATTTGTTGCTAGGCTGCTCTATTCTCTTTTATGCACCATCACACATTTTTTTTTATTTACCACTCCAATATTGGTTCTGTCATCTTGGAATAGTAAATGTAAAAAAACAATTGCTACTGTGTTATGTATGTGTGCATGCGTATGTATACAATGTCACATGGCGGACACCAGAGTGGCATGAGACTTATACATGCATGCATGATGACGCATCTCCCCATAAGCATCATTGTGCTTTTTTGACTTTATATTTTGACAATGTTGTTTGGCATTGGCAATAACCAATTTTAGGTCTGCCTGGTTGTGAATGACCTGTTGTGGGCTTATGAAGAACTTACAGTAGGCTTAGAACCCACCCATTGCTTACCATTGATTGGCTTCATAGTAACTCTTATTTGGTTGGTTCTTATTTGATGGCTTTCCTTGTCCCATCTTGCTCCTCCCTTGGAGCATAGCCTCTTTATTATCCTTTAGTTTGATACATTTATATTCTTCAACTGTTAACTTTTAGAGAACTTCTTTTTCCTTTTTACTAAGTGTTATATCCTACTTAATTGAATAACATTGTAGTCCAGCACTGCTGCCACTAGCTGCTCAGCCAGTGCGTGAGATGGTCATAGAATGTTGGTGTGCCTGTGATGCATGGAATGCCTGGGTGTCTGAGTGGATGAGTGTTGGCAGTTGAAGATGGGCTGAGCAGCTAGGGAGGCTGCTCCTGGTGGGGCTGGTACCACACTAGGCTGGCTGGAGTAGAGACAGATGTAACCTGAACTGGAGACTGAATAAAGAAGACTGATAATACATACTGGCTCCAGGTGTCTTTCTACAGAGATCATAACATTTATTTTGGCGACGAGCGGACTTGAACCCTAGAGACTCTTGGTGAACCACTGAAACAAAGGAACTACAAAGAAAAAAAAGGAGAAACTAAGAGATCTTACAAGCAACTACAATCTACAAACAAAGAATTCCCAGGAAAGCCAGCGCCAGCCCCACCAGTGTCCTCATCAATGGACAGCCCACAGAGAAGTGTCATCACCAAAGGACACTACAGCCTGGGAATGCTACAGCCACAAAAGGACTACAGTGAGTTGGAGGAGTAGCTAAGCTACAGCCGCATCTGGTGTTCCGGCCACAACGTTAGCCACAAAAGGATTACAATGAGTTGGAGGAGAAGTCAAACTACAGCCACATCTGGTGTTCCAGCCACGTCATATCTAAAGAATTACAGTGAGTTGGAGGAGTAGTTCAACTACAACCGCATATGGTGTTCCAGCCACAGAAAGAAGAAAAAGTTAATTTTACAAGATGTAAAAACGGAAATTGTGCAGTGGCTGCACAGATGGAGAATATTTTGTTTAAAAAGGTGCTTTATTGGCAGTTGCAGCGATTTAATGTGTCTTCAAAACCACAGTGTCTCACTTCATCACTAGGACCACAGTGACATTAAGGAGAAAGGCATATATGGTGGTACATGTTGTTTCTAAGAAAAGCTGTCACATCACTTTGCATCCTGTTGCTGCGCAGATGGAAAACAAATTTTTGTTCTGCACACCGTTGCTACATTTCTGTTTTCCTGCTACATCGTGAGTGGAGTTCCACAATTATCGCGTGTGCCCTGGATTGTGTTGGCTTGGGCACTTAAAGGAAGGTATCATTATTACTATGTGCACGGGAGCAGAAATTCTAACTCCGGGTCTTCCTCTGGAGCTGGCTATCTCAAGTTCAGCGGTGTTCATTTTTGGAGATGATGCACGTAACGTGTGCGGGCTTGTATCGAGGCCGTTTGGTGAAGTGAAGTGCTCGGCCATCGACTTTACATATTTAGGTGTGGGGGTAAGTTAACGTTTATTTGTTTTGGTCGTACAACACCCAGACTTTAGCCAGTTCAATCGCTCTCCTCCAGTTCAACCGCTCTCCTCAAGTTTAAATTTTTTAAATTAATGCTCGTGCGACTCACTTTTGTTAGGCATTGCGCGAGGCTCCAGTGGGACTTCTGTGACGTTTTCGCCTTCATCCCGCTGGTGTTTCGTCTCTGGACGCTTCCCAGCCTTGACGTGCCTTGAGCCATCCGGCTGGACGTGGAATTACGTGCAGCCATTTTGTGTTTGGTGGCTGCTGTCCATGCCCTATGCAGGCATTGCAGTCATCCACGGACACGCTTTGCCAACCACGCAATATTTTGCCAGCCACAGTGATATTAATAAAGTTTTGTGAAATTCGACAGGAGAGCCGGGGACAACGCGGTGTCCTCACTACATGAACATTATTGAGTGCCGGAGACAAGGCGGTGTTTTCACCACATGAACATTATCCAAGATAGTGTTGGTTATCCTCCGTTTCATGTATGTCGGAGGTAATGTGCTTTGTCTGTTCTTTATATCTGAATGCCCGTTTGTTCGGTTTCGTATCCCATCCTCGTCGCCAAAATAAATGTTATGATCTCTGTAGAAAGACACCTGGAGCCAGTATGTATTATCAGTCTTCTTTATTCAGTCTCCAGTTCAGGTTACATCTGTCTCTACTCCAGCCAGCCTAGTGTGGTACCAGCCCCACCAGGAGCAGCCTCCCTAGCTGCTCAGCCCATCTTCAACTGCCAACACTCATCCACTCAGACACCCAGGCAATCCATGCATCACAGGCACACCAACATTCTATGACCATCTCACGCACTGGCTGAGCAGCTAGTGGCAGCAGTGCTGGACTACAATGTTATTCAATTAAGTACACTAAGCACTCTGTGTCTTTTCAACTCTCTATCTTGAGAGCCTTTTCCAAATACCCTCCCTTGTGCTTTCTGGAGCTTCTCTCAATCTCATGTGCTGAGCTTTCTGTTGTGTGCTTCTACTCCTGTCCCCACGCTTATGTTGCTGTCTCCCTCATTTTCTGCTGTCTCGAGTCTTCTTCTCCCCTTGCTCCTCAAATGCTCTGTGTTGTTCTTTCCTTGGTGTACAATTTTACTCGCTTTCCCACACCTAGCTTACTTTTTTTATTTATTTTAATGACCTGCACTCGCATTGCTTTTCCACACAGCATCCCCATGACCCTAACTCTTGGAGGCATTTATATTTTTTCTTGGCTTTTATTTTCAGGGGCCAACAGCTGCCATCTTCTTCCAGGTACTCTGTTTCAAACAATAGCACTTCTGCGCAATTATAATTTCTTTATTTGATTAACCGATTTAAGTGCCACCTGCCATCTTGGATTGGTCAATGAAAAAAAAAAATGGCGTCCACATCATTCTGTAGATGCATGCATGCATAGGCAGGCATCTACAGAATGATGCAACGGCTAACACCGACTGCATGATCACATCTTTTTTTGTTCCTCCATTATTGTGTTTTTTACAGATGCTGTTCAGTATCGCCAAAAAGCGTTGACTATTGTTGTTTTCCAGAACATCATTTGCAAAAGCCATTGGCAAAGCCAATAGGTCTGCAGAGACAATCCACAAAGCATAACTAATAGGGTTTACCAATACATGGGATAAGTGGTTTTCTTGTCTCATACATGATAAATCAACTCCTGTAGTAAAGAACTATAATGAGGAAGAAATGAACTGGGACTATAGAAGTTTATAGGTGAGTGATCAGACCTTTCCCTTGTATTTGCGATGATGCAAAAAGTGGGAAACTTTGCTTCCACTTTCTAACAGCAGTGGCGGCTTCTCCGCTATGACGGAGGAGCGTCGCCACACTGCTTTTAAGTAGTGCGAAGGAGAAACATAAAATTATAATAACTTTGAGTTACCATTTTATGCTTGTGCTGCTTGGCGGGCGGGTGGGCGGGGCTGCTCTGCTCTCAGAGCAGGGAAGGGGAGGAGTGGTTTTCCCACTCCTAAGTGCAAATGACTGTTTGGCTGGCTCTCTTGGGACGCCCAAAACAGTCACGCGCACTTTCCTTGTTCTCCATGCAGGCTGCATTACAGCCTGTGCGGAGAACATACCTTCCGGACCCGGTGGAGTGGGTAGGTCACAAGAAGCAGCGTGAGGAAAGCAAATTCCTACTTATTGAAGAACTCAGACTCATGCACAATCCACCGAGCACTGTTGAAGTCTGAGCAGTTACTGAATAGGGTAGCTCCTGATCACAACAGGTACTTTAGTTATGTAACACTTATATCCGCTACACACTTTATTTACCAGTAGCTTTTAGATGTAGATAGTTCTTCTTCCTTGTTTTTTGGTCCTGAAGAATCGCGAGTACATCCACTCTATGCGAGAAACATGTTTACCCACATCTTTCAGCATAGGACACTCTAACACGAGATATTATACTCGGGCGAGTGCCATGCTCACACGTTTTTACTCAGGGTAGGAGACCCCCAGAATAAAAAGTTATTTCGTATCAGGCACTCCCAACCCTGTTTTAAACCACTACCGCACATCTACACTATCCTGGCCCCACACACACCCGCACTTCACCATACGGCAGTTGGATAGAAGATCTCCGACAAAGCGCCCCTTTTTCAGGGAGCCCGTTGGGTATTGCACTGCCGACCCGACGAGGAGCAGCCCATATGATGAAGCATGACACTGAAAGGGTGTGTGAGGGCACCATAATCCAACATATGGATTCCCAACCATAGACACATTGTCGATTTAGTTGGATCCAGCCTTCTCTTTGACTTTACCGACTCTATCACAGAGGAACGGCATAAACTCTAATTTTGTGATTCCTTAACATACCCAGGCCCCCATTCCCTGGCTAAGCGTCGAACCAGGACACTCAAGACCAATCACAATACTGCATTGCAGCATTGTGATTGGTCAGGGGAGCCTAGGTGATTATCAATCACAATGCTACACTGCAGCGTTGTGATTGGTCAGTGGGGCCTGACTGTGCTTCCTGTTCCTAGAGTTTGACGAGGAGAGCAAGAGAAGAAACGTGGGACCCGGCAGCAAGGTAAGTTTATTTATTATTTTATTTTTATATTGTGCACCCACCCATATGACCCCCCACTGCGACCCCACCATGCAAACTTCCCCCACGCGACCCCCAACCCATGCCCCCCACCCACGAACCATGCCGGCCGCCACTGTCTAACAGCAAACCCTGACCGCAGCCCTGTTGGTGAGGCTGCCCGTGAGTGGAGGGTGTGCATACAGAGAGGTGACTCAAATGAAGAACTCTTGATTCTACTTTCAAATTATGCAGTGCAGTGTGGGCGAGAAAGAGTTCCTAGCAGTGCCAAAACTATCACCCCTCACAAAAGCATCCTAGAACTGATTGGTGAGCTCAGGTGGTAGGGAGGGATTTAATTCCAATTATAGGTTCTTGACAAATTATCTGTCAGTTATCTGTTTTTACACATCAGTTCACACCATTGTTGTAATGGGCCTCAATTCCGGCCTCGTGCATCTATAAAGCAGCGCTATCCATCTGAATTAATATATTAATACATAGACAATGCCAGGGTTTAACCCACAGCAAGATTCAGTCATCTGGACTCAAAGAATGCCTACAAGAAGTTAACAACTGGGTACTCTATCACACATGTTGATTTTGTTATTACTCGAGTAGAAAATGTACGCGAGAGGCAGCAAATCTACTTGAACGGCAGCCCTGTGACCGCGACCACTCACAACCACCCACTAGGTTCCTGCTGTCTCTACTTGTGACGGTTTTACTTTCTGTGTCATCCTCTGTCTTTTTGCTGTGTATGATTTCTGTCTCTTCCACTCTGTAAATACTTGAGGAGGAAAAATAAGTGCTGGTCCCCCAAAGAGTGCTGGTGACCCACTCCGGCAACCACCAGTAACCACAGGCTCAAGTTAGGCACTGTATTTTTCAGCTCCCTGCTGGGATTTTGAAAGTGTTGCCAGCCCCGGCTCTACGCTCCTTCTGACACTCCTTCCTCTTTCAGAGAGAAGACTAGTGCTTAATAAATCAGCCAGGCTCGACTGAAAATAGCTCCTCCTTTTGAGGCTTGTTTCAAAGCTCTGAAGGATTGTGCTTTTTTTATACCATCACTCTACCGCGTGCCAGTGTGTCATTCGCAGAGGGCAGGATAGGAGAGTTTATGCAGCCTGCTGCCATCTGACCTCATCTGCTTAGCCTGCACTTCCTTAAGCCTTGGGACCTTGTTGTGTAAAGAAATCAAATCAGGTGCGACTCTTGCATCCCAGAGAATGAGTAACAAGTTGCTAAGGCGTGTTTACATGTCTTTGGACTCTATGACCGCTGACGGCTGGATAGGATCGAACGGAATGGCGTCATTACATCGAGTACTAACCTTTCATCATTGAAGTGGTTAATGTCTGCACGTATGGCTTTATTCATGCAAGTCCTGAACATTTACAGCTGATACTAAAGGTGGGTGGAGCCAACAAGTAAACAAAGACACACGAGAAAAAGCCTACCACAGGGTCTGACTTGCCTCTTAAAGCCCATGAGGAACTGAGAATGGAACATGTTTGACATGTAAATTGTGCAACAAACATTATATTTAAAAAATCTTCAAAATTCAAAAAGTGTATTTTTTTAAAACATGTGGAATTCGAAATTATATCACTGCATTGACAAGCATTTATTTTCAAACGTGAATTTAGAAATAATCAAGACGCCCCACAATGCCATCAGTGAACTAAGAGGCAAGTCACACTAGAGGTGGCCTAGATTTCCTATTTCAGACAGCAGCAGTATAGTCTGTTAAATTAAACACATCCTGTACAGTGCACATCTTGAAATACATCTTTCACAGTACTTTCTTATGCAATAACGAAGAAAAGGGAGGCATGGTGAAATAAAATATTTGTTCATGTTGGGAAGCTGGGATTGAACCATGGTTTTCTGGTTTCCCATTGTGCAATTGGGTATTTCCCTCTCTCCCTTATTACTGTGGGCCTGATTACCAGTTGCTTGTTAAATTCCGTCCGGTGAGTAAACCCCTATTTATGCGCGGGTTGGAAATATGAGTTTGGTATTTAACTCATCCGATAATTATCGATTGCGCTGAATAACTCAACATTCGTTAAATTTCGGCAGATCAAACCTGCCAAAATGTAATGGGGCAAAAACATACGGTATTTACTGTATCATGGAGTTTGGTGCGTTAAACACCAAAATACACATTATTCCCCAATAACTCGTAATAGGTGGCATTTATCTAACTTGATAAATAACAATCCCTGTAGTATCGTAATTTATCATGTACGATAAATACCACCTATACTTGTAACCAGGCCCTTTGTCTTTAATTCTTGGTAGACAACGTTAGAGCATGGGTTGCAGGCAGAAGACAAATACAAGCTCTGATCCTTTTTGGCTTTAGGACCCAAGAGGACTTCAAGCTGAGTCAGGGCCAGGCCTCTGGGTCGAGCCTGGTCCTAAATTTTAGTCGCTCACCGACCTCTAGCTGACACTCACTAAACTCAACCCCTGGCAAAGAGGAAGGGGGTAGCGCCTACCACACCCCTACAGAGACGACCTTCATCCAATTGAATAAAATTGAATATCCTCTGAGACACCCAGCAGCAGAAAGAGCTCAAAGATTTGGCTAATGCTGTGCTATACAAAACATATAACAGCATCACACTACTTACATTCTTCACAGACACTTACATGTTTCTGGGTGTTTAACCTGAATAAAGCCCAGCTCATGTTTGTGGCCATCTGTGATCTCTCTGTTTTCTGTTTAGAAATTCAAATGGCCCCAGTCAGAGTTTGCACTGCCTTCCAATGAATACACATTTTTCTTGACCAGTTGCTACAATTCCAGCCTCTATGATGTACAAGCCCCAAAATAATTTCTGCAAGTATATTTTTCACTTTGGTTGGCTGGGGCTATGTTATATAAACCCGCAAACCTGGCACCCCAACTTGATTGGCCCTTCAGGACCCAGCAAATTGCTTTCATGTGGACTTCTGGAGAAGTTCTGTTGAAAAGGCGCAGAGACATCTGACAATGAACTGGACTCCAGAAGTTTACCATGTCCCCAAAGCTGAGACTGAATGCAGGACTCTGAAAAATAAACTCTTGAAGGAACCTACCCTAGGCGAGGTTGAAGCTGTACTGTCTGGTGAGAGGAAAGGTGTTGACAGCTGACCTGAAGGATGTGGAGAATGAAAGACATGCATCAGACATTCCAGGACTGCGAGTGTGGTGAGGTGTTATCACCCTGCTCTAGCATGTACCATCTCAGACTTTGTGGGAGCACCATTTTTCAACATGACAGCGACACATGGAGTTTACTCTCCACTGTAGGTCTTGTGGTGGTGTTTCATTGGATAAGGATGGTAGTTGTGATCCCAGATCATTTGAACCATCTCTCTAGCCTTTCGGAGCCTGAGATATCACCAGCTATAGAGTTGGCTGGATCTGAACGCTAAATCTCAGTTTGTAATTAGAATGGTTGTATGACATTACCATGTGTGATTTTACCGCACACGTCTTTACATCGCATATTTAACCATGCACCACGCTTGTACATCTGATAACATTAAAAACAAAAAGTACACTTACCCCGTAAACTACTAGCACACACACTTTCACCATGCATACCATTATTTGGATTTCTTTTATTTGGACTTTTGCATGTAATTTTAACTTTGTGCGTTAATTAGAACAAACATATTTTTTAAACGCTACAAGTAAAAGTAAAAAGTACGCGTTAAACGCTTTTATTTATATATTTTCAAAAAAATGCCACCACCAAGATGGCGGCTCTCGTACACAATGTAGGTTAAATAATTAATCTGGAAAAAAATACCTCATCATTACCTATATTAATGATACCCTATGCACCATGTCAGAAGAACCCAGGACTCAAACCCTTGCCCGCAGACCACGCGTGACTTCAGCGGAGCGAGCTTGGGAGTACGAAAGACTCTGTAGGGGCTGCGGTTCTGGTTTCTGACAAGTATTAATTCATTTTCAAACTAATACTCACCCACCCACAGAACACTCTGCATCCCAGTAGTGTATTGTGTAAACTGCCATTGTATAGACATACTTGGTAATGATTTGTGTAGTACCAGCCATTTCAATATTTCCATTGTAAAGACTTGCATGGTATTGACTCTCGTTGTAACTGTTTGAGCATTGTAAAAAATGTGTAGTTATTGTAGGTCGAAGTAAAAACTTAGTTGTAAATGCTATCAAACACAACTGAAGGGTTGAAGCAAGAGAAAACCGCACCTGACAACAATAGTGTAATGAGAAAGTTATATGATACTTTCATAGGTGCAATGAACCAAGGAGTACAACCCCTCTCCACTCCAAAATTTGGAAAAACTCCAAAATACAAAAAAACACAGGATGATTCAGCACTCAATAGTTGGATGCTTGAGTTCAATAAGCAATTTGATAAACACAGTCTTAATGTACACATTTAAGAACTTCCTATGTAGAGATTTTCTTTCTTCACTTGTCCTTCATTAAACATCTCTTCACATAGAAATACATCAATCAGATAAAATCCAGTAGCCGGCGCGTTTCGTCCACATAGGACTTCTTCAGGGTACTGACGAGTATGTGGGATTCGCCAAATCCAAAATATCTTTTGGCACAGTTTATATCCCTAGGAAAATCAGGTTATGTAGTATGTACATCTGGATATATAGATCGGTCACACAAAGTCCGTCATGGTGTCTGCTTGTCCTTGGGCTATAAACTATGCCAAAAGATATTTGGGATTTAGCGACTCCTATGTGGACGAAACATGTTGGCTACTGGATTTTATCTGATTGATATATTTCTATATTTCTATGTGAAGAGATGTGTTTATCAACTTGGTTATTGAACTCAAGCATCCAACTATTGAGTGCTGAACCATCCTGTGTTCTTTAGTTGTAAATGCTGTTTCCCCTTAGAACTAGTGCTTCTAAGTGAGTCTGTTGCCAGTGGGTACACCCACCACCTGTGCATCTCCACTATAACCTCTCATTTATGAAATATTCCCCCTTAAATTTTTAAACTGATGAAAAATGTTGTGTTGCTCCTAGCTCATTTACAGAGTAATTAGTCTCCTTATGAACTATATACATCACCGCTCGTTACTGACCACTGGAGCCCGTATGACCCCATCAATTGGACATTGGAATTGTTTATTTTCAGACTAGTCTAACTGAATACCCTAACGCTATATTTTTTGTGGGTTTGTGTTTAAAGCATTTTTGTATTTTGTGACATTTTTGGCAGATGCTTAGCTGCCTCAGCTCAAACCTATTGCCATGTCTCCCCTTCTACCTAGCGTTACCAACAAACTAGCACAAAGGGCAGACGTATGCAAACATGCTCTGAACATTGTAGCATTCTGTCTGGCATCTAAGGCCTGCATACAAAGCCTTGGAAACTGTAAGCATTTTAAGGAAAAACAAGAACATTTAGGATAAGTTGAACAGAGACTCTTGTGTTATTTGAAATGTAACACTTCACCATGTAAGAGCTATAAAAATGTTTTCCATCTCAGTCATAGAAGGCGCTAACAGCTCTTACTGCTTGTGTTATTCGCCATTTCACACATTATATGGTTAAGGCCTATTCTTTTTCAAATCTATAGCTCAGTTCTGAGAGGATGTTGACTTGTTTCTGTGTGATCACTGTCATGATTTAGAAGAGAAAGGTAATATTTTAAAAACAATAACTGCTTCCTGGTCCTTCAGCTCCTCCAGCAGGCAAACCCTCCTTATCTTATCGCTCTTTGATAATACTTTATTGTGCCAACTCTGTGCGATAGATTTTGAAGTTGTAAACTTTTATAAGGCTGTAAATAATAGAGTTAGGATTTAATTATATGTGAGTTTTGGCTGAACTAGTCTAGCCTGCAGTTACTGGTCAATCTCTTACACAAGATAGCCAAAAAGTGAGATAGCGAGAGGGACATCCAATGTCTTCATTATTTAATATTCCCCTTGAAGTCCTACTGTTGTAACTTAGGTTTCCCTGCTGCTCAGCCAGAATGAGTGTGTTGTGGAATGTCGGATAGATGGAATGTTGGATGTCTGTGAATGTCAGTTGGGTATGGGCTGAGCAGCAGGACAGCTGCTCCTGGTGGGGTTTTCCTGATTTTTACTTGTAACAACTTAAATAAAGAACTTAACTAATCTACGCTATAAGTCCGGTACTTCTTTTGATTACAACACCTACCTAATGCAATATGGGCCCTAGTTGATTTATGTGGGATTGTACAGGCTCTGAAGCATTCACATGCTCGGGCTTGCCTTGTTACCTGAAGATGGCGGACGCGTGAGCATGATGCTCCGTGCCAGCCAGAGGCGCAACTAGAGCCAAATTTCGGGGGGGGCTAAGAAAACATTTCGGGGGGGGGGGGCTGAGTCTTCAAAGCCATAGGCAGAGTGGAGCTGCAGGGGCTCTTAGAAGGGGTTAAACAACAGCGAGGCCTCATTAACATACAAATGGTCTTTTAAAGACCTGTGAAGTGCTCGGGTGCGGCTGTGTGTGCGCCGCGAGGCTGTCTCATCCCGGGCTGCCACACGCGACGGGGGGGCGGGGGGCTGAAGCCCTGTGAGTCCAATGGGTGTTGCGCACCTGGTGCCAGCCCATCATTAATTAATCCTGTTTTAACCATGCCACCACTTTCTGGGCAACGGAGCACGACTGCCGGTTATGGTGGGTGCTGAGACAGGAACATTTTTAGGGACGAGATTCCTGCCCATCACGGAGGCTGAGACCAGCACGGAGTGGTAAACGCCTCCTGGCAAGATGACGCAGTGATTCGGCGGACCCCAAATTGCTGAATTCACAGGTGGTGGGTGTCGGACTAGTGAGCCCCCCTGCCCGATGTGGAAGGGAGAGGGAGTGGTGGCCCCGCCCGCTGAGCCGCAACGTGAACGAAGCCTAAGCGTACAGGTCCCGCGTCGGCTCCACTTAGCTGTGAGACCTTGGAGAGGCCTGTTTGGTCCCAAGTTGGTGAGCGGAGTGCTGCCAGGCAACTGCGGGGGACGCTGCTGTGCTCGGGAGCTGGCAAGGCCCGGAACCCGGAACCCGGGTGGAGGCAGGCCCCAGTCCCCACCTGATGGGGAGCTCAGGCCTCCTCCATTGATTCTGGTGGACATGACGCGGAGGCCTGTTCTGTAGCGATCAGGACCTGTGGCAGATTCGGGCGCATGCAGTAAACACCACCTAACTTGGAGCGTCCCCCCGCTTCTTTTTTTAGGACTTGTGCCCTGCCCCCCCCCCCCCCCACGGGAAAAGTGGGTTGGAGACACTTCAGTGTTGGTAGTAACTCGGGGCCTAGATGGAGACCCGGTGTTCCAGTTGCTGGGGTCAACAGATGGGCCGAGACCCCGCAGGGCCTCTATTTTCGTCTCCTGTTTTGATCAGTGCAGCACATACACACGCCCGTGGATTACAAGCCCCCCAGCTGATGATTTTTCAGCTGTGCCCACAATAACGCAGATGCTGCATTACTGAAAAGTGCAATGAGGTGGTGGCTTGCCGCACATTGATGAAGGTGAGACAGACACAAGCCCAGAGTCCTCCCAAGCAGACATTATGCAGTTGCCATAGGTGACACGGAGGACAGCGGATGACATCATTTGATGTGGCGAAGGAGAAGAACAGTGGCACCCACTGGTTTATACGGCATCCTGACCTTGGATGGGGTAGACACTCAATGTGGGGATCGGCTGTCGCGGGTGGAATGGGTACTATAGCCTTTGGACTGTAACCTGCCCCTCATTGGAAGGCTGAATCTGAGCTGTTTGGGTCTTCTAATTCGCTATGATGGTTTTCTCACAGTTTGGGTGGCTGGCCGCAGTCAGACTGCTCTTGGGAAGGGAAGTTAATGTCATGGGATGTGTTATATTTTATGTTATATTGGTTTGTTCTTTATGCATGGGTGTCTTGATACGACTTTATGTGAGAGGTGGGGATCAAACGGCACAATGTCCATAGATATTTACGTCGACGAGGAGTACTGATAGCTATGCTGCAGGACACACATCTAATCTAAGGTGAAGTGGAAAATTACGCAGGAGATGGAGGGGACAGGTATTTGCCACCTCCTTCTTGGCATACGTCAGAGGGACATTGATCTGGGTGAGGGCTGGAGTCCTTTTTGAACCTCAGCGAACACTTATTGATGTAGAGGGTCATTATGTTCTACTCACAGGGAGATTGTGGGGATGTGAGGTTACCATCTGCAGCGTGTATGCCCCTAACCAGGACCAAGACCTCTTCTTTCATAGGCTCTTGGCTCCCTTGGCTGATATAACTGCAGTAGACTTACTTCCCGGGGGGATTTTAGTACTGTATCTGATAACTTATTAGATCGTTGGATGCCCCCATTGCCAGGGGCTCCATCACATCGCAATGCGGCTGGATTGAGGAATTCGATGGAACATTGAGGGTTGAAAGATATATGGAGGACACAACATGCTTCCACAAGAGACTACTGTTATTATTCACCCACACATCAACTACATACATGTCTAGACGCCTTTCTGTGCTCTTCCGCCCTTGGTGGCACCATTCACCACACGGAATACTTAGGACGTAGAATATCAGGCCCTTGCTCTTTATTATTAGAGTTTAAACCGTTGAAGACCCGCCCTCTGATCCCCCTGTGGCAGCTTAACCCCTAGCATTGGAAGATGTCTGCTTCAAAGAAACCTTAAAGACTGCTATTGACAATTATTACTAGTGGAATGGGAGGCATTTAAAATGGTGGTGCGTGGGCATTGTCTAGGACAATCAATAGGGGCCCAGCGGGAACTACATTTAGAACTACAAACACTAGAGGATAAATTGCATCAGCAGGGAAAAGCTCAAGGTATGGGTTCCGAGGACCCAGAGAGGCATGTAACCTTGCTATGATTATTGAGAGTGCAGAAAGAGGAAGGTAGGCCGGGGTGCATGTTGGCTTGGCTGATCCGACTGGAATTCCAGGGGTCTCCGATAATGCAGGTAAGGGATAGGGGTGGAGGTTTTGTCTATGATCCTGAAATGACTAATACAAAGGATTATACTGTGCATCGCCCCCGATCACACAATGGGAGCAAAAAGACTTTCTGAGAAAGTTGCCACTCCAGACCCACAGGGCAGGGATGCACTGGGCGAGCCAGTGACAGAACATGAAATCCGAGTGGACATTAAAAGCATGGCTACTGGGAAGACCCCGGGTCCAGACGGCCTCCCAGAAGAATTTGACACTACATATGCCTCGACGTTGGCTCCTACATTAGTGGCCCTAAATACGGAATCTCTGCGACTTGGACGGCTACCGGACTCCTTACGTGACGCAGTGGTGATCCCGCTCCCCACGACCACCACCCCAGGGGCTTCCACAGTAGGGGACTACAGACCGCTCTCAATGCTCAACATGGATTTTTAACTCCTTAGTAAAATACTGGTGTCCTGTCTTCTCACATGTCTACCTTGTTGCATCCTGATCAGAATGGGTTTATCCCCTCTCAGAATGCATCCCTTAATTTGCGGAGAGTATCTTCAGTTTTATTTCACCCGAAAGTCCACTCCTTCCCACAGGTGGCCTTTTTATCAAATGACCTGGAGAAGGTGTTCGAAACAGTGTGGTGGGATTTCTTGTTTCAGACCATGAGGGGCTGAATGGCTGAAATGATTGAAAATATTGTATGAAGGCCCTACAGTGCGGGACCGAATGGGCAGGACTGTGTCCCAACATTATGGAGTCTTCCTGGGTACTAGACAGGATTGCCCCCTATCACTGCTCCTGTTTGCCCTGGCAATTGAGCAGCTGGTTGTCCTGTTCAGGGAGGGCGGAGAGGAAATAGGGGTACCTATACAAGGGCAGAAACACATAATTTCCCTATATGCAGATGACCTTTTGATTTATGTGGCAGATGTTAGGGATGGCACAGCTACAGCTCTTGAGCTACTGGGGAGTTTTGAGCGGGAATCAGGCCTAAAAGTTAATAAGAGTAAGACTTAATTGTTCCCAGTAGCTTCTTTGCAACCCCGCCCCCTGGAGATTCCGGTGGAACTGAATTGGACACAGTCCACTTCTCGATACCTAGGGATCCACATTTGTCATTCTCTTGAAGATCTCAGAGAGGGCAACCTAGGGAGGGCAATTCAAACCCTCCGATCTTGTGCTCCCTTCTGGTGCTCCTTATGTCTGCCTATCATGGCTCGGATCTCTGTATCGAAAATGGTTATGCTCCTGCGCTTATTATGTTATTTTATTAATCTCCTGATCACAATCCCAGCTGGCTGGTTTCACTAACTAGATTCTTTACTGAGGGATCTGATTTGCGGCATGGAGAGGCGCAGAGTGCCCTGTAAGGGAAGGAGGCTTGGAAGCTCCAAATTCTGAGCTATATTTTTTGCTTCCCAGCTGCAGCAGGTCACGCAGTGGTTGGAAGGGATGCGGTTAGAAGACATAGATGAAGCAGAGAGGGAGGTGGGCTCTATGGGGTTACTGGCTTAATTACTCGATCCGACGATGGATGAACTGTGCCTTTCACCGTTGCTGGGTATGGCCCCACGATGCTAAAGCCAGGTGGTGGCGAAGACGGCCGGCACTCCTTTGTACTCCTCGGTTCTGCCATTAGTACGACTGCCTTATGGGGATCCCATTTCTATATTTACAGCCGAGCTGCTGGCAACCTGGCCTGAGGTGGGGCTTGACACTGTAGGAGATCTTTATCACCTGAATATTCTTATTCCCTTTAAGGATTTATTGGCAGATGCAGGACTCCCGCCTGGCCAGTTCCTCCAGTACGAGGTGTTAAAACGTGCGTTCCGGAAATTATGGGGCGGAGGTAGAGAGGAGCCTAAGACGCACTTGGTGTTGCACTCTTTGTTATCTCTAGGAGCAGCTGGTCACTTGGTGAAGTGGTTATATTGCTCTTTGTCAGATGCGACCCGCACCCCCTGACGCGACTATGCAAGCGATGGGAGTCGATTATGGGGAAGGAGCTCTCGAATCCGGAGTGGTACAGAGTAATAGCTTACCACAGAATGGTATCCTGTAATGGGAGACATCATTTATTACAAATGAGCTACAATGCATTCCATTACAATGCGGTCGTTACAACGAGAACCATTACATCGCAAGTCGTTTCAACGACTTGCTGTAGGGGGCACGCTGGTGTTGGATTTACAATCCAACACCTTCCCTACTGTTGCACAAACTGGGTTAGGAATAGTAAATAATACTATTCCTAAATCCCCCGCGCCCCCTACAGCAAGTCATTGTAACGACTTGCGATGTAATGGTTTGCATTGAAACAACCGCGTTGTGATGGAATGCGTGAAAAGCACATTTGTAGTAAAGTGACGTATTCCCTGTAACACCAGGTTGAAATATATGCAGTTTAATTATATACCCATAACTTATATGACACCACATAGGCTACGGGTTGCCTGCGATAGTGCAGTCCGCTGCTGCCTTAGGTGTAATGGTGAAGATGCAGATTTTGTCCATATGACATGGGCATGTCCCGGTCTAAGATCGTTTTGGGATGAGGTAGTGGCAGCAGTGAATGCGACACTGAGGTGCACACTCAGCTCTACGATTGGGGTTTGTTTACTTTGGCTTTTACCTCGGCCACCTAAGTGGAAGTTTGGGAGCAGATTTATAGACTTGGCCCTGATCCTAGCCAGAAGGAAGATTGCCAAGGCCTGGAAGTCTGCAGCGGACCTGGTTGTGGGAATCTGGAGACAAGATGTGATGCATTGAGCAGGTGCAGAGGGGAGGGCATTGGCTAGGGAGGAGGCAGTGCAATGGAGAGAAACTTTGGATACATGGGAACACCCGGAGAGAGAACATGAATCAGATGATAACCCCCGAAATAGGTCCCAAGCCAGTGATTGAACTGAGACGATGCCTGAGGGGATGGAGAAGAGAGTTAACGCGCCATACATGACAAGAATGAGCAGAGAAGATTATAGACAAATGGGGGGTGGACTAAGGGCGTTGAGAGGCTACAGAGGACTTGAAAATAGGTTTTCCTGAGACCTCATTTGTATGATAGTGTTCGGAAAACGGGCGCTCTCATTTGGCGGTCGGCCTGCTCCTCCGATCCCCGCCTCAATGATGTTTAACTCACCCAGATAGGGAACATTTTCCTTTTTCTTCTTTTTCCTGACCATGGAAGATAACATGCCACCCTGCATATGTTTGTTTACTGTTACGTTTTATTTTTCTTTAAAATAAAAAATGGCACCATAAGGGAGATCTCCCTTTGGAGCTCCTGCACGTAATAGACTGCACCATCAGATATATAGGTAGAGGAAGAAGAGAACATTGTTGTGATGGCTAGAACTTTATTGGCACGCAGTTCCAAGGTTAATTCATTGTTAAAGTATTAGTCACATGAGTCATTCTCTGTAAGTGCTGTATAGTAATTGCTAAGATGGAAGTTAGTGAGATGGAACTGGTACACAGTTTGTGTGGCACTTTGTAACACAATGGATAAATGTAAGACGATCAAGACTGTAAATGCACGTCAGACTGTGAAAAAATGCCAACAAAAATATGTTACAAAAAAAAAGCGTTCACATGCTCATTGTTTGTGGATATGCTGCTTACGTTTTTTATCAAGTTTTCTTCCATTCCACAATTACTTTATTTGATGGAAAGATTTGGTTGCTTCTCCGACTACAAACAACTATTAAAACACTATTACACTTCCCACTTTCAAATTTGTCAGGAAAGATATACATTTTCCACCAATAAACAGAACCCAAACAACTACTATAGCTGGAAATCATCAGCCCGAGAATGGTAACATATATCATAAGCAATGATATGGAAAGCATATCAAGCCTGAAGGAGAAATGTCAATGTTGCCAAGATTTACATTTAAGTGAGGCTTATTGCAAGAAAGCTGACTGCATTACCCAAACAGGAGCACATCTCTGAATCTGAGCATCACGTGCAAGCGCCAAACGTATACCTGGAATATTTGATGAATTTTTTGGGACTCCAAAAATGAAGTACCTAATGAACTCAGATGTGAGGATCCGGGTGTACTATATGATATGGCTGTGGGGCCTTATCGTGGAGTACACCTTCCCTTTTCACTCAATCACTACAGATAGATTGTAAACGATGGCCTCCACCTGTTGGAGAAGCACAGGAAAGACTGGGAAAGCACAGAGGGATGGATTCACCACTTTGACAGCCATATTGCACAATCTTGACTTTCCCTCTTGAATGACTCACCTGGTCATTCGAAAATGGATAACTATATCGATGTTGTCATTAGACGCCTTTTGTTCTGAAGAAAGAGGGAGAGCAGTTGAGTCCTGCCGAGAGATGTTAGGGTTCCTGAAACAGGTACCTACTAAATAGAATAGTTACATTGAAACAGTGCAGATGAAGAACATTAAAGTGGGACATATAGACTGCCTAGCTCTGCTAGCACAAGTTAATGAGCGTATGGAACACAATGCGTTTCCTAAATCAGGTAAGTCACGCTCGTGGAAAAAAAACAGGGCAGTGCCTCTAATGGCAGCAGAGGTGCATTAGAGAGACAGTTCTGGTGGGGTATAAATTAAGCGTGAAGGAGGATGCAAATGTCTTACCCTAACACCTTTGGCAACATTGTTTAAGAACTAAGGGCTAGATGTACGAAGGTTATGAATATTGATTTGCGAATTGCGATTTCGTGCGAATCGCAATTAGGAAGTCGCTATTCCTAATGTGTGAAACTCTTTTGATTTCATTACCCATTTCTAGTGGGTCGCAAATAGACCTACCTCATGTATATTGATAAGGTAGGTCTCAATTTGCAACCCATCACAGTGATAGTGGCCTGCTGAGGTCAGCAGACCGCCATGTCTGTGATTTTTTTTTTATAAAGCAATGTATATATTTTTTAATGCAGCCAGTTTTCCTTAGAGGAAAACGGGATGCATTTAAACAGAAAATAATTAGGGGCACATGCATCAAACTCCCCATTTGCGATTATCAAATAGCGATTTTTAAGGAACCGTTATTTGGTGATCGCAAATGCCTATGCATGTAGGAATTCCAATAAATTTTGCCATTCCTTTACATTAGCTAATAGCGATTCGGGAATTGCAAATCACTATTAGCCAATGTGACTCCATTAACAGCCCATAGGAATGAATGGTAATGCATTTGCGATTACCAAATTGGTAATCGCAAATTAAGAATGCAAATCCAAGGGTGCCCGAGGGCCTAAGGCCCCCCTGAAGCACCGCCCCAAAAAAGGTAAGTGTGCACATGTGCGCTACATGGCACTTTGAAAAATGCATGCACAAATTACCATCAACTTGAAGTTGATGGTAATTAGCGTTTCCTAAATGCACATTCGCATTTAGGAAAGGCTACATGTATCGCCTTTAGGGAATTCCAAATTGCGATTCCCTAAATGCATTTGCTATTTAGGGAATCGCAATAAATTGCGATTCCCTAAATTGCGAATGGAAAAAGGTACATGCATCAGAAAAAGCCTTTTTCCATTCGCAAATGTGGCGATTCTGTGAATCGGCCCGTTTGAGACCAGAAAAAAGCTTGATGCATGTGCCCCTTAATCTGTGTCATTTAATTTTTTAAGAGTGCGCAGTGGTCTCTAGGACCACTGCCTGCTCCTAAAAAAGTATGTTTTCAACATTCTCAAAGAGGAAGGAGTCCCAAAGGGATCCCTTTTAATTTGTGAATGGTTAACCACCACCTTTAAAATGGTGGTAAAGTATTACTGTTTTGCAACCGGAATTCGGTCGTCAAACAGTAATACTTAGCATACTGATTTGGTATTTGGAAGGGACTCCCAAAACACACCCCTTCCAAATACCGGATCAAAATGCAATTTGTGATTCAGTAACAAGTTACTCAATCACAGTTTCATTTTGTACATTTAAAAAGGCATTTTTCCGGTCCCAAAAGGCCAGATTCTGCAAATCAGGCCATTTGCGACCAGAAAAATGCTTTGTACATCTGCCCCTTAATGCAGGTGCAGGGTTTTACAGAAGCAAATATTAGGAGAAAACGTTTATATTAAGCATCTACCGTTAGTAAAAGTTGGATACTGCACAGAATACAGGAAGTATGAAGTTTGCCTGTCACCCATTTTCAGGAAACTGTACAGAATGTATGAGGTGTGAAGTTTGCCTGTCACCAATTACCCATTCACCTCATTTCATAGTCTCTCTTCAAAGGCCACTGCAGGTGACCAGCTGCTTCCTTCCAATGCAGTGAAGCAACGCAGTGGCAGGCCACAGAGCTCGTTCCAGAGGAGACCTTTAGTTACAATGGGCCTGGGTGTCAACAACAAGTTCTGTAGAGGAAATATTATCATTGTCCTTATCATCCAGGTCAGACTGATGTACTGGGCATCGGGTGTTTCCCCAGGAGGCTGGAAGGGTGGCGGGTGGGTTTTTGTATCAGTGCAGCAGTTTTAAAAGCACTGCAGAGTTCCTTGTATACCCAACAGTTTTCAGGCAACAATAAAAGTGCCAAGATAACTCTGGTGATTAATATACCCGGTGGAGAGAGATCAGAGTTTTGTCTACTGGCAGTTTTGACTCATCTAAGGTAGCACAGAGGGTTAATATGGCTATTGCAAAGAGAATGTACTGTGCAGATCACAGAACAGTACTTTATGTGCATAGCTCAGTGGGTTACTGCTTTTGTAACAGAGTTCCTTGTGTTACTGTGCAGTTCATAAGTTACAATCGAAATCTAGGTTAGAAAGTTATGTTTTTTTGGCCCAGCCTTTCATTATCCTATTTTTGCTTTAAAGATTTTATGTGGGTAGAAATAAATTCTTATTAGTAAAGTCAACCCTAACCACTGTGTTATGTTCTGAATCCTGAGTTTGTGCTTTTCCCAGCGGTCCCCACTTCAGAGATTTCAATAGTCTTTGTCATGCACTATCTGATACTCCTATGGCCCCCTCTGAAATCTCAATAACTGAATAAGGGCTCATAGAGCTAAAGGATTGATTGAGAGTCTTGGTGTGATAACACAAGCGAGCTGACTTCTCAGGCTCCCCAGCATGTATGGGGGCTTTCAGAAAAAACCCTCACAGAAAAACATGTGCCTTCATGGGTTACAGCTGCAGTACTGGGAAGTGGTACCGAACCACAAGACACCAGTGAAACTTGTCTGAATGTTAGATAAAAAATCATTCCCAACTACAGCACCACTTCAGTCATTACCGAAGCATTTAAAGTTTTTGTGAATGAGTTAGTGAGGTGTGTAAAGAGAGAGAAACACACAGAATGAGCGCCTGAACTGATCTGTCTAGCATCCTCTGGCCGACTCATGCAGTGAAGAAACTGACCCACTTTGGAAGTAGAAAATGAGGTAGGCAAAGGGAAAAAGTGTTGTGCTTTGATCATGGATATAGAGATAAATGTATATTCCAACACATGTTCTACCAATAATACCACTACTCAAATAATTTATGGTGGACTTGTGTGTATATGATTTAATAAAGAGCTGGGTGTTACAGTCATACACTGGATACAGACTTTATTGAAAGTGTATAAAGCCGTGGGTTCTAAAATGTGTACATAACAAAATAAAATAAAAGAAGAATTAAAAATCAGTGCATCGTCACACACAGTTTTACACAAAATGTTTCCTAAAAAAACAGTGACATCAAGTGAAGGTAGGTTGCATATTTAATTACATAGTGCTAAATGATGCCCCTCTCTGCAACATGTGAAGGGGGGGCGCTTAGTTTCCCATACCTCACAGATAATCATTGGCCTTGGGCTAAATGGAAGCACGTAAAGAATTGGGTGAGCCTGAAAGGTTGGGGGCCACCCTGCGCCACAGGGGCTGCTGGGGCTTGCATTGCACCCCTGTGAATATTAAAGGTAAGGCAATCCTATGATTGTTTGCCTCAAATTTCGAAAATATAGAGCGCAACTAGATTCTTTGTAGAGATAAGAGCTAATGGCGATCTAATATGCTATGAATTCACATGCACTGATTTTGTAACATAAAAGAACATATACCTTCATTTTTCTTGAAATTTGCTGCAGTCTCCAGTTATTACCCTCTTAAAATGAGTCATAACCACAAAATCGCCATCTTAACAGCAATTTCCTCATTGACACGTCCAGGAAGCGATTAAGCTATCCAGTAATCCTCTGCCTAACAATCAGTGTGGCTCACTTGGGGGCATATCAACAACAACCGGCGATAATTATCGCTAAGCGCACTTAGCGCTAGGATAATTATCGCCGGCTAGCGTTGATTTTTATCGCTGAGATAGCGTGCTATTAGCAACGCTTATCTCAATAGCGATAAAAATCCTCACGCTAAGTGGCTAACGTGAGATTATCGCTGGAAACCCAGCGATAATCTCACGTTAGCTTGTTGATAGGGACAGGCAAACTTAGCCATGATATCCTCCTTCCATAGGATATCATGGCTAAGTCAGAAAAATACCAGACGTAAAAAATCAGCGTTAACCGCGGTTAGCGCTGCTTTTTTGTCTCTAACAGGGTTAGCGATATTCTTGATAATAGGAGAAATGTCGCTTAGCGACATTTCTCCTATTATTTTACTCTCGAACGCCCCCTTTGCATCTCATTAGAGATGCAAGGGGAAGCGTAGAGTAAAAGGGTGCTAACATGCAAATGTGCATGTTAGCACCCTGTTGTTGAAAGGGTGCTAGTTTTATCTCTGCTTTTTTGGCTTTTAAAGCCAAAAAAGCAGAGATAAAGCCCTTGTTGATATGCCCCTAAATCTTTAGGTAAAAAGTATACCAGATATTTTTGCTTACTCTTTTCTAAAAACAAAAAGTTTACTTAATGACTGGCATGCACCCTTGGAAGCACAATGACAAGGAAGTAGCTTCAGTTGTAGGCCTCTGCTCTCTCTAAAGGAGGGGTCTCCAACCTTTCCTCTAGTGAGAGTTACTTCTGATCATTGAAAACCGCCATGAGCTACTGCCTAATACAGGGATTCAATAAATGTACACAGGGTCCAAATAGCTTAAACACTGCCATAGAGTATGCCAGCCCTGCTACAGGGAGCATATCGCATTAATGGCACAAGAGCAGTATTGCAAAAGCTTTATATTTGCAGTCCCTACGGATCTGATGTGTCCCTATGCTCTTGAGACAGCGAATAAGAAAAAATTGAGAGAGATAAACAAACACAGAGAACGTGATAAAAACGAGGGGAAGAAAGAAAGAGACAAAGAAAGGAAAGAATGACAGCATGAGAGAAATAAGGCAAGAGAGAAAGAAAGGGAAATAAGAGAGAAAGAAGCAGAGAAAGACTGGGAAAGAAGAGGAACAAATAAAAAGAGAGAAAGAATGAGGAAAAAATAAACAGAGAAAGAAGCAAAAGAAACAGAGGAGATGAAGTAAGAAAGATAAATTAGAAAGACTAGAGGAAAAAAGAAATAAATACTGAAAGTAATGAAGTAATTACTGAAAGGAGAGAAAGCAAGAAAGAATGAAAAAGGATGTAATAGAAAAAGAAAGAAGAAAGGGCAAGAAAGACAAAATGAAATCAAGAGAAAAAGAACAACGAAAAAAGATGGAAAGTAAGGAAAAGAAAAAAAGGGATAGTAAAGGTATGAAAGTAAAAGAAAATAAAGAAAAAGAAAGAAGAAGAGATAGAGAAAGAACAGTAGCAGAGGACGAAAGGAGAAAATGTACAGCAGGTAAATACAACAGAAAGAATAACATGATGAAAGACGAAGACACGGAAAGAAGATAAGACTGAAAGAAAGGAGGGAAAGAAGTAGCGAAAGGAAGAGATAGGACAAAATGCATGGCAGTAGAGAAGGAAAGATCAAGAAAAGGGGAAGGAAAATAAATGGAGAAAGGAGAATGACAGAAAGAGGGGTAAAAAGAAAATGTAGAAAAGGAAAGAATTATTGAGAGAAAGAAGGAGAGAAAGAAAGGTGAAGAAGAGAGAATCGGAGAGAAAAAATGAAAAGAGAAAAAGGGGTGAAAAATAAAGAGAATTAAGGGAGAAAAAAGAAAAAACAAAGAAGGGGTAAATGGTGGGAAAACATAGTAGAATAAAGACAAGAGAAAAGAAAGAAGGAAAATGAAGAGAATGCACTATTAAGAGAATGGAAAGAAAGAAAGAAGGAAAGAAAGAAGTAGTGTAAAAAGTGTATTTGTTATTTTCGTTTTTCTGTTTTATGCATGGTTTACTCCTGGAAACCCATGTCCAAATTAAGACTAAATTGAGACATAACTCCTGATAGAAAATGCTTTGTGAATCAAACCTAGAAAATGGGGAGTAATTCACACCCATTACATGAATTAGACATATCTACTCACAGAGCAAGGGTTAGGAATCATGTCCACGACCTCAGTATAATTAAATTGGTATGCATCAGGGTAGATGCCCCAAGGGACAAATTTGTCTTCATAAGTTAAAGTAATGTTTGTGTATGTAGAAAGTAGGTTTCCTAGGGGTGTGAGAAAAGAGGCAAAGGAAAGGAGGGACCAGTGTATTCTCTGCATTTAGGGCCTGATTTTAAGTTTGGCAAGCGGGATTTACTCCGTTGTGGCAAAGGAGTAAAGTACTACATCGCCCTGAGGGTGTATCACTGCCAAATTTAGAGATGTCCGCCAGCCCAGTAGACATCTCTTGCATTTACAGGAACCGCTGTCATTGCCGTTGAAAGTCTGCTGTGTGGCTCTGCCAACATGATGGCGAGCACTGCACACTTTCAATGATTTCTTTTATTTTTTTTAATAAAACACCCAAGTGGGATTTTGTTTTTGAAAATAAAAAAAACCAATGACCCCATTAAAAAAATGTTAGTATCACTTACTTACCGCCATATTTTGGATGGTGGTACGTGAAAGCAAAAACTTGCCATTTGTCCGCCACTCTAAATTGGGTGGGCAGACAAATGGCAAAACCTGTGATGGCGGAAACAGAGTAGCCTTCTCTGTATACATACTAAAGGTCTGCCCGACTCTAAACAAGGAGGGGGGACCTTCAGTGTAGTGGAGAGGGTACTCAGTCACCTTTGTGACAGATCACCCTCTCCGCCAAACTATAAATTGGGCCCATAGCATTCCATGAGGGATATACGGTGGAGCTCAGAAAAGCTGAAACCTAAAAACCAAATGGCTACGTGGAATTTGCAAGGGTTATTTTTTCTATAAACTTTAATAAGGTGCTTATTTTTAATATCGTGTCCCTTGTTTTCTGTTCTTGTTTTAGCTTCGGCTCCTGTATGAGTGCAACCCCATGGCTTTCATTATTGAGCAAGCTGGAGGGATGGCAACCACAGGAACCCAACCCGTGCTGGATGTGGAACCCGAGTCGATTCACCAGAGGGTGCCACTGGTTCTCGGATCCCCAGACGACGTACAGGAGTTCCTCAGTTGTGTGAAGAAACACCAGAAGAGCAGTTAAATGGAAAGTCACAAGATGCAAACACCAGCATACACTCACAGCCATCACCATTTATTCCTTCCTTTTTCATAACATGTTTCATGGCTCAGCACAGATGATCCCACCCAGATGTCTCTGTCAGCTCTTCTTCCACCTCACAGTTTTCATGTTTTGAGGTGAGACTGCTTGACTCTGTATCTCTTTTCCTGCCCTCATATGATGAGATGGGTGGTAGGGCCGGGGGGATCCCATTAAATTAATTATTTGCTGTATGTGTAGTCTCAATTTATATTTATTTTATTAACAGTACTTTTAAGCATGAGTCCAAAGTTGGACCAGCCTAAGCTAACACATTCCTCCTGCACATTGCTCCTGTATTCTTGAACACCGTCAACCAAATGTCATGTTAGTCATGAGCCGCCTCACACATGTGCAATTTTGAATGTATTACAACTTCCTCAGTCTGAGCACTTACAAGACTGGTCTCCTGCCGCCGCGTTCTGGTGACTAAAGCCTGCTTCCAATTGATCAACCACTACCATTGCCCCCAAACCCCCCGCCCCCTCTCATAGAGTCACTCTTCATAAATAAACCTGGTAATCTTTCTTCATTTATTCTACAGGCGAATATCATAACCAGAATGGTGCATCCGCGTGCACTTCGTGGAATCCTGTCTTTGCTATTCCTTCACCAGGGGGCTACTTTTGTCCAACATTTGGTGGACTCCAGGATTGACTATTGCAATTAAATACATGGAGATATTCTGTAGGGAACTGGATTTATATTTGGGGGATTAAGACGCCGTAGTCTTGATTTGAGCTGTAGCTGAGATCCTAAAAAGTTAAAGAATCTAGCACCTAAAAAGTAAAAATTATTTCTTTGATGAATCCTTACTTATCCTAGGTAGACACTTTTCTCTCAGCAAAATTGTGTGTAGGGTGTGAAGAACAGCACCAAACACAACATTACGGTTGCAGAATAACCACAGAAAAATTCTCAAACCAATTCATTTATGCGCTTTAATGATCAAAATGACATAAAATGCTATCATATCTAAAGTAGCATTTAGAGGATATGGAAAATCAAATGTGGTGACTTCTTGTCCTGTAAGGAACTTTCGGATGTGTACGGTCCAGTGCTTGGTTGTGCCTTTCCAAAACATTCCACTAGAGAATAGCAGTGCATCCATTTTCAGCAATGAGACCGACAAAATCGCTCTGTTGAGAGTTTCCTACCACTTTGGTTTCGAGAAAAATGTCTTCTGTCCAAAACACAGCCTTCTTCAATTGCAGAAAAAAACTCAATTGAAAGTAAATGTCACTCCAAATGTCCCCACCTCTATCAGAGATGGTGCTTTGAACACCAGCATGTTTTTTATTAGGAGGCAGGCCTGTCAACTACTCTCTTCAGAAACTGCTGTCCACTCTCTATTGGTGCCCTGCTTCTTTTCCCAACATGCCCCTAGGCTTTACTCCCCCTGTGAACTTCAGACTTCAGGCGGCCTACTTCCCTAATCTTTGCAAACACCCTTCTGGGCATGGGTTCAAGAGCAATCAGGATTTAACTCTTCAGTCATTCCTCTGGGGTATTCCGAAAGCAGTCATCTTCATCTTGACATCAACAAATTCAGCATTGTTCTGACTTTCAGGGGCTACATGGCCTACATTTTGTCAGTGATTGAGTATTGGGCAGCAGTGGCGTTGTGAACCCCTGCTTTAGTAGCTACAGCGAGGGTGGTATTCCTGATGGGCCTCTTCTGTCAGCAGCTCGACAGACAAAGGCTCATACATTTAAAGGTAAAGAGTGAGTGAGTGAGTGAGTGAGTGAGTGAGTGAGTGAGTGAGTGAGTGAGTGAGTGAGTGAGTGAGTGAGTGAATGGATGGATGGATGGATGGATGGATGGATGGATGGATGGATGGATGGATGGATGGATGGATGGATGGATGGATGGATGGGAATATGGATGAATTTGTGAAATTGAGGATGGCTGAGTGAAAAGATGGATGGCTGAGTGAAAGGGTTGATTGATGGATGGAGAGAAAGGGTGGATAGATGGACAGAGTGAAAGGATGGATGGATGAATGAGTGAATAGTTGAATGGATGATTGAAATAATGAATGTAAGGATGGATGAGTATAAGAATGGGTGAATGAGTGAATGGTTGGATAGTGAGTTAAAGAGTGGATGTAAGGATGGATAAGTGAGAGAATGGATGGATGAGTGGAAGGGTGGGTGGATGGTTGGATGGATGGAAGGGTAGGTGGTGGATGAATGAAAGGTGAATTGATTGATGGATGAATGAGAGGGTGGGTGGATGGATGGTTGAGGGAGTGAAAGGATGGGTGGATAAATGGCTAGATGGAATGGTGGATGGATGAGTTAAAGGACAAACTGCTGAGTGAAAGGCGGATGGATGGATGGAGTGGAATGATGGATGAATGAAGTGAAAGGGTAGATGGATGGGTGAGCAAAGAGATGGATAGGTGACTCAAAGGATGTATTGGTGATTGAAAAGATGGATGGATGGATAGGTTTGAAGATGGAGGGATATGTTTAAATGTGGATGGGCAGACGGATGGACAGAGTGCTAAAAGACTGAATGATGGATGAAAGAATGAATGAATGACAGAATGTAAAGATGAAAGGTAGATATCACCTGGTGGATGGAAAGATGAAAGGCTGAATGGATAGATGCTTGGATGGTAGAGACAAAAGAGCTCTTCTGGGGAAGGTTGTGATGTCTTGCTTTGATTGCTTGGTACCATAAGATCTTTGGTTCAAAGTGGGGGGGTATTTTAATTTTCTGGCTGCTCCCTTGTTGGCCGTGATGCCTCTTGGGCTTATCACGTTGACTTTCTAATGCTGTGCGCACTCCCAGTTTTCAGCATTCCCCTTGCTTTATGGTCAAACTAGCCATGAAAGCCTGATCATATTCAACTCACTGTCCTCACTCTCTACTAAAATGAGAAATCCACTTCAAATTGTAACCTTACTGAATTGTATTCCCCTGCGTGAAAGGAGTCAATATGTCTTTAGAAAGACCTGCGTCAAAGGGGAATTGTCCAGGACATGGTCTTTGGAGTATGAGAACCATATCAAGTCATCCTACTTGTCTTTGGGGGACGAAGGCCTACAACACCCTCTGCTCCTTCTCTCCCATTAGAGCGCATTTGCAATCATTATTTAGTGAAGAATAATAATCCCTCTATTATATTCCTGGTTTGCTTGACCTGGCTGGTTTGTTTCCATTTCATAAAGCAATAATATTAGAAACTTTCTAGGAATCACATTGTGGTACTACAAATGCAAATTCCCCAATGGATTCGAATTGATATTGTGTAATGAATTGCTGCAAAGATGGCGTCTGTACCTAGGTCTGCATCACTATGCAACTGTAGCCTATATCTATTCAAAACTGTTTTTCCTGAACGCTGAGACCTGAGCAACATAGCTGATGCCCGGTGGAGCTGCTAGACAGCTATGGAGGAGATTGGCCCTAGTTTTCCCCTCGACCGTCACCTACCCAGACAGACATTAGGAACAGTTCTTCTTCGTCTCGCCGCTATGGCTCCTACCTCCCCTCCCTCTTACAAATTCTCGCAACATTGTTTTTGTTTCCTGTACCTTACTATGCTCTTGTAACTGATGTAACTTCTAACGCAACAATCCTCTGGTAAAGCGCTCTGATACCTCCGGGTCTAGCCAGCGCTACTGTCGATGGAACTCTGACGATGCCCCGGAGACTGAGTACCCTTGGCCGCTGCCCGGTGGAGCTGTCCTATGCGGCTATAGAGGAGTCTGGACCCCTTGGCTGTCACCTACCCAACCGGACATTGGACATTGTTTTTCACGGTTCTTCTTGGTTTATCTGTCTTTCACACTGACTGCTTGGTACCCCCTGATGGTCTTTCCCCCTCCTACCTGCCTTGACTCTATCAGCATTTCCCTCCCGTTTTCCTTTCCCTCTCTCTTTTCCGCCACGCACTAGTAATGCATACTACTGTGCTATTGTGGCTTCATCATGTGTCCTTATGTGCTATTCGCTAGTAACTCTTGTTGTTACTTTGTAATCACTGTGTAACTTATGTAAGATTTTTGTAACTTGCAACTCGCTGTTCCTTATGTAAAGGGCTGTGATACCTCCGGGTCTAGCCAGCGTTATATAAAACTCAAATACATAAAAAATAAATAGATAGGTCCTAAATGGACATGCATGAATATACTGTTTGTTCAAAACTCTTGGTCAACTTTGTCAATGGAAATCTGTCATCGGCTTCACATTGTTAGTGGCACTTAGACTCTCAGCAGGAGATATGCAATATACAATCTGCCACCACAGGGACTATGAATTTATCAGGTACAATAAATAGCACCTATAATGGGGAATAATGTGCAGATTATAATCTAATTTCCCTGATTTTAACAGGCATTTCCCCCATTTTTTAATGGATCGCTCCTAACGAGGGCCTCTATGGGCTGTTACTCTTTCAACTCAACTCTGATGTTTCACTCATGAACATTATGCACCAGGGCTTTGCGGGCCATAAGGCACACTTTGCAGGTGGCCTATCTCATGTTAGAGAGAGATTAAAACATGTCAAAACAGTTTAATCTGACACATTAGCAACCTCGCTGGCAGGGTGAAAGAGATGCCAGATTTTTTAAATCCCACAGGTGGCTGGTGTACAGCCACACTTCAGCCTACATTGGACATTTGATATTCATGAAATTGGCACATGTTTTGTGCTTATGTAAAAGCCATTTGGTGTTTGCCAATTACACGTCATGCTTTAGTAGAACATGTGCAATGAGAGGCGTTTACCACACTTACATTGCTCAGAGACCAAAAAATACTAGAAATCTAGGTCAATCAATATCAAATGTTGTTGGGGGGAACCAAGTGAAAAAGGTAGATTTCTACATATTTCTACTCAAACAACGGACAAGCTTTTGATACTGCAAACCTATGCTGGCCGCCTTACCCTCTGAATTAAATTTACTGACCATATCTTGCAGACACTATTGGCATTCCACTGGCGGTCACCCAAATAAAGGGTGGAATCCAAAATCCACTTACAGAAAAAAGCTTTGAGAAACACAAAACATTTGTTCCCATGAACAGACAACTTACTCCTGGAAATGTATGAGTTAGTAACCCCTAAACCTGGAGTAATGGACGACAATTTATAGAAAATCCTTTGTGAATTAGGCCTGTGGCCCTAAATAAGTCTCGATAGTCCACTGACTATAAAAATCATCAAGCGGCTATAGAAAAGTTAAGAACCTTTTACAAACAAATAACACTAGAGGATATTTGAGCTAAGGATTGTCGTTAAGCAACATACTTCCCTTGTCCCTTCAAAAGACAAGCCTGATCTATGGCCCGAGGAAAAGTCAAGGCACACTAATATCATTCAATTCAAGTTAACTCAACCTTTGCACTGTTGTTCTTGTAAAGCTAAATCTTCTTCAAAACTTGTTCTTCTAGGTTCACATCTTGCCTTTTGAATGGCTCTGTCGTAGTGCTGGTCAGTAAACCAGAGGCGACCAAAACTTAGCTTGAAATATTGCTAGCATTGAGGGCAGTGGAGTCTCGCCAGTACTTTGAATGATTACCTGCTCTTCCAACGGTGGCGTAAGGAAACTTGAGGCCCCCCCTACCCCTGCAATGTACATGGACCCACCTGCCGCCATGCTCCGGACCCAGTCAGGAGCTCTCAGACCAGGGGCCCCTGAGCTCGGGCCCCACGCACCGCAGACGCTGCGGGGGCTAATGACGTTACTCCACGGTCTTACACGTGTGCCGAAGGAGTGTGTGTTTGCACCGTGTATACATATTAGCTTTAATTCTTCTATCACATAATGACTGGCATTGGCTCGGTTTGAGCCCTACTTAGTTCCTCTCAAAAACTTAAACACACACAACAATACTTTATAAATCTTACTTAATCCAGTTCACAAACCGATGGCTCATCTCTGTTGCTGATTATCATACGGATGTGGCATGTAATTTCAAAAAGATGAAGATGGGGACCATGGGAAGTACACTGTTTCATCCAACAGGTAAATTGAATCCAGGGCAGAATGCCTCTAAAATGTATTTATTTATTTAGGCACCTTGGAAAAAACTAAAATAAATTGACACAGTACTAGCTTGAAAGGAGATAAAGTAGTATAATATGGGTGAGCCGTCATTTTTAAAAATACCGTTTTTAGCAGATTTCCGGGAACTGAACTACATTGAGTCCCCTCTAGGGGTCCTTGGGTTGATGCAAAAAGCATTTCTGAATATGGGAAGCAGGGGCAAGAGTCGCCCCTTGCCCATGGTCACGCGCTGGCAGTGAGGTGCACTCCTGTGCCCCAGGTTAACTATCTGAGGGGACTGTACAAATGTTAAGCAACCCTTCTCGTCATAATAGTCAAAGCGGGCAGGCCCAGGATTGTGAATAGGTGTAACCTTCCCGCTGGGGGGCGAATAGTTATCGCACATCTTCACAGGCCCCTCTATTTCAACAGACCCTATCCGATTGGGATAGCGTCTAGGGATTGGGGACATAGATGGGGCCATCTACAATCCAGGAGCTATAGCTCACTGGTATGTCTTGGGCCTGTGGTTATAAGGGATCTCACAGGGTTTGAGTCCCGCCCAAAAGGGTTTTGGGCTTTATTCCCATGAGATGATTCGGGGGAATGTAAAGGGGTACTTCGACTTGGATGGAGTACACCTCTCCCAAATAGGCATGGACCTGTTTTTATTGGATTTAAGCGAAGCAGGTAAAGAGCTAGGTTGGTGGGGGGCCCTGGCTGCGACGGTTAGCCGCCTCCAGGGCTGTGGCGGAGTTACAGGGCGATCTGGAAGCAGGCCGGTACAAAGGGTACCTCTGCGCGGCACCACGTGGTGCCTGAGCCAAAACGAGGAGCCTCCAGAGAGGTCCCGGAAGCCGGTCGGCGCCCCGCTAGGCCTGCGGGCGGTTGTGGGCCTGAACAACCGGGGGCTTGCTATGCGACGCTCCGCCCCGAGAGGGGGGGGTGTGAGTAGAATTTCAACGGCACGTGATCGAAAAAAGAATCACTTGGGGGGCAGCACTTGCGGGTCGTTCCCGTGCTGCCCGGCTCATCAGGCGGGGCAGGTGAAGTAGATGGCCGCCTGCCCTTGGATCGCCCGTAAGATAACCCACCTATTACATATCCTGGAATTATGTAATAAATCCTGCAGCATTTGTTACCCATTTACAACTGTTTCTTGTGTCTTCTTTGGGTAACCTAATTTGGGGGAGGGGGGAAAGCGGGGTGCCCCTGGGGGTACTATGCCGCTGACCGCGGCCCCCGCAGGGGGCCACTCGGCGGTCGGCGCCTTAGTGGCCCCGGGGCCCCGGTCACCCCTCCCCACTCCCTCCTTCGGGGGGGGCGGGGGCAGGGATCCTGATTGTTGCCCCCCCTCCGTGTCGGGGGACGGAAGTGACGCGCAAGGCGCGTCACTTCCGGGCCCAGGTGTGAGGGGAAGGCTATTTAGCCTTCCCCCACCCTCACTGGCGACCTCTTTGTCGCCCACCTCGCCTTTTTACCCTCCCTACCGCTTACCCGGCGTGGTGTGGTGGGGTGGGGTTTTTGGCTGAACATTTTAATGTTTTTCTTTTCGTTGCAGGCGGAGTTACAGGGCGATCTGGAAGCAGGCCGGTACAAAGGGTACCTCTGCGCGGCACCACGTGGTGCCTGAGCCAAAACGAGGAGCCTCCAGAGAGGTCCCGGAAGCCGGTCGGCGCCCCGCTAGGCCTGCGGGCGGTTGTGGGCCTGAACAACCGGGGGCTTGCTATGCGACGCTCCGCCCCGAGAGGGGGGGTGTGAGTAGAATTTCAACGGCACGTGATCGAAAAAAGAATCACTTGGGGGGCAGCACTTGCGGGTCGTTCCCGTGCTGCCCGGCTCATCAGGCGGGGCAGGTGAAGTAGATGGCCGCCTGCCCTTGGATCGCCCGTAAGATAACCCACCTATTACATATCCTGGAATTATGTAATAAATCCTGCAGCATTTGTTACCCATTTACAACTGTTTCTTGTGTCTTCTTTGGGTAACCTAATTTGGGGGAGGGGGGAAAGCGGGGTGCCCCTGGGGGTACTATGAATGATTACCTGCTCTTCCAACGGTGGCGTAAGGAAACTTGAGGCCCCCCCTACCCCTGCAATGTACATGGACCCACCTGCCGCCATGCTCCGGACCCAGTCAGGAGCTCTCAGACCAGGGGCCCCTGAGCTCGGGCCCCACGCACCGCAGACGCTGCGGGGGCTAATGACGTTACTCCACGGTCTTACACGTGTGCCGAAGGAGTGTGTGTTTGCACCGTGTATACATATTAGCTTTAATTCTTCTATCACATAATGACTGGCATTGGCTCGGTTTGAGCCCTACTTAGTTCCTCTCAAAAACTTAAACACACACAACAATACTTTATAAATCTTACTTAATCCAGTTCACAAACCGATGGCTCATCTCTGTTGCTGATTATCATACGGATGTGGCATGTAATTTCAAAAAGATGAAGATGGGGACCATGGGAAGTACACTGTTTCATCCAACAGGTAAATTGAATCCAGGGCAGAATGCCTCTAAAATGTATTTATTTATTTAGGCACCTTGGAAAAAACTAAAATAAATTGACACAGTACTAGCTTGAAAGGAGATAAAGTAGTATAATATGGGTGAGCCGTCATTTTTAAAAATACCGTTTTTAGCAGATTTCCGGGAACTGAACTACATTGAGTCCCCTCTAGGGGTCCTTGGGTTGATGCAAAAAGCATTTCTGAATATGGGAAGCAGCGCTCTTTTGCATACTCTTACACGCCTTTGTTAATTGGCCCATCCGTTACAGAGCCCCGACCTAGTCCTGCAAATCATGTTCTGCTTTACTTTCCAGGTGAGCTCTCGGAATTGTTTGATCCGAGACTGAATTTTCTGCTCTGTGACTGGAAGCTGGGGTGTCTCCATAATGCAGGCTGAGATTGTACTTTCAGAAATACATTGCCACTGGTTGGCACCACCAAAGGAGGCATTTCCAGTGCTTAATTAGAGCCGGTGGTTTCTTGTTCTCGGCACCATCACCGGCACTTTAAATCGAATTTAGAGATGAGCACAACAGTTGTTTATTAATTCAATGGATATTAAAAATTACTAACGCCAGCTGCCCAAGCCTTTCTATAGCTTTAGGGGCCTGAAAAAGTCTGAATTGTCACGGCTTGTAGGAGTGTTGGGGGTGTGGGGGGGGGGGGAGTGGGGGGGGTTAATAATTATTTTCGTAGTGTCATTGGTAGGGCTGGCAGGGTCAATGGGAGGTGCAAGCTGCAGTGGCCTCCTGACGAGTGTCCTGGCACTTATGTATTTACAAATTAAGCACTGGCCGCATTTCAGTGTTGTTTTCCCACCTGCTGTATCCATCTGCCCTGCAGGAGATTATTGATGGACCTCACGTACTTCGCTTACGTCACCCTGGTTAAAGTTTAGACCGCCCTCTGCAGGGTTTCCTTTTTGAAAGGCGGCTGTAACCTGAGCCCCGGAGCTTCCCACGTGCGCAGGGATGTTTAGCAACTAGCAGGGGTAAAGCGAATCTGGATTCAAGGCAAGAAGGTCGAAAAAGTTTGAAAGAGTAATATTAGATCACAGATGGTAAGAAACATATTTTCTTGAGGGATTCATAGAAGCCTGCTCCATTGCACAAATATAGAAACATTTTGCTCTTTTGCTTGGGCCATGCACCCCACCCCCAACAAATGTCTGCATCTGTCATGCCCCGGCTTTGCTAAGTAAATGGCCCAGGCTTTTCAACAAACTATAGGGCGTTTGCGCCGCTTCTCACAGGCTCCAACCAGTTCACACCGGCTGCTGGGACACAGCAGTCAACAAGGTGTCGCTGCGCGCGCTTTCCTTCTCCATCTTCTTGATCCGGGCAGGGGCCGATATGACATGTTTCCCTAAACAGTCACCCCAAGACTCTGCAAGTCAGTTCCTTGAGAAACTGAAAAGCCTGACGGGGAATAAGTAGCGTTGCTAATTAATGCAGGGAAATAACTCCTGTCCCATTTACATCCCCAGTGTGAGCGATGTGAGTTATTCTCTTTCACGTACTTCATGTGAAGTGTGGTTTGTACTTTTTCTTGTACAGCGCCCTATTCACCTCTTATGCACCAGGCAGCAATCCCAAGGTGTAACTGTTGTGACTTGACTGGAAGACAAGCTTTAATCCCAACAGAGGGAGGCGTGTACTTTTGAATTTGACTGCAATTCACCAAATGTGTGGTCCACAGTCACACAAAAAAGGCGAATCGCGCAATAAACAGACCACACCGTGTCTTTAGCGTAAAAGGCCATTTATTAGGACCAGGCTGCACAACATTAAACAATAACCAAACATTATATGAATAAACTTTCCCCCAACACTCTACCATCCTTCACTCCTTTCACCCACTCCACACTCCCCTTTTGTACCACTCCATGCCCCTTCCGTTCCTCACCATTCCACAAACCTCCTTGCATCCTCCCGGCTCTCCTCGGCCATTTCACTCACGCCTCCAATACCCCCACCTCGTTCACTCTTCCCCCCCCCGAGGGATGGGTGTGCCCGCTAATGACTCCCCCCACCCCTCCAAAGTACCGCCACCCCGCAGCCTGTCCTAAACTGGCACGCTGTAGCCAACCCTGGAAACCCAACCCTCAACTGCAGGGCGGGTGGGTGGCCTTTTCTAAACCCTCCCGATGGTGCCGAGCGCAGGAAGAGGAAGTCGCCTTCCTCCCCTGCGCTCATATACCCACCCCCTAACTCCACCCCTTGACCCTACCTGGTCCTACCCTCGCGCGAATGACCCCGGGGGAAGACTAGTCTGCGACTCTGCTTCCCCCGGGGCCCGGCATGTCTACACAAGAAAGTTTACCTCTTTGTATGGACATAGAGTTGCTCCAGGGTTTCCCAGTTTACTCCTGGAAACATGCTAGTTGTAGGTTTCAGTGCATATGTCTGCAAATCGTTTCTGAATTTCGAACTGTGGCCAGGCGGAGCCATGTCTGCATGCCCCGTTGTAGGCAGTGCACAAGAGTGCACGAGGAAACACTGCTGATTTACGGGGAATTCCTCGGCGGCTTTGACTAAATGGGCCCTCGAGGTCTTCACATTACCAAGACCTTTTGCCAAGATAATTCCAATTTCAATAGGCACACAATTTGATACCATTTTGAACATTTGTTGACCTTTTTTGAGTTGATTGCTTTATTCCTGACGGTATCGGGTTCAGTAGCTTCTTCCCCTTATGGGTGGATTTATGGCACAGTACAGTATAGCTGGTCAGCTTTTGTGACTGAGAGAAGAAACAGCGTACATACATCACGTGTAACAAGGTAATATTATGGCAGCAAGCAGGGTTAAGATATCATTCAAGGACTTCACTGTTCATTCTGCAGGAGGGGTGAGTGAAAGAATCAAGGGGCATATTATCAAGGACGGCGTTAAAATTAGCGCCGGTTAAAGCGGCGATAATGGACTTGATAATATGCCCTGGAGAATTCCCATAGAAGCCCATGTTGACACCAGAACATAGACTTCTATTGGAATTCTCAAGGGCATATTATCAAGCCCATTATCGCTGCTTTAGCTGCAGTTTTCTGCTGCTAAACCGGCGATAATTTATAACGCTGTCCTTGATAATATGCCCCCAAGTTACTACAAAAAAAACAAAGCACTGGGAACAGAGATGTCAACTTACCAAAATGCCAGGGGTACCGGAAGTGACTTCACATGCCCCTTGACACTCACTTTTACGCACACATACATATGCTGATACATACACATGCATTCACACACACAAACACACTCCGCCTAGACATGCACACACCTTCACAGATACACTTTTACATAAACACACTCAAAACTGCAAGCACAAACACAACATACATACAGTTAAAAGCATTTTTTTTCCTTACCTCAGCTGCCAGGGAAATTCATATTCCAGCTATTTGTACTCCATGTTTTTTAATTAACATAAAAGCGAATAACCTAAGAGTATTTACTATTCGTATAATACAAATTTGACAAAAAACCAAGCGAGTGAAGCCCCCAACGACATCCATAAGGACCAACTGCTCCTGTTCCTGCCACTGATTTTGCCACTGCTGGCGCCAGGGGTCGCAAAGGCAATGCCAGGTGTCACAAGGGGCATGGCAGAGGTCGCAGCAGCGACCCCTGGCGACCCCTAGGCTAAATGACGTCCACGAACAGAGGATCTGGGGCATGACTTGTTTTACTTAATTACAGACAGTGTTTATTTTTAATGCAGGGGCCGATCACGGCGTGATCCTGACAAGGAAAGGGGAGAAGGGACTCCGATTGGAAGCAGAGTAAACCAGAACAGAGGGTTGGAGGAGAACAATGAAAACGCTCACAGCAGGGGATGCAGAAAAGTAACAGTAAAAAGCACAGAATTACTATGGAGCATACATTCCCTTCCCCCCTTCAGTGCCTCTTATTTCCCTGCCCAGCAATGGGCGCATGCATGATAGCCAAGGGGGTTTCCTCATATGTGTGGTGATTGTCTGCATGCTAAAGTGGTACTTTCTACCCAGGGTCCCCACAATCAATTGTGCCAATTGTGGCCCCTTTCTTTTAACAACAGTGGGTGCATTCAGCACACAATCGGGCATAATGTCCTTTAGATTTCATGCTGCAGTTTCAATAATATAGTCGTAATAAACATTTCCTATCGCAATATTTTAAATGTTGCAGGGACTTGAATTAACACCAGAGACATCAGTTCCTGAACTTCAAGACTTATATTAAAAGAAATGTTAAGGTGCTTGCAAGAATGTAGACATTGAGATGGTATATCAACTATAAAAAATGAAGTGCAAAATATTGTGACCCAAATATCAACAACCAAAAAACATTGACGTACGTACAGCTAAGTATAAATTTATTACACTTAACTCCACTTCCATATACCTTGACAATACATTGTTATAATTCCTGGCTGACCACAGAGAACACAGGTTTATTTTGCACTTGACTTAACTTAACCTGAATTTGATCTCAAAATTGGAGATTGAAAGATGACACATCAGCAATTGTGAATTTTGATCTTAGCTTCAGGGCGGACACCATTACCAAATTAGGGCCTCATTGATGAGGCCCTAGAGGCACTTTTGCGCTGAAGGAGTGGCACTTTTTTGACGCTCCGGTGGCGTAATATGCCACAGCATATTTACAAGGCCACACAAAGCCACTTTACGTGGCTTTTCATGGCCTTGTAAATATGTGCTCCTTTCATGCAGAACACAGAGTGAAAGGGGCGTTCCATGGGTGTTGCTGTGGGTGTTTCCTTGCAGCACCCATGAAATCTGAAGCATTCCCAGATTTAGGAGGAATCATAAACCTGGAAATGCATCAGAGTCCTGTGCCTCTCCAGGGGAGGGTAGGAGTGGCACAACAAGGAGAACGCATAGAAAGAGGAAAATGCTATCAATTATTGTTTTTGTGCAGGAAGCCTGCACTAAAACAATCATCCCTGCAGCGCAGGCACCCTTGCACCATGATGTAAGGGTGCCTGCGTTGGGGCTCGGCTACAGTTTGTGCACCGACGCAGGGGAGATGGACAAGAATGCGCTGTATCTTGTAGATACGGCGCATTCCTGCCCTTTTCTTTTGACGCACGGCAGCGCAGTAGGAAGGCCTGCTGCGCTGCCGCGCAAAAAAATTTGTAAATGAGGCCCTACATGTTTCTGGAGGAATAACATTGTAATTGACAGTAATGAAGTCAAGGTATGACATGAGCAACCTTTGTCCTAATTCAAGAATGTTGTCTAGCAGCCATTATGGGTAAAAAGGTGAGCATCAGTAGGTGTTATGTGACATTAAGACACAGCATCATGTGACATATGAGGATCAACATGGTAACGCAGCATTACAGGATGTGTGAGAATCCATTAAGTGACACAATAATCAATCTGCCTGATTCCAGCCCTGTTCTACACTGCCTGAAGTGGAGCAGTGCTCACCTTGAACAGGAAAAGAAACGAGCTTGCTTCATAAGCGGTGCCCCACATTGCTTGAGTGAAGACAGCCTCGGGCAGAAGACAGCAGCCGGACGCGTATTTTCTATCCTCGGTGCCTGGAGCAAGACAATGAAAACAAGAAAAACAGGAGCAAGCCCGTTAACCCAGTTGAGACCGGGTATATGTAGTAACAAAAACAATGTCTCAACAGGGAAATTATGTAAAGGGACCGTTAAACACAAGATTTAATCAAAACAGCCAAAGAGGGACAAGGGAGACCAAAAGGAATGAAAAAATAATTTGTAATTAGATACACAACCGGTATATACAATTTAAAGTAACCATAACAATCATATGTGCACTGATAGTGAAGTGAACAAGTGAACGGCGCAGTGACATAAGTGTTAAAAGGACAACAAAGTGCGGCAAGGAACTATTCAAAAATTAAGGGTCAAGACAAAAATATATACAGTAGACAATTTACAAGACAATATTTGTTAAATCACAAATGGCCCCTCAACGAGCCGCGATTACTGCTGTCAAGTCGACGACGTTTCAACCTCCTTGCGTTGAGGTCATCATCAGGACTATGGTTACCAGAGTATTTAAAAAATACCTGTGTTGGAGGTTGCTTAAATCACAGTATCATGGCTGGATACAAAGGAATATAGATCCAAACGGGGGGACTGAGAAGGAGATGTATTAAAACATCAATGGATATCCGGCACTGAGGGAGGCACATGTGTGATAATTTCAGCGATATGGATGAGGTCAGAGAGTCGAGGACGATTCGAGCAATCGGCAGTAATAGTTTGAAGCACTGTGTTAATCAGCAATTCAGGGTGTCATACATAAATTTCAAAAAACGGGATCAGTCTGGAGCAAGACAATGTACATCTTTGGCAGGGGACGCCGGCTGCAGAACATTTATTTAGTCAAATCTTAAATACAAGGTACTTTGTGTGTGGGGAAAGAAAAAAAATAAATTATGCAACTCAGTAGATGAAAATATATACTATTTACGTACCGTGGTTGCTAGGGTGCATCCATAGTTAGGTTGTTAAGGTTGTAGCTATTTGTTGAGACTATCATCTGTGTGACCCTTCTCCTTAGTTATCAAGTGTATCATGAAATCGTCCTTTATATCCTCAAGAGTTATAATTTAATTTGGCACTATTGGTTTGCCATGTCTAGCATCCAAGCTTCGCCATCAGTTTTAGCTAATGGCTAATGTAGATTAATTTATTTTAGGCTTCCGCTGATGTCTTAGAGGCAGATGGATTTACCCCAGAAAGGCAGTTACATATTTTGAAACACTGAATGGGGTCAGTTGGTCCTAAATAGTTAAAAATATAACTCCCTTAGAGAATGCAGTGAGGTTGATGTAAGAAATCAGATTATGATTTAAGGTGGGTGACTACCCAACTGGAGGAATAATCACAACCAGTGGCGTAACATTAGTCCCCGCAGCCTCTGTGGTGGGCCTCCGAGCTCCAGGAGGCCTCCTCTGGCACTGTGCACGGGCGGCAGGACCCTGGCCTGAGAGATCCTGACTGGGTCCGGGGCCAGGGGCGTCCATGTACTTTGCAGAGGGGCCCCCTCAAGTTAGGTTACAGTACTGATCACAACCCTTGTCAGGCTGAGCCCTCAAAGTCACTAAATAAACCTGAGCCAACGCTAGCCAAGGTCCTTCAGCAACCAGACTGGTGATCCACAAGAATTTTCTTGGCATCGTGTTTTCTCCCTTTCAAGTGCACCTTAAGTGTTACATTGGGTTCAACAGACCTATCAAGCAGGATTTGACACTATGCTGTCAAAAGAAAGCCCACTGCCCCCACTCCGCATATTCTGTTGAGGTCAGAAGAGTCTTCTGTGCCCATTCAGGTCAGCGTATTGTTTGCTTTTGGGAGGCATTTCACACCTCTTTCATGCCTTTTAAAGGCTAATCGCTGGCTGGGCTACTGCTGGAGAGCCTATGCAAAATTAGCCAACAGGAGCTTCAGGCAAGGAAATGGTAACTTTTCAAAATCTACTTTTCCTTAACACTTATTAAAAATCTGACTTCATAATTGAATTGGATTTTTGATAACTATTAAATATAGTTGTTGGATAATGTTTCTAGCTGGTCCTATCCAAGATACTGTATTAGTATTTAAACCTACACTCTGGTTTTCTACACAGGACAACTAGGCCTGCAACAGTGAAAATAGGTTTTTGGTCATTGGTCCTATAGCGGCATGGTAATATACATTTTCTACATGTCCCTCCTTAAAATACCATGCATTCTACCTTGTGGGATACAGGGTTTATTTACCTGTCAAAAAGAGTTATTTTGGCAGGTCACACTGCAGGGTTACCACTGCAGCAGTCAGGCTACAAAGTAAATGAAAAAAAAGTACAGGCACTGACACCATCTGAAAGAAGGCTATAAGTACAGCCAGAAAAAATGAATTTTCAGAAAGATAGATACTAGAAGTCCGTAAGGAATCAAGAAGTTGCGTAAATGTAAAGAATGGGGTTAGTGATGAGAAAAAGAAATAAGATAGCAGTAAGTTAAGGGTTAATAATGGAATTACAGTAGAGTGAAAGACTGTTGTTAATGATATGGTAGCTTTAACCATTTCACCAGTACTAAAAATTGTCCAGCACTGGATAAATTGCATAATTTATGTAAAAATACTTTCATGTTATATTGTACTTTGGAAGAGTGTATCCTCAAACAATGAGTGGCAGGGGTGTGAACAGTATAATGGGCAACAAAGGGGAAGAGGTGGGTGAAGATGAAGTTATTCTATCTGTTTCTGATGGATCAGCAGGAAAGAAAAGTATGGGACTACCCAGGAGTGACATTTTGATGGATGGTCCGAGTGTAAATCTCATGGTTCATTCTTGCATGTGGTACAATATAATGGATAGATCACTGTTCGAAAGCTATGGCTGGGTAAGAAGCTTATTCGGGCAGATGTCCATCCAAGGAGATATCCCAGGTCAAAGATGGAGCTTGAAGGATTCTTTTGATCTATCTTTTACTAGGATAAGAACCAAGTGGTACGTTTATGTAGCGGTGAGGTAGGAAACGATTTTGGATGGCGTCGCCAGAAGGAATTGTGTAGGAGGTTAGACTCACAGGCTGATCGCCATGAGTTCAGAGTGATTCTGGTAAGTGATATGACGCATTGAAGGAGTTTGGAAGTGTATTCACTAAAGAGTTGGGCACATTCAAAGGGTTTGAACACCATATTATTATCAAGGCATCTGTTTTGCCACAATGAGGCTGTTAAAAAAAAGTCTTTACCTGGCTTACATCCACCACAAGGAAAACCCTGGTTCAGTCACCTGGATTGCGGGAACGCACTGCTGATAGCAGCAAATGATACCTTCCTGGTCAAACTACAAGCCATACAGAACCCGGCCTCTTGACTAACCTGCAATCTGACATCTCAGTCGCCCTGGGCCCCCATACTAAAACAACTGCATTGGTTGCCTATTAGAAAGTGAGTGGGTTATTTTTGAACTCTGCTGTCTAACGCACGCATTTTTATACCAGACCCAACCCGCTCTCCTGCGCTTAAAAATTAAGTTATTATTTGCCTTCCAGACAGCTAATGCCTTCTAACAAAGCTCTCCTGCAGACCCCATGCATTCATACCACCAGATTAGGTGGCAGATCATTGTCATATTTGGTCCCACATCACTGGAACAGGCTTCTGCTTCATATCCATATTTGCCCCAGCTACATGAATTTTAGGAAGATGTTAAAAACATGCTTGTTTTAAACAGTCCACTCTTGCCTGATCAGCACAGCACCAAGATATTCTTTTGGAAACAAGCCGCATGCTATACCAAGTGACAATTAACATTAACAAGGAAGGGGGTAACCCAAAGACAAAGTCAAGAATGTACTGCTTTTGTACTGACCAAATTTGAAGAGACTTGAGTCTAGGAACATCACTGAACTCAATGAAAGTTCAGACAGGTTGTTCTCAGTAGTAATTCTGCTAAAAGGTTCAAGTGAGTTAAGACTATATATATATATTTAAGATGTCACAATGAGGTGCTATAGGTGGACAGTTACCCCTTACCTACTTTGCAAAAATTATTACCTTCGACTTTTTGTTTCCATATTTTTCACCACTGCATACCATGAAGTGGCATTGGATGAGAACTCAGACCACTTAACAACCGTCTTCATGTCGAAGGAGGTATTCCAGTATTAAAGAATTCTGTTTCATCTGTGAGTGCTGCAGCTGTTTTGCAAAGATTAATGTTGGTATTCTGGGCGATTAAGTAGGGGTAGAGTGACATGGTGGTGTTTGGAACAACAAAGAAGAATATGATGTGATTTTAAGGAGTGTTTTATTGGCACTACTCAACACAGGTTTGACAGTCAAATGCTGATTTAGAAGTAATGAGTGTTTGGGGCACAAGATAATCAAGGATGGAATTCAACTGAAAGAAAATCATGGCAAAGCAATCAAAATGGCACCTAGTCTAGTATGCAAGGAACTAATATTGTACAATTCTGTCCTTATTGAGTTTGTTTCTTAGATTTGTAGAGAATCTTTCAAGTAAGGTGGAGCCTATGTGCAGGCTGTTGAAGAAAAAGGTCAGGTTTGTGTGGGAGCAAGAACAAGAGGAACGTTCTGAAAATATTATTATTATTATTATTATTATTATTTATAAATTTATAAAGCGCCTGGTGACCCGGAGGCATCCCCGCGCTATATAGCTATGATAACCCAAGAGGAGGAAGGACCGGAAGATTATTTGGGGAATAGGAAAGTTTTTAGTTTTTTCCGGAAGAGAGCGTGGCAGGGTTCCAGACGCAAATGGCGAGGCAGTGCGTTCCAGCCTGAGGAGGCTTTGACCGAAAAGCGACGGCCACCGGTCCGAACCTTCTTAAATTTAGGGACGATGGCCAAATGCTCGTCGTCCGAGCGCAGTGCCCTAGGGGCTTTGTAGGGGGCGACAAGGTCTTTCAGGGCGGCAGGGCCGGCACCATTGATGAGTTTGTGACTGGTGCACATTGCCTTAAACTCAACTCGTTGGCGGACAGGGAGCCAGTGCAGGGCCTTGAGGGCTGATTTGGCAGAGGCTCTGGGGGGGAGGTCCATTATAACCCGTGCCGCAGCGTTTTGTGCCCGTTGGAGTTTGGCTAAGGTAGACTCCGGTGCACCGAGGTAGACGGCGTTGCTGTAGTCGAGTCTGGCTAGGATGAGCCCTTGAACCAGCAGTTTCCTGGATATAGGAGGAAGGAGAGGGAGAATTTTACGGGTTGACCGCAGAAGGCCAAAGCATGATCCAGCGGTCTTGGTTGCCTGGGTCTTCATGGTGAGGCTAGGTTCCAGCCAAACGCCTAGCGTTTTGACTTCTGACTTTGGAGTGGGTATCTCACCAAAGGTGTCCGGCCACACCGAGGCGGGGATTGATGACCATTTGTTGCCCAAGAGCATAATTTCGGTTTTAGAACCGTTCAATTTTAGGGAAGATTCGCACATCCAGGAATAGATGTCTTGGAGGCAGTTCCGCAGGCTGTCTGGGTGTTTGTCCAGCTGGGAGAGGGAGACGACAAGTTGGGTGTCGTCAGCATAGTTGACAATTTTGATCCCATAGGGGGTCACGACGTCTTCCAGAGGGGCCATGTAGACATTAAACAGGGTGGGACTAAGCGAGGACCCCTGCGGGACTCCACATGTGAGTGGAAGGGGGTCTGAGCGAGAGTTGCCGTCCCACACCTGAAATGAACGGCCTGATAGGAAGGAGTTAATCCAGGCGTGTGCTGAGCCCACAATTCCTGCCCTGGCCAGGCGATGTAGAAGGACACGGTGATCCACCGTGTCAAAGGCGGCACTGAGGTCCAGGAGGATCACTGCCACTGATCCTCCTGAATCCAGAATGCGCCTTGATTCCTCAATGACGGAGAGGAGGGCTGTGTCCGTGCCCTGGCCGGGCCTAAAGCCAGTTTGAGATGGGCGCAGGATTTTGTTGGTCTCAAGGAATTGGGAGAGTTGGGAATTAACTAGTTTCTCCGCCATCTTGCTGATGCAGGGAAGGAGTGATATGGGTCTATAGTTAGACATATCGTCAGGATTCAGATGGGGTTTCTTTAGCAGGGCTTTGACAACCGCATTTTTCCAATTGGGCGGCACTGTGCCTTGGCGCAAGGAGATGTTAATGAGATCCCTGATGGTGGAAGCTATGCTGGGGACGGCAGCTTTTAATAGTCTGGCCGGGGCTGGGTCAAGAGGGGAGCCGCTTTTCATTTTGGCTAACGTGGCGGAGACCTCAATGAGGGAGGTTGCTCTAAAGGAGGACAGCCGCGGGCTGTTGATACAGACCTCAGTATCAGTGGAGATGTGGGGGGTGATACTGGGGAGAGAGTCCAATATTCGCGAGATTTTAGAGTCGAAGAAGGAGGCAAAGTCATTACTTCTGTCTGGGGGGGCATGGGAAACGGTAGGTGCTGATGGAATGTTGAGGAGTTCTTTGACAATCAGGTATGCTTCTTTTGTGGAATTGGTGGCGTTTTGTATTCTGTTGTCATAGAATCCTGCCTTAGCAAGTTTGAGAGCTGATTTGTAGCGTCTAACTGCACTATTGTAGAGGTCTTTGTTACTGTGGAGCCAGTCCTTTCTCCACTGCCTCTCGGCCTTTTTGCACTCTTTGCGTAGATCCCTGAGGTCAGGAGTGTACCAGGGGGCCTGGCCTTTTATCCTGTTTTTGATCTCCCGATTTTTTATGGGGATAAAATTATCGAGAGTGGAGGATATCCAGTCTCTGACTTGGGAGTCGGCGGTGGAGGGGTCCTCAGAAAGACTGGGAGTCGAAGCGTCCAGGGCTGTGGACCAATCCTCCACCGAGAGTCTGGCCCACGCTCTATCTCTGGTGAAGGTGGGGGGTTTTTGAGGCTTTTTGAAAGCTCCAGGGAGATGGGTCGTGACTAGAAAGTGGTCCGTCCACGGGAGGGGTTGGGAGTTGATGAAAAGGAGGGAAGGGATGTTGGAAAACACCGGGTCGAGAAGGTGCCCTTTCGTGTGAGTTGGTTCAGAGTTGGCGAGAAGCAGACCCAAGGCCGCTAGGTCGTCAATAAAGTCGGTTGCCCCAGTGTCAAGGGGATCCTCGAGATGGATGTTAAGGTCGCCTGTTATAAGGAAGTTAGGTGACAGGTGTGCCGCGGAGGAAACGGTTTCCAGGAGGGCGGCTGTGAAGGGGCCAAAGTGGCCGGGCGGCCGATACACTAGAAGGCCTGACAGGGAGTTCGTCGAAGACAGCTGAATCGTGAAGAGGCAGCTCTCTGAGTCTTGGATCGCGCAGTCTTTGGATCGACAGATAAAGTGGTCCCTGTGGATAATGGCTAATCCACCTCCTCTACCTAGGGGACGGGGTTGAGACATGATGAGGAAGCCCGGGGGGAGAGCTAGGACGACGTCAGCGTTGGAGTGCTCCGTAATCCAGGTTTCTGTGAGGAAAAGTATGTCCAATTTAAGGTCGACAATAAGATGGTTGATAAGCAGGGCATGTTTGGGAAGTGATCTGCAGTTAAGGGTCAAGATTTTAAGGACAGGGGGAGGGGCGGGGGGCTTTGGAAGAGAGAGGTTGCCTGGTTTGCATTTGTCACAGCGGCGAAAAGGGACAGTGGGGTCGTGTAGTGCCAGACATGAGCTGTTTTTAGTGGGTCTAAGGCTGAGGAGCTCTCTGCGGGAATAGCTTACCTTAAAGGCGGCTGAGACAGGCATGTAGTCTGGCCCTAGGCCCGGTCGTGCGCGGACGGGCGCAGACGGGCTTGCCTTAGGCGCGCCTTCGGCGCGCACTCGTCGCGCCCGCTGCGCTCGTCCGCTGCGCTTCCGGTGGGGGCTCATGCTATGTGGCGGAGGAGGGGAGGGGTTAAAGGGGGCGTGGCTTCGCTAGTGGGCGTGTCCTGGCAACAGGCCAATCACGTCGCGGCAGCTGGAAGACCTTGTCCACGTCAGCAAGCAATCAGCTGAGTGGCGAGGGATCAACAGAATCGGCGATTTTAAAAGCAATTCACAGTAGTTGTTAGAAGTAAATAAAATTAACTGTTTGTCCCTGCTCCCGGCTGTGCCTCAGGAGCTAAAGCTAGCAAAACGCTGCGCTCGTAGTCAGCGCGCGTTTTGTGTGAAAGGGGGCGTGGCTTCGCTAGTGGGCGTGTCCTGGCAACAGGCCAATCACGTCGCGGCAGCTGGAAGACCTTGTCCACGTCAGCAAGCAATCAGCTGAGTGGCGAGGGATCAACAGAATCGGCGATTTTAAAAACAATTCACAGTAGTTGTTAGAAGTAAATAAAATTAACTGTTTGTCCCTGCTCCCGGCTGTGCCTCAGGAGCTAAAGCTAACAAAACGCTGCGCTCGTAGTCAGCGCGCGTTTTGTGTGAAAGGGGGCGTGGCTTCGCTAGTGGGCGTGTCCTGGCAACAGGCCAATCACGTCGCGGCAGCTGGAAGACCTTGTCCACGTCAGCAAGCAATCAGCTGAGTGGCGAGGGATCAACAGAATCGGCGATTTTAAAAGCAATTCACAGTAGTTGTTAGAAGTAAATAAAATTAACTGTTTGTCCCTGCTCCCGGCTGTGCCTCAGGAGCTAAAGCTAGCAAAACGCTGCGCTCGTAGTCAGCGCGCGTTTTGTGTGAAAGGGGGCGTGGCTTCGCTAGTGGGCGTGTCCTGGCAACAGGCCAATCACGTCGCGGCAGCTGGAAGACCTTGTCCACGTCAGCAAGCAATCAGCTGAGTGGCGAGGGATCAACAGAATCGGCGATTTTAAAAGCAATTCACAGTAGTTGTTAGAAGTAAATAAAATTAACTGTTTGTCCCTGCTCCCGGCTGTGCCTCAGGAGCTAAAGCTAACAAAACGCTGCGCTCGTAGTCAGCGCGCGTTTTGTGTGAAAGGGGGCGTGGCTTCGCTAGTGGGCGTGTCCTGGCAACAGGCCAATCACGTCGCGGCAGCTGGAAGACCTTGTCCACGTCAGCAAGCAATCAGCTGAGTGGCGAGGGATCAACAGAATCGGCGATTTTAAAAGCAATTCACAGTAGTTGTTAGAAGTAAATAAAATTAACTGTTTGTCCCTGCTCCCGGCTGTGCCTCAGGAGCTAAAGCTAAAAAGGTGGATCTTGAGAACATCATGTTTGAAATGGCTTGTGCCAGGGGAGATTTGTACTTTGGCTGTGGATGCATGTGGCGTTGGTTTTGGGGGTGTACCTTTGCAGAAGGACAGATCTGAGGAGTGGATAGGCGCTCAGGGGTCCAGGGCTCTGCGACCAGCAGGAAATATTCAGTTATTGAGCAGGAGATGTTGGACTACACAGGGGCGGCAGAGCATTTTATGATGTTTTTGGGGGTAATATGTTCATGATTTTCATGGATCATAAGCCTTAGATTCATATTTTAGCTCCAGGAAGAAGTATGGGTCTCACATAACAAAATTAATCAGATGTCATCTAAATTGAGGTCTTAACATTATAAGATCAAATATGTCCCAAAGAGGTTGAATGGGCAAGTAGACAGGTTGTCTAGGTTGCTTTTAAATTCGGATGGCATGGTTATGAAAGAACATGAATGAAAAGTGGCAGTCACATATGAGGGTGTTCGAAAGGGATGTAAAGGCATACAAAGGTACTGTTTTGTCAGAGGAGATTTGAATGGAGAAAATGGGAAAAGATGGAATTCATAGCGAGGTAATGTAGCAGGAGGTTTTCCAGAAGAAAGATTTCCTCAAGTAAATTGTTTTTTATTTGTGAAAGTTAAAGAGGAATTATCATTGTGTAACAGTTTTGTCATGAGAAGAGAGATGATTAAGCCTACAGATATTGGTGTGAGATGGAAGGCTGTCGGTGAAACTAACTTGGGGCATGCACACCGGTCATCCCGCACGTGTAGTGAGGATGACTTTTGGCCAGTCTTGGTTTTTCACTCACCAGCACAATGCATGCTGGAGCTTGTAGTTTCCTAATACCTAATATTATAGCAAGTCTACCCTTCGCATGTGCAAAAAAAGGCTGTGCTTGCCCTTACCTTTAGGCCACACAAGACTAACATCATACAAACCAGCCTTCCCCATGTTCTGGTCGCTGAAGAACAGTCCAGAAAGAAATATGTACCTCGCCCACTGCACTTCATCCACATCTCGGGCTACCCTTTACCTGCTCACCTGAACAGAGCTCTCACGAGCAGCTCACCCAATCCAGACTCATTCTTTGAAGTCTGGGACTAGTGGTCCTAATTATCTCATTATAAGCGCCTTGTCGCTCATAAAACCAGCATTTGCCATGCAATAGGTCTCGCATTTGCAATGCAATAGGTCTTACATTTGTTAAAGTTAGAGCTGTTGAAAATGGCAATGTTTTTTACTTTTGATGTTTTATACCATTGGCAATAGTGCTATGCAAATATAAGAACTCCACTGCGAATAAAAAAACAAAGGTAAACATGTTCAACACCAACTGCTCTAACTTTAACAAATGCGAGACCTATTGCATTGCAAATGCTTGTTTAATCGCCTTTAGACCCACTCACTAGCTTAGGCAATAAAATGTTGTGCATTTTAAATCCTGCTCAAGTTTGCAACGTTATGAATGTCAAAGGCAGTGGAAGACGGTAAACATGTCAAGAAGTCGTGCCATTAAATGAAGGAAACCAGCGTCGATTGAATACATAGAAAATAAAACTGCTAAAGAAGAGCCGCCTTGTCCTCTATTTTGGTAGCTGTGACCGGACGGTGAGATAAACAACGTTACTCGTCAGTGGCCACAGCCACAAAGACCGGAAGTGAAATGCTGTGTTTTCACCCGGTGCTGGCAGATGAACAGCACCGGGCCAGGGGCGAGCCACGTAACTCGCCCACCAAACTGGGTTAAAGTTCAGACTGCCTTCCAGTGTTTGCCTGGTAAAGATCAGGTCTGTTTTCAAACGGAGGGGGAGGGGTGGGCAAGCTGCTTGTTGTTCACGTGCACTCGTCTAGTGACTCGTCCGGTGGCATTCTTTGCTAAATGCCCTGGCTTTGTTCAACTACTAGAGACAGACAGACCCCGTCACACAGATGTTTAGCCCACGCTATAAAAAAAATGTCCCTCCAGAAATAATACTTGTATCTCATATTTTTTAAGATAATAAGTATCTTCGTTCGGCATCTTTACTTTAGCTCTGTTTTTAGGAAAATCAATGCACGCCGAAATTTGAACAGCAGGGTTGGCAGATGTGTTTGCACACATATGTCTCGCAGGTGCACAAATACCAACATTTACTAGCGCACATTTAATTTACCAATCCCCAGAATGTGATTTTAGTTCTCAAATGAATTCCCGAACTTGTTAAATTTCTGGAGTGCAGTTGTAATTCCGGTGGGAGCAAACCAGCTGCTGGAGATTGGTTTGTTGGTATTTCAAGGTAAGGACGCCCGCATAAGGTGCTGGACCCGCACAAAATCACAGGTTAGTGTGTATTCACGAACATTTAAAAGCCAGTTTTGCCCCCTCCCAGTATTTTAAGGGCAGGAGTAAATACTTTCTTAGGCCGAGCCTACGAGATAGTGCAAGCTGTTGAGTTACAAAAGACACATTGCCAGCTAAGAGAACTAACAGTGAACTTAGAGCCCTCCCAATGCTTACCTTTGGTTATCTTTGTCACTCTCAGTTGGTTTCTCTTATTCAATGGCTTGGCTTGTCCATCTCGTGTGTGTCCCTCCCCTGGAGCATAGCCCATTTACTTGTGTCCTTCTCTGCTCACTTTTAGGGAACAACTTTTTTCTCTTTGCTTAAGCACTCCACAAGAGTGCATGTGTTTTGTATCTCTGACCCCTTGTCTGCTTCTTACTCCCCTTCTCGCTTTATATTGCTCTCTCTCTACTGTGTAAATCTCCCGTGTCCTCCGTGTTCTGTGTTTCCCCTTCCTCCCTCATCTATTGATTCCCTACTGTAGCTTATCAGAACATACTTAGCACATGTTTGCTGAAGGGTGGGCAGGCCAAGCAATTCCCTTCGCAGATCTCATTCACTTGTTTATTGCGGGCATAAGACACGCTTCACGGAGCTGCGAAACCCTGACAGCGCCTCTGTTGTGCTTGCACAAATGCTTGTTTACCAAGAGAAGCTCGACTTGGGGAAATGCATGAGCCTTCTGTGGGTGATCTTTGCAGCAGCAGGTGTGGCACGCATGCGCGAGCCCCTACACTCTGCTGCTGTTGGGCCGTCCCTGCAGCCTCTTTTGGGGCTGCCAAATGGGAATTACAAGACATCCTGGAGTGAACAAATGCACGTTTCTGCACAATTAGTGAGCGATCGCAGCTCATAATTAATTACTCAACCTCTCTCTCTCTCTCTCTCTCTCTCTCTGATATATCTCTAAAAGTTTCACCTCTTGTGCCATTCCTCCAAATTTACTCGCAGAATGTTTGAAGGAAAACTGTCACACAGTTCCAATTTAGAACGTGTTTTCTTTGTACAGCAGTTGCCCATTCTAACTGTAAATTGATTCTTTTTGTTTATCAATTGAATCTCAGTGTTTGTGGTTTTGATGTTCTGAGTCTGCACTGTCATAACTTCCAGTAACCTCAGAGCATGAGTGGGTGTGTGTGTGTAAGGCTGCTGCTGACACTGCAGGCTATCAATGCTGCAGCAAGAACAGCGGCACCGGGGCCCAGGGTGCGAGGGTCACTACACTATAATTAGGACACGAATAAAGTACACATTCACAGTTCTGGTGAGCTGTATTTCTTCTTCTCTTTTTACTTTTCTTTATAGACATTTTCAGAGTATCCAAACAGATCCCCATCAAGGGCGCCGTGAAACTTTATACGGTGAAGAACCAGCCAATTCGAAACCGAATAAACAACATAAAGGATCGGCAATGAAAGGTGCGATCAATTAACAAGGGGTAGCAGAGCAGGATACTAACAGAGCCCCTCAGCAGCCACTTGGACTTCCCGGGCTTTCGAGCACAATTGAGGAATTACTCTTGGGTCTCGTACACCTACAGTCTTGCACGAGGCTCCCCATGGGCCCTTCTATATATAGGCACAGGGTGGCTAGGACCATCCCCCATGCCCTCAAGCAGGTGTCCATGGATGTGCAGATGGGCGTCAGTGCATACCACTCAGGCTACTGAGTGCAAGCTGCACCTTCCCACTAAGCTTATGGTGCCAAGGAAGGGTAGGTGGGACCCCGTTAGTCTAATGCAGTGGTCTTCAAACTTCTTAATGTGCCACTCCCCGCCTGCAAAAAATAAATCCTCCGGCCCCCCTCAATTTTTTCACAATTGCTAAATTGGCAATGTTTAAACATATATAAACATCAGTAAAGCTCTGTAACCCCTTTTTACACTCATTCCTAGACAGGATATACATGTCAAAAGCTGTTAGTGATGGCCCCTTACAAAGTGGCTTACTGCTGCTCATGTTTTTAGCACTTAAAACAAAGTATGATGCTTCTCTTGGCCAGAGACTGATGCCCCCCCTGAAATCACTTAAGGCACTCCCAGGGGAGCCCACCCCCAGTTTGAAGACCTCTGATCTAATGGGTGGGATCAGTGGGCCATAGAGAGGAAGGGTGGGACTTTGGCTCAAGGCGTTTATAAACCCACTGAGAAGTAGGTAGAACCATCCGTAAGTAAAGGGGGCGTAGGAAGGGTTCCAAGACAGCCTCATACTCTCCCATTTGGACATTACATTTGTAGATTAAGTGTTTGCAGTCCCCAACTCTTGCTAATTCCGCTAGCCACTCTGGTGGGGTAGGGAGGGAGGGTTGCCTCCAGTATCGTAGGATGCCCACTTTGACTGAAGCCAGGGCCATAGCTAGCCAACGGTGCGAGTGCTTTGAGGGGAGCACACAGTCCGCCAAGTTGGGCCAAGTGTATTGAATTGAGTATGGTCTGTTTCTGGGGTCAGGGTTGACCGCACCGCGGACCTCAACGGCTGAAGTGTTTAACAACTCTAGAGAATATGTGGGAGGAGACAATCCCCGGCATTGCATCTCCAACAAGAGGCCTGCGGTAGGAGGCCAGTCAGGCTTCTGTGGAGTCCGATGCCAACCATGTAATACTTTGAAGTAATTACATTTCTGTTTAGCTTCTCGGAGGAGAGTGTCATGCGTATGGAGGAGAGTATATCAATCCTCGTCAGTATGGTCCCTGGCTACCAGGAGTTGTCACTTATGCTTCGCCTGTCCCCAGGCTAGCGTGGAAAATTGGTGCTTTATGAGTAAGTTGTACAAGCCATATACCACCCATTGGGTCGCCCAGGTTTCCAGATACCATTTTTCAGGGGAGCAGCGAATCTCAGGCGCTGCTCCCAAAAACCCTCTATAGCAGTGGTGCAGTTAACTCTACTGAGACCTCGATTGGTTTCCATATCGCTAGCGAGGTGTGAGAGGAGCATTTCACTAAAATGTCCTCAGCCCCGGTATCCACCTCACAGTTTAGCTTAGTGGACAGTAATCATGCAGAAATTCGAGTTTCCCCATGTGAAGTCATCACTGCTATCCAGCAGAGCGCCGGAGGCAAGGCTCTTGGACCAGACTGGGTTTCAAATTGACTTGATTAAATGTAACGTCAAACTTTTGTCCCACTGCTGACTAATGTTTATAATCCTAAGTCTTCAGCAGTACCGAATTCCTGGGCTACATCCACTATTGTTACCATCTTTAAGAAGGAGAATCACTCCTGTCCAAGTTGCTACCGACCCATCTCACTGATCGACTCCGTTGTCAAAATTCTAGGAAAAGTAATTTACAACAGAATCAAGTAGTGGCTGCGGATCATGCCATTATAAATCCCTGCCAGTTCGGTTTCAGAAACCTGATTGGCACTATTGAGCAATGCCTGAACCTCAGCCTGATCCTAGCCAAGTACACAATTACAACGCAATCACCCATATATCTTTCTTTTATGGATCTGTCCATGGCGTTTGACTGTGACAGCTGCTCTAAGCCGTGGCTGCTCCTTCTCTCACTGGAAATGGACATGATTCTAATTCACTTCTTAGCTTACGGGTATGAGAACATTAAGGCCAGGGTAAGTTTTGGCGCAAAGTGGCAAAGTTTCCAACAAAATTAACATCGGACACTATGTAAGACAAGGGTGTGTGCTCGCCGCTATACTGTTTATTTTATATATCAACAAGTTTAGTCCTCATCTTTCTATTTGCACTCCCCATGTTTCCACGGTGAAGGGCGCTCCACTGCCAGTATTGCTATATTCCAACAATACCCTGCTAATGGCGTGTACCCTAAATGCCATAAGAATGCTGGTACACTTATTTGTACTGTTTGTGGCCAAAGTAGACTGACAGATACATTTTTCCAAATCTTATATCATGGCGTGCGGCCTCAAGTGCTACTGGCTTTCCAGCATAGCAACCGGCACAAACCGCTTGCACGGCACCAGCACGTTTTCCTATTTCGGCGTCACCTTTGATGCAGCAGGCACTTGGAGAACAAGCATAAGCCAATGCAGAATGAAGCTTTCGAGGGTAGTCGGTTCTCTCCTCGGTCTCCCACAACTATCTGGAGAGAGGGCACTCGCCCCACTTCTACAGTTATGCACAACTCAATGCGTCTCTGTGGCGACCTACGGGCGAGATCTGGGTCTTCGTGAATTGTGTAGATATGCAAGTAGAGGAAAACCGTTTTTGCCACAAAGCCCTGTCTGTTCCTTTTTCTTCTCCCCACTTTATCTGCCACGCAGAGCTGGGTTTGACTTACTTGAGTGACTGCATTAGAACTCGCCCTCTGATGTTGTGGCTATCAGTTTGGAGAACCGAGGAGGCATCCTTCCTAGAGACATAATTCGCGACTGCTTTGCATGTGACAAAGGCCTCTGTTGTCCATGGCTAGCGTACATAAGCAAAATCCTGCAAGAGATTGGGCTGTCCGATGCATTCTTTAACCCTGCCCAAAGCACTGATCTAAGTAGAAAGCATGTGCTGGGTTATAGCTTGCACAGGCCAGAGTTAACAGATTAAAATCAGAGGAGACAAAGCCACTGTCTCAGGTTACCTGCATTGGAGTAAAGATAATTAGTTGCAAATTATATGTTTAATACCAAGGGGCGGTAGGCGCACTTTCTGCTTTTTTGCTTCATGGCAGATACAATTAAATATTTGCTGTGTTTCCCTTTGGGCTGTCAAAGAAATCTGGAACTCATCTTGTGCCCCTGTGACAACGGTTCGGGTCAAAATATGATACACTTTATTTTCTTTTGTAGTTGTTATAAAAGATTCCCTAAAATTTGCTAATTCCTTTTATAAAGTCATGTAATTTTAAGCAAAGTGCCATAGCTTATAGGTTTTTACGACAACTTCCTGACAATGAGTCCTGTTTTTATGTCAGTTCCTCTCTGCAAGCCGCTGTGCCGTCTTCAAGCTCCATGTACGTAGGATACAGAGTTGTGACCTTGCTATTCTGATATTTATACGAGTTTTAAGATGGTTCTGTATTGATTGATGAGTTTTTTCATATGATAATTTTGTATTGAAGTAACTATGTTTGTATCCCTGGACTTTTAGTGTTGTGTTATGTGTACTTATATGGTTGCTTTGACAGCCGAATAAAGAATAGAACCTAAACCGGAATATAGGACCATTGTTGGGATGGAGGGAGTCCAAATTCTGCTCGGAGTGCCGAAAACCTTTTGACGTTTTCACTGTCAATCAACCGATTAACCCTCAGTATTCCTGCCGAACTCCATGAAGGCCAGGAGATGGTGCGGCCGCATCCCCTAGTTCTTCCAGATGGGGGTGCATGCATGTACCCCACAGGCTGGTCAGTAGAAGGGTGTGGGAGAATTGCAATATAGTCAGAATGGCCCTGTTCACTGGGTTATCAGGCTGCAATGTGACAGCCTTGTATTTATAGAGCATTTTGAGGAATCTGGTACATTCCAAAAGGCTTGTGTCTATGGTGAGCCACACAGGTGTGTCCGGGGTCCACAATAGTCAACAAGTGAGCTGAGAGAGATGATGCACCTTGTAGCATGAGGACATATGTGGCAGACGGAGAACCCCAGATTCCATGTGGGCATAGAGCATGTCTAGTTTTATTCAAGGACTCATTTCGCCCCAGATGAAAGATTTGATGGTAAATTCAATATGAGACAGCAGGACCTTGGGGATCAATATCAGGACCATTTCATCACATAATTGAAGCGAGGGCCAATGACCATGCACGCAACCTCGAAGCAACAGCTAGAGGACCAACCAGCTTGCATGGTTAGTACTGATCTTGGCAGGGGTAACAAGTTATCATCTACCATGTGGACGAGGCTTCTATTTAGCTGAATCATTTAATACTTCATACTTTTGGGCACTCAGCGATTTCCGCTAGAAAGCGAGAAAGCCCTTGATACAGGCTCTGCTAGAGATCGAGGACATTGGCATCACGTTGCTCTTATCCAGTTGACCATATAATCGGAGAACACGAAAAACGTGTACAGTAGACAAATGATGGTTGGAAAGGAGTCCCCGGCCGTTTCACGGTCATGAGGGTGTCGGCCACGCAGAGGAGGGCTTTCACTGTGACACCGCCTTGCGTAAGACTGTGTATTTGGGGCGAAGTTCTAGTCACCAGGGGTTCCAAAGCCAGTAAGAATAACAGTGGCGAGTGAGGGCACTCCTGCCATGTCTCATGGCGGTTTGGGGAGCAGCGGGAAAGGAATTCGCTGCAACTGAGTCTGGCTTCTGGCTGTTGGTAAAGCCATCTGACTTTGGAAATGAATCATTGCCCCAGGGCAAACTTCTGAAAGACTTTGAACAAATAGTACAATTCCACGCAATCACAGGCCTTCTCTGCATACAGAGAGACTGCCAAGGTCTCCTGGTCCAAGGTATTGGAGGCCCATAATAATTGTGAAAGGGTTTGGAGATAATTCCTGGATGAGCGGCCAGGTACGGACCCGACGTGGGATTGATGGATAAGTGAGGGGATGATTCTACAAAGTCTGGTCACCACTATTTTGGCCGGGATCTTAATGTCCACGTTGATCAAGGATATGGGACTATAACTTCCACAGTCCAAGGGATCCCTACCGTCTTTGAGTAGGAGAGGGATGATGGCCTTGTTGCAGATTGTGCCCAGGGAGATGGTGGTCTCTGCCTCCTTGAAGGCTCTGTGAAGCATCTGCATGACAAGGGGTTTTTAAGTTTTATCAAATTCCGCCAGGAACATGTCCTCACCTGAAGATTTACAAGTGGGGAGATTGGCTATCGCCTCCCTGACCTCCTCTGATGTGATCTTGCCCTTGAGGAGCGCCTCACCTTCGTTGGAGAGAGTAGGTATGGAGAGGGAGCTCAGAAAAGCACCCCCTTCTCATGGTTGTATGTGACAAGGTGGCATGCAGGGTTTTGCAATAGGAGGCAATGGCTCCCGCGATGTCTTAAGGGTGTGTCTGAATGATCCCCTGTGTGTCATGGATCGTAGGTATTGGAACTTGGGCCTCCAGTTGTCGAGCCGGTAGGCCAGTAGCTGTCTGGCTTTCTCCCCCTGCTCATAATGTTGCCACTTGAGTGTCTGAAATACTTTTTCATCAGCCAGAGTTCATTGTAGGTTAATGGCAAGTTTTGCAGCTTCCAGCTGATGACAATTCACTGCAGAGGGGAAGTCATTGTAGGCAGCAGTGGCTTGGGTGACAGCCTCATCCAATTGCCTCCTCTTAGCCCGGGCTTTGTTACACTTAATAGTGTCCTGCAGGTTGCCTTGCCCACTGGCGTAACAAAACTCGAGGGGGCCTCCCTGCAAGGCACGTGGAGGGGCCCCCTCTGGGCTCAATCAGGAGCTCTGCAGCCTGAATGCTGTGCTGAGGGGGCCACCCGCACCGCGGGGGCTGCGGGGACCTGTGTTACGCCCCTGGCCTTGCCCGCTTCCCAGAGGGTTGGGGGCGGGAGTCTATCAAGTGGGCGTTTTCGGAATGGTATACCTAGTTGTGCACGGAAAAGAGGAATTTGTTGTCCAGAGTCCTATAGTTGGGCATGTCATCAGCCAGCCCCGTCCTGGGGGTGGATTATGAAACAAATATATGGCGAGTGGGATAGGGCAATGGTCCGATATTCCCCCAGGCAGAATAGCAGCTTGCAACTCATAATGTAATAGGATACCCTGCATGATGAGAAAGTAGTACATTTTTGAGGATGTACCATGTACCTTGGAGTAGTAAGAAAAATCTCTATCTATTGGATGGAAAAGGTGCCACACATCAGTTAGATTGAAGTCAGGGATGACGTCTTTCAGTACGGCCCTCTACGTGGCATGACCGATGTCTGGGGGCCCTGTGCGGTCCAAAGTAGGGTTGTTGGACCTGGCCTCGTGGCGTGGTCCTTAACCCCCTGGATTGTGGCCGTTCCCCGCCCCGGCCGTCACGGGCCACCCGTCTGGACTGCACCAAGGCCCTTCACCCGGAGCTACACGTGGTCGCATACTCCTCGTGGCTCCGCCATCTTGTTGGCATCCACGTCACACCGTGCCCCAGCCGGCGCGACCCCGCTCAACCCAGCCTCGACCCCAACGAAGCCCCGACATCGAGGCACCACGAACTGGCCAGGGGGTGCCGCAGGAACCATTCATCGCCCCGGCGGAGGACAGTATCGATGGGACCCCCAACTGTCCTCCCCTCTCGAGGTGTGATCACCCTGCAAACTCCCATGGGCCTGGCGCCTCTCCTGCTGGGCGTCTGGCCACCTCCACCCGGCCACTCCGCCCCCTCGGGCGCATAGGTCCGGACATCAAAGGGCTCCAGACCTATATCTGGGGCGACCCCACCACAGCTCGGCAGTTGTATCCCGGAGTCGAGAGCCCTGCTGATTGAATCGCGACTGACCCTACGGAGAAGAACTCTTGTCGGAACCATCACGAGCCCTGCTGACTGCGTCGCGGCTCCTTCCTGTGAACCCTTTCTGAACCACCTGGAACATCGGAGCCCTGCTGACGCCGTCGCGGCCCAACCTCGCTGAAACCTCCCTCGGAGCCCTGCTGACGACGTCGCGGCTCGAGCTGAGCAGAAACCATCTTGAGAGCCCTGCTGATTGGATCGCGGCTCTCCACGAACTGTACGCCAGAGCCCTGCTGACGCCGTCGCGGCTCAACCCCTCCGAGATCCGGAGGTCCTCCAGCTTGAGGATAAGAACTGGGCCCCAGGTACCCTCGTACTGCATTCCTGCCAAAGACTGTCCCGCTACCCCGACCCTTCCAAAGAGACACTGAGACTTTTGGTGGATCCCTCGATCCCTTCGTGTAAATATTGACCTCGTAACCTTTTTATTGCTGATAAAGAATTGCTTGTCACAAGACAACCTCCTTGAGTCCTGTGTGGTGGTGTTACTGTGCTAGGACGTGATAGGAGAAGGATCTCTCAGGAGACTTCTCGGCAGCGCTCGGCTACTTCGTGCAGTGTGAGGGCCCCCCCTTGGTGGTCGCACCGACTCCTCGGGGTCCGCCTTCCAACATTTGGTGGCCAGCGACGGGATCCGAGCCGAACGCAGTACGTACCAGCCAGTACCCACTAGCTACCCATCCAAACGAATAGCATCATGAGCAGCCAGGAAAACAACGCGACAATGGGGTTCCAGCCCGAACGGCTGGAAGAATATACGCACAAAGAATTAAAACAGTTCTGCAGAGACAAAGGCATTGCAACCACCAGCCTCGGTACCAAGGAAGAGATGCAGAAAGCTCTGAGGGCATGGTTGGAGGCTGGGGCAGGCCCCTCCCAGGAAGAAGGGCCCTTGCCCCTGACGGAGACCACAGCAACCGCACTGACCCCGGCAACCGGAGGAAGAAAGAGCCTAGAAACCGGCCTCTCCGAGGAAGAAATACGAGAGCGGGAAAAGGTCCGGAGCCACGAACTAGAGCTCGCCCGACTGCGGCTGGACGGCGAACTCCAGCTGGCAGAAAAGAAACTGGCCCTCTAGCAGCTACGCCTTCAAGAAGAAATAGAAGAGAAGAGACGACACCGGGAGTTGGAGGAAAAGAAACTAACTCTTGAGCACGAGCGCAGTCTCAAGGAGCTCGAGATCAAGGCCAAGAACGGAGGGACCAACACCCCCAGTACTAGAGACACTCTACCGCCCCCCGAGGCCAAGGTGCATATCCCGAAGGAGGTCGTCAAGGAGTATTACAAGAATGACGATATCCAACAATGGTTCAAGGCCTACGAGGTGGCCATGACCTCCCATCGGGTGCCCCGAAAAGACTGGGGCGCAGGCCTGTGGGGGCGATTCCTGAGTGAAGGGCGGGACACGCTGCTCCAGCTACCGGAGGAGGTGATGACCTCCTACGATCACATGAAGGAGGCCCTGCTCACCCGATACGGGCTAACAGCGGAGATGTACCGCCAGCGGTTCCGAGACTGCAAGAAAATCCCGGGTACCACATGGGTGGAATATGTGGACTTTTTCAGTCGGGCCCTAGAAGGGTGGATCAAAGGCAGCAAAGTAACCACCTACGGACAACTGGTCGACCTCATCGTCTGGGAACACCTTTCCAATAATTGCTTCGTGGAACTGAGACAGCACCTCCTCGACAGCAAAATGACCGACCCGCGAAAACTTGCCGTCGATGGGTCAACTCCCGGGTCCCCCGGAGCTCAATGGGGGAGTACCAGAGGAACCCCAACGGACCCCCACGCCAGCGCGGTGGGGGGGGAGGGCCGAACAGGAACCGAGACCCTCCCGCTGGGGCCCCCAGGAGCCCCCCTCGAGGGCCACCGCAGCCACATCTCTCCCCGAGCCTAGCGCGAAGGGCGGGCCCGGCCCGACCCGGACCACGGCCACCCGTGACCTGCTATGGCTGCCAACAAACCGGACACTTTGCCAGCGACCCGGCCTGCCCCCTGAACCGAAGAAACGGGGCCGGCGGGCAGCCGCCGCTTTGGGGGGAGAGGAGGAAGAAGAGGCCCTCGACCGAGAAAACACTGAGTGGGAGCCGGCAGCCATGTCCCTGGTCTGCCTGGGTAGCCGAGAGATGGTACCCTGCACCCCCATCCCAACCAACACCCAGAAGTACCGGCAGCAGGTCACGGTCAACGGACAACGGGCCGAAGCCCTTCGCGACACCGGCGCCAGTATCACCGCTGTCCGCTGCCACCTGGTGACCCCTGAACAGATTCTACCGAATGTGCTGTGCCCTGTGCGGACGGCCGACAACAGTGAAAGCCTATGCCAGATGACCCTGGTCCCCTTCGAGTGGGGAGGGGTGACGGGCCTGCTGAAGGTGACGGTGCGCGACGACGCCCCGGTCGACTGCCTCCTGGGGAACGACTTGGAGAGTTCCCCCTGGGCTCAAGTAGAACGACGAGAGCACCTCCGAATGTTGGGACTGGCTGATTGGGCCTGCGCCATCACCCGGTCCATGACCGCCCAGGCCCCCCGCTCCTCCTCGACCTCCGGGACGGCCCGACCCGAGGGGCTCACACCCCCTCCCGCCAGCAGCGAGGAGGAGGCGGACACCGACCCCGGGCCCAGCGAATCCTCCCCCGAAGAGATGGCTTCTCCGAGCGCCCTACCAGAACTGACGCAATGGCAACATGAAGGGGGCCCCACCCGAGAGCAGTTCCAGCAAGAGCAACAGTCCTGTCCCTCTCTCGAAGGGGTCCGACAGCAGGCGACCGCGCAAGCCAACGGTGACCAGACCGGCACCCACTGGATCTACTGGGCCGAGGGCCTGTTGTACAGTGAACAGAAAGTGGCAGAACTCGGGGCCGGCCGCGTGTTGGTGGTCCCCCTCCGCTTCCGGGAGTTCCTTCTCAACCTGGCCCATGATGTGCCCCTCGCCGGACACTTGGGGCAAGACAAAACGTACAGTCGTCTGGTGACCCACTTCTACTGGCCTCGGATGCGGAGAGATGTGGACAACCACTGCCGGTCCTGCCAGACCTGCCAAGCCAGCGGAAAGACGGGGGGTCGGGTCAAGGCCCCCCTCCAGCCCTTTCCCGCCGTCAGCACCCCGTTTGAACGAGTCGGAATCGACATTGTGGGACCCCTGGACCCCCAAACCGCCCTGGGCCACCGCTTCATCCTGGTCCTCGTGGACCACGCCACCAGGTACCCGGAGGCGGTCCCGCTCAGAACTATAACGGCCCCTGTGGTAGGCCGGGCCTTGATGGGGATCTTCTCCCGAGTGGGATTCCCCAGCGAAGTGGTGAGCGACCGTGGCACGAACTTTATCTCCAGGTACATGCGGTCCCTGTGGCAACAATGCGGGGTCACATACAAGTTCACGACCCCATATCACCCTCAGGGGAACGGGCTGGTTGAGCGGTTCAACCGAACATTGAAAGGGATGATCCAGGGCCTGGAAGAACCCCTCAGGCGGAAATGGGATGTCCTGCTGCCCTGCCTCCTGTTTGCCTATCGGGAGGTCCCGCAGAAGTCCCTGGGGTTCAGCCCGTTTGAACTATTGTATGGGCACCCGGTCCGCGGACCACTCAGCCTGGTCAAGGAGGGCTGGGAGATGAAGCCCCGAGGCGCCCCTCCTGACGTCTACCGATACCTCCTGACCCTCCGAAACCAGACCCGCAAGTTCCGAGCCATAGCCGAAGCCAACCTCGAGGCCAGCCAGGAGGACATGAAGCGGTGGTACGATCGCAACACTTCTACGGTAGAATTCGAGCCAGGTCAGAAAGTATGGGTCATGGCCCCGGTCGAACCCGGCGCCCTCCAGGACAAGTGGACCGGGCCCTTCAAGGTGGTGGAGAAGAAAAGTCCCGTCACCTACCTGGTCGATCTGGAGTCCCCCCGGAACCCCCTCCGGGTCCTACATGCGAACAGGCTAAAACCCCACTTCGCCCGGACCGAACTGAGCCTGCTGCTGGCGACCGACGAGGGGAGCGAGGACGACTCCGAGCCCTTGCCCGACCTCTTGCAATCCGACAGTCACGATGGATCGATCGAAGGGGTCCAACTCGCCTCGTCCCTGACCCCGGAGCAGCACAACGACTGCCAGCGATTACTGCGGGACTACGCAGCCCTCTTCTCTCTCACCCCGGGGGTGACCCACTGGTGCGTCCACGACGTCGACACCGGGGAGAACCCCCCCATACGACACAGAGCCTACCGGGTGCCTGACCGAGTGCGGGCCTGCATCCAGGCCGAAGTAGCGAAGATGCTGGCCCTGGGGGTCATCGAGCCTTCCGACAGCCCGTGGGCCAGCCCTGTCGTCCTGGTGCCCAAGGCCGCAGCTCCCGGTCACCCCCCGGAGTTGCGATTCTGCGTGGACTACCGAGCCCTGAATGTAGTAACCAAGACAGACGCACACCCGATACCCCGGGCCGACGAACTGATCGACCGCCTAGGGGCCGCTCGCTACTTGAGCACGCTGGACCTCACCGCCGGGTACTGGCAAATCCAGCTCACCCCCGGCGCCCAAGAAAGATCCGCCTTTTCGACTCCGGATGGGCATTACCACTTTCGGGTGATGCCCTTCGGAATGAAGAACGCCCCGGCCACCTTCCAAAGACTGGTGAACAAGGTTTTGGCCGGGCTTGAGGCCTTCAGCGCGGCCTACTTAGATGACATTGCCGTGTACAGCAACCACTGGGCCGAGCACCTCCTCCACCTGGAGGCCGTCCTGGCCGCCCTCCAGCGGGCCGGGCTCACAATCAAGGCCAGCAAATGCCAAATCGGCCACGGATCCGTGACCTACCTGGGCCATCAAGTGGGGAGCGGGCAGGTGGCCCCCCTCCAAGCGAAGATAGATGCCATCCAGACCTGGGAACCCCCCACTACCCAGACCGCTGTCCGGGCCTTCCTGGGCCTCACCGGATACTACCGGCGGTTTATCCGGGACTATGGGAGCATTGTTGGCCCCCTCACAGAGTTAACGTCCAAAAAACAGCCCAAGAAGGTACACTGGACACCCCGCTGCCAAACAGCCTTCGACACCCTCAAAACGGCCATGTGTACTGCTCCGGTGCTGCAAGCCCCGGACTACCAGAAGGAGTTCGTGGTACAGACGGACGCCTCCGAGTATGGGATCGGGGCCGTCCTCTCCCAAACTGACGAAAGGGGGCTCGACAGACCAGTGGCCTTCATCAGCCGGCGACTACTGCCCCGGGAGCAACGCTGGAGCACTATTGAGCGCGAGGCCTTCGCTGTGGTGTGGGCCCTCAAGAAGCTCCGGCCCTACCTCTTTGGCGCCCACTTCCGGGTCCAGACCGACCACCGGCCCTTGCAATGGTTAATGCGAATGCGGGGCGAGAACCCCAAGCTGCTGCGATGGTCCATCTCGCTACAAGGGATGGACTTTGACGTCGAACACCGGCCCGGCAATGACCACGCCAACGCCGACGGCCTGTCCCGCTTCTTCCGCCTTGACGAGGAGAATCCCCAAGGAGATGGGTGACTCTCCATGCCTTCGGCTGGGGGGGACGCCTCCCTCGGAGCCCTGCTGACGACGTCGCGGCTCGAGCTGAGCAGAAACCATCTTGAGAGCCCTGCTGATTGGATCGCGGCTCTCCACGAACTGTACGCCAGAGCCCTGCTGACGCCGTCGCGGCTCAACCCCTCCGAGATCCGGAGGTCCTCCAGCTTGAGGATAAGAACTGGGCCCCAGGTACCCTCGTACCGCATTCCTGCCAAAGACTGTCCCGCTACCCCGACCCTTCCAAAGAGACACTGAGACTTTTGGTGGATCCCTCGATCCCTTCGTGTAAATATTGACCTCGTAACCTTTTTATTGCTGATAAAGAATTGCTTGTCACAAGACAACCTCCTTGAGTCCTGTGTGGTGGTGTTACTGTGCTAGGACGTGATAGGAGAAGGATCTCTCAGGAGACTTCTCGGCAGCGCTCGGCTACTTCGTGCAGTGTGAGGGCCCCCCCTTGGTGGTCGCACCGACTCCTCGGGGTCCGCCTTCCAACATTTGGTCAATCGCAATGTTCCAGTCTCTTCCCAGCACAACCCTTGTGTCCCTAAATTACGTAAGAAGCCATGAAATGTACATCAAGAAGAAAGGTTTGCTCGACGTGGGTGCGTAGATGGAACCCACTATATATGTGTGCCCTAGCATTTTGAGCTTGGCAAAGACAAATCTACCTTCTATGGCCACCCAAGTACAGAGTATGGTATGGGGAAAGCATTGGTCGATGAGAATTTCTTAGTGGTGTTGGCAGCTGGGGGCCGTTGGTGTCCCCTGGGTCTGTCCAGCTACTATGTACAACCCGCTCCACCCAATTCCTTTTTAGTTTGTCTGCCTCCACCGGGGAGAGGTGAGTGTTCTGGATCATCACAATGTCAGTGCATTTATGTTTCAGATAAGTCAGAATTCTCTGACACTTTACATAGCTATTCAACCAGTTGATGTTAAGGGAGAGCATGTTTACCAGGACTCACGTCGGTATAGGCATGCCCATGGGCAGTTTGGTCATGAGAGTAGTTAGGCATCAGTGAGGACGCAGGGTCCACAGAGTGCAAGGTGTGTGCAGGTGTAGAGGTCCTTCAGTAGCATAAGACCTAAGTAGGAGAGAGCTGCAGGTCAGGGGCGGCGCGAATAGGAGGGGGAAGGGAGATAGCTTTGACCTTTACCTTAGTCTGCCAGCCAAGCTCCACCACCCATCGCCCTCAGGGATCCCCTAGGGTTTTGAAATCTCAGTGCAAGAGGATGTGTCTGCCTACGGGGGATGCAGAGCCTACGGTCCAGGAGGATGCCAAAAAAGGGCGGGGTCATGTGTCACCTACCCATCTGCATGTTGGCCACTTCGGGAGGGTGTTCCTGCTGAAGTACTCTAGAGCACCGCCCCCACCTCCCAGGAGGAAAATAGAGGGAGCAGGATCCAAGTGGTAAAGAGAAAAGAAGCGGTAGAAGGGGGAGTGGTCTCAGAGCCATGATACGAATCCACAGTTCTCGGGAATGTCGATTCAGAAGGGGTGGGGATGGCTGTCGGTGTGGTAGAGCTCCCCCGTGTGTCTCACAGGTGGGAAGCCACCTGCAGATCTCCGAGGAGGGCAGGGTGATGGCAGGTGTTTCAGCCGTGGCCCTGTGTATGATCACCAAGTCCCCTCCCGGATTCCAGGTGAGGCTGGGGTGAGCATGGGATACAGTACAGACCTCACGTGGCCTCTATCAGTGATATGCAGGAGGGGTCACTCAGAGCTGCTGTGCGTTAGCCATGTGGGAGTACCAGTCCATCTAACAGGGTTGGATTAGTATTAGAAATTAGCCCCAACACGCTAAAAAAAAGTGGCCCACATTTGCCTTTTGCCTTTCCTCAAAAACACTGCTTTGGCGAAGTTTTATAAACACCTGATAACAAGTGAGGCCACTTCTGCTCAGGTCCCCTGCTCAATATGCACACATTAACTGTCTGGCCCATCGAGAGAAAGGGAGTGACACCTCTGCCCATTGATAAAAAGGAGGTAGTGGATGCACATCTGCCTCCAGAAAGGCCACTCACGGCCCCACTGGGCCACTGGTGACATCTGAATAAACCAGACATAGGCCACACCGGCCCCCAAAGCTGCCAAAAAAGCAGCCTACAGCTGAAACGTCGATACCGGCCCCTCGGCCATTGCCCGAGTGCCCGCCAACCCAATCCGACCCTGCCATCTAATGCCATCAACCCCAGGCGATAGATACAGGGTGCCAGCCAGAGGGGGCCACAAATTTCCAGGGACGCAGCCCCGATCCCTGACTCACCTAGGTTGTAGGGTGCAATACAGATAAATTCATTCTTGACCTGAGGGGCCCGACAGTTGGCCAGTGCAGGTGGGCCACATTGCGAGGGAGAGCAGCACCAGCACTTAGTTTTAGCCTCTGGTGAGAGGAACGTTAGAAGTGTTTGCTCTGGAAGGCATCATTTGTAGGGCAACAACAATCTCAGTGCATTAGGATGCCAAATCGCGAGTCCGAAGGCCCACAGGAGTCAAATGCACCAGGTGCCAGGAGATCCGGCTATCTCCAGTGGTTGGCCATGCTATGTTGTCTGGCGTGACACAATCAGGAGACCTCTAGGCTGGATTGCGCTGCCCAGGGCAGGTACAGCACACTGGGCGAAGGCGGTAGGTAAGAGTCGAGTCCTGGCAACATCTCAGAAGTGGAGGGTGGTGCAGCTGATCGAGGTTCAGCACTCAGTCGCCCGGAAGATGAAAGAGGTCGCTCCTGCTTTGGAGGGTAGGGTGGTCGCTTTACGTGGCCCCAGTCCCAATTTCTGCTGCTGCTGTCTCTGTGGAACAAGCGTAATTTTTCCCACAGAGGTTCCTACTCCGGGGCTGGCTCCGCTCTCTGGGGCCTCAGTCCTTGCCTTCATTATGGTTCATGGTACTACTTTGTGGGGAGGGACAGGAACACATTCTGAACAGTGCGCCCTCTAAAGTACAGAGGAAGCACACAATTCCTTTCAGTATACACATGCACCATAGTACTTCGTACACAAGTAGCCAACTACCTCCTTTAAAGTACATATGCAGGGCACAGTGCACTCTTCAGTGACGGTACACTATCTCCTTCAAAGCAAGCATGTGCATGCAGTCCCTGCAATATACATATGTTGCACACTACTCTACCATAAAAAGTATTACTGACATGCAACAAACTACTACATTCCATAAACAATTTGAGCATTAAGTTCCCTACCATATATCATTGCAACACACAACCTCTTCCAGTTATGTATCATACTATCCCCTTTCATATGCACATCCTGCACACTTCTTCCTTAAAAACAAGCAAGCAAGCTTGGGCCTGCAATATATCTATACAGCACAGCACAGATGAGCTCCTTTTTGATGTTCTTGACTGAAAATGTGTCTTTTGGAATGAAAATGTGTCTGTCGGAATCAACGTTTGGTACTGGATTAAACTTGAGATTCAGCGTTTCTTTGATCTGTCAGTATGCGACTTCTTCATCAGTTCTCAGCATTTCGTTATGACTTCTTTCACACCATCACTAGCCAGATGATGTACCAGCTTCAAAGTCATCATGGACGATCAGGATATCACAACCTCCTCCTTGGTCTTCATTGGAGCCCCTTCACTTTTTGGAGACCTCTGGAGTTGTTCTGAGCTGTCCCCCGACTCTTTGGTGGTGGGCTACTTTAGGTATCGGACAGCTCAGTAAACCAAATCTTTGTGCTTTTTCTTGGGTCTCCTCACTCGGTGTTGAGGTCGTAGAGATCCACTTATCAAGACTCTGGTAAGTGCAATGATAATATACTTATTTTCCCTTCTTCGGTCAGCCAGCGCTTTTACATATTTTGTTATTCTTTGACTACAGCAAATCTTAACGCTTGCTCCTGTATCAGTCCGTTGAATGTAAAATTGTATTTTGGGTGGCAGCGTGGTACCTTTAGATGTGGCCAGACCTGAGGTTCTTGGCCAATGACATGTAGATCTTTTGCAACGCTTTCATTGCCTTCAACTGCTTCATAGTGGCTGGAGTTGCACTTTGACTTCACATGCATTAAGCGCTGATTCCGTACTTCGACAGTGACACATGTGGCACGTACAAGCAGTTTGCTTGCACCACGGCAAACTCTCTGAGAGAGCACAAACGTTCTTCTGGTTACTTATCCCCTATCTCGTCACCAATTGTAGCCTCTTCCCCTGCCTGGATACTCGTTAATAAATATGCCTGACATGGAGCATAGTAATACACGCCTTTATTCAATTGCGTGTAACTGTGGACTCACCATTCTAACACAAGCTTTGATTACATTCTGCTCTGACACCAACGTCACAGCTCTACGGAGTCCATTCGGAGCCAAAACGGTTCCGTCATGAAACTCACAAGACACATCACACACAACCCCCTTCTACTGTACAAATGTATTGCAATGTTCCATTCTTACATAAATGCAATACAATTCCATTGTACCCATACAGCACACTGTGCCCTACGATAGAAACACCCACATTTCCCCTTTAGATAGCAAGCTTCCATGTCCACATATAAAAGCACATGGTGCACTGCAGTGTAAACATCCAGAATGATACCACCTTCAGTCTACATGTATTGCATATAGTTCTCTACTAAACACACAAGCTCTCCATGGGCACATGCAGCCCCTTCCATACACATAGGCATCCCACTACTTCTTTAAATATGCTAAGCATATACTATTGTGCCAGTGTCTCATGCAGCAAACTACCCCTTTCTATATGCAACCTTCTTACATTCCCCTACCATGTACACATGCAGTTCACTTCCACCAATATACATGTAATGTAGATTGTAGTTCTCTAGTGTAACACATGCAGCACAATTCTCCATGTCACATACACCTGCAGCACACATTCCTGTAACATCACAAATGCAGCACACCTCTTTTCGTATAGCTATGAAGCACACAGTCCTTTATTATCGCACATACAAGTGCACTACCTTATTTAATGTACATCAGACCACTATATCCTGTTTACCCAGAAAGTGCAAGTCTTGTATGCACGTACGTGGTACTATGTCCAAAGCACAAATGAACCTCACTATCTTATCCCGTTTGTACACCTGCATAACACTATATTTGTCGCATAGAGGCAACCATCTTGGAGTGTTTTTTGTCAAACTATAACATAAATTATTGTAAAGTTGCCACCTGTGCATACACATATGTGCTCAACACTGTGGACATTTTAGCATTATACTTTAAGAGAAACAATTCCAAGATGGTCACCTGTGTGGCGGACACAAGTGCATGCAGAAATGTCCATCTAACAAAAAGTGGCAAAGTCAGTTAGGTCTGTGTCTGCATAGTAACGACAAGGCCTATTGGCTTTACCAATGCTTGGTTATGGTGGTACTGGGGAAGGAACACTCCCAAAAATTGCTGAAGGCACGAGGGAAGGGATTTCTTCACAGTGAAAGCACATTTTTCCTGTGGAGATAATAAGAAAAAAGGTTACATTTGCAAATGCACTGCGGCATACAATTACGCACCTGGAAATACACACACATACATTTCTATGAGTAAAAATTAAATTGCATGTTAACACTGATGGGAAGCTGCAATAGTTGAAGCTTACCGAGGTACTCTTGGAATTTTTTGTGGATTCCAGGAAAGCAGTAAATGTAAGAAAAATGAAATGCAACACTACAAGTGTCAAGGTTTTGAGAATCGGGCCCAAGCGGGTAAATTCAGTACATTACCTACCTAGTCTGTCTTCCTCGCCCCAATCTTTTCTAAGTGAGCACTTCGTGTCTTGTACATAGCATGTTTTACCCATACAAGTTGAAAAATACACACATGCCCCAACCAATATGGCCCCCACAAGAAGTGAATAGTTCATGACCCATATAGGTGGGGCCTGATGTATGTGCTTCCTGTTTTGTTTTCTGTGCCTCTGCATCAACACCCAAAAGCAACGTGAGCAAGAGTTCTTTTATGTATGTACTTTATGCAAAGTCTTTGTTTATTGTTTGATTGTTTTCCAAAAGCCTGCTCTAGTGGCTGTTTAAATGCTATGCAAGGCTGCCCGGGGGGGGTTGCGCAGCAGCCCCCCCTAACAGGGCGGCCGCCTTAGTGCCGCATGAAGGCACTGGGGGCAGCCGGTCTAGTCCCTAGGCTCCGCCAGGGAAGACGTCCGGCATATGGTTACTTCCGGCGGAGGGGGCAGGGGTATTTAGGCTTATCAGACGGGCAGGCTGCATTGGGGTTGGCCTGCCCTGGGATCGGATCGCCCGTAAGATAACCCACCATGTTTGCATATTGGTTATGCTAATAAACCTGCAGCAATATTTCTCCACTTACAAAAGTGTTGTGTGGTTTATTTATGTACTTACTATATGTTTTGTGACAACAGTTGCCGATATTGGCACTAAAGCTCGCCAGGGACGCTTTGGCTTTGTTCGCCAAGCTGCGCCCTGCTTAGAGATGGGGAGGCAGTCTCTGCCTGCGCCCACTATTTATTATTTTACGTATTTTTTGTTACAATGTTTATTTTACTGCTGATTGACTGTTGCTCTACCACAGTCACGTTCTTTGGTTTCTGTGGGGTTGCAAGCTTGAGACAGCAGCTCCTGTTTCAACCATTGCACCAGCAGTGCTTAATTTGTAAAATATTAAGCTAAAAGCCAAATATAATTCCACCGCACGGTTACAGTAAGTCCGGGCGCCTCAAGGCGCTTGTAGTGCTTTGATGCCAGTCTGTCTGATGGACAGTAAGTAACACTTCACAGCACTCGAAACACACTTTTACCTAGTGGGACCCTACAGCACATGGGGGACCTTTTAGCCACATGAACATTTATCACATGCATCACACAAGACATTTTTAATATACGGTACTTGGCCCCCCCACAATCGCGACGCAGGAACATCTTAACCCAGTGAATTACTTTACCACACAGACATTTGCCACATGGCAGGCTCTTTACCACACAGATGGAACTTAATCCTTTCAAAGGAAACTTTACCACACTGACATTTGTCGGCTTTTCCCACACGAGTGTGTCCTACCACGAGACCTTTACCTGAGGGATTATTCACACAGTCCTTGGCCCTGTGGGACTTTGATCATACACACCATGTATCATCCATAAAGTTTCTTTTGGATCGAAACAAGACCACGCATATTCGAAACAGGAGAGGGTCACAGAGATTATTAACAATAATATTAGTCAGCTGCTGTATTACAATATTGAAAACAGGCGTCATTATCCCTCAATCTTGGATAGAAAACACATTTAGAATCTGGAGAGTGTGCCTGGCACTGTGAGTGACCTGGCCATGAGGGCATGAAAGAGCTGAAACTGGATCATAAACTCAAACCTGGTCAGAACAGGGTCCCACAAAACATGTTTGGCCCAGGAACCGCACAATCCTTAAGATGTCCCTGATCTGTCCTTCCTAAGACTCAAACCTTCTCCCAACTTTTGGATAAGTATTTAGTGTGAATGTCAATTTGAATGCAGCTGGGAGGCTCGGTGACAATTTAAATCACTCCTGTTTCTGTACACAAGATCACTTTGTATCACGGGGCTTGTAGTTTTGTGCAATACAAATGGGCTTAAAGAAACAACATAAACAAGCATGTTGATTGCAAAGCTAGTACTGGTTGAAGCTGCAACTTGCTTTCTACCCCCAGTTCTTTATAACATCTGCCACAAAACCTTAAAGCAGCTCCTTGCAACCATGGAACTGTGCTAGAATACACATGTTGTTTGTCAATTACATTTACAGCTAAAATGCTTAGGGATATAACACACACGCAGAGTTTTGTCATCTTTTAACGTCACCAATGAGAACAATTTTGACATTAAAATGCAGCAGCCATTAAAAAGAAATAATATGTACTGCCTTTTAAAAATCAGTGTTAGGTCATGGCCATATACTGATTAAATACAGGAAAGAATTATGGCGTTTTCACAATGGTTTTACCTTAATTTTTGTGATAATATCTTCATTTTCAGGCACAACTGGATTGATAGTAATAACTAGGGAGAGGATGTGGCCTAACAGCCAGCACTGCCAACGTTGGAGCTTGGGAACCAAGTTTGAGTCTTGGCGTCGGCTCACATCCTGTCATTCTGTGCAAATCTCTTAGTGCCAGATGCATCAAAGGGGTTTGCCTGTTCTGTGTCTATGGGAAAATGTGTTCATGCATATGGCCCCTAATCTCCCCGTGCCTACCAAAAAATGTATGTGCCCTTTTGTAAACATAACTGTGCTCATGTAAAGCACCCCAATACCTTCAGGTCGAGTTTACGCTATATAAATCTGCACACAAAAACAACAAAAAAACATACTTGTACTCTTTCAGCTGTACTGTTGATGCTTGCAGGGCAATGGGCAGTAACTGCAGCAGGTCCTAGCCTACCGCACGATGCACATGCAGTTTACACTGACTGCGCATGACACAATCTAGTCTCACACCTTACATTGTGCCTGGACCTGGGTGGGCCATTCTCTGGACATACCAGGCAGACACGCAACTGAAACAGGACAGGTAGGTACATTTATTTTTAATAATTACTGGACCCATCACAGAAGGTAGAAAAATGTAATAGCCCTGCTAAATAAGTGCAGGTGCTAAGCACCGGAAAGCAAAAGCACAAACTAAGCTCTTGGCAACGGTCCCACAAGGCTTTCACGCTCTCACGTCTCCCGGTCCAGTGCTTGTTGGGCCTATTTAGAAACCCACTTTCATCTGCTGGCATTATGGAGGGGAAGTACACTGCGTCCAGCTCATGGGGGTGAGGGACCTGGATGTTGCCACCTCTGAGATCCGTAACCATGATCTTGAGCTCTAACAGGGCATGAAAAATAGGGCTGAGGTAGCAGCTTTTGTAGGCTGTGAAAGGCAACCTTTTCATTAGAAGCCAAGACTTCTGCCCCCAGTGATCCTGACTAGGATCAAGGGCAGATACATCAAGGACTGAGAGTTAAAGGAGGTCCTAGCACACATCAGAGCGAACCTCTCCTTTCTGCATAGAGGATCCCAGGTGGAGGAAGGCGACATCTTTTGTCAATACAGAAAGAAAGAACAAGAGTCTCTTCTAATTCATAAAGCCATTCGAGGACTATTATCTAGGGAATGGTCTTATGTGGAGAAGATGGAGTTCTCAATTCATGTTCGAAAGATATCCTCTGACCAATTTTCCTGAGTAATTTCCTTTTCAAGTGAAGGTTGACTCCCTCATGGTGGGCCTTGCATTCGGCAGGACAATCATGTCAGAGAATACTTCCCCTTCCGATCAGGTCAGCAAGAAGGCTGAATGGGCACTCAAGAGAACCTACTCTGCATCAACCTTTTCTATCAGGGTGGAAGCCTACGCCACATATATTGTTTAGTCACTCCTGCATGATTTTCAATCCCAGACAGAATAATTACAGCAATACGAGGATGGTTCATGCAGGATGGCGGCCATGGAACTTTAGGTCAGATTTCTATCTGAAATCACTTTTGACTCTCTATCCGCAGCAGCAGCCTCAGACTCATCTATTTTCTGTGATGCAAGAAGGCTGATAACTCTCAGAAGACCCTTTCAAGTCATCGCCAATTCAAAAGTGCAAAGCTTTTTGGTTCCCAACTCGAGGACTTGGTTGAGGAGCCCGTCGGAGACGGTAAATTTCTTACTCCAATCAAACCTTCCTCAAGGGTTAGAGGTTTTGGATTCCGGAACGCTTTCAGCCAGTCATCATCGAGGAGGGGTTCTAACCAGCCCTTTCGTGGCTGTGACCCTCCCATTACAGACAAGTCCCATAAACAATCTGCAATCTCTCCAGTCCCAAGTCGTGACTGTCTGAACAGGTTTGGCGGAGGGATCAAGGCTTTCTCAACAGCTTGGAAGGCAGACGTTTTGGACACTCGGATGCTGCAACAGATTAGAGAGGGCCACAGAACAGAATTATATGATTCTGGATCTTCTGGCAAAAGAAGCTATTTTTCCAGTCCCAAAGAAGGAGAGGTGGGAAAAGATGCTACTTGCTTATGTATGTGGTTCTGAAGTTTGGGGGAGCATCCAACAAACAAGATACCTGCCAAAGTAATAGAGGAAAGGCCCTAATAAGGGTCCTAATAATAATGGCCACCCAGAGTGGCAGACCGACAACAAGAATTGAAACAAATAAGAGTCCAATACAGGTGAGATTTAATCAAACTGATCAGTAAATTCATTTTTCTGTATTTTCCAACCCATTATATCATGTATACATCGGTATATTGCAAAATATCATTCCATAATTCAACTGAGTATAACGTTTCTGTCCCACACATCTCATTCAAAGACATCAATCATCCTATCATACATTCCACAGCAACATCATTCTATATATCAAAAACACACAAATTATATTCATGAGGTAAAAAGACATCAACAACATGAATCTGCCATATATTGATTGAATAACATAGTGGCAGTAGGCATCCACAATGGATGGGTAGTGAAGTTTGAGCTACCCGGTAGCCTTTAAAAAACGCCAACGCGCCTTTCGGTGTCAAGCCCCAGCCGGGGCTACACCTTCATCAGGGCGAGGATGGATCAATAGTGTGGGACAAGCACACCTCATAGTAGGATTCTTTTAGGATGATCAAGAAATGGCAAAAGCCACTCAGGACTGGTGGTGACTTCAGGAACTAAGAATTCGCCTTTAGATAATTCTAATGAGCAAAATCAGGGGAGCTATCGAGTTCCACTATATTTATATCCCGAAAAAAGGGGAAGAATCAAGAGGGTCCAGAAGGCGGACACGATCGTGCTTAAGGTAATCTCGAATAGTTTGATGGGTCAGCGATGGAGACTGAATAGGAATATTCAATTCAGGGCACGATTCGGTATCTGGATATATCGATAGATTTCAAACGCATCCGTCTGATGACTCGGTAACTCCGTATGAAAACGCCATCCTCGAGTAAGGAGTTTGGGGGAGCATCGTCATGTCCTGGACCTCAAATCAGTGAAGCTTTACTTCCCCCATCAGAGATACAAGATGGCGAGTCTCCAAAACATCCTGCCTCTCATTTGTTCAGGCACATTTCTGGCATCAATCGATCTTTTGGATGCTTACTTACATATTCCTGTCCAGCTTAGGGTGGAGCCAGTCCAGTGTCATTGGGAGGATGCTTTTCTACTATTCACTTTTCAAGCCCCAAATTAAATTTTGAGGGTGCTGTCAAGACAAGAAAAACAGTCAGGAAATGGATTACACCTAGAAACCATTTTGCAAATGTGTTTATTTATTACCACATTCAAAGAGCCAGAAACGTTTTTAATTTGGATAATCCGCATGTACAATAACGAAGTGTACTCTGCTTAACACTACAGAATATTCATAATTAAAGTTTAAGGAAGGGTGTCTTTTTTCGATTTAAACAAATCATATTTGAAATATTTGCTGGAGAGATTGAATTCTTCAAATCATAATTAATTAGGCAAGAAAACTCTTCAGACCCATAAATGGAGACTCAATATACATTCCCCAAAATACCCTCCAACTTGATTCAATCAGGGTCAGATAAAGTGTTGTCTTCATACTCTCGAACTTGGAGCTAACTTTTTACCAAATGACCCTCCAATCACTGTCACAGATTATTGATACACCGTTTCCCAGCATTTAATCTGATTTTTTTTTCTTCTTTGCAGTTTGCATTTTATTCTATAGTTTTATACTTTTTGAAGCGAGCTTCTTTATTAGTTTTCAAGGAAATTTGTAGAACTTTCTTTTGAAGTGCATTTGAGTTCAATCATGAACAATCTGCCGGATCTTTTGGCTGAGAGTGACTTCTTACTTTTTCATCACTAAATATATAAGTTCCCCTCATCACAGAATACATTTTACTTGTATTCCCATTATAACTGGTTAGCATTCAAACCAACAGTTTAGTATAACGGTAAGGAACCATGTGTAGCTAGAGGTTTTGTAATGCACATAAAATATTCAAGTTGTTGCAAATTATTCCTTTTTTTGTTGAAACTTTGACTGTTCACTATTACTAGTTCAAAGGATAACAGTACCACTAAAGAAAGTGAGTCTGTCATAGGTAGGCAGGTACTATCACAATGAGAAACTGGGGGCCTCATTTATGGCATTTCGGCGTAGCCCTACGCCAAACTGAAAGGGCAGGAATGCTCCATGGTGCAAGGGGGCTTCTGTTGCGGGCAGGATTCTTTTTGTGAGGGGAAAACAATCCTACGAGGTGTTTTCCTCTTTCTATGAGTGCTGCAATATGTAGCACGCTTGAAAAGGGGACAAAATGAGGAGAAATAACATATTTATCCTCGTTATGCCTCACCTCAGGAGGTGTACTGGTTTGACTCTTCCCCGGGTTTTTTTTTTAAACATATCTTTATTGGCATTTTAAAGTACAAGGAGAAAGATCACCAGTTATATTTCACAGCAAGGATCAATACACAACGGTGCCATCCAACATTTTCGATGCATAAAATGCACTGATGTATGGCTGAAATAATCATAATCCACCCCGCCTCTGGACATAGATCCAATGTACAGTTCACAAAAAACCGTAGTCATTTACAATACAAAGAAGCTTATCGCTGTGAATAGCTCTCCTTTGGGGGGAGAGAAGCTGGTGAGTAAAATCTTGCATAACCACAAGATGCCAAATACAGTGGAAAAAGAAAAAATAATCAATATCAAACATGAACATGCCCAACGCTTTCCCAGTTACATCACTTTGTAAATCTGGGGCAAATTCCATGGGTGTTGCATGGGGAAACCCACTGCAACGCCCATGGAAAGCTGCCTAGGCGCAGAGTAAGGCAACACAGCTATTTGCGTCGCGTCGCCTTACTCATGATTGAGTGGCTTTATAAATCTTTATGAGAGCCTTGCGTCACGCATGTACCACTTTACGTGGTGCAAAAGTGACGTAGGGCACTCATAAATAAGCCCCTGGATTACTAACTAATGGAAAAGTACAGGATGAACTTACCATAAAGTTAAGTAAGCAACTCGGTACCCAAGAGGTGTCGTAGGCTTAGGTCTGGTCAGGGGCATCTTAAGGATTTTGGGGGCCCTGGGCCAAACATTATTTGGGGCCCCCTGCTCAGAACAATTCTGAATTTATTATCCAGTCTGATTATCAACAACCCTCTTTGTTGGCTGAAAAAATCTTTAAGGGGACCCCAGTCCTTCAGGGGCCCCCCATTCAGTTCAAAAGCCCCTGAATATTTACGAGATATTGGAGACCTGGGAGCCCCCTTTTCATATTGTGTAGGTGGCCCTATAATTTTTGTGTTATGCCACTGTCTGGGACTGTCCTGGATGCTTAATGATGGGGCCCCTAGGAGGTGGGGGCCCTGGTCCAGAGCCCCCTTTGCCCATGCCTTAAAACGTCTCTGGGTCTGGTAGCTTCGGCTCAAAGCAAAAGGCTACCCCCGGAGAAAATGTGTGGAAAGTATTTTAATAACATCAAAAAACACAACAACAATAATATCAAGAAAGTAAACAGATAAAATTGTGAAAGCAGTTTAATGAACGTAAATGAAATATGTAATGATTAAAAAACAGTCAAAAGACATGAATTCGTGGAGGGGATCTGGAGTCGCGAATTTTTAACTCAAAGGCAGACAAGTGTCAATGGAAAACAATGAAAATCTCAAAAAGTCAATATTACCCTATGGTAGCAGCTCATTCTGCTTCAGCACCGAAACAAAAGAATACACTTAACCCCTTCCCCATCCAGGGAATGACCTTAAGGAAAGTTTAGTTCTAGGTAAATGCCTTCTACTAAAAACCCAGTCTTACTTGCTGCAGCATATGCTTATGTTTCCAAATGATGTTGAAACAAGTACTTCCTTCAGTCCTGACGCGACTGATGTTCCCAAGATTCCAGGAAATAATCCGAGAACCCATGGGATGAAAGAGGAAACAGATTTTTCTCTGCCCTGCTGTACAGCAACCAGATCCAGTTGGCCTGCAGCTTCTTCTTCCAAAATGCCTTTCTTGTCCTTGATTTCCCTGAGGACTTCAGCAGGTCAACTTCCCTCTGCTTTTTAGAACAACTTCTAGAGCCTTAGATTCAAGAGAAAACAGGTAAACTTAGATTTTTTGTGCAAATGTGACAAAGCTAAAAGTGTGTATCTGTACCTTGGCACTGCGTGCCATCTAAACTGGTTTTACCACCCTTTCTTTCCCGCAGTGAAAATAATTAGATTTTCTGCAGCCTAGTGACGCCAATAAAAACATGTGAACGTATCAGGAATGGAAGAAAGATTGATGGGTATACAGGCCGGCCTTGGGCATGGGAGAGCAGGGCCCAGGCCCGGGGCACTAATATTGCGAGGGGCACAGCAGGGAGCTGCCTGACTTAATGTCATGCAAACAGCAGCTCGTCCATCCCACAGGGTCTCAATCGGGTCCCGTTAAGACTTTGTAGTCAGCCCTTAATGTACCTCAACGTAATTGTTAGTACCTCATCAACCCCATGCCCTCCTCCCACCTTCCTCACACATCCTGCCATCACACAGCAATGACCCACCGCCCCCACAACAAACACCAATATTTCTTTCCACCTAGGGTGCTGTCCTGGTCAATCCGATTTAGAGCCGGCCCTGGGGTATAGAACAGTCATTCCTATTAAGAAAAGTAAGGACAATATCAGAGTCAGGAACCATTCACCAATCATACATAGCATGATACATTATTGGGGCAGACATACACGTGCCTGGAAACTGTGGGAAAACAGGGAAGTGGAGATTAGAAAGGCCCTTTGCAGGAGGTCTTAGTACTTCTTGGTCAAGGGAACAAAAACTATCACACACAGTTAACACTTCAAGGGTAAAGGAGGTAGTATAAGGTAAAAGGGCATCAGAGATAGGGTTCAATGTTTGGCAACAGCATTTTTGGGCTCCCACCATTTCAGTTTTGTTCGGCATCACCGCATTTGTTTCCCGTCCTCGGTTCCCCTGGGAAGTAGGCCTCATTACGCAGGACTGTGTCTACGTCACATTCAGGCTCAGTGTTACTGCAGTTACCACACATAGCAGCAGAGACATTCTTTGGATTATTTCCAAAGGCGGCCAGGTTGCCTGGCAAGGTCTGAAGATACACCTGACCCAACGCTCACCATCTTTCAGTTCTCCAGCTGAATCCTGGTAGCTCGTCACAGCATATCCTACTATCGCCCTTGTCAAGCCACCCTCCTTATGCAGATTCTGATTATTTATTGCGTACTTGTGGGCCTAACAAGGAATCCGTGGTTTTATTGCTCTACAGAAACCCGTAGGTTCTAGCGGGTGCCATTGACGTCATTATGATTAATGTGTTTAATGACATCACCTCACCATCTGCCAATCCTCTCCCCTTCCTCTTTTTCCCTTTGTAGTGTAATCCTGGTATTGCATAGCAGGCAGGCTGGAAGGTTGCTGTAGTGCGGAGGGAGCGCAGACCATCTCCATCCCTGAGGAACCACAACGTTTGAGTTCTGACAGCATTTGTCATGGGGGTCTGCTTGGAGTGCAAAGTCGCCTACTAGGGCAGCAGTCCTGCTCAGTGACGAATTAAACCCTGTGAAGGCCCCTAAGAAGTCGAAATTTCGAGGCCCCCCTCACAAACTATCTCCTAATACGATTTTAATTTTGACAACCAACAATTTTAATAAACCAATTTTATCATACAAAACTAAACACTAACAATCATTAATGTAATTAAAAAAAAAACATTAACCAACAAAACTTTAAATATTCACTTTCCTCAATTTGTTTGTGGTGAAATCTTTCAGGATATCTTGGAAGGCTACCTTTTGCAAGACATTGTATTTTACAAACTGACAGCTGCCAGACAATGAACTTTTAAGAGACAAACTTATGTGAATCTGATGTCTCTGGTTTATGTATTTTAAGTTGTTAAAGTGTACATTACATTAATGCAATATTTTCTCTATGGTCTTTAATGTAAAGTTTTTGTTTCTTTGAGTAGATTCATTTTTTTCTATCTTTTGGAAACAATTTAAGAAAGCTTGATTGTAATTTTCTTTCAAGATCAAATCAATATTATTTTGATCCTTCGTCGCGGGACCTCTAAAAGGAGTGGGGCCCATAGACTGGTGCCTACTCTGCCTATTTGGTAGTCCGGGACTGGTCCTGATGGAGAGATTCCTATCAGCAGGACAAGGTAGACATAACTGGAGGAATTCATAAACCCAAGAAACTGAAAACTGATAAGTGGAATGTATTTTACAAACTGACAGCTGCCAGAAGATGAGCTTTTAAGAGACAAAACAGGTATGTGAATCTGATGTCTCTGGTTTATGTACTTTAAGTTGTTAATGGGTACATTACATTAATACAGTATTTTCTCTATAGAGTTTTTAATGTAAAGTTTTTGTTTCTTTGAGTTGATGCATTTTTTGGTTGAGCCTGGGCAGCACACGCGCTTCTCTGCGATGCATGCTGTATTAGAGTATGGACTTGAAGCTCCACCCACTCTACGCCCATGTTTTTCATTGGCTTGTGTATTTGTCCTTTGTAAATGCTGGCTTCTGATTCATTAATAGGCTTGTTAGTCGCTCCTTAGTAACATATTGTCTTCACTTGTAACCACCCATGAGGACTGGCCCTTTTACTGTTGTTACACGGTATGTCTTATTTAGTCTGTAAGCACTATTTTCTTTGATGATTTTCTCCTACTGCAGGCACAGCATGCTTTCCTGCAACTCAGCATGCATGCGCGCTTTCGCTTTCCATGTAGCCCGGGACAATGGCAGACGCTTCTTTGAAGTGAAATAGTTCTCGCATTTACAAGAGTTTGAGCTATTGGCATTATAAATGACAATGCCTTTTATTTATGTGTTAATGATCAAAACAGATAAATAAAAGGCATTGTCATTTACAATGCAAATAGCTTAAACTCTCGCAAATACGAGACCTGTTGCATTGCAAATGCTTGTTTTCTAGCTTTTGTAAATAATTTAAGAAAGCTTGATTGTAATTTTCTTCCAAGATTAAATAAATACTATTTTGATCCTTCGTCGCGGGGCCCCTAACAGGAGTTGGGCCCATAGGCTGGTGCCTACTTTGCCTATTTGGTAATCCGGGACCGGCCCTGATGGAGAGATTTCTATAAGCAGTACAAGGCAGATATAACTGGAGGAATTCCTACACCCAAGTAACTGATAACTGATAAATGGAATGTTCCAGGAAGAAAGAGAAAAGTTAAGTCACACAAAGGACAGACAAGAAATTCGGGAAGTTTCAGGTTTAAGTTATGGAAAATATATGATGTGAGCTTGCTTATGAAGCTGAGCTTCTTCTAAACACATTGGAATCTTTCAACCCGGTGAGTAGTTTTATAATTCTATACTCTGTATGTGAGGCATTCTCATTATGTTCTGATGGTAAGGCCTTAGGTAGGACATCTGAGAAATGCATATACACATCATGAGGAGAAAAGTAGCTATTGGCCTACTTGAAATCAAAAGCATGTTTGTTATGTAAAAGCGAACAAAAGTAGTGATATTAGAGAGTCAGAGCTTTGTCTTCCCGAGGAGGTGAGCATATAATGCTAGTTCCTCCCTAAATTTCACCAGCATTTATACATTTTCTTCAGAAAAGCAATCAAAGGATGCATGTGACAGAAACCAAAACTTGGTGCTGGTGCATGGCTTCCTCATCAGTTGAGTGCAAAAAGACCTTGAGAAAAGGACCAACAACAGGAGTTTCAGAAGTAGAGCTAGCCTGCGTGACAATTTGCGTTGTTGTATCAGACATGAAAATGAGGCCTGCGCATGTCAGAAGCGAGAGAACTCACAGTTGGTATAACATGGACATACAAAATGGCTGCAGATTAAACAATATGGCTTAGTTATTTGTGATATATTTCAACATAAATTGCATGAATTCACAACTAATCCATTCTTCTTTGTATTAGAACTTGGTCTTGTGCTGAGATTGCTTTAGCTTCCCTATACCCGACAGCCTATTATGCACAAACTGCTTTGTGCTTTATGCATACTTGAATCTGCTTGGCACACAATTTTTAATTCAAGAAAAATATTCCCCTACAATTTTGAATGAGCACTTTCTTGCTTTGCGTCACTCTAATCACTTCAAGCAAACCATGCAGTATGATTTCAATGTCAGTCAAAGAAATGTGGAGAGTCACGTGAAACGCACTTCAATGCCCGTGTGACGCAAAAGTAATTTTGGATTCTACTGGCATTTTATCCTCCTATGTAGGAATGGCTCTATTAGCAGAAGGACCTGCAAGTAACTCTTTTAATATGCCAAACGAATAGAGTACATGTGTATAGTGAAATGGAAGTGAGGTTTATACTCTCACACGGAATATAGCCCAGTTTGAAAGAAGCAGTACTTTCACCAGAAGCTTCGAGACTCATTGAGAAGTCATGGTCACCAGGTACTAGGAAGGCATATAGATTGGCTTGGGGTAAATGGCTCAGCTGGTGCTTGGAAAGGAAATTATATCCGGTTTCAGCTGATATAGTACAAGTTATAAATTTCTTGACAGAATTATTTGCTAAGGGCCTGGTTTATAGAAAGGTGAACAAGTATAAATCAGCTATTTCAGCGGGTCACGTTTTGGTGAACCGATTTTCAGTAGGACAGGATGTTACGGTGAAAAGGTTATTAAGGAGCATTAGAATTGCAAATCCCCCAGGCACTCAATATCCAGCCCTTTGGGATGTCTCGAAGGTTCTACATTTTCTAGAATCGTGGAGTGATTATGGTGATTTGAATCTGAGGGATTTGTCATTGAAGTTGGTGATGCTGTTGTGCTTAGTATCTTTCCATAGGGTTTCGTATGTATGTGCTTCGGCAATGTCTTTTAGATCTTTTACCCTGAAAGGTGTTTATTTACATTTAAGACAGAGAACTAAACAAATGCCTCATCCATTTTGTATCCATATTTTGAGGTGAACTAGAAGTTATGTGTGGTACGGTGTGTAAAGGAATATGAACACAGGATGGTATTGTTAGGAACTTTTGGTGTGGTTCAGTTACTTATTTAATTCAGACATGCATATAAGGCTACTTCATCACCAACTCTGGCAAGGTGGGAGAAAGAAATGGTGCGGAAATGTGGTGTGGATGTAAGTATGTTTGGCACACACTCGGTGAGGGGTGCAGCTGCTTTTAAAGCTTCTATGGTAGGTGTAAGTTTGCAAGACATTTTGCATTGTGCTGATTGGTCTTCTGATTCTCTATTCAGATTATTTTACTTTAAGCCAATTGAGAGTGCAGATAGATGATTGGTTGATAAGCTTTAAACTTTCATAATATTGGCCTCCAGATCTTGAAATAAAATGTAGATTTTATTAAAGACACAGAGGCTAATATTATGCAGTAAATCCTTTATTGCCACTACTCAGCTGCTTCTTTAAAGGCCCGATAATGCAAGGGCCCCCGGAATATTGCCTGAATAATAGAGGATAAAAAGCCTACAATACGAAGCTAACATTCTCAGAGAAACACTGTTTAACTTGAAATTATTCTTTATCTCTTTTCATATCCTCTTCAGCTTCTCTTTCTGTAACCTCAGTACCCCTTCCACAGTATCTACTACAAAACCCAGAAACTGTGTTTGCTGACTTGGGACCAACTCCAACTTTGTTGTGTTTACCACAAAACTCAAATCCTCCAACAAACTCCCTGATAGATTTGTATGCAAAATCACCCTCCTCCTGTCCAGGTCCACAATTAAAATGTCGTCCAAATAAATTATCAGATATACAACTCTCTTTCTCAAATAAGCTGCTACAGTTCGAAGGACTTTTGTAAAGCACGGGGTGTTGAAGAGAGTCCAAAAGGCAAACACACAAACTTCCAAAACCTCCTCCTCCTCCACTAGTACCTCAAAAATCTCTGATGATTCTGCCAAATTGGAAATGTCAGATAGGAATCCTTTAGGTCCAACTGTGTCATCCAATCCTTTTTCTGGAACACATCCTTCAACAAATGAATCCCCTCCATCTTGAAATGATGGTAAACCACCCAATCATTCAGCTCTCACAAATTTATTACTGGACGCATACCCTTGTCCTTTTTCTCCAAAGCCATCCACCTGTTCTTCTTCTATCACAACCGTTCTGTTTGCAATCAATTCCTGAATTTCAAAATCTATCAACCTGATCTGATTTCCTAGGCAGACTAGTCTTCTTGGCAGGCACTTTTGCACCGGTCTTCCTACAAACTATATCCGAAGTCCACGAACTGTCTCTAACACCAAATGATCCCTCGTAATCAACAACCAATTTTGATAAAACTGGGCAAGTTTGCCGCCCAATTTCAATGTGGTAAGAGAAAGGTCTAATCTTACCTGTTGAGCCTCTGTTCCTTCTGTCCCACTGGGTGTATCTTCCGTGAGCACTCTGCCGCTGGGAGTAAAATCCGCCTCTGCGGTAAGATTGTTGTCCCTGATAGCCTCTAAATCCTTGAGTAAAGGGGTCTTGTGCAATATCTTAACCACAACCAGGGAACGGGCTCCTTATTCTACTGGCCATTCCAAAAACACGCTACTGAAACACTTTCTTAATCTCTTTCTGAGATTTCTGAAGGGAACTGAAAGCGCCCACGTATCTAGAAAGATTCTTAATAAAGGCATCGCCAAATAATAGACCATTTGCAGACGGGCCCTCTTCCCTATTAGCAAGGTCCACTAGTTTAGCATCTATTTTTAACAGGATGCTTTCCCTTCTTTTATTAGACAATGCTGTATTGGTGTTGCCTAGTTGGCAAACTGCCCTCTAAATCCACTGACGTAGCTCCTCAAAGATCTTCGTCAGTGGAGCCACTACATCCAAAAGCATGTCCTGGCAGAACCTCAGACCCTTGTCAAGGACCTTCCTGGGGTCACAACCCCCCTTAGCAATACATTCAATTACCTTAGCATCTAGCTCAGGTGTCATAAACTGTGGGTCTCCGACATTCTGACCTCATTCTGACCTTTACTTCCTTAGGTATCTCCCTTCTAATCCAATATTGGATATATTGTGCCACATGATCAGAGGGTGACCACTCAAGGGACAAAGGACGTTTAATTAGGAAAAGGATCGAACATATCCTGACCAAAAGCGTCCAAAAGTGACCCATCCTCCTTTTTCAGCTTGCCATCAGCTGGCATGTTCCCTTTCATAGAGCCATCGTCCTCAGACTCAAAATCTAAAGAAATGAGCTCCACCTCCGCACTTCCGGAAGATTCATCACAAATGACACCTTTGTGTTTGCGTCCTTTTGATTTTTTTCCACTGACAGAATCTGGGTCTATTTCTTGCCAATCCTTAATGCCCTCTGCATTATCATCATCCAATTGCCTGTCAATACAGCAAACCTGTTCTACCAATGTAGATTTTTTTTTCTTTGCCATACCATCGCTGGCACTCACATGCTTCCTCTTGTGAGAGGCCTTGCTACCAGATTTATGGGCCGCCTCTGCCTCAGTAGCAGACCAAAAATGCTTTTCTTCCACGCTGGGTGTCTTTAACACCAGCATTTCTAATTTCCTTTCCATTCTTTGGGACACCTCAGTTGTAATTTTTTCAATAACTTTCTTAAGCTTCTCCTCCGGAGAAAACTCCTGTGACCCCTCGCCTTGCTCCATACTGAAGCAATAGGTGAAATGTTAATCTTCTATCCAAACACACTTCAGGTCAAAATCAACCAAAAACCTCTACAGAACACTCTGTCAATCAATCAATCACAAAATTTGTAAAGTGCACTACATACCCGTGAGGGTTTCAAGGCGCTGGTGGGGGGGGGGGGGGGCTGCTGCTATTGGTCGAAGAGCCAGGTCTTGAGTTGTCTCCTGAAGGTCAGCAGGTCTTCGGTTTGTCGCAGGTAGAGGGGGAGGGCGTTCCAGGTCTTGGCGGCGCGGTGGGAGAAGGATCTGCCTCTGGAAATAGTTCTCCGGATGCGTGGGACCGTGGCCAGGGCGTGGTCAGCGAAGCAGAGTTTCCTGTTGGGTACATAGAAGGAGAGTCGACTGTTGAGATAGGCTGGGCCGGTTTTGTGGAGTGCCTTGTGTGCGAGGATCAGGAGCTTGAAGGAGATTCTTTTGTCGACGGGGAGCCAGTACAGGTTCCTCAGGTGGGGGTTGATGTGTTCGCGGCGTGGGACGTCGAGGATCATGCGTGCCGAGGTGTTCTGGATTCTCTGTAGTCTGTTGATGATCTTGGACGAGGCTCCGGTGTAGTGGGTGTTTCCGTAGTCGAGTCTGTTGCTGACTAGGGCCTGGGTGACTGTTTTCCTCGTGTTCGTCGGGATCCATCTGTAGATCTTGCGGAGCATACGGAGGGTGTTGAAGCAGGTGGAGGAGACTGCGTTGAATTGTTTGGTCATGGAGAGTTTCGAGTCGAGGATGACTCCCAGGTTGCGTGCGTGGTCGGTGGGGGCCGGGGGGGACCCCAGAGACGTGGGCCACCAAGAGTCGTCCCATGCAGAGGGGTTGGACCCGAGGATGAGGATCTCCGTCTTGTCTGAGTTTAGTTTGAGGCGGCTGTCCTCCAACCAGTCTGCGAAGGCCTTCATTGCCTGGTGGAGGTTGGATTTGGCAGTGTGGGGGTCCTTGGTGAGGGAGAGGATCAGCTGAGTGTCGTCGGCGTAGGAAATTATGTTGAGGTCATGCTGTAGGGCGAAGCGTGCTAGTGCTGCCATGTAGACGTTGAACAGCGTCGGGCTGAGGGAAGATCCTTGAGGGACGCCGCAGATGATCTCAGAGGCATTGGATCGGAACGGGGGAGGCGGACTATCTGAGTTCTGCCGGAGAGGAAGGAGGTGGTCCAGTCCAGGGCCTTGTCTCGGATCCCTGCGTCGTGGAGTCGCGTGTGTAGTGTGCGGTGGCAGACGGTGTCGAAGGCGGCGGAGAGGTCCAGGAGGATGAGGGCCGCCGTCTCGCCATTGTCCTGAAGGATCCTGATCTCGTTTGTGGCGGCGATGAGGGCGGTCTCGGTGCTGTGGTTGCTGCGGAATCCTGATTGGGAGGGGTCCAGGATGTTGTTATCTTCGAGGTGACAGGTGAGCTGGGTGTTTACTATCTTCTCGATGACCTTTGCTGGGAACGGAAGCAGGGAGATGGGTCGAAAGTTCTTGAGGTCGCTCAGATCCGCCTTGAGTTTCTTCAGTAGGGCGTTGATCTCTGCGTGCTTCCAGTTCTCAGGGAAGGTGGTGGTCTCGAAGGAGAGGTTGATGATGTTGTGCAGGTGGGGTGCGATGGAATTGCTGGCTTTGTTGAAGATGTGGTGCAAGAGAGGGTCGGAAGGGGATCCGGAGTGGATTGTTCCCATGGTCTTGATTGTGTCCTCGATGCTCACGTTGGCCCAGGTTGTCAGGGTGTCGTGGGCGGTGGGGTGCGGTGGGTTCGGAGCGGTGTCGTCGGTAGGGGTCGTCCGGGGTTTGAAGCTGTCATGGATGTCGGTGATTTTCCAGTGAAAGAAGGTGGTGAGGGAGTCGCACAGGGCTTACGAAGGAGGGATGTCGATGGCGTTGGAGCTGGGGTTGGAGAGTTCATTCACGATGGTGAAGAGCTCCTTGCTGTTGTGTGCATTATTGTCAAGGCGGTCTGTGAAGGAGGTCCTTTTGACGGTCCTGATGAGGTGGTGGTGGTTGCGGATGGCGTCTTTGTGGGCAGTGCGGCTGTCTGGCGTCTTGTCACTGTGCCATATGTTTTCCAGTTTCCGGCAGGTGCGTTTTGAGTCGAGCGTGTCAGAAAATATTAGAAGAATACTCAAAAAATTCCTTAAAAAGATGTCAAACTTACAATTTAAAAATACCTGAAATGCTCTATTAATTGTGTATCACACAAAAACCCAAGCATTACAACAAGCGATATTCAAAATACCAATGAATTTCATATACAGTGTCATTATTTAGAAAATGAAACCTATGCCGGCACACAGTAAACTGCTTGACAAGCATCAGTTTCCAGAAAGAATAATCCTGTGAGAACACGAACGTTCTCACAGGCAGAGCATCTCTGAAAGGACAAAAGACGTCTGTAACATGCCAAACCTCATCCGTGGGTAGCGGTCTAGATAACCAAGGCTGCTACCACGCACACATGCAGCCGCAATCCAAAACCATACAGGTAGTGGTCTAGAATGTCATGGTCGCCACTGTGCATGTGCACAGCCACATGTCCCATTCGTTTAGACTGACGGTTGGGAACGCGAAGACAGAGCAGGTAGGCCTTTTATAAAAATGCATTAAAAATCTAGTGTTAAAAATAATTTTTTCCTATCTCCGAAATCTCGATTGAGAGTAGCAGCTCCCCCCGCAGCAGCAGCGTGGCGAGTACTTAGGTTCAAAACATGCCTCGGAATCAATTATTTTAAAAAAAATAGTCACCCTTGTAAATAAAATACAAATATGCCTAACACTTATACAGGCAAGCCACCCAAAACATAAAAGACAATTCAAATGCACATGCAGGCATAAATAAGTGTACAGTATATATGAACTTATCTGAGTGAGCAGCAGCAATAAAAGAAGAAAGAGGACTGGTTGCTGGTGGTTTTTATTATGTTTGGAATGTTTTATGATTCTATGTTCTAGCAGCTGTAAAGATGCTGCTGAGTGGTGGCAATAAAGGATTTACTGCACAATATTGGCCTCCGGGTCTTGACATAAAATCTAGAATTACCAGAAACTAACCAACCATTTTTATGATGCAATATGGCACTTTGGGATCTGGCATTCTGCGCCTCGCAGTTTATGTTGATATTCAAGGAGTAGGCCACAGGAGCCAAGAAGAACTGACAAAGATGTTCTGTTTGACAACCCTTCAGGGGGCCCCAGTTTAACCCATGACCAATGACTATCTGTGAGATATGGCAGACTCAGGGGACCATTGTCACATTCTGCAGGGGGGTCTCATAATTTTGCGTTACGCCACTGGTGTGACATGAATGCTGGTGGACGATGATGTAAATGCCACTCACAGTCAGGTATGTAATAAGACACTTGCAGACATTGTAAAACATGTAGGAGTTAGGAAAGTGAAACAAGCAAAAGGTGATGGGAGGTTGCGTGCTATAACTGTAACCACTGGCAATCGCTCAGGATAGCACTCAATCCATCGTTCTTTTGTTCACCATGCCACCTCAGTTTGGACCCATCCATATGCAAATCATTCTACACCCTGCTCTAGTGGGAACAGTCCAGCCCAAACTGCCATGCCAGGTCCTCCCTGAACCGGAACACAAGCAACCCAGGAACAGCTTTGCCCTAGTTATGGGTTCACCAGTCGGGCACAGCTTGGTTCCAGAGACAGAGTGAGCATGGGACCTACGTCTGGGCATAACCATGCCACTTAGGGCGGTACATGAAACACACAAAAGCAGTGCTTAATTTGTGCCGGTGCTGTCCGGTGCTCAGCACCGGCACCTTTTTATCAGGGCCGGGTCTATACTGCCAGTGCCAAACTACATTAACAACATGACTGCATTGCAGTCCGCACGTCATGGCCAAAGTATATTAAATATAATTACTTACTGCAGTGTTGCTCATTTCACAGACAGTCTCCAGAATCCTCAGCTGGTGAAGAAGAGTGTTTCTCTGCATGGCTGCTGAGAGAGCGAGCCCGATAAATCCATATCCATTATGCAAATTAATTTGCATTCAGTGTTGCTGGTAGTGGGCGGGCCACTGATTGGGCTGTATTTGGTTGTATAGGGTAGGGGGCTGCGGCAGCGTGCCGTGCGTAAACTTTTTTCATTCCAGGGGCGGTGGACCACACCCCAGCACACACGCACTGGACGTGTCATCAGCACCAGATAGCGCGACGCCGAGGCGGGCATTTTGAAGCAGCAGCATGCCACTTATAAAGTCAGTGCCACCACCAGTAACCGCAGTAAGTAATAAAAAAACAATGCTGCTGCTTTTACTGGCTCGAGGTAACAGTCATCTGAACCGTGGCTGAGGCCCCAGCAATCATGTTACTGGCATGATCGGGCGGGGCACCATGTGCACTGCTATACTCCGAGGCTGCCGGAAGCACACCCCTGTTTACTAAAGTGTATACTTACTTTTACTTGGCTGCCAGTGCTCAAAAGAAATGAAAAAATCCTCGAAAGCCAAATGGATTAAAAAAAAGGTGTGGTAATCTTTCAGGAAATGTAATTTGCACGGTGTGGGAAGAGCCACCAGCAGTAACCGTGGCGCATACAGTCAGTAAATAAAATCCAATGCTGCTTTTCTTGGCTCATGGTGACGGTCACTTGAACTGAGTCAGAGAGGCCCGAGCGATCATGCCACTGGCGTCAGGCAGGGCACCAGGTGTAGTGAATCGACACAGCGCAAAGAATCGTTCTGGTCACATACATGTGACACAAACAGTGTGCAGCCAAATCACGTCTCACTTGTCCCTGATTTCCAGTGTCCCCAAGTTACGCACTCTTCTATGTACAACTCTCCCTGGTTGAGATGACCCTTCGAAAATAAGAATAATCCCTGCACAGCCCCCTGCAGCTGGCTGTAAATCTATTTGTGACACATCAAACACAGTAAAGAAAACTTTTAAGCACGAGGGGCCTTCAGAAGCACATTTGCTAACTGACATTTTATGAGAACGGTGCTGCGAATAAAATACACAACTCAACAATGCCTTCCTTCTTCTAATTGCCACTTCACTGGTGTCCGGCAACATTGTCCCTGCCTCCATTAAATAATCTATGTCGTTTCTTTAGCACCGTCTTGCTACTAATTCAATTCAAGGAGCAGAATGACCATCAGCGCTATAATTAAGGCAGGCCGACAGGCACACTGACATTCTGCACGCACAAGTGTTCTCTTTTTTTCAGCAGCACCCTTTCCAAGGTATCGTTTCCTACTTTATTTTATTTGTGTAGAGAGTAGTTTTACCGTACTTGTGTAACCTCTTCCAAATCATCTCCCCTGAGGCTGTAGGATTATCTCATGGACACATTTCAAAATCTTTCTTATTGCTCTGCACTCTTTTGTTTGCACAAGCAGTTTATTCAAATTTATTTTCAAACAAAAATATTGCTTGCACAAAATACCGAAATGTGCAGTCTAACATGTACAATTTCAAAACTAAGTTGCGATAATCGGGTCGCAAGAAAGGCAGAGGAATTAAACCCAAATATCCTCCCAACTGAGCTTTTCACAAGCATATATCCATAGTGTGCACGGGATCAGGAGGGCTAGCCATGCAAGAATGTGCCTGGCACAAATTAAGCTCAAGAACAGTGCAAGAATCACGAGGCCTCAGTCCACGGACCTGGCTGCAGCCTCCCAGGGGAGTTTGAGGGTCAGTTGGGGTGAAAGGTTTGTTGGCAGGCATGTCCTGGTACATGATGTTCATGCTTGTGAGTGGTTAGTCTGTAGAATGAGGCAGTGACTTAACTTCACATTGGGGCAACTCCTTGCAGGGGGGTGTGCAGTGCGTTCCTAGAGAAGTTTGAAAAGCGGGGGTGAGGCCAGCCTGGATAACCCCCCCAGCATGGACAGAGGAGAGAGCAGGAGAGACAGTGGTTTGGAGGCCTGCCTGGAGAGGGCTGAGGAGGGCAGGTGATGTCCGCCTGGGGAAGAGTACAGAAGAGCGTGTGGGGTCGGTCCGTGTCAGTCTAGTACAGGAGACTGGAGACCAGAAGGGAGTGGGGGCGCAGCCCTGTAGGAGAGGGCAGGAAAGAGGGACGAGTATATGTTTAGAAAGCAGAAGAGATGAGCAAGTGTGCAGGCCTGCCGGAGGTAGGGGGTCAGAAGGGCGTGTAGGATGGGGAGGTGTCAGGCATAGCGAAAAGACCGAAGGAAAGTAGGGGACAGCCCGGCGAGAACTTGACATGGGGGAGGGGGGTCATGCTCATGGCTGAGAGGGGAGGAGGCCTCACGGAGAGATCAGAAGAGATAGGGACTGGCAGCAGAAGAGGGTAAGTGTGCAGGCCTTGGAGACATCAGAAGGGGGTGGGGGGGTTAGAGCTTGTCTAGATAGAGTCTGAGTGCAAGAGGGGAAAGTGCGCAGGTGTGTGAAGACAGCAGGAGAGAGGGAGGTGTAAGGGCGTTTGCAGGTCTGGTGGAGGAAACAGAGGGGTATGGAGAGGTAAGGGCGCACTGTGGAGGAAGTGGGTGGAGCCAGGGGGAAGTGACCTCCAACAAATATTTGAGCACCTGGACTTCATATTTTACAAATTAAGCACTGCACAAAAGGTGATTGGTAGTACTCCAACCCATCATTCATTTGCTCACCATGCCACTTCAGTTTGGACCCAGTTAGGAAAGTGTCAGGGAAGTTCCTTAATGTAAGTGAAGTTATTTTTTATTCTCTTTTTTTGTTAAAGGGAACGAAGTGTTATATTGTTTGTTTTGTATGTGTGTGAGTGCCCGAATTGTGTATGTTGTTTGGGGTCACTTTACACTTTGTAGCTCAGTCACAGAATAGTTTATTTTTATTCCAGTGTGCAGATCAAAAACACACCATACTTTGATCCTACAGTACCATCATTAAGGCATTAAAACAATACAATCCCAAAATTCTCAAAACAGAAAGTCTGATGTACAGTGTGTATCAGAATACATGGTGACCTAAGTTATATAGTATCTAGTGTTCCTTGTGAGCTCAACTTGGTCGTCGAGAGGTTACTGACTTAAAAAGTACTAAAAATGGTATTGAGTACATGTAGATTCAAAGAAGCTGTGTGACATGTCCTGTGACCAAGAGAGATCAAGAGTGGGTGGAGAAAATGTTTCGTGGGAAAGGTGTAAAAGTTACATAAACAAAATGCATACATGATCGGACTGAGGTAAAGTCATAAGGATATCCACTAGATCATAAAGGATGGATTGGTCCATAAATACCAAATGACTTGACACTTACTGGAGAGCATCATCACTCTTCACAATAAAATAACAGCTGGGGCGTTGCTCCTTATTTCATAAACCTTCGCTAAATCCTAGGAGGACATCTGTCAAGAAACTTGCTCCGTTGGCCGAACCTTTCAACTGCTCTAATAAGATGAGGCACTCTAAATTGACGGTTGAGTCCAGCAAGGAGACCTGCCAAAAATAGAAGGGATTATCTATGTTCCCTTTCTTGAAGCTGCTACTATTATAGAAATGTTCCTGGAATCTGGGAGTTTTATGATCCACAAATGGAATCAAAATCTTCATCAACAGCGGTCCCTACAACTCTCGGTTGCATTTCAATATGTCCATCAACACCCCCTCGGGGCAGGTTTACTGTCGGATGTTTGTTTGTAGCCCTCAGTCTATAAGGGTCATCTTCCCTTGTGATGAAGACAGAACTGAGAGGCCCAAACAAACTGCTATAATGTGCATCAAGGTGAGACTTAAGAGTTGAGCCATATGCATTGTTTGCCATAGGGTGGTAGATATAGCTGGCTCCTGGGGAAATACAACTTTTAACTAATTTGTCCCAAAACACTTTTTTCAGCTCTAACCGTTTCGCCTTGGCATTTCATTTATATGACAAATCGTTTTGGGTGAATTTCCTTTCTGTCACGTGGGGTAGCTTTTAAAATAAGCCATCCTTTTTTCCATTACCAATTAGACTATGCAGTGCAGGTTAGATAATACATTGCTGCTTATTTCCGAAAGGGCTTATGTGACTAGAGTATAGTCAGTTTCAATATAGAGGCAGAGTAAAACTGAATGAAGAGAGACACTTACTACTTAGAGGTCACCTACTGTGACTGCAACATCCTCAGGTTATTCAAATCTGTTTAAACTCAAGGGTTGGCCACCACACCAAGAAAGGATATGTTTGCCCCAGGTGAGCAAATGTTTAACCACTGCGGTAGTTGGTCCATATCTGCTCCAATTAATTTAATATCTCCCATATACTAATTCACCACTAATTCTCTTTGGGTTCCGAAGTAGTATGCTACTGGCCGAAAAGCTCTTCGACGCCTCTTCAAGGGTAGTAAGCACTATATAGATACAATTCCAATAAAATATAATATTAACAGATTGCCTGACCTTGAAGACAGGAAAATCTGAGCTCTCGGTTCGGAAACAGCCATCAGTATAGTCTAAATCGTGCACCGATAAAAAAAAGAAATCATGCAGCACATGCCACCATTTATGACCCTGGCTATGAGTTATGGGATGAAAGTGTCTTGAATCCCCTGACCGCTTCTGGCCTACAATCCAGACCATTGATTCCAACGGAGGCCCACCTTTAGCATGACAGCTATCAGTCAAGAATTAAAGAAAATTTGGGAGACATGTTGTTCCTAAAATAACTGCTGTAATAATTGATAAACAATAAAATTATCCCGTTAGAAAACGCTAGCTCTGCTGCTTGACAGTTTTTTCATATCATGAAACAATGGGATAATGTATTCTGCACTTGGCAGGTACCGTTGGCACTTGATGACAAGCTGCTGACTGGTTTCACGGAATTCTGGGAAAATAAAGTATTGTCTTCAGTGGTGGCTGGTGACATTTGAAAGTGGTCGGGCATAAAAGATCGGAATGAGTGCCCTGTAGTGAGCGAACAACAAGCCTGACCATCATAAGGGTGGTTCTGGAAGGTGGGTACTCCCCTCCCGGGTAAATTTTGAAAAAAGAGTTGGCAAATGGTGCATGTTCAAACACATTTGAGAAAGCTAGAAAGTTAATAAAGCAATTGTGAAAGTGTAGTTATGACATCAATAAAGAGATTATAAATGATAATGGCGTAGTTAGCTGCTTATTCAGTATAATCAGAGAACTTCATAACAGACTTTGAAAACTATTAACCAACTTAGAGGTTCTCATTTTATCAGTTTCAGAAGGATGAAAGGCTGTGTTAACCTGTGGAGATTTGAACATGCAGCGACTATGGTACGCTTGGGATCTGTTAAATGGACGCACTAGTCCACTGAGATATTTTAATAGCTTGTGTGCTACAATGTCCGTCACTGTACACTTTCCTATTGTAAATCAATGTCTGCTTTATGCTTGTCTTATGTACTTCAAAGTCCACTGCACACTTTCCTATTGTAAATCAATATCCACTCTATGCTTGTCTTATGTACTTTACATCCCCTGAACACTTTTCTCTTGTACATCAATGTCCACTTTGTGCTTTCCTTATGTACTTCAATGCTCACTACACACTTACTCTTGTACATCAGTGTCCACTTTGGGCTTTCCTTACGTACTTCAATGCGTACTGCACACTTTGCTTTTGTGCATCAATGGCCACTCTATGCTTATCTTTACACACCAATGTCGATTGCAATTTTTTATCTCTTACATCACTATCCACTCTATGCTTGCCTTATGCACCTCATTACCGACTCTACCTGTGACCGCTGTAACGCTATTTGCAGGTGTGTGTTGGTAGTGCCCCAGAAATGTTATTACTGTAGCATAAAATGCCTGCTTTATTCTTGCATTCAGACAGAACTATGGTCTTTCACGGAGAGGATACACGTCAGTCTTGTGCCAGTAACATTAAAAGACACCCGACATATGCCTTGTGGCAGGTTACTTTTCTAGGCAAAGAACGCATTCTCACTGCTCCCATATCTGAGGATTGACCGCTGCAGGCATGTCACGTAGCCACCAACAGCAAAGAACCATGGGATTGTGTCACCAATCCAGTGACTGTGATGATAACACACACATCAAAGCACATCATTTTACCAGTGAAAACTAAGACGTTTGCATTATTGAGTGAAATGGTTTTGCTTTTAATATTCACTTGAGGCGCCGCATCACAAGCAGTTTGCTCCGACGGTACGTAAATATCTTGGCTTGACTGTCATATCACATAAATAGATTTAAATCTGCAGTATCCTGATTAGTTGACACTATAATCAACTAACTATTTTCTGTAGAATTACACACCACAGATGAGCTAGTGAAATACAAACACTGCCATGGTAGACCTCAGCTGCTGCCAGGGCAGGACGGGGAACTTGAGACTTCAAAAAGGAGACAGCGGGGAGAAGTAGAGGGGACTTAGCTGCTTCTCGGCCTCACGTGGAGTTATTTGCTGTGCAGTGCACAGTCGCGGCTCGCAATACTCGGGGGGGGGGTTGCGTGAGGGTGGGGGCCGGGGGTGGTTTAAAAATGAAGTTTAAAAAAAACCCGTAAACTTACCTGACCAGGCGGGTCCGCACCGCCTCTGCTTTCTGCTCCTGGGCCGGGGTCCGGTACATTGGTGCCTTCCACGTCTTCAGCGTGAGTGGCTGGCAACCCCTCTAGGCCAATCCAGACGCTGCTCCAGCAGCGCCAGGATTGGCTGAGGGCAGGGATACTCCCTGCCCATTAGAAGACCGGGGGCTGTGCATGAAGCAACCCTCGGTCTCTTAAGGGGAAGGCTAGTGCGCATGTTCGGGCTGATCGTAAAAAATGATCAGCCCAAAAACGAACATGCGCACTATTGCACTGTCACTCAACCCTGAGAGTGCTGCCGCAGCCTCACCCCCTTCAGCGTCCGTGTTCTACTTCTGACGCTAATTCCAATCAGGAGTCCTGATTCATGCAATTAGCATCAGAAGTAGAACGATTTATGCCGTGGCATTAGTGGGGCAACGCCCCAACGCCCCCAATGGACGCACCGCCACTGGTCTGCTTATCTCTGAAAAGTGTCCCCTTTCTAAACCATACATAGGAAGTTCAGAGGGATACAAAACCACGAATTCTCCACGAATCACGTTGCAGCTGTGACATACACATAAGCATTTCTCTCCTCTACGTTTTTGTCCCATTGCCAGTTGCAGCTTGTACCTTTACAAGTGATTACCATTTTGTTTTGCAGCAGTATCATTCATATTTAGGTCAAACCTCCTTTTGTTGGACTACACTTTTATTTTTGGGTCACAGCTGCAAAAGCAGTTTCAAGCCATGGTTGTGTGTAGTGCACAAGATTTTCTCAAACTACGTCTCCCTGTTTTCCTTTGGCAACCTAGGTTCGACATTGGTGTGACTCCCCACTCTCTAACCCCACTTTCATCATTACCTAATGTTGGGCCCTATTTACTAAACCTTTTGGCATGGACCGGACGTCATGCCCCTTGGAACTCCTGGCTCTGCCTTTGCGACCCCTGGTCTCAGAGGTGGTACAATCAGTGCCAAGAACACAGGGGTGTCTCCAATTATGGGAGTCAGGCTCTAACCTCGTTTTCTGCTTATTTTTATTACATTAATAGTGAATATTCGTTTTATTATTCACTATTAGTGTAATAACAAAGTGGAGCAGCAAGATCTGGACCTTCACTGGCATCTTAGATGAGAAAAATAAAATGGTTTTACTGTATGTAGTCTGTGTGCATGTGGGCGAGAGTGAGTATGGGTGAGAGCAGGTATATGTGTAAGCATTTATGTTTGTATGTGGTATGTGAGTGTCAAAATGAGTGAGTATAGGTGAATCAGAGTAAGAGTAAGAGAGCGTGAATGAGTGATTCAGGGTGAAAGTGAGTGCACAAGAGTAGGTGAAAATGAATGAGTGCAAGTCAGTGCTAATGATAGAATGAGTGTGAATGATGTAATGTAAGTGAGCATGTGTTGTTATGCTGGCAGGTCCGCTGTTGAACCTGGCATGCTTCTTGGCTTATAGAAGCACCCTTGACAAAATGTTGGTACTGGAATTCTGGAGGCAATACTTGCATATGAGATACCCTTGACCCAATGCTTTAGCTGGGACTCTGTAGGTAGATTTTGGCATGGAGCACTCATGAACAAATGCCAGCGCTGGCCTTCTGGAGGGAATTCTTGGCTTAGTTGGCACCTGTGGCCAACTGCTTTTGATGGCACATTGACATAAATTCTTGGCATATGGGAAAACAACTGTGGCAAGGTTATGGGGCCATCCATGACAAAATGTGATCCTTGACATCCTAGACATAACCTTTGACATATGAGACGATCATAGTTCAAGAAAATCACTAGTAGCAAAATTCAGGCACTGGCACATTGTATATAATGTTTGGGCAAAAAGATCCACCATGGCAAAATGCTAGTCCTAGTAGTGGAGGTCATTTTTGACATAAGGGTCCCCCGTAGGACATTTAAAAAACATAATTGGGTGAACTCATGGGGACTGTCAGATATCAGTAGCTTAGCACACCATGAAGGGACTTGAATATTTAGTGACTGTTTTTTTAGAGCCTATGGATTTTTAGCAGTTTTATGTGAAAATTGTGCATTAAAATGAACTAGTAAAGCCCTTTTTTTCAAAATGTTCTCAGGGAAGAGAAACCCCCACCCATTATTCCCCCATAGAAGAAAATATAAAATATTAATTATACAATTATGTAACTTCAGCAATGTTCATTATTGTGATGTTATCAGGATTACCAGTGGTGATAAGCGCTCTATAAGAACCATATAACATAACATAACATGTGACATCACTACTTGGGATGATGCAGGGTCAAAGGTCATATGATGTTACTTCTGGGACATCATTAAGGTCAAAGAGTATATGATGTCACTTCCACTGCCCAAGGCATTTTGGTGAATCCTGCCACGCTACCCCATGCCTTTTGGCAGCTGCAAAGCCTGCGATTTGCAAAATCAGAGGGTTTGCCACCATAAGAAAGCAAGTATCATTGTAGAAAGGATACTTTGAGAGTAGGCACTTACTTTTTTGACTTGCAATTGATTGATTGCTTTTCGGTTAGAGGAGGGGAGGCGAATGGGGTGTAACCCTACTCCTACAGACTCACATTACAATGCATCAATGGCTGAGACTGCAATTGTTGTCACAAACCATTGATCGTATATCAAACTAAAGAGGGTGATATCCCAGTCTAAAGTGGAAACTGTCCGCTCGGGACAGCTTTCACAAAGTGAATATGTTCGTTTGGTATTGGGGGGAGTAGACAGTGATGCTAACTTTTATAATGGAAATCAGGCACTGTTCCTTTAAGAGGCAGTGGGAAATTTCAGTTGCAGAGCAAAATGAAGTTGTGGCCTCAAAGCAGTTGATGTGCAAAACCATTGACTGCTGTGCAACCCATCCTTAGTCCATTGTGACCTTAACGGACTATGGTTTAAAAATGATCACTAGTTCCCTTGCCAGAGACCCCACCTAGCTTCTTGAAAACCACACCCTTTAGGTCTGGAAAAACTCTAGTCAACGCACGGATACTGTCATAGACTAGGATTACACTCAGGAATAAGTGTAGAGACCTGCTTTACAAAAATGTCAAATGGAGTGAAAAAAGTGATCTGGGTTCACTTAAATATTTACTATGAAGCAGATGTCTCAAAACACATAAATTCATGCTGATAAGAATTTGCAATGTCAGTGGAACTCGACAATTGCCTTTTCATTACTCCAGCCAGTCCCATTACTGACTTGAACATTGTTAACTGCACTCAAGCTATGATACGAGATGGTGGCGTGTATTAGATTTCTTTTCTAGCACATTTTAACCATTAAAAAGCGTTGTGACATATTTAGGAGCTGGCAAAAATAATCTGTAGTAGTGCTGCCTTTCGAAGTGTTCTGTTCTCCCAACAGGAGCCTGGGTTTAAATGTTTTTCCAAATGTACACAGATTCGAATCCCAGAGATTCTGTTGCACACTACCTCCCCGCAAAAGCACAATACTAACTTACTAAGCATGGCTTCTTTTGGTATTCCATACCCACTGCACTTGGCTTGGGTCAGGTTATGCAAAGAAGGCTAGCTGAAATGCTAACAAATCAGTTTGTATGCAATGCTGAAAGGCCATCAGCGGCAAGCGATGGGGTGAACCATTCATAGATTGAATTATTGTAGGTACAGGGTTCTACTGATCTGTGAAGTAGGGCATTTCGCCAGAGTAGGGGAGAGGTGTGTATTTCCAAAATGGCAGAAAGGGCTGCTGTTCAGCCACTCTGGCACCTGGGGCTGGCTCCCACTGTTTTGCCCAACGATTACATTAGTGACCTAGCACTCATTTGGTTATGAAGGAAAGCCCCACCGATACAGCTTGCCCTCTTGCTGTTGATATACCTTGAATGTATCAAATAGCAATAGACAATTACCTTCATGATGAAGGTCGGGGTGTTCTGTCTTAACATTGATAGCCATAATTGATTCAATTTGGGTGTTTGAATCGCACACATACATTATACATACAACTTTCTTCATGGCAACTGTTAGACCTTTCAGCTTTGGGGTGGTTTTCTCCAAAACGTTTTGCCTTCCTCCTCCATTTTGCTGATCTCGTTTTTGCTGGCCATTAGAGTCTGTGCACTTTACCACTGCTACCCAGTGCTAAAGTGCTTGTGCTCCCTCCTTAAACATTGGCTTACACCAAATTGGCATATTTAATTTACTTGTAAGTCCCTAATAAAGTGGTACTACATGTACCCAGGGTCTGAAATGCTACTAGTTCGCCCACAGCACTTATTGTGCCACCCACTTAAATAGCCCTTTAAATATGCCATTGCAGCCTGTGTGTGCAGTTTTAAACTGCCACGTCGGCCTGGCGAAATAAACCTTTTGGCAGGCCCACACCTTTATTTTTAATACTTAAAAGTCACCCGTAGGGTAGGCCCTGGACAGTTCAGAGGGCAGGATGTAGTACATTTAACAAGTTAGACATGCGCTATTATGTTTTACATGTCCTGGAAGTTAGAAACTCTTAGATTCGATTTTCACTATTGCAAGGCATACCTCTCCCACAGGATAACATTGGAAATACTTTATTGCATTTAATAAGTTGTAACTTCCAAATGGGAACAGGTAACCATGTTTGGTGTCTTTGGAATTGTGATGAAAAAGCCTCTCTCATTGTAAAATCCGGTTTTAAATTACAATTTAGAAAATACCACTTTAAGAAAGTTTTTATACAAACAAAATATCTAGTCGCCTTGTTTGTTAATAGTTAAAAAATAAACGAACCAATGTTTATAATTCATTAGCCCACGTGATTTATTTCACTTTTCTTTGACTTATTCAGAAAAATGTTTTACATTTAAAGCATGTCATCATGAAGGGCGACACATAATTTTTGGACACACTTGAGAACAAAGTACAAACATACATTAAACACAGTTGTATTTACAAAAGTGACATATACAAACTTATTGACATATTGCTTTATAAGACATATTTGACCAGTCCTAACTAACATATGAAACACTAGGCGGAAACATTCACTTTCAAAATATGTATTATAACCTGCCTTAAAGTGTTGTAAAATGTAAAGTAGTAACAATACAAAATCTGTCCCAGACACACTGCAAATGCCTTTTCCCAGGAGCAGGGGTCAACGCGTTTCGAACACCGAGTCTTTTTAGGGGTTCTCTTCAGGACCTGGACCTGGTCATATCGGCTGAAAATATATAAAAATGCACTGCGAATCATATGAGTATGTAGCAGTAGAACAGGAATTCTCAAGTCATTATATTGTAACACAATCATTTTTACTTATTTTCAGCCAATATGACCAGGTCCAGGTCCTGAAGAGAACCCCTAAAAAGACTCACAGGAGCTTTATTGTAGAATTCTATATGAGCTATGTGTAGAGCTTTGAATATGCATTAGTTCTCGGTAGGGAGTCGGTGTATGGATTTAATATGTTTTCTTACTAATTCCCTCAGTAGAAGATTCAGTACCGTTCTGAATGCAACATTTAGTACTACCTGCAGTCTATTCACAAGCTACTCAGGCAGTCCGAAATAGAGTGAGTTATCATAATCCAGGTGAGATATAATGACGGCCCGTAAAACAGTTTACTGGGATGAGAGTGGGGTGAAAGTGAGAATTTTATGTAGAGTGCATATTGTTGCAAAGCAAAGCATAAGGAAGGTACTTGAAAGATTTGCGGTGCAAAGGATAGATGGTCATCAAAGTGAATTTCAGGTTTCTAGTACACGCAGTGGGTTTCAGGGGTCTCTTCAAGAGCTGCCTGCCACCAAGCCGAAGACCAGATGAGAGTAGGTACCAAATTATAGTATTTCAGTTTTGTCACAGTTTAGCTTGATGCAGAAAATAATAATTTTAAAAAAATTGAAAAAACAAACCAGCTGGTCATGCCACTAGCCGCAGCCTCACCAACTGCCTCTCCTCGTCGCAGGGGAAGGAAGCACCCAGGCTCCCTGGCTGGTGGGGAACATGCAAAGTGCGCATGAATATTTGGCCGGCCCAAGACGGCTGGGTAAACATTCATGCATACTTTGAGAGGGCAAACCACTCCTCCCCTGGCCCCTGCTCCGGCCAGCCCCAGCCCTTCTAGCACCTAGGAACGGAAAAATAAAATGATAAGAATGTTTGTTATTATCATTTTATTTTTCCCCTGTACTGCTCTTAAAGCAGTGTGGCGACACTCCTCCGCCTTAGTGGAGGAGCCACCCCTGCAAGATCCTCTGGATCTGAAGTGGTTTTTTTTAAGAGTGGCAAAATGGAGGTGTGTTTCCAAATTGAGGGAGCTGGGCTTGTGGTTGATAATAAATGTCAGAATCAGATTTTTCAATGAATTTTATTCAGTACCATTTTTGTTTATTCCCTTAGGCAAATATAAATACAATACAAATAGGAAAACAATGTTATATCATATTTATTATACCTAACTACATTTAAAATATGCCAATGTAGAAACAAATCCCAGCTTATAGAGTCCACTCTATGATAGAAGAAAATCAATAAGCAACTCCCCAAGAATAGTGAGTCCCCACTTAAGTTACAGTTCATTCTACATTACATGAATTGAAGTGCCCGGATCTTCTATCTCACCACATCTTGCCAAACATTTTCAATGGCTGGATCTCAGCCTCCTAAAATTGACAATTATAAATATCAAACATGTCCTCTAACCAACTGGAAGCCTCTATAGGTTTCACATTTTTCCAAGTTTGGGCAATTATCAAATGTGCAACTAAAATTGCTATAAAAAACAAAAGAATCATTGACCTGGTAGTTAAACCCCCATCATCACCAATACAGAATCTGGTTTAAATTGGAATTTAGTAATGGCAATAATTCAAAAGAACACCGTGTTCTAATAGTTAGTTAAGCAAGGATACATAGCAAACGTGTACCCTATCTGCATTATTCGAACCACACCTAGTGTATTTGTGATGAAAGGATTTATCCCATTTATGAAGTTTCTCAGGAGTAATATAAAAATTGAAGATGTTTCGATACTGCTGAAGCCAATATTTCACTATGGTTGTTGACCTCTAGCTCAGTATAGTACAGCGACAGACAATAATTTAAGGTAATTCTTACCAAGCAAGTTAGACCATTTGTGTGTCCACATGTCTTGTGGGGGCTCCATAAAAATGGTTTAATAGCACAATATTTTGCATCGAGCCTTGCTTAGTATGGCATTAAATATATTTGGCAGCACATCATCAACTAACCTGTAAATATCTAAAGAAGTCTCTATTACTGATCCCAAATTCCTCATATAATCGTTGAAGCAATTTTATTATTCCATGCGAGAAAAGTTGGTGAACAAGCTTAATTTGAGACCATGGAAACTCCCTAGGTATTTGGATTTGATTAGAGTTAAGTTGCTCCATAGTAGAATACCAATTAATTTGTTGAATCTTCAATCTTTTCATAATATCTCACCAAGCCTTAACAACATCTCTAAGTTATGTGAATTTAATATGTTTAGGATGAGATTTGGGGACAGTGAATCGCAAGAGATAGTATTTGGGAAGATTATCCATGATTGCTTCTGTAAAAAGTGTCATAGAAATGTATCAGCTTAGCCCATCGGCCACAGAGTGCAGCCCACTAGTAATATTTGAAATTAGGCAGGACCCGTACCCCTCTATGCAGAGGAAGATATAAAAACCTATCTGCCCTTCTTGGGCTATAATATACCCATATAAAAGAAGTGATCACCCCATCTATTGTTTTAAAATAGTTATTAGGGAAGTATATGGGGAGAGGCCTGGACATATATACACATTTGGGGAGAATAATAATCTTAATAATATTGACCCACAGTAATAAAGAAGTAGGAAGTCTCTCCCAAATAGTCTGGAGCTTCCAAATTTCTTGATACTGTGCTTGATTGTTGGTGTTAAAGAGTTCTGCATAAGCTGGGGCGAGCCTCACCTCAAGTAACAAAGCGTTGTCACCTCATAAGCCTGGTTTGCGGTCTGAGAATTTACCGATCTGATTTCAGTTTTCTGGACAATCAGTTTAAATCCTGCTAAAGTACCAAAGTAACATGTCATATATTGAAGTGATGTTAAAGCATTTGCTGCTGTTGGTGTAACAACAATTAAGAGATCATCTGCATAAGACATACATTTAATGAACAATTGTGGAGTCTGGAACGGTTCAGCTGCAAGATTATTCTGAAGTAGTCAAATTAAATGCTCTATATATAGGCAATATAAGCACCGGGATAGGTGACCTAGTCGGGTGCCTCTAGTTATATGAAATTATGTGAACCTCTGTCCATTAGTTATTACTGCCTCCGGGTCGATGATAAATCATCTGTATCAATGCATATATTCTGTTGAGGATTCCAAGTTGTTTGATAACCTCCCATAAAAAGGAAAATCAACTCAGTTGAATGCCTTTTTGGCGTTGAGTGCACTTAACGATAGAGGGGAATGTGTGGTTGCTACCCAGTCGATTAATACTGCAGCCAAGTTAGTATGAGCTGTGTTATCTCGCCTAGGTATGAGGTCATGTGCCAAGGTGAAATACATTTCTCAATTTTAGAGTTGTCTGGTTGCAAAATTCTAATATGGATCTTATAACCCAAGCAGAGCAGCAAAATTGGGTGGTACAAGTCTAGTTGTTAAGGTGGTTTATCCTTCTTACAAAACTCTATAATATTAGGAGAGTTCCGTCATTCCAGGAGTTCCGTCATTCCTCCTTGCCATAAATTTTAAATGAATATATAAAATAAACAAAGTAGTGTAGAAGACAGATGCTGATATATTTCTACTGGTAGTGCACCTGGGCCAGTGGCTTTCCCTGCAGAGGCAGTTTTAATAGTGTGCTACATTTTTTGGGTTGCGATTGGAGTACTCAGATCTATCTGGTCCAGCTCAGACAGCAAAGGTAGGTTACAAGTGGTCAGTAGCCTAGTGATTTCCAGCAGAGTAATATCACAAGATTGTGTAGTTTATAACGACTGATAATATGACTGGAACTCCTTTTGAATACTCAGTTTACCTGAAACTAACAGGCCTTGAGCAGTAACTATTTCAGTTATACATAACTCTATATCCCCAGTCTTGAACTGAGCAGCCATGAAGGCCCCCTCCCCCCCGTCGGCTGATGGAACTCTGCAATACCAAGCTTGTTGGTCAGACTGAATTTACTTCAAATTAATCAGTATCTTACTTTTAGAGCCTACTAACTGTATCTCCTACCAAATTACTCATGCATTTTATCAGACCTTATAACTAAAGTTTGATGTTGTTGTTGTAGAACAATTAGTTTCCTCCGGGATTCCTGCTGGTCAGTCGTGTGTGCCTTCTTAACATGCACATTGTATTCTTTATTAAAACCTCTGATACTGGTCTTCATTGTGTCCCTGACCACTTGCATCATTGCCGCCTTTAGATTAAGATTAATAAACTCAGTCAGATGGTCCTTCAATGGGATAATCTAGAAGTGATCGTGGGGGAGGCACTTTGAAAATGTCCAAAATCTGCATTTTACACCCACCCATCAATGCTAATATCTACGGAGAGGGGGGAACGAGATCTGATACCCATATAGGGTGCTGTGTAATGGAAGATTGTCTTAATAAACCAGCATTAACTGAAAAATAATCAATTTAAGAGTATTGGTTATGAACCGGAAAAGAAGAGTATTTTCTAGTGGCTGGATTCCGCCATCTTCATGGATCCATGAACTTCAAGCTATGTTTAATTGCTGTAATCGCTTGTTGGACTTTTAACATCCTGCTGTGAGCTGTAGGATTGGTTGTATAAAGTTTCAATGACTGCATATACTTAAAATCCCCTTCTAGCATTTCTAGACGCGTTGTTTGCATATTATACTCCTAGCTTTGCTAGAAGCATAGTTTGTATACTATAAAAGTCTGGGTCATCCAAGTTAGGGTCATAGACTGAGCATACGTTAGTAACTGTATAATTGCATTTATCCACAAAGGCCACCTGAGTGCACCTCACTTGCTGAAACCAGGTATTAAGCAGTGATATAACTGTCCCGCTATGCGAGGAGTTGATGGAGCTGTCAAATATGTAGTTCTCACGTAGTAGTTTATACAGTGTTCTATCCTTGGCTGCAAACCTGCTCTCTTGCAAGGATGCTATCACGGGATGAAGAGTCCACAATTCATATTGAATCCATTTACGTTTAACATCAATATTCATCGCTTTTACATTAAAGGTGATTAACCTAATCTTGGAGCTACTCATGTAATTTGCCTCATCATAAAAATATTGAACTTCCGTATAAGGTTTTTAAAAAAGAAAAAGGTATTCTGTTTATTGATAACAGGGCATAGTAAGAGGCAGTTACAAATTGGTAGATTAATAATATTTTCTTGACACATTCCCAATTGCCATAGACATATCAACAAGCCAGTTAGTACCTTATAAGTAAAATGAAGTATTGCAAGCCGCCCATCCACCCAACTACCCCCCTCACTCAGAACCTTCATCTGATGCTGTCAACGGTGGAGTACAAATCTATCCCCTATATTTATTCCACGTGCCCCATGTTCTCTCCCATTTTCGGGGGCAGCCACGATGTACATATGTCACCTTCTCCACCACCATGGCCCCGTCCATGTCCTTGCACCAGTCATGAAGTGTGGGGGAGAGTCGTGATCCCCATAAACGGGCGATATTGCGTTTAGCAGAAATCATCCCAAGGGTCACCTAATCCTGTGATGCATGATTAAGATCGGTGGGTTCCCAAATATTTAATAAACACTGTTTGGGTTCTGGTGTAACCGAGACTCCACTTACTTGGGAAATGGTTCGCATTACCGCTACCCAGTAGGGTCCTATTTGTGTACATTGCCATATTGTGTGGTAGAATGTTCCCTCCTCCCCACATCCCCTCAGGCAAAGCGGATCTACGGTACTCCCTATTGCTGTGTAAGGTCATTCTGGTATAGTACGTGCGGTGTAATATCTTTAGCTGCACCAGTCTAAGTCGGGATGGTATTGCCACTTCACGAGGAGATGAAAGCGCCTCCTGCCAGTCTGTCTCTTCTAGGTCCCCCAGCATAAGGATTTTTTAAATGCATCTTTACCCTACCCATTGCCCCAATACCATCTACTCGATTCACCTCCCCAGCCATCCCTATCCTCTTCTGCTGCCCCGCAACCCATCCCACTGACAGATGAGTCCCGCCCCTACTAAGTGCCCTGGGTGTGATGATTTACATCCCCGATGAACAGCTGCAGACCCGCAGCCCATCTCTTTTTTAATGCCTTTAAGCTTGTTAAAAAAAATAGAAAAAGAAGGAGAGAGAGAAAAAAAGGAAAAGTGAAAAGAAGAAACTTCTCTTAACATATATCATAGTATAACTAGTGAGTCTAGAACTAAGATCGAGCCAAGTTACAAGTATACCTCTTGGTCTGATTCTGAGTCATAAATTGTCGTGCTTATTTGGGCTCAGAAAAATCACCCTTCAGCCTGCTACCCCAGCTGCTTGCCTATGCTGTGGTGATCAAACCTCGGTCTCGAGCTTGCTTCGGCAATTCAAGAAGCCGCAACCCAGGCCGTCTTTCCAGCATCAAAAACACAAGCCAGTAATTGCTAAACGATATCCTGTACTTTTCTTTCTGGGATTGAGCTGATTTCACTTCAATTATGCATTATTGAAATAAGTGCATAGTTGCTAGGGGAGCGAGCCGCGCAGGAGAGTTTCAGACGCTGAGGCTGCAAGTGTCGCTCTCAGCCACCATCTTATCGCTCAGTGCCATGTTTTTTTAAGTCAAGTCATCTCCCTTTTATTTTGGGCATCCTCGCTGAATTTAGAACTATTTCCCAAAGGTTTTTATTATGTTAGGTAAACCAAGCACATATATCTGCTAACTGGAATCCTCTGCTACATTTGTCTGGATGTACTGCCTACATCACAGTACTTGCTTTTCAAACAATAACGAGAACCCTTGGAAGCCATTTTGCTGCTTGATGGAGTTTATTCCTTCTTGAATGTTTGTTGGATTCTATGTCAGGACCAGAGGCGAGGATTATGCTTTACTTCTTTCACTTTATTACATAATTTCAACAGCAGCCATTTTATGATCAACCAAATAAAAAACTAACATTCCCAGAAACACTTGAGAACAACAATGGTATCAACAGCCAATCAGCTATAGACAGTCAAAATAAAGCTCCTCTTTCTTTGCTCCTCAGCAGCCACAGATAAGTCTCATGCTACCTGCTCTCTCTTCCGTTGTATATTGCACTGTTTACTTTGATGCCCTTGTTAACTTTGTGCCTGTTATTATTATTAGGTTTCTTGTATTGTATGCTGCAGGGCCGTGGGAGCGCTATCACGCTCTTTACGTGACCGCTGCTCCCTTTTGTGAACAGCAGGACCGCAAGCATGGTGCGGTCATCTGCCCGCTAGGTGGCCCTACAGGGCCCAACCCGATTGGCTTTTGCTCTCCGTGACACACATCTTTCAGCACCCCATAAGTGGTTTTGGAGACGTGCGCTGCTGGAGCTGTCTGATCCTTATTATGTAGCCTGGAGACTGACTTCCCATGTAGGGGTCTGTATGTTGATTTCTCCAATTGTATTGAATGGTGACGCTCTATGGGATCTATAATATCCCGATTTGATGCCCTGCGGGGTCTGTATTTTAATTAAGTGGCCATGCAGGCCATGGCGCGGATATGGTCCCAGGCTAATTCCCCAGCGGACTACAGTAGGGGAGTGTCCATGGGCTTAGACCCTTAAATCGTGAGGTCCCTGGTCTCCACAAATACACTGCTGGGCTACCCAGTGCCACATTAGGCTTGGGTATGACTCTCGGTACAAACATCATACAGATGTCAGAGAGCACTTATATGGAGGAGTAGGAGGAGGCCCTATCCTCCCTACCCTGGGATGACGAATTTTATGAGGCAGTAGACACCTAAATATACAGGCCAGTCTCTGAGGCTATGGCTCCCCAGGAACAATGCCTCTCATGGTAAATTCCAGAGGAATGTGCGAAGGCTCCCAAATCGGACCTCGCAGCTTTGGGGTCCCCCTGGGAAGGAAGTCCCTTCCCAGATTCCCTGGGGCCAGATCCTCTACCCCAGAAGAGAAAACGAGAAGTCTGGTGGATAACAATGCATTTGATCGCTTGAAGCGGGCTTTCCTGGCCCAATCTTAGGCAGACTCTCTGACTGTTTTTCAGGATATCCCCTGCCTGACTCACCAGGTAACCCAGACGGGGAGGACACCTCCTCTGACACAGTGGCAGACATGCTGGACCCCAACGATGTCATACAACCTAGATTCTCTGGAGGATAGGTGGCCAAATATGTGGCAGGATGATTGCACAAGCCCTGCTAAGCACCCGGCACCGTGTCATTTTGGCTGCATATTGTGTATTTAGAATACCTCATTGTATCGTGTAGCGCTGGGAAGGGGTTCCGTGTTTTAAGGGGCTTTTTTACGTATTTTATCATTGTCATTGCTGCTATAAATTTTTACCTGTGAATTGGAGTTTTGCTCTTTTTGCACACTTCTCTGCACTTCCTGCTGCTTGTTGTTCAGGGCCGCCCCGTTCCGCCACGGCTGACGTGCCGATTGAGCAGAGGGCGGACCCCGCAGCTTGCAGTGCTAGGCTTGCTCTACTAGACGTCCGCCGGAAGGCGTTATTTAAATCACCCATGGTGCGGGCGCGCAGCGGACGTGCCGCGCCTAAGGCAAGCCCGTCTGCACCCGTCCGCGCCCAGACCGCGCCTAGCGCCCAAATCTTTGGCCCTCAACTCGCACAAATCATCAGATATACCAGCAAAGAACTTTTGGCTTTTAATAGGCCATCTAGGGACACTTGTTGTATTATAGGTCCGGGGGTCGGCACGGTTAGTTGTGCCTGTAGCTTTGCTCGCCCTCTTCCGCAACCTATTTCGGCTCTGCAACTTTCCCGGTGCTCGGTGAGTGACATACCCCAGGAAAGACGTATGCTTCACGGTGGCCTTGTCAATGCCAGATCTCTGGGTAAGCATAGATATGAAATGGTTCATACTATTGAGAGTCTGGGATTAGACATTTTATTTATTACAGAAACATGGGCAGATTTGGCTTCAGATCCTGATTTTTTTACCGCTACTCCCGCTGGGTTTAGAGTAATCAGAGTGGATAGGTCAAACAAGCGAGGTGGTGGAGTAGCCATTATTTTTAGGGACCATCTTTTGGTCACCCACCATCCCGTGTCCATTTCTTCTTGTGAAGCTCTCTATTTTTCATTCACACTTAGCCCGAGAACGAAATTTAAGGGAATTCTTTTATATCGCCCTCCAGGAACTGAAAGTACGTTTTTAACCAATTTTGACACCCTGCTTGAACCGGCCCTTCTTAGTACGGATTTTACCATTCTGGGAGATTTTAACTTCCATTTGGAAGAGTCAGAAAATAAAGACACGAGGGGACTATTGGAGGCGCTAGGTGCATTAGGTCTCACTCAAATAGTGCAGTCACCCACTCATGTAGCAGGTCATACACTAGATGGTGTCTTTTCCTCAGTCCTTGGTGTCATTGTAGACAAAATTCTCCCGTTGTCATGGTCGGATAATCTACTTTTCAAGTTTAGCCTTCCCTATCTTAAAGCAGGGAAGACCAGCTGCACTAAACCGCCAGTCTCCACATATAAAATCTGGAATAAAGTGGATAAACTTCTTCTTCACACTCACTTGTTAACCTCCTGTCCTTCTTTCCAGGAACATGTCGACTTAGCCGTGACTAATTACACCAATTGGATTCAGGGGGCGGTTGATGCTACCGTGCCCATAAAAACTTTATCAGGCAATAGAGCTATCCCCTCCGCCCCTTGGTTCTCAGAAGCCCTTCGGAAGGAAAAACAGTTTTGCCGTTGCCTGGAACGGCGCTGGCGTCTACATTATGATGAGCCAGGAAAACTAGACTACAAATCAGCCTTATTGAAATACAAAAAACTCTTGATTTCAGAAAAGAAAAAATATTTTACACACCAGATAGAGTTAGCAGTTAATTCACCTAAGGAACTGTTTTCGGTGATTAATAAACTGGCTACGCCCAATCACACAGGGAGGAGGGCTAACCAGAAATTTTGTGATGCCACTGTAGATATTTTTAAATCTAACGTTTTAGAAATTTTTAAAGCTTTCAAGAATGATCCCGAGCCCTGTCCTCTGTCCCACTCTTGTGACATGGTCTCATATAGTCACATTTTTACCTTTTCTCCTGTATCTACTGAAGATGTAATAAAGCACTTAAATGAAATTAAGTCAGGTTCACCAATGGACCCTTGCCCTCCCACATTTTTGAAAGGCATGGCTGATTTGGTGAGTCCTAGGCTGGCAGAAATTTTCAATTTGATGTTTTCATTGGGTATTTTTCCGACCAGCTGGAAGGAGACCTCCATTTTTCCTTTATTAAAAAAACCCACGCTAGATGCCACTAATCCTTCCAACTACCGTCCGATCGCCAGAATACCTTTGCCTGGTAAGATAGTTGATAAAATTATGAACACTCAACTGTCGGGTTTTATTAACACAAATGGTCTGCTCGATCACTCCCAGTTCGGCTTCCATAAAGATCATAGTACTGAGACCGCACTTATTAAGGCAACAGAGGAGATCAGAGCAGTGATGGATGAAGGAGGCACAGCGGCTCTTGTGCTCCTCGATCTGTCCGCTGCGTTCGATACGGTTGATCATTCCCTTTTGCAGAGACGTCTGGAAATGGTGGGAGTAGGGGGAGCAGCTCGGGCATTATTGACCTCTTTTTTAACAGACCGGAAATCCACCGTATCCATGGACGGTTTTAACTCAGTCCCTTACGTTTTACCTTGTGGTGTTCCTCAGGGTAGTTCATTGAGCCCTTCGTTGTTTAATATCTACGTTTCTGAACTGGCCCCACTAATCCGGGAATTTGGGTTCAGCTTAACTACATATGCTGGCGATACCCAGATTGTTGTAGCAGCACATAAACGTCAAAACTCCCCGACTCTGCAGTTTCAAAGCTGCATGAGAACTATCAACAAATGGATGACAGCGCATTGCCTTAAACTTAATTCAGATAAAACGGAAGTTTTGATTTTCGGTAATTTGCAGCCCTCGTGGAGTAATTTGTGGTGGCCAGTAGAAATGGGCCTACCTCCTAACCCAGCGGCAAAAGTAAAAAACTTGGGTATGCTGATCGACAACAGATTGACATTTTGTCAACAAATCAATGCCATGGTCTCCGCGTCACATTTCCTTATAAAGAAAATAAGGAAGATTTTCCCGTATATCCCAGAAAATACCAGGAAAACAGTAGTCGCTGCACTCATTCAATCGAAGTTAGACTATTGTAACGGGCTCTATCTCAATGCTCAGAAGCAATGTTTGAATAATCTTCAGATGATCCAGAACTCGGCAGAACGTCTTTTGCTTAACATCCCCAGACACTGTCCAGTTTACAACGGTATCCGCAATTTGCACTGGCTCCCGGTGCTTCAGCGGATTAAATTCAAAACTCTGTGTATTGTGTACAAGGCCCTGCACCATATAGGTCCTTTATTTCTTCAGAAGCGTTTTACATGGTACCAACCGACCAGACACCTTCGGTCGATGGGGGCAAGATTACTGTTGACACCTAGGATCCGTACCGCCCATTGGGGAGGCCGTAGCTTCTCTTACGGTGCATCAAATGTGTGGAACACACTGCCTTTGGAACTTAGGGAAATGAGTTACCTGAATGGCTTCAGAAAACAACTAAAAACTTGGCTTTTTCAGTACTAGGTTCTAGCTTGTGCTGTCTTTTTGGTCCTAGCGCCAAGACACCTTCGGGTATATGTGCACTTTTACAAATCTTATTAACATTAACATTAACATTAACATTGGAGAAGGACTCTCGCAGCTACCTCCGGATGGAATGTCCTCACCCTTCTTTGGAGGGAAAGGTTGCCCTTACCCTGGACATTTACCCTAGGATGGCCACTTTCCTGACAAACGTTTAGAGACCCCAAGAAGGGAATCGAAATATCTTGGCGTCTTGCCAAGACAAACTACTGGCTGTTGTAGGCCCACTGACCAAAATGTTCGTTATGGCTGAGGAAGCCAAGTTGTCTGGGTCCCTAATATCTCCCAATTTGCTCTCCGGCTGGGTGCAGCGGGCAGTCATTTTTTGGGGAAACGCCAACTGTGTGCTATCCACAGAGGACCGCCCCTGGTTGATTAACAAGGTGGATACGAAGTTGGGAGACCTTGTGTTGCTTGGAAGTAGGGGCAGTGGCCCAGGGTGGTCTTTTTTGTGACCCTTTCATTAAGTTGTTGAGCAAGTTTGTGGTGACATTCACGTCCCTAGATAAGGCCCAAACTTACATTAAGAGGATCTTCAACCCTCAGGTTTTCCAAGGGGCCCGTAGTGACAGGGGTCACTCATCCTGCCGTTTCTCCTCTCAACTTCCCTCCAGGGGCAAAGGTTCCAAGAGCGGCTATTGACAGGACCAATCTTGCTTCGGGACGTTCTACCCCACCAGGGGCCTATGATTCCATGGCAGAGGAGGCTTAAAGGGACAAGCCATCCATCCTTCCACCAACAGTGAGTATTCGCCATTCTCCCCCCAAAAAAGTAGTTGTTTTCCACGTTTGGGTATCCATCACAATAGACCCAAAGGGCCCCAGATCGAGTTTTATGGTTCTCCCCACCAGGAACTACACCCGTGCCCAAACAATTTTTTTTCTTTTCAGGCTTGCAGACTCATAGACATGGAAGTCGAGGCCCTCTTACACAAAGGGGCCATTTGCCAGTTTGTGATCACCCCAACGGTTTTATCAGCAAACTGTTCTTGGTCAGAGGCCTGTCACCAATCTCCGGAAGTTTAACGAGTGGCTGGTTTACAGCCACTTCAAGATGGAAGGGGTTCATCTCCTCCGGGATGCCCTGTGACCTTCCAATGGATGGTGTGTCTAGACCGATAAGACGCTTACCTGACAAGCCTGATCTCCCCCCGACGGTTCCTCCAGTCTGTATGGCACTACCAGACATTTGAGTTCGCCACACTGCTGTTCTGGCTATCGTCTGTCCCTTCACAATGGTTTTCAAACCGGTTGTGGAACACCTGCGAATGCAGAGTATGTGGGTCATCATCTATTTAGACGAAATTCTTCTATTGGGTAAGTGCCTTAGGAAACTGTCCCATGAACAGCAGACACCGATGAGCCTCCTAGAAGGCTTGGGGTTTGTAACCAATGAGAAGTCACCACTCCTGTCTCCTTCTCAGACAACAACATTCCTGCTGCATTATCGGGCGTTGCAACGCCTCAAAGCACACCATTTGTGGAAAGGGCTACCTTAATTCCAGTTAGTACCCTTGTTGGACGAAGTGAAGGAGAAAATCATTTGGTGGCTTGCCCACATGGATGCCTGGAATGGTAGAGCGATCTTCGGTTCAAACCCAGACCTCGTCATAGAGTCCAACATCAGCAGGTTAGGCTGAGGCACGAGGTGTGGGGAACTCTCCATATGAGGAAACTGGTCTTAACAAGAACAGAGGTTACATATCAATTGTTTGAAGCTCATCGCCGGCTCCTTTGTCATTCGATTTTGGACCATGGACTGGATCTAATCCTGTGTCCTCTATAAGATGGATAATGTGTTGGCAGTGCGTTATACCAGTCATCTTGAAGGGACGAAATCCATAGCCCTGTCAGAACTGGCAAAGAACTTTTGGCAGTACTGCCTGGACCATCAAAAATCTGTCACAGCAGAGTATCTTCCCGGTCAGGCAAACCAAGTGGCGGACTGGCACCCTCAACATTTCCAAGATTTGCGCCTTTGGAAGCTGAATCCTCAGGTTTTCTCAATAATCTTGGACAGATGGGATCTGTTCTCAGTGGGCCTGTTTGCCTTCTGTATGGACCACCAGGTGATCAGGTTCTTTAGCTGGAGACTGGACCCGCAGGCAGTGGCAACAGATGCCTTTTTTCAAAATTGGAGTCAGGAAAGGGGTAACACGTTACCCCGTTCTCAATGATCACAAGGGTTTCAGCACATGTAAGTAAACAGCAAGCAGAGTCCTTGTAATGCCCTTTTAGAGGTCACAAGTTTGGTTTCCAGTTCTGATGGAACTTTCTTGGGATTTTCCATTCCTTCTCTCCTTATTCCAAACTCTTCTCCTGAACCCTATCAGATTCTGCACCGGATGGTGATTGAGGGTTCCTTGAACCTGATGGCACGGTGGATTACAGGGGATGCTGGAAAATCCCAGGACTTTCGAGACAGGCTGAGGGCAGACAGGATGATCAAACGTCATAGGTCAGCCTGGACAAGATGGATGGGTTGGTGTCTGCGACGAGGTGTGTATCTCATGCTTGCCGATTTAGTGCAAGTGTTACATTTTTTGTCCAGCCTGGCTTCAGATGGTCTAGCCTACCGTTCGAATAATGCCTTCCATTCTGCTATTTCTTCAAGACATTATCTGATTGACAGCACCCTGGTGGGGGAGCATCCTTTTGTATGCAAATTGCTATGTGGATTTCACCTCTCCCTTCCACTGGAACCTCGCTGTTCCACTCTTTGAGATGTTAATTAGTTCCTTAACTTATTTCTGTCTTGGTAACCTAGCAGGTTTTTGTCACAGAAAGAGCTTTCGGCAAAGCTGGCCATGCTTTTCTGGTGTCATGCCGAAGGGTCTTGGATGTGATGGCCCTCGATATTACAGGTAAAGTGTTTTCCCCACAAGAAGTCTCTTTCACAGTCAGTAGACAGACAAAGTCAAATACTAGGATTATCACCTATTCTGCTTTCTTTGATATCCCCAAGCTGTGTGTGGTACAGTGTCTGAAGGCCTATGAGGAGATGACTGAAGAATTTCATCTACTGGGCAAGCTACAACTCCTCATCGCACTGCGTAAACTGTATAAAGCGTTTTTCTCAACCACCATAGCATATTGGGTGCGATGTGTCATGCAGGAAGCTGGCGTAAGCGCCAGGCTGTTTGGGGCACACTCAGCGAAAAGAGCGACGGCTTCAAAGGGCCTGTAAGCCCCTTCAGAGGACTTTATGTGTGCGGTAGATTGGTCCTCAGATTCCACCTTTAAGAGATTCTACTTTAAGCCGGTGGCGGATTTGGCCCATTTGGGGGTGAGCAAGCTTTGAACTAGCATAATGCTCACGTCCTGTCCTGACTTAGAATGTAAAATGTCCTAGCTTTCGTAATGGTGTCAATTCTGTTAAGGACTCAGAGGCAAGAATTATCCCACCCAGCAAGGGATTTCGGCTGTGTTCCTCCCTCTCTTACCAGTAATCATTTTCTTATTCTGCTTAACTTCTATTGGCTGCATGCTCGTTCTATCTTAGTTGAAGTCCAAAGCTGACTGACATGTTTATGCCTGCTGCTGGTTGTTTTTATAGAGACAGTTATTTATTGGTCTCTCGTTAGGGGCTGATGATTCCAGACAGGATGCATAAGGAATGTTCAGTGGCGTAATTCACACCAAGGGGATGTTTCAACAGAGACCAAGGACTTTATATGGACTGCATATTGCTGATTGACTGTTGATAATGTTGTTCTCAAGTGTTTCTTGGAATGTAGGTTTTTTATTTGTTTGATCATAAAACAGCTGCTGCTTATGAAATTATGTAAGAAAGTAAAGGAAGTAAAGCATAATCCTCACATTCAAGCCCTTAATGTTCTTAACTTTCTGTTACAAGAGCTAGGAAATTTTACATTCTTGTTCAAGTAGGCAATTGGTGTCTGCTTTCTATTTTCTGTTGCTTGCGGTTGTGTAGTTCTCACTCTTTTGAGAATATGTTTCCTTTGCACGGGTTCTCCTATTGTATTCCGAAGTCAGTCTAGGTGTCAATTACCTTGTGGTTTCATTCATGATTTGCAAAGTCTTTTTTGCACAGTTGAATGGCCTTTTAATACTGTGAGGTCTTTTCCCACATGTAATCAGATACTTTTAATGTTAAGCCTGAAACAGACCCATAGTAAAGGAAGCAGTCTCATCCAGTGGAGCTCTGTGCCAGAATGTGATGGTGTCTAGCTGAGGTAAGAAACAGACCCAAGATAAAGAAAGCAGCCTCATCCAGTGGAGCTCTGTGCCAGAATGTGATGGTGTCTAGCTGAGGTAAGAAACAGACCCAAGGTAAAGAAAGCAGCCTCCTCCAGTGGAGCTCTGTGCCAGAATGTGATGGTGTCTAGCTCAGGTAAATCCATGCATGTGTGGTCTGTGCTTCCCCTGCCCTTTATCCCGCCCACGAAGCCACCCGTTCCACCCCCCACAATGCTATTCAGCTTCTGCTCCACCATTAAAGTGAGGCCTGATTCTAGTCTGCTCATTTACTTTCCTTAGGGCTAACACCGATGCGCCAGCACTCACCCCAGCCTCGCTTCAGTATGGAAGGCAGCTGGAGAGGAGGGCATGAGTCAACAGGGGGCTGTTAGCATCATTCAAAGGCACAAACACTTTCTCTCCAGATTTACTGGTACATGCCAAAATCCCAAGTGTCCAGAGGTAATGCTTTCAGAATTCAATTGTAACCAGAGTGCACGAACTGTATCAAAGTTTATTGCTACTAATCATATTGCATTTTAGCTTTTCATGATTACATATTCATGTTGCGAGGTTTTTGTTTCCATCTAATTTACTGATGTTAAATAAAAGCATCTTCCATCTTGGATTTAAAACAATATGCACAAGGAAGAACATTTGATTTTAAACTTATGTCAAGTTTTCTCCGCACTTTATGATGACTTTCTCCAGCTGACTGGGGTCTGCAGATGTCTAGGAGAGATGTTCTCAATATGTTCCTCTCTGCCACTTTTAACATTGATACTGGATGTTTGATGCATCTACTCTGGAGCATTGAATAAAATAAATTCTCACTCACACTCAATTTATCTCTCAGTTTTGGTAATCTCTTGCAGTGAACTTTGCCAAAATGCAGTGTTGGGCAAGAGTGACATGCCTGCATTACTAACAGAGCAAACACACTCCTTGGCTAACTTCAATCCTCGTGTGTCCTGCATTTCTCATTGATCAGTCAAACGTGAATCTAGTCAATAGTCTGCGCTCTACACACTATGACTGTTACTCTACCCTCTCTGCTGTTGCTTCTGGCCTACATGTGCAGATGTTGAATGGTAAGGCTCCAAACCTGGTTCGCTGATTCACTTTTTCCGCAGGAACTGGGAAATCAATGGTAGACTACAAGATAAGTTTTCAGTGTCAGCCAAACTTGAGGGTGTCATGGTTGGGCACATGGCCATCTTGGGTGTCAAGTAGGTATTAATGTGCTGCCTCCAGTTCCTTGGTCTGCATTGCTGGTTCCTTGGCAATATTAGGAGACAGGCTGCTCCTGGGTATTAATGATATTATTGCAGGGATCGTGAAACTCATCGAGGAGGCAGATGGATCACTTTTTCCTTTCTTAACTCAGAGTCGATGTGGCCTGTTCAGCTACATTCTGCAGTGGTAGGTCCCTCCATGTTGTACATAAGGCCTCTGGGATGTACATGACACACTAGCTGTCTACTGATATTACTGGGAAGTCTCAATCTCAGTTGACAGTTTGGAGCCCTCCTTGTCCTTTGCCAAGAAGTTGCAGATGGTTCCCTCTTCAATGATGCCTTTGCACTCTCGAATTTACAGACCTCATGGGTGACACTGACAGTCGCGGTGCTCGGTGAGGATGAGTCAATCAAACTTGATCATGTTAATATGTTTGCTTGGCTGATAAAGTGGTTGTATCCCTTAGGTTTGTGCCTGTGTCTGTGCTATCGCTTTTAGATTTTGAACTACTCTCTGGATATTCCCCACTGTATCTGTCTTATTCAATTGTCGTTTATTTTTCTTTACATGGGTCATCACAGTAACAAAACCATCACTTGGTATTGATCTGGTCTTACCGTCTTGAAGTTGCGATAATCTTGCAGTATCAGCAGGAAGTCTCCTAATACACATTTGTGCACATAACTAGTCTGCCATTATGTGACTTTCCATGTCAGGCATGGGGACAAGATTGCAGCTCCAATTTACATGGCTGCATGTGTATTTGTAGAATGTTTTCGAATATTTGTATGGTTCAATAGTAAGTTCAGCACCTGGACAGCCTTTGCATGTCGTGTGGTGAAATATGAAAGAAAAGGTTGGTAATATCTGTCACTCTACACCCACTCGCAATGGTGCCTGTTCCCTTCTCATCTAAATGCTTCATGGGGTAAACACTCAACTTGTCAGAGCCCGTTCAGAGGGCTAATGGGGCAAGCAGAGGATAATGAGGCCAACCGTTTGGGGTTGAGGCCTTTTACTCCTGATGTTCCGGGGCAGACCTACTGTGGATCCTGAGGAACTGGACCAGTACCCCTTCAGCACTTGACTCTCAGTGGTAGCGCGGGTCAAGTTGCCAAAGGCTTCTCAGCGGGGCAGGTAGCGACAGGACTGTGAACTCAAGCTCACAACTCAAAGTATGTTCTATAGCAGCAATAGATGATTGTCCAGCCAAATGTAGTATTTATGTACGAACACAAAGTGAAATACGGCATGCACATACAATACACACAGCACCCTGAGGTCAGGGTTGTTGTGTTCAAATGGCAGGCCCCTGGATCCCATTCCCCTCTTCCTAGAGGTAATGGTTATTCCCCTTTCACTATAGACAACATTCAAGTTAGGCCCCACTAGCAGTCCGAGTCTCAGAAGTCCCACTCTGACTCGGTTAGAAAAGTCAAAAGTGTTACAGACAAGTTTCCCTGGAGTTTTCCGGCCCTTCTATCAGTCTAACCTGTAGCTGCATGAATTGTCTGAGCAGAGTCCCTGAGAGTGTCTCTCTCATGGGCGCAGCAACTGCAAAGGCTGCCTTCGGTGAGTATCACACGTGTGGCTCTGCAGGGGCCACAGCTGGCTATCTTTGGCGCTCCTCCAATGCGATGGTAAGTTTCCTTTGTTCTTTGGTTTCCCCTACAGGTAGGGTGTGGGGGTGAATGTATTGGTTTCTGTTCCAATTCTCAGTCGGGGCTCTGGCCCACATGGGTCACCATGGTGGCGTCTCATTGTGATGATGACATCAACCAGGCTATGATCCTTATCTCTTTCATTGGCCCCCCTCTGGCACACAGGGTCACCACATTTGCTCTGCGCCTGGGTGACAGCCTGATCAGGACACCAGCAGGTCCTCTTCACAGACACTAACTTACACACCGCAGACACTCAACAGCCCGATCAGCAAAGCTACATTCATGGCGGCCCCCTCTGAAATATGGGGTTGCTGACTTACACACTGCACATGAGTGATGGCCTGATCAGCACGGTGGTGATGATTCCCGCAGCTAACTTCATGGTGGCACTTTATAGCATACAGGACCGCCCTCTCAAACCTGCAACCGGGCATGACTCGATTGTTGCAGCAGCCATCTCCTCACTACAGGTATCCTTTCAATCGGATCCCCCACTTGACTTCACTCCCTCCAGCACTCCCCTTTCTCACAAGGCTCACTGGTCTTGGCAAGCAAGCAGGTACTGGTTCCTTAGCCTCCCGACCTGGTCTTGCATAGATTCTCCTCTTCGCACATCCAGACTGGCTGCGTGACAATTTACCATTTTGGGTGCCTTGAGCTCCCCTTCTAATAATCCATTTCCAGACACCAAATGTGATCTGTAGTGTGAGTCTTTGAAGTTTGTGTTGGGGTTCTGCTTCCTTTTGAAGTGCCCTCTCCTCTGCCCTGCCCTTCCTCCAGGAAGCAGCCAGTCATAGAAGGAGCGACTCCAATTCTCACAGCACAGGCCACAGGAGTGACTAGAGGTTCACAGTTTGATATCAGCCACAGTGATATGTGTATCAAAAGTGTATCCCAGAGCCTGAGCCATAATCTTTACAATTCCCCTATCAGCCCCATCTCCTTCCTGAGATGTGCCCAGACCCCCTTCTAATGACATTTTCCCTGAATCTAAGAGCATCCTTTGAAATTTACTTGAGAGCTTGGCTCCCCCATCTCCAGTGTGTGCCCCCACTTAGCTTAAAGGAATGCAGCAATCCATAAATCTGTCTGGGAGATTCCTCTATCTCCATATACTCATGCATCCAGCCCTGGGTGGGTCTCCCAAAACAGAACCCAGAATACTCCATGTATTGTACCATTCACAGGCACACATACACCCAGTAGAAATGCAACCACATGCATGCTGCACATTGCTACATACTAACTTGATGCAGGCCATGGGTGAGTTAAGTAAACAGCAGTGGAACTTTACATGAGTGGGTATGTATGTCTCACTATAGTGACACAAGGCGTGTTCACTTCTACTGGGTACTTTACAGTTTGCTACCATCACATGTGCTGCTTAACTCCTTACAAAAGCAGTAGCCTTTTACCAGTATAAGGGAAGTGCTTTGAGAGGCCTCCTGGTCCAACAAGTTGGCAATCTGTGAGGCAGGCCTATGTAATGGCATACACACATGATCCATGCTCCCCCATGACATCATAAATCAGCACCAGGTGCTATCCACCACCATGCAAGTGACTTTTACATCCCAATACACCTCAAATATTGTAACAAAGAGAGAGGAAGGAAGATTACTGTGTGAACAATAAAAGCCTAAACTGGATGAAGGAGTTGCATTAAGGAGTTATTCCAAATATATACACAAAAAGATCTTTATTGCTAGGCCTAAAACCTGTTTCCACATGTTAGAAATGGGATTTTGGTCTGCTAGGGCATGTGCCAAAGTCGGGCAGAAACCACCACTTTAGTCAGGATGAGGGAGGTACACTCCTAAAATAACCCCTGCTCACCCCTTGGTAGCTTGGCACGAGCAGTCAGGCTTATGTTAGAGGCAGTGTGTAAAGCATTTGCACATAACCAACAGTAATACAGTGCAAGCACTACAAAAGGACACCACACCATTTTAGAAAAATATCCAATATTTTTATATACTTAAGACAAGACCAAAAATAATAAAAATCCACAATACAGTACTTAAAAATCTTCGGTTATCAAAACATGCTTGAAAAACAGTTCCTTGATGTCGATAGCTCCATCCGGGGCTACCAGGGCGTTGTGAACAAACAAATCCAAACAGTTCTGGCTAACTGGGGTGTCGCGGGCCAGCTACGGTGTCGGGAAGACCCGCAAACAGTACCTTTTAGAAATGCAGGGTGTTGACGACCTCTCGTTGAGCTTCCGAAAGCACGGTGTACGCAGGCGTCGGTTCCGGAGGTCGGTTCCAGAATCATCGGGGCCCTCGAAGTCACATGCGTTGCAGATAGAACTCCTCTCTGTTGAAGTCAGGAGTGCTGGCGTCAGGTGCTGCTGTGCAAAGTGCAGCAGTACAGAATGTGGTGCCCTCAGATCGCAGTGCGAGCACCGGCTCGGTGGCGGAATCAGATGGCGTCGTCGGTGAGACCAGGGTCGCGGTGTGAAGTGAATGCGGAGTTTGTCAAGGTGCTGGCAGGTCGCGGTGCAAGCAGTGGCGTCGTCATTGCTGAAGCGCTGTCGTCGGCTGATGAACTGGAGTCGATGGCGCTGGAGTCGGTTTGCCAGTGCTGCGGTGTGGGATGAGAGCGGTGCGTCATGTAACTTTACGAGCGGTGCCCTTGAACCACGGTGCAAGCAGCGGCGTCGATTTCGGCATGGAGCGGTGTCGACGGGGATACCAAGGCGTCGTCGTGAAGCGAGGCGGTGTGGAGTGCGGGGCACACAGGTCACGGTGCGAGCAGCGGTTCAGTGGCGCATCAGCAGGCATTGTCGGTGAGACCAGGGTCGCGGTGCGGCGTTGCGATGGTGCCCTCTGCGGTGCCTTCCGAATATGGAGTCAGCAGCGGCGTTGTAGACAGTGTCGGGTTGCTTTTTCTTCTGTTGCAGCACTAAACACACAGTACCCAGTGCTGAGGGCAGAAGACCTTGAAGTCTTTGCTGTTCCTGAGACTTCTTGAACAGGGGGCAAGATCTACCTCAAGTCCTTGGAGAAACTCACAAAAGTAGATTGCAGAAAGTTCAGTCCAGTCCTTTCACTACTCAAGACAGAAGCAGCCAGGCAGGCCAACACAGCATAGGCCCCAATATTTATATCCCAAAATCCTTTGATCTCTTAGGTAGAGAGTGTCTTTTGCCCAGCCAGAACCAGTTCTGCCTTCTCTAGTGTGACTTCCTGGCGGGAGGTGGAGACAGCATTGTCAGAGGCAGACCAGGCCCTTTGAGGTGCAAGGAAATCCCCTCCCCCTTCCCCCATTGCAGCCCAGGTCTACTCAGCCCTTTCCTGACCTACCTAGACTATCTGGAGCCACTCCTGCTCTCCAGCCTTCTGTCATTGAAAACCCAGGCAGGCAATCCACAGTCCAGCACAGGCACACGGGGTACCTGAGCAAGAAAATACCTACTTTCTAAAAGTGGTATTTTCAAACACAGAATGTAAAAATCACCTTCACTAAAAGATGCATCTTTAGATTCTGAGTTCAGGCATACTAAACTTTGTTTTCCTCCCTAATTCCCCAGGCCATGTTCATAAGATGTTATAAACAAACTCCCCATGTGTCCTATGGGGAACAGGTAACCTTGCAATAGTGAAAAACAAAATTGGCTGTAATTCACTATCAGGACATGCCACACACATCAGGGCATGTCCTACCTTTCACATACACTGGAGCCTGCCCACAGGGGTACCTTGGGCCTACCTTAGGGGTGGCTGACATGTAAGAAAAAGAGAAGGTTAAGGACTGTGCACTGGTCAAGTTGACATGGCAGTTACAAACTGCGTGCAGACTCTGCAAAGGCAGGTCTGAGTTACCTTTTCAGGGCTAGTCACGTGGGTGGCACAATCAGTGCTGCAGGCCTACTAGTAGCATTTAATATACAGGCCCTGGCACACTCAGTGCACTTTACTAGGGACTAACAAGGAAATCAAATATCCAATCATGGAAACACCAATCCAGAACACAATTTACAGAGAGCATATGCACTTTAGCGCTGATTAGCGTGGTAAACTGCCCAGAGTCCTAAAACCAGCACAAACAGGTCAGAAAAAAATAGGAGGAAGAAGCTAAATGTTTGGGGATAACCCTGCAAAAAGGGCCATTTCCAACACCATACTTGTAATTAATGCTCATAACAAGGGAAATACCCTAAGACAATAACCCATACAAACAAAACAATAACCAAACAGCAACCAAATATGTCAAAAGGTTTCACACAACAGGATCATCAATCAGAATCAAAATCAAGGGAGTTAATTGGATAAAATGTTTAAATGAGGTTTAATGACAGAAGGACAAACGTGGGTTAAATCTTAACAAATAGTCTAGCTGCTATTATGTTGCAAAATCTGGAAATGTTTACCCAACTGTGTGTTGGTTACAAATTTTCATTCGATAAATGAAAAAACAAAGTATCAAAATGTTAGCTATCACGGAGGCTAAAGGTAATCTGACTCCAACACAGGAAGTCTAGGAGGAGAACATTTAGGGTCTAACAGGCACATGCATCAAGCTAAATTGCATTTGCAAATTTTGCGAATCGTAAAAAAAAGCATGATTGCGACCGCAAATTGGCTACTCCCAAAGCATGAACCCAAATTTGCGAAAAACCATGAAATTCGCTAAAATAAGGAATTGCAAAATTTGCAAACACCAATTTAGCGATTCCTTATTTATGAACGTCCAAATAGCGAATACCAAATAGTGAATCGCAATTAAGGAGTATCAAACATATGCATGAAAAATCGCAAATAGCGATTTTAATGAAATTCGCAATTTTGCAAGTGAAATTTAAAGAAGATCACAATCAGGTGGTAACCATGAGTAAAAAAGCCCTACAGGTGCTAATCCTTAGAAAACTATTTAAACTGACCCAGGAGGCCTTAGAATCTTTAACAATGGCAGCGCTCTACATGATGCGAGGAGGATGAGGCTTCATGCAGCAACCCAGCGAAGAAGGAGAATACAGGAGCGCATTTTCAGAGTGCGCATTACATTGTTGGGCCAAACAGTTGATGAAATATACAACAAGTACAAGCTGAAAGGTGCCCTGATGCTTGATCTAATTGCTGAATTGGAACCCCTAATGCAGCGCCAGACTCGTAGGACCAATGCCATCCCCACTCATGGGCAGGTCCTATGTTGCCTGCACCTACTTGCATCAGGCAGTTTCCAGGGGGTAGTAGCTGTAGATGGAGGGGTGTGACAAAGCTCCCTTTCACGTTTCTTTAAATCTTTCCTGAACGCCATGATGACAAGGATCCACAACCACATTACCTTCCCCACAACCCCATTGGAATTGAATAAGACCAAACTGGACTTCTACCAGGTAGCCCGGTTTCCACATGTAATAGGTTGCATATTGTATGCATAGGTACATAGGTTGCACATTGTACGCATGTTGCCATTTGTCCACCAGCAGTGAATGAATACATTTTTAGGGACCGTAAATCGTATCATTGACTCAATATACAAGTATTCTGCAATGCTAACTATATCATAACAGACATTGTGGCCTAATACCCAGGAAGCAGACATGACTCCTATATATTTCGACACAGTGGCATACATACCCGTCTGCTCAGGGGTGATTGATTTTGGCGAAGGACATCTGCTTGGTAAACATATATAATGATTCCTCTCACACAATGGCCAAATGGCAATGCATAACTGTCACTAACCATTTGCTCACTACCCAGCGCATACACCATACCTCAACCCAGCCACTCCAAATGAGCAGATGTATAATGCAGCACACATCGCCACACGAAATGTCATTGAGCGCACCTTTTGGCTGATGAAAAGTCACTTTCGCCGCCTCCACAAGACTGGCGGAGCCTTGCAGTACCAGCCCGAGACATGCTGCAGAATTGTGGCTGCATGTGCCATGTTGCACAATATTGCTACCAGGAGAGGCATACCCATTGAACTGACCGACAGTGAGCCTGAGGAGGACAACCAGCAAGGGCCACAACTACGACCAGCACATGGGGCAAGCTCAGCAGAAGCGCAAAGGAGACGTGCAGAAATTACACAACATTATTTCTTAGGTGAGTAATGATGAAACACGACACAGCATGTTTGAACTATACTGTATTTACTTGCATTAAACCATGTTGTGTGCAAAGTAGCACAGTGAGTGCACGCAGGAAAAAAACCAATACCTCATTTTCAGACTTGGATCACAGTCACTAGTATGATATTGTCAATGGTTGCCTCACCATGGTTGAATTGCTCTGCCAAAGTCAGTTAATCTCTTCCTACCATGCGCTCCCAAACGCATTTCGCCAGCATCATCTCCATCCCTCATGGAGCTGAGGCTGGACGACTCCTCACTCCCCTCTTCCTCTGTCACATTGCTGCCCCCAGCAGTAGCAGCCTGGATTTGGTCCACGGCATTAGTTACCTGGACTAGTGCCCTGGCCACATTCCCACAACAATGGCTCCTTTCTAGCTGCATGGCCACGGACCGACGGGACAGCAGTGCAGTGTTGGTGCTGAGGCGGTTGTTAGACTTAGTGTAGCCTTCTAAGAGCATCATTAATTGGCAATACCTTCTTCTCTGTGTCGCCTGGCCCTCCTGCATCACCCTACGCGGCTCCTGCATGGCCGCATTGGACTGCCTGTTGAGTTCCACCACAGCTGTTGTGAGCTCTCTCACACAATCGGTCATAACTGCAATGTTGGTTGCCATTTTGCTGAGTTGTGCCTGCATTGACCTCATGTGTTTTGCCTGCGTGTCACATTCAGCATACTTTGTGTCTCATTAAATTACTATCTGTCACACAGTGTTCACGTGTTTTACTTTCTTATAGTATGTTTGCCTACCAACTTGCCTAACCTGCCTGTTACTCCCATAATGGATTTGGGTGTTGCAGGAAAATGTGGACTGGAGTTAGCATCTGTACACTAGAGCTAAACTGAGGTGATGTTCACATTTTGATCTGTCTCTTGAAATGGACACTTGCATGCATCTTACCTTGTGAAGTACTGGCCGCTCCGGATGTATCCAACTGGGTCACTCCCAGCACAGCTTCGGCTGGAGTGTGGACTCAGCTAGGTCCTCCTGGGGTGTATTTCCAGGCAGTGTTGCTGGTCCCCCTCTAGTCTTCTTAGCCTCCTTCAGCCTGTCCGCAATCCTCGCCTTGGCACGGCTGCGCAGGTCGTACCACCTTTTTTTCAGGTTGTCTATTGTGCGGTGGGTGACCCCCACTGCATTCACTTTATTCTGGATCCTGAGCCAGATTTTCCTCTTCTCTGCCTCCGGTACCTTGAGAGACAGTTTCCCAAAGAGCTTATTGTGGCTCCTCACAACCTCCTCTATGAGGTTTTCAATTTCTTTCTCACTGAATTTCAGTTTGCGTTTTCTGGTTGATGCACTCTCCCCTGGTGCTGATGAATCCATTATTCGACATGGACCGGTCTGCAATCCAAGAAGTTGGTTGTCCTGCTCTGCTCCTGCACTCAGCCTCCTCCTCTCACTCTCTCTGAGCACTAAATTAAGCATGGGCTGGATGACTTCCTGGTTGTGATGTCATCAGCAGCATGCATCAAAAGCGACGCGCTATTAGCGAGTTCGCTAAAGCGATTTTGCTAATTGCGAAATCGCTATTAGCGAACTCGCAAATATATATTTCTGTATTTACGTGTCGCTATTGTATAATCGCTATTTGCGATTGTGAATTTAAGCGATTCCCAAAATAAACACAACAACGGTCATGCATTGGAGATAGCGAATTCTAAATAGCGAATCTTTAAAATTCGCTATTAAGGATTCGCTATTTCTGACTTTGATGCATGTGCCCCTTTAGATATTAAAGCTGGATTGGTATCTAACAACTACAAATGTCTAAAAGGAGACAAGAGATAGCACAGCAGACGAAAGCCATCTGTTAACAAATTTCGAAGGAGGAATTAAGAGCTAAACTTGAGACAAAATATGATATTATTTTTTGTAATTGTCTATTCACATGATCGACAATTGACAAAACAAATGATATTTTTTATGCTTGCTCAGGTTCTAATAACATATGGCAGCAAAATGGTTACCGGTTATTCTGGGCAGTACCGGGCCTTAAACAGTGGTACTGGTGGAAGGATCACCACTAAGAAATGTTAGGACCTTGATCTTCCCATAGCATCAATTCACTTGGAAACCTCAGTTAGACTTGTGACCCATATGACCCCTTCCAAAAGGCCATCCTCAAAGACCACAAATTGTACCCATTGTCCGTAATGGTCTACCATCTTTTCTCTTCAGGGAAAAGACATTTTTCCCAGTGCATATACCATGATAACACGTGGGAAGCAAATATTTACATTGGGAACACAACAATACAAGAGATGACTTCCCACTGAAATGGTCTTTCAATTTTCCATCAATCACTCAAGTTTTTCGACTATGCTCTCCGCAACCTCTCTCATTCTAAAAAGTACTTCTGGCCAGTACTTTATATCTCCACATTCATCTGACCATGAAAGACCAATGTACTGGCTCAAATGCCTTTTGCTGAATTTAACTGAAGCGACAACATGTAGGTTATAGTCATATCCAAAGTATGAATCTTTTGAGTTTGGTGCAAGTGAGAAGCATAGCAACACATGGAATAATTCTACTTCATGAGGTAAAATTAAATCTAGCAGCCCAGTTGTGTGACACCAAAATAATTTTTTTTTGTCTTTAAACGTTATTCTGCTTTTATACCCGGGGCAGTACATCTTAAAGTATTCGGTTACAATGTTTGTTTCCGCATAGGCATTAGATTTCTCAATCACCATACAGTGGCACAATATATTCATATGAAGCATTACACTCATATGTAAAATAGTACAGTGCAGAACTTAGGTAAGCAATATTACCTTTCAAATTATCATATACATTAAGAGCAGACATCATCAAACAATATCTGCCCTTTTGGCCAAATAGGGTTGCAGTGGTGACCAAATATATTTTGGGCATGAAGCTTGTCGAAGCAGAGTGGCAGCAAAATACGGCTAGGTAGAAATATGTATGACAGACATGGTCAGCTGTGTAGTAAAGAATATCTGTGTATTCAAGTCATAGGAATATAAAGCCAAGTTTCGAGTGCAAGCAAGATGGACAAATAACATGCAAGACTTGAACATAGTTAGACCGGATGGCCCCTACTACACACACTCGGTCCTCGCTGCCCTGGCCACCTCTAAAATGGCTAGTCCTTCTGATTGCAAGCCCATTTCCACTCAGGCATTCCATATAATCTGCAGTGAAGCAGAGAGGGTCAGTGTAGTGTGTCCCCAGGAAATAGGCATCCTCAAGGTTAACTGGGGCCCCACAGTGTCCTCCGCCACATAGATGTGGGACTCCGAAACATCGAAAAGCGAACACTCGAACATTGGTGAAAAGTAGTTTAGAAAATGATGGTTAATATTGAAGTGGTGTCCATGAATGTCTCCGTAATGCAGAATTGGGAGGGTTGGAAGGAGGCATTTGTTTGGGGCATGACCCCATTTGAGGAAAGCTGTTCCTACTAATGGAGATTCTGTAGATGGGACTCTCAGTCTGTCACCATTGATACCCGGGCGGCCTTTGGCATGTGCAAGCTGTGCACCTGCACAGGGCCGCCAAACCCCAGGGGCCACCACGAGGAATCGGATACAATACATATTCGTGGCGGCCCCTGGCAGGGATTTGGCGGCCTCCGGCTTCCACTAACTTTCGAGGGCAGGCAGCAGAGAAGTAACAGGACTCTGTCTTTTCCTTCTCGCCCAGAGAAGACAAAGACAGTGTCCACTTCTGCTCTGCCGCTTCAGCTGCCCCCCCCACTCTTTCCTTCTTCCCTCTCTTTCTGTCTAGCAGGTCATCTCTTCCTGAAAACCGAGATTTCAAGACGGGGTTCTCACTCTCTTTCCACTCCTTTCTTTTATTTGCTCCCCTGTGAAATGGATCCAAAAAAGAAAAACACTTTTGCTGGAAATGTCGTATTTTAATTCCAAAGTGCAGCATCTGGAATAAAAGGTTAAAAATATGAAAAATAACTAAATAAAGTAAGACAGAGTGGTAGCAACCTGACCAGATTGATTTTATTCACACCCAAACACATTAGCGCCACTTTTACAGAGTTTTTTTTTTTTTTTTTAAAGCTTTATTTAGTTTCAAAAAAACAAAATAATACAAAGACAATGGCTGTATGGTCAATAAAGAATCGGTGCAAAGATACACTACGACATTCATGGCACAAACATCAATAATAGCAGGTAATAAAGGCATCCGCTCAGAGACCCCCTGCAGTCAGGTCACCCCACCCCTCTGCCCTAGTACCATCACACCATCCCCACATCCCAGGCCTGCACACCAGTCGCCATGACGACTCCAGCGGTCGCCCCGCACCCCTCCACCAGGTCGTGCTCGAGGAGAACAGCTGCCCAAGCGAACAACAAGGAGGATCCAATGTGTCTTATCTGCATACATCACCCCTCTATAGGCTCATCCTCGATGCTGTGTAAACTACCCCACTCCCGTAGGTATGATGCCGGAACTGGTGTGTGGCGGGGAAGAGCTCGGAAGGGTAGCTATATATGACTTATACGGACCCCAGATATCTTTGGGACGCGCCACCGTGGGAAGGAGACTGGAGTAGATCTCGCTATTGGTACTGCAGAAAGCCATGGAAGTAAGCCACGCACTCGCCGTGGGAGCCTCTCTAGCGCCCCATCGCTTCGCCACCTCACGCTTAGCAAGCAGGAGGCCCAAAGAGGCAAGCCGTCGGACAGACTTAGGGAAGTTTACCGTGTAGCCTAGTAACGCCACCTCAGGAGTGGGGACCAACGCAAGCCCCAGCATAGCGCCCAGGATCTCATGCACTTGTGTCCAGTATGATTGCAGCTTGGGGCATGTCCATGACAGATGAGCGAAATCAGCGTGTGGTGCAGCGCATTTCCAGCAAGCGTGAGGCCGTGTGGGATCAATGGCGTGGAGTCTATCAGGGGTCACATAGTAACGGCGAAGGAATTTGTAATGAAGGAGCTTATGGCGACTGTTGAGCGAGACCGTATTAGTAACCTTGCAACAGACCGTCCATTGCTCATCCGTGATGGGCCTACCCAAGTCCGTCTCCCAGGCCGCCCGCAGACGGTCATCTACAAAAGGAACCAGAGCCGCGCACGACTTATACAGTGTGGAAACCATGTGCGCGCCAGTGTCCTTATCAATAAGGAGGGTGAGAGGCTCAAAGGACTCCGGTTCGAGAGGGAATCCCGCGATGCTCGCCAGCGCCGCACAATAAAGCCGACGCAGGACAAACTTGTCCATGAACGAGGCCTCGCCGAAGCGCTCCTCCTCCGACGACGAAAATATATGCCCTCCAGGATATAGATCTCCGATCTTAACAAGATTGAACTTAGTGAGAGTACGTTGAACAATGAGCTCACCCGTACCGGGCAACAACCCAGGGTTAGGGAGCGGGAGCGAGGAAGAATAAAGAAGAGGCCGGGCCAAATAACGAGCCAGGCGACCCCAGGCCCAGCTGGTGGTGGACACCGTTTGGATATCCACTGGGCTCCGGGGAACCCCCTCAGGCAACACCGCCGACAGGCGACCCGGGAGAACGAAATCCGCCTCCGGCCGAAGAAACGGGATCCGCGCATCGGGATGATACCAGGCATAAGCGTGCGCACACTGGGCGACCAAATAGTAGAGATACATATCCGGGACGCCGAAGCCGCCCCTATCATGGGGGAGCGTGAGAGTCCTCCAGCTGATTCGGGGGTGTTTCCCACCCCAAACCAGCCGAATCAAATGGGCCCGCAGAGTGGAGAAGAAAGCCCTAGTAAGAGGAATCGGAATATTATTAAAAAGGTACAAAAACCTGGGTAGTACGATCATTTTTATAATGGCGATTCTGGCCGACATGGAGAGAGGAAGCCGCAGCCACCTCTCCACCTGCGTTTCCAGCCTGGTAATCGCGTGGCCATAATTGAGGCGTATAATTTCGTCCGTGTTGAGATGAATCTGCACGCCCAAGTATCGCACCGAGTCGGCGCACCACTCCAACGGGAACTCAAACTGCCACGGGGCCGTGCCACTAGTCAACGGAAAGATTATGGATTTGTGCCAGTTGATGCCCAATCCCGAGTGGGCACCGAAGCGTAGAATCTCCCGTATCAGGGGAGCCAGGTTAACCTGAGGCTCTCGGACATACAGTATTGTGTCGTCCGCATAGAGGGAAGCTAATAAGGGACCAGTCCGAAACTGGAGGCCCTATGTAGATGCCTCTCCTGAAAATGCCGAATTAAGGGGTCCATGGCCAAGATAAACAATAACGGAGAAAGCGGGCATCCCTGCCGTGTGCCTCTCGTAAGAGAGAAGGGGCGAGACAGCATGCCGTTGATGCGCAAGCGGGCTGTGGGGCGGCTATATAAAAGCCGCGTGGTGGCGAGGAAGTTCTCTGGCATGCCCATGCGTTGCATGACAGCCAGAAAGAAAGGCCATTCTAGCGAATCGAAGGCCTTTTCAGTGTCCAGAAGGATTGCCGCGGCCGGCGTGGCCGGATTGATTCTGTGGAGTACCGTGAACAGCGTCCGCAGATTGAAAGACGTAGAACGACGCGGGACAAAGCCCGATTGCATGGGCGATATGATGAATTCCATCAATTGAGACAGTCTGTTGGCCACAATTTTGGCCAGGATCTTGTAATCAAGGTTCAACAGAGAGAGGGGCCTATACGACCCACATAGCTGCGGGTCCTTGTTTGGTTTAGGGAGCAGAACTATAACCGCTTCGCTGAGGGTCGCCGGGAGGGACCCACGTTCCAGCGCCTCTGCGTATACTTCGATAAGCCGTGGCGCCAGGAGTTCCGAAAAGGCCTTGTAAAAATCCCCCGAGAAGCCATCAAGGCCGGGGGCGGTGGAACCACGAAGCACTTTGATCGCCCCCCGGACCTCCGCCACCGTTATGGGCTCAGCCATAAACTCCTGCATCCCCCTATCGAGGAATACGAGCGCGATTTCGGACAAATATGCCTCACGTGAAGTCGAGGAGTCGTCCAACTTAGTCTTGTAGAGGTCAGAGTAGTAGGCCAGGAATTCGTCCCTTATCTCGGCGGGCCCCGTGCGGAGCGAACCATCGGCGCCCCGCACCTCAACTATCAGAGATTTACTGTACGGCGGTCGCAGAGCCTGTGCCAGTGTGCGACCCGGCCTATCCCCCTCCCCGTATCTACGCACCGTCTGGTACTTCCCAAGGTACAAAATCTCTCTGTCCGCCGCGTCCCGAAAGTCAGCAAGGAGGCGGAGCCGCTCAGCAGACACGTCGCCAGCAGGCGCACGCCGCGCCGCGGCGTCAATCGCCTCCAACTGTGTCTCCAATTGCTTAATCGTAACGCGCAGCGCCTTCAGGACTCCGGCATGTTTAGCTATACAAATCCCCCGAATGTAGGCCTTGAACCCCTCCCAAAGCACGGCCCACGAGCCCACTGATCCGGTGTTAAGCGTGAAATAGTCCTCGATCGCCTCATAAATTTCATGAACAAATACGTCGTCCAGAAGCGCCCCCCCAGGGAATCGCCATTGCCGCTCAAAACCCTCCGACCGCGGGACGTCTAAGCACAGGGACACCGGGGAGTGATCCGAGTATGTTCTGGGAAAAGTCTGCATCGTTCGGAACCAGGGGGCCAGGCCCGGGGACAGGAGCCAGTAGTCAATCCTGGTCCAAGTGTTGTGTTGTCCTGAGAAGTGGGTGTAAGCAGTGTTGTGCGGGTTGCGCCTGCGCCAAATGTCCGTCAAAGAGAACTGGTGGCAAAGGTCAAGTAGTGCGCGCCGCGCTCTAGGCTTGGTGTGAGCAGACCCCGAAGTACTGTCCAAGCACTCGTCCATCAATAAATTGAAGTCGCCCCCAATTATGAGGCCTGCAGGCGCCAAAGTAGCAAGGTGGGAAGCAAGCTGCTGAAAAAATTCCGGGGAATCAGTGTTGGGAGCATACACACAGACCAGAACAACCGCATGACCCATCAACACCCCCTGTACTATACAGTAGCGCCCCTCCCCATCCCCAAGGAAAGATTGGCAGTGAAACGGGACTCTCTTATGGATCAGTACAGCAGTGCCCCTGGCGTAATTACTAAAGTTGGAGAAGTACCTATGAGCACCCCACGAAGCCGCAAAGCGTGAGTCGACCGAGGAGTGGAAATGCGTTTCTTGAATGAAAGCTATATCAACTCCATGTCGATTGAGATAATGTAGTATCTGTTTACATTTGCGCTGGTTGTTCAGCCCCCTAATGTTCCAAGACATGAGGGATAGGCCTAGGGGGGACTCATTCAGGCCCATGTGAGCCATCGGTGCCATGCAATCAGCCATGTGGGCATGGAAGCCATCGCGCCGCCGCGTATCTGCATAATTAACTCAATACCAGCCATGTCAAATAACTCAAACCAACCAAGCCCATCCCCCCTCCCCCCACCCAGCCATATCACGCAAACGTGAGGCAAACCCCATCCTGTGGAAGAAAAACAGAGCTCCAAATAACAACACCAAGTGAAAGCGACTAAGCAAAAAAAAAATAGCATTAGAGCCAACAGCATTCCCAGCGGTGTCAACCAAAGGGGTATGGCAACGACCCGCCACCCACCCAGCACTGCAAGTCAGTTGTATAACCAAGTGTTCCAAAGTTCCCTGTAGCAATCATTGAAACAAGTCCAAAGTTAGGCCGCAGGTACCGACTCAGCCGACCCCAGAGCCAGAAAACAGGTCCTGACTGGTCGCCAGCCCACTACGTGGGGGAGACCGTCGATCATCATCGTCCCCCGGTGGGTCCCCACGCCGCTTATATGTCCGACAGAACTCCTGCACCGCTGTAGGATTGTCGAAGATCCGAACTCGGCCCTCAATGTCCACCCGCAGCCGAGCAGGGTAGAGCATACCATATTTGAGGCCTAGGTTGCGGAGCGCCGCCTTAGCCCCCACGTATTTGCGTCGCGCCTCCTGGACCATGGCCGTGAAATCCGGGTAGAATGAAAGTCTCGAACCCTGCCAAGTAATCTCACCCTTCTCCCTAGCCAGCCGCAGAGCCGTGTCTCGATCTCGGAAGTTCATAATACGGGCCACCAGCGGGCGCGGTGGGAGCCCCGGGTTAGGTCGCGGGCCCAGGGAACGATGCGCCCTCTCATCCACAAAGCCAGGCGTGAAGGCTTCTCTCCCAAAAATGTCCGACATGAGCTGTTCCACAAACACATCTAGTCTGCCCGTAGCCGTGGACTCCGGAACCCCAGTAATGCGCACGTTATTGCGCCGACTGCGCGCTTCTAAGTCCTCGTTCTTGATGGCTACCTCCTTTAAGATTCGCTCCAGCCGATCTAGGCGTTTAGCTTCGTGCCCTGCGCCATCCTCCACCGCGGAGATCCGGGCCTCGGCCTCCACCAAGCGCTTGTCATGGGCCTGAATTTTAGCCCCCCATCGTTTCCAGCTTTTGATCCAGGGTATCAAAGCGCCCATCTAGGGCCCGGAACCCAGCACGCATCTCCTGTAGCCAGTCTGGGGACGAGGCCCGGGCCACCGAGACACCAGGCGGGCCCTCAGCAGGGGCCTGCATTTCTGGGCGATGGTCCGCCGGATGTTCGGGCAACTTTTCGAAGGGCAGCGTTTTCTGCTTTGGGTCCTTGCGACCCATGCCCTCTCCCGGTCGGACCGCGTCGCGGTAGGAAGGAGGCCCAAGGACGACAAAGAGGCGGCTCCAAAGGACAGGTCGGTCAGCACTCCATCCAGCCCGCGCCACGGGCGACGCAGCCACCTTCGCGGGATCCAGCCGTGTTAAAGCAGCCCAAGGGGGGCCCACGAAGTGATGTCCAGCCGCAGGGCAAGGCCCTCGCCCCCAGGCCCAGGGCGCGTCCTCCCGTAGCGCAGGGCCCAGAGCAGGCAGGGGCCGTCCAGAAGGGCAGCAGCCGATGTGGCCGGGCAGTCCGGCGCGGGGGAAATGGAGGGCAGGCCTCACCGGTCACCGAGAGCAGGATCAAACAGGCGAGGGCCCGAGGCAAGGGGCGGAGAGAAGCCGGGCACCTGGCCCGGCGCGGGGCCCACCCCAGCCCACCCACACCACCAACAAGCCACCCCGCCGCTCCCCCCAAGGCCCCCCCGACAAGAGATGCCCGGGCCCCCCGGGAGGGCAACCAGGGAAAGGGCACGACCGCGGCGCCGAGCACAGACCCCAGCGCTCGGCCGGACCACGGCCCGCAGCGACGCGCGTAGCAGGGCGGGCCCCCACCGGCCCGAACCCCGGCGCTCAACACCCCCCCCCACCGGGTACCTGTCCTCCAGCCAGCCGCCACCTCCGAACTCCCGATCCCGGCCGCCGACTCAAGCCGCCATCTTGGGCCTCCAGGCCAGAAGCCCTCGTCGTCGTCTACTGGTCATCCCGGGCGTCGGCAGGGCTAGACTTGCGTATCGGAGCACTCCGGGGCCCCCGGGGATTCAACGCCGGGGTCGGACAGCCAGCACCCGCATCAGGGTGTCGGGAACAGAGAGGCTAGTGCTGGGCTGGCGACGGAGCTTCAACGCCGCGCAGCCATCTCAGCCTGCAGCTTGGCCACGCCCCCCACTTTTACAGAGTTTGTTTTCCCCGGGCTTGCAACTAGTGCACCAATCCTGGAGGGACTGCAAAGTGTGGATTGGCAAACAAAACATTTTCGGTGGCTCTGCATCCAGGGATGTGGTCTTTTTACCATACTGCTCATGTTTTGTAAGGATATAAGCAATGGACATTGAAATGGGTCCATTCAGGGCCCTGTAGTCATGTTCTTAACTTTTCAGGCAAAAGCACTCACTGATTTCTGAATGGTGAGTGTAAAAGTGTTAAGGTAACCATGTTGTTCCTGCTTACATTTCACATGGTTTGCTAAATTTTGCATTCCCTATGAGGGTTTGCTTTTTCCAGGATGTTGTTACTTTTTTTTGTAGGCCGCATATTGCTCTTGTCTAGTGCATCATCTAAATTGAGCCGCATCCAGGTGTTTATAGTTGGCAGCAATTGGGTTGTAGTTGAAGGCAGTGTGAGTTTTTCTCATTGGGGCAGTATGGTGTTCACTGGGGGAGAGGATGTGGCACTATGACCAGAGCTGCTTAATTTAGAATTGGGGAACCAGGTTCAGCCTTAATGACCAGTCCACCTGACCACTCTCATGAGGGAGCACATTCCCATGCTAGGCCTTAGAAGGTTTCGCAAGAGCTTAGAAGAGCTGGTGTCTTAGCACCAGCAGGTGGACCCTAGCAGTGGCAAGTGTGGGTTAACCTTCAAGGTTTGTCCTCCACAATCCATACTGAAGTTCACCTCAAGTCTTGCAGACAGGCATATGAAGCAGCACACCCTAGTGCAACAGTGACTCTGTCACTGCGGTCACAGGACACTTGAGAAGGGCCAGCTCTAGGGCAGTGCAACCGGTGTGACTGCACCGGGTGCTGACTTTGGGTGGAGGCATTATGTTTGCAAGTATATTAAGGTTTTAAAAGCGCTTGCTGCCTCCTTCCTGGCCTCCAGCAATTTTCGGCAACAATAGAAATGTCATGATGACTCTGATGTTTAATGTTCTTCCTAGAGAGAGATCATTTTGTCTAGTGGAAGTTTTGATTCATGGAAAGGTAGCTCAGAAGGTTAATGTGCCCGCTGCAAAGAACATGTACCATGCAGATTGTGAGAAGTTGGCCTGGTATATGCTGTCCACTATTTATAGTGGGCACCTTGTACCAGTCCAAACAACCCTTATTGATGAATTGGTTAAAGACAACCTTTATTGAAAGCTATCCTAGTGGTAGCTATGGAGAGCAGCCTTCAGGCTTAGTCTTGAAGGAGTGTGAAGCAGCTTGGTTTACCAGATTATAACCTCTTGAATTACTAAATGAAAGGAGATCCACACAAGGTATATATAAAATATATGTATTTATTTCTAAACACTCACTACTAATCTCTTTATGAGATTAGAGTCCAAGATACACAATAATATAGTTCTGCATGCACCACCTTACCCAGGCTGCAGTGACTCAGATGTTGATCCCGGAGATTTACATACCGAGCTGCGAATGTTCTCCTCCTTGGTGCCAAATAATGCAACAGCTTTGGAAACATTACAATTCATTTATGAAAACAAACTGAACACTGCAGTTCCAAATCTTGCAGTGGCTTTACGCATTGCGTTGACAATCCCAGTTACAGTGGCTTCAGGGGAAAGACCTTTTTCAAAACTGAAATTGATTAAAAATTGTTTGAGGACATCAATGACTCAAGAGAGACTGAATCATTTGGCCCTGTTATCAATTGAACATGACAATGCTAGATCTCTGGATTACGGACAGTTTATCAGGGAATTTGCAGCACAGAAGGCTCGCAAAGTTGACTTCCTCTCATAAAGAAGTACGCAAGATGTTTTCCATGGTTTTAATCAGACTCGCTATGTTGCTACTCACTAAGTATGCAGAAATGAAAAAAACAGGTGGTAAGATAACGAAAGAAGGAAAATTGAATTGGAAAAGTGGAAACAATATAGAAGAGATAGCAAACAGTAAAACACAAAAAGGTAAAAAAGTAAAAGAAAAAGTTAAAAAACATAACATAAAAAACAAACAAATAAAAAAAAAGCTGGGTATTGCTGCTACCTCCACGTGGTGCCTGGTGGAACCAGCGAAAGCTGGCAAAACGCAGCAGCAAATTTTGGCAAAAGTTAAATGCTTGTGTCACGAGGCGGCTATACAGTGTCTGCTATGGACATGGCCATGCGTAAGACACCACATTCGATATGGTATCGATATAACTGTTTCCGGGCAAAGAGCCACAGATTCTTTCTCTGTGTGGGGGCCTGTGGGTCCGGGGCCCCCCTGTCATGGCCCCTGCAGCCGTCTGTGCCAGTCCTTCACGTCGTGTGTCACAATGCCCTCCTCCTCCTAAATGTTATCGTTCTGAGACGAATTCGGAAGGGTAGGAGCAGCCGCAGGTACTGGTCATCTAACACCTTTTCTGGACGTTTTATTAAAACACCTTCCTGAGCTCCGCCCGGACCCCCTCTTCCGGGGCCCCCAACCTACGCTCCCTGCACAGGGCCACCATGAGCCTAGAGCCGCCCCTGATTGATACTTGCTTAATGGATAGTTTCTTCTGCCTGCAATTGTAACCCCGCCCCCTATCACGCTGAACGTACCCCCACATAAGTAGTGAAGTTCAGTATATTTGGCAGTTCTTAATGGTTGTGAAATTCCATTTTCATGAGCTCTAGATTGTATTCATTTTCTACTTTATCTTGCAACTCTTCTACAAAAAACGCCCATGAAAAATATTATAAAAGTTATTTGTCTGGGGTTGATCCTTATACAGAAAATTAGCATTTATGTTGCTGCTGCCGTGAGACCCTGCTCCGGTCCTTCCCACATGTGCTCCATGGTTATATTAATGTTATTTATATTTTAAAATAGTCCTCCAGTCCCACCCCTGTGCAAATCTTAGTTCGTATGCAAAAGGAAATAGTGCAAGTTAGTGCACCCAGAGACATTTTTCCTTTACGATTTTCCAAGGTAAAATCTGTAACAAGTTGTATGAGCAAACTCCCACTATTCCAAGGTTGTGCACCTTAGAATGGGGGAAAGTACACACTATTTCTACATGAACCCCTGTTCCAAGGTCCGAAACTGAAAATGGTGTGGTAGTACCACACACAATAAATGCCACACCCTGCGGTATCAGTAGTCAGTAGTCATTGCAAGTTGCGAATTTACCTATCATCGGGCTACCCGTGGCATGTACAGCTGGCTAGATATAATCCTGTTACCCTGCTCCTTAGGCAGCTATGTATCATCAGTGGGGCACCTAGGCAGATTTTTATCAGATCATGCGCCTATTTTAGTTACTTATAGATGGTCCCGGACTGCATGCCCACAACCACTTGGCGGTACAAAAGGGGGTGGTGATGGACAGCGCATCAGAACCAATCAAACACTCACACCCAGTCAACAGATCTGGGTTTGATCCATCACCGTTCTTTAGCCCACTCTGCCACCCCAGTTCAGACAACCACTTGGCGTCTCTGCCCGGGGGCACTGCGGAATCCCGTCTTCCGTGCTGACTTAAAAACTGTATTGGAGCAATATGTTGCAGACAACTGGGAGACCACTGCAACTAGGGCTAATGAGTGAGAAGCATAGTGTTATGCGAGTGGGAATGCCTCACTAAAATTCATGGAATAAAACGCCACCTGCAATGGACTTGCATGACCAAGAGGAGAGATTGGCACACTTCCAGAGAGGGAACCAAGGGACCCGAACTTAGACAGAAATATGTAGGAACCAAAGCCCAATGTACAGGAATTATGGGATAAACTAGACTACAGGCAGAGGTTACACAAAGAGGAGAGTAGACTCGGGAGATGGTTAGCCTGGCTTTTGAAACAGGACAGACCAACATCCTTGATTATGACCTTCAAGCCGCAATAAGCCTGACGCTACAAGACTATTTGGCAGACTTATACAAGCAACACTGGGATAACGGGGACACGGCTGTAGAGCAGTTCCTAGACATGTTGACGCTCCAGAGGGTTAACAATACACAGTGGGCAGAACTAGAAAAATTCCTTTCTAAAGAAGAGCTGTTAGCGGTGGCTAAGGACATGCGTAGGAATAAACCAGTGGGATCCGATGGCCTACCTTCGGAATGCTACTACTCCTATGTGAAGTTACTTTCGGATAGACTGTTAAAAGTCTTTAAAGAGGCCAAGGAACTCCAGAAGTCCATGTGAGAGGCGCTCATTGTTATTCTCATCAAGCCTGACCAGGACCACATGAAGCTCAGGTTCTATTGCCCATTGTCCATGATCAATGTGGACGTTAAGATACTATCCAATATTTTAGCCAACAGAGAGAAAAATGGGAACTTAGGTACATGAAGATCAATGTGGCTTTTTTCCAGTTAGGGGCACTCCCATGAAGATTTGCAGATTCACGCATGTCATGCACTCGGTCCAGGGCGCAGAGACTGACGTGGTATTGGTCGCCTTAGACATCAAAAAGGCATTCAATACAATTGGGTGAGACTATGGGCCTTATGTAGGTAGCCTAACATTTACCACTTCATAAATACCGAATTTTACCGATTCGGTATTTATGAAGTGGTAAATGCTATGTAGGTAATCAGTCGGTAAAAATTACCGATTCGGAATTGGTCGGTAATTAAGAATCGGTATTTACCGATTCGGTAATGGTAACTGGCTTCCCATTGATTCCTATGGGCCAGGAGGCCCATAGGAATCAATGGGAAGCCAGTTACCATTACCGAATCGGTAAATACCGATTCGGTAATGGGGAGAGCACAATCAAGGGTGGCAGGGTGTCACAGTGACACCCTGTTGCACCCCTGATTCCTGCATGTGTGCACATGTGGCACACATACATGCCCTAAGGGCATGTATGTCTGCCACATTGCACACTTCTAAGGGCCAGAAAATGCTGTTTCTAAGACATTCGTCATTTACCACCAACTTTTAGTTGGTGGTAAATAACGAATCCACACAACACCCACACACTCCCCCTACATCTCATTTCAGGATTCGGTATTTACCGAATCGGTAAAATTACCGATTCGGTAATTTTACCGATTCGGTAATTTACCGAATCCTGAAATGTCCCCCCTACATACCAAAAGCCTGAATACCGGTCGGTAACGGCATTTTTACCGAAAATCGGCCGTTACCGACCGGTATTAGGCTACCTACATATGGCCCTATATGTGGAAAGTACTTTCAGCAAAGGGGTTTGGGCCGCAATATCTGAGTTGGGTATCTTTACTCGATTCAAACTCGGGTCAGGCGGTTATATCACAAATGAGTGGGATATCCAGAGGAGTACCCAGCAGGCTACCCCCTCTCACCTCTCTTATTTGCCCTGGGTATGGAGCCCCTGGCTGTACATTTGTGCACTGTGTTGTGGAGTGGGGGTTGGGGTGGGCAACACAGAGCATATAATTTCTTTGCACGCAGACAATCCACTTTTGTATTTGCATCAGCCAGAGGTATATGTGCTGCAACTGTTGACCGAATTGCAATTCTATAGTCTCTTGGGCTTAAAGGTCAACTTAGTGAAACCCTTGGTGTTTTCCTTGACTGGACTGGCAAAAGGGCCAATGGAACTCTTCCCCAATGTAGGACTGCAGTGGGAACTAGAAAAGTTCATGTATTTAGGAATACAGGTCACATGCATGGACTACAAACAGTAAGAATACCCCAAGGGCAGGGTGCTGTCGGAACTGCAAGCTTCTGTTGTCTTCTGGAACAAGCTGCTATTTTCAGTTGCAGACAGGATCACAATTGTGAAGATGGTGCTGCAACATGATGCTTATACATTTTACAAAACAACCAGTGCCCAATGATAAGAGTACATTTATAAAGCTAGACAGCCAGTTAATCTCCCTAATATGGGCTGGAAAATGAAGCGCAGTTGGCCTGAGCATCGTAAAACTGGATACGGTGGAGGAGACGGGGTGCTGACTTCCCTGGCATTATACTATTTGGTGGCACAACTCCAGAATGCAGCAAGGAGTTGTGCAGAGGACACCAACTGGGAGAAAAGAAGACTAGCGTGAATCCCAGGAGTGACAGAGTTACCGAATTGCCTGATGGCAGGTTTTTTGTCAGGATGAACACTACCCGAACATGTGGAGCAGGTATTGGAGACCATGGTCAAGACTGTCATGTGCAAACCCCTGCTTTTCAGACAGTTGCCGCTGTGGTGGATACAGCGTTTCCTAAATATTGGAAAGTGCATGTCTATGAATGCCTTGAGGGAGGGGGGATGCAACATGCTCAGAGACTTATACCCAGGAGAACACTGCATTACGTTTCCAGAGGTTCAAGAGAGTTTTGGGGTAGGTCCAGGTCAATGTATCAATTTGCCAAGCAGAATAAAACAGCCAGCAAAATTTGAACATGCTTCCTGAGCACACCGAGAAATCCACACACACTAGAGAAACTACTAAATATGGAATCCTCCTGGCGACTAGTGTCCCAGCTGTATGTGGCCCTAAAGCAAGACAAACTCTCAAGTTGGAGTTGCCAGCGAGAAAGAGGTGGAATGGGGAATTCTCAGTGAAAGAGCAGGACGGGGAATAAAGTAGAACCTGTGCACTTATACATGGTGTATCTAGCAAAGCCCACTTTAAGCTTGCTCACTTATGTGTCTTGCACCGCATATAAATTTCACCAATGAGATTGAGTAAAATCTATCCGAACAGATCGAATCACTACCCTAGATGTGGTGGGGACACACATTATGGAGCTGCACACACATAGTATCATATAGGGGAAACATTGTGCAACAACTAAGCGAGGTGACCGACATTAAAATAGACATTACTGTTACCCACATTCCCATGCCTAACAAAAGGCAAGGTGCAATATTGATTGGCAATTCTCGGACTGGTCTTGGTGAAGAAGACAGTAGCTATCGGCTGTTTATCTCCCATGGGCTTACATGTTAAAAGTAGAGTAAGGCTATAGAGGAATGGGGTCTTTTAGAAGAAGGATGCATGCAAGAGCTCAGGACACATGATAAGGTTGAGGAGAACTGCCTTGTTTGGGCTGGTATGCTACAGGAATTGGCCATGTTGTCTGGCACAGTATTCTCCGTGATCTGCATAGACACATAACCAGTCCGTCACAGAAGCCATCACCAGAGACTTACCGTAGTCATACACTCAGCAGCCTAGATCACTAAACAGCAGTGATTCCACTCGAGGTAGTCCTTGAAATTAATGCCATAATGCAACAAGCCAATTAGGAAATCTCTTCTCCAACTGTGGGGTGCTGATTGGAGGAGTTTGGATGGGGATACTGGGAGGCCCAGGCGGGGTAAATATCCCACAGACCGAGAGAATACTAGTATCTCACATTGCGCTTACTTGTAAAACTGCGATTTTTTGGACTGCATGTACTCCACCAGAGAACTTGATGTGTTATGTATGATTCTATGCCCAAGTTAAACTGGTGTGTTGTTTATAAAATATTTAAATAAAACTTTAAAACCAAAAAAAAGCCTTGACTGTTCCCCTCCCTACTCAGAGGGAGTCAAGTAGCTAAAGCGAGCTTGTTGGCTATCCAATTTGTAGTGTGCCAATATAGTGTTCCTGTGACACAAGCGGTTCACACCATTACTCCGAAATGTATTTACTGTAACTTCTGACTGCCTCAGAACCCCCAAAAAGGGCACAGTAGGTTAGGTGCGCTTTGACTTCTACCTTGGTCAGCTCCAGAACACAAGAGCCGAATATTGTGAGGATGTGCCAATGAGGACGGCTAAAAGCCAAACACAAAACATCATTTAATTGATCCAGGTGTAATATAACACGGAGGGAGGTCAGTGGTGTAGCACCACAAGGGAGAATCATGACCAGAATCACTATCCTGTATACTGGCCTGAACAGTGTAGTATTGAGTACTGTTGTGAGGTACTTTTCTTTTCAGTACTTTTTCTTATCTGAAAAAGCAAAAACTGGGCTGGACAGTAAAGTGTTTATCGGTTGATTGCTGAGTTCTGATCTTGCGTGCCCCAAACTGCCTCCCTGACAAGCTTGTGATTGTTCACCCTCACTATCCTGCGGGTCAAGTGTAGAAAGGGTTGTACTTGGTCCAGTTCACACTGCCATAGGAGGACGGATCCTCGGGACAACCGTGGCAAACAACCTCAACCACCACGGTTAAGTCCCAGGAGCCCTTTCGCCCAGGTGCTTCTCTTTCCCCAAAGAGGGTATGGCACTTCACTGACGACTACAGGCCTACATAAGTAGTACCTTTTGGAATACTGAGCTATGCCAGAAGGCAATACAAATTATTGTAAAAGTAATGTTAATTATTGTTTTATGTCCTTTTGTAGAACAAGAGTCTTCCACCAACTTACTAAAAAAGAGCCAAATAAGCCCAATCTTGAAAAAAAGTCAACATTTACCACATTGTCCAATCCATCCTCCAAATGCCAGGGCTACGGAAAGCAAACAACAGCTGTTTAACCAACATAATGGATTCCTACATCAACAAAGAGCATCTAAAGGTGAAATGCCAAGCTGGCTGTCCTGTCTGACTTGACACTGAAGTTGCAATCTTAGACAATGTTCACCACATTCTGGTAATGGAGGTTCTTGTCTACCTGTTCTCCTTCATCTCTCAGCGGTGTATGATACGAATTGTCACCTGAGGCTAATACTTATCCTGGAGAACCACACAGGCTTCAAAAGTTCAATTTCCTGGATTTATTTCACCTCCTTTTTGATCATTCTTTATGAATTGGTAAAGGATGCTGAACACATCTCCAACAAGGTAGTGGTGAGGTGTGCTGTGCCCAGGACTCGTTATTGGCTTCCACTCTGCTCAGTCTATATCCCGAGGTCCTGGTTTGGGTATTCAATATAACGGGGATGTTTATCCACCTCCACCAGTATGCAGGTGACACCCATGTCTATATTAAGACGTAATTTACTCAAAAGATCCACACACCCACTCTTCGCTAAACTTCAGTATTGGATTTCAGACAGCTTTTTGTTAATTAATCCTTGAAAATTGAAGTGCTTCTCTTTTCCATATACAAAGAAATTATTTCAACCCAACATTAATTGATGAACTCAAGATGAACGGATATGTTACTTCACTCACAGCATCTGTAAGACCACTGGAATTTCCAATGATCACACACTGTCACTACTCCAGCATTAACAGAATCAACAAAACAGCTCATTCTCATCTGAACTCCCTCAAAAGGTTCAAACTATTTCTCACCTGCACATCTGACAGGCACTGCACATGTGGTAGTCACCCCATGCCTAATTTGTGCAATTCTATCCTCTCTGTGGTTCTTCAATCCTCACTATCCTCTATCAATTAAGTCCTAAATACAGAGGCCAGACTTCTGTCATCCAGTTGAAAATTATATCCAATCTCGCTCACAAAGGAGGGTCTGTGGCAATAATGCAAGATATGGTATCCATATAGAAAGAAAGATCTGGTGAATTATAAGACAAGTAAAGATTCTGTCCTATGTTTCACACAGATGCACAGGCATCACTTGGGAAGTTTACCTTTTGCCTCTGACACATCAAAGATATTTACCAGGGGGCCGATTCACAGAACTAATCTGAGATAAAATCATAAACGTTCTACTTTTGGTATTCACAGAAGGCATTTAATAGTAGTAAGGTTAGGACTCCTAACTTTACTACTACTAAACTGAGACGAAATCCTAACTTTACGACTTTCGGTATTCAGAAAAGGTATTTAGTAGTAGTAAAGTTAGGAGTCCCAACTTTACCACTACTAAATGCCTTCTGTGAATACCAAAAGTAGTATGTTTAGGATTTTATCTCAGTTTAGTAGTAGTAAAGTTAGATGTCCTAACTTTACTACTACTAAATGCCTTCTGTGAATACCAAAAGTAGTAAGTTTAGGATTTTATCTCTGAATAGTTCTGTGAATTGGCCCCTGTGATTATATATTCATTGTGCTACCCTGGTAACCGAGACGTAATAATACCATGTTGTTTTCCCGTATTCCCATATATATGTTTGCCAATGTCATCTGAATCACAATTGAAAAGAACTCTACATGCCTTGTTTCATATTTATGTATTTATTGTGATGGCCGTCAAACAGTCAATGATCATCTCAAGCTGGGGAAACAACAGGTGGGAACTAGCCATCTGAGGTAACCTGATAGTCACCTGAGCTAAAATTGAGGTGGATTATTTCCAAATCAGACCCCTCTGGGGCCAACAGGCGATGGTTAGCTGAACAATAAATCCCTTTGTAACTGAAGTTTGGCTAGGATTTACTAGCTGACCCTAGACATCTACACAACTGCAGGATAACTATGGATAGAGTTTTTGTACGGCTATGTTCTTCTGGACTAGCAGTCTTAGTGATTCTTATTGACATGCATCTCAAAAAAGGTGGTACTTCAGTCCTTTACAGAGCTTGGGAAAGTCTTCTTCCAGTCTCAGATGTCTTGGGAAGGCATTCTAGCAGTAGCATGGCCGGGTCATGAATACATAAAATCACTTTAATTCCCTCAAGAACTGCCTAAAAGCAGTGGATAACTGGTTGGGCAAAAGGTGTCATAAACTAAATTCCAATAAAACTGAAATTATTTTTTGGGAATAAGCAAGATCCCCGACACTCTCAGCTGGTGGCCGCCCGAGCTGGGGGTTTCTCCTTCTCCCTCTTCCTGGGTAAGAAACCTGGGTGTCAAATTCGATTCAGCTTCTTTTGAAAAACAGGTCAAAGTGATCTCGCTAGCAGCTTTACTACTCTGAAGTCCCTGAGATGGATGTTACATTTGGTTGTGTCGCATCCCGAAAGACCATTTTCTGTGCCCTTGTTACATGGAAATTGGGCTACGCCAACAGCCTTTATCTGGGCTTGCCAGCTTGCCTACTGCAACGGGTGCAGATTATCCAAAATGCAGCCGCATGTCTCATTTTTAAGGTTCTGTTACGTCAGTCAGTGTCTGTTCATCTCCACCATCTGCACTAGCTTCCTGTAATCAGCCACATCAAATTCAAGGCTTTAATCTTTGCCTACAGAGCAGCGGAGCATAAGGGACCTCTGTACCTGAGATGCAGACTTAAGGTCTACAGTCAGGGTAGGTCCCTGAGCTCTAATTCACTGAAGCTCCTGCACATCCTGAGGGTCCATAGGACTAGGCGTTGTGGGGGATCTTTTAGTTTTTTGGGGGGCAAATCTTTGGAATTCACTTCTGACCACTCTCCGTTTTGCACCTTTGGAAAGGACGTTTAGGAAAGATCTGAGGATCCACCTCTTTAATGCTTAAAGTCAGGCTGCTAGCATGTTTTTAGGGTGGTCCTGCTGCTGAAGTAGCCATGAGCTCTATAAATGCCATTGTATTGTATTGTATTGTATTGTTGCTTGGTCCTGCACTGTGGCTTGACCTTCTACAAGTTAACGCCTATATGTTTTAAAATTGTATTCATGCCTTAGTTTCACTGAAATATATTTTCTGTTTTCCAAATGTCTGCTTTCCTAGTGTTGGAGTTGGTCATTGAGTGTCATTGCCCCCTGCAGTCATTTCCCACACACTTGGTCATCAGGGGTGATGCCTGTGGAAATATAAGCATCTGTCCTCTAATAGGACTGCTGCTGACCGTGCACTAGGAAGGAGTCTAGCTGACATGAAAGTGCAGCCAGGTTTAGGCAATAGCAGTGTGCATAGACGTATCCCCAACTTTGGCTTTTATGGTCCACTGGGGCATGGAAAGGTCTTTTCTTGGTGCCTGTTTTGAAAATGTCGCTGGATTTCTTGAAGTTATGGGTGCCTGCTAAACCTTGGCAGCCATATTGTTTCATTTTCAATTTATACAATTTCTGATCCCTACATGGCGTTTTTAGGCAGTCAGGAGCGACTATAGAGAACGGCTTGCTTTTTGGTGGCGTTTTGCTTACCTGAGAATCATTCTCTGGACTACAACCTAGGGAAGTCACGTTGGGAGGCATTTTGCTCCACAGAAGTCATCACTTCTGCTGGACCAGTACTCGAGATTCAGGTTAGTGCGTTTGTAATCCCACAATCAAGCAGTTACACACTGCTCAGCCTGCTAGATATATCCCACACGCAACTAGTAATTCAGATTATAGTGACACAATTGAGAGAACCAGCAAAAGAGTGCAGAGAGACACAGGACATGGGGTCATTGTGACAGAAAACTGGAAGGATGAGAAACCATAAACAAGACAGGGTGGAAAATCCTATATTTAAGGAACGTTTAGTCACTTTACCATTGTGCCATCTCTAGGCCCAGACAAAGTTTGACTGGAGGGACTAAAACCAACTTGCACCATCCCATATTCACCAGCATAATCACCAAACAAGACATACATGGTCAGTACCCAGCCCAAGAAGTATGGTGTCCAACAAACAACCCAAAAAACAGACTACAACTACCAAGCAGACTTGTGTTTGGCAGAGGGTTAGAAGACCCACAATCCGACTATAAAAAGCCAAACCTTTAGCAATTACACATTAGTCTGGACGACAGCTCACAAGACCCAATAAATCATATTTGAAAGGAATCCCCTACACTTATCCCACTCTACACTTATTCATTGGCCCAAGGCATGCCTATGCATACCGATCTGTTCCCCTTGACCCCCACAATGCAGCCTTCATCTCAATTGCTAGCCTCACATTATCAAACATGAGAGTCACCCAAGCGGTAAGGCTGTGAGTAATTGGTGGGCAGGCAGAACACCAATAACATGTAACATAACATCCCAAAAGATCTGTCATGGCTTCTCATCAAAGCAAGGATTACATCTAGGCTCTGCTACCGTACTTAAAAGCCATCTATTTAAAATGACCCCTTTAAGTCTGATTGTTCTCAACATTCCAAGTGGTCAGAGGTCTGACGAGTGAACATTCTGTATACTTAAAAACACCCAAATTCAAGCACTGAACCAAACCTTCTTCGGTACTGCAGGATCCTTGTGAAATTCCCTTCCAGACCGAACCCACAGGCCTGTTGGTCAGGGAACAACAACGAAACAAGCTCTTCTATATTTACCCGAATGACCATGCTTCCTACTGAACCTAGAATCTACATATCAATTTGAGTGCTCTACCTTTTTTCACTTTTTAGGTTGCCGCTTAGCAGACAGCGCAGGTGTCTTGTATGCGAAAGACATCATGAGGATTTTCAGAAAGTTTACCTGGAAATGCATTCTGCCCTTGTCTTGCTGCTGGCTTTGTGGTTTGTAAGTCGTGTTTTCTGGCTTTTGATTTGTTGGCTTTATTTGCTTTAGGCTATGCAGCTTGAGTTTGTACCTCCCCATGTAAAAGCTGTGTTTTTAGTATTCTTGCACAGACTTGTTTTCTGTAATAAACAGGCCTTTAAATCTTATCTCATGACATTTTTGGGCATTCAAAGACAGTGGTCAAATATCAAGCTATGTTTTTGTGGGAGCCTGGAGTTTATTTTACTTTCAGCTGACTCCAAAGTGAGAGTGTTTATAGGAAAGAGGAATGTAGCGTACTTTCTCCATGGAGCCTGCTTGTGCCCTTTTTTTCTTTTATTTTAGACATAGCCATCTCAGTAGGTATCTTGTTCTTCATCTTCACAAAACAAGTGCCTGTTTTTTGCAAAATTCCTCTTCTTTGGGGAGTCCATTTAATTTGTGAAACTGCCTTTTTAGGAGCAAAGTACAAAACCGCATTTCAGTCTCAGCCTAACATATGGTGATCTTGGGCACTGTTATGGCCCACTCACTATCAAGCGTTACAACAAAAAAATGATGGACGGAATGCTGACAATGCATACATTCTCCCCCAGTCAAGTTGGCAGGGTATGCTCAGGGTATGCTCAGACGTGAGTCCCTTGCTCACTTTGCCACTGGATTCAAGCAAGCCTGGCTGAAGACGGCTGAAATGCCAGAAACCGGTCCTAGGAAGCTTGTTTCCGGTCCAGGGAAGACATGGCTTGGCAGTTCGGGCTGGACTGTTCCCATGAGGCACAGGGTCAGACTGATTTGCATATGGCCATGTCTGAACTGGGGTGGCAGAGTGGGCTAAAAAACGGTGATGGATCAAACCCAGATCTGTTGACTGGGTGTGAGTGTTTGATTGGTTCTGATGCTCTGTCCATCACCACCCCCTTTTGTACCGCTTTGTTTGCCATAAATTGGCAGGGTATGCTCAGACGTGAGTCCCTTGCTCACTTTGCCACTGGATTCAAGCAAGCCTGGCTGAAGACGGCTGAAATGCCAGAAACCGGTCCTAGGAAGCTTGTTTCCGGTCCAGGGAAGACATGGCTTGGCAGTTCGGGCTGGACTGTTCCCATGAGGCACAGGGTCAGACTGATTTGCATATGGCCATGTCTGAACTGGGGTGGCAGAGTGGGCTAAAAAACGGTGATGGATCAAACCCAGATCTGTTGACTGGGTGTGAGTGTTTGATTGGTTCTGATGCTCTGTCCATCACCACCCCCTTTTGTACCGCTTTGTTTGCCATAAGTTGGCAGGGTATGCTCAGACGTGAGTCCCTTGCTCACTTTGCCACTGGATTCAAGCAAGCCTGGCTGAAGACGGCTGAAATGCCAGAAACCGGTCCTAGGAAGCTTGTTTCCGGTCCAGGGAAGACATGGCTTGGCAGTTCGGGCTGGACTGTTCCCATGAGGCACAGGGTCAGACTGATTTGCATATGGCCATGTCTGAACTGGGGTGGCAGAGTGGGCTAAAAAACGGTGATGGATCAAACCCAGATCTGTTGACTGGGTGTGAGTGTTTGATTGGTTCTGATGCTCTGTCCATCACCACCCCCTTTTGTACCGCTTTGTTTGCCATAAGTTGGCAGGGTATGCTCAGACGCGAGTCCCTTGCTCACTTTGCCACTGGATTCAAGCAAGCCTGGCTGAAGACGGCTGAAATGCCAGAAACCGGTCCTAGGAAGCTTGTTTCCGGTCCAGGGAAGACATGGCTTGGCAGTTCGGGCTGGACTGTTCCCATGAGGCACAGGGTCAGACTGATTTGCATATGGCCATGTCTGAACTGGGGTGGCAGAGTGGGCTAAAAAACGGTGATGGATCAAACCCAGATCTGTTGACTGGGTGTGAGTGTTTGATTGGTTCTGATGCTCTGTCCATCACCACCCCCTTTTGTACCGCTTTGTTTGCCATAAGTTGGCAGGGTATGCTCAGACGTGAGTCCCTTGCTCACTTTGCCACTGGATTCAAGCAAGCCTGGCTGAAGACGGCTGAAATGCCAGAAACCGGTCCTAGGAAGCTTGTTTCCGGTCCAGGGAAGACATGGCTTGGCAGTTCGGGCTGGACTTTTCCCATGAGGCACAGGGTCAGACTGATTTGCATATGGCCATGTCTGAACTGGGGTGGCAGAGTGGGCTAAAAAACGGTGATGGATCAAACCCAGATCTGTTGACTGGGTGTGAGTGTTTGATTGGTTCTGATGCTCTGTCCATCACCACCCCCTTTTGTACCACTCACTATCAAGCACTCAATAAGACTTTTTCACAGGAAAGAACCAGCCACATCGTAACACAATTTAACAATGCTTGATTTTCACTTTGATGTGTAAAGCATATGCTAAATTTATGGTATCTGTGGCAAATTGTTTTGGAGAGTTAGATAAGTTTAAAGGCACTTTTTATAAAAGCTTCTGTGTTTATGTTTAGTTATACAATAATAATGTATTCCAACTGCAACTGTGCCTTTTTCGAAACACATATATTACTGGATTTAAATGATCTCCTCATTTGTCCTTGCAGGCACTAGTGTCATGATTTCAATATTGCAGCAGGTGCAGTATCACTGGGGCAAAAAGCTCTTGGATACCCACTGAACACTGATTATTGCTATATTTTGCTACTAAGCAAGCAGTCACAAGTGCAATTACCTTGCAGGCACTAGGGCCATGATTTGAGTAGTGCAGCAGGTGCAGTGGCACAGGGGTCAAAAGCTCTAGGTAACCCACAGAACACTGATTATTGCTATATTTTGCTACTAAGCAAGCAGTCAAAAGTGCAATTACCTTGCAGGCACTAGGGCCATGATTTGAGTAGTGCAGCAGGTTCAGTGGCACAGGGCCAAAAGCTCTTGGATACCCACTGAACACTGATTATTGCTATATTTTGCTACTAAGCAAGCAGTCACAAGTGCAATTACCTTGCAGGCACTAGGGCCATGATTTGAGTAGTGCAGCAGGTGCAGTGGCACAGGGGTCAAAAGCTCTAGGTAACCCACTGAACACTGAATATTGCTATATTTTACTATTAAACAAGCAGTCACAAGTGCAGTTACCTTGCAGGCACTAGGGCCATGATTTGAGTAGTGCAGCAGGTGCAGTGGCACAGGGGTCAAAAGCTCTAGGTAACCCACTGAACACTGAATATTGCTATATTTTACTATTAAACAAGCAGTCACAAGTGCAGTTACCTTGCAGGCACTAGGGCCATGATTTGAGTAGTGCAGCAGGTGCAGTGGCACAGGGGTCAAAAGCTCTAGGTAACCCACTGAACACTGAATATTGCTATATTTTACTATTAAACAAGCAGTCACAAGTGCAGTTACCTTGCAGGCACTAGGGCCATGATTTGAGTAGTGCAGCAGGTGCAGTGGCACAGGGGTCAAAAGCTCTAGGTAACACACTGAACACTGAATATTGCTATATTTTACTATTAAACAAGCAGTCACAAGTGCAGTTACCTTGCAGGCACTAGGGCCATGATTTGAGTAGTGCAGCAGGTGCAGTGGCACAGGGGTCAAAAGCTCTAGGTAACCCACTGAACACTGAATATTGCTTTATTTTACTATTAAACAAGCAGTCACAAGTGCAGTTACCTTGCAGGCACTAGGGCCATGATTTGAGTAGTGCAGCAGGTGCAGTGGCACAGGGGTCAAAAGCTCTGGGTAACCCACTGAACACTGAATATTGCTTTATTTTACTATTAAACAAGCAGTCACAAGTGCAGTTACCTTGCAGGCACTAGGGCCATGATTTGAGTAGTGCAGCAGGTGCAGTGGCACAGGGGTCAAAAGCTCTAGGTAACCCACTGAACACTGAATATTGCTATATTTTACTATTAAACAAGCAGTCACAAGTGCAGTTACCTTGCAGGCACTAGGGCCATGATTTGAGTAGTGCAGCAGGTGCAGTGGCACAGCGGCCAAAAGGTCTAGAAAACCCACTGAACATCGATTATTGCTATATTTTACTACTAAACAGTCAGGGGTGTTTTTTTGGTTCTTTTATAACCATTGCAAATAAAGTAACACATAGCCTAAAGCATCACGTTATTAAAAGCTGAAACCTTTAGGACTTTTCTGTCTACATGCAACTTATGTTACATTCAGTGCATTTATATGGCACATTTTCTCAGTTTGTGTATGGTCCTAAAATGTTTCTGAATCTGGACACACTAACATCTTGGCAAGGGCATTCCCTATTCTCTAACATTAGCACTTCAGCCGTTGTAAACACTATATAAATACTTAGCACTTACCATATGACATTCCATACCAAGCATTGCCAAAGCCAATAGGTCTCTCCTATGCGATATTTATTAGCTTTGTCAATGTTTTTTTTGCCATATTAAACAGCAGCGCTATCTTCAGTGCAGCATAACAGAACATTAGGAAAAAAAGCGATATCACACGGACAACGCTGGCTGTATCATCCAGCTTTTTTACATTTATTTCAGCCATTTGCAACATAGCTAAAAAAAAATTAGCAAAACCAATAAATGTCACATAGGCACAACCTATTTGCTTTGACAATGCTTGTTACTATTGTCGTTGTATCTTTTCAGGTTTATGTAAAGCACTTCTATCCCTTGTGATATGTGTGCAGGACGGCTATATGAAACGTCAAATAAATAAGTAAATACGGATGTAGATGCTAAATGCAACAGAGAAGATGGTATAACGTTCACCCTACTCATCCCCTAATAGAACACCATTCTATATGCTGCTGTTTAATGCCACTTTCTAAGCTATCACCGGAACTCTAAGTAAGATGGGAGGGTGCAGCTGTAGCGATTTCAGTTTTTTAAACTTCATGTTTAAAGGCCATCAAGCCAGAGACATTTTAATTCATGGAATAAGTGGGCAATTGCCCATCACCCCCAACTTCTAAGAGCCCCCATGGTAAAGTAATGTTTCTCTCACTCTATTGCACTTCTGTCCTTTTTCCTATTAGGACCTCTCTCTGAAAACCTCTACCACTGACTCTCGCTGTCTCCGTAGTGTTATCCAATGGCAGCTGGCATATATTTAGAGTGGTGGGGTGGGCAACATGTGGGTGGCATAAAGATGTATTTTTTTAAAAGCACTGGAAGCTCCGGACCGGGAAGCTGCACTCTCCAATCCTGGCACATGTCTCAGCATGAGAGACGCGTCAGTATTGGAGGGAGCGCCTCTCCCAGCGCTCCTATGAGCACTGGAGGCCTGCGCTTTCTCTAACCTAGCTATCAAAGACAGCTAGGTTAGAGAAGTTTGAAATACGCATGTCTGACTGGCCGTCGCAAGACGGCCGGTCAAAGGCACATGCGCACTTTAAAAATAATTGCACAGCTCTCTGCTGCCACTCAGCAGCACTGGCCCCTCCCTGTCCATACACTAAATTCAGGAAGGGCCGCTTCAAAACAAAATGGTAATAAATAAACTTCATTACCATTTTATTTTTTAACTGCTCTGGGGCATTTTTTTTTAGGGGAGTGACACTCCTTCGCTCTCCTGTTATCTGAAGGATTTCTGGGACCCCGGGCAGGATATATTTCTGCTGCCCTTGTGTGAAAATTTCAGTATAATTCAAATTCCATCATAATGACTTGTATTTGCAGAAATTAGGCAACGCAATTCAAAGTTGTTTGGAACAGGGCGCCCCATAATATGCCCTGCCTGGGGCCTCACAAATACTTAAGATGTTATTGATTCAAGAAGTAGAAAAAAAATTCCTAGGCTACTTGCATCTATTCAAACATAACAGCTTATAACAATTGTAATAAACTCAGTGTAAAAATCAAAAATGCACAGATATATTTGAATGAAAATATGTAATCTCAAATTCGCAAATTCAATGTTGATATGAAAAAGATCATTATTTTAAAACGCAGATTTAGTGACATTAAATTTAAAAAAAAATATTCAATACATAATTGATATTCATAAAATGACAATAAAAAAACAAAAGTGGCAGAGATGAAGTCTTCGACGCGCATTTCGGCGCGATGTGCGCCTTCTTCAAGAATTGCCACAAAATTATCTGAAAACAATAAAAATACACTGAGAAACAATTTTTAATGTTAAAATTACAGCCAAAATGATTTTATATTATTACTAATAGAAGATTACACTAAAATAAACATTCTTATTCAAAGCTGTTATGTTTGAATAGATGCAAGTTGCCTAGGAATTTATTTTCTACTGTATATTTACCCTGTCCTAGGAATTGTTTTACCAATTTGTCAGGGTGTCCTTGTTACTCACATTTAATTGCTTCAAGAAGTGCCACTATAGTTCTGCATCCAGAACTAAAATTGAGTGAATAATAAAATATGTTTTGTTCCTAGGAGTCTGTCCCAACACTGCCTAATGACTTGCCTGCCTACTGTTGATTCCACCTCAGGCCTCTTTCTTCCATCAGCCTACACTTCCTGTTTCTTTATCTCACACTTGCAGATTCTGTTTCATTCTTTCTGTATGCCTTTGACACTGTTTTTGTATCTTTCGCTTTCTTTCTCCCTTTTCTGCCTTCTATCTCGCTCGTGGTCAAAGTCGGATGATGGAAAAATAAGTCCCAGTCCTGAAAAATATGTGTTAGTGCCCACTATGTGAGCCCACCAGGACAAGGTACACACTGGTGTGAAGGTCCTAAATCCCTGGTTAGGCAAAGATTTTAGGAGGTCTGTCTGTCTCTCCCCTTTACAGCTGATTCAGTCTGAATGGAGGCATCTATCACTTATGTTTTTACACGGTATGAGGGTTGTACCAGCAGGACACAACCCATCTCCATTGCCTCCATTTCAGGCAACTACCCGTTGTCTACCACCTAGACGCGGCCACAAAAACACTGCTTTGCGCCTTTCCTTGCGCACCAGCTTTATACAAAGTTGCTTCCTCCAAGCACCGGCATCTCGGGTAGGGCCGGAGAGTCCAGGGCCACCAGCTGGACGGCCCCCTCTCCCGCCAGCCCGGAGCCCCATTGACTGCCCTCCTTGTTCCAGGATGGGCCAGTCCCCGTCAAACAGGAGTCCCCGCCATTTTTCTGGCCCGGGACCCCGCCAGCTCTACCTTAAAAAATGAGGGATGGGTGGGTGGGAAACTTTGCTTCTGGCCGCGACCTGCTGGGCGCCCAAGGCAAGAGGGCAAAGAGGGCTTCTCCCTCGTGAACCACATTCTTATCCCTTTTTCACTGGAGGGGCCGCCTGCATACCTAAATGACGCACTACGTGCCTGCCCCTCTCCTCATGTTTCCTAGTGGCCCCTCCCACTCGCGCTGTCCAGATGTGCACTGGCCCAGCCTCTGCGGCCTCTCGCACGAAATACCACTAAGCGCCCCCCTCCCCTAGGCACGGTGGGGGCCTCTCATAGTAGGCATATAACGTGCAATTCGTCCCACCACACTTGCCCCCTCTTTTCCCACCACAAAAAGGCACCATACCAGTGGATGGTTTTCACTGCGTAGTCTTTATTAATTCTCAGATAACGCCATCTTTATTTGTAGATGCACGCACTGTCAACATTAGACCAACTTTTATTAATCCAATCCAACACACATTGATAACATTGGGTTGTACAGTATTCGTTTGAACCACAGGTTACAGTTGCCATTGTATTTACAGTTCAGGATCTCCCGAGACACACGGTATGTGGTTTGTACCAGCAGGACACAACCCATCTCCATTGCCTCCATTTCAGGCAACTACCCGTCGTCTACCACCTAGACGCGGCCACAAAAACACTGCTTTGCGCCTTTCCTTGCGCACCAGCTTTATACAAAGTTGCTTCCTCCAAGCACCGGCATCTCGGGTAGGGCCGGAGAGTCCAGGGCCACCAGCAGGACGGCCCCCTCTCCCGCCAGCCCGGAGCCCCATTGACTGCCCTCCCTGTTCCAGGATGGGCCAGTCCCCGTCAAACAGGAGTCCCCGCCATTTTTCTGGCCCGGGACCCCGCCAGCTCTACCTTAAAAAATGAGGGATGGGTGGGTGGGAAACTTTGCTTCTGGCCGCGACCTGCTGGGCGCCCGAGGCAAGAGGACAAAGAGGGCTTCTCCCTCGTGAACCACATTCTTATCCCTTTTTCACTGGAGGGGCCGCCTGCATACCTAAATGACGCACTACGTGCCTGCCCCTCTCCTCATGTTTCCTAGTGGCCCCTCCCACTCGCGCTGTCCAGATGTGCACTGGCCCAGCCTCTGCGGCCTCTCGCACGAAATGCCACTAAGCGCCCCCCTCCCCTAGGCGCGGTGGGGGCCTCTCAGCAGTGGCATGATGACGCCCCTCTCCTGTGCCTTAGCAGCTAAAGGGGGTGGAGTTCTTGATGGGCCTCTTCTGTTTGTAGCTCAGCAGACTAAGGCTCGTAATTAATACGAAAGGTGGGTGGCTGAGTGGATGGATCGCTGAGTGAAAGGATGGATGGATGAATGCGTGGATGGATGGATGAGTGGATGGAGGTATGGGTGATGGATGGATGGATTGAGTGGGTGGGTGGGTGGGTGGATGGATGGATGGGTGTGTAGTTGGATGGGTGCATGGATTGGTTTGGTGGATGGATGGATGGATTGATGAGTGAAAGGGTGAATGGGTGGGTGAAAGGGTGTATGAATGAATGAGTGAAAAAATGGATAGAAGAGTGAAAGGGTAAATGGATGCATGGATGAGTGAATGGATGGATCGGTGGAAGGGTGGATGGATGAGTGTAAGGATGGATGGTTGAGTGATAGGATGGCTGGATGAGTGAAAGGGGTGGTGGGAGGTTGGAGGAGTGGATGGATGGAGTGAAAGAGTAGGTGGATGGATGAGCGAAAGGATGACTAGGTGAAGGGTGAATGGATCACTGAAAGGGTGGCTGGAGGGAGGGATGATTGAAAGGATGAATGGGTGGGTGGATGGATGGGTTGGTTTGGTGGATATGTTTGGAGATGAATAAATAGGTTAGGATATGGATGGGCAGCTGGATGGATGTTCAGACAGAATGGTGAAAGACTGAATGATGGATGAAAGAATGAATGATGACAGAATGTAAATTGAAATGGTGGATCTCAGTGGGTAGATGGAAGCATGAAAATATGAATGGATAACTGCTTGGCTGGTAGAGACAAGAGAGCTGCTCTGGGGAGGGTTGTGATGACTTGCTTAGGGGCATATTTACAAGGGTTTTATCCAAAAAAGCGGAGATAAAACCAGCGTCCTATTTACAAGAGGGTGCTAACATGCATAATTGCATGTTAGCACCCTTTTTCCCAATGCCTACCTTTGCATCTCCAATGAGATGCAAAGTGGGCGTTAGTGGGCGTACCCCGGATGGACTACCTTGCAAATATCGCTGCTGTTTACATCGCGATATTTACAAGGCATCCCACATGATTTTAGCAGATGTTAGGTTTTGGCGAAAACTGCAGTTTTGCCAAAATCTAACGTCTGCTAAAATCCTGACTTAGTCATCCCTAACATAAGGGGTGGATTATGCTGATACGACCCTGTGGGTCATATCAGCAAGGTTATCACCGTTTTGCAGGGAACATCGCTGGAAACCCAGCGATGTTCCCTGCAAAAGAGCGATAACCTCACTATCTCTGGAATTTTTATCACCCTGGAGAAACGCGTTGTTAATAACGCGCTACCAGGGCGATAAATTCCAGAGATAGCCTGCGATAATATTATTATCGCTAAGCACGGTCAGCGATAATTATCGCTGGCAGTTGATAATATGCCCCTTAGTTTGCTTGGTGCCATAACAGCTTTGGTTCTAAGTGGGGGGTATTTTAATTTTCTGACTACTCCCTTGTTTTACAGTATTTCATGGCCTCTGCCTCCATCCTAGTGAACAACCGTGCACATCCCCATGGCTTTAGAGACACCAAAGGTTCAATGTAGCTCTGCTTTTATGCACTTTTCGTCGGTTTCTTGGGGCTATTTTGAGGTGATTAGATATCGAACTCAAGTCTGTAGGTAAGCTGGTAACCAGAGCTATGTCTTGTACTGTCGAGAGAAACAGTTCGTCATGATTAATTAAGCAGCGTGGCGCTTTATGCCTGCTGAGCACAGGGTCTCGCACTGACGGAAACAAAGATGTAAAACGGTGTCAGTCCCTTCCTGTGCTGAGATGAACGCCTGCACCGTGGTGTGCGAGGCTGTACCTGGCTTTATTTTCTGTCTCTGTTGACAGGGGCGCTTGGACCCACTTACTGTAAGCCATTGAGACAGACGCTTGACGCCATGACCGGAACGGACCAATCGCCGCGAGCCTGGCTGGCAGTCTCCCAGAGTGTGAATTATCTCGTTTGGCCAACCCGCTGCTTGCCAGTGATAACATTCCCCAGTGATGCGAACGCGAAGTGACGGGGCCTGTTCAGCTTCACATCTCGTGCTTTTGGAGAAATATTTCAGCTTTGCGTGGAGGATGGGCAGTTCTGGCAGCCTGTTGTTGCGCTGGCTCACTCCGGCTAAGTTCCTTCCTGGGCTGGCTGATCATAAACAGAGCATCATTGTTTATCTCTTTTTTTATTCAAGTTTTCGTTTGCAACATGATCACGTTTGATTCGTGCGCGAGGACGCTTGGAAACGCACTGGTGTGACGGGAATGAGTAGCGTTCCAAAGGGGCGCGTATATCCTGAAAGGAGGAGAGACTGTGCTTCTCTCTTCACAACAGTGGTATGCAAACATTCTAATCAGACAGACCGCCAAAGCTTCAGGCTTCGAATGAAGGTGTAACCAATAGTTTATATTCCAAGGAAGCCAGGAGGGGGAAGGGAAGCGGTATCATCGTTTGAGGGGCCATCTGCTCTGTGCCACTGGCCCAAGTGGGAAGGGCTAACCTGACGCTTGAGGTGAGAAGTGGTCTGCCTGACCCTTTCCCGAAAAAATATTATCAAAGTTTTCCACCCGCCTCCCACAAAGTTCAAAAGTGTGACAATCAGGGTTCTTAGGATATGGCTGTCGTCAGAGCAGCAGTAAGGTAAGGGACATGTTGCGTGCTTCGGTAACCTTTTTAGGGAGAGGGAGGGGGAGGGGTGGGCGGATCGAATTCTCTGCCAAGATTATGGGAAGTCAGTCCTCGTCTTCGAAGCCATAACAATTCCTCTCTTAAATTTTTTATACAAACGGGAATGAATCAGTAAGAGTGACGCCAGGCAGAAATGGCTTACGTTTACTTTATTTTTTATTTTTTTACCTCAAAGGAAAGCAGACCAGCCAATGGGGCGTGTAAATCCATTAATCCAAGCAGTGGGAGAGGTAACGCCGACCGATTCGGTCTTTATAGGCCTCATCAGCAAGATGGGGGTTATTTCCTGTGGCACAGGGAGCAAGGGGAAAAAGCCGACACCAGTCTGGGGTTACTTGTGTTCCATCTGGAGGGAACCTGGCCTGCCAGATTGGGCTGGGGAGTTTTAAACTAAATATTGTCTTCTAAATATCTGTTACAAAAATATCGCCCCACTGGGTGCTGATATTTTATTATTAATTCCAATATGTTCGCAGACGATATTTAGGACACAATGTTTCGGTCAGATGATGTTTGACAACAATATTCAGATACCACATCAAAAAGCGTATTTTAAAAGACTCAGACACGAGAGCAATTTAGGGTCTTATTTCAATGTCGGTCGGATCGCAACCGACAGGTGTGATCCGACCGGCATCAGCTGCCGCAGTCTGACCACCGCATTAAGATGCATGGTAGTTGGAGGCGGGCGGAGGGATCGACCCATGGTTCTGACGAGCTCAAGGAGCATGTCTTACCATTGGTTGGAATGTAATTCCCTACAATAAGGGCGGTGCCTGCTTGGGCACCACCATAGAGATTACGATGTCCCTTTCAGACATCCTTCCAATGGCGGTCTGACCTCCATTGAAAGACTGTCAAAAACAGACTTTAGGGGCTCCTAGAAGGGCCCCTGTCTCTCTGTGGCCTCTGCTATGAGGCCTGGGGGGCACCTGGTGTGCCCCCTCAAACATCCATGCATCACGTGGAAGGCACTGCATGGTACCTGCTACACGGTGCATGGATGTTTGAAAACATACATTTTACCAATGCGGCTTTTCCGACCACAGTACAAGCCGCAATGGAAAAATTGATGTTTCCAACCACCTAATGGGCGGTCGCATCCTAATTTGTCAGATAGAACCGCTGACTACTAGTCGGTCGGTTTCCATTCTGACATGATGCCGGTCAGACACACGTCTGACCAGCATTGTAAGAAGCCCCATAGTAGTTACTTGAGGGCAAAAACAGACACACTGTAAAAATAAATATTGGAATCCATCTTTTAATTATAATCAATAACTTAATGTATTTTCAATTTAAATGTGTCTTCCCCTTTACCCACTTGGCAAGCAATATCCACCTTATTATACATGGTGTAAGCACGGGAAAAGTAAGGCACACTTAGCATGCTGGTAGGGAGTAAACCATGCAATATTGTATATCAACTTTTTCAACATTTCCGATGAGTCTATTTTGGAGCTGCTATAATCTTGGAAATGCATGAATATAAACTCAATTAAGTTTACTTCCTCTGCCCCCATGCTCCCACCGAATCAAAACAAAAGAGTCTCTCTCTTTGGTTCTAAACTAGAGTCATGGATGAGAGAATTGACTTGAATCTGTTAAATCTTCTTGAGCGTCCTACAGCGTGAACTTCCAAGGCGTTTAAAGGATCCAAGAAACCAACTCATGGACGAACCATAACTGGTGGACATGCCTATGCTGAAGTTTACCTCAGGCAACATTTGAAATATTTATTAGAATATTCACGGACCTTTAAGAGAAGGGTGCCTAGAGTGTAGAGGGCACTCTAACATGGGTACTCACAAACTTTCTGCCGGAGGGCAAAAATTACAGTGTGGTTTGTGGCAGAGGGCCGCACCGGTAAGGGTCGGGTCAGTGGGGCGGGGGGGGGGGCTTGATAAAAAAAAAATCAAACCCGTTTCAAAACATTAGACAATGCTGTATTTCAAAAGCAGATGTAACTACAAAGTCAGTCACTCTTGCCAGTCTGTCAGTCAGTCTCTCAGTCAGTCAGTCTCTCTCTCAGTCAGTCTCAGTCAATCAGTCTCTCTGTCAGTCTCTCTCTTCTCTCTCTCTCTCTCTCCACGCTCTCTTTGTCCACTCTCTCTCTCCACTCTCCACTCTCCCCACTCTCCACTCTTTCTCTCTCTCCACTCTCTCTCTACTCTCCACTCTCTCTCTCCACCCTCTCTCCACTCTCTCTCCACTCTCTCTCCACTCTCCACTCTCTCTCCACTCTCCACTCTCTCTCTCTCCTCTCTCTATCTCCACTCCCTCTCTCCACTCTCTCTATCTCCACTCTCTCTCTCCACTCTCTCTCTCTCTCTCTCTCTCTACTCTCTCTACTCTCTCTCTCTCCACTCTCTCTCTCTCCACTCTCTCTCTCTCTCTCCCTCTCTCTCCACTCTCTCTCTCTCTACTCTCTCTCTCTCCCCACTCTCTCTGTTTCTCCTCTCTCGCTCTCTCTCTACTCTTTCTCTCGCCTCTCTCTCTCTCCACACTCTCTCTCTCTCTCTCTCCACTCTCTCTCTTTCTCCTCTCTCTCTCTCTCTCTCTCTCTCTCTCTCTCCCTTGCTCTCTCTCTCACTCTCTCTCTCTCTCTCTCTGGGGGGCCATGGGTACATTACCTGCAAGGTCCGCAGGCCGCCAGCCGCCCGGCAGTCCTTCCTTGGCGGCCTGCGGACCTTGCAGGTAATGTACCCGTGGCCCCCCAGAGAGAGAGAGAGAGAGAGCAAGGGAGAGAGAGGGACATCCTATGAGTACCATTGTTCCACAGCTCTAGACCTTAAGTGGTCACCTTCACACGTAAAATATCTTTCAATTAAAATAACTTCAGCAAACATAGAGTATCTGATATTCATCTTGCAGACAGAAAAGTTAATGTGGTCCATTTCAAATCCAGCGAATTGTGCCAATATAAAAATGATTGAGAAGATGGTTCTGTCAAGGTTCTGTGCTTATTTACCAATATTCCATTATTGTTTGTCCTGTGCTGGGAACATCAAAATTGACACAATGTTTAAAAATACATATTTTGGACCCAGACAAAAAGTCAAAGTTTTCTCTTGAATTCTCAGAATCCGTATAGGGAAAGGTGGTTGTGGGTGCTATAATATGCATAGATACCATGAGGTTTGTATATGGAATTATGGTGTTGTTGGTGATTCTAGATAAACATATCTCACTGGATGTATCAAACTAAATGAATTCTGATACAACGTAAATTATAAAATAGATTTTTTAAAGCAAACACAAGGAGATGATGGACGGAGTGCTGAAACTTTTCAGACACTCACCTCCAGTCACAGATCTGGGTTTAATCTATCATCGTTCTTTAGCTCACTCTGCCACCCCAGTTCAGACACAGCTATATGCAAATCAGTCTTGACCCTGTGCCTCATGGGAACAGTCCAGCCCGAACTGCCAAGCCATGTCTTCCCTGGACCGGAAACAAGCATCCTGGGACCGGTTTTGGGCTAACAGCCTTTATCAGCCAGACTAGCTTGAATCTAGTGGCGAAGTGAGCAAGGGACCCACGTCTGGGCATACCCTGCCAACATAGGGCGAACAAAGCAGACACAAGGAGATGTTGGACGGAGTGCTGAAACTTTTCTGGCAAAGTGAGCAAGGGACCCACGTCTGGGCATGAATTGATTTTTTTACACACACACACGAATACACACACACACACACAAACACACTCTCTCTTTCTCTCTCTCTCTCTCTCTCTTTTCTCTCCTTCTCTCTCTCTTCCTCTCTCTCGACAAAAGGATGGTGTTATGGTTTGGAAGAGCCATACGTATTTGGCAAGAGTGACGTGTGGATTCAACATCTAAACCAAAAATAAAGGCATGAATCAATGGTACGGACAAATCAATATCAGAATTCAAAAGGAGAAACTCTGTCATTGTCCAATTTATTTTGTAACTTTTCCTTAATATAGCGCAGTTTCTGAATTGCTTTTTTTTAACATTTTTTATCACTCAATGTCATTCACATATAGGTTGTGAAGGTAAGATGTAGCTTCTTGTTTACTTATGAGATAATCTAATACTATTTATTATTCTCAAAAACATTATTGCCCCGGAGCGAATATGCTAACATATTTAACTCAAGTGATAAAACCACGCTTGAGGGGAACAGAGCTTGTCAGTCTTCAGAATCGTTATATCTCCTTGATGTTCTGGCAGTGAATTCTCTCATGGGTCCCTTTAACGACATGAAAACAGTGTGATGACCCGGCAACATTTGAGATGAGATCATTTCAGACCAGATTACTGTCTTAGATTTACTCTTTGGGTCTTTCAAGAATAATGGCATCCCAAGTTTACCTTTCCACCAGGGGCAATAGTGACAACCTAAGATACGGTCTTCACTTTCCATTGTGGCGGAGACCCACTCCCTTAAGAGCTGGCGGGCCTTCTGTCAACGGCACTGGTGAGCAAAAGGAATGAGCAGGGAGGAGCACTACAACACCCAAGGAGTGCAGAGCTCAAAGTAGGGCCTTCGGTGGAATACCTAGAATTTACAAAGGGATGTTGGTGGGTGGCAGCTTGGTCAGAGACTAGCTGGTTCTTTTTTACAATGTGCATACAAAGCAGGGACTCTGTTTCATGAAGGGTATGACATGAGAGGCATGAACAGAAAATAATAAATGCCCTCTCAGACCCCTTAACCTCCAGAAGAAATGGTTACTTGGTTTTTCAAAGTGGTGTATAGCAGGAATGAGCTGGTGATCTGCTGCAGGGGTATTTGCCGTTGGAGGAAAAGTGAGAAGAGATGGCTGCAAGCTTTAGAGTAGTAAAGCACAAGAGAAAGGCTTCACGGCCCACATAAGTCAAAGATAGAGGTGATCATATTGCTTGCTTTCGCCCTATGTGTGGTTTCTGGAAAACCTTTAAAATTGCTGGGTGCCTATTGTACTTCATTTCCATTTACATCTGTTTTTTTCTGCAGGATGAACAAGTGTATAAAGTGCAGTTGTAGGAAAAGTGTGTAATGGTGACAATTTTGCATTCTTTATCACATATACTCTCCGTGGCCCCTGTATCCCATTCTCCACCTTTTCTGCTTCTCTGGTGGTGGAAAAATCTTACATTTAGTGTTCAGTTTTATCTGCAGGAAATCAAAAATGCCTTGTAAATTGTGTCTCTTACAGGAATACTGCTATCACAGGGCACTTGGTTCTAGTAATAACACTTATTTAATTCTCTGTGTCATCTCTCGCTCTCTTCCTTCCAGATCCATTAGGAAGCCCATAGTTTTTCCTATATGGACATAAATCCGGATTGCTAGTTGTTGATATTCCTGGTTTCGCTACATTGCAGGTGGTGCATTAACTCACACAGCTGTCTTATGCAAGGCAGCATACATGTAGTTGTAATTTGAGGATACGGTCTGTTAGGGCAGGAATGTCCCCTGCATGAAACATAGGCAAGTTCCTCGGCTACATGTACATCTGGTATTTCTGACTTTTTATTTTGCCCTGGTGTCATTCTAATCTAAGTGTGTGTGCAGGGTCCTAGGTCTGTCTCTGACAATGACAGGTACTGAACCTGCCCTGTGACTTGGAGGAGCGAGAGACGTATTTCCTGATTGTTGACAGTGGACTACTGTCCTTGTTGTAGGTTAAAATTATAGAGCGGCGGTGGCAGCATACCATGGTTAAAAGAATCAAGCGTGAGCAGACCTTTTTGTCTGGGTCACACGGGTTATGGCCTACTGGCCCATCTAAGTTATGCTCCGATGCTTTGCGCTTGTCCATACTCTACTGCTGAAATCCAGCATGTGCTAAGAGTGGTTGTGTGAGTATCTACTGTAGCACTTGTATAGTGTGGGAATGGACCACAGTAAGAAAGGCCAATGGGATCCATTTTGGATTCCCGTTGACCTTGCCCAGCACAAGATGGAGGTTGCAGGTTCTGCTCCCAGTCAGTGGAAGCGGATTGTTTACATTCTTGCAGCTGGAGGGAAAAGACCTAGACACTGAAGTGCAGGCTGAGGTGGCACAGCTCCTTTAGATAGTCTATGAGTCCTTTTTGGTTAGGAAGGAGCTACTGATTAGTCTCCCTCTCCTTTGGTTGATGGTAGGGGTGAGGTGATGGGCTGAAGATTCTGTTGTGAAAGGTGAGGAAGTCTGTGGCTGTGGTCTGCATGTTTGTCTTTCCCTGATCTCTTCTTCAGTTGGGCCGATGACAACCAGGTGCTGAAACCTTATTCCTCTTTGTGTCTCTATTGTGGGTGATCCAGGATGTAGAAAAGCCCAGTGCTGCCTGCTGTATGAAACCTCACTCTACACAAAGATTGTGTCTGGAGAGCAGCCTGGGAAGGACACTCGACAGAAGAACCACCCCTGTAGAATCAGTTCTACAGTGTGTGATGATGGATCCACATTCTGTGTCTGGAAGTTGTATACAAACGTAGGACCCAAAACACCAGATGAGTTCCATTTCCAAGTCCTCTATGAAAGAGAAAGGGAGTGTTCAGCCAGGTCTGGTGTCTCCCTGCCAGACAGTCTCACACAGTAGAGGAGACATCACTTGATGCCTGGATGTCATGTTGGAGGATCTATGTGCCTGCCATGAAGTACCTATAATCCTGCCTGCCTGTTGAAAGAAGGAAGGAGCTAACCTTGCTCTGCAGGAGGAGAGATTGTCCAGCAAAGGGCTAGGTCCAGCACATCCCTGGTTACTGTCAGATGCAGAAGAAGAAGCATGTTGGCTGAGAGCGATCTGGGGGGGCTGCAACTGCCGAATTACGGCAGGCCTGGTCAGGGCTGCATCTAAAGACCAATAAGCCTGGCCAAGAGCTCCACTCTCCAGTTATGGAGGATGGCCCTGGGACTGCACCTACCTACGTTCTGGTCGGGACCACACTGCTTTGGAACTGCTGATCGCCAAACTAAAGGCTGAACCTATCACAGCTGGGACTACAACCATCCAAGTCACTATGGGCTAGGCAGTTGACCAACCCCACAGTACCTGGCACAGTGACCATGAGGGGACTGCTGGGCTGATTCACTGCTATCATGGCTGCGCCTGGCACATTATATTGCAATACTTACCTATTGGTTCCCTAAGGCTTTCTACAAGCTCTCGAGAGAACCATCAGAGTGCAAAGGTGACAACTGATATGACTTGTGAGACTCTCTTCCCTGTAAAGCAGTACGACAAACAGACTGAGCACATCTTTTGAAGTGTGGGTGATTGAGACTGCACATGAGCTGAATTGACAATGCTCCTGGCTTCTCTCAGAGCAAGTTTCAGGATTGCCCATGCCAACAGATATGTGACGGAGCTATAGTCTCAAGGTTTAGCTCCCTCTTATTCCAACTTCTTTTTTGGTTGTTATGAGATGGGCGATGCCTGAAGTTTCAAATCAGGAGATGAATTATTGGAATACCATACTGTCATTCAAGTTGCGTCAACAAAGCCAGAGTAGCAGAGCAAGCAGATCTCATTAAGAACAAGAATATAAAGAGAGGCAGGAATGATCATCCTATTCGCTTCATTGCCAAATACAGTGCTGAAAATTATAACCTATACAGCATCTATGTAAGATAAAGATCTTAGGGCCTGATTACAAGTTTGGAGGAATGGTCCCACCTTTGCTTTTTTGCGGTTTTCCGGCCACTGCGTTGGCTGTCTGACTGCCCGATTATGATCTTGGTGGGAACTTAGCTACAAGACTGTGGCAGTCCCGCTATCACTGCCAAGACTCTGGTTCCCGCGCCGACAGCAACAGAGCCAGAGGCTGGTCTTTGAGGGAGTCCTGCCAAGCTTCCCGCCGTCCACATTATGATCTGCCTTTCCGTCTAGCTTTTCCTGGTAAGGATACCGCCATACGCGACTCGGCAGAAAGGTAAAGAAAAGGAGGTGCATACTCATCTTTTTTTCGGGGTTCCACTTCGGAATCCGTGTCAAATGCCATTGTCCAGTCCTTCCTATGCTACTGCCCCCAGACCCTGACACTCAGCAACCCCGTTGTCACCTGAATCAAAGATAGGCTTCTCTGTCACTTCTCCTATGTGGTGTATGGTAACAGTTACTTTTGGCTCATGTTATTTTACATGCAACAAAACAGACAGAACACATAACCTACATATACATTACGACATGCACACAACATGTACATGTATTTTCTCATAATAACACATAGTACTTAACAATCTTTACAGCAGTGACATGCCAAGAGACCGCCAGCCCATTGGAGACATCCAAATCTGCTCCGCGGTATAGCGCCAGCCCCACGGCAGCGGAGTGATCCAGCTGCAACATCTTAATACGGCGGGCGGGAATGCCTTCAGCTTGGGGGATGACTTAGTCCTGCCTCTGCGGCGGGAGGGCGGAAAGACCGCTGTACTCATAATCAGACCCTTCGTTAAATTCTTACCAACAGACCCTTGATTACGTTAAAAAAAGTAAAAACTATGAAGAATGATCTCAATTCAAGTGACATTTTCAAATATTAGAATTCAGACAAGAAGACCATTTGGATATCAGAATTACTATAAGACAGATTCAGATGTAGCAAATGTAGATGCTGCAAATAGGTATTGAGTACTACCACTAAGTTCAAAAAATGCAATGGAACAAAGTATTATGAAAATAGAATTTTGAACATATTGTGTGTACTTAATCAAATGGGCGTTAGGGAGATGTTCATGAGACAGGTGGATTGAACATTTGACAGCACTTAGAAATCATAATTTAAAATATCAATAGTAACATACTCTGATTTAACACACACATTTGGCGATATAGAGAATCTTTAACTACTTGGCATAGTACATGCCCTGCACAAAGCAGGGAAGTAAGAGAGAACAGAAACTAAGGGAACAAGAAACAAGATGGATACACATTTTGGATATTTTGATATCTGGTCTTCTCCGTGTACACACTGATGTTATTATTACACAATTTCTTAAATATAGTTACTTTCATATAGACATCAGTGTATAGGAGGAAAAGAAGATGATGATCTGGCTTCCACTTCCGGAATTTTTTTATCAAGTATTGAGAAAATATTTTTTCTTAAATTGTAGTGAGGGAACTGATTGGTGATTTGCTTATAATTAGATTATGTTTCTCTGTCTGTATTTTGTGAGATTGGTTTTAGATTCTTGAGCCTCAGACACATTAGGTAGTCCAAATACAGAGAAGCAATTCTTTCTCTTGTATAATAGATACTAATCGAACAATGATTACTTTAAAAGATCTAACAGTGATCTCATGGCATGAACTTAATATGCAAACTCAATCCTCTGTTAGATAATACCGACATATACCAATTTTGGCAAATAGATATATTTTACATAATCTAGATATTTGGTGGGGCTCTCAAAGGAAGTAGTGGCAGTATTTAAATGAACTATGTTCAATGTTGTTTCTAGGCCTAACATAAAGCAAATAGAGAACAACTTCTTCACATGTTTACCGTTCTGTTACTAACATAGAAAGTGAAAAATGCTATAGATATTTCTAAGCTATTTATATACTTTTGCAAAAAGATATGGTGCAATAGGAAGGACAATACTTTCCTCCAGAGACCATGTACAGAGTTATGAAATAGAACTGAGTAGATTATTAAAGCACATTCATGTAGAATATATTTGTTTGGGTCCCAGTGGAGGTAATTAGCAATACAATGGTAAAAAAAATATTTAGATTGTGACAATTCTATATAGGTCCTTTTGATTGCTATTTAAGTTTTATTGCAGTTGCAGAATATCAAGAAATTACCAAGATTTAATGTACTAAAGGAAAAAGTTGTACAGTCAAGATAAAAATCAGCTATTTTAGGAAACACAGGCTTCAAACAAGCATTTGACATATAAAAAGTACAAATGTGTCCACTTTTCACTTCCAGATAAGTCAGCATAGTGAATATTCGTGTGCAGGAAGTGTGACAGCTTTGGGATGTAAAAACCGCTCCAATATTGCATCGGAAGATTCCAATAAGGCCATTACTCTATCAAAATTCAGAATGTTTGAAATTTTTAGTAGCACAATGAGCCACAAATGGTAAATCCCTTCTGTCTACACTTATTAAACAGTTCGAGTGATAAACTTTAGGTATTTTATTTCACTCCAAAGGGCCAATTCATGGGCCGCATTTAAGAAAATGGTTTGGTAATTCAAAAGTAACTTTTCATTTTTTTTATATATAATGAAATAATTTTTAGGATTACACACAAAAGCTATGTGACATTATTATATACATTGAGAAGTATGTATAAAACATCTCCTTATGTATTGATGGTTCACAGCTAAGGAAATGGAGACCACTAATCCAGTTTGATCAACATCTATATTGGAAGGGTCATGTACACTAACAATCAATACACATATATATTTGATGCAATGGAAATACAAGGAAATAATATACGATCATGAGGTGAGGCAAACATGTATAAATACCAAGGTAAGCAAAATAATGAAGGATCATGATTACAGTATTACATTGAGAATATATTCTTAGTAATTGAAGGTGTTGAAAATAACTATGTCATTATTTGATCTCTGGAAAGTAACAGAGGAGTTATGTAACAGTGTAAAAACATATAAAAATTAAAGCAGAACAGAGATGTATTTTATGTACAATAAAATCTATTGAATGAATATAAATAATATGTTTTTCTGCTTGGGTACTATTGTAGCCTTCATCCTTGAGGAAACGGAACACAGTGGTAAAAAGACTATATAAGGAAAATGATGTTTTCATTATTGTACTGTTTGGCAATTATATGAATTGGTAGCAAAACAAAGAATGTGAACACATCCCAAAATAAATGTAGTATCTTAAATGGGAATTTTTTAACTTTTCTATGGTGTCTCAACCAAAGAGGACTCGATTTGTGAAAGAAGGGCATCCCTTAGGGAAAGAAGGTTGCATTTTTGAGAGCACCTTTAGTGCTGGGGTAAATTTTACCTTTTCCCCCATCCCGAATTGACCTTCATGAAAATATTGGCTTTCCGGGGTGAGCACCCTACCGGCATTAGCTTCAAACATTGTCAATGATATTCTGGAGCAGCCCAATTGAGTATTTTGGGCTGGCCTGCGTGTTATTTATTGACTAATTGGGTTATACTTACTCCTCCTAGGTTGTGCTTTCGTTGGAAGGCATTAGGGACTATTTAAACCCCTATTTTACACCTGAGATGTGCAGTCATCAATCTCACTTGTTGTCGCATTCAGTTCTTTATCTCATACATGCAATGTATAAAAATAGTAATAATTTTTTTTCTTTAAGATGCATTGGTTCACTTTACGGCATAATAAATTAACTGTGCAGATCCCAAAGGGCTGTTCCTCTAATGGTTTCCATTAGATGATCAAATATTTCTTATCTTCTCTGTGATAAAACTCTCCATGAGCAATTCTTAGTTACCTCCCATCTATTCTCATATATCATACATCGAATGTGCCGCATGTGATATATGCTCCTGACGTGGGTGTCAGATAATGCTAATCTAAAGAGATATTTCTCTGTTTGGTTTTCTTTTGGGAACCACTACAATAAATTCAAATGTAATCTACTTCCTTTTGCAGAGTACGTACCCTTATGTCTGACTGCAGAGTCAGGGACATTCGTTTCCGAGACTGTCCAATAGGATGCCTCACCTACACTGATTACTGGGGCACCGGCAAATCTTCAATTGGCGCTTTATTTTCTTATCAATAGATTATAAAACAGCCCATTGTGGTTCTGGAATTTCAAATATTACCTTACTTTTAGGGGAAAAAAACATTTTCAGTCAAAATTAGCAGATTGTGGAAGTTGACTTCTACCCTTTCAATAACATTATTATTGTTGACCTTCAACCTACAGGTGGTGACGTGGATATCCATTTCTTTACTTATCTTGAAACCATGATTATCAGAATGATGATCTTTCTCTTCTGGTGCAATAAATACTGTATTGTGTATTTTTGAGAAGTCGCTGTGAGTAATGTTAAGATAAGAAATGGAAGAGGTTATTTTCTAATCTCAAAACTGAAAGTACATATTTGATGTTAACTGGGGCTCTCCGCGAAAATACTGTGGCATTTCTGAAGATGTATATAGAGCTATCTACTAGTGTCAGAAAGGATGCACTACAAAGATGACTGGCATAGAATGTATTTCTTTACATTCCCTGTTCTGTTTCTTAAATAATTCTGTTTTGCACAACTGTGTTAAGAATAAATAAACTCTACAATAAATAACGCAGAATTAGAAAGAGGAAGATGCAGCACTGTTCCTTTTAGCACATCATGAGTAGGGGTGGGCGGAATTTGCGGAATTAACCTCCGCAAATTATCGCGAGATTGCAGAAAATCTCCGCAAACACGCCGGAAATATCGCGAAGATGCGGAAGTGTTTTTGCCGCCTGTTCGCGGTATTTTTTGCGTGTTCGCGGGTCGCCAACTTACCCATGCGGTCGCTCATGGGCGCGGCCATCTTGTTTTCACTTGTCCCGCCCTCTGGCGTTGTTTACTTCCTGTTCCGGGTCGCGCATTGCATGTTCGCGGTCGATATTTCCTGTTCGCGATCGCTTTTACTTGATCGCGTTGCTTTTTGCTTGCTCAGGGAGAAAATATCGCGCGAACTTGCCCACGTGGTCGCAACGGGCGCGGCCATCTTGTTTTCCACTCTATTGCATGGTTCTGGGGCCTGATTTTCAATCCTCCCTAAATCTTTTCAATCCTTTGTTTATAGCCACTTTTTTCGGATCTTTATTACTTATTATTTCTCTAACTATTTTCCTGCCTCTATATTTTTGGTTTTTGTGTACCTTTTTTTTTGTTTTTTAGCTACTTTTTCTCTGTGTATTGCCTGCTATTTATTTCCTTTACTCCTTTATTTATTTTACCTTTTCTTTCCCGCCCCGTCCCCAGAACCATGTCCAAGGGCAGGGCTGTTCGCCGGCGCAGCCAGAGCCGCGACCGCCTTCCTTGCGGAAGGCGGCGCCCACAAGGGGTGCATGCACGGGCCTTATTTGGGGAGGCGGAGTTGGCTGCACTAATTTTCTTTGTGCAGCGCCACCTCCCCTCAACCCTGGCAGCAGGTGGCAGGCCTGGGTCCGGGTACGGCCTCCGGGAGCGTCGGCAGCGGTGGGGGAAGGTGCGCCGGGCAGTGTCTCGCATCTCTGGGGTCCGGCGCACCCAGGCACAGCTGACGCACCGGTGGTCCGACATCCTGGACCGTGAGCAGGACCTGCTGGACCTGCTAGGAGTGGAGGTCCCGGGGCTTGGTGAGTACCTATTTAATTATTACAACTTTGTGTCTGTTCTTCTGCTCTATGTTATATATTGCGAATATCTTTTTTTCCTTCCAACCAGATAGAATGTTGCTGCTTGCAATACATTCCAGGTTAATAATGTTTAAAAGTCTTCTGTGATTATGACACAGGTGCTCTTCTGCGCTACTACTAATCTTACTTGTTTGCAGCTTTGCGTTTGCGCTTGCTTAGCGTGATTCTTTACGAGTTTATTTTAGAGAAATTAAGTTACGTAATGCTACAGTGACTCATGTCCACTCCTTACTTTGTCCTGTCACTAATAGATAGGGGCGGATTGATACATAGGTTTAGGTACTTTGTATGAGCTTCTAATTGGTTAGTGGTATGCGTGATGCCCCCTCACTCAGTTACGTGACGTGCTGCTAGTACGCCAGTCTTTAGAACCTTTCTAGTTTGTTCAATGAGTGGAGGTAGGCTTTGCAGTTACTTAGCAGTAGCAGATGAGCATCAATCAAACCAAAATTGTGTATATACAAAAAATGTAGTCATGTTAATGTGTCCTCCATGATTGGATCATACACATTGCTGAGGAATACAGTCGAAATGCATACTTAATGTACAATTGGCATGCCTGGAATAGGTGGGCTAGGTTGGGTGGTAGGTTGTACTAATACTTAGGCTTACTTGTAACTTAGTTTTCTGGAATCAGAATGGAAGAATGGATTACTGTTGATAAATAGTAACTTAAGTAGTCGAACTGCGAATCCCCCGATATTACATGTTGACCAGATGAGATCGGTCAATGTAGTTATTGCAATTGTTTAGATAAGTGTTTTTTGACCGTTGTTGAAAAAAATTGTATTTGCTTAAGTTGACACCATCCATCAATGTTTGTCTTTCTTATATCTTTCCTGTTCATCAGCACCCAGGGGCAGACGGGCAGGGACTGGGCAGTCGGCGGGACAGGAACACCACGAGGAGGACACCGCTGAGGGCTCCTCTGCTGGCCCCAGTAAGTCTTCTTGTTTTTAATAATATTTCTTATTCCATAACTTTTACTGCCCCATTTCTCCCGAACTATAGTGTGTTTCCAAATGCTATTTTTTTACCACCAATTATCCTTCGATCTGTACGGTTTCAAAAAGCTTATCCCTGCCTCCGCTACGATGACTGAGTACTACTACATACTATCAGTCTGTCTGTCTGTACTGTAGTAGCTAGTCTTGCCCAGTGGCACTCTTTGTGAAAGGTTGTAATATAAAACTCATATTCACCAGTAGCTCGTACAATCCGTTGGGTCGTTGTCTTGTACTACTTTTTACTCTTGTTGATGTTTAGGCTTTGAAAATTCACAGCAACAGCCCTACCAGATTTCTTAATATTTTGATATGATACCCTATAGGACATACAACTGTTGTAGGGATCTTGCACATACATTTGCACCAGAAAATAGGATGTTGGTGATGGTAGGTTGGACCTTCCTTGCACACCTCAATCAGAAATTCCGCACCCACCACAATTCCACTGCTTGACTATAGTACTGTCTTGTCATACCTATTAGGTCTCGGAACCCTCCCCCCAAGACAACCAACAAGTAGACAACCCAGAACATTAACACACCCAACCTCTGTCGTGGAAGCAATTCACATGCACACCCTTACTTTAATTTGCTCAATCGTGTAAGTTAGTCCACTCCACACCAAATACCACGAAGTCTATGTAAGTTTAAAATTTTTATTTCAATTTGAGAAGGTCTGTACACTGTTATCTTAGCAGCACCAACCGGCAAATCAATAACATTAAAACAAAATACATTGTTACACTAATACAGTTGGGAATTAAATCATGATAACTGAAGTGGTGGAAGGCAGCACCACCATCCCATAGCAATTTAGTTTATATACATTTATAAATGAAGATGTGAGTGAAGGGACCCCTCACCTCAGAAGAACCTAGTACTGGTAGTTGGTGCATCGTTCAGAAGCTCTGGTTCGTAGAAGCGAATCTTGCGTCTGTAATGCGAAAAAAGAAATGGTGTGCGTTAGTATATTGCAACTTGCAAGCATTTCTCAGCCGTGCCAAAAAGTGTAGCATCTATGGATAAGCAATATGGACTAACAGTAACAGTAGTACACCAGTTCTTCCTAAAAAAGTGGCTGGTTAATGTTTGTTGACCGCCTGTACGCAGCGCGTAGACTAGACAGTAGCAGTGTGAGGCAGGTCATGTGGGCTCAAAGGTGTCTTAAGAAGCTGCAAGGTAAAGGTAACGTCACATGTGCATGGCTAGGGCTAATCAAGCAAATGCTACAATGATCATATAACTTAGTGTCTACTCTACTACTACCTGATTTGTACTAGTGATTTATGTTAGTATTAACTCATTTTTCAACCTTGCTACTGATCAATAGGGGGGAGGTGTATATGTTGCCTAATAAATGTGTAATGTTTTCTAGGCGCACTACCGACCACCATTGCTGGGGCCAGCGAAGGCGACGCCGAGGGCGAGGATGCGGCAGTTGCAGATAGCAACGGAGGGGGAGTGGCAGCACCAGTGGCAGGCGGTGGTAAGTTAGATTCATAATCTTTAACTATTGTTGAACTTGACAGCACACTCACTGCAAAGGTGTACTGTATGTCTATGTATACTGTAAAGTTGTGAATTAGGGCCCCATTAGGATGGTGGGCGTATTGCCCCCGCCGGGCTGGCTGGAATTCACTGCCGTCACAGCAGGGGCAAACCTCCCGCCATCCCTGTAGAAAATATTCAGACATGTCTAGGCGGAAAAGGGTTCAATATGGCGGTGGTGTCTCTCTCACCACACCGGCAGCCATATAATCTGCATTTTGGAATGCCTTTGCGTGGCGGCATTACCGTCCGCCACGGAAAGGCATGCACACATTGCAGAGTATGCTTGGGGGCCCCCATGGAGGGTACCTACCGATGCTATGGTACCCCCCGACTTTCAAAGCAAAACGTGACAGGCTCCGTGCGAGGCCCGTCATGTTTTGCTTGGAAAAGCAGCACAACATTTTAGCATTGCTTTCAGCAAAGCCAACCAGAATTTAAAATTAAAATAACAGGGTGCGCCCGCCACTGTGCCGGGCGCATCATCCTAATTAATTGTCCCCACGGGACCCCCACCCTTTTTAGCAGTCGGATGGCGGGCGGACAAAGTCCGCCCGCTATCCGATGTCGTAAGTAAGTATGAGTTCTTGGGGACGTTTGAAGAGTGAACTAGAAGACTAGAATTCCCTTTAATTGGTATAGGACTAGGAGCCAGAGTATTGAGTAACCAATGGCCTCATCTATCTGATTTCAACTCCGCTTTGAAAGTTTTATGGAGAAGAGCACCTGGTGCACTGTTCAACTAAAAAGTGTAAGACAGGTGGAAGGAAGAAGGACGGGCGACATTTAAAATGTTATGTACTACTGTGCTTTATTTTATAGTGCTACTCTACCATGCCACTATGTGTATAAATAATTACCTTGTCCTACTGTTTTATTAAGACTATATTTTACAATTGTCGTGTTTTTTTCTTTTTGATACACAGCTACTCCGAAAATCAACCGCAAGGAGTTGGCCGCCAAGGCACGGCGCCGGAAGCTGGAGGCAATCCAGCAGGAATACCGGCGGCTGGTGGTCCTAGCCGAGGAGGAGGAGGAGAGTGCAGCAGCAGTTGAAGCCTCCTCCAGTGCCCCGGGCCCCAGCCACCGCCCTCCAGCGGTACGGCGCCACCGTCTGGCGGCTGCCCGCCGCCACCGTGCCATCTCCGGTGCCCCCCCCCACTGTGGTTGCAACTGCCGCGGCCTTAGACGCCGCGTCGCCCATTTAGAGGACCAGATTCGTGTCCTCCTCCAGTCCCGCCCCACCAGTTAGTCCCTGTCACTGCCCCTTTTTTAATTCCTGTTTGTTTCCTCACTCGTTTGGGCGTTCTCTATTTCTATGGACAGTCGTTGGGGTTAGGGAGGGGGGTGGGTCAGCTTTTGTGGGTTTAGTTTATTTGTTAGGGTCAATTAAATATATTTTTCTATGTTACATGCAATGTTGTTAATGTTTTGTAGGTGGGGTAACTGTTTTACATCACACTGTTTCTTTGCTGGTGCATGGCCGCCCATAGCGTGTGTTTGATTTCAATAATTTGCTGACTGTATAAGACACAAACAGATAGATGCGACACACCTCACTCATTGACTGGTCCTACTATGCATTCTTTGGAGTGGTGTTTGAAACTGACATCATTGACATGTCCATTATTGATTCTGCCTCCCCCAAACTTCTCTCTTACCGGTGCTTGATGTTTATGTCCAACTGTGGCACAGCACTGGCTGCATGGTGAAGATGGTTTCCTTTTTCATACATGCCATGATTGGGGTGGTGGTGGTAGTATAGTAGTAGTATACACTGGCAGGGTAGCAGCATTTCCAAAAAAAGAAAAGGAGATAGTCAATCGCCTTTGAGAGACTGTTAGAGGAGTAGTTGAATGAAGTACATCACAGAATTTACCGAGCAACAATTATATGTTCAAATATTTGACAAAAAAAATGAATGCTGGATATTATGAGGATAGCCTACTAGACAGAGTTACAAACTATAGTTTTGTCGACTTGGCTATGCCTACAGTCTAACAGTTAGTGCTGTATATGAGGAATGACAACAAACAAATCAAATCAATGCCGGCAATTCATGCTGAGGTATATGTTCCTTTGTTAAATAAAATAACCTGTGAAATATCCTACTCATGGGTGGGCAAGCAGAAGAAGATCATCGCTCTGCATTGAAATTGAAGTAGTGTTGCTTTCACCACATCCGCCCCAGCAAGTGTGTGATTAAGTATTGGTGTACTTTTAATTTAGTTACACCTCGACAATAAGTCACACAGCCCGGGGGAAGAGGGTTAGGGTCCGTTGATTGGATGGGAAGGGGGATTTTGGGAAAGGTTTGACATAGAAAAACAGTATGCATACATAGACAAACAAACGACAATCATTGAAGACTACCATACCATATCCATTCCATATGTTAAGGTATAAAAAAGGAAATGCATGCATGATGAGACCCGGATTACATACACTTCTATTTCTTGTTCTTGTTCTGTTCCGGCCTTAAAACTTTAACAGATAGCAAATAGAAATTTTAAATATTGGTAGTGAAGAATCGTAAACACAGAGAAAACGTAATGATGATTGATAATAACAACTCCAAGAACACACTGTTGTAAAGAATGTATACAAGATATTAATCAAATTTTTTAAAAGAAGTGAAAAGTGGATACTGTTACTGTCTTATCCTGGTCAAAAATGTGGACTGGTTTTTTGCATCTCGGCATTCCTCTTGCTCCTCTCGTCCATCAATCTAGGGTGTGTCGCCTCACCACTCGCCACTGCCCGGCTGGAATAAAAAGGTGATTGATTGGTAAGGTAATTAATATGCATTGTAATGTTTTACAAAGTTTTGGACAAGGCCCGGCCTGTAATTTTAGATTGAAAACCAAAGGGGATATTCAGAAAGAAAGTGAAAACAAATGCACAAGTGATGGTGTAGTGCAACAAGAACACTTTCCGAGGTGGCATGTATGCATATGCATCATCTCTACTGTAGTCTGTTTCCAGCATAGACCTTCAACAGTAACAGGAGAGATCAGGCCCACAGTGCTTACCATTAGCACATCCTACGTTACCACTTTAGACTAGAGTCCTTTTTTTTTTCTCTCAAAGAGTTGGACAAACGCAAAGCACATTATCCATTCCAGACATAGCATTTTACAGTTAAAGTTAGTAAAATCAATGCACTGCAGTCATCCCACCGCTACACTCTATTCAACTTCTACACAGACATTTGGGTGTGCTGTGGTTGTGGTTCACGTGTTTACCTTTAGGCTTTTCCGTTTTATGCCACTCATGAAACATCCTCCTGACTTCATCATCAGCTCTGATACTTCTACTGACTGAAGATCGGCCTGCAGTACAAGTGTAATTTTTAGAACACAACAAGAGTAGAAATATAAATATTACTGACTTGAGTCATTCTTTATTGTGTACAGAAAGATAGATTAACACTAGTACACTTTGACATCATTCACTTTGTGCACAACAAACAACGCCAACACAAAGATCAATAGCTCAGAGTCAGGTGTCCAATGCATGCCATTAATTATCATCATTTATTACCTGTTACTTCTCATCTTAAGTTAACGGGCCGTCTCTTTCGCCATCATCATGACGGACGGTGCTGTTTAAGTCACAGTCATTTGCATTGCGCAGCAGATTGAGTGAGTGCCCTTCCTGTATTGAATTAAAAGCAATGTATCACCAAGATGCAGGAGAGAAGTACACATTTCTTGTTTGCCAGAAGAGGAAAATTAGTAATTACTAGTGTGTTCTGTAGAAAGTTGATTAGTGGCAGTGCACAATTACATCAATTCATGCGAAACACACCACAAAATCTACATCATTCAGTCTGCTATTCTGCGGCCAATGCATGGCATCAATCATTACCTGTTGCATCTCATCTCGTTAACGCTGCAGGCCGTCTCTTTCGCCATCATCATGATGGACGGTGCTGTTAAGTCACAGTCATTTGCATTGCGCAGCAGATTGAGTGAGTGCCCTTCCTGTATTGAATTAAAAGCAATGTATCACCAAGATGCAGGAGAGAAGTACACATTTCTTGTTTGCCAGAAGAGGAAAATTAGTAATTACTAGTGTGTTCTGTAGAAAGTTGATTAGTGGCAGTGCACAATTACATCAATTCATGCGAAACACACCACAAAATCTACATCATTCAGTCTGCTATTCTGCGGCCAATGCATGGCATCAATCATTACCTGTTGCATCTCATCTCGTTAACGCTGCAGGCCGTCTCTTTCGCCATCATCATGATGGACGGTGCTGTTAAGTCACAGTCATTTGCATTGCGCAGCAGATTGAGTGAGTGCCCTTCCTGTATTGAATTAAAAGCAATGTATCACCAAGATGCAGGAGAGAAGTACACATTTCTTGTTTGCCAGAAGAGGAAAATTAGTAATTACTAGTGTGTTCTGTAGAAAGTTGATTAGTGGCAGTGCACAATTACATCAATTCATTCATGCGCAACACACACAACAAAATCTACATCACTCAGTCTGCTTTTCTGCGGACAATGCATGGCATCAATCATTACCTGTTGCATCTTATTTTCAGTTAATGGCCAGTCTCTCTCGGCTCTGAAGGAGGATAGCTATAGAAGTCATCAGATTCATGGTCCACTTGTTTTGGAAGGACGAGGAAAGTTTGAATTTGTTGTTACCATCATCCAATCATCATTCATGAGGGAAATGGAATTGACCAGGAGATGCAGTATGATCGAGCGGAGGAGCTGGATTCTGAGGACTGTAGTGTCAAATGGCAGACACCTGAAACTTGTATCTTAAATTAGAAGATTAGAAGACGGTGATAATGCATTGGTTGCGATTCACAAGTTTATAACCGGAACAACAGACACAAACAAAGGGGGAAAAAAGGGAGGAAGACAGTAAGTGCGAGCCTAATTGTCAGGGAAGTATAGCTCGTCCTCAAACTCTGGGGGATCTTCCAGTAGTAGGTAATCATCTGACACAATACTACCGTCACCTGAGCCGCTGTCCTCATCTTCCTCTGTTGATTCATGCATTGTGTAATTCGGTGGTATGAAGTGCTGATTCATTTTGATCATTGTTAACCTCTCCACGTTTTTGGGAGATAGACTGGTCCTTCTCAAGGTTACAATGGAACCAGCAGCACTGAAAACACGTTCGGAAGAGACACTTGCGACAGGGCAAGCCAGATAGCTTATCGCCAGCCTGCTGAGCTGTGGCCATTCAGACCTTTTCCTATACCAATACTGCACTGGGTTTTGATCAACGTACACCTCTGTTGGATCGTCCAGATAGGCCTGGACCATCCGCTCAATGTTCAGGGTTGCTGCTGGTAAGCTTTTGTGCTGTTTTTTCTGTGCATCAGCACTGTGCTTACGGCCCATCTTTACATACCAATCTGATAATGATTGTACTCGGCCGAATGATCCAGTTATTGTTTTTGTAGTCGATGGTGATGGTGAGTGTTGCGATTGTGAGCCAACCGCACTGCCCTCAGCCGACGAAGTTGCACTTGATTCTGCATGGCCTGCTTCAGTATCAGTACTTGTTGTGGGTTGATGTGGCGGGCTTTTAATTAGCAGCCCTTCGTTTTCAAACTTGATGGCTGCTTCAGCTATACAACTTTTGTAGCGGGCAACATCAGTGTCGGAAAAAGAACGGAATAGTCCTAATTTTGCACGTGGATCCAGAATTGTGGCACAAATGTAATGGTCTTGTGACAAAATTTTATTTTGTATCCTTACATTTTCTGATAAGCGCCTGGATAAGCTCTCCACCAAGTCATGGGCTTGCCTTCTGTCCTCTACACCTTTGTAGGATTCAGACACATTATTCAGCTCATGCTCTAGCATTTGCAACAATGGGATCGCTTGGCCCATTGTACAGTCCTCCTTGCTGACTTCACGTGTGAAGACCTCAAAAGGAGACAGCATCTCAGTCAGGCATTGAATTAGGGTCCATTGCTCCCTCTGAAGGGTCATGCCTTTAACACTAGCATCACTGCCTTTGTACCAGACATAATCATTGAGTGACCTGTGCTGTTCGTACAGACGATCAAGCATGTAATACGTTGAGTTCCAACGTGTTGCCACCTCCTGGATGAGTGCCTTGACTGGCACCCTACGCTCACGTTGGAAGATCCTCAGCTGCTTCCGAGCTTTAAAAGAATGGCTGAAATGAGTGCATATTCTTCGGCAGATGGACAGTAAATTGCTTACTATGGGTTCTTTTTTCAGAAAGTCTTGCACTATAATGTTTATGCAGTGTGCCAAACACGGAACCCTGAAATAGGAACCAAGTTCCATGGCCTTAAGTACATTACTGCCATTGTCTGTGGCAACAAAACCAATACCAAGCCCTCTGGGCTGCAGCCATTCCAAAACCTTGGTGCGAAACTCTTCTAAAATGTTTTCAGCCGTATGAGATTTCTCCATGGCGAACATGGCTACAGTTGCATGTTTCCGAGTACCTTCAAAAATCGCAGCTGTGTCAACAACACCTCGTGCAGATAGTAGATCTTTAACCCCCACAAAAGAGATCCAGTGTGCAGTGATACACATGTAATCTGTGGCTTGGCAACTGGTCCACATGTCTGTTGTCAGGTGGATATTGTGCACAGCACTCTTCTGCAAAGCTTGTCCAACCAATTCCAGTACATCATGATGTAGTGCCGGAACAGCAATTCTTGCGAAATAGGACCGGCTTGGAACTTTCCATTTCGGGCAGATGGCAGACACAAATTCAAGGAAACCCACCCCTTCCACAAATGAAAAAGGAAGAAGGTCCAGCGCTAACATTTTAGCCAGCTTCGCATTGTACAATCGTGCCGTTGGGTGGTTGCGTTGGAACTGCCCCTCCAACCTAAACATGCTGTCAATGGTAGGCTGGCTTACTTTCCTTAGTGGTGCCATTAACCCACTAAGGCTCAACGACACAGATTGTCTCATTGAGGTACTCGCCGCCGGTCGCCTTGGTGTCTCACCCACACTCTGAGTATGGCTCTTACTGCGGTGCCACTCTGATGTTACTGAGGAGGATGTGGGCGTTACCACTGCAGTGACTGCACTACTGGAGACAGGGCTAGAAATGCCTCCCTGTTCTTCACCTGCCACCACAATAATATCGCTCCCTGATTCCTGACCAACTTCAAAGGGTTTAGTTTTCCTACTTTCTTTTAACTTAAGTAGGTGATCCTCCCACACAATAGTGTGGTGTGTTCTGAGATGACTTGCTTGTCCTCCGGTACCATAGTTTGTACCAAGCTTACCACGCCGAACACCTTGCCGACAAATTGCGCATATAGCAACGTTCTCCTCCTTGGCGCTAACAGAAAAGAAGTCCCAAACTGGGGAGGAGAACTTTCTGGCACTGCTGGATGTGCCACTTTCAACACCAGATGAACTTGAGGGGGTCCTTGAAAATATGTGACCCTGTCCACCTACACTGTGACTTTTACTACCACTTCCTACTGAGGTGGTTGAGCTGGATGTAGGTCCCTGCCGGGCCTTGGAAAATATGGCAGCTGGAGGTAGTGGTGGTGTAACCTGTGTTGGTGAGATCCGTGCTGCATCCCGCTCAGTAGCAGCCTTTCTGGATAGGGTTAGAATGTCGGTCTCCAATCCCTTTGGGGCGGGAGTAATGTGCGTGATGACTGGCTCGTCTTCATCAACATCATCACCCCCCTCTTCTACATCTACCTCCATAACTCTCAGTTTTTCTGGGACCTTCCTTTTCAGAAGCAATGTCTTGTGGCGTACTTCACTCTCAGACCGAGCTGGTGGGACCCAAGTGTCATCACGATCATCAGAAGCGGGGCTTGAAGAAGAAGATGATGGACTAAGCCTCCTTTTCCTTGCTGGTGGTCTGGAAGACAATAGATGTTCTGGAACAGTGGTTTGACTTCGCTCCGCTTTGTCTGCAGGAAGCTCGATTTCCTGAAATGCCCCTACGTCAGGAGCAACAACTACTATGGTGGGCTGTTGTGGCGGCTGCTGCTGTTCTGGTTGCGGCGGCTGCTGCTGCTGGTCTGGTTGCGGCGGCTGCTGCTGCTGGTCTGGTTGCGGCGGCTGCTGCTGCTGGTCTGGTTGCGGCGGCTGCTGCTGCTGTTCTGGTTGCGGCGGCTGCTGCTGCTGTTCTGGTTGCGCCGGCTGCTGCTGCTGTTCTGGTTGCGCCGGCTGCTGCTGCTGTTCTGGTTGCGCCGGCTGCTGCTGCTGTTCTGGTTGCGCCGGCTGCTGCTGCTGTTCTGGTTGCGCCGGCTGCACACTGATCTGCTGAGTTTGCGCCTGCGTTGAACTTGATTGTGTACTACTTTGCGGTAATGACATTTCTTCAACACCGCTGCCCGTTAGTAGACTGGCTACCTCTGCGACAGTAAAGCCCTTGGGCCTAGGTTGGTGGGGTTGCTGGACCGCTGTGCTGCTCCCAGCTTGGTTCCCGGACAACGCTTTGGTGCCAAAAAAAACCTTGGCCGGCACACCACCAGTCGTGGTTAATGGCACTTCCTTTTTCTGTTCCTTCTTCTCACCAGCAACTTTCTTGGTACTGGACCTGGTACCTTTCTTTGGGGCCATCTTATTCCGACGTCAGGCAGGAGGCAGATGCACAACAAGTTCTGGTCACACGTGGGCGTGATGCGCAGCAGGACTTCTGTCTGGCTGGCAGTACAACGGGTAGCCAGGTGATGCCGATGACACCTCCTACTCTGTCTTTTGTGCACCTAAAAGCAAAGAAGACAGGAGAAGAACATCAGTGAAATGTTGCATTTGTTTTTGTGGTTCAGTTACTTAGTACTGTACTAGTGCAAACAAAAGATAGTCTAGCCATTTATGAATTTTTTTTAACTAGAGCTATGTTATACTACTAGTACTGTGTACAGCCACACTACACTCTCAGGAAGGTGATGTCTAAAAATTCAACAGATCACATAGAAAACACTTGATCAATAAAGCTGTGGCTACCTGCTCTGGTAGCAGTGGATGAAAGCAGGCCTGTTGGCAGACAAGGCCAGGCAAGCTTGCAGGCCTAGGCCTCAAAATGGCCACCAGCAACATGGCGAGCCCCAACAACATCAGCAAGGCCACCCCAAAATACACACTTCCCCAACTCAATCCAATGGCATCCATGCCCAAAATGATGTCTAAAATCAACAGAACACACAGAAAACAGTAGATTACTAAAGCTGTGGCTACCTGCTCTGGTAGCAGTGGATGAAAGCAGGCCTGTTGGCAGACAAGGCCAGGCAAGCTTGCAGGCCTAGGCCTCAAAATGGCCACCAGCCACATGGAGAGCCCCAACAGCATCAGCAAGGCCACCCCAAAATACACACTTCCCCAACTCAATCCAATGCCATCCATGCCCAAAATGATGTCTAAAATCAACAGAACACACAGAAAACAGTAGATTACTAAAGCTGTGGCTACCTGCTCTGGTAGTAGTGGATGAAAGCAGGCCTGCTGGCAGACAAGGGCAGGCAAGCTTGCAGGCCTAGGCCTCAAAATGGCCACCAGCCACATGGCGAGCCCCAACAGCATCAGCAAGGCCACCCCAAAATACACACTTCCCCAACTCAATCCAATGGCATCCATGCCCAAAATGATGTCTAAAATCAACAGAACACACAGAAAACAGTAGATTACTAAAGCTGTGGCTACCTGCTCTGGTAGTAGTGGATGAAAGCAGGCCTGCTGGCAGACAAGGGCAGGCAAGCTTGCAGGCCTAGGCCTCAAAATGGCCACCAGCCACATGGCGAGCCCCAACAGCATCAGCAAGGCCACCCCAAAATACACACTTCCCCAACTCAATCCAATGGCATCCATGCCCAAAATGATGTCTAAAATCAACAGAACACACAGAAAACAGTAGATTACTAAAGCTGTGGCTACCTGCTCTGGTAGCAGTGGATGAAAGCAGGCCTGTTGGCAGACAAGGCCAGGCAAGCTTGCAGGCCTAGGCCTCAAAATGGCCACCAGCCACATGGAGAGCCCCAACAGCATCAGCAAGGCCACCCCAAAATACACACTTCCCCAACTCAATCCAATGCCATCCATGCCCAAAATGATGTCTAAAATCAACAGAACACACAGAAAACAGTAGATTACTAAAGCTGTGGCTACCTGCTCTGGTAGTAGTGGATGAAAGCAGGCCTGCTGGCAGACAAGGCCAGGCAAGCTTGCAGGCCTAGGCCTCAAAATGGCCACCAGCCACATGGCGAGCCCCAACAGCATCAGCAAGGCCACCCCAAAATACACACTTCCCCAACTCAATCCAATGGCATCCATGCCCAAAATGATGTCTAAAATCAACAGAACACACAGAAAACAGTAGATTACTAAAGCTGTGGCTACCTGCTCTGGTAGCAGTGGATGAAAGCAGGCCTGCTGGCAGACAAGGCCAGGCAAGCTTGCAGGCCTAGGCCTCAAAATGGCCACCAGCCACATGGAGAGCCCCAACAACATCAGCAAGGCCACCCCAAAATACACACTTCCCCAACTCAATCCAATGCCATCCATGCCCAAAATGATGTCTAAAATCAACAGAACACACAGAAAACAGTAGATTACTAAAGCTGTGGCTACCTGCTCTGGTAGTAGTGGATGAAAGCAGGCCTGCTGGCAGACAAGGCCAGGCAAGCTTGCAGGCCTAGGCCTCAAAATGGCCACCAGCCACATGGCGAGCCCCAACAGCATCAGCAAGGCCACCCCAAAATACACACTTCCCCAACTCAATCCAATGGCATCCATGCCCAAAATGATGTCTAAAATCAACAGAACACACAGAAAACAGTAGATTACTAAAGCTGTGGCTACCTGCTCTGGTAGCAGTGGATGAAAGCAGGCCTGCTGGCAGACAAGGGCAGGCAAGCTTGCAGGCCTAGGCCTCAAAATGGCCACCAGCCACATGGAGAGCCCCAACAACATCAGCAAGGCCACCCCAAAATACACACTTCCCCAACTCAATCCAATGCCATCCATGCCCAAAATGATGTCTAAAATCAACAGAACACACAGAAAACAGTAGATTACTAAAGCTGTGGCTACCTGCTCTGGTAGCAGTGGATGAAAGCAGGCCTGCTGGCAGACAAGGCCAGGCAAGCTTGCAGGCCTAGGCCTCAAAATGGCCACCAGCCACATGGAGAGCCCCAACAACATCAGCAAGGCCACCCCAAAATACACACTTCCCCAACTCAATCCAATGCCATCCATGCCCTAAATGTGATTGAAAATGAAATATATTCAAAAAACAAAAGGAACAGTTGCTTCATCATGCACACACACACCCATGAGGCCATGCCCATGGCTAGCTCGGGCCTACTACTACAACCCACAAAATTAAAATAAATTAAAAAAAAAAAAAAGGAATGATGATAATTAATTATCAAAAATAAATTGTAGTTACACAACAACTGCAATGCCCACAATCAAACACAACAACCACTTACTTGTAAAATATCCTATTCCAAAAATCCTGAAATCCAATTGCAATGATGCAGCAGACAAAAAGAGAGATCTTTCCAGCTCCAAATCCAAAGGCAGAATGAGCAGGAGATGGACAAAGCACTGGGAGGAGCCTGCTGGACAGGAACAGGAAGTTGGAGAATCTGTGTCACTTCCTCCCTCTCTCCACTTTGTAAAAAAAAAATGAATCCTGGAGTCCTTGCACAAAAAAGGAAAGCCAAATGTGAATGTAAGGAGTTCTTTTCATCCAAAATCAGTATTTGCAGATGGTTTCATGCTGCTAGAGCCGATATTCCTCTCCAAATTGTAAATTTTACATTGTTGAGTTCTCCAGCTTCACATTACTTCCGCCGGCGTGTCGAAAACGATATGATCGCGTTCTCTTCTTTGTCCCTGTCGCGTTGGATATGACGTGTTCGCGGTCTCTTTCTCCTGTTCGCGTTCGATTTCATGTGCCCGCGTCCTCATTCTCTGGCTCGCGATGTAGAATGACATGTTCGAGATCTCAATCTTCTCATACTCGCGCGGTGCATGATCGCGAGAAGAAATACCTGATCGCGCGACAAATGACGTGATCGCGTGAAAAATGACTTGAATGCGGCCGCGAACTCTCGCGAGACAGCGCAAAATGGCTACCAAAATCCAACATCTCGTGGAGAACGCGACCGGGTCAAGAAAACTTGTCAGAGAACGCAGGGATTCAGGTAAGGCGATCGCGCGCGCGCGAGAATGTATTGTTTTACAGCGCGAGCAAGAAAAAAATTATCGCTAAGCTGCGGAATGCGGAAATTTTGACATCTTCGCGCTTTCCGCGGAACGCGAGAATGCCAAAATATCGCAACTTCCGCGAACGGAACGGAATTTTGGCCCAGGCCTAATCATGAGCCCAAATTCATGTGAGTCTTGGGAGTACTTGTGCAACCACGGCATTCTGTTCTTTCAGCGTGCACACCAGCAGAAAAGTAGAAATGGAAAACTCGAAAGAAACAGACAAAAGCCCCTCAGCCCGTGTCTAGTGCGGTCAGTAAACAATCACGCTGTGCGGCGGATTTCCCCTTGAGGTGCCCTGGGCAGACCCCAAGTTCAGGCCACAGCTCCTTAGCCGCAGATTTGATCGTTTGAGCAGCTGCCTGCTGTGGCACAAGTGCCACTTTCACTCAACCACCCACATTCCGGATATTAAAAGAACAAACACATCACATGAGATAATCCACTAATAACGCTGTGCATCTTTGATTTATGGCTGTCTGTGAAACAGAGAGAACGGGGAAAGGAAACTAGGAAGTAGGGTGTTTTCGGCTTGTCCTCGCGGCCAGGTGCAGTGAAGCCCCGGGTTTTGACTGAGGCTTACAGAAATGGCTTGTCTGTCACCATCACTTTTTAGGCACAAATGGAACATATGTAACACATTGTGGCAGGGGTTTGGTCACTTAGCAAGTAGTAGGAGGTATCACATGACCCACTGAGGGATATGAATCCTGAGTGGGAGGGGAAAGCAGAAATTTGTTTGAAAGCAGGGACACACACCTTGTTGTAGTAAGGTGAGTGTGTGTTACTTCGACGCGTAGGACCGTTGTGTGGCACGAGGGTGGAATACAGGTTTGTGTGGCACCAGCACCTACACAGTGAGCAATGGCAGCATTCCAGGCAGTGCCCAGCACCTTAGAAGTGTGGGGCTGTACCATCAAATAAAAACAAACACTGCTTTATCCTCTGCAGCCAGGCAAGGTGTTAAAGCAATACTTGTGTATAGTGCCACTGCAGAGACCTGAGAACTCAGTTCTACCCCTGAGTGCACCACAGCCCAGAGACCCCACCTGCTGGGACACAACTGGGAACACTAAAACTTTGATACTGTACCGAGGGGTTGAACAACTTTGGAGGGCTTGAAGCGTCTTCCCTGTCAGACGTAGTATGGGAAACAGTACACACTCTGTAAGAGCTTAAGGGGGACATGTATATGGAAGGATTGACAAGTTGGCAACACCAAGATACATAGAGAAGACTGCAGATTTGGTCCCATGGCAGACAGGAGTCGAAAAAGTAATAGCACACGTAACACACTAATTGAAGTGCAGTGGTTCATTAAATATTCATCTTCTCAAATATAACAAGGCAGAATTATCTGGGTTCTAGAAGCCCTTCCAAGTATGGATGGCCTGTCTCCCAGTGGATGAGAAGGGGAGGGGTTCCCTGTGGGTCCTTTCTACCTCACAGAAGGGGATTGGAAGGTTCCGACATTTTGTGGGTGAACTGCAACTTGACATGGGTCATCATTTGCAAGGTAGCTTGCAGAGTGGCACCTGCTGAGTGGGGATGTTGGTATACTCCCCAGCTGAACAAGGTATGGTGACACCGTCCCATCATAATCTCAGAGAGGTCTGCTCCTTGCCATGACCTCTTTATTCTTCTGCCAGGCACCATGTGGAAGGCATCTATGCCTATAGAGCGTTAACGTGGCACAGAGCTTCCCCTCTGAATGGATCCCTCAACGCGCAGGCTGAACCTCAGTCTAGAGAGCTCTCTATCCTCTCACCTCCTAAAGATGAATGCCAGCAGTGACATCCAATCCCAGAGAAGGGTGGGTTCCTAGGACCAATCAATCATGGGTGAAGTATACTGAACTGCTCCGGTGAGTCTCGGGGACCGCCTTTTATTGGACACCAATAGGTGTCCTGTATCTATTCAATCACCATAACATCTATTGATGAAGCCTACTTTGGACCAAGTGTAGGAAAGTGGGTTTCTGTTGCAGTAACCCCTCCACTTGTTGCCAGACTACTGCTGCACTTTGACTTGATGTGTCCTGGGTCCCTGCTAATCAGGTTCCCAGGGCCTGTGTTCTTTCCCCAAAACTAACCCAATTGGCATCTCTAGCCACAGGTCAGCCCCTGGTAAATGGTACCACTGGTACCCAGGGCACTTTGACCAGGGAAGACCTCTAAGGGCTGCAGCACTTATTGTGCCACCCTTAGAGGCCCTGTACCTTTTCACACACACACACTGCCTTTGCAGGCTGCATGTTTTGGTGCAGAACAAAGTGAAGAGTCGGCATGGCACACATCCCTGTGTGCCGTGCCTACAACCCACTGCCCTGGCATAGATCAGTCACCCCTTTAGCTGGTTGCCCTATGCCAGTGGTGATGGTACAGGTGCATAAGCCCTATACCCCTACAGTGTCTAAGTACATCCTTAGACATTGTAAGTGCAGTGCTGCCATTAAGAGTATATGGTGCCGGGAGCTTGTCACCATAATGGCTACACTGAAAACTGAAAAGTTTGGTATCAAACTTCTCAGCACATTAAACCCACACTGATGCTAGTGTGGGATTTAATGAAAAATGCACACAGAGGGCATCTTTGAGATGCCCCCTGAAAAACGACCAGCCTGTGGTGGGTTCCCAGACTGATACACACCAGCCTGCCACCACAAGACATGTTTCTGGACCCCAAGGGTGGGAGCCTACGCTCCCTGAGCCCAGAAACAAAGCCTTTCCTGGGCGGAGGTGTTCACACCTCCCCCAGGCCAGGAAGAGGCATCTGTGGCAGGGGAGCTTCAAAGGCCTGGCAGCCTTTGTAATGCAACCCCCAGCCTCTCCTGCTATCAGGAGCAGGCCCCCTTCCTGTCTCCCCTCCCTTTCGGTGGGAAGACAGGCGGGAAAAACTAGCCAGCCCAGGAGGTGTGCCCATCTCTGCCAACTCCACCCCTCAGGTGGAGGAGGCGATGTGAAGCCCACTCTCCAGTGCTTGCCATCTTGCAGATGGAAGGCACTCCCCAATCAGGACTAGGGATTGTGCTCACTCCCCCACGTGGGGTGAGCACACCAAGGGTGTAGTCACCCTAAGGTCAGTAGCCCATTGGCTACTGACCTCAAGACCCCTAAAACGCCCCCTAAATACAGTATTTAGGGGGCAGCCCTGAAACAACAACTCAAATCCAGAAACAACAAGAAAAGAAGATAAGAAGAAGGACCGAAGAGCTGTGCAGAGCTAACAAGAGGACGAAGCCCACCGACTTGGTCCCCAGCCCTACAGGGAAATGTCCTGGAGTCCGGTGTGAGTTACCTGCAGCTGGAGCTTTCAAATTGAATCCGTGTTTTCCACACGACCGAGTTGACGGCGAAGCAGCGTTGTGAGGTCGGAGAAGGCGCCGTTTCCGCTGCTCCCGCCTTTGTCCGCCTTTGTTCGCCTTTGTTCCCGCCGCTGGCACCACTCCGGGGGTTGTTTTAGCCTCGGCCTCGGCCCCCTCTCATTAGCGGTTTGGGGGTCGGTTGGCAGGTGCGGCTGTGGCGGCTGTGGTGACTGCGGCGAGTTGAGAGGCGGAGCGGTTTGATTGGAGGGGAGCGTGTGTCCGGCGCCTGACCTGGAGCATCGAGGTTTGCTGGGGGGCTCTTGAGAGGCCGTGAGTGCCCCCCCTGCAGCTGGAAGACGAAGAAGCAGCAGGAAGAGCAGCAGAAGCAGAAGCCTTTCCAGTGGTGGCAGGAGCCTTTCCCTGAAAGAGGCCGCCAGAACCGTGAGTGAGTGCCTTTCTGTAGAGGCAGGCCCCGTAAAAGTCTTTCTCTATGTAGATAGGAGCTGTGATCCAGTTACAGCACCGGCAGGGGCCACCAAAACCATTCTAAAGTGACAGAAGCCTCAAGAGCTTTTTCTATTGCGGCAGGTAACCGCTAAAAACCTTTTAGCAATAGCTGGAAACTTTTTTTTTTATTTTTTTTTTAAAATCATAATCAAATCGTAAGAAGATCCTGGAAAACTGTGAGTGCTATTTCGCAGCGACAGGAAACAAAAAAAACAAAAAAAAAGAAGAAGTTCAGCAACGGTAGGAGCCGCAAATCAGTCCCGGTAGCGGCAGGAGCAGCCAAGACTCTTATTTTATGCAGTAGAAGCCGGGAGTCAACTCTAGCAGCGGGAGAGTCCGTTAGAAGTTCCTCAGCGCCTGCAGGAGCGGGTCCATTCCCCTGCGAGTCTCCTCGAGTGCGTCAAGAATACTTTCACCACAGCAGAGTTTTGCTGCAGGTACTACAAGGGTCGGTAGGCCTACAAAATCACGGCTAGAGCCGCTGTTATTAATTTTATAATATAATTACAATATACAAACTTTTATTAAGGTATAATTAACAACAAATATAATAAACAAGGTAAAATTCTTGGAATGCCCTCAGGAAAGGAAAGATTACTAGGACCTCCCAATAGACGAGCCCGTAAAATGCAAGCACCGAATGCGTTAACAAAAACTAAAGCACAGTTAAAGGGACCAAGCCAAACTCTAATATCACGAATAGCACGGATGTTTGAAAAATCTACAAAAATACCACAGAAATTTGATTTTATGAAAGATCCAACAGGAGCACTTATGTCAATGGAACCAAATTTAGAAATAAAACAATTACAGACACCAATTAAACCAATTAACATCTTGGAAATAAATAAATCACCAATTGGAATAGAATGTGATATAGAATGTGAGTATGATTATGTTAGCAGTACAAAAAAAAGGAGCTAGAAGATCAAACAAACAAACAAAAAATAGTCTTGGACAACCAAGTTTTGCTTTTCCAAACAGTAGAGAGGGACTCGGATATAGAGGGGATAAAAACGTGGATAAAACATCTACCACAGCTTGATAAACCTATTAACCTTATGAGTTCTGGGGCCCCTTTGCCTCTAGAAATTAAAGTCGAAATAAGGAAAAAAAACTAACCAGATAATGCCAATACACAATATGATATCACACTTAAAGACGACGAAGTCAACCAAGTCACCCAAGTAAAGCAATCCCCCATTACAGAGAGTATAAATATGGCATTTGTGTCAAGTATGCCATTAGGAAAGAGTGCAGATCTAAACGGGGAATTGGCTTATGAAAAACAAGAGTACGACACTTTCAATCAATCAAAAAAAGCGACTAATAAAACCAGAGGAGGGAATGTGCAAATGGAAAAAGTTGAATGCATTGATAAACATTGGGCTAAAGAAAAAATTCAAACAGAAAATCATGAAAATTCCCAGGATGATATAAACGCTCATATGAAAAAAAAGGATGTACTTAATAAAGCAGGTCTAAAAAACACAGGCAATCAAGATCTAGGATCGGTATGGGATATATTTTATCATACATCAATACTAACTCTGGAAGCTTTGACATATCAATCAAATAAAATGAATACCCAAATTGAAATACTAGGAGTTATGGCTAATGCAGTCACCAGAATTGATCATAAATTAGCTGAGTTAAATAACTTAATAAATAAAGCTCAAAAAGAAGCAACTTCAAATTACTTCGACTGCACATGTGCACCCATAATAAATAAACTGGCTACTATTCCGGATGTAATAAACAGCATATTAGAAGACGTTAAAGGCACTGTGGGAAAAAAAAACTAGAAAATCAAAAAGCTGAGATAGGTTGCATTGGAAAAAAAAATGTTTTACCATATGCAATTGATGAAAAAGAAAAAATCGAACAAATTGGCGATATAAACAATTCTAATAATGTGAACAAACCAACTATGGAAGCAATGCAGAAGAAACAAGACAAAATAAATAGCTTCAATAACACGGTTCAGTGGAATGACATAGGACAGGATAATGAAGATCTTAAGGCCTTTGAATTAACAAAGAGACAAAGGAAAAATTTGCGTAAAACAAGAAAAAAGAAAAAAAAGGAAAAAGCTCTAAAAACATATCATATACCAGAAATGCCAGATGACCTGATAACACAAGAAGGAAAAAAAGAAACTGGAAAGAAAGACGGCGATGTTCTAAACAGTCAGTTTACAAAACGATTGGGAAGAAACGAAAAATATTACGACATATTCACAAAGTCTGGGAAACATATTGCAGGCTTAAAATCAATTCCTTTAAATACATACACAAGCATACCTACGGAAAATACTGTTCAAAAAGAGGGGAGAAAAGTTCAGGGGAAAAAAAATGAACTAATTGGATTAAAATAAAATGGATGTGTACTAACACAAGACCTTAAGTGGGAAATCGAAAATGATCCGACTGAAAAAACAGGGTCTTTATCTACCTTAATCAGTCATAACGAAGAACAAAGGCAGCCTATCCATAACCAAAATAATTCACCTAATACATAAAAAACACGTTGCAATTTGATACAAAAAAAAGAAAGAAAAAAACAACGGATGGAGGAAACAGAGAATAACTTTACGAAATCAAAAGAGTTGACTGAAGATAACACCCATTAATTTATAAGGGACGACATAATAATTATATCAAACTGTCAAGGCAAACAAATTATATGTAAAGAAAATGAACCTTACAACGAAAATAAGAAAGGAACGTTGAACTTGAACAAACCCTCCCAAATTACTTTTACTCCATTATTTGACTCACGTGGCAAGCATGACACCCCGAATAATGGAAATATCCTTCGCCTTTTTTAATCTATACCATCATTGGAAAAATTGACAACAGAAGATATTGACTGTGTAAGCTTCTTACAAAATACCGAAGGCAAACAACCAATAACACTGCTAACTGTAAACACTGCCTCTATAGCAGGTCAAATCATGCAAGAACACGAAGTTTTTCACAGCTGGGGGATATTAATTAGCCAACTAGCCCCAAAGGTATACCCAACTCCTTTTATCAAAGAAGAAAGTCCAATGAAAAGACCGAGCAAAATGAAAGTTGATCTAGTCTATTCTATATTAAAAAATCCCCTGGGAAAAACAAACTGCGATAGTGGAAAGTCCATATATCAAGGAAAAGATGAAGAAAATACAAAAGAAAATAAAGGGGTAAATGAGAAATGGATCCTGTCGGCTTTACATGGCAGTAACAAACAATGACAGAACAAAACACAAGATGTAACAGATGAAACAAACACAATAGTGGTTTGTTCATGGAATATAAATGGTTTATGTAAAAAGATAAAAAATGCTCAAATAGAATCACTAACAAACTGTTATCAAATTATATTGTTGCAGGAAACTTGGGAATTGTACCCGTTTATGTTACAAGGATATAAAGGATATTTTGTTCCCGCAATAAGACAATATAAATCTGGACGGCCGTGTGGGGGCCTGGCAATTTTTTTACTGATTGACCTAAAAATAGAACATAGGCAGCTAGATACGAATAATTCTAATTTCCAAGCTGTGAAGTTGAATTACTTAATAAGAAAGGAAAATAAACTAAAAAATCTAATACTAATTAATATATATATTCCACCTAAACAGATATCAAAGAAGGAGACGTGTGCTGCTATTACTACCTTTTTGTTTGACCAAATAATGGAAGACCCGTCTATAGATTTCTTAGTTACAGGAGATTTCAATATAAATCTACTAGTACAATTCATACGGGATGATTTTATCCAGTCCCAAAATCATCAATGGTTAATCCCAGAGCAAGTACTTGATCACTCAAAAACTGTAAAAAAATAGACTATTGGGAAGAACTTCATGATGGACATGGAAGCTTTGGGTCTTAGAATGTTGAATGGTAGATTTGAGTCAGATACACCCCCAGCGTGGTCTTTTCAGTCTCACCAGTATAAATCTAGAGTAGACTATACTATGGTTTCTGTAAATATCTTTGATAAAATTACTTCATATCACCTAAAAAAAAGTATTTGAAAGTGACCATAGTCAACAAATAGTACAAGTGAAATTGCTAGGATCAAAACATCAAAATTACTTAACCATGCACGGTCAGATTTGTACTTCTAATTATAGAAAACTTACATGGGAAACAAATAATATGGACACCACGATGAAAAAGGCACGAGAACTAATTAAAAAATGTTTTAAAGATAGCCCCGTATCGTCTGTAATTGATCAATGGGAAAATTTCACCCAAAAAATAGTTGCACCATACGATACTTCTCCTCATGCTATAAAAAAACACAATGTCCAAAGGAAAACAAATTATACCTTTATCAATTTCCCATATACAGTAAAAAAGGTCAGACGGATCCGTAATAGACTTAGGAAACAGCTAAATAAGTACCCAAATGATGAAGATATACAAATAAAATTAAAAAAGGCCAACAACGAATTGAGAAAATTAATTTGGAACGAAAAAAATAAAATTAATCAGGGATTGTGGGCAAAAATCATCTATGCCAGTAATCAAGCGAACTCAAGGGAGTTCTGAAAAGTGATTAACGGATTAACCAGGCCAAATAAATCTGCAGTCACATCCTCCTTAACTGAAGAGGAATGGACCATATATCTCCTAAAAATCCTAAATCCTAATATAGAAGTGAATATTGAGGAACACAAATCAGTTACGAAAGAAAACAAACACTTAAGGACAGATAAGATCGATGTAGAATGTGACGCAGAAATCCCTATTACAGAAACCCAACTCGTAAAACTAATAAAGAACCAACAAAATGGAGCGCCGGGACCCAATGGCATTCCGTTTTCTCTTTACAAAGAAGAACCAGATTACTGGGCTATTTATTTGACAAAGGTATTTAATGAAGTCATACAAACAGGGATGGTCCCAAAATCATGGAGAGGTTCATTGATATCTCCAATTTTTAAAAAAGGAAATTGGCAACAACCGGAGAATTATCGCTTGATTACCCTTCAAGACACTGATGCAAAATTGTTCGCAGGGCTTTTATTATCCAGTTTTACTGACTGGGTAAAGGATAAAAGGATACTGCCACCGAACCAAACTGGATTTATCAAAGGTTTAGGAACCTCAACAAATATATTGATTCTATCTGTATTAATGGATAAGGCACTTTTAGTTAAACAACCTTTGTATTTTTGTTTCGTCGACTTCAAATCGGCCTTTGATTGTGTGAACAGGCACCATCTGTGGTAAAAACTTGAAGAGCAAGGAATTCCAAACTTATTATTGAGAATGATACAATTACTGTACACTGACACCTGGATTAGAGTAAGAATTGGTGACGGCAAACATTAACCAACAAGATACTTACAACGGGAGGTCTAAAACAAGGGTGTGTCCTTGCACCTCTGCTATTTAATCTTTTTTTAGCGGATCTTTCAACTACATTGAATAAGGTAAATGCACATCCACCTAGATTAACAGATAAACAAATATCTAATCTCCTTTACGCGGACGATGTTGTACTTATAAGTCACACCAAAGTTGGGTTGCAAAGGCAGAGGGCCCGATTCACAGAACTGACTTAAGACAAAATCCTAAACTTACTACCATTTTGGTATTCACAGAAGGCACTTACTCATTTTGGTATTCACAGAAGGCACTTACTCATTTCGGTATTCACAGAAGTTAGGAGTCCTAACTTTAGGACTCCTAAATGCCTTCTGTGAATACCGAAAGTCTTAAAATTAGGATTTTTCGCAGTTTAGTAGTAGTATAGTTAGGACTCCTAACTTTAGGACTCCTAAATGCCTTCTGTGAATACCGAAAGTCTTAAAATTAGGATTTTTCTCAATTTAGTAGTCCTAAATTTAGACTTAGGACTACTAAATTGAGAAAAATCCTAATTTTAAGACTTTCGGTATTCACAGAAGGCATTTAGGTGTCCTAAAGTTAGGAGTCCTAACTATACTACTACTAAACTGCGAAAAATCCTAATCTTAAAACTTTCGGTATTCACAGAAGGCATTTAGGAGTCCTAAAGTTAGGAGTCCTAAATTTAGGACTACTAAATTGAGAAAAATCCTAATTTTAAGAATTCCGGTATTCACAGAAGGCATTTAGGAGTCCTAAAGTTAGGAGTCCTAACTATACTACTACTAAACTGAGAAAAATCCTAATTTTAAGACTTTCGGTATTCACAGAAGGCATTTAGGAGTCCTAAAGTTAGGACTCCTAACTTCTGTGAATACCGAAATGAGTAAGTGCCTTCTGTGAATACCAAAATGAGTAAGTGCCTTCTGTGAATACCAAAATGGTAGTAAGTTTAGGATTTTGTCTTAAGTTAGTTCTGTGAATCGGGCCCTAATTGATTGTCTATCAGTGTATGCAAAACAAAATGATATGGTGATAAATGAAACAAAGACCAAAGTAATGGTAGTTACGAAAAATATAAGGCTAAAAAATAAATATAATTGGAACCTGGAGGGAACGAAATTAGAACAAGTTGATTCCTACCGGTATCTTGGAGTTATATTCAACAATAATGGAAATTTTCTCCCGCAAAAAAGAGTAATTACAAGAAAAGCCAATACTATGACTGCAGCCTTTAGGATAATTCAGAATTCATATCTGATTTGTCTTTTTGTCCTCTACTAAAGATCATCTCAGCAAAGCTATTACCTACACTAACATAAGGTTCTGAGGTATTAAATGGGAAAGACGCAGAGATTATTAATAATGCAATTTCAAAAACGTACAAAATCTTATTTTCCCTGCCAAAAAATGCTTCGCAAGCTCAGGTGAGGCTCGAATTTGGGATAAATAACCAGCTTCTAGCAAGAAAAGGACAAGCTCTTAAAGTTTGGAATCGAGTAAAAAATGACCAAGAAAATCAAATGTCCCAGCTATTATGGCAAGAAGTCAAATATAATAAGAAGCTGCAGGCTTGGTCCTACCTAAATAAAGCAAAAGAAGAATTTGGTGTAATATCGATCTGGGAGAATACGATTACCCAAGAAAGTTTTAAAAAAACAATTAACAAACTTACCAATCATTTTTCTCTGATAAAAGATAAGGATATATTTGCGAAAAGAAAACATGCATGGCCAATCATAAATGGATATATCAAAAAACATGTCCAAGAATATTTAGAAATACCATGGTAATTGAAAAACAAGAAAATCTTTATCAGAGCACGCTTTGGGTTACTGCCGGGTTTATGTCATGTACCCATATGGAAAAAAACCGCAATCAATACGGATTGTAGATTATGTAAATGTGGTAACGAGAATATTATACATTTACTATGTCTTTGCCCTGGGTTAGGAAAGGAAAGGAAAGCAATTTTAAAGAGACTATTTAATGAACGTGGACTAAGGTCATACAGACAAGCAGTGATGGCATGTCTAAACTCTAAAGATATATTCATGATTTCTGCATTTGCAACATTTTTGAGCACCGTGGATACAAAATTAGGGGAATAATAATTTATTCTATTTTTTTTATATATTGTATTAGAGGCATGATAGCAATTGTGATTATAACGTTTTATTGTTTTTATATTTGAGGATATTTTAATCATTTTTTGTAAGATTTTAATTAATCACACAAATAAACTTGAATTTGATACAGGCCTTTCTCCCCCTCGGACCTGCTCCTGCGAAATCCCGGTGTGTCCTGCAGCCAGCAACCTCAAAAACCCCAGGGGACCTGCCTGCCTTCACTTCAAAGATTGAATCTCCCGTGAACACCGGACTTGTTCAAACTGCAGCTTCTGGCTCTGGCTGGACACTGCGAATCCAGCCCACTCTGCACCTGCCGAACCCGGCCCGTGCTCGAGTGGAAAAACACCACAAGGGGGTCACCCCGGCGATCCTGACCCGAGATCCAGTGACCCCTGACCTGCCTCAAGCCTCCAGCCGACGCCTGCAGCATAAATCTAGAAAGCCCCCCTAACCGCGACCAGGAGCTGGTAAGAAGATCCGACCACAAAAGGCACCCCTGCACCCGACGCCCCATGGCCTTATGTGCCCAAAGTGACGATGCCTACCCAACCCTTGACTTCCCAACTTACCTCTCCAAGTGGTGGTCGCACCCAGAAGTCCTTCGTCTCCCTGCCTGCAGTGCTTTTGCAAACCAGAGGTTCTCCATAGAAAACAACAGGGTGCCCTACGCGGAAACAGCACTCTGCGCCCGGCCGCCCCAGTGCCGCTGGGGGTGCACCTTTTGTGCTACTTTGTTTCCCCATTTGCCCTGACCTTAATCATAGGAGCTTTGCTCCCTCAACCCAGTGGCCTGCTTGAAAGCAGCCACCAACCAGAGGCCCCTAATCCCCCATTGGATAACATTGGGCCTCAACACTCTGCACCTGGCCGCCCTAGTGCCGCTGAGGGTGCAACAACAGTGCATCACTGATCCTGGGGGACCCCTGAGTCTAACCCCAGAACCTTAACTCCCACAGTAGATTACTTACCTGTGAACCGTTAACCTGTTTTCCCTCCATAGGATAACATTGACACTTTTTCGCCAAAGTTTGTGTGTGGAGTTTTGAAATCTGAAAATATTCTGTAAAAATCACACAAATAAACAACACATGTTTACTTACCTGTTTGCAGGAAATGTCCCAGTGCTGAATCTTGGTATCCAGCACTAAGTTAGAAAAGTAACGTAAATAGTAACTTACCTGTAATTTACTGAAAAAGCCTATTCATTTCAATGGACTGTATTTGCTAAGTGTTGCATACTACTGCTACCCTGTAAATCAAACAAAGTACAATTTCTATTGCATTTTCAAACTGTTCTATATCCAGTAACTTATTACTGAAAAGTATGTAATGCTTACCTGTGCCAGGCTTGCTTGGTTCTAAAAATAAACAACAGTATATTTTTATACAAAAACAATTGGCCTAGAGTTCAGTTCTTGAGTGTGTAAATTCATTTGCTGACTGAGTGTGTGCATCAAATGCTTAACACTGTCCTCTGATACTGCCTTACTGCTCAACCACTCTACCACAAAAAGAGAGTAAGGTTCTATCTAACTTTAACCTCTGCCTACTTCTGGGGACACTTCGACGCTATACACACTATACCTCATTTTGGTGTAGTATATATAGAGCCAGTTTCTTATACCAAGCTCCTTCCCAGACCGGGGCCTCAAGTAGAAGTCCTACCCATCCATGATCTTACATTGTGGAGATTGGGTAATTCTCATCTGGCAGAGGACTGGAACTGTGGGGGAATGTGTAGAAAAATGGAACAGGTAGAATTTGAATCATCTGGATACAGGCACAACCTCACAAAAAATTTCACTTTTTAAACAAAGTGAAGGCAATGTCATTAAAGTAAAATGTATGTGTTAAGGTGAGCTTGAAAGCACTTCAAAGGCACAGCGGATTAGAAATGCGTTCCACCTAGAAGTTCCTACTTCCTCGTATACTATGTTATGTTATGTGTGCTACCTCCTTAAGCTCTGGGTCTGTTTCTGCTTGAGCGGAGCCCACAGACAGGGCTGGGCATAAGGCAAGGAGGTGAGCCAATGAAACCTTCACTAACCCAATATTTGGAACAATACACCTGGACTATTTACACCATTCCTACCCTATGGGTCACAGGACATATAGTACCCTGCAAATTGTTTTAAAACAGCTAGATTTGTACCAGCCTCCATGACCTCTCTAAAACATTCCCTCCTTCCTTGCAAATACGTTTTTAAAAAACCTCCCAGAGACACTCCCCCATCTCTGTTTGAGTAGTTTCTTCTACTCTCTCCCTCCACTCCAAGAGAACTGGGGCTGCCACAGTGCGCAGGAGGCGCTCTGAGTGCCACAAAAGTGCAATGGAGTCAATTTGTGCTTTCCAAATGGCTCCTCAGAACTGAAGAGGGCATGTGATAGCAGGAAGTGTAACCAGACCAATGACCTTCCAGCTGTCGCTACGGGTGTCTGAATCTGTGAAAAAGAACAATAGGTGTCAGTGCAACAACCTGTGTGTCACTGTGTCCCAGAGATCTATGCGGCTGGGGGAGGTGGAGGAAGATTTTGATAAGTTGTTGTAAATGAAAGATACCCACTTGGTAGGCAGGATTCAGGTGGCAGTTTATGTAGATTAACAGGTTGAAGGTTTATTAAAGAGGATTACTAATTGGTTATAGGTTACACATTACTTAAGGGACACCCCAACAGGAGAAGCATCCTCCATGCTCAGTCCATTCTGTCTGTCAACCAGTCTTCGATCACACACCAACATTCCGTGACATCACACACTGGCTGCGCAGAGCAGGGAACGATTGAGATATGCACAGAATACATCTAAAGCATAGCAGATTATAACTAGGGCTCCCAGTTCTGGCATTTCTTTTTTTTACATTTCCGTCTGTATTTATCCATATTTAGTTTTTTGTCAACTTTATCTGTATTTATCCATATTTATTATGGGTTTTGTAAAAAAATAATATCTGAAACTGGTATATTTCCATATATATTTAACCAATAAATATGCAGTCAAGCTTGAATGCCTGCTGGGTTTCAGTGATTCGAACACTCACAGAGCATAAATCAATGCACTTACATGAGAATATGCTCATTTCAGTATCAGCCTTGTGCATATCTACTACTGTTTAAGCCTCTTTACTGGAAGTTCTGTTTTTTAACCCCCTTACCTATCAATCCACACGGTTATTGTTCTGGTAGTTTTGGCAAAGTGTATTTAGAATCACCCAAAAAGCACCCAATTTCCGTTTTTATCCACATTTAAAAATAAATAAAGACAAGAAAATAAATGTTTTTCTGTCTGTATTTATCTGTAAAAATCAGTAAAAACGGTAAACAGGGAGCCTTAATTATAACACATCTCCTTTCCTTAGGAAATAATATAAACAAGGAAGCATAAAATAGAAAATGATACAATTATTCAACCCTATAAATTATTCAGATAGCTCCAATAACAAACCCTTCACACACACACGTATGTGGCTGCAGAGTAAATGATAGCCACACGTAATACTACATGGAAGGACATGGAAGGATGGTTCCTGAACCACTGAAGGAGAAATCAAAGAGGGACTACGATACAAACATGGAAACCTGTGTATCCTTAACCACAGAGGAAGGACTTATAGCAAGCTCAGGTTGCAACACAACTTGACCCTAGCGATCCTTAACCACTGAAGAAGGATTTCCTCACATTTACTGTGTAACACAACATTACCCTCTCAACCATAACAATTCTTCTCCACTGAGGAAGGACTTTTGAAAATTTAGGGTGCAACACAACATGACCCCAACAAACATCTACTCAACTCCTCAGGGAGGACGATACAGACCAGATGCATCTCAACCATAACAATCTTTAACCACGAGATCCTAAACGTAAGACAAGTAGGCGATTTCTGGTTCTGGGCCTGGTGGTAGCCAGGCGACGTATTGCGATTCATTGATTAGCCCAGCAGGGACCGCTACTGGCCAACTGGAGGACAGATTTGAGGGAGTGGGCTCTGGCGGAGGAGGGGCACATGCGTACCACCAGGAGGGATAGCAAATTGCCTGAGGTGCTGCTGGCCTGAGGAGTGATGATTCAAGAACTACCGGGACAGGCCCTGCAACCCACACAGGAGGGCACTGAAGAGACGACTTCCACAGGGGGGACGGCCCCAGGCCAAAGGGGGGAGTCTCAAGGAGACCTGACATGAATACTGTGATACGCGGACCGTCAGTTATACCGACCCGGCAGGGGGGAGGCGGGGGAGGGTAGTGGGGGGGCTCGGAGGGAGTTGGGGGGGAGGGGAGTTACGTTACAGTTGAGTTATGTTGGACCGCACGAAAACAACGAGGATAATATAGATTGGAAAACCTCTGCAGACGCAAATGTAGCACTAATTGCCTGCATGTGTAATTTCTTGAAATGTTGCCTGCCTCGGCTGAGGGGGTTGGGATGTATCATTGTTCCTGTACATGGTCTGCAGCTTTGGAGGAACAAACTAATAAAGAATTATAAAAAAAAAAGTTTAAAAAAATCAATCCTTAACCACTGAGGAAATACTTGGTTTTTGCAAACTTAGGGTGCAACACAGCATGGCCCTGACAACATCTCCTCAACCCCTCATCCTGTACTGCATAAACATTCAGGTTTAGGGTTCACCCCTCTACTGCATACACTAATAGGACCAGGGGTAAGTACACAAAACACTGACTCAACTATTCTTCACCAAAACTCGTGCCCACTCATACAGGAGCAGAAATTTGAACTCTTACATAACACAAATAAGGAAAACAAAATACTTCCTCTTGACCACTCCACATAAACAGAAATATTCAAGCACCAGACCTGTAGAATAGCATTCTGCAAAATTTGAACAGTATGACCATGATACCATACTTAAACATTCAGTGTAGCATTAAGTACAATACACTTGACAGCATAAATAAAGAACTCAGGATTAAAAAAAAAGATATTCTCTGGAAGGTAACTCATATCATCCTCCCCGGTGAGCGACTTCTCACCCGAACAATCGAACATACAACTTAGAACAATTCTGCAAACTAGGATTCATTTACAAAACAAAACCCTTCAAATTCCTCCTTTGCTATGAACTGCCTGACAGTAAAATCCTCTTCACACTAGAAACACTAGACTGCGGATAGACTAACAGCTAGTATATCCAGGTCAAATGCCTCACAACCGCTTCCTGTTAACATGGCAGAGGCAGTCGTAGTGTTCTCCTTTTTTGATAGTCAGAACCTAAAAAGTAGTATCCGCTTCACCTGGCCCTCCACAACACGGAGTAATGAAGAGGCATATTATCAAGGATGGCGTTAAAAATTATCGCCGGTTTAGCGGCAGAAAACTGCCGCTAAAGCGGCGATAATGAGCTTAATAATATGCCCTTGAGAATTCCAATAGAAGCCCATGTTCTGGTGTGAACATGGGCTTCTATTGGAATTCTCCAGGGCATATTATCAAGCCCATTATCGCTGCTTTAGCGGCAGTTTTCTGCTGCTAAACCGGCAATAATTTTAACGCCGTGCTTGATAATATGCCACCTCATGAGAGAGGTAAGATTTATCACTTCTATCAAAGCACTGAACTGCGCTGTACACTCAGCTGAGCGAAGCAAGGGTAAATGAATAAACAATGCCATGCGTTCACATTCTCTGTCTTATCAGCTGAGCATGTAGCCAGGGCTGCACGTGTGACGTGCTGCTCACTCCGGGCTGCCACCTTCACGCGTGTCGGCCTAAGGCTGCCTTTGGCCGCCTCACGAGCCGGCAACATCTTACAGTTGCATCTGGCTACACCTCCTTCCACGCTCCTGTGTCAGCTCACGCAATCAATAAAACGGCCATGCAGTCTTGGACTGAACTTAAAAAATTTTATGATATAATGATGAAATCAAGCAGAGGTTAGAAGGCCTCAACAAAGTACATTCTGCCTCCTGAAGTCTTCCAATGGGCCTCAAATGCGTTTGAAACCTATCAAATTAAAATGCTTATCTAGGAGATGTCCTACAACTTCCAGTATGTTTCCACATGCTGCCAGTTGACTCTACACCGGTATGTCTTGCAAAAAAAACGAAATGGTGTATAAGCCAACTCCACACCTTGTTGGCACCGGTTACACAATCACCAGTCACAATCAATCAGCGTACATTCCAAGTTAAGCAGGTCTAAATGCCCTTCACGCTTCAGTTGACTGCAGGCTGTCTGGTGGAAAAGACACAGGAGGGGTTCCAGGGTGTCTCTCTTTTCTTCTTAAGTCTTCAATCTCTTTTCCTTTTATTCCTCATAGTTGGTTCACATTGCCTTCAATCTCCTTTCACGCATAGGTTTGTTTTTCAGTCGTCACCAGTGTTGTAAATAAAGAGGCCCTCTTGGTAAGCAGGAGTCAGGAAACCAGTTAATGTATTAACAAGTTGAAAAGGGGACGTGGCTTAGCGCCCGATGCGGATGGCTGTGTTTGTGTGACGCTATGCGGAACGGACAAAGATAGCCACATCCTACGGCTCATTTTCTGTCTCTGGTGAGCAGTTTAGGATGTAGGAAGATGCAAGGACCAGCACCAACTGCTTTCTACGACCTCCTGCAGCCTCTGTGACCGGGAATCCTTCGTATCGCGCTCAGAGTTTCAGCAGCGCAAACCGCGGCCGCCATTTTTTTTGCATCGTTCCTTTTGGTGAGGAGAAATCCAGGTGAGAGGATTATGACGCAACCATTCAAACAACGTTTTTCTCCTTTTGGCAACTTGGACATTTGAAGTGTGGGGTTTAAATACCTGTGAAGCCTTTTATTGACTGATATTTACCTGTAACTTTCTGCCCATTGCCTAATAGTCTGCTCTCCTGCTTTGCCCCTGACATGATATGTTGTGGCTGTGACTTTGCTACAGGACCCTGATTACCAAACTTCACTGGGCTTGGTTATGCTGCCTTTTGCTGCACATTTTTGATGGACAATGTTTTTTACATGTTACTCATGTCACTATACCGGTGGGAAACCTGAGTTTTAGTGTCTGTCTGGAGTGACATACATTTGGAAGATATGTTTTCAGACCCTCTGCAGGCTTCATATATCTTGAAAATCTAAGATATAATTAATAAAGCTCTCATTCACAACACCAAGCTGTTTTAGCCATTACCAGCAAGAAAAAAGGTACTATAACTAGATATTCTCTGATACACCTGCCCCATTGATTTGTACGTAGGAACAAATGTGAAAGCCCGTGTGCTTGAACCTTCTCATCCCCTAACCTTTTTTTTCTATTAATTGCCTCACTTGAATTGATTTCTATTCTGGCTCACTTAATCATACCTCTCCATAAGGTATGATTTTGGTTTTACTAAAACACAGCAATACTAAACCTTATTACGTCATTTCTGTGACTCTCAAATGGGAAGATTGAAAAAGCCAGGCTCCTCTGCGCCACGCACCACGCACACGTTTATAAAAAACTCTAGAATCTTCTCTGAGTTCTCAAAGATGGAGGACACGCTGACATCTGTTTCTAAGGCTTCTTCTCATTTGAGCCAGCCGCGGCCCGTGGAGGGAGTTCCGTGGGGCGGTAAGGTGGGGCGGGGGAGGGGCAGGGTGGGGGGTTCTAAAAACCGGAATATGGATAATTGCAGGTAGGTAAACAATTAAATAAATAAAACGAATTTCGTAGCGCGCGCTGCATCGCAAAATGTGATGCAGCGCGCGCTACGAAATTCGTTTTATTTATTTAATTGTTTACTTACCTGTAATTATCCATATTCCGGTTTTTAGAACCCCCCACCCTGCCCCTCCCCCGCCCCGCCTTACCGCCCCACGGAACTCCCTCCACGGGCCACGGCTGCTTTGAGCGTTGGTACTTCTACAGCTGGCAAAGTTACCACTAAAAGATTGAAGAAGGACCCACCTTCTCCGTCAAAAACCTCCTCACCTGTTTCTCTAGATATATTACTGGAAGAGATACGAGCACTTCGCCCCTTTATGGAAGATACTTCTACCAAACTACAATTCTTAACGGAGAATTGGTCTCAGATGAATGTGTCTTACCACAGTGGAACAAAGTGTCTCTTCCTTTACTCACATGCATGAGAAGGTTAACAATCGTCAGTCTCTGATTTCATCGCTACAGCAACAGGTCGAAGATTTGGAAAACAGAAACAGAAGAAATAATCTTCGCATTTATGGGTTGCCGGAAGGCTCAGAGGGGTCAGACTCCTTATCTTTTTTCAAATCATTTCTTTCTAAAATATTGCATCTACCTGATGAACTTCGCTCAATATTCAGCGAGCTCATAGTCTTGGCCATCAACGCGCAGATACCTCCTCTTCTCGGAGACCAAGAGGGGTCGTCATGTATTGCCTCGAGTATACGGATTTTCTCAAGGTGCTTGCAGCTGCTAAGTCTTTTCAACGTATCGCTTGGTCAGGTTCTACATTATGTTTTGCTCAAGATTATGCTAAGTCCACAGCAAATAGGCGCAAAGAATATTTGAACATGAGACCTGCTCTACGTGCAATGGGTGCTCGATATGGCCTTTTCCACACCTGCCTTTTCAAAGTCACTTACAACAACGACTCATCAGTTGGGTCATCTATTGGACCCCATTTTTGCGAATTGGGGGGCACTAGAAATAGAGCCACCGCTGACGGTCTTCTGGTCAGACCATTTCCTGATTCCTTTCAAAATTAGGATGCCTGTAATAAAGGTACAGGAAAAGGTGGAAAGTAAGGAGAAACGTAGGAGGTGGGCGGGCTTCTCTTCAGAAAATTTCAACATGGCCCTTATACAGGGTGGGCCTCCGGGCGGTTTGGATATTGAGTCTGCCTGTGATGCCTTAGATAGATGCATCACGGAGGCTCTCGACAATAATGCACCCTGGTCCACCAAAGTATCAGGGAGACAAAAAAAAATCTGCCCCCTGGTTTGGGGTGGAACTTAGAATGGCTAAGGCAGCTTGTAAGCGCCTCGAAAGACAGTGGAGAAGAGACTTCTCATTATCGGTAGGAGTGAATATAAAGCCAGTCTTAAGGAATATCATGCCCTAATTAGAAAGACGCGGGCTTCATATTATAGGGGGAGGATAGAGACAGCGGAGAACTCGATCAAGGAGTTGTTTAATGTCTTTAAAGAGATCTCCTCCTTGTCTACTATTGCTGCACCTATGATAGGCTCAGTGAAGTCCTGCAATCGAGTGGCAGACGTCTTCTCAGAGAAGGTAGAAAAGATTTACTCCACCTTCCCGGTTTCAGCTCGGGATGGGCGCATGGATGCTGTTGTATCCACTAACATATTGGGGACAGAATGCCTTGATAATTTCACTGTTCCATCCCATTTCACCTTAAATAAGATAGCCACCAACATTAAGTCTGGCTCTCCCAGAGACCCTGCATCGCCCAAGGTGCTGAGAGGGAGTATTGAGACTCTCGAGCCCTATATCAGACATCTTTTAGAGCTCTCCTTTACCTCAGGTATCGTCCCAAAAAAATGGAAGGAGGCTGTTGTTCTCCCTTTGAAGAAGAAATCCAATGTCAGCATGGATCATTTGGACAATCTCCGCCCTATCTCACTACTACCCTACTTCACGAAAATCGCTGAGAAGGTAGCCAATATCCAATTGATGGCTCACATTAGTAAGCATAGTCTTCCCCACCCGACCCAATCAGGCTTTCAAGCATCTTATTCGACTGAATCAGCCCTGCTTCTGTCTACTGAGACCATCCGGAAATTTGTGGATGAGGGAAAAACGGTGGCTTTAATTCTTTTAGACTTGAGTGCCGCATTCGACACTGTGGCCCATCACACGTTGCTACAGTGTCTCAGAAAGGGAGGAGTGGTTGGTAAAGCCTGGGAATGGATGGAATCTTTTCTGCAAGACTGCAGCTTCCAGGTAGCACAGGGACCCCACAGATCAAAGCATATCAATTTGAAACAGGGGTGTCCCACAGGGGTCTACCCTCAGTCCGACCCTATTCAATCTCTATGTCACACCGGTGGCAGAGATTACGGAAACATTTGGGGTCAAGGTCGTGTCTTACGCTGACGACACGCAACTGGTTGTGTCTCTTACTCAACCAGATGAGATGGCAGCCAGTAATCTTACAACATGTCTGCAGGAGCTGGCATCCTGGATGGCTAGTAACTGCCTCAAATTGAATGGAAACAAAACGGAGGTGTTGGTCATAGGCAAGGCACCATCAATGTGGACGTCGGCATGGTGGGCACAGACACTGTGCCCCACACCCACGCCCAGCGAACAGGTTAGGATTTTAGGGGTGTGGCTAGATAATAAGCTCTCGTTTGAACACCATACAAGATGTGTGGCAGGCACCTGCTTTGGAGTCCTGCAGGGACTCAGGAAGACGCTGGACCTGCTGCCCAAGAGAGCCCCTTCCAAGAGGGCTTTGGCCACCCTGCATTGGCTTCCGATTGAGGAGCGAATTCTGTTCAAAGCGCTCTGTGTGAGCCATCGGCTTTTACAGAGGAAGGGGCCCACCTACCTCCATAACCTCCTAACCTCCTATGCTCCTACCTGTCAATTAAGGTCTAGCGGGAAGGGGCAGGTCATCATATCTACCATCAGGAGAGAAAGGATTGGCGGGCGCTCCTTTCGCTTTGTGGCAGCACAACAATGGAACAAACTTCCGTGGGGGCTCAGGACGGAGGTCTCAGAGATGACCTTCCATAAGGAGCTGAAAACCTATCTTTTCCCCTCTGAATAGAGTAGCAGGGAGCTCACACGGGTAGGGATTGTATTTCGACGAGGTGTCATGGGCCTGTTCCGCAGCGCGGGGACACACTAGCCTAGTGTAACCATGTGCTTTATAAATTTGCTTATTATTATTATTATGAGGACCCTGTCAAATTGCAAAGTTTCATTAATTTTTGCAAAACCGTCTCTATGGACTTTTCTGGAGCCTCATTTTCTCAAGTTGTTTGATTGATTCTCTCGTTTAATATAATGATTTCTCTGTTTGATTTTATTTTTTTCAGGTATTAACGTCTAATACATCACTTTACATTATTTGTTTGTCTGGTGCCAGTCGTTTGGTTGGCTTATTTCATGTTGTTATTTCTATTTTTTGTTTGTCATGTTTCCTGGATATGATTAATATTTTTGTCTCATCTTTCCCCCTCTCTTCGTTACAGGTTCCTTGATGTTCGCATTTATTATATACCCTCACCTTATTTTAATTGCTGTGGTTTGTTTCCGTCCTCGTTTCGTTGAGTCCGGAAGCGCCATTCATTCCTCGGCACAACCTCCCCCCACTCCTTTGTGATGTCTTTTGAATTAGGTATGTTGTATCTTTTCCATCGTTGTTTTCTTTTATTTTCCTACCTCCTATCTTAGTATTCCTCCTCTTTTTTCTACTTCTTGTTTTCATTTCCTCTCTCTTTTGGAGCACTACTATATCTTCATCTACGTATCTACTTTGCTCAGCTTATCTTTTCTACCGTATATTATACTTTCATGGTTTCTTATTCTCTTTTTTCTTTTCTCTCTTTCCTTTTTACTCAATGCTTCATTTCTCTTTTTCATTTAAATTTCTCATTTTCTACCCTTCTTAATCTCTTGTCTCATGCGAACTTGTGCATTTATTGTTCTCAGTTTCTCTCTATCATTATATCCTATGCTTTTATAGTTGTAATGTTATATATCTTCTCAAATGCTCTTCGAAGGTCACTGTGGACCTTAATTTCCTTGTTATTTCATTGTTTTTTATATGTCCTTGAAAATTGTATCATGGAATGTCAGAGGTCTGAATTCTCCTATCAAAAGGCAACGTGTTTTAACGCATTTATCCAAACTGGGAGCTGATGTTGTTCTCTTGCAGGAATACCATTTGAATGCTACAGAATCTTTAAAGCTGAAGAAAGGTTGGGTTGGGAATGTCTTTTTTTCTCCAGGTGACAGTAAATGCAATGGAGTTATTACTCTCTGTCATAAATCGTTAAATATTAACTTGCTTTCTCAACAATCTGATGAGGAGGGTGGATGGTTATATACTAAATAGCAAATTGAAGGTGTCCCAGTCTCTTTGTTTAATGTTTATGCCCCCCCTAATGGAGATCCCTTGTTTTGGACTTCGCTATCCCATTGTGTATTGATGATAATTTTATCCTCACTGGTGACTGCAATCAAGTGATGGATCCCTTTATAGATCGAAACTCATTGGTTTCTTTTAAACCACATAAAGCCCATAAACTATTTACTCAGACCATTCAACAATATAAACTTATAGACGCTTGGAATATATGCAATCCCACAACTAGAAAATTTACGTTTTTCTTCACAGTCCACCAAACTCAGTCAAGACTAGATTATTTCTTTGTTTCACATACCATACCACAATCACTAAAAGTGCTGATATTGGCTCTATTTTGATCTCAGATCATGCTCCCATTTCCATTCAACTGGATATAGTCTCAAAGTCTAACTTACGTAGAAGATGGAGATTTAATAATTCACTTCTTCTAGATCCAAATTTTCATTCCTCTTTTGTTTCCTTTTCTAATGATTATTTTTCTTTAAATCAAACCAATACTCGTCACTTTTCCATAATTTGGGATGCATTTAAAGCAGCTGCTAGGGATTTCATCATTGGTTTTGTTTCCAGAAAACGCAAAAATGTCCACAAAATAACCAATGATCTTTTGGCTGAAATAAAGGGACTGGAACACTCCTATTACTCCTCAAAATCTAAAGCTTGTCTCTCACAACTTATTAAGGCAAAATTGCAATTTAACAAAGAATCAACTGATAATACCTCACTATATTTGTTGAAGTCTAGTGCAAAATTTTATGGTGGTCAAAATAAGGCTGGTAAGCTTTTGGCAAACTAATTGAAAAAAAACATAATAAATTAGACATTAATGCCATTTTAGACAAACATAACACACTATGAACTAAAGACCCAGAGATACTTAATGAATTTCTTCTCTTCTATAAATCTTTATATTCTCCCAAAACCACACATTCAGAATCTGATATCACACAATTTTTCTCGGGTATCCATAAATTGTTTAACAATCAACTTGATTTTACTCCCTTAGAATCTGAACTATCACACCAAGAACTTCTCAATGCTTTACAAACACTAAAGAAAGACAAAGCTCCAGGACCAGATGGGTTTACAGTTGAATTTTTCACTCACTTTGCTCCCATATTTCTCCCCAAGTTACTCAATCTCTTAAATCTTTTTACACAATCCGGGGAATCATCAGGGTCCTTTTTAGAAGCTCTGATTTGTCTAATACCCAGAAGGTAAGAATTTGAAATATTGCAAAAATGACAGACCCATTTCTCTTGTAAATATTGATTATAAAAAGATTTCTAAAGCCTTGGCTATTCGTCTTGAATCCTTCCTCCCGCAACTATTGGGCACAGAACAATCTGGTTTTGTTGAAGGCCGTCTCATCTCTGACAACACTTGTTTATTTTTTGGCATTTTATCAAAAGCCTCACACTTACCCCACTCACTAGCTCCGGTAGCCTTGGATACTGAGAAGGCGTTTGATCGAGTCAATTGGTCGTATCTCTTTCACACATTGAAATGGTTTGGTTTCGGCTCAAAAATTATCTCTCTGATTTCTATCCTATATTCTAATCCATGAGCAGCTGTTTTTGTTAATGGTACTTCATCTCCCTATTTTGATTTAAAAAGAGGGGTCCGACAGGGCTGTCCATTATCTCCATTCCTCTTTAATTTAGCCCTGAAAATCTTTCTGTCCAGGATTCGTCAAAACAATGACATAAAGGGTTTTGAAACTAATGACATACAAATTAAGTTAGCAGCCTATGCTGATGATTTAATATTATTTCTCTCAGAACCACAATCTTCTGTCCCTGCTTTCTTACAAGAAGTAAAACGTTTTGCCTCTGTCTCGGGCTATAAGCTTAATCAAGATGAATGCAAAATACTGCCCCTTACTAAGTATATGTTTAAAGATGACTTCAGTTCTTCTAATTTTGCTTGGAATTCACATCATATTAAATATTTGGGTCTTTACTTCATTCCTCTAATTTCGACAACGATATCTCTTTGCATGGACAATTGTTTGCACAAAATCTCCACTTTGACCACTAAATGTCATCCTTTATATCTATCAAAGTGGGGTCGTCTAGACTCCATTAAAATGATGCTGGCCCGTTAGTTTTATACACTATCTCTAATATCCCTGTTCTCATCCCTAATTTTTTAAAACAAAAATTAACTCTATATTATCATCTTTTCTGTGGAACAAAAAAACATCTTGCATGTCCCAGCAGCGATTAATAAAGTCAAAAACAGAAGGCGGAGTTAACTATCCGGATTTCTTTACTTACCACAAATCTTTCTTACCTCGCCAGGCCTCGGGATGGCTTTCTGAGCCCCCACTAGACTGTCCTCTCTGGGTGACACTTGAACGTTCCTTTCTCTCCCTTTCTCTTTTAAAGAATTTCTTTCCTTTACCCGCCTTCTCTTTCTTCTCCTATCCTCAAATACACCTGTAAACTCTTAGGCTTTTCTCCAACGCACCACCCACTGATCTAGATTCTTTCCTAAATTCTGCTTTGTGGCACAACACATCCATTTTGATTTGTGGAAAACCTTTTTATTGGAAATCTTGGAGAAACAAAGACCTAATTTGGACACACCAACTATTTTCTCAGGATAAGGTTTTGTCTTTCTCTGAAGCCAATCGACGTTTCCACTTACCCCCTTCCTTTCATTCCAAATATAATTTAATCGCACAAGCTCTTTCAAATGCATATACTCAAGATCTATCTTATTCTAAACCTCCCTCGGTCACCAATTTATGTGCTTTTTTACTCTTCTGCCCTAAAGCATCCACTATTTACACTCATATACGATCCTCACAATCCGTTAGAGCGAAGTTCAAAGTTGAACTTTCTTGGGAGGAGGATCTTGGGGTCGAATGGCCCATTTGTGGAACAAAATATCTTCCAAAATTGGAACAACTTCTAGAGCGGCTAATGTTATGCAAACATTACGTTTTTATTTACAATAGGCTTTTGCTACACCCAGTTTTATTACGTAAACGACATGTCATGATACCGGACATCTGCTGGTCCTACTCCTCCCCACTCGCTGATTTAAAACACCTACTTTTTACTTGCCCACATATACATAACATCTGGACATCTGTCTGGGCTCAAATTAATTCAATCTTCAACACCAGTGTCCCTTTCTCTACCACACATTTATTTTTGGGTAGTTTATCACCTATCTGGGAGGATCATATTTCCAATACAAAGATTATCAACTTATTGTTGGCAGTTGCCTTTCAACAGATCACAAAACATTGGAAGGATTTTACAAACTTATCTTTCCAAGCTTGGTGTTATGCAGTATGTTATCATCACAGATTGGACATAGCTTTCGTTCATCCTATCCATCTAGCTACGAAACGCTTAGATTTATGGTCACCTGTTACATCGTTATTGACTTCAGTGCTAAACGCTCTTTTTCCCTAACCCCTGCTCAACAAGAAGTTGCTCGGCCTCCTTGATATCCCATATCTTAAGATAATGATATTTTATAATATAGTGTTACATTTTGCTACTGTTATGTTGCGATATATTTTTTCATATATTGTACAGTTTTATTGATATTTTGATATTTTATTACTTTTTCATTCCAATCTAGACATATTTACATGGTATTTATATTTTATACGTTTTCCTTTTCTTTTTCCTTTCTGTTTTTCTTTGCATCCTCCATAATATATTGTACTGTATCCCTTGTTTTCCTAATAAACTTCCTTTTTTAAACTTAAAAACAAGTTGAAAAGGATTACAAGTTGGTTATAGGTTACAAGTTACATAAAGGAAATCCCAACAGGAGCAGCATCCTCCCTGCTCAGCCCACTCTGTCTAGCTGTCAAGCAGTCTCCAGTCACACACCAACATTCTGTGACATCGCTCGTGCGCTGGCTGAGCAGAGCAGCGAACAAAGGAGATATGCACAGAATATATCAAAAGCATAGCAGATTATAACATAAGGGATATTAGAGGATCAACATTTCCTCTGCGTTTTGGGCGCAGACACTGGAAGATGGGACCACCAATATCTGCATATGAAGCATGATTTTACAAGAGTTCAGTATATTTTGACATCACAGTGGCATGGAAAGTCTAGTTGTTCACTATACGAAATTACAGAAGTCTCAAAACTCTCTGCCTTTATGCTTCTAAGTATGGAAACTCTGCATATTTGACCAACTGTCCGGGTAAATGATATCGCTTGTGACAGGTTGTTGGGAGGGGACAGGTTGGAGGATGGCGGTTAAATTGAAGAAGTGTATTGTATTGTTCTTTATATGACCTGATTCGACATGGTATTTGGCGATGTGGCAGTTAATGACAACTGTGATTTTTGTTATACTTGTACGCTGGAAATGAAAAATATTTATTTTTTTAAAACGTATGGAAACTCTGGTTCCACGCTACTGTGAAATCAGCGTAGTCTGGAAACTCATTGGTTGTAAGTTATTGTGACATCACAGTAGTCATGAAACTCTCTGGCTGTATGCTGCTGTGACATCACAGCAGTCTAGAACACTTGTTGGCTCTATGATGCTGTGGGATCACAGCAGCAGTGTCTGGAGATTTTCCACAGCCACGGTGGGCTGAAAATATGGATTTTATTAAGGATACGGAAGCTATTATTATGCAATAAATCCTTTATTGCCACCACTCAGCAGCACAAGAAAAAAGGTTCTTACAATATAGAATACAGAACCTATAACAACATTCCAAAAACAATAAAACTCTTCATCATCCTCTCCTCTTCCTTCTTTCCATTGCCTGCGAAAAGGAGAAAACATCTAACAAATAAACTCTTCCAGTCTTTTAATCTCCATTAAAAGAAACTAAGAAATCTTCATGCTTCCAGCAACGTAGAGATAATGAGAAGTGAACAAATCCAACAAGTCCTAGTTTCGACCTGCATTAATAACAAAATCAGAAAACAACATCAGGGTTGGGAATAAACATGAGAGGGATAATATTCGCTGTTGAAAATCGACATTTTATGGCACGACATGGAGGCCAACATTATGCAAGTTCAAAGCATATTAACCAGACAATTAGCTGCATTTTCAATGGGTTTAAAATAAAACCTTCTAAAAATATGTCTTGCAGGCTACCACCTAAGACACAAGCTTTAGAAGCAGCCGCACCCCTCACAGAATGTGCTCCAAACATACTTATATCAATACCTGCCATTCTCATCAAATCTTTCACCCATCTTGCCAAAGTGGGCAAAGAAACAGCTTTATAAGGACACCTGAAAGAAATGATTAATTGATCCACTCCAACCGGCCTTAAAGGGTTTGTTCTACGTTCATACTCTTTCACACAACGCACCACACAAAGTTTTTCTTTTTCAGCCATGAAAGGATAAAATATAGTAGAAGAATTCGTTTTCATCCTCTGTTTAACGTAAAAGCACATTCCCTCTGAAGTAAAACACCTACTTGAGATTTCTAATGCATGAACATCAGATACTCTCCTGAATGAGAGAAGGCACAACAACATCGTAAGTTTGTACGATAAATCTTTCAAAATCAAATCCATATTGTCATTCCAAGATTCAAGAAAACACAGAACCAGGGACACATCCCAAAGGGAAGTATATCTAGGACCTGGGGGTTTTGCTAACCTGATGCTTCTCAACAATCTCCGAACCATTATATCCTGTCCAACTGTAATACCATTCGCCAGAACATGCCCGCCGAAATTGCAGACCTATGTAAGTTCACTGACCTGTATGTCAATCCTTTTGAAAACAAACCAGTTAAATAGTTCAACACCTGAACTACATCTGCTGAAACGGGATCCAGATTCCTTTCCATATCCCAACCCTTCCACTTATTCCAGGCTGATTTATCTGCCTTCCTAGTCCCATATGCCCACGATTCCTCACTGAGTTTCGAAGCCTCAGATGAAAGTCCTGGCTTTCTCCAGACTCTCCTGAAAGTTTCCAAGCCATTAGTTGAAGATGTCCCGATTCCACCAACCCGTGAATCTCTCCCATAGGACCTCTCAAGATTCCCTGAAAAACCGGCAGAAGTATTGGACAATCCACACTCATTTCCAACAACATTGGGTACCATGCTTGACAACTCCAAAACGGTGTGATCACCACCACTGTTTCCCTCCATTTCCGAATCATCCCTGTTATTCTGCTGATCATTGAAAAAGGAGGGAAAGCATATGGACGGAGACCTCTCCAATCCTGCAGGAAAGCATCTATCCCCAATGCCTCCAGATCTGGATGCCAACTGAAAAACTGCCTTAGCTGGGTGTTTATACTGTTCGCAAAAAGGTCTACCTGAAAAGGACCCCAAAGATGGTTTAATTTTGAAAAAACTAACTTGTCTAGAGTCCAGTCGCAGGAATCGTAAACATTCCTTGAGTACCAATCTGCCACTGAATTTGTATTCCCTGGGATATGCTCTGCCTGTACATAAATGTTCCTTTCCAGACAATAATCCCAAAACACCCTTGCTAGATCCGCAAGACCTTTCGATCTTGGACCTCCCATCCTGTTCACATACCTAACAGCAGAAATATTGTCCATCCTTAAGATCACCGAACATCTGGCAGTCTGTTCCCCAAAACATTTTACTGCAAAAGAACTGGCTAACAATTCCAAACAATTTATATGCAGCTTCCTTTCCTGCCTTATCCAACGTCCGCCAGTACTATGAGATCCGCATCTTGCACCCCAGCCTTCCAAACTCGCATCTGATTTCACAATCAGATCCGCATCTACTCCAAAAATCGCATGCCCATTCCATGCTTCCATATTTCTCAACCACCAATTCAATTCTTGTCTTGCCTCCTGAGAAAGACATACTTTCTCTAAATATTTCAAACCATTCCTCAAATGCAAAGCCTTTAATCTTTGTAAGGCCCTGTAATGTAATGGGCCTGGAAAGATAGCCTGTATCTTGGATGAAAGAAGACTAACAATACGTGCTAACATCCTTACAAAAAATACAGTACTTCATTAGAACATTTCTCAATTCTTTCCGTATTCTCTTAAATTTTTCTTTTGGTAGTTTCAAAATTGCCTCTACTGTAGCCATAACAAAACCCAAAAACCGTGTTTGTTGATTTGGAATAAATTGTGATTTCTTCCTGTTCACCACAAAACCCAGCGACTCTAGTAAATCTACAGCTAACTTTGTGTGAGAAAGAAGAGTCTTTTTGTCTTGATCCATAATCAAAATATTGTCCAAATAAATAATCAGCCGAACACCCCTCTCTCTCAGAAATGCAGCCACAGGTCGCAACACCTTTGTGAAGACCCACGGAGCTGATGACAGGCCGAAAGGCAAACAAACAAACTTCCAAATCTTGCCTCTCCACACAAACCTCAGAAATTTCTGATGTTCTTTGAATATTGGAATTATAAGGTATGCATCTTTCAAATCCAACCTTGTCATCCAATCCCCTTTCTGAAACACATCCTTTAGCAAATGAATTCCCTCCATTTTGAAGTTGTGATAAACCACCCAGTTGTTTAACTCTCGTAAGTTTATCACAGGACGCATACCACCCTTGTCCTTTTTCTCTACTAAAAATATGTTGCTGATAAAACCTTCTACATGATCTCTCTCTCCTTCTATCGGAGAAGTGTGGCTCAATGGTTAGAGCGGCAAACCCTGATGCAGAGGTCTGGCCTGGACCAGGGTTCAATTCCCGCCTCGGCGGGTCTTGGGCTCAATTTCCCCAGACCCGATAATTCTCGCCTGGGTGCCTATTCTAATCATGGGTCCCACTCTGCAACTCTGGGCAATAGCTTGCTTAATCTCCACAACGGCCCCAAAAGTGCTAGGATGCCTGGCTTCACCTTGAGGGTGCCCAGGAGTGGGCACTTCACAGGGAAAGGCCAGGAAGGGTTCCACAGCGGTATGTGCACAGCGCCTGAGAGACCCTTTCGGGGGGGTGCGGAGCGCTATATAAATGCACTACATTTACATTTACCTTTCTTTAGTAATTCTTCTACTTCTAAGTCTATTAATTTCATTTGACTTTCCTGAAAATAAATTATCCTTGGTAACATCCTCTGAACTGGATGTGCGATAAACTCTATCAGAAAACCCTGTACGGTTTCTAAAACCCAAGGGTCCCTTGTTATTGACCTCCATACATGAAAAAATTGGGCAAGTCTTCCGCCCAATTTTATTCGGATAACAGAAAGGTCTTGACTTACCAGACGAACCTTTGCCACGTCTTTCACCTCTGTTGAATCTTCCCCTTGAACGTTGCCTCTGGGGATAAAATCCACCCCGCGGTAAAACTGCTGTCCTTGATGGCCTCTAAATCCGAAACCACGTGTAAAGGAGCCTCTCATGATGCCCTGGCCTCGGCCGGGGAACCGACTCATCGTTCTCCCTGCCGATCCAAAAACATGGTCACTTAAAAAATGTTAATCTCTTGCTGAGATTTTTGTAGAGAGCTGAAAGCTCCTACGTATCTAGAGAGATCCCTAATAAACTCTTCACCAAAGAGAAGACCTCTTGCCAAAGGTCCTTCTTCCTTTGTTGCTAGTCCTACCAATTTAGGATCTATTTTAAGTAAAATACTTTTCCTCCTCTCAATGGACAACGTCGTATTTGCATTTCCAAGTAAACAAACTACGCATTGTATCCACTCACGTAACTCCTCCACATCAATATTTGACTCTCCGACATATGCCTCTTCTGTCATATCAAAAACCTTTGACAAAGGACCGGCAATATCCAGTAATCTGTCCTGACAGGACTTTAATCCACGGTCAATACCTTTTCTTGGGTCCCGACCCCCTTTTGCAATGAAAGCAATTATCTTAGGGTCTAACTCCGGAGTTACCAACACTTTATTTTCAATAGATGGTCGTGGGCACTCAGATCTGAGCCTAACATGCACCTCTTTTGACATCTCTCTTCTGACTCAGTAATGAAGATACTCTGCCACATGATCAGAAGGAGACCATTCTGGTGAAAGGGGGTGCTTTATGAGTGAAGGATCAAACATATTCCCACCCAGTGCGTCTAAAATCTTTTTGCTTTCAAAACATGGTGTCATCCTTTTTAAATTTTTTAGCTTGCACAAAATCATTTTCTGAATCAAAATCAGAACTGCAACTTAATTCAACCTCTGCACTCCCAGAGGAATCCTCAAAAAAACTGACTTATGTTTGCGCCCCCTCTTTGACGCATCATCTCGCGGGCCTCTTTCTTGCCCCTCTTGTATGCCTGTGGCATCATCAACTTGCCTGTCTGTACAGCAAACATGTTCTACCATAGTAGATCTCCTTTTCTTTCCCAGTTGCGCACTGGAAGAAATATGCTTTCTTTTGCGAGATGCCTTCCTTGAAATGCCTTGTGCATTTTCATTTTCTGCTGACGACCAAAACCTTTCTTCCTCTTGCCTTCCTGACTTAGATGAAGCCAAAAGTTCTAATTTCCTTTCCATACGAATAGACACCTCAGAGGTTATCTTTCAATAGCCTTGTTCAGTTTTTCCTCTAGGGATCCTTCTGCTTGCTCCATTTTAATAAATTCTCCTTTAAAAATAATACTCAAACCTAGAATATCTACAAATTAATTTGTATTTTCAATCCAAAATATTTCTATAACTAAATATGAATCTTCTCTCCTTATCACCACCAAAGCACCAAAAATTCAACATTTCTAAACTTTTCAAATCTGTTTATCAAACCTCCGATAAATAATTCTCCCTCTTATAAATGCTCTTGCTCAAATCTCAAAACCGTCCTAAAATCTCCTCACGTTCCGTAATAACATACGCTATTAATCGATCTTCTCATAAACGTTTTCCTTTGAAATATAACGTCATCCTGGAAACCAGCGTGTACGGCGCATTCTAGTTGCCAAAAAGCTCCATAAACGAAAAGTAAACTCTACGTGTGTATGCGCGAGATCATAAACTCTCCCCTCGCTAAAGACGCATACATCAATAGCTTGAGGAAAGAAGACTCGCACTCATACAGCGCTCGTGAATTCCCCAATAAAAGAAGACTCGCGCTCATACAGTGCTTGTGTACACTCAACGGTAAGAATTTAAACTTTACCGTTTGAAATCGACCTTGACCATCCAAAAATTATTAAACTTTTCAACTTCAAAAGATCCTTGTTTTTCCTCACTCCTTAAACGCGATAAAACTGTCACACAAACCATTTTACATTGAAACACATTTCCAAACGAAAACCACTAAACGTTTCCCTTTCAACAACCAACTGGCATATCAGCAAGCAGGCGATAAAAAATTATCGCCACTTTTGCGTCCGTTTTCAGACGAAAATGGGCGATAATTTTATCGCCTGATTAGCAAGGTCACACTATCGCGTGAAACCTTGCCTGATCGCCATTTCCCTTAACGTCCATCTTTGCATCTCTAATGAGATGCAAAGTGGGCGTCCTCCCCAGGATAACGGGAGAAATGTCGCTAAGCTACATTTCTTTTATTATCAAGCCTCACGCAAAGCAGCATAGCGACAAGAAAAGTATCGATAAACTCTGTTATCGCTACTTTCCTTACACCTGCTTTGAAACTGACTTAGACATGATATCCTATGGAAGGTGAATATCATGGCTAAGTATGTGAGGCCCTATCAGCAAGCTATCCCCAAAAGTTGTGTCATTATCTCTGGATTTCCAGCGATAATCGCACATTTGGCAGCTTGCGCTCTGAATTTTATCGCTTTGGAGATAAGCATTGCTAATAGTACGCTATCTCCACGATAAAATTCAGAGTTGGCCGGCGAAAATTATCCTCACGCTAAGAGCGCTGAGCGATAATTATCGCCGGCCCTTGCTGATATGCCCTCAAATCTTTTACTCCACAGGTAAAACCAAAACCAAAAAACACTTCCCATCTTCAGATATTTAATTTCCTCAGACATAAATACCCTTATAAACAGACTTATTTAAAAAATCGATCTAATAAGACAGTTAAAAATAACGTACTTAAACATTAAATATATTTTTATCGCTTTAACTAAACTGAAATATTTTCATATCAAAACTTAATTTTTCATTTCTAAATATCCACATGTATTTATCTTTCCTTTCAAATTAAAGTGAGCTTAGATATACTTATCTCCTTGAGCAGCAGCAATAAAAGAAGGAAGAGGAGAGGATGATGAAGAGTTTTATTGTTTTTGGAATGTTGTTATAGGTTCTGTATTCTATATTCTAAGAACCTTTTTTCTTGTACTGCTGAGTGGTGGCAATAAAGGATTTATTGCATAATGTTGGCATCGGTGTCGTGCCATAAAATCTGGCTGTGAAAACACAGCAGTCTGAAATCTATCTGGCTGTAGACTTCTGTGAAAACACAGCAGTCTGAAATCTATCTGGCTGTAGACTTCTGTGAAAACACCGCAGTCTGAAATCTATCTGGCTGTAGACTTCTGTGAAAACACAGCAGTCTGAAAACTATCTGGCTGTAGACTTCTGTGAAAACACAGCAGTCTGAAAACTATCTGGCTGTAGACTTCTGTGAAAACACCGCAGTCTGAAATCTATCTGGCTGTAGACTTCTGTGAAAACACAGCAGTCTGAAAACTATCTGGCTGTAGACTTCTGTGAAAACACAGCAGTCTGAAAACTATCTGGCTGTAGACTTCTGTGAAAACACAGCAGTCTGAAATCTATCTGGCTGTAGACTTCTGTAAAAACACAGCAGTCTGAAATCTATCTGGCTGTAGACTTCTGTGAAAACACAGCAGTCTGAAATCTATCTGGCTGTAGACTTCTGTGAAAACACAGCAGTCTGAAATCTATCTGGCTGTAGACTTCTGTGAAAACACAGCAGTCTGAAAACTATCTGGCTGTAGACTTCTGTGAAAACACCGCAGTCTGAAATCTATCTGGCTGTAGACTTCTGTGAAAACACAGCAGTCTGAAAACTATCTGGCTGTAGACTTCTGTGAAAACACAGCAGTCTGAAATCTATCTGGCTGTAGACTTCTGTGAAAACACAGCAGTCTGAAATCTATCTGGCTGTAGACTTCTGTGAAAACACAGCAGTCTGAAAACTATCTGGCTGTAGACTTCTGTGAAAACACAGCAGTCTGAAATCTATCTGGCTGTAGACTTCTGTGAAAACACCGCAGTCTGAAATCTATCTGGCTGTAGACTTCTGTGAAAACACAGCAGTCTGAAATCTATCTGGCTGTAGACTTCTGTGAAAACACAGCAGTCTGAAAACTATCTGGCTGTAGACTTCTGTGAATATCTGGCTGTAGACTTCTGTGAATATCTGGCTGTAGACTTCTGTGAAAACACAGCAGTCTGAAATCTATCTGGCTGTAGACTTCTGTGAAAACACAGCAGTCTGAAAACTATCTGGCTGTAGACTTCTGTGAATATCTGGCTGTAGACTTCTGTGAATATCTGGCTGTAGACTTCTGTGAAAACACAGCAGTCTGAAATCTATCTGGCTGTAGACTTCTGTGAAAACACAGCAGTCTGAAATCTATCTGGCTGTAGACTTCTGTGAAAACACAGCAGTCTGAAAACTATCTCGCTGTAGACTTCTGTGAAAACACAGCACTCCAGAAAGACACCCGCCAGAGGCTCGAGCAGTGAACTCCTATTGAAACATAAACGCGAATGCCATAAAAAACTGTCTTTCATAACATGGGACACCAGCAGCAGAACAATAAGGAAAGCTATCTAACCCTAGCGCGAGCAATGCGTCAGTCTGTAATTACCCGCCTCTCTCGCTCTTGAAAGGGAGAAGTAGAAACAGATAAGCCAGTCACACGTTGACATACAGCCTGAACAACCTTTTGCAATACATATGTACTTTCCCAGAGGCAGTTTAGAGAGAAATGCTTCCTCTAGTGTCATGTGTCTTTTTGTGCATGCGAGAATTTTCCTACAAGGAAGAAGGGTTACTGTTTTTCAAAAGGTTTATTGATAGGCATAAAAAAATGCGCATTGTGAAATGTTTTTAAGTAGTTGCAACACAGTCAGAACTTCAAGCGATTATATAGGAAGACACACACCTCTCGGCTCTCGCCCATGAGCTCTGTAATGTAAATCCACATTTTATAAAAACATGTTTTGTTATCACCTTCAGTATCACGCCATATCCGCTGATGGAGACGTAGAGAAGCGGAAGGGAAGGAGAGGGAGAAACAAGTGGAAAGGACAAGCTAGGTCCTTTAAAAAGAACCTATGCTAGCCTAGCGCTCACACAAGATGGCTCGCACGTTGATAATACTGCGATACTGGTTCCCATGAGACCCCAGTGCCTTTTGGTACTTGGAGTCTGTCACTACACAATCTTTCTTAACTCTCATCGATCCATATCCCCCAGTTCTTCCAGCTTCAATATGTATTTATATGTTTGTACTGTCCTTCAATCATGTCTTGTCTATACTGCTTCAGTTTTCACTAAGATAAAGAAAGCACATTTTTATCAATTTAAAACCAGTATTACATTGTATGTAGACAACCTCTTTGCATAATTTTCATCATGGTTTTACCTTTCGTCAGCGGTGCTCAGCTGTTCAGCATTTGCTCTGCCTTGGATGATCAAGTCCGACTGCAACAGTGCACACGCGTTTGAAGAGAAACTGCTTTTGCGCTCAGACAAGGCAATTTCACTGTGGGAAGTGAAAGACTTCAAGTTCCAGGATACACTACGGTCTGACTTGGATTCAGCTTCCTGAATACTAATAGAGATGAGACCGGTGCTTCGTTTGATGCACACAGCAAAGAACTGACCCTGATCCTATTTATTTACTTTAAAAATAAAAATACTGCCTGAAATATGTTTTAACGGCTGTATGACAGAATCACGCATGCTCAAACCACGCATGCCTTAACAACGCAGTGCAAACAACGACTGCATCGTTACCACGCGTTCCTTTAGCATGCAAGTTGGTACAACAAATTGCTTTAGGGAAGCGCTGGACTTTGGAATAGTATTAACTACTGTGTATCAGCATTAGTAGGGAAGATGACTTAAAATCGAACACCAGTGCAACACCGTATTCCCTATAGCAAGTTGTTGAAATGACTTGCGTGCTAAAAGAACACGTGGTCATGTCGCAGTCATTGTAGTGACCGAGTTGCAAAGGCACTGCGTGGTTTTGACTGCACGGTTTTGACTATGTGGTTCAGGATGTTTACATGTTCTGACAGTTGCTTTTAACTCATGTTCAGGTTCAGAACTGAAATGATGTGTTGATCCCTCTATCCAGTGCAGAAGACCAAGTGCCTTTTTAATCGAGGGTACAGACTTTCATTAACACTGGGAATTCTAGTCTATCAGGCAAACAATGAAATTAAATCCCACTGTATTTATTTTACTGTAGCATTTATATAGTGCCTACTATGCAGATATGGGGGGCTGAAGCACTTGCATACATGGGTAGCAAGCTACACGGTGTAGGGTATCTGGTTTGAAGGGTGCTCTCATTATTTTGATCCTATGTTGGAAGTATTTCCATGTCGTGCGTGATGACCGCTATGGTGTGGTTATCATACTGGGGACGCAGCACGTAGCAGTGTGGTGGATGTGACAGATGCGTATGTAATTGGTTTTTAGTATGCTAGTAGCTTTTAACAGCTCTGCAGTTCCCTGTATGGTATTTCTTATGATTATAGTCTGCTTAGATGGTTACTGCACTGAGTTGTTGTTTCTGAGATTTTGGGTGAGAGGTGCGACCATTTCTTAGGTGAAGGGATGAGAAGAAGCCTTGCAGGGGCATTTTGGATGAGTTGTATTTTGAGTATGATGAACGCAGGTGTGTCCAGGTAAAGGCTGCATAGTCAAGCTTGGAGATTACGAAAGTGAGGATGGTCTGCAGTTTATGTTGGTATGCAATATATGGGAAGATGCGATGTAGTGTTTTCTTTATGTAGAAGGCACTCTTTTTGACATTGTTATAATGCGGTATATAGAATAGGTGTAAATCCATGGTTATTCCTACATTTCTAACTTTTCTTGAAGTTGGTGGAGGGGCTTCAAGTTCCTTAGTCCATATGGTGGTAGGCTGGTACTACTGTCATTGTCCGCAGATCATAAACTCTGCACTTTGCTGTATTGAGCTTCTGATGGTTATGCATCATCCATGTGTTTATGGCACAAAGGCGGTCATTAAGCTTTGAATTATAGATATCAGTGGGGAGATCCTTCATTTGGGTGTCATCTGCATAGCTGTAACTATTGAGGCTGAATGATGGAATCAGGTTTGGAAAGCAGGTTAGGTAGATGTTGAATAAGAGAGGGTATTTGATGAATCCCTGAGAAACAACACAGTGTGTGTGAGAAGCTGATGTGAAGGGTGGTCGGTAGACTACGCTTTATCTGTCTGTGAGATAAAAAGCAATCACTTTTAGAGCATTTTCACAGACTCTGAGATTGCGAACACTATGTAGTAGCATGTGGTGGTGGAAAGTGTCAAATGCAGTTAATAAATCCTGAAGCAACAAGACAGCTACTCTGTTCTTGTCCACCGGAGTTTTAGATCATCCCAGATGGATTTGAAGGTTGGCTGTGCGCATCTGCCTGGCCCCAAAAGGTACTGTTGGTCTGACATTTAATCACTGTGTTCTGTAAAGTTAGATATCTGTTATGGGCCTGCAGTTCGTAGGTGGGTCAAGGTTTTTCTTTTTGAGGAGAGGTCTAATGTTAAAGGTTTCCAGCTCAGGTGGGAATGAACTTGGTTCCAGGGAGTTGTTGAGTAAGCATCTGGCAACCTCCCTTGGACAGGTTGAGTCAAGGATATCTTTAAAGATTTTTTGCGATGCTGAACATGAAAGTCATCCTGATGGTCAGGCTGCAATGATAATATTGAGGAAATCTTTTTTTATGAGAGGGTATTGAAAGTATGCATTGATGGATGATTATTCGTGACTCTTTCTATGGTGGTTAGGTCTTGCATTGGTGCGGTGCAAGTTCTCCTTAAGGAAATTGTCATCGTTTTCCATTTCTCAGATCAATTCATTCGAGATTTTGTCACAGATATTTTGTGTTCATGGTGTTTCAGTGTTTTGGCACTCTGTAATGCTGAAGTCTATTAGAATCTTGTGGAATTCCTTAGAAGAGCAGTCTGCTTCAGTTATGTGCATGGAGTGGTGGTGTCTTTTTGTGGTTCTGATGGCTTTTCTGTAGGCTCTGTTAAATTGGCGTAAAATGCTTTTGTCTGTTTCATCTCTTGATTTTCTCAATTTGCGTTGAAGTATGTTGAGTTCTGTTTTTATTCTTTTCATGCTCTCATTAACCCATGGGCTGTTCTTTTTGTTGTCAACCCTGGATGTGGTTTTTGTTGGTATCTGTTTGTCCAGTGCATTGGTGATTCAGTTGTAGTGGTGTGTATGTCTTTTGGCCTCATATTTATTGGGGTCTTTCAAGATGGGTATTGAGTTGGTGGATGCTTAGCTCTTTTCCATTGCTTTTTGTGGTTGCTCCGGCATACGGGGAAGTTGTCTGTAACTGTGACTTATCCAAAAGGTACAAATCTCACATGTAGAGGGTGACCTGCATAGTAGGTTGGATGAGAAACAATTTGCTGGAGGTTGAAGCCTTCAATGATGGTTGTCATAGCTATGGTTAGTTTCTTCGTGTCAAACCATAGGTTTCCTAGACTGCATAGGTTAGGGTGTTGGTTAAAGTATCTAGTAAGACATTTTTAAGGTCGACATTGCTGTATTGTGATAAATATATTAAGAGGAAGAATAAGTTATAATTGGAGTGGGGTGACATTTTATCATCAAGAATTCACAGTCATCCATGGTAAGGTTTTTAATTACTGTTATTTGCAGTGATTTTTTATGGATGACAACCAGGACTTCTCCAATTTTGCCAATACAATTTTTGTGTTTTTGATGAGAACATCAGGTGGGATGACTTTGTAGCATGTCGTTGCAAAATCTTTGCTGAGCCATATTTCTGTGGTGAGGGGCAGGTCTGATGTTGGTTCTGAGACTAGGTCAAAGATGTTAAAGCAATTTTTGTTCATGGATGTTTCTTTGAAGAGTAGGCATTTCAGTTGTTTTGGATTCTTTCTAATTCAAGTCTTGGTGCTTTGTCGGGTATATATGGTGTAGTATGGGTTTCGGAGCAAATGGCATTTTGATGTGGCTTGTTTGGGTGGGTATTTTATGCTAGCGGATTTTGCTGGAGATGAGAGGGAGGTTGTTTGGTTAGAGAAATAAGAACTTTGAGATATGTTTTTGTGGTGGGTAGCGGTGTTGTAACTGGTGGGTAGTGTGTTGTAACTGTTGTCTTGTCTGGCGATTTGGGTAGGCTCAGGTGATTGGTGGTGAAAAGGTGCGATCAGGAAACCTTGTGATCATTCGTTCACCTCTTCTCTTAATTTTAAGTTTCCCTCTGGCAAGTGACATTATTTTTGTAAGTTCTATGTGTTGTGATTTTAAAATTGTATTATCTGTGATAGGTTGTGTGGTGTTGGTGTTATGGTTGCTTTTTGTTTATGAAAAAATTAGATGATTGATGGGGAGATTTATTAGTAGTTAAAGTTGCTCATTGATTGTGTATGAGGGACCTGCATTTAGTATGGGTGGAGTTTAGGGAGTATTAATAGATAAAGATTTTGTAAGTGAGTGGTTGCTTACCTGAAATTCTTATGGGAAGATGCATAGTTTATGGGCCTAGACCCTTTCCAGGTCATAGCAGGCCTAAATAGGCAACCCCCTTAACCTGCTGCCCTTTACCTGGACGCCCAGGCTGGACATCCTGAGCCCTAGGCTCAAATAGCCCTAGGGATCAGTGACCTTGGGCCAATGGGAATACTATGCCAAACCAATCAAAACCCTAGCCCTAGAACAGTGGTCTTAAAACATTTCAATGAGGTGCCCCCTCTGGTGTACAAAATAAGGCATTGGAGCCCCCCAAATGAAAACTTATTTTTCCAAATTATTCTATAACATTGGCAATATTTAAATATGTATAAACATACCTAAACATTGCAGTTATTCATTTTGAAAATGCAATCAAATACATGATTGCCAACATACTATTCTGGTCAGCAAGGTCCTACTAAAGTGTAAAGATATCATTCAGTGCTCTTGACCCTTTGACACCTACTCCCAGTCATCATATGAATGACAAAAGATGTTAGTGATGGACAACTACTAAGTAGCCTTCTGTCCCTCTGTTGTAAAAACAAAGCACTGTTATCAGCATGATGATTCTCTTGGCTTGGACAGTGCCTAGCATCGCCCATGGGATCAATTACCCCCCCCCCCTCACTAGGGGGCTGTCCCCCAGTTTGAAGACTTCTGCCCTAGAACCTAAAGTCAATGGAAGCCCTAGTCCTAGGAGCCAATCAGAAACCTAGCCCTATCAACCAATTAGAACCCAAACCCTAAGTCTAATACAAACCCTAGCCTTGACAGCCAATCACAACCTAGCCCTATCCACCAATGAAAACGTAAGCCATAAGCCTTAGGTCCATTAGAAACACTAGCCTTGGGAGTCAATCAGATCTCTAGCCTTATCAACCAATCAGAACCTAAGCCCTGGGTTTAACAGAAACTCTAGCCTTGCTTGCCAAGCCAAATCAACCAATCAGAACCCAAGCCCTAAACCATAGGTCCAGTTAAACCCCTAGCCCTGGGGGGCAGTCAGAACACAGGTGCAACAGCCAATAAAAAGTGTACTCTAAGAGCATGTGACCTTAAACTTAAGGTCCCATGCACGGTGTGAGGAAGAAGTGCTACTCAGGTGACTCTGGGCACAAGCACCATCACTTAGCCTGTAACTGGTGTGCAGAGAGGGGAATGGAGATACTGCTCAGCTCACACTCTCCTTGGTTGCAGACTAGCCCAATACACACTTTGCAGTACCTTTTCAACCCTGCAGGCAAGGCCCACAGTGCAGCCACAAAATAATGCTTTTCACACCATGGAGTTAGTATTTTAGCCTTTGGTAAACTTAGTACAGTTTAGGAAAAGCAAGGACAGAAAGTTACGCAGGTGCACATACACAAAACAAGCAGATTTAAAATTGTGCAGCAGAAACTGCCTGCTCTTACCACCTTTCCTTTGGCTTTGCTCTCTAGGCTGCTCAGGGCTCACAGAAGCAGGGGGGAGGGGGGCACTGAAATGGAGATGGCTACCTCAAGGTTCCTTGCTCAAACGTAAGGGTCTGTGCAAGGGGAAGGCCTGCTTAGGTGATTCTAGGCTCGGGCCCAATCACTTTAAATTCTAAATACGGTCTGAGGGGGAGATGCAAACTGTTTGAAATCGCCTGAAAGTGGTGTGCAGAAGGGGGCTGCTGCTTAGATCAAAGACTCCTTGCTTGCAAACTGGCTGATTTCACACTTTTCAGTTCCTGTTCAACCCTGCAGGTAAGGCCCAAGGTAAAGTTACTAAACAATGTTTTACGTGCATTTAAAGATTTTCTCTTACCACACCACTCCCAAACACAATTTAAACCATAGAAAAAATGTAAGCAGTCTCTGCACAGCCCAAGCTAAGGTTTGGGTTTGGGGGGTATGGCTTAGCCATTAATAAGAGTTTAGGAAAAACATATGGGAAACAACCTCAGCTTTTAAGCTATCACGAACCCACAAACACCAATATCTGCCACATAGGTTAACCTGTAAATTATTTTGTAGAGAACGTGAGGAAATGTGTGTGTATAGAACATCATTAATGTGTGTATAACAACACAGAACACTCAAACAATCCTTCTCTGTACATTATCCAAAGATTGGAACTTCGTCCTACCAGCCATTTAAACAACTCCTTTGATGAAATATTCAGAAGTTAAGTGAAGAGGCTCTTTTTCCAGCAACACTTCTCAACTTGAGCTTAAACTTTTACAAAATGGGGTCTACCTAGGCTCATCTCTTTGTGGATGTTGCATCTCTTACAAGGACCTTGATGAGCATAGCTTTATGAGAAGAGTAGTTTTGTTTTTGACTGAAAACTATATGTTAACGAAATCCCAACTAAATTCCACGTTATGCTGTACAACTTAGCAGTCATTTTGTACAGTGTGTCCTACTTGTGCCAAATCAAATGTTATTGTTTGGTTGATAAAACCTATTACAATAGTAATCACATAACGTATCTGAAAACCATACTTTAGATTGTATGCTTACATGGGCCATATGCATTTATTTTTAAAGTGCCTAATACTAAAATGACCTCAGTGTACCATTTAAATATACTAAGATTAGCACAAACCAACACTGCTAAAAAAATATATATATATATTTAAAACAGTATGCCTCCCAAAACAATATAATACATTGTTTAAGTGCTTAATGCTAGAATCCCCCATGGACCTCAAAGTGCTGGGATAGACAATGATGGTGAGGACGGCCTCCATTTAGGAGAATCTTATCACTCAATTGCCCTGAGCATGAAAAGACCTCCTACCAACCCCTTAGGGATTAAAATCCATATCGTTCAAAATGTTTGTTTCACCTTGCTTCAATCCCTCAATTTCAAAAAGTCTTGAAGTTGTTCGGCCCTTATTACTCTGATGACACACAAATATACTACAAAATCAAATCGCCCAGTGATGTCCGACACTTCAGTGTCACGCTAACCAAGATCCAAACCCGGTTTAACGCAAACCACTTAAAACTGAACCCGGACAAAACGGAATTAATACTGTTCTCTCCGAAAAGTAACCACCAACCAATTCAAGTCTGGCTCAAGGAGCTTGATGCTCTAAACTGCTCCTTCGTCCTATCCGATTCAGTAAAGTCACTGGGCATTACCCTGGACAAGAACTTGTCAATGAAGGACCACATCAAGAACTCTGCAAAAAGTGCGCTTTACTCTCTAAAACACCTCAAGAAAATTAAACCTTTCATTCCTCAAGAGGATCTCAAGACAATTATACAATCCCTAGTCCTTTTTAAACTGGACTATGGAAACGCCATCCTAACAGGGTCACCAAAAGCTCACCAAGCCCCACTAAGGTCAGTCTTCAACATTGCAGCCCGACTCATAACAGGTGTAAAAAGATTTGAATGCATCTCACCAACCCTCAACACACTCAACTGGCTTCCCATGGAAGGTAGATGTATTTTTCAACCTGGCCTGCATCACTCACAAGACCCTTCACACCCAATCCCCAAACTACCTAAACAGCAAACTAGTAAAAGCAGGAAAATCCAGAACTCTGAGAAGCACCAACTCTCTTCTTCTCATCCCTCCGACACTGAAAAAGAAAACGACCCAGTGCCGGCCCTTTTCTGGCAACGCACCCATGATGTGGAACGCACTCCCTATTGACCTCAGATGCAACCCCTCCTTCTCTTGCTTCAAGAAGGACCTGAAACTCTTTCTCCTCAACCAATACTTTACTGACCAAGGCAACCGTCCTAGGCATCAATAACCTAGTGGACTCCCCACTCACTTTGACTTTCAAGAATGGTGGTTTTCTGGCTGTGTCAGCAACCTGCGTACTTTTCCCTTCACTGGATACATAAGTATTATGTCTTTGCTTTTATCTTTATGCATCCTCATGTCCTGCGATGTTATGCAATCTTTTCTTTTCCTTTGTGTTTGTAAAGAGCTCTGATACCCACGGGTCTAGCTAGCACTATATAAAACTTTATAAATAAATACAAAAGAACATAAAAGACTAAACCTTTAAAGTGCAGAAAATACCATGCATGTTTATTAGGTCTTGCCTAGGCAGCCCTTGCACTGTCTCTTCGACAGTTGCTGTAGCTACAATGTGGGCTTCGAGCACCTTCCATCTTTTTGATTGGTTCATGTTTATGCCCTTCGAAAATGCTTGTTTTTGTTTGGTGAATTGCTTAATTAGTCCCTCCTTTTGGTGTTTTTGAACCTCCCATGAAGACTGCCCCTATTACATGTGGTCTTACTAATTTTGTTATTTCTGTTACTTTGTGTGCACTATTTTTAATGAGCTAAATGTGAGTGGCTACGTGCCTTTATTGTCTTTGCATTCTCCCACGGGCTCTGCAGTCCGCTCATTGTACGAGGGGCGGGGTAGAGTCGGCGCCACTCTGCGCACTTCTTACACCTGGTCCCAGGTGTTAGCACCTGAAGCAGTAACAGAAAATTCAAATCAAGTCCAATGCCCTGATAGGAACGTAATTGCAAAGAGTTGCTGCAAAGTTGCAAAAACACTTTATCCCGGTGCTACACTATCCAAAGTATCAGGAGTGTAGCGTGTACTTAACACACATGTACCAACTTTGAAAGGGCGCCTGTTGCATTTGCAAGGTGAAGCTTTTGGAGCCGCTCTCCTCTGGCGCTGCAAATACCTTTCTTCTCAGGTCCATATTTCGTCGTAGAGCCGGCTTACCTTCACTGTCTGTGCAGCTGCCATCGTGATACAGTGCATCTGGGCAGCAAGTCTTGAGTGCTTGGAAGGCTTCGTAATTAACATGATTGAAGGAGGAGGCGCTTTCACAGCACCATCCCGGAAGATGCCCCTACAGATGAAAGACTCTGCACTGAGCCGCCACCTCTGATGTCTTTTTTATTTACTTTGGGAACCGTGGTTGTGGGCACCATATTCAGAAAACAAAGGTGTGTGGCCGCTTTATTTGCAGCACCTCTCTAGTTTTTTATTTACTTTGGGAGCCATAGTTGTGGGCGCCATATTTAAAAATGAACGGCGTGGGGCCCCTTTATTTGCAGCGGCCCCACAAGGTTTGTTTAAGACTTTTTTTCTCACTTGTTTTTCTTAGTACACATCATTGCAAACATACTGAAGCTGCTGATTAATTCAAGTATACATAAGATAAATAGCTAGTGCCTGATCTCTTCTTTAATTGACCTTGATACTACCTAAAAAGCTAATGCACAGCAGATAAAACTAAAGAAATGGTCTCATATCACCAGAATAAAAGTTAAAAAGTTCATCTTGCATGCTATTCGCTAAAGGATTCTTTATTAAGTCCCCTTAGTTGAGACGGACAAAACACACAATAAAATTGCTGGTGCATGGAAACTGCCGATGAAAAGGGGAAAGCCTTTAGGACATAGTTCCTCCATTTGATTGTGAAACCACTATAATTTGTTGCTCCACAGTGGTAATAAATTTACCAGACATGCTATTGCTTGGGGGCTCCGACCTTGCAGACGTTCTTCCAAGATTTAAGTGATTTAAGTGGTAGGAACAGGAACCTAAGTTGGAAATATTTCACTTGTAATGGTTGTTTCATGGTCCGCAAGAGATATGGCTGGGCGGGGGACGGAGATAGTAATTGCTTGGATCTAGGAAACAATGTACATGCCACAGAGTTTTTCAATTATGAATCCATCCTTGCCGCTAGCTTGGCTTGAGCTTTTAAAACGATGTATTCAGTCCCTTTTCCCCAATATTCCACTAACTCTAGTTATTTCAAGATCTTGTTCAGGTTTTGAATGCTGTTACTCATGTGAATTTCTGGATAATTGTGCTGCTCTTTCCAAATCAGATTTTCAGGGATTTCTGCAATGCAGTTCTCAATCATAAGCAATATTTAATAAATTGTGTGTCTGCTAAGGTGGATAGGTTGATCATACCAAATTCCAGCCTAAGTTGGCAGACCAGTAAGCTTTTAGGTAGGCCAAATGCTGCCCTGATGGCAGATTTTCTCTAGTTCTCCATGCAGTTTATAACCCGAAGTTGGAGACATGCATAACAATGCTGGTGCCTATTTTGACGTGATTATATGTAGCATGCTAGTCTCAATAAGGGTGATGAAGCTGCTATTAATTTTCTGCAGTAGGCTTTGCAAACGAAAGGCATAGATGCGCATTGCTTTTAGCTGGTTTTAGTTTTGCAAGTTAGTTTAGAGTTTTACCAAACTCCAAGATATAAATAGCATTCCATAATTGATTTCCTTTGATCACTGACTGACTGACTGATGTATTTATAAAGCGCTCGATTGCCGAGGCATCTTGGCACTAAGATAGGTTCATGCTACTCCGGATGTTTACTTATTCAAGAGCGCTTAGGAAACAGCCAAGTCTTAACCTGTTTCCTGAAGATAGTCCTCTTAGATTGCAGTCTCAGCTGTGGGGGGAATGAGTTCCACAGCTTTGCGGCTTGGTGAGAAAAGCTCTTACCACCCCATCTAGCCTTTTTTATTCTGGGCACGAGTACCAACCCTGTGTTGGCGGATCTCAGGCTTCGCAGAGGATTGTACCAGGAGAATAGCTTTCGGATGTCAATAGCACCACCTCCGTATAGCGCCTTGTGCACTAGGCGGAGGGCTTTGAATTTTTCTCTTTTTAGGGATGGTAAGCCAATGGATCTGTCTGATGCTGGAAGACATGGGATGGTATTTGGGAAGAGCGAGCAGCTCACGGGCCGCTGCATTCTGTAGGGATTGTATTTTTGCAATTTGACCTTTGTCTATACCTATGTATAGCGCATTCCCATAGTCGATTCGAGAAAGTACCAGCGCTCCAATTACCGTTTTCCTTAGAGTGAATGGCATGAACGGCAGGATTTTGCGCAGAACTTTCAAGGTGAAAAAGCAAGCAGAGGTTACTTGTTTGATTTGCTTCCTGAGCTTTAATTCACAGTCAAATGTGAAGCCTAGATTCTTAGCCTTCATCACCGGAGTTGGACAACGCTCATCCTCCTCAGGCCACCAAAGTTGATTCCAGATTGAGGGGCCCTTCCCAAACTGAATAACCTCAGTCTTATTAGTATTAAGTTTAAGGAAGTTTGCGTCCATCCAGGCCATGACTGCAGTAAGACAGCTACGGAACTGGGCCGCTGTAATGTCCACCCTCTGCGAGACCGACACCACTATCTGGGTGTCGTCAGCATATGACACCAGACTAAATCCATACTATTTAATTAATTTGGCAAGAGGGGTAACATAGATGTTAAAAAGTGTTGGCGACAGAGCTCACCCCTGTGGGACTCCACAAGAAAGGCACAGGATTGCAGACTTCAAACCTTCCCAGTGGATCAGTTGTTCCCTAGAAGCCAAAAAGGATGACAGGAGTGCTAGAGCCGTCCCTCTAATACCTGCTGTCTTCAGCCGCTGCACCAGCACCGTGTGATTCACGGTGTCGAATGCTGCCGATAGATCTAGAAGGATGAGGACGGCTCTGCCCCCCTCATCCACCACTTTGCGAATTGCATCTGTTGCCATTATCAAGGCCGATTCGGTGGAATGTCTTGCTCTAAAGCCATGTTCGGAGGAATCAAGAAGTAAGCTGTCATCCAGGTAATTCATAAGTTCTAAGTTGATGGCCTTTTCTAGAATTTTAGATGGAAAAGGGAGACAAGATAAGATATCGGGCGGTAATTCTTTACCTCAGCAGGATCCAGTGTGGCTTTCTTGATCATCGGCCTGATGCAGGCCTTTTTCCATAGCTGAGGGTAAACACCGGTGCTAATTACCTCATTCAAGTGGTGTGTATGCTGATTTGATCAGAAACCAGGTGCAGAATTGATGGAGGACACGGGTCCAAAGGCAATCCAGATTTTGGGGAGAGTAGTAAGTCGTTGACTTTCTCTGCCGCTAAAACAGAGAATTCTAACAGACTACTCTGAGAAAGATTATCCGCCAGGGGATCGTCATGGTTATCCCTTGCCATTGGCACAGTCTTCTGTAATTCATCATATACAGCCTGTACTTTATTTTGAAAAAAGGAGGCAATTTTGTTCACAAAGTTTTGGTCCGGTTTGAAAAGGCTATCCTGTGGACATTTAGCTAGGGCTGCGACTGTTTTAAAAAGCTCCTTCGAGGAGTTTTTAGTGTAGAATATTTTGGTTGTATAATAGGTCGCTTTGGCATGTTTAATGGCTTCCTTATATTCCTCCAGGGCCAAGTTATAGACTGTTTTGTGTTTCCCACTATAGTCCATCCTCCAAAGCCGTTCAAGGCGTCTGCATTTGGCTTTTATGTGTCTGAGCTCAGCCCCGTACCACTCGTTCTTTTTGGGGCTGTTAGGTTATTTCAGGGACAAGTTGGTCTATTGATGACCTAATCCAGTGATTGTAATTGTTTGCCGCAGCATCAGGTTCAGGCCTAGTGTTAGGAGGATTAACTGCCAGCGTGGCTGCCAGTTGTGTTTTTTTGGATATCTTTCCAACGGTAGAACTTGACCAAAGGCGGTCTGTTCTTCTGATCTTTACTGATGCTAGGGTTTGCAATGTTAAAAAGTATTACATGATGGTCTGACCAAGGTATGGGAAATACACTTGACAGAGCTAACTCCTGGTTATTCATAATAATGCCATCTGCTGTTAGTGCGCATGTGGGTTTGGCTGGCCGTCTAGGATGGTCAAACCAACATGCGCACTGAGATGTCTCCAACCCGAGTTGCGTTGCGGATTTGGAGACAGCAGGCACAGGCTCCCAGTCTCTCTGGGAGTGCAAATCCAGGGTGCTCAGGCCAATCCTAACACTGCTGTCATGCTGCGAGCAGCATGACAGCAGTGTCTAGATTGGCAGCGGGAAGCCTGTGCTGCAGTGGAGCCAGAGACTTTGTTATTTTTATTTTCTCGTCGTCTGCCCATAAGCTTTCTACTCAGTGCAGAAAATGTGCAATTGTACAACATTAAATAAAAAGGCTGCAGTGCATCAGAAATATGTGTAACTTACCACCCCCACTAGGATTGTAGTGGTCTTTCTGCTGGTAAATGAACAACATAGTAAATCAATTATAAAATGTAACATACATGTTAAGGCACACATGAGTACTGGCGTTTTGAGACTCTACATAATGGTATTAATGCACAGACACAGGTAAACCCACTTTCTCAACTGTCCATGGTAAATGAGGTGGGCGGTGGCCATTAGAAAGGGATCAAGGCCCATAAAACTTTGCCAACAGGCGAGGACCAGCAGGAGGGGAAGGAAGGTTGGAACACACTGCAAAGAACAGAATATGAAGAGTTCGTTTCACTTTGTGTTTAGGTCAATAAAGCCTTGCATTCCTCCTCGGTGGATGCAAAGGTGGCACAGGCAGTAAAAAATGGTGTAACACGAAGCAAAACGACCAGCCAACACCTGTTTCGTCCACACTTTGTCAAGGCTGATGAGCAGATCAAATCATATCAGGCTCTCCACTTCGACACAGAGTGCCAAATATTCATGAGACCCAGGAAATTATTGTTATAGTGGGCTAAGTATTTCTAGTATGGTAAGGTTTCATGATTTCTATATCAAGGGAGAAGAACAGAACTCTAGAACATCTCCAGTGTTGAAGGCTTGCGAAATAGTAGTAATCAGCGGCGGCTCCTCTGCTAAGGCGGAGAAGCGCTGCCCCACTTCTCTTTGAGCAGTGCAAAAAGGAAAAATAAAATGATAATAACACTATGTTATTATCATTTTATTTTTCTGTACTAAGGCAGTTTTGTTCACCTTATGGGGAAGGGCGGGGTGTGGCTGGGCTGTCGCCACAGCCAACAGGGGGAGGAGTGGTTGGTGCAATTAAGTGCGCATGGAGGTTTGGCCAGCCGTCTTGGGACGGCCAAACAGACATGCACATTTAGCATTTCTCCACCTGGCTGTATTGCACAGCCAGGTGGAGAACATGCACAGGCTCCCACTCCCAGTCAGAGCGCCGAACCATGCCGCTCGGACCAATCACGATGCTGCTGTTATGCAGATGACAGCAGCGTTGTGATTGGCGTAGGGGAGTCTGGGAGCCTGTTTGCATACGTCCTCAACAAAAGAGGATGGAGGAGAGCTGGCAGCCAGGTAGGTGATTTTTTTTCAACTGGATTTCCGCCCTTTTACACTTATTAGAACTGTTTTGGGGTCAAGTGGAAGAATCGAAAACGGTAAAATAGTCTACAGATGGTTTTAAAGGGAGGGGGTACAAATAAAGATCTCAGAGTGAGGAGGGTTGAATGTGGAGCAGCACAATGAGCGCGTGAGGAGGGACCTAAAACAAGAAATGTGTGTCTCTAAGAGCAGAAACATAGAGCGCTCTGAGTGTGATGTATGAACAGAGAACACTGTCATTGAGAAACAACTGCACTCTGAAGGTTGGGCATGCACTGGCTGGCATAAGGAACAGCATCAGAAATGAGCACACTCTGGAATAATCCACACCACGCCAATGAGAGCCGAAGATAGAGGGGGGACGGAAATATGCAGGACACAATGGCACAGCTAGCAAAGTGAAACGCAACTTGGAGGAAAGGGGCGAAAGTGAGCAACATCAGGCCCTACACACTTCTCACAGTAAAGCAATCCAGAGTTACAACGTGACGGGGGTGCCAGAGCCCTGACATTATAAAATGTTGGCTGTCATGGAATGTGCGGTGCATGTCAAGCAGGATCAAACAAACAAGAAGACGTCTGCAACGACGGGCACTAACCTCCTGGCACGGTAGAAAAACCCAGTTAGAAGACAGTGATAGACGGTGCAAGCACCGTAGCACAGCCAAGCTAAGTGCATAGTCTAACACACAAGCAAGCACAGAGCATAGTCACGCGTGCAACCAATCACAGAGCATAGCCTGGCACACAAGCAAGCAAAGAGCATAGCCAAGCACACAAGTGAGCACAGTGCATAGCCAAGCACATTCATTGAACTGTGCAACAGCTGTGCCAGCACCACAGGATGCGGTTGAGAGGAACACCAGACTTATAGAGAGTGCCCTGTGACACGAAACTGAGGGGCATATTTATGACTTTTGTGGAGCAGGGCAGTGCAGCAAGTCACCTTGATGCGCTGCCCCGCATCAAACGGAAAGGTCAGGAATGTGCTGAATTTATCCAGTACGGCGCATTCCTGTATTTCTCGCTTGAGCTAGTGCCGTTTCGCAGCCTAGCACTAATGCAGGCACTCTTGCGCCATGATTCTAGGGTGCATGTGTTGTAGGCAGGGTTGTTTTTGTGCAGGAATGGGCGCCTTTCTGCACAAAAACAATCCTCAGAGGTTTTTTCCTCTTTCTATGGCACCACACATAGAAAGAGGAACAAGCATTGGTATAGCCAATAGGTCTCGCTTTTAGGACCTTATAAGTATTTAGTTATGCAGCACAATATCCTTGGTGCAACAACATCAACTTCAGATAACTGCTGTGGTTCAGACTTTTGGACAAACAATAGTCTGGTGAGCCAGCTAATGGTGGCTCAAAGGTCAGAGCTAAAAATTCCTTTCACCAAGAAGTAAATCTTATGTGAAAAATGTGTTATTTCACCATCTAGGACTGGATGGAGGCCTCCTCATTGTGGCTGCTGTGCATCATGTTGAAAAGTTATAATAAAAAGTGTTAAACATTTTTGTTTCCTTTATACAAACCAAAACGACATTATATACAACTAAACAACCTGATTAAAAAAAGATTTTAACATAAAAAATGTCTTCTAGTTTTTTTGTACTTGCACTGCCTTCAACTTCTTTCTGCCTGTTCTCATGCTTGTTTGTTATAATTTTTTTGTTATGGGGGAGCGGGACATAAATAACGGGGGAGTGGAGGATGGAAAACAGTAATTTATTAGAACACCAGCAGCAGGCGGACACTAGGGGAGAATCAACAGATGCCAGATTCAGAGGGCAGAGTGACGTGATGCTTAGGTGATGCAAAATGATGGTGGTGAGTGATGTTTGGTGCTCAGGTGGTGCCACTATATGGTGTGAATTGGAAGTACGTTGTGGATTGTGGAGTTGAAATATGTGGTTTTGTGTGTAATTATGTGGTGTGTATTAGAAATGTGTGGAGTTGAATTGCGTGGCCTGGAACTGCGGTGGTGAGTGAAATTAAGCTTAATGAAATTGTGTCATGGTGTTGAGTGCATTTATGTTGATTGATGGAATGTGGCATAGAGTGCATTTATGTGGAGTGTATTTGTTGCATTGAGTAGAGGGCAATTATGTGGCGTGTAATTATGTGGCACTGAGTGGTATTATGTGGAGTGTATTTATGTTGCATTTAGTATAGTGTAAATATGTGGCGTGAAATTATGTGGTACTGAGTGGTATGTGGAGTGTATTTATGTTGCAATGAGTTGAGTGTAAATATGTGTCATGAAATTATGTGGCACAGTGGTAATATGTGGAGTGTATTTATGCTGCATTGAGTACAGTGTAATTATGTGACGGGTAATTATGTGGTACTGAGTGGTATTATGTTGAGTGCATTTATGTTGCATTCAGTAGAGTGTAATTATGTGGCGTGTAATTAAATGGCACGGAGTGGTATTATGTGGAGTGTATTTATTTTGCATTGAGTAGAGTGTAATTATGTGGTGTGTAACTATGTGGCACTAAGTGGTATTATGTGAAGTGTATTTATGTTGCATTGAATAGAGTAATTGTAACGTGTGATTATGTGGTACTGAGTTGTATTATGTGGAGTGTATTTATGTTGCATTGAGTAGAGTAATTATGTGGTATGTAATTATGTGGTACTGCGTGGTATTAAGTAGAGTGTATTTATATTGCATTGAGTAGAGTGTAATTATGTGGCGTGTTATTACGTGCCACTGGGTGGTATTATGTGAAGTGTATGTTGCATTCAGTAGAGTGTAATTATGTGGCGTGTAATTATGTGGCACTGAGTGGTATTATTTGGAGTGTATGTTGCATTGAGTGCAGTGTAATTATGTAGCATATAATTATATGGCACTGAGTGGTATTATGTGGAGTGTATTTATGTTGCATTGAGTAGTGTAATGTGGTATGTGGAGTGTATTTATGTTGCATTGAGTAGAGTGTAATTATGTGGTGTGTAATTATGTGGCACAGTGGTATTACGTGGAGTATATTTATGTTGCATTGAGTAGAGTATAATTATGTGATGTGTAATTATGTGGCACTGAGTGGTATTATATGGAGTGTATTTATGTTGCATTGAGTAGAGTAATTATGTGGCATGTAATTATGTGGCACTGAGTGGTATTTTGTGGAGTGTATTTATGTTGCATTGAGTAGAGTGTAATTATGTGGTGTGTAATTATGTGGCACAGTGGTATTACGTGGAGTGTATTTATGATGCATTGAGTAGAGTGTAATTATGCAGCTTGTAATTATGTGGTACTGAGTGGTATGTGGGGTGTATTTATGTTGCATTGAGTAGAGTGTAATTATGTGGTGTGTAACTGTCACACTGAGTGGTATTATGTGGAGTGTGTTTATGTTGCATTGAATAGAGTATAATTATGTGTCGTGTAATTATGTGGCACAGTGTTATTATGTGGAGTGTATTCATGTTGCAATGAATAGAGTAATTATGTGACGTGTATTTATGTGGTACTGAGTGTTATTATGTGGAGTGTATTTATGTTGCTTTGAGTAGAGTAATTATGTGGTGTGTAATTATGTGGCACTGAGTGGTATAAAGTGGAGTGTATTTATATTGCATTGAGTAGAGTGTAATTATGTGGCGTGTTATTATGTGGCACTGAGTGGTATTATGTGGAGTTGTCTCTCTATCGGACCTAATCTCCTCCTGCAATCTGAACTGTTACTCAGATAGTACACGCATCAAATGTACGTATGAAAGGCCATCTGACTTTGACACTTACTTATATGGACATTACCTCAAGTGGTCAAATAAAGAATGACCTCCAACCACAGCAAGGAAATAAAAAAAGGGGAAAAAAGTCAAACTGAAATATGCATTTGAGGCAAATGGATCAAACACCACTCAATATGGCCTCAACAATCAGGCGTACCATCAAATAACTGAGCGCATGTGTGGAATCTAGGGGTAACAATGGACTCGAATATTTCAATCATAAGCCAATTGAGCTTGTCCAATGTCTACTACAAACCTTGAAACACGTATAGAATTACAGTAGACAGGTGTTTTGGAACAAACCAAGGCTTTTTTGTCAATACAAAATAAAAGAAACCACCATCTATCTATCGGTGTAAACACAAAAGGTGGAAACTGCAGGGAATTAATGGGACAAGCCGTGTAGTTTTAAGGACGAAAAAAGGGATATCTATGCCACTAAACTCCTACAACCACCGCCTCTACCACTCAATATCACGCCAGGGAGTAGACTTCATGTGCAAGAACGCCTCGAATTATGTGTTGCACTTCTGTAGGATGGTTCGTGTGGCTAGCTTCAGTGTTATTTAATCTCACATCGAAAACCTAGTAACATATCTATCCCCAAAGGTATGTTTAAACCATCTAAAATATTTGCCAAAACAACCAGAGACGAAAATTGGCAAAAACGAAATTGCTAAAAGTTTGCTGAAGAGGGTGTCCCTCAACATCTCACCATAGGATTCATTTTGCTGGAACATTAAACATTAGCACAGAGCGTCCTTGTTTCCAGCCGGCCGATGACCATTCCAGGGAAGGGCTGAATAGTCTGTGCTGAAGTGCAACTGCGAGCTCTTAAAGACTCGCCTTATACCTGCTGAACCAGTTAGGTGGCCTAAGGAATGCGTAGCGTTCTGGGAAAGAAAACTAGCAACTTGTAATAAGGGACACGGCAGATCACTGACACAGGAGCATTGCCTTAAGTCACCGGAGACGTGTTATTTTACGCTGTATAATAAAAGAAAGAGTCGCTGAAAAAATTCAACGCGAGCGAGATAAATGAGCAAGTACCGTGAGTGAAACTAGGCTGCGTGCACAAGTGAAAGTGATTGCGGCTGTACACATTGCAAAGCTGCCAGCTGCGCACGTGCACGCTCGCGTGAACGCAAGCGCTAGGCCAGCCTGCAGCACTTTGAAAACTCACCTACTAAAGTCTCTTCGAGCAGCGCATGCGCGCTGACTCAGCAAGACCTAAAAACCAGGAGAACTAAATATATTTTTTCTTGTGATGCCTCTCCTGGGAAGGCATAAGAATTTGACGTATTCCCAGGTTTACAACTCCTGGTAAATCTAACAACGCATATAAATCCATGGGAGTTGCCTGGGAACACCCTCCCCAATGCACATGGAATGCCTACTCAGGGCAAAAGTTGAGCAAGTAGTGATTTGAACTGCGTTGCGCTACTCCAGAATTATGAAGCCACTCGGAGCCATGCAAAGTAGTTTTGTGAGGCTTCCTTTATCAGGTTTGCATCGCGCATGTGCCACATAGCATGGGGCAAACGCGATGGAAGCCTCCCATAAATATGTTAATCATGTCTTAGCTAACTCGGGTGCACCGAAATAACAGAGCATTTGTGAAAAACCCTTTACTCGGCAGGAGACAATCGAAATGCAGCATTGTCCAGGCCATCCAGGAAAGCAGGGTTTCAAGGGACCGTCGGAGCTTTAGGGTTTTTTAATGAGATTACAAAGGAAATATATCACCATCTGCGCATTATCAGTCTACAAACTTGATAATACATACTGCAAGGGTGCTCGGCCATCCGGCCATCCATCTGTGCACCAACTTTGGATAACTATATGCAATGCCCATAGGGCTAAAAGGGCTTCAGTCGACCCCCCACCACCCCGCCGTGTGTCTCAGCCGGACTGCAGCTCGAGCTGCGGTGGGCTCGACTGGGCAGTGTCTGGAGTCTTATCTCCGACACGCTCAAGTTTTTCACAGGTCTTTAAAGACCATTTGCATATTTACGTACCGTTGTAAACTGATTACCGAGCCTTAGTTTCTTTTCTGGTTCCAGTACCCCCGGGCCCCCACGCTGTCTATTCCTTACATTTGTATTTTACATTTACTGCAGTAGTGTGAGAATGCATTTAATGAAAAGGAATATAAAGTAGGGTTGCCAAAAGAAAAATGCCAGCCATATGTTGTTTAAAGAGCCTGCAAAGACCTAGTCTTGACACTAAATAGGGTTATAAATAAAACAGCATGTATTCATTTGTAATGTGACTTTTCTGTCTTTGTTCCTTTTAATTATCAGTCATTCAGGCAGCCCTAGAACACAATTAAAATTGCTTCCTGTTTATATTTGCTGATCGAAGTATGCACAGATAGGTGCTGAAAATAAGCATTAGGTGACTGCTTATATTTGTACCGACTGAGACATCAAAATAATGAGCTGACAACCTAATCATGAGACTGGAAGTTTGTTGCAGGATCAGCACATTATTTATTTCCTCCACCCCTGATCAGTGCCATAATAGCAATAGTTTAACTTATATCCGAAACCTTACGACGCCGTCAATAACATGCTGAGTTACTTCAAGTGTCTGGGAATGCCCTCTGTGTTCAGACAACTCACTCCTCATTCTCGCCTTTCACTTTCACGCTCACCCTGCACTCACAGTGATCACTCTGCAGTCGCAATGCACTTGTACTGTTCACCCTGCAGTCACTCAAGCACACTACGCACCCTGCACACATGTGACACTTCACTCACCTGTCCCCTTCACTGCTCAATCTGCAATCTCACTCAAACAAGCCCATCACTAACCCTGCATTCATTTGTCCCACTCTGCACTTACATCCGCACCCAAATTCATATGATCACCTCACTTACCCTGCAGTCACTCCTCTTACCCTACTCTCACACTGTTGCATCGCTCACCATGCACTCACGTGGGCACTCCTGCCACCCACACAGCGCAGAGAGTTAATGTGCCTGCTACAAAGAATGTGTACCATGCCGAGCACAGAAATGAGTGTGAGTAAACTATGAGTAGCGCTATAAAAAAATGAAATGTTTGTCAGAAAGGTGCTATAGAGAAATGAGGCGCATTGTTGGTGAGTGGTAGAGAAGGAATTCGTGGAGAAGGAGGAAATGGGGGAGGGGCGCCAAAAAAGAGTGTTGAACCCTGCCCGACCAGTGCTTGGGCCAGCCCTGGCTGGGAGTGTTAGCCCCCCTCCACCCCTCCCAAAGGCGGAAGTTCAGGTCTAATTGCGCCCATCATATGAAGTGTTTTTTAATCTCCTGGCACGCCATGAAACTTCTAAATTAAGATTGCCACTGTAACATTGTGGCATCGTGAACTAATAGGAACGTAAAAGGTACTTGATTATTTGAAAGATAACTTGTCTGATTGTCATTTTAGGACAAAATCCTGGAGCGCACTGTAAATAGAGCGTCTGCCATCATTAATGTATGGGGAATAGAACATAAAGAGAATCATCAGCCCAGCCATCAAGGGAGTGATGGGCCTGTGGCACAGTTGGTGGTCAGAGGTGGAACACAAGGTTAGAATTAAGAAACAGCCCAATATGCGCCATGATTTTCACAGCCGTGGTTTGAGTTCTTCCTTATAAAGGTGGTTTATTCCCTCGTTACATTAGTGGAATGTGCCTCTTTTATGGTGATTTGAGGGTGTTTTGAGGGTCACTGATATTGTGTGTCACGTGACCATTTAAATTGCTATAGAAATAAGCGCATGCCCGTGAACGCCAATGAAGGTCAGCCAGAGGCTGCTGCTCCAGGATTGCCCTTTGGTGGTCCTGGCGCTGCCATGGCCACCCCTGGTCTCAAGGGTCCTGAAGGGAATGGAAGGAGCAGGCAATGACGCTCGTGCTGCCCTGTTTGTGTCCTTCCTGTACTCCGCACTCCTTGCGGTCTGCACACCAGCAGCAAGGAGCAGACTATTAAGGGGCAAAGAGTTTGACATAAGGCAACTCTTTGATATCATGGACCCTCAAAGGGTGTGTGATCTCACGTCTGCTCACCTGCAATGTCGGTGGATTATGGTCTATGTCTAAAGCCAGGAGCACACCTCAGCCAGGGCCGGACTGGCCGAAGCGTGCACCGGGCAATACCCCGGTGCGCTGCACGGGCGGGGGCCGGTTTTGGGCCCCTGGGGGCCGTTTTCGTTACAGGGCCGTTTTTTATTTTGCAAAATCGGCCCTGTAACAAAATCGGCCCTGTAACAACATCGGCCGAAAACCGTCCCTGGCAAAAAGCTCGGCGGCACCACACCGGGAGTGGGGCCGGCCGAGCACTTTGCCAGGGCCGGTTGTGGTTCCCAGTCCGGCCCTGCCCTCAGCTGCGGCCCATGGAGGTAAGAGCGGCGGAGGAGGCGGGCGGGGATTTCGATAGCCGAGCACTTTGCCAGGGCCGGTTGTGGTTCCCAGTCCGGCCCTGTCCTCAGCTGCGGCCCATGGAGGTAAGAGCGGCGGAGGAGGCGGGGCGGGGATTTCGATAGCCGAGCACTTTGCCAGGGCCGGTTGTGGTTCCCAGTCCGGCCCTGCCCTCAGCTGCGGCCCATGGAGGTAAGAGCGGCGGAGGAGGCGGGGCGGGGATTTCGATAGACGATCACGAGGGAAAATTATCTTTTATTTAATTTTCCCTCGTGGTCTTCAGTCGAAATCCCCTCCAACCCAGCCACACCGCCACCCTGCTCTTACCTGCACAGGCCGTGGCTGGCACCCCTTGAAATGATTTACTCCGGTGGTAATAGACTCTAAATGATGTGTAAAGAGAAAAGACTTCTCAGCACAATATGATGGGGAAGGAAGAAGGGCTCATGCTCCGACATTCATGTTACACAACACAGGAAACTGCAAAGTCTGTCTCTTGTAAGCATTTTTATATTTTTAGCACTTTTGAATCATGCGTTTCTGTCAAATTGGTGGAAGCGGTTCAACTCCGACTAATGAAACTATTTACATTTTCAGAAATGAAACCACGTAGATTTGCAGAAACGAAGCGTTAGTGCATTTGTCGGTTTCACTGCGTCAGGGGAGAACAGAAGGGAGCGATGGTTATCAGACAACTCAGAATACTCATCACTTTTATTCAGGGGCTAAGACTTGGAACAGATCGCGCCCTTACTAGCCGTCTTAAGATGCCCAGTGAATATGCAAAGCAACACGCAGTCATTGCGCAAGAACAACCGCCAACAATCTGGCCCCCAAAACTAACAAGCATTGTCAAAACCAATAGATTTCACATATGTGAGAGCTACTTGCTTTGCTAATGTCCTTTATCAATGTTGTACATCAGCATGGAGTGCGTAGAATAGAGTGGAGTGACATGGTGTAGAGTGATGTGGAGTGGCGTAAAGTGTAGTGTGGCTTGGACTGGCATAGAGGGGCGTGGAGTAGGGTGAATTAAAATAAAGTGGAGTGGCGCAGAGTGGTGTGGCCTAGAGTGGAGTACAGTGGAGAGGAGTGGAGTGGCGTATAGTGGAGTGGCATACACTAGAGTGGAGTGGTGTAGGGTACAGTGGAGTGGAGTGGACTGGACTGGCGTAGAGTGGCATAGAGTAGAGTGGTGTAGAGTGCAGTGGCGTAGAGTAGAGTTGAGCTGAGTAGAGTGGCATAGAGTGGAGTGGGGTAGACTAGAGTAGCATAGAGTGAAGTGGCGTACAGTAGATTGCATAGAGTAGAGTTAAGTAGAGTGGCATAGAGTGGAGTGGATTAGACTAGAGTGGCATAGAGTTAAGTGGCGTGGAGTGGCATAGAGTGGAGTGGCATGCTGCAGAGAACTGCAGCATTAGTGCATTTGTCTTAGATAACAGGTGCATTGAAATAACGGAGCGTTTGTGAACAACCCTTTACTGGGTGGGAAATGATCGAACTGTAACACAGTCCAGGCCCCCTGGAAAGCAGGGTTCCGAGGGGCTGTCAGAGTGTTAGGGTTGTTTAAAGGGATAGCAAAGGAAATATTTCACCATCTGTGCATTGTCAGTCTACAAACTTGATAATACATTCTGCAAGGGTGCTCGGCCGTCCATCTGTGCACCGACAATGTATATGAAGTGCTTATTTTTTGCTGGCACGTCATGAATCTTCTAAAATGGGTTTGCCATTGTAACATTTTACCACTGTGAGCACCTAAGAGCGTAAAAGGTAGTTAATTATTTGAAAGATATCTTGCCTGATCTCCATTTTAGGACAAAGTCCTGGAGCGCACTGTAAATAGAGCGTCTGCCATCATTAATCCATGGGAAATAGAACATAAAGAGAATCATCAGCCCAGGCATCAAGGGAGTGATAGGCCGGTGGCACAGTTGTTGGTCAGAGGTGGAACGCAAGGTTAGAATTAGGAAACGGCCCAATATGCGCCATGATTTTCACAGCTGTGGTTTGAGTTCTTCCTTATAAAGGTGGTGTATTCCCTTGTAACATTAGTAGAATGTGCCTCATTTACGGTGATTTGAGGGTCACTGATAATGTGTGTCGCATGACCATTTAAATTGCTATAGAAATAAGCGTATGCCCATGAACGCGCGCAGAGTAAGATGCCTAACTCTCTGTCACAATTGTTTTTACTTGCTCACTAACTTTTAACTGCGACTTCGTAATTTTAAATTTAGCATTTACCGCACCTTGCATTACACTCCCACTCGAATTGTTAACTCTGTACTTGGCATCTTGATTTTTAACTTTGCCATATTTGCACATCGATCCTACCTGTTCTGGGGATCCTGCTCACGCCATTTTGCTCCTACTCGCCATTTCGGATAGGCAGGCACCTCCGCCCGCTCCCCGGTCCACCACAGGTTTTCCCGATTGAGTGGAGGGAGCTGGTGGCATTCAGGGCTGCTGACTTCCGGTTCCAAGGCAGGGGCGGAGCTGCTTCGGTCAGCAGTCTAGCTGCTGTACCTATTTTAACTCGATGCCATTATTGACGCACAGCAGACGAGCGCAGTGGGCGCACCGTGGGCGCACCAAAGGTACGGGGCCAGGGGCCACGACCCCTGCTCCGATTAAGAGGACTATTACTAGCTAGTCCCAAAAACAGTTGTTGGATCTCCATAGGAGGCCATGGCATGACTGTACCCTACTCATCCTGGAAATTTCTGACTCCTATTGTGTCTGTTGTAGGTTTGCTTTTGATACACAGCCTTGCAAAGAACACAGCACAAGTACCATTACTTCCATCAAAAATAATGCACAGAAGCATTCCTTTGCTATAGGTAGTGCTTCACTTATCAAGGAATTTAGCTCTTATATCATTAATTGCAGATCGCTTCCCAAGCATAAGGCCGTCATTTTTTACCTCCTGATGAATGAGCTGCCCAATGCTATTTTTCCACAGAAACATGGCTGCACAGGAGCTCTGGCCCTGTTGTAGTGTCTGCTCTGGCCCCCAACTATGCGATAATTAGGAAAGATAGGAGAGTTAAAACGGGGGGTGGCATTGCGGTTATCTATAACAACTTGTACACGTGTACATTTGAAGATCTGTCCTTTAAGGGATGGGAGGCCAGCCTTTATAAACTGGCCCTGTCCCCCCAGTTTACACTCTCAGGAATCTTGCTCTATCACCCCCCTGGGCCATGGGCTGCGTCATTTCCTGACCTCATTGCTCCCTTTCTTCTGGACGCTGCCAACTTTACCATTTTGGGTGACCTGAATATTCACTTTGATTACCTAACATGCACGACAAGCACTTCACTGATCTCTGACTTGGCAGCTATGAATATTCTACTCTGTAATTCAGGTTCCACCCACGGGCCACTTATTGGACCACACTTTTTCAAATTTTTCCAACATTCTTTGCCCTGCGGCTCTTCCAGTACTTTGGGTAGATCATTTTTTGGTCGGGTTCAGGGTCAAGAAGGAGCTGCAGAGCACATCCCGGTTAGCTTTGGGTCCCAAGCCCAAATCTAGAGACTGGAGGAAATTAGATATAGAAGTTTTTAACAAACTCCTATCTAAAAATGCCCCTGCCATCACTCCAGTTGGTATGGCAGATTTGGATACAATCCAAACTTGGATGGTAAAATCCATTGATACATGCCTCCCATCTTCTATTAAAAAGGTGAACAATCACCGCCCTCCTGCCCCCTGGTTTTCCGAAAGACTAAAAATAGAGAAAAGTAAATGCAAAGCGTTAAAAAGACGCTGGAGGAAGGACTATGCTCCCGAATCCAAACTCACATATAAATTGGATATAAGGGACTACCATTTTCTTCGTAATGCTGCCCGAGTCGAATATGTTAGCACTACCATTTCTAAGGCACAGAATAGCTCCAAAATCTTATTTAAAAATTAGTCAAAGAACTATCTGGTGCAGCTAGCCTACCCTCGCCCCCTGTGCTCACTGAATCTCAATGTGAGGATTTAACCAAGTTTTTTCTCAGAAAAGTGGAGAAAATACACTTGGCATTGAATGTTAAGCCATCTAACATTGTACAGCAAACTAAGAACTCCCCTTCAACATCAGGAAGTACTGAACTGCTGGACTGTCTAACCGTCGATCCCACCAATAAACTGGAAAAATGGTCGCCCCTCGATATAACCTCTTTTAGACGGCTCTTAGATAGTGTTAAATCCGTCTCTCTTAGAGATCCCCTTCCCATCGCCGTACTACAGAAGCTCAAGCTGTCTTCACTAAAGTTAATTATGGAGTTGCTCAATGCCTCCCTACAGGAAGCAATTATTCCATCTGATTGGAAGCACGCCATGGTTCTTCCACTTTTGAAAAAAGCCAATGCTGATCCGGCGGAACCATCTAATTTCCGCCCAATTTCTTTACTCCCAGCTTTTTCCAAAATCCTGGAAAAACACGTCAATCTACAATTAACTCACTTTGTTGATTCCCAAATATTTCTGCACCCCTCACAGTCCGGCTTTAGAGCAGGTTTTTCAACAGAAACTACTCTCCTTGGAGTCACAGAAACGCTGCGTCCGTCTGGATACTGGTGAAACTGTGGCACTCATATTGCTTGATTTGAGTGCTGCATTTGACACGGTATCTCACACCTTGCTAATGAAAGCCTTACAATCAATGGGTGTCGTCGGCTCGGCACTCAACGGGCTTACTGATTTTCTGGCCGACCGTACATTCCAGGTCTTCTCTCCATCAGCCAGTTCTAAGACCCACGCATCACCTCATGGAGTACCGCAGGGCTCCATCCTCAGCCCCCTATTGTTTAATGTTTATGTCAAGCCTTTGGCAATGATCGCTGAAGATGGGGGGTTGTCTATTTTCTCCTAAGCCAATGACACCCAGATAATCTTCTCACTCTCCACTGAAGGGGTGTCTAAAATCTTATCTTCAGTCGGGGCTGAAGAATACTGCATGTTGGATGCAATCCAACTTGCTTAAACTTAACGGGGATAAGACGGAGGTGCTAATTCTGGGGAAAAAGAAAGATCTTTGTGGCCCCCAACACTTGCCTTCTGATATAGGTGCGTTACCCCAACATGTGCACCAGGTTCAAAATGTAGGTGTTATCATTGATGACCAGCTATCAATGAAGCAACAAGCAGTCAAAGTCGCTTCAACCTGCTTCACCATCCTCAAATGGCTCAAAAAAATTATTTGGATGCTGCCCGGTCCCACCCAAAGAACTGTGGTCCAGGCTCTTGTCACCTCGAGGCTGGACTATGGCAACGTCCTGTATCTAGGAGCCAACAAGGATGTGACACGTAAACTTCAGGTAGTAGAGAACTCGGATGCTAGGCTGCTCTGCCAGGTTCCCAGAATGGCCTCTATCTCTAGCTCTCTTCGTGACCTTCATTGGCTGAGGGTGGAGAACCGTATTAAATTCAAAGCCCTGAGTTATATGTACAAAATCAAATCTGGCACGGCACCTCAGTACCTGAATGCTTTAGTCCACCCGTACCTTCCACCGTGCCTTCTCCGCTCCTCCACACAAGCTAAATTCTCGGTCCCTAGGACCATACTTTGGCGAATGGGTGGCCGGTCCTTTTCTTGCCTGGGTCCCTCTCTGTGGAATTCTCTCCCCTTGTCACTTCGTAACAAAATCATCAATGCGAATTTCCGTAAGTGTTTAAAAACTTGTTTATTTAATCAATAGTTCCCTTCTTCTCTGTTCGAGTCAGGCGGCGCCGCAAACCTCTGGGTAGCTGTGCGCCGTATATATTTAAATAACAATAACGGGATTGCCCTTTGGTGGTCCTGGCGCTGCCATGGCCACCCCTGGTCTCAAGGGTCCTGAAGGGAATGGAAGGAGCAGGCAATGGCGCTCGTGCTGCCCTGTTTGTGCCCTTCCTGTACTCCGCACTCCTTGCAGTCTGCACATCAGCAGCAAGGAGCAGACTATTAAGGGGCAAAGAATGGGACATGGGGCAACCCTTTGATATCATGGACCCTCAAAGGGTGTGTGATGTCACGTCTGCTCACCTGCCATGTCGGTGGCTTACGGTCTATGTCTAAAGCCAGGAGCACCCTTCAGCTGCGGCCCATGGAGGTAAGAGCGGGGGGGGGGGGGCGGGGATTTCGATAGACGACCACAAGGGAAAATTATCTATTTATTTAATTTTCCCTCGTGGTCTTCTGTCCAAATCCCCCCCAACCCGGCCACACTGCCCCCCTGCTCTTACCAGCACAGACCGTGGCTGGCACCCCTTGAAATGATTTACTCCTGTGCTAATAAACGCTGAATGATGTGCAAAGAGAAAATCCTTCTCAGCACAATGTGACGGGGAAGGCAGAAGGGCTCATGCTCTGACATTGTTACACAACAGAGGAAACTGCAAAGTCTGTATCTTGTAAGCATTTTTTTTTTAGTACATTTGAGTCATGCTTTTCCTGTCAAATTGGTGGAAGCGGTTCCACTCCTGCTAACCAAACTATTTACATTTTCAGAAATGAAACCACGTAGATTTGCAGAAACTAAGTGTTAGTGCATTTGTCGGTTTCACTGCGTCAGGCGAAAACAGAAGGGAGCGATGATTATCACACAACTCAGAATCCTGATCACTTTTATTCAGAAGCTAAGACTTTTGAACACATCACACCCATACTAGCTGCTTTTAGATGCCCAGTGTATATGCAAAATAACATACAATAATTGCGCATCTATCCAGCCCCCAAAACTAACAAGCATTTGCAAAGCCAATAGGTTTCGCCTATGCATGAGCTATTTGCTTTGCCAAACTCTTTTGACTATGTTGGAGTATAGTGGCATAAAGTGCAGTGGCATAGACTCATGCAGAGTAGAGTGGTGTAGAGTGGAGTGGATGAAACTTCAGGTTGCAGGAAATGCGTTACCCCGCTGTCACTCATGGTTTCCCAGCCCTGATTGGTTGAAGAGCATTACATTATCAGCAGCTTAGCATATGCTACATGGCAGTGGTAAAGGACCAGGCTCTTATATTTATTTGGTAGTAGGGGCTTTTTACAACAGATTTACTGGGTAAACTGGGCATCAATACACTCTTTTTGCACTTGGCTCTCATGGTAAGCAGGGTGAGCAATGGGAGTAGAGGCTCAGAACTCAAAGTTATGCAACAGAGTCAGTAATGCTGTCCAGCCAATAGAGAAAGAGAGATGAGATATTTTATTAAAACTAAAACATACTACTATACAAAGTATGGCCAGTCAAGCACAGGGTTCTGATAGGGGTGCTGTGGGATTATAATCACAAAGAATATGACCAGGCAAGGAGAGACCTCACTATGGCATGTGGGAACAGCCTTCCTGGTTCCAAAACCCACAGGTCAGTTCGCTCGTGCACCACTGCTAAAAGTAATTTTAGGTTACCAGTAGACTCACAGACAATGTTTGATTTCACTTGGTTGGCTTAACCGAAGTATCAAGCGCTTGAGAATCTTAAACTTGAGCCCCACAGACAGGCAGCAAGAGCTGCTCACAGCAGCCCCATGGGCTGGTGGTCCCAGCACCTTTACTGGTCTCTATGGCAGCCAAGTGATGTGATGGCTCTGGCAAAGCAGCAGTACATGCCCGGGCACTCCCATTGTCCAAACAATAAGGAGCTACTCGAACATCAGCGGTTACAGGCTCTTCGACCATGGTGTCAGTTCCTGGCAGAGGCAGCAGAAGTCGGTCTGCTCCTACTTGGTTGACACGGACGGTCACACTCTCAAATTGTTGGCCGTGCAGGTATACGAAGCCTGGTCAGGAATCTCATGGGGAGGCTTGAGACCCAGTCCTAGACTCTGGTCATGGCTGGTTACACTCCCTCGATTCAGTCTGCTCTTCTGGGTTGCTCCATACTCCAGGCACAGAGGGTGAACTTCTCATCCTCGGGCAGTGATCTCCCTGCAGGGTCAGGCACTTCTCGTCTATCAGGCGGCCATACAGGCCCCCAGGTACCAGGCTGACTCGCCGCTCTTTCTACAAACTGGCACATACATCAGTGATGTCCCCTCAGCACTGGGAGACTGGCTAGCAAGGACTCCATCCGTAGATTTAAACAGGTCTTCGAGTACTCTGCGGAGCACTCCCACCCTTCGTCATAAAGAACTTGAACCCCCCCCCCCCCCCCCCCCCATCTTCCTGCACTTTAGTGTCAAAGCTGGGCCTGGGGAAATTTAAATTACAGTGCACAATTCCCATAATTTTCGAAATTTTGCATCATACTTGTTAAACAAAATTAACGAAATTACACTACTCCATTTTCCGTGATTTTTTTTTAGCTGTTTGCATTAAAAAATGTACCGATATCGGGGCAATCCACGGTCATTAACAGCAAACATTTACCAAACATGCACAGGAACAGCAGCTGTTATTCATGGTGCTTTTGGTTCTCATGCCAAAAATTGATGCAAGGGTGTATTTTGCACTAAAATATAGTGCAAAATTATGGATTTTTTTACTATGCGTGACCCTATGAAAGTTTATAAGACCGTTGAGGCTGGCTGCTACATAAAGAACACTCGTTGGGGTTTCTGAAGGGCTTTGAGATGATTACTATTGAGATTACTCCTGAAACCATCTTTAAGTAGGCGCAGCCGCTGTCTAACCTTAAGAGCAGTCAATTCTTGGATGGTGACCAACTCCAGTCGGCACCATGGGCTCATTGGTAGTTTGACAAGAAGGCATTGTGCTGATCTGGTCTTGGAGGCGACTTTCTCAATGAACTTCCCCAAAAATAGCAAGTGTGTGACTCACCTAGAACTTGATATTATCAGCATCTATAGCAGCTTGAGGGGCAAGATTTGCCTGGTGTTAAGGGCATCCAGGAAGGCAATGTGCCACAACGTGTTGGCGAGGTGATCTAGTGGTATCAGTGCATTTCTGAATAGCTTATTCATGAATGATTAAGGGGAGGTCATGATCAAAATATGGAATTTTCAGAGTCTGGAGGAGGCTTATCAGGTCTTCTGTTGAGAGTTCAGAAGATACACCATTTACGGGCTCTGCGTGCTGGGATTGGTGTGTGGATGTCAGTGATGATATAGCTGTCAATACCTATCTAGAACAGATCTATCTTTTCCTTCATATAGAGGATTTGGGGGGGGGTGTAGGCGACTCGTTGGAACTTGTTGGCTTTGAAGAGAGACTTGTAGCTGTTTACACCCATGCTGATGATATCCTAGTAGTATACCACCCTGGCTCCTGTGATAAACAACCTTAAGTTGGTGCAGAGTTGGTTCAGGGCACCAGATTAGTGTGCAGCAGAGCACATTTACACTTTTTCTCATGGCGTCTAATGGTTCGATTGATGCCACTGAGCACCAAGCTTTCCCAAGGCGCTGGTGGTTTGTCACACCCTGATGAATTTCCAGTCCATGAAAGACAGTCAGCTGCCATTTGCCGTGTCCTGTTGGAGTTCTGAAGCATATTTTCATCTCCCTTAGGGTCAGTTGAGGTTGTCAAGAGCTTTCAAGTCATTATGAAGAACTATTGGTCGGTGAACAACCTTCTGTATAAATCCTGATGCAACACATCTTTTCTAGCTTGGGTTAGCCTTGGTAAGTAGGGAGGGTGAAAGCCTGAGCAAAAGTGAGGGAGGCCTAGTTGACCCAGTCAACATGCAGTGGATGTACTTCTATAGTTCGAGATGTTTTCCTTTGTGTGGGTTTCAACATGAATCGTTGGGAGTATGTAGGGGGAGGTCAGCGGGGGGGGGTAGGTATCCTTCATGGTCTATGTAAATGCGTTACCGGAGATACTGACATTTTTAAAGAATACTTAATCACAGCTTTTACAGTACCCTGTGACGTGATCAGATATATAAGTGTTTATTCCTGGGCTGCAACTAGGTGGACAGTAGTTTAAATAGAACGTGTGGTTTCAATGGCAGCTGAGGAATGTGGCAGATAAGGTTTTTTGAAGGTGCAGAATATAGGCTGCAGGTGATGTGTGCAAGGACATGCTGTTTGATGAACGATTGAGACACTCCCTCTTATTGGTTAAATTGGTCAATGAGCTGGATATTTCAGTCTTGAGGAACACTGACAATGGGATTTTAAACAGAAAACCGGTTTCAGTAATGAATATGTAATCGGGGTTGGTGGCAGAAATGAGGTTGGCTCTATAGGCTGGGTGCAAGACGGCTCAGTGTGCTTTCCTGAGCATGACATTCTAGGTGGATTAATTTCGTTTTGATGAGTTAAATTTTGATGAGATTCTGCTCTGTGCCCTACTGACACAGATGGGATAATCACCAACTATTACTACATTTTTGAAGAATACCATGAAGATTTTGGTGCTTACTGCACTAATATCTGCATGCCCTGGGAAATACTTGGCGTTTGTCAACCTTTAAATGAAGAGAGCAAACTTTATCAAACCTAGTAATTACTGGGTACGACAAACCCTTCACTACTTATAACCGAGATCAGGGATCGCAGTTTAGAGTCTACCTGTTATCAGGCTCTTTATGTTCCACAATTAGACAAAAATACTAAGGTCCTTCAAGTAGGTGGGAGCAGAATAGTGAATCCCTCGTGTTGGCCATAAATGAAGACCTTTTTTCCCAAATCTCATTAAATTGTAAATTGTTTCCACTGTACCTTCACATTTTTAGATTTTGTGTTTTTAATTTGGAAATACTGGAAGTGTCGCAAATTTTAGCGCCCCCTGAGCGAATTTAGCCACAGAGGGTGGGTCTAGAGGGAGTGTCAAATTCCAAGGAATGCACCAACACAGGAGGACACAGTCGATCCTCCCACTACAGCGTAGGCCGTGATCTAAACACAAAACCCAATTCAGCTGAGGAGCAAGGGACAGAGTCCTCACTGAAGCACAAGGCGTGCCTGAGTGAATAAAATGTAAAAAAAAAGCAGCAATAACCAGCAGCAAGAGGAAGTGGGTATCTTCCACATCTCTGCTGTGCGGCCGCAGTGGTGAGATGAACTGATCATGAAAGTGCCATCAAGCACGAAGTGTGGTCAGTAGCAGAAGGATAAGGGAAGGACTGATTTGGGATTCAGTGTATGGGCTATGGTTTAGGCAATCCTTTTTGGGCTCGCCAACCTAATAAACGCAAAGCACTAGATTGAGAATGGCACTGCTAACATGTTTCGTCATGCCCGCTATACTTTTAACTGACTGCTCCAGCACTTTCTCACAGGGCTGCTGAACATTTAAGCAACAGATGCCGGTCCTGTGGACCCAGCTTAATGCACATCTAGCAAGGAGCCCCAGTGAGGCAAACTGAATGTACTATATGAATTCACAGTTTGTTACATTTATATACAACAAACAGATAACAAAAATGAATTAAAAACTTTATATTTTTAATAACCACACTTTGTGTCAGAAGCCTACTGTACTTTTAGTGATGATTCAAACGCATGTGTATCACCATGACAGTAAATGTATTAACAAATTTGTGAAAAAACAGTGCAGATGCATTGACAAACTGTTTGGAGTTTGTAAACACACGAAGCAAACGTTAGCCCCCCCCCCCCATCTCCTAGTAAATAAACAATTTCTAAACTAGCCAACCACAGCAGTGTGTTGACAATCTTGACGTTGTGTCTGTTTTTGTATATAATTTACAATGTCACTGGCTTGTGCAGTAAAATATTACGTTCAGGTGCACACAAACTAACCAGGATTATATATCGGATTATTTAAAAACTGGACTTTCAAACATTTAAGATATGTTGGTTTTTCAACCCTTTATTTTATTATAAAAGAGAACGGTCTAAATCATTTTTTCTAGTGAGTAAGCAGTCCTTAAATTGTTGGTAGTTTATCAATTACGCAGGATGATCCTTTTCAACATTAGCATATTTCTTGTTTAATAAATACCATATATGTTTGATATTTTTGATTTGGACAGCCCTAAAGAAGTCCGAGCATGTCTGCTGTGTAAAAAAGTTAGATATTCGATTTAGACAGTAATAATTAAAAATAGTAACTGCATTAAGTGAATACTAATCCGAACTCTACAGGTGGTGTCTGTTAAACTATACCACAACAACGAATTGCCAATACTGATATTACATCCAATAATTTTTCTGGCTAGATTGAAGTTGTGGTGTTTGTCTGGTAGTTAGTGTGGGCTATAAATGCTTGTTGAATGAGGAATGTGAGCTGAATGAAGGTATGTTGAAGAGTTTGGTGATTTTGTATGGAATAACGGATTTATTGGTTGTATATAATGTCTGTCTATTTTTGATAAAGTTGTTGCATTTTCAAAGAGAAATTACTTTGAATTTTAAAAATTGCTAAAATGCTAAAATCAAATCAAAATAAGGCTTGGGGCGTCACAGATTATTTATATGCACTAAAGAAAGAATATTGGATGTAATATCAGTATTGGCAATTCATTGTTGTGGTATATTTGTGGCTCAGCCTTACTGATTGGAGCCAAGACCCTTTATTTGTTCTCAGTTGACTATAAACACACATACCAGTGAGGATACAAAGTAAAGATCTGGCGCACTGAGCTCAAATACATGCTCCCAGGGGTGTAGCTTGGTCAGTAAGATGGGGAGGGGTGCTCCAGCTTCAAATTTTCCCAAACTCACACTGGCATAGCATGGTAAAATACACTATCTTAAAATGCGGGGCATGAGGGTGCTCAAGGGGCAGTGGGGACTGTTCGGGGTACTAAAACTATATTGTAGAATAATTAAACGGTTTTAGGTACTTCAAAAGAGAGGCAAGAGTATGTTTCTCTGTGCGCTTGCTAAAATCCTAGGTGAAATCCAACAGACCTCACCATAGCAGACTGAAAGCACCTGTACCCAACTATTGACTAGAGAATACATTAGGGTGGGGTGTAACACCCCAAACACAAACCCCGTGAAGCTACACAGTCTGCTCCCTATCCTAATGAATATCGGAGTGCTACCTGCCACCTCTAGAAGAATATTAGAGTACAGAAGTGTGATGCATTTAAAGATTTTGTAAACAAACCATCACTAGGTCCATTGATGAGCAAGAAATAGGAGTCAGGTTTCTCCTTAAGTGTATTGTGGGAGAGAAGCTCATTACAAGAGCACTGCAGTGATTCTAGGCAGAATCTAAGAACAAATCCAAAGTCTAATTTTAGAAGGGAGCAGTGACTACAAGTAGGTCGATCGAAATGAAAGAAAACATTTTGTAAAATCGATTTAAGGCAAAAAAAAAAAACTACCAGAAATGTGAACTTTTGCCAAACTCATTTTTCAAGATAAGAACTTGCAGAGGAAATCCCCAAACAAAGAAACAGCAAAGTATAATCAAAACAGACATGGAGCTGGGGTGTCCCTGAGAAAATAAACTAAGACAATTTGCCTCTCAGACAGTAATCCAAACTATCTGCTTTTTAGAAAACAGCTAAAATTGAATTATTTAAAAGGCTGTTTAATGAACCATGCAATAGTCAGAGCAACACTGAGCCAGCCGCATTTTTTGTGCAGCAAACATTCCGTAACCTCCCACCCTTCTATACCTGCCACACCCCCTTCAGAAGCCAATATTTAAACTACACCGTGTTCTTTTTTTAACCAATAAAAATACCTTTTATTGAAGAATCACTTTGAGTAGGGCCAATGGCAACATTTTAATTATAGAAGCCATGGCAGATAACCCGATGACGTATTGGGAGATTCGCCTGGAGAAGCACCACAAAGAGTACTGTGGACATTAACGTGGTTTTACAGGGAGAGACCGGCTGGCAGAAACAGAGGCAGGAAGGTTTGGCTCGCAGCAAGTTGAGAAAATGGCTCCTTCGTTGGAGGCCACCCAATGCTATAGTTAACTATTTTAATGCCAATTACAACAGCGAAGATGGCTAAATGCGACTGATGCAAAACTTAGCCACCCCTAAGAAAATTTTCTAGCAGTTTGCTTACGGGGCAAACTTAAGTCAATGTTTTGTCTACATTTTTAGAAGATTTGAAATACTGCAGTGATTTAACCCTCATTTGTGAACTAATTTTTTGAACTACACTGGGTGGGCAACCATTAAAGAGGGAGCACAATGCAGTCAGTTCTGTTTGCATCAGCCCACCTTTGGACTCAAACACCTCCGCTCCTTGGAAAGCAGCTGAATGTTAGGTCTCCTGGCAGCTAGGGCCGCGACCAGAGTCCCGATCCAAACAACGAGTGCATTAAATAAAGGAGTCCAGCCGAGGCAAATTTGAAGAACAAGAACTACAACGTTCTCTTCAGTCTACCAATCTTTGAGACACACCTGCATAGACTATTAGCGAGTGACTCTTTGACGCTATAAATTACAGACATTGAATGCCACGATATATGACCACGCTCGAGTTTATGTTCACATATTCCGATATGGCAGTGACATTGCCATATAGAAATTGAGGTTCGATACTACAACACCCTATATTTACACTCGAGGTTCAGATAAGATTATTCACAACATAATCAGATGGAACAAAATGTTAAAACCTTAACTTGGGAAGGATTGAAGTCGATTCTCAGATGAAATCTGGGATGGTCAACATTAGGGAAGCAAGTACCCCCAAGGAGAAACTGGAATGTAAACTTGACCCACTAAAGTGCCATATGGTGAAGTGGACTTCAAATTGGAAACAAAGACATTGAATGCACCAGTTCTTAATGGCTAGCACAGAATTGTGTGCGCAAAGATGGGTAATGTGGTTACCACACAGCCTGAAAGGTATACATAAACATTCCACTGATGAGCTACTCTACAGCTGTATAGACAACCACTATGGAAGGAACTCTACTTAGCATCTTACAGGACTTTCCCCCCCCCCCCCCCAAAACCATATGCATGTGCAACACCTTTCTATGCTCTCGCATTAGAACCCTTGGTGCAAAGGACCGGTGAAACTCCGTTTAATTGAACTCACCATAGTGGTGAGAAACAAGCTTTTGATGTTTGCTAATGATATTCTGGTTTCTTAGTAACCGTACATTATACACTCGATCTCTAAAGGTTATTAAAGGACAGTCTTGCCTTCAAATACAACACTAGCAATCCAACACCCCGCCAGTTGAGGTCTCAAGACTTCAAGCCAGAGGTTCACTCAAATGGGCAACCAAATATATTTACAATGAAGCCTGCGCCTGCTGACCTGGTCTGAGTGGCAGCCTCCAGCAAGACTAACAGACCCCAGAAGCAGCAATGGCATCAAGAAACACTCAACCGTAGAAGCTAGCAGGCTGCCTGCAATTCAACCATCAAAACAGTACGCTAAAAAGGTCGCTGTGAATTAGGCAAAGGTTGGCATAATTGTAAGTGGATAGATTGACGATCAGAGATGCCAATTTGGCATTAGGTCTACAAGTCAGCCACACCGCCTCCAGCTTCATTAGCTGGATGCACCGCCACTCTGCGCCTTCATTTTCTTCTTCACTTTCACCCACGTGGCACAGAGACCACTCACCATAGCGAATACACATTGACAAAGGCAATGGGAAATATCCATTGGAGGCTTGTTCTTGACGCATGGGCAATTTCATTGTGCACCCAGAACGTGGCTGGTGGTAGCAGTAAAGTTCAGGTGTGCTGCATGTCAAAATTGGGTCCATGCTGCTTCTCAAAAGATTAGAGGCAAGTGAGCCCTTTGGTTAGGGCTCTGCAAAAGGGGCAGACAACCACTTTGGTGGAGCAGAGGGCAGCCTCAATGACATGCTCCCATCTCGCGGTGAGTGGGCCACCACATTAAGGGCGAGCCATTTCTTTGCTACTTCATTTGACAAATTGTGATATACACCCTAGAATGTAGTTTTTTTTTTCTTACTCTTCCAACTGCACAGGGTTAAACCAGAGGCTTTTTTTTTTTTAATCCTTACATTTTCATTTGGGAAAGACTAAAAACTCCTCTAAATCCAGCTACAGCCCACAACCGCAAGTTCCTACAAACTGAATGTTTTTCCTACAAACTAATTGGAGGTCGTGTAACCCTTTATTCTACTCAAACACTGTTTTAATCAGCTCTATGCCTGAACACGTTGTTCACCATAATCCACCCCAACGTCCTTCCTGCACTTGACATCACTACAGCTTGAAATATAGTGAACCACCCAGCCTACCCACTCTCACTGCCAGCCAGTCACGTCATCAGCTCTGGCCATTTTCCAACATCACCTCTAGGTCGCCAAATATGCAAGTCTGCAGTATTCTTGAAAGAACTTTAACTTATGCAAACAGATTACTCTACAGCGCTTATATTTGTGAAAAAAGTGAATGAGAAGTGTTTAAATATAGCAAAGTGCACCATTCACTCACTTGAAGCAAACGGGGAAAATGCTTGGTCTATAAAAAGCTGGTCACCCAATCATCCGACTTCACTTCTGTCTCCACCCTTGCAGGATCATTTCGAATCTTTGCTACTCTGACGACCCACCCCCCTCCCCCCACCCCAAAAAAATGCTCTAGCACTGTCTGCACACATTAAGCACCATACGAGTGGCTTACGCTGTACTGTTTTAACCAATCACCACATGGGAGATTTAAACCAAAAAATTTAAGAGGAAATTTTGGCTTCTGATCAGAGATGATCAGGCAGTGGGCCAGATTATTCAGCCAAACAGTAACTCGTAGAACCGAACTAAAAACCAGTGGGGGAAAAAAAATAAAAAAAAAAAATTGGCTGTTCGACCCAGGATGTAGATTAAGTTGTGCAAACTGCAAAACCCCTGACGAACAGCACTGCTGAACTCGATCATACCGACAAAAATCTAATATTATCACCTTAAATAAATTCGATGCCATCAGCCCTACTTGCAAGGTAACAATTACCTGCCACTCCGTTGAAATGGCTAGATGGAATATGTGTGAGAGGGGGGGGGGGGGGGGGGAAGAAGGGTGGTAAGAGGACGAGACAGAAATACTTCATAAATCAATGAACACTTGTCAGAGTCGGGTGACTAGATACGAGGACACGAAGTAAACTAAAAATCACATTTATTCACCTTGCATAAAAAGGTTGTGCAGTAAATCAAATAAAAACAAACATTAAAATTTGTAAACAATAGCAGCCAGTGATTAACTGGAAATGTACAAGGGTGTTGCAGGGCAACATTAAGTGGCACTGGGCACTGAAGTCCTTTCCGTGAATTAACCAGGGGGGTTAACACACCATCCTCCAATAAAAGGCTATACAGGTACTAAATTAAAACCCGGAGGACTCGAGCCTTGCAGCAATAGGTTCTGTCACTCCAGTTAAGTCCGGCTCACACTAGCGGGTAGCTTGCTGCTGTTGCAATGCCGCACTGGTTTTTTTTGTCCTTGGCCATGTAGATGTAGCCTTTGTTGCCCCACGTCTCGTTCCAGCTGAAAGGAAAAGGAGTAGAAGCGTTAGAGGTCGGAGTTTGAGGAGGAGGGGGGGGGGAACCCTGTGCGAGGCGCGGGTCAAAGCACAAGTTTAGTGACACAAGTACAGGACTCCATATCCCGTAGAACCAACCCATACAGAAGTACGTACTTGCACCCAGTTGGCTGGTATGAAGGTTTGTGGTAGCACAACGACTGACGTCACATACAGGCAATTACCCATAATGCCCAAAAAGCTATTTAGGTTAAGTCAGCAAGTTTGACGGCAAAGCTCTGGCATCTCCACATAAAAGGGATGCATTTTGCTGGCTACTAAAAGGACGACGGTGAACATGCAAGCCACCTGTGCGCACGATTCTAGGACGTCATATGCTTCCCTCACGCAAGGACTTCCGGGACTATCTGCGCGTGCATTTCTCACCTGCAGAGCATTTTGTACAGAGTGCTGCAGGCTGCGTAGGTTGCCAGCTCAGTCTCAAAGCGCTTCGAAAGCTGCACCCTAGCATTCCCAGTACACCAAAACATGCAAAATGCACCCAGAGCTAAGCACAAACCCAAAACTGCACCCGCTGCAGTGCTTCTCGCCGCATACCTGTTCTTCACAATCCAGTACTTCTTTCCATCTTCCTCGGATTGCTCAAAACCGTACCCCACCACCAGCACCCCGTGGTCCAGGTCTTGACTGCTGCACTCCGGCTCAACGTAGATCCCTGCAAGGAAGAGAGGCCCGGTCAGGACACGCAGACAGGACTACATGCGGAAGACTCAGAAGCCCCGGCTGCCCAGCCACTTACCAGACTGGTAGAACTGGAAGGACTGGTGCCCTGCGTCGATGGCCACGGAGACGGGGCCAATGGAGGCCACCGCTTTCATCAGGTCCTTCTCGTTGCCGCTCTCAATGTCGGTGAAGCCGGTGTCATTGGCAGAGTTGTACTGAGGATCATAGTGGCACTCCTGGTCATCCTAAGGAGGAAGAATAAAGAGGCACTTAGAGAACCATCACTACATGCAGATACAGTCTATAGGCAACACTTGATGGATCTCAGAAAGCAACTAAACATAAAAACAGGTACAAGATGAGAACATGCCATGGATGTGAATGGTTTGACTAGAAGTCTGACGGGGATGAACGCTCACGAGCATCCGAGGCGTCCGCCACCACTGGGATCTCGGAGCGCCAGTTTGCGCCTATGGTGTGTAACCTTCCACCAAGAGTTGCTCTTCTTACCCATGTAGTTTCTCAAACCAAGTCTATTGTTAGGTTTGTAGATGGATTACTTCCACCCTGCTGTAGTAAGGGACTTGTTGCAGGCTATTTAAGGCCTAACACCACCAATCATTCTGTAGAGATGTCTTAAATTGTCATGTATGCCATGGATACTGTTGCCTAGTTCTCTTGTAGAATCATTACTTATGGAGATTCTAGCGAAGGACAGTTGCTGGAGAGCACCGGTGATGTTAGGTGCTGCTCCATGCTGGGATGCTGTGAATGACAAATCTACATAATATGGTCAAGAAACCTGTCTTTTCATGCGATGCCAGATGTCGAAGCTATAGTGAAAGACTGTCGTTGTGTGAACAGTGATAAGTTTAAATGTGCGCTTCAACTTCCTTTGGAATGCGCCAAATTTCCATTGAGACCTTGGGAGAAATTAGTCACTGATTTCATTAGTCCGGTCAGCAAGCTAGGAACAATGGATAGATGTATTCTGGTGAGTGAATTATTATTCCAAATGGTTTGTGGTGGAAACCATGGTGAGATTAACAGTGCTGATGTTATAAAGTTTAGAAAGTGTTTTTCTAGAGCACGGGTACTCATAGTACGGCCCGCGGGCGGCCCGGCAAGCCTTCCCTGGCGGCCCGCGGACCTTGCAGACATCGTACCTACCGCCGGTTGCAGCAGCACGGACCGGGCGGGCGATTCTTTTAAAAGCCAAGTCACTTGTTAATGAGGCTTTGTTGTATTTCACCTCTTCTTAGCGCCCCTGCATCTCCCCTCTGAATGAGTGGAGATGCAGGGGCGCCAAGAAGAGATGAAATACAACAAAGCCTCATTAACAAGTGACTTGGCTTTTAAAGACCTGTGAAGTACTTGGGCGCGGCGGCGGTTTGGATTCCAGGGAAGCTGACTCAGCACGCGCGCCGTAGAAGTGCTGTGATATCTGATTGTCAGACTCACATGGGCACCAGCCCCTCCCTGGCTTTGGGATCTGGGCACGCTGCCTCTGCCAGTATGTGAGATCTGTAGGTGTGTGCACACAACCCCTTCCAAAATGTGAAATCTATGTACACAGCATGCAAGCCCTGAGTATGTACACAGCATGCAAGCCCTGAGATCTGTGACTGGCTGTGAGATGTATGTCGCCAGTCCCTATCAGACTGTTAGATTTATGTACACTACACACCCATACCAGATTCTGCGAACTGTGCCTGACCGTGAGTTGTGTGCACACATCCAGCAATGCGCTGATATATGTTCCCGACTCTGAGGCATGTGTATGCAGCCCAGCCATGCAGTGAAATCTGTGCCTGGCTGTGAAGCCCGTGTATGCAGCCCAAGCCATGCGGGGGCATCCGTGCCTGCCTGTGAGATGTGTGCACACAGCCCCAGCAACGCGCTGATATCTGTGCCTGACAGATGTGTGCACACAGCCCAAGTAATGCGCTGAGATCTGTGCCTGGCTGTGAGGCCCGTGCATGCAGCCCCTGCCAGGTGCTGCCAGTCTGCAGATTCCTGTGTACCTAAAAGTGGCACTACCTACTGAAGGAGGAGGGGCGCTAGGATGAGGGAGTCTAATGCTCGGATTGTGGTCATTGAAGCAGTGTCATAGCCAGTGTATCATGACCCCTATTGCAAGGAAGGCGGTCGGCCCCCTATGTTCTCTGTTTGAACTGTAAAATACAGCAATATTCATGGTTCCGTCCACCTTTGAAGCTGGTGCGGCTGAACCTGCTGCACAAATGGAAGCTCCACCCCTGAATTAAAGAAGGATGCTTCTGGGTGATAAGCTGCACATGCATGGACTCTGAATCCTGGGGGCACAGGATGGACATGAACCTGGCAAGGGTCAGTGTCATGAAACAGGGAAAGCAGAAACACACAGTTAAGGCATGAAAAGAAGAAGAAAATGCATAGCTAGCAGAAAGAGTGGCGTGAGAGGAAAGATGGTGGAGAAAGGGAGAGGGGAAAGGAGACGGAAAGAAGAGGATAAGGAGAGCGGAAGATGGTGAAACAATTGGGATGGGCTGAGGAAGGTTTTGGGAGGAGATATGATATAACAAGCATTTGCAAGGCAATATGTCTTGCATTTACGCAAGTTTGAGCTATTGACATTGCAAATAACAAAGCCTTTTATTTTTGTTTTAGTTTTTAAAACAGAAATAAAAGGCATTGTCGTTTACAGTGCCAATAGCTTAAACTCTCGTAAATCCGAGACCTATTGCATTGCGAAGGCGTCTGCTGCAGGGGCCTGTGTTCAACCTCAAGGTCACAGGTTTTTTTTTGCTCTAGCCCTGCCCCCTCCCCCACTGACCCCGCCCCCACCGGTGCAGCCCTCTGCCACAAACCACTGTAAATTTGGCCCCCGAGAGAAAGTTTGTGAGTACCCCTGTTCTAGAGGAAGGAATTCCTGCCTCCTTGGTGTCCGACAATGGAGTACAATTGGTCTCAAAGGAGATAATGGGTATTATCCACGATAAGGTGGATTTAAAAAAAAATTGTGGGCACATAGGGTTACTCCACACTTAGCTACTGCTGTGGCTACTTTTGTATCCCTTAAAGGAAGCGAACCAGGGAAAAGGAGTGTCCGGTTTGGTTGTGTAGAATAGTTAAGGTTTGGATTGAATGCAATGAAGTAAGAGAAATTGTGGAGAGAGGACAAAGAAGGATGATAAATAGGTAGTTTGAGGAAGGGTGTGTTACGGGTATGTGTTCAAGTAGGTGATTGGGTTGTTGTACGCAAGAATGGGTTCGTAAAGGTGATAGCTAATATTTAGGACCCTTCGAAGTTAAAAATAGGAAAGCGATGGTTATGATTTTGGATGATGGTTCTGCTTGGAGTTTAGGAAATGTTTGCAAGGTATGTGAACCATGAAATATTTACCATGTTATTACAGTTCCATTTGTATAAATTTTTTTTTTGGTCATTCTGTTTATATGCGGTTTCTGTTTTATATTCTGAAAGGGGGGAGATTTGAAGAGATTTCACAAGTTGGCATTTATGCCATAGACACTGTTGCCTAGTTATCTTGTAGAATCTTTACTGATGGGATTCTAGCTGAGGACATTTGCTGGAGAGCACCGTTGATGTTAGGTGCTGCTCCATGCTGGGATGCTGTGAATGACAATAAGTCTACATAATATGGTCAAGAAACCTGTGAAGGCTCTTTACACATTGGGGATCACTTGGGATAGAATTCCAATGCATTGTTCTTTCGCCCCACCATCCCACTCCAGATCAGATACAGCCATATGCAAATCAGTCTTGGTCCAGCTCCAATAGGACAGTCCACCCCAAATTGCCAAGCCAGGTCCTCTGAACTGGAACACAAGGAACCCAAGACCGATTTGGGCAGCCTCAAGCGAGTGTAGCTTGGCTTCACAGTGAAAGTGAGCTGGGCCCAACCCTTGGGTTGCCTGGTGTGCAGAAGAACGACAGGTCGGAATGCTACACAGAACTACAAAGGGTTGGACTTACTGCAAAAATTCATCCCTTCCCTTCACTAGTCTAGTCATTTAAACACTAGGGCAAGACAATAGCAGGATTGCTTTTACCTAGATCTCATGGGTGCACATGTAGGGGATTTAAGATTTTCAGGTACAGCCACATTGTTCCAAAGGAAACCGTTGCGAGAATTAGATGAGTCCGTAGCATAGAGTATACAAGACCAGATTAAAGAGCATTCAAGACAGATGCAGCGCCCAAACAGAAGGGCAGTAGGGGATTGAAACAGACAGGCAAGGCCAATAGTTGACATTGGATACAGGCATGGAGTCTTGTGACAAACATTTAAGATATTAACAGGGATTGTTCACTCACAAGCAATTTTAAACTTGGTGAATGTGCACAAGATGCCATGGTATGAGGGCAAGCAGGTAGTTTATACAGCATGGAAACCCCAGTATGTGCACTGCACAAAGGGTACCAGCATGAATGGATATGAATACTTAAGATGCATGATGGCATGGATTCTTGGTGAACGAGTGGATGGTAGGAGTTTCATGCACATATGCCATGGTTAGCAATTGCATAAGGAAATGTGCATCTGTTACTGTAGAGCAGCTAGGATACAAATGCGCCACAACCCCAAACACTTAGCCACCCACCCACGTGCAGCTTTACCAAGCCACCAGTGTCTGTAAATGTAATGCCATCTCACCTTTCCAACGTAAGGATAGGAGTCCTCGGAATCGATGCCTTTGTTATCCACCACATACTGGAAAGCCTGGTCCATAAGCCCACCGTTGCAGCCCTGGTTCCCTTCCGGCCGGGAGCAGTCTACAAGATTCTGTTCGCTGAGAGAAACAAGGGTGCCAGTCTTTTTGAAGTGCTGACCTTCAAGTGCCCCAGTGGTGCTGAAAGCCCAGCAGGACCCACAAGACCCCTGGAATTAAAAAATAAATACTCTAAGATATTCTGCAGAGCACACTAGCAACACATCTCTAACAAGCCGCGCTACAGGAGTGAAAGCCATCCAAACATTAAATGTTCTTGTGGAAAACGCACCGTCACTAGTAATTTGCAACCTGAAAATTGGTGAAAGCTCAGGCTGAGAAACTCGAGCCTTTTGGGTCTTGGACTAGTGTCACGCATCAACACACTGCGATACCGCATGCCTAACCCCATGTGTCAGTCACCGCACACTTGCGCATTACCTGGTCTTTGACGGGTGTCACGTAGCCATGCTCTCTCCAGTCTACAGATTTGGGAGCGGTGAAGAAGTTTGGCTCCAGAAACGTAGCTCCCCGGAACTTCCTTTCCGACTTGTGTTTGTAACCGTTCATGAGTTGCCGGAATTCCTCCGTCGGCTGGAAAAGGAAACTGTACATTAGTCCATTGATAACATTAGGGAGCCAAGCTGTGTAGCGTGCTCTGATGTTTATGCAACAAGTCATGCCCAGCAGCTTCCCGTGGCTGACAATGGCGCAAGGCTCCCTCTGCCAACGCACTCGTGAACTTACCATGTCACCGAACTGGTTCATCCCCAGGCGGAACGTGTGCTTCCCAAGAGTGTAGTCCAGGTTGTGCATTTCAATCATTTTCAGGTTTTTCTCCCAAACCATCCTGCGCCAGCCTTCTGTGCTCTAAAGCAGAAAGAGTATCGATTAGTCATTCACAGGTCCTTGTACGAGACTTTGCAATTAGCGCTCCGACTCCGGCCATCTCAAAACCTCGAGACGGAACCAAATGTACAGCCGCCTCGCTAACACTTAGAAAAATCTCACCAGCGAGACTGCGCAGCCTACGCTAGCCGAGATCAAAAAAAAAAAAAAAATCCATTCTTCCGATTACCAGCTACTAAACACCGCCTATATACTCAGATTAAAGAATTTGACAGGTTCACCCCTCCCCCCCCAAATAATCAACAGATCATACATACACGTGGTCTCATGTTAGGGGGGGGGGGCGAGACACATTAGATAAGTAACCTTCTGCAGCAGAAGGTTCCCACTCAGTTTAGTCAGGATGGCCATGTTTTCTCTACTTGTAAAGTAGAAACAAGCGAACAAAACGCTTCCAAGCACCAACACATGGGCCCATAAAACAGCCCCACACAACCCTGCCGTGACCGCACTAGAAGCCAGTATTATGTCGCCGGTTGCTTTTGTAATTTCACCGTGGCTTGTCCAGACACTTTGAGATTTTTAAGACACACTGGAAAATTATCCCAAAATACACCTTAATTTATATAGATTTTAAATTAGCCTAAACAGAAATTATGGCATGCTCCGCTTTACCGACCTCCATCAGGTCAAAAATTCCAGACAGGATTCCCTCGGGAGCTCCACATTCCTACTGGAATGTCAGGCCACCTCACCCATCGCCATTGTCCAAACGTCCCAGAGCACGCCCAGCCAGGGCTCCTCACCCACCGCCTTAACCCGTCACACCGCAGTACCTTAGGCTCACTCACTAATGATCTATCACGCACACCTGTTCCGTAGGAAGCTACACAAACACCTAGGGCCAGTAAATGGAAAGTTGTAATAGGACACCTACAACTTTTAACCCAACATTGCTGAGACTCGTGACTGAAATGCTAGTTTATGGAAATCTTGACCCTTGGTCTGCCGCATGCCGGCAGGGACTAGCCAGTTACGTGACTGGCAGCTGTTTCCAATTCTGGGCCCGCGAGCCGTACACCCATGTGGGTTAACAAAAAACAGCTACGTAGAACCAACTATGTTCACGGGCGTATGATCAATGGACTGAGTTGAAACAAAGTTACCGAATACGAACCGGAGGAGGACAATCTGGGGGTAGTACGGAATGACAGGTTCTATAAATTCGAGTCACAGTGCACCCGCAACATTGTGTTTATTCCAGTTCTACAATTTCGAGGACCCCCCTCGTCAGATAGTGTACCAAAGGGAATGCGTTGATCTGGCCTCTTCGAGGCGGACTCACCGAGTGGTAGGATTTGCCGTGCCATGTTTTCCACAGTTCCCAGTGGGAGTCCAGTGCGGGATCCGTTCCTGGAGCTGCATAGGCGGCGGAGAGGCACAGGCAGACGCACACGTACAGCTTCATGGTTATGCAACACCTGGAAGTGAAGACACGAAAGCAGATGAAAAATGGAGACCAGAGGAAACGGATAGGATAGTAAGCGAGGGGCAGGCCAACCCAGGATATGGGCCGGCAACATCATAGGGATAACAGAATGCGGAGTCAGGGCTGGAGCGCAAAGGTGGTTCTTCCACAGAACAAGTTAGTTTTAGGGAGGCTCCCTCGTCAGCGCCAATAATCCCCCCAAACCCCACACGCGACCCCCAAACACTCAGTCCTAACCACCCAACTCTATTTTGTGAGTTTGGAAAGTGGACCACATTTCTCGCTCCAGTTCACGCTGTGAGTGAACCTCGGCCACCGATAAGAGCTTGTCAGCAACATTTGAAGACGTATTTGCACCCCATCATTGACCAGCAGTAAACACCGCGCTACTGGCCAGCCCTACTCAGGCGCCGATGCATGCCCATTTTAACTGGTGGAGTGGCTGGGGCGCGTTTCACTGCAGCTTAAACCGTTGACTTGAGCGCCGCTCATTGTGCCAGAAACCAAACCTCAGAGGAATGCCACACAGCTCCGCCTAGCAATACAGTCTCTGGAACCAAGGGGCCAGCTCAGGAGCCGGGGCGGTCAGGCCACCCGCCTGCATCAACTGCCGAGTAGAAAGCACGGGAGCCCTGCGTGCTAGCAGACAGGGAACGTAACGACCAAAAGCACAAAGTGCCAGCAAATCCCAGGCCGAGGGGGAACAGAAGCCTCGCTCACCTTCTCCGCTTGTCGGCTCCTCCGCTCTCTTGTTTGCCTGCTTTGTGCTCCAGCTCTCCGCCTCTCAGGCCTTTTTATGCTGCATTCTGAGCCCTGCGCTGGAGGCTCTGAACCGCGCATCCGGATTGGCTGAGGCGGGGCGACGAGTCATATGATCTGCAAGCGCGTGACTCCGCACCTTCGGTTGCCTCTGTGCAAGGGGTAGGATGGGGTTGGGCACGCAACGCGGGGGGAGAGAGAGAGATACCAAGCGACCCCAGAGACAACAAGCAGTACCCTAAAAGAACACTAAGCGCTAGAACGTACCACAGCACCAGAAGGAGGTCACGCTATACTGCCTGACATCCAGTCACCCCAATAAAAAGACATAACTCCACACGGGGAGGGCACCCCAGGCATTTCACACAGTCCTGAACGATGCAAACTACCTTCAAGGAGAGGACAGAAAAAGTGGGCAGGTTGGGGAAATGTCAACTCAAAAACACATGTAAAAGCAGGAGAACACCGGCATGATTTTTTTTCTGGTGAAAATATGCATTCACGTTTGGCAATAAATAAATTAAAAAATCCGAAAGTTATCCTCACGAGGTTTCACCATACCGTGAAAAAAAACCCATACTTGCTACGCTCCAAATATTTCCGCAATTAAATTCAGAACAGTAAATGGCATGTTTAGAGTTTACGGTGGACCACCATTTCCATGTAAGAAGACCCTCGTTGCAACTTTAACAGCCATGCTGCCTTCCTCCCAGACCCGACACTTAAGTAGCTATTTACTTACACTGATTAATAGCACGTTTCACTGTAGCAAAGGGTTTATCAGCTGTGTAGTAAAAGTTTGATGTAAGGGGCCGGGCTTAAAACGTGCAAATTTACTTTAATGTTTTGGTGAGAGGCACGCATTGTGGCTATCTGTACAAGTTAATTAACGCCGTAAGTACGTTACTGCTACTCTGCCGATTATCAGTGTTCACTGTTGTGCACTAGCGTGACGTCGTCCCCAGTACTTCTCACAAGAAACCCGGGTTTCCGAAGCGGAAGGAAGTGTGGAGCGCAGGCACGTGTTTCATGAAAACAGCAGAGCTAGCCAGGGAGTGGGGGGATCCGGCTTTCCTTGGGGAGGAGGGGAAGTGAGCGCGCGCTTCACATGCCAGGAACATGTGTAAACAGCAGCAGGGTTCTCTAACTGCGGAGATACCTTCTAAACAAAGGAAAGTTCATCTCGTCCCTATCGAAAAATACATCAAACAGTGACGCTTCTTTTTGGCACCTGAGCCGTGCTTGGAACAAACAATACGTGGAAAGAATATTCTTTGTAAACTTTAAACATTTGACAGTAAGCTTCTGGAACGGAGAGATGGGGGCTGCCAGAAGGGTCAAAACAAACGACGAGTGCCAATCATGCGCAGATGTTTTGTGTAGGGTAGGGGTGATTAATAAAAACATCTTTAAACATTGAGGATTGTAGGTTTCATACATCGAAAAAGTCACGACGTTGGGCTGCCACTTGGTTGCTTTGCGCAAAACACAAACAAGGCGAGGCTAAACTGCTCGGAGGCGGTTTTGTAAGCAAGCTTGGCGGTCTTCCCTATTTGTGAAAGAGGCATTCCTTTTAGTAAAAAAATTGGTCGATTTCTCTGTTAATTCGTCCCCTTCTGAACTATACCTTCACTCCGCGTGCCGATCCAGAGAAAAGCAAAAAATCCCTTGTTTTACGCCCCCATTAGGTGTTTCTAAATGGTAATTGTTTTATAAGACCTAACCAAGTCAGTCAGATAACACGAGGTCCCCGCCCCACCCCCACGGACACACGCTGGCCGGAGACAAAAAGCTGCTGGTGTGTGTGACCGAGTCCTGCAGCGGAAGCAGCTTCGAGCGCCTCTGAAAGCAAATACTTCGGCTTGTGTGTGTTTTTTTTAACCCGAAGCCGTTGTTTATGCTGGCGCATGTTATCACGCTGGGGTTTGAAATCGGTACTGGATGAGACATATTTAATGGGAGCTTGTATACTGCCTGGTAACATCACAAGCAAGTAATGAACCGAACTGTCAATGTTTGGTTTGGAACTTTCTGGATCAAATTACAGTCTGAGGCACAGAGGCCCATTTTTAGAGCCCCACCCCACCACCCAAACCTTGCTACTTAACACCCGTGTTGAGTCCTGCTGAACTCTGTCTAGTGTTATGCCAAGGACTGTGTTACCAGCCACTCCTTGAGGGCTGACCTTTAACCCACACCCATCCAACTGAGTCACAGAGTCAGATGGGCCTGATAATAAAAGGGGCAGGGTGCACGTGCCCTGGACCAGTTCCATGTACCCCAACTATGTGTCTGTGCCGCCCATTTGCGTAGGATGTGGGCCCAAAGTCCGCGAAACTACAGTGGCGGCCCCATTTAGGCATGAGATGGAACAGGACAAGCTGCCCTGCTGCCATGGTACTGCGTACCCCCCCACACACACACCTTCAGGGCCTGCGTGGGTGAAGAGACTGCACCAGCCCTGGCAACTGCCTTTCAAAGTTCTGGCACCAATGGGCTCCATATATCATCTACACACCAGCCGCTCAGCAACCTGACAGGTCAAAGAACCTGCAGTGCCCCCATTTACCGCATCTGCTGCCTGCAGTAGGAGAGGGTGACCTCCCACCTAGTGCCCTAGGTTGTAGCAGGCAGGCACTGAGGCCGTAACTGGAGGAGGGAGCAACGCATACTATGTCAGTCCCTCCAGCCAGGCTGCATGTTATATTCTGGTTGTGGGCACTTCAAATGTGAAGTTCCAACCACCATTCTATCGTTGCTAAGTTCTTGTTATGATTGTGTTTCCAGACTGTCAGTTATCCTCTAACTACAGCTGGAGCACCAACGCAATCTCTGCGCTCAAAATAAAGTACATTTGAACTTATTCTACACGGTGAATATATCTCCTTCATTACAACAAATGGCGACGACTGGCTAGCAACGGGAAAAGGAGTCAAGGAAAGCGCAGAGGGATTATTAATTCTGTTTATTAATCCTGTTGGTTGAGCATTCATCATATTCAAGAATCGACTTGAAAAGAATTTCAATAAGAAGAAAATTTTCCTTACAAGAATTCATACGACTTCCATAAACGGATACAAAGTAAGAAAGAAACTGTGCTTAAACCTTGGTTTTTGACTTATAAATATGTCTTGATAGATACTTGTCGTTGTTAGTAGAATTCAACTTCATGATATGACCCAACTAATTAATGATTGTAGTTGAGTGCGGCTCCCTTAGAAACAACTTGCAACCGAAGCTGTCGGAACATATGCGGAACATACGCGGAACAATTAACTGAATTGTGCATTGTGTATATGTATCCAACTTTGATTTACTTATAGACATTTTTGAGATAGTAACAAAAATCTTCAAATAAGAAATGTTGTCCGTTACCGTTCAAATAACCACAAGGCATCTGATTCTCCGTTCGCGTGACCATTGTTGTGTGATGGAATCGCCTCCATACCCGCGCCACTGAATCCTGCGTCACGGAGGAACTTCACGCTGAACGTGACCGAATTGATATCAGCAACGTGCCTTCGTACCGACGACAAGGAGTGGATCAATGTCATTGACGCACAGACACATAAATAACTTGTCAGCCATTTTTTTGGTTTGGGTAACTGTTATTATTTTCGCTACGCGTTACCAAGGGAATCTCAAGCTAGCAAATGAGCAAACTCACAATTGAACATCATACCCACGGCGATTATGAACACAGCACAGAAACGGAACAGCTCAACGAGGAAGTGTAAACAGTGAGAAAAAGACATTGTATGTTTTAAACGCGAAAAAAAATATATATATATATATATAATAATAACATAGGAGAAGCAAATGTTGGGAAAGATTAACTCTTAGTTTTATTTAGGTATACATTGAGTCACATAATTGTAGAAAGTATAATTTACTTTTGTTTGTTTTTTAGCACCATTGTACACATTCCCACAAATTATATATTTAATTAGCTTGTAATGGAAACTGCTACTGTAATACCATCACCTCTATTTTTGCAACAACCAGGCGATCCCCTCATAGAATGGGATGAATGGATTGAAATATTTGAAAATTACATAGAGGCATTAGATGGTAAGGACTACAGTCCTTCAAGGAAAAAAGCGTTATTATTAAGTACATTAGGGAAAGAATGCCAACATGCCTTCAAGTTCCTGCCTGTGGGGGTGGACTCTGAAGGGAGGGTGATTTCCAACGTGTACATGGAGGCTAAAGCTAGGTTAATGAAGCAATATGCCAAAGAAGTAAACATAGTAATGTGTAGACATAAATTTTACACTCAACCTCAAAAACAAGATGAGACTATAGATCAATTTGTAACACGCCTACGTGAATTATCTCTAAATTGCCAATTTGGTGCAATGAGGGAGGAAATGATTAGAGATCAATTTATTGTACAGTGTCACAATAAGAAAATGCAGGAGAGGCTATGGGCAGCAAAGAACCCTACATTGTCAAATGCCATTGATATTGCGAAAGTGGTTGAACAATCAGAACTTTGCATGAAGGAAATGGAAAAGAAAGAAGGCACCACTGCAGTAACTTGTATTACTCAAGATGATGTTGCCGCAGTGACTGCCAATAAGAACTCTGAAACACTTGGAAAGAAAACTTTTCCTATAAAGAGAAGTAATAGTAATTCCATAGACAACAACAAAATGTCGGAAAGGATGTGTACTAGATGTGGCAGTACATACCATACTGCAGATTATAAGAAGTGTTATGCTATTGACAAGGAGTGCAAAAAGTGTGGTCGTAAAGGTCATTTTTATAAGATGTGCAAAACTTCTAAACTTAAAATAGCTGTAGTACAAGGTGATGTGAGAAATACATCTTTATATGTGATGGATGGTTTGAACAACATTTTGTGTGTGAATGAGGAGAATAATTCGAATCCTTCAGGGAGGAGAACGAGACCTAAAGCAATATTCACAGTACATGGGAAAGAGATTGAGTTGATGGTTGATTCTGGTTCGTTTTGGACGATCATCCCACAAGTTATGTTTAAACAAAACTGGCCCAATGTTGAATTACTTCCAAAAGACATTAACCCTAGTGGATATCAGGGCGAAAATATTGATATCATAGGGTATATGGCAGCAAATATTACTTCCCATGACAGATGTGTTAATGGCAAAGTATATGTAGCTCATACTGGACCACCTATATTAGCGTGGGCACACCAATACAACCTACATATAATAATAAATCCTAGGGCAACCCACCAAGTGATGGTAGTTGATGAAATCACTACAGATACCATTGTCCAGAGTATGGACAACTTGTTTGCGGAAGAAATAGGGGAAATCAAGGGGTATGTCCACAAAATTGTTCTTAAACCTTATGCTATTCCCATGCAGCATAAGGTAAGGAAAGTTCCTATAATTGCAAGACAAGAAGTTAAACGAATGCTCAGCGAAATGGTGGAACAGGGAATCATAGAACAAATCGAAACATCAAGTTGGATTTCGCCCGTGGTTATCACGCGCAAACCTGATGGCAGTTACAGGTTCTGTGTGGACTTGCGCACTTTAAACCAGAACATTGTAGTAGACAATTACCCATTACCTAATATAAATGAATTGATTTTATCCTTGAAGGGAGGAAAATACTTTGCTAAATTGGATTTACGCAGTGCATATCATCAAATTAAATTACACTCGGATTCCAAACCATTAACGGCATTTATTACAACAGAAGGAATATTTAAATTCACTAGAATGGCGTTTGGTTTGGCATCCGCTGCTGGAGTTTTTCAAAGAATGATGGGGTCAGTTCTGAAGAACACAAAGAATGTTGTATATTTCCAAGATGACGTGTTAGTATTTGGTGACACGAAAGAACACCATGACTTATTTAAGCAAGATGGATAACGCTGGTTTAACTCTTAGAAAAGAGAAATGCAAGTTTGCGGTTGAAGAAGTGGAATACTTAGGTTACACTTTGTCTATTGAAGGCATCAAACCAAAACGTGATCTACTTGAAGCCATAAAAAAAGGCCCCAGCACCTGCAGACAAGGATCAACATAGGTCCGTTCCTAGGTCTCATAGAGTACTATGCAAATTAGTGCACAATTTTGCGGAGGAAACAGAGAAGATCAAAATGCTTCTCAGAAAAGGTTACAAATTTGTGTGGGGTAGCGAACAACAGGATGAATTTGATAAAATTAAAAGAGAAATCTGTGAGGCCGAAATTTTAACCCCATTTGACACAAAGTTAAAATCGATCTTGACAGTAGATGCCAGTGCAGTTGGGATTGGAGCTGTATTGGCACAAATACATTAATCTGGGGTTAAAACAGTAGCATTTGCCTCAAGATCACTTACTAGTTCTGAAAGAAATTACTCGGTGATAGTGAGGGAAGCCCTTGCTGCTGCATGGGGAGCAGAGTATTTTAGGATGTATTTATGGGGTTTCAAATTCATTTTACAAACAGATCATAAACCCCATATCAAGATCCTATCTCCTGGTGGTGCAGGTAAAGGATCAGCAAGGTTAAGTAGTTTGGCTGCTCGTCTACAGGAGTACCTCTACAAAATAGAATATATTGCTGGAAGGAAGAGCAGTGTAGCTGATGGATTGTCCAGATTACCGTTACCATGGGACATGGTAGATAAGTTAGGTGTTGAGCAGTGGCGGCTCCCCCATTGGGGCGTGGGGGCGTCGCCTCACTGCTTTCTCGCGGTGCGAGAAGGCAGAAACATAAACGGTAAAAACTACCATTTATGTTTCTGCCTTCTCGCATTGCGAGAAAGAAGAAGTGCCTCTGTGCTCGATTGTGGGTGGGTGGGCCTGCTCGAGGGCAGGGGGGAGTGGCTTACGCACTGTTGTGGGTACTGACTGTTTGGTCGGCCCTGGAGCCGACCAAACAGTCAGTACCCACAACAGTGGGTAAGCCACTCCCCCCCTGCCCTCGAGCAGGCCCGCCCACTCTCCATTTTTCTCTATGCAGAGAAAATGTGCCGCCTGGGGCGCTGTCCAGCTGCTCCTACCAGCGTTCTGATTGGTTTTCCTTGCGTAGGGGAGGGAAGCTGCCTGCTTCCTGCTTCCTGCAGCAGGAACACGTGGTCCCCCAGAACAGCGTGACTGGCTTGGAGCGGAGGCGGTGCGGTACCCCGGCACTCAGGTACGTTTTATTTTAATTGTTTTCTTCCCCCGTGAATTCCCCCCCCCTGTGGTAAATATTTCGTTACCGGTACTATTTTTTATGCGGTAAAGTCTATTAAGAATAACTCAGTAAAATGAGAGGCAGAATCCGTGGTATTAGAGGTTTAAAAAAGGCTTTATTCCTATACAAAGGAACACAATTCGAATTGTTGGCGTTCTATTCCATCACCACGAAAGTTCAGGAAGGAAGGGCATATATTATTGACAGGTAATCATTTTTATAGAAAAGGCATTACAGTAAAACAGATGCAGTAGGCGTATCAACTGATAAGAAAAATAAACTATGCATGCGTAACTAGAATAGGCGTAACTAGACAACGTCATCATACATGGTGTCATAAATGGGTGGATCCATAAGAGAATCCTGCAATGTCAGCAGAAATATTTGGCAGAGATGCGTGCGCAGCCGCATGACGTGTGATTGACGTGCAACTAGAGGGAGAAAGGGACTTGACATTTAGCTCTACATGTGGAGACAAAAGTCTGGGGTTATGTCAACCTAATCCCAAATCATATCTAATATCCTATGTTTAAAGAACTGTGTTATCCAAAAAGAGAGGTCTCTTAGGATAGAATCTTATTCTATACTGACTATACTGACTAGTGCGTGTACAAGCGTCTAAGTGTCTACACTAGATGCGAGGGGGTAGGAATATTCCATGGTAACAGGGTTATGAATTACTTGCATGAGGACAGCAAGGCCTGGCCCCTTTGCACGGTAGCTGGAGGAATGTTTACCTAAACTACTAGACAGGAATGCGTCGGATGAGGGGCGGAGGAGATAATCTTGAAAGTGAAATACAGTTCTTGGCAGGCGACGGGCTGGATCAGGCACCGTTAGCCGCGCAGGGAGTGAGACAAAGTTCATGGTCACAGATGCAGGCCCAGACTGGAGCTTTCAGAGGCAGAAGACAGGAAAAGGCTTGATGACAGAATTCGGGCCTACTCGCCTGAATCTGTAAAATGTGGAAAGTGAACCACATAAAGTCGGTGGCCTTTCATACATAGGAAAGGAATATCTGACCCATTCATGGTGGATCTGAAAGAGGACATGTTGACGGTGGACGCACATATATTTGCGTCTTCAAAACTGGAGCAGGAGGGAACATACATGTACGTATAGCATGTACATGGAGCCGTTGGGGTCTACGATAGGGGACATAACTGATCACAAAATTCATATTTCCTCATTCCCTCCTTGTCCCCTTCGGACCCTTAGGAGATATCGATCTTCATCAATCCATCGATCTGTTCATATAGCATCATTTGTTCTTCTTTCTTCTTCCGGGATCTCGAACGAAAACTTGGATGTGGGATACACGAGGTGGCACACAGACCACAAATCGCTGGCCCACATTGTAGACATAAGCAGCAACTGAATAGTACGAGAAAGCCAATACCTAGGAAGGAGAGCATTCTCCATCCCCAGGCTGACAACACGCCCCAGAACCAACCGGACCAAGTCCAGGTGCCTGGACTCTGGTGTATCTGGCTTACAATCTTATGAAGGCGGGTTATGGCTTTATATACTGACGGCGAATTTTCTGGTATGAAAATGCAACAACTTGATCCGATGACCCTACAAGCTCCGCCCCTATCAGCTAGGATGACGTCAAGGACAAGACGATTTTGAAGCACAACAATCCGCATAGCAGACTGCTCTTCTGTTAAATTGCCTAAGGCGGAAATAGTTTCGTTCACTACTGCTTCAAGGGTTCTGGTTAATCTACGTATCAGTTTACTATTAGTGACTGTACCTATATAGGGAAAGAATCCTTTATTGAAATCTGTGTATTTTTCCCATGCTGTTTCAGTGTAATCGACAATTGGGAGATCTCTCTGCTGTCTATTGTGTACTAAATGAGTATTTCTATGATAATCAGGAGGAGCTAGGAAAACAGGTGGTAGGAGGAATGCTATGTAACAGGTACCATCCCAATCTAAAGGTAGATGTATATATGCGGTCTGGCCACATATGAAGTTGGAATGACGGAAAGCTCTAAATGTAGACTTGCCTTGATCACTGAATTTTATTACAGTGGTGCATTTACTATGGCCCATGTGTATGGAACCATTCTTTCTTATACATAGTTCCCCTTTTACTGGGAATACGGACATGGCGGGCAAGATTGGTGTAGCTTCAGATTCAACGTTCAGGATCATGAGGTTAAGTGTAAAATTACCTAATCCATATACTTCATTTTCTAGATCAGTTCCTGTTCTTTTGGGAAGTCCCTCCTTGTTAGGGTAGCAGACTTTAAGCAAAACTAAGTTCAGGTTTCCCCATACCCAGTTGTCTTGATAAACTGCGGAATTCGAATCTAGGGAATTAATCAAACTAAACCATGCTCCACAGGAGCCATTGTGTGTGAACGGATAGGGAAAGAGGGGCAAAACTCCCTTATAGTTCTGATAGGGAGGGAGTCGGCCACATATCCAACAATTTGTGGCATTGCTGGTTTGATGGGAATGATGTAGCATACTAATGAAAGTGTTATTGCGCAGCGCAAATCTATAAGACAATTCATGTGGAGGTAATTCACTAAAAGAATGTTCTGCAGTTATATTATAAGCATGCTTAGAAATAGGGTAATACATATGCAATGGGATGCTGACAATGATGATCAAAAGACTTAGAAAAAACAAAATTAATAATGTTACTGTACAATGACTACGAAATGATTTACAATACGCATGCTTCTTGAGCAGCATTTGATTATTTCTTTCTCTATTCCGGTCCAGAGGATACATGTCAGAGACAAATTCAACCGATTCACCTTGGAGAGGACTTAAACAATCAAATTGTCTGACTTACTGGACCTCAATTTTAGTTTATACAGTTCTGAGTTCGATTGCTCAACCAAGGGAAGCTTTGAGTCTGTTTGTGAGGGAATACAGGGTTGAGTCTCTACGCTGGATGGTAGTCCATAAAATTTCTTGATATGACTCGAGTGCAACCACCCTTTTCTTCCCTCGATTTTCACAGCTGTCCTTGTGGTAAGTAAAACCAACTTCGGTGACTTCCACCTAGGATCCAGTTGGGTCTTCCGGTCGAAATTCCTGACTAAAACCAGATCCCCAGGAACCACGTCATGGGGTTTCACCTCAGTATTGTCGGGAAAAGCTGCGGATACCTGTGAACGACAAGATTGTAGTGCAGACATCAAGGAAGCCAGGTAATCTGTCAGCATATTACAGTCAACATCGGTGATTTTACGAGGTATAGGCGTCCCCCACATATTTGGTGGTCTACCAAAGATCACCTCATACGGGGATAGCCCTGTTCGAGAATGTGCTACCATTCTCATGTAAAAGAGCGCAACTGGTAAGGCTACTATCCAATCGACTCCTTTTTCTCTACATATTTTGGACAATCTAATTTTCAGAGTTTGATTATGGCGTTCCACGAGACCTGCCGCCTCGGGATGTCGGACACAGTGAAATTTCCATTGGTATCCTAATAGAAGGGAAACGTGTTTCATTAGCTCGGATGAGAACGGCTGGCCGTTATCTGAGTAGACAACACGTGGTAAACCGTACCGTGGGAAGAATTCTCGAACTAACTGTTTGGCAGTAGTCGGGGCAGTGTAATCTGAAACCGGGTATGCTTCTGTCCAACGGGAAAGAGCACAGACAACTACGAGAACATATTTGAATCCTCGACATCGTTCCATCTGGATATAATCCATCTGGAGGACTTCAAAAGGGTGATCGGGAGTTTGGAATCCACCCTGCTCTACGGGGATGCTTTTACCTGGATTAAACTGACAACATATCATACAGGTACGAACTTTTTGTTTCGCTGCGGCTCGCAAGTGTTTGTTGAACCAAATGTGTTGAATGCTGTCTAGCATAGCTTTTTCTCCTAGGTGCGCTGGACTATGTATAGTGTTAATGATGACTTGGACCATTGAGTCGGGAAGAAACCATATAGATTTTTCCTTCGTCATCCATCCTTGATCTGTTTGGATCCCTCCTAATTCAGTCCATTTCTTTATTTCTTCTGGTGTAGCATGTGTCTGTATGTCAATTACATCAAGGGCGGGATCCTTAACTGTCATGCAATGTGTTGGTGTCAGGACTATTGTCTTTGTCATGTCAGTTGTGTGAGTCTGATTCTGAGCAGTCTGTTTAGCTGTTCTGTCAGCTAGGTCATTACCCTGAGAAATAATATCGGTAACTTTTGTGTGGGCTTTGCATTTCATAATCGATATTGTAGTAGGTAGATGAATCGCGTCTAATAGGGCTTGAATGAGGGGTCCGTGTTGGATGTGGGCACCGTGAGAAGTTAAATAACCTCTCTCTCGCCACAGTACGCCGAAGTCATGGACGACTCCGAATGCATAACGTGAATCTGTGTATATGTTGACTTTTTTATTTGTGGCTTGAATACAGGCTTGTGTCAGAGCGATGAGCTCTGCTGCTTGAGCTGACAAAGTGTTAATACAATTTGTTTCAATGACTTCAGTGTCTGTTGTGACTGCGTAAGCGGCCACTAACTCTCCTGTACTTGTTCTCATACATGACCCATCTACATATAATGTCAAGTCTGGATCTGTCAAAGGGATATCTGTCAAGTCTTGTCTGGGTTTCGTCGTGATAGTAATGACTTCGACACAATCATGTGCCAATGGATCTGTTCCGCCTACTGGTAACAGTGTGGCAGGATTTAACGTATTACAACGTCTGATTTCTATGTGTGGCTGAAACAATGTTAATTCGTAACCGGTGAGTCTTGCTATAGTCAAGTGTTGTGTTTGTGTGCGGTTCAAGAGAACCTCTACTGCATGTGGTACTTGTACTGTCAATTGATGTCCTAACACTATGGCATCGCTTTGTCTGATTGCTAAAGCTGTTGCTGCCACTGATTTTAGGCACGTTGGAAGTGCCTGCGCTACTGGATCTAATGTACTAGAGAAATAAGCACATGGTTTGTGTGATCCTGCTTGTTCCTGAGTGAGTACTGACAAAGCAGTACCTTCGCGTTCTGTAACAAAGAGTGTAAACTGTTTACTGTAACATGGTGTTGCTAGGACAGGTGCTTGACATAAAGCTTTCTTTAAGCTTTCAAAGGCATGTGTATGTTCTGGAGTCCAAGGGAGGACAGTCGATGTGGCTGCCTCCTGTGTTGTCAACTGGATGAGTGGTTTTGCTAGAAATGCATATTGAGGGATCCACTGCCTACAGTATGAAGTGAGGCCTATAAAAGCCCGCACCTCCTTTTGTGTCTTGGGTGGTGGCATGTTAGCAATTAACTGGATGCGGTCGGGTGTAAGCTGCCTTCCCTCCTTGGACAGCGAGTGCCCAAGGTAAACAACTCGCTGGACACAGAATTGCAGCTTAGAAGGGGACACCTTGTGCCCCTTGTCAGCCAGAAATTTCAAAACCGTCAGTGACGCTTTTTCACATTCAGGTTCGCTTCGGGCGGTGATCAGCAGATCATCGACATATTGAAGCAAGGCAGTGTTAACTGGCATGTGGATACTGTCAAGTTCTCGTTTCAGTGCTTGGCTATAGATGCTGGGGCTTTCTGTAAATCCTTGAGGTGCGCGTGTGAATTTAAAACTTCGTCCATTTAAACTAAAACCGAATAAGTATTGACTTTCTGGATCAATTGGGACACTAAAGAAAGCATTCTTGAGATCAATTACAGTGAAAAACGTTGCTTCTGAGTCAATAGCTGTGAGTAATGAGGAGATATCTGGGACCACAGGGTATTGTGGTACAATACATTTATTTAATTCGCGCAGATCAATAACTAATCGATATACTGGTGGTGCTTTTGGATCCGTTCTTTTAAGAATCGGAATTATCGGGGAATTACATATATTGGAGTCAGTTTCGACAACCACTCCTTGGGCAATAAGCTCGTCAATGATTTGCAGTAAAGCCACTACAGCATCTGGTGGTAACTTGTATTGTCGCATTCGTGGTAGTACCACTCCTGATTTCAGTGTAACTCGATATGGTGTAATGTTCATGCAACCAACATCAGTGGGGCCTTGTGCCCATAAATGTGTAGGTAAATTCTGCAGTCGGTGATCAATGTCTCTGGATACGTAGTGACCTTTAAAGTCACGTAAAAATAGTCGTACTCCTTCCGGAGAGCAACATATTATGGCTCCTAGAGCTTTCAATGTTTTTATACCTAACAAGTTTTCTGGACATGATTTAGTAAGCAATAAATCTGTAGTACGTGTTAATGGACCGACTGTAAGTGGAAGAGGTTGTGTTACGTCATTAATTATAGGTTTTCCTGAGAATCCAAGGGAAATATTTTGTGAGCCTGAGAGGGGTGCCCCTGGAACTTCACTGCGTCTTATAGTTGTTCTGCTTGCCCCTGTATCAAGTAAAAACTTTCTGTCTTCCCCTAATAGTTCACTATGTACATAAGGTCCCTCTTGGTCTACAGGAACCTCTATAAGGGGTAAGCCAACTTCCCTCTCTAGGCTATCTCATGAGTATCGTTGATAATCGGGATAATCTGTTTGTGCGTACTGATACATTTGTTGTGTTGTTGCTTGTGTTGCAGCGACAGGCTGCGCTTGTGGTGGTGTTACGATCTGTTGTGAAGCTGCCTGTTGCGGAGCTAATTGTTGCGGAGCTAACCTAGGTTGTGCCTGCTGAGGCATTAGTTGTTGATTCTGATCCTGTCTAGGTGGACGTGGTCTCTCATGTGTTCTACCTGTGGCAATATTATGTTTCAGGACTGGACAATCATGTATATAATGACCTGGTTGTTTACAATAGTTGCATGTCCCTTTTGCAGGACCTGCGGAATCACCCTTTTGATTACTATCGGCTGGAACTGACTGTGCAACAAGCATTTTCATTTTTGTATCTTTCATACGTCTTTGTTCGTGTTCTTGTTCTTCTCTAATTCTATTGTGGTGATACTGTAACATCTGTAGCATCTGTGATGGGGTATTACCTTGCCAGGTACTTTCGAATTTCAATACTCTATTCTTGACTTGTAGCAGAGAATTTTCAACTAATTTTGTCACAAACAGATGTGGATATGACTCACTACTGGCTTTTATGCCACTATTTATACTAAAACATTTTTCAAATCGGGAATAGAAATCACTAGTGTCTTCATCTGGTTTTTGTTTACAGGCTGAGATTGCACCCCAGTCTTCCTTTTTCGTAGTTAATAAACGTGGCAGTACCTGTATTAGTAATCCTGCTAATGCTGTAGTCTTATCCCCAAGCCCTGCTCCTGCAGCTCGGGCCTTTTCTTCGTTTTCTAATGCTGTCCAATCTATCTTTTGGTCTCCCACCTCCCATTCCTTTTCTTTGAGTTTCTCATAAACACCGGCGGGTAATAGGACTTTTAATATTTTCATAATATCGGGGTAGGTATACTCTCCCATGAGTAACATGTCTTTTATTTCACGGTGGAAACCTGCTGGGTCCTTGTCATGGCTGGGTACTACTTTCTTCATTTCTAATAATTCCAGTTTAGTTATAGGCGTGTATACAAACACGCGTGTAAAATTATCACCGGCACCTCTAATTGGGTGTACTTCGCGTAACGGGTTCTGTCTATCTATGTGATACATTTTTCTCCCCATGATGGGAACTGGAACGTGTTCTGGGCATACGAAATTTAAATATTGATCTCGAGATTCTAGAATTTCCTTAATCAAATCAGTACCTGACCCTCTCCATATATTCGTGAGCAGTTCTGTCAATATGTCAGGTAAGGGTCCGGGATCGGAGTGTTGGTTTTTATATAATATAAGGAGGTGTTGAATCATGTATATACTAGCTAAACGTTGTTCATATGGGTCTAGATTCAGAAACGTGTGTGCAAGTACATCGTCATTGTATTCGCCGGGACTGTCAGCCCATTGTACTGCTGACCTGGCTAATTCTTGTTCGTCCATGGAATCGAGAATGTGGTACCCCCTTCGATCTCGGAGTAATTTATCAGCGGCTTGGAATAAGTGTTCAGGGGATTTTGTATTTAGCATAGGGTTTGGAAGATGTCTATTACATTCTGGACGTATTGGACGTATTGGGTCGTTAAAACCTCTGGTATTATTATGGGATCTTCCTCTACCTACATAAGCTATTGTATCTACTTGGTCTGGTTCTTGCTCCTCCTCCTCTCTGTTTAGGTCAGCGGCGTCTACCTCTAATCTTTCTTCGTGTATTCGTTCTACTTCTTTGCGGATCTTTCGGTACATAGCTACTATACATAACAGTTTATCATGTCTCCCTTCTGATATATTCTTACCCCAAGTGACAAGTTTTTGCATTTCTTCCGTATTTACCCCAGGCCGGTCTTGATTTCTGATTACACAGTTTATGAGGAAACGTAACAGTTGTCCCTGTACCTCCGCTTTCTGGTACTCCATAGCTCTGCTAATACTTTCAGGACCTCGTCCTGACTGGACAAAGTGATATATATTTTCTAAATGTGTAGCCATTCCTGGTAGCTTCGTTAAATATATTGCAGCTCGTCGAATACGTAATGATGACAGCAGCATTTCGTCCCGTTTACCGGGCACCGGATCATATCTACAATCTACTAGAAGTTCCTTAAGCATGTCGGGGGTTGCTAGTTTGGGCGTACGTTGGTGTGCTAATTCTCGAAGGGAAAATTTATCTCCTCTGGGTGGCGTAGAAAAAATGTCTGTCGTACCTCCTATAGCACCGTCTGGGGTGCTGGACGTGAAAGGATTTGTTGAAGGTGAGACAGCAACTGTCGTTGCGGGAAAAGCGGTAGAAACAGATGTGTTTGTCGGAATGTGTGTCGAAGCTGGTTGTTGTGGAGGTACAGACGGAGAGTCTTGGCGATGCACATCATCGGCAAGCGGTCTATGTGGTGCGGTATTAGCATACTCGGGAGCTGCGTCATCTAAATAGGAGGAAAGGAAAACATCTTCTGCGGTTCTAGGATGCCCCTTGGGATGTGCTTTTATCGGAAACAATGGAGGTGGCAAGTCTTTTGGTATTTCCGGAGTAGCCTTAGGTAACCCTTCGGCCAGAAGGGGATACATACCGTTCATAAGGGCGTTTCTTTGTCTGTCTATTTGTTCTGATTTTACTCGGGTACCTTCCTCAAGTAATAGATTTTCTCGGGTTTTATTCGAATTCTCCCTACCTTTCTCTTCCTGTCTGAGCGCTTTTTCCGTGCGCCTATATGATTCTTTACGCCATAATTCAATGGCATCTTTCTGTGACTGTCTGGCTTTCTTTTTCCATAATTCTTCTTCTACTCTCATGATGCAATCTGCATCCCAGGTCCCCGCTGCGGGCCATCTCTGACTCTCTGGTAATTCTTTGGTGTAGTCCACCCATAAATCAAGAAATAATACGGCATCTAGGCCATGTTTATGATACATAAAGTACCCTGGAGTGTCCCTAGGTGGGATGGGAACGGCTTCTTCGAGTACACCTTTTCTAGTTTTGATCTGTCTTAGTTTCGAAAAGAGCGGCATTTTTAGACCTTATTACTAGAACACACTTTACAAAAACACAATAATGAACAGTCATTCACACCACAGTATATAGAACGTATTTGAAACATTTAACACTTAACCAATTTTATGAACAATGATAACTAATAGAAAACTAGTTACTGACATTATACTGACACTAGATAATACTTATTTATCTTATTTATATGTAAAACATACTATATATACTGCTAAACAGTACAGATACACTGCTAAAACAGTGCAGACCGGATTTGTGTACCCAAACCCGTCTTGACCGGCACAGACTATGTGCACGTTAAATGCCTCCCCGGTAATGGTACTCACCGGGTAGCTCGGAACGGAAGGCCTCGGAACGGAACTGAAACTGGACTGGACCGGACTGGACTCGGAACTTCGGAACCTGGCGGGTCTCTGTATACCTCGGATCTTGCTCTCTCAGCTAGGCTCTGGTCGGGATACTTCGCACTTCTCACCGCCTCGTCTGGGTGTTGATCGCAGCCTCAGTCGTCCCCGCTTGGCCGGAGGGAGATACAGGAAATCCTGCAGATACGCGTTTTTGTCCGTTCAGCTGTGGCAGGAGACCGGGCCTGCAACGCACCACCGGCGCGTGAGATGAGAAAGTGTCCCTGTTCGGGCGCCAATTTATGTGGTAAATATTTCGTTACCGGTACTATTTTTTATGCGGTAAAGTCTATTAAGAATAACTTAGTAAAATGAGAGGCAGAATCCGTGGTATTAGAGGTTTAAAAAAGGCTTTATTCCTATACAAAGGAACACAATTCGAATTGTTGGCGTTCTATTCCATCACCACGAAAGTTCAGGAAGGAAGGGCATATATTATTGACAGGTAATCATTTTTATAGAAAAGGCATTACAGTAAAACAGATGCAGTAGGCGTATCAACTGATAAGAAAAATAAACTATGCATGCGTAACTAGAATAGGCGTAACTAGACAACGTCATCATACATGGTGTCATAAATGGGTGGATCCATAAGAGAATCCTGCAATGTCAGCAGAAATATTTGGCAGAGATGCGTGCGCAGCCGCATGACGTGTGATTGACGTGCAACTAGAGGGAGAAAGGGACTTGACATTTAGCTCTACATGTGGAGACAAAAGTCTGGGGTTATGTCAACCTAATCCCAAATCATATCTAATATCCTATGTTTAAAGAACTGTGTTATCCAAAAAGAGAGGTCTCTTAGGATAGAATCTTATTCTATACTGACTATACTGACTAGTGCGTGTACAAGCGTCTAAGTGTCTACACTAGATGCGAGGGGGTAGGAATATTCCATGGTAACAGGGTTATGAATTACTTGCATGAGGACAGCGAGGCCTGGCCCCTTTGCACGGTAGCTGGAGGAATGTTTACCTAAACTACTAGACAGGAATGCGTCGGATGAGGGGCGGAGGAGATAATCTTGAAGGTGAAATACAGTTCTTGGCAGGCGACGGGCTGGATCAGGCACCGTTAGCCGCGCAGGGAGTGAGACAAAGTTCATGGTCACAGATGCAGGCCCAGACTGGAGCTTTCAGAGGCAGAAGACAGGAAAAGGCTTGATGACAGAATTCGGGCCTACTCGCCTGAATCTGTAAAATGTGGAAAGTGAACCACATAAAGTCGGTGGCCTTTCATACATAGGAAAGGAATATCTGACCCATTCATGGTGGATCTGAAAGAGGACATGTTGACGGTGGACGCACATATATTTGCGTCTTCAAAACTGGAGCAGGAGGGAACATACATGTACGTATAGCATGTACATGGAGCCGTTGGGGTCTACGATAGGGGACATAACTGATCACAAAATTCATATTTCCTCACCCCCACTCTTCTTCCCTCGAGCATTCCGGCCGTCGCTGGAATTTACACAGACTAATAAAACCCAAGTGTTCACACGACGTTCAAATACATCCCCTCCTTCACCGTCTCCTGCCTTTAAATGAAATAAATGCAAACACAGACCATGCAAAAATCACACAGTAAAGTAAATAACTGGCAAAGTAAAGCAAAGGATACCTAATGAATGAATATGTAATACCATTTGTAAGATTATAAGAGCCATGTTCAAAAGCAAAGCGAACGATAACAAGGGGTTTCGCAAGTAACTTCTGAACTTCGGTCTATCACCTCCTACTCCACATCCAAGCGAACGGACATGTCATTTCTTTGATCAGAGGTAGGATTTCTCTCGATAAAAACGCCCCCTTCTCGCTCGGGGTGTCCTGGATGTTCCATGTAAGGCACGAGCTTGCAGTGGTAAGATACACTGGCAGGCATGCATCTGTCCTCTCCCAGTTCGCCTGCACAGGGCCAGGTGACAGCGTAAGGCCACAATACATACAAATACCTAGCGGTTAGTGCAGTACTACCCAATACTAAACTGTGAACATCTTATGAGAATGAAGAACGAGAAAGCAAAGCTACTCACCTGCAACCTGATCGTTTGGGCGTTTCTGCCACAAAATCATATACTTGTAGTTACTCTACTCCAGACATTCCACTTCAAACTTCCCAAACCCTTCTGCGGTGTTACTCATCTAGAGGCCTTTAGTTCAGAGTGCATAACACACACAAAGCATCAATCTTAAGAAAAATTTAAAACATGGGGCTTTTGTGGGAGGGTGTGTATAGTGTACGCTTATCACCGAAGAGAAGACAATCCCCTCAGACCTACAGGTAACGCGTGTCACGGGTAACAGACTTTATTCATGAGCTCAAGACCTTTCCCAGGAACTCGCTTGTAGAACTGAATCATAAGTAAGATTATTTTCAACACTGGTCTATCATAATGAAGTAATTCTTTGAAAGTACATCTTATTAACTAGTGGGCTGTTTGTTTCAGTCCTTAAAACAAGTTTTTTTCCGGTGTTAAGCTGGGATATCTGAAATAGAGATTCAGGTGAAGTAGGAGGGTAACTACATTTATTAAAACTCGATGAATTGATTTTCAATTTCAAAAAAAGAATGTGCTCTGATCTCCGGTTCTGTTGCAAAGCGCCCCTAAAGCCCGCAGGATGATAAAAACATGCGTAAACAGAAACTGGGGATTTGTCAAGGATCATTAACCGCAAGAAGCTTCCAACTGCGCCCAAGGTTTTGTGACTGAAATCCTGTCCTACAAGAGGGTCTTGGAAGCAATGGGACTTGTGTCCATTTCGGGGCATATTCACTAAGGGGCATAATTATCATTCATATGCGTCGCCCTGGCGCCACGCAAGGGAATCTCAACTGTACGTAACTGGCCCGTTATCAGTTTCCGATTGGACCTTTTCCTTATTATAAATAGTTCCTTGCAAAATATGTGCCAGTCTGGGGAATGAATCCCATCATCCCTGTTTTGAGATACTATGTTGAACGGCTGTTTTTGTATTGCAAGTCCCCCTTTGTTATGCTTTGCATTTCAATGTTGCCTCGGGAGATGTTCATTATTTTAAAAAAACAGCCATCTCAGAAGGGCACAGGGTAGGTGGAGGCTTCACAGTGGGCATTAGACAGAGGGCCCGGAATAGAATGTTCTAGGAATGGTATAGGAAAATAATGTGCTTTAATCATTTGCAAGTAAATAGCCAGGTAAAACACAAGAGAGGCTGCATAAACAGATAGATAAAGAGCCCTATGTGATCAGATAGAGCCGGAACGTGGGAGTCAGTTCATGAATAAAATGGAGGCAGGTTTGTGTAGACACAATCAGTACAGAGAGGTTCAACCGAGATTCACAGAGCAGAAAGAGAGAGGGCACGGTAAGTGATCAAAGAGGGAGTTAGGAAGAGAGAGGGGAGAGGATAATGGGAGGGAGAGAGAGAGAGAACAATAACTAGTGAGCGACCGAGAATGACAGAGCGAGTGAAATGTAAACAAGTAAATAGAGAAAGGAGAGGTAAAGAGAAGAGAGAGCGAACAATGTAGATAGATAGATAGATAGATGGATAGATAGATAGATAGATAGATAGATAGATAGATAGATAGATAGATAGATAGATAGATAGATAGATAGATAGATAGATAGATAGATAGATAGATAGATAGATAGATAGATAGATAGATAGATAGATAGATAGATAGATAGACAGACAGACAGACAGACAGACGGGGACAAGAAAGATGAGCAGAAAGAGCGACGGAAAGGCATAGGCCAACAGGAAAACATAGATAGACTTAGTTGGGGTGAATTCATGCCATGCAGTGCCGCTTGCTTTCCTGTTCTTTGCGTGCATGTTTTTCACACTGCAAAATCTCCGCCTGTTCTCACGTAGAAAGAGAACAGAAAAGGTTAATTGTTTTTATATCGGTCGCTTTTTGCACAGTGGTGCTCCTCTGTTCAGTTCCTCCACCAATGAGTGTGCAGTGAAACATGTTATGAAATGGGCCCGGTGATCACCGTTAGACCCCCTCCCAGCTCAGATTTCTTTTATCGCTGCCTGGCGTTCCTCTTTCAAAAGCAACGTCTTCCCAAGGTCACCCTGGCTCTCAAGAAGCATCGAGCCTGCAAACTGGACACTGTTATGAGCCTGGCATGTGTCTGCTATACCATGTATGCGAAATGTGTGTCTGGAATGTTATTTGTATGTGCCATGCCTGTTCCTCGTAAGAGATTAGGATGTATCGAACCTGTAGTCAGGCAGTGTTTAGTTTGCATGTTTCTAGGGGAAGTTTGATTCCTTACAGAGGCTAGTGATACTTGTACGTGGATATGTGTAAACTTTGAGCCTTATCTGCACGGTGCCTGACCAAAACTCCTGTGACTTAGGTTAGTCACTCATTTGAAACAGTAATGTGCGCTTCGTTGCCTCTCATTTGTAGTGGACACACTGGGTAGTCACCTCTGTATCCAGGTACGCCCAGGTGAGTAGAAAATGATGAGATGAGAAGAATGGGGGAGTGATGGATCGATAGTGGGCGAAGGAGTAGTAGAAGAAACGTGAAAGGGAGGGAGAACTGATAGGGAAGAAGCCATGACCCTGATGGGCGAAGAGCAAGTGGGGAGAGTCAGCTGTAAATTGATTACGCACGCCTGCTTTTCTTTCCTTCAAGTTATTTGTTTTTTTACGTTTTCAGTTTTAAATGCCCTGATCATCTGTACAGTTGTGTGGCAGTGTTTCTTGTTTAGGGCACCGCTCTGTCCTATCTCTAAAAATGGCCAGCGGCTTGCTCCAGTCCATTTATGTTAGCAACTTTGGACCCCTTAGACTACTTCACCAAACATCACTCAGTGAGAGTAAAGAAAGAGTACCAGCAGGTGACCTAATTATAAGCTTTCATTTGAAACACTGTCTGTCCATAAAACATACTCACATATAAACATGACAAGCACAGCATAAAATAAAATGATCATTTCATTCCACATCCATAACTTCAGGCAGCAGCTCAGCTAGCCTTTTATGCACAGCCACAATAAACTCAATGTTCATATGCCAAATATAAATAATAAAAATATAAAATAGTCACAGCATTTTAAGCTAGATAGTACACAGACCCCAAAGGTAACGTTACACCTCAATCTGCCACACCTTGACAAACATAGCTAAATTAATTCCAATTTCCCTACAAAAGAAAGGAAATCCATCTTTTTTTCTGTGTTACCACTATATTTAGGTCTCGCGTTAGTGATGACCGTTTGCTTTCACTAAAATAATATGTATAATAAACTTACTTAAAGAGGCTTTCAGCCACCTCTCTTCATTCATTGGTCTGTTGTTGTGTCATTCACATGTTGCTTTCATCCACTACAGCGTAGGGCAGTGGGACTACCTACTTAAGTCACTGGTTAACTTCGCTTTGAGTGACTGCATTTGCTCTTTCACAAGGAGCACAGCTGTACACAAGTTAGTTCCTTTCAGTGCCAGTGTTTTTACTTTATATATCGAAACACAAGAGCAACCCATTCTTCCCTGTGAACTGGGTAAGAGCTAATCAGCTTCAGCACAATCGTTCACAAAGAACTAATTTTAAACAAGGCTTTTTCACTTTATCAAATATCTGATTTTTTGCAATGACTCGATCAAAAGCCTAAAATGACAATGATACAAGCAATCTGTTCAAATTAATTTTCACATTTCAGTGTCGCCTTGATTCTTTAACTGGAGAAAAGTAGGCAGAAAAAATATTTTTTTAACACTCCCTTCAGCCGAAGTGGGTGATATTTATTTGCAAATACAAAATTCTTAGTAAAAGCATGCACTCACAAAACACAACATATATTGATTCTATTTACATACTTATAAAATAAATAAGGGAAAGTGACTTATATGACCCCAGTGAAGTGACCATAACCAACATGTGGTAAAACACAAGGTGACTGTTTAAACAAAAGGCCGGTTATTGGAATTCAAAGGATGTCCTTTAGGGATTCTGATTCATTCTTTAAGGTCCTATAGTATGTTCTAGTGTTCTTTGGACTATCCTTCATTGGTTGCCGACGACGTTTGACCCCACTACGGGTATCGGGGGTGTCTTCAGGACAAGAATTCTGGGGACTAAGGGTACTTCGGTATTTGCCAAAAGCGGCAATATATTGGACTGTTAATTCCCAATGGTCCTACCCTCAATTCTTGAGATTCAGGGGAAAGGAATCGTACCCTCCAAGAGGACAGAATGTCTTCAACTTGGTGGGTGGGATATCCCGATGTGCAATGAAATTCTATTCTGAGGTTTGCTTCAATTATGTGCCGTTCCAGCCTTGCATGCACATAGAAGTTACTCTTAAAATGCTGCACCCAAATCATCAAACATTTATTCCAATGTTATAAAGACATGCCGCGATCCTGCAGCCTTCTTCCCAATAATAAGCAACATTACATTACTTAGAATGACATAATCTTTCTCAGTACTAAAGTGCACTTCAAAGAAAATATCCAGACAAATTATATATATCATAATCATTTGACGACCAGCATGATAACTTGTTAAAACATCATACTCTTTCTATGAGCTAAATTGCATTTCAGAAAGCAACCAACTCGATAACACGTGTCATAATCGTTTAGTTGCAGAAGAAATAACAGGGCAGCTTTGTATTAGGAAAACCTATACCTACGTAACAGGGTAATAACATGTTTCTAGCATAGGATAGGTAATAAGTACAAAAAAATATGAAATGTAGTAAGGGCGGCAATAATTTCTCATTGCATGGGCAAATACATTTGTCAGAAGAGGAGTATTGCCCTTGCGGAAAATATAACAGCCAACAAATCATGCCCAGTCTAAATGTAGTCAACATTGTTCGTTCATAAACATTCTGTACAAAGAGTAAATATGGCGTTGTCCCTTCTTTCGTCTAAATTACACAGTAATCTCTCAGGCTGGTTTTACCACATCAACCACCTCCCCAGAGGACTGTCTGTGCTTTAAAAAATAATCCTGAATCCAAGTTTTATCTTTTTTTACTATTACATCTGGATTTTTATACATATGTGCACAGCCCAGGGCCAAAAAGGTATCCCTGATGTACTTTAGCAAGGGGATTTCCATTCCATGTTCACAGGAAAGGCAGTCTCTTATAATTGCTTGGTCGGGTTCAGATTCACTGTTCAACCATATTGAGCACCAGAGAATCAGAGGGGCTAGATTAATAAAATCTTGTACATAGTCCAACCCTAATTCCTTGTGCAGATAGAAGTATGGAGTCGAGAAGGGCACCCACAACAAGTGACGGCAGAACCTGTTCTCCTCAACTTGGATTGCCCCAACCTCTCTGTGGCCCCAGATTCCCATGCCATATGTCACAGTTGGATTACACTTCCTTTTATATACTTCCAGAATTGTAGCAACTGTTTTTCGTCCAATACATGTTGCAAGGGAAAAGGTAATACCAACGGCACAGAAAAGGAGAGCTAACCTGCTTCTAAGGCAGGGTGACCACGAGCAGGTCTCATTGAAATCCAGGCCAAGGTATGGAAAGGAGCTAACCATGTCCAGTTCCTTGCCTCAATACTTAAGGTGCAGGTTTTAGTGTTCCTGGGACCTCACGTCATTGTAAAAGTCTTCGTAAAATGTGTTTCTGAGTCTAGCCCCTTCATAAATGTCACAAAGCTTGAAATGAGAATCTTTAGGCCATTGGCCTTCCTAGCAAGAAGTACCGCGTCATCTGCATACAATAATGCGGGCAAAGTCTTTTCTCCAACCCGGGGTACGTCTGCTCCAGCTGTAACCAGTACTCTTTCTAGGTCATTGAAATAAGGCAGGAAGAGAATGGGGGCAAGTACACATCCTTGACGTATTCCCCGTTTAACTTTGAATGGTGGTGTACACTCGCCGGCATTTCCAAACCTAACCAAGAGATCATGGTGAAGACGTTTTAGGAAAGAGACCAAGCCCTCCTCTAGGCCCAGGGATACCAGGGTAGCCCATAATTTGGACCTGTTGACGCAATCAAATGCACTCAACAGATCCATAAATGCAAGATGAATAGGGGCCCCCTTTACTATTTTTTATCTGGCCACAATAAGATGTAAATTGAGGCACTGTTCAATAGACCTGAGGCCCTTCCTAAAACCATATTGTAATTGGGAGAGGACATTATTCTCATTTTTCCAGACAATAAGATGATCCAGGATTACTCTGTGAATTATCTTAGCTCTGGAGTCGAGCAGGCATATTGGTCGGTAACACCTAGGATTGTGGGCATTACCCTTTTTAATGAAATGGACAGCGATAGATGTACGCCAAGATGGTGATACTCCCACCCGACAGACCGAGTTAGAAACAGTGGTAAGCACGGGAGCCCAGTACCCATGATCTTCTTTAAACAAGTCAAGAGGGACTCCATCCGGGCCCGGGGCCTTCTGGCAGGGGCTGTTATAATAAGGACGCTGCTAAAGCTAAAGGATCAGGCTCCTAACCAAAAACACAAAGGATCAGAACATTAGGTGAATTATTTAAAAAGCTACGTTTAAAAAAAAATCCCAAACAGGAGTCCAGTTTTAGATTGCCTTAATTGCAAAGGGAGAGAGTTCCACAGCTTAGACCCAAGGAAACCAAAAGAGCTCCCGCCCATATGAACTTTCTTCATCCGAGGGACCTTAGCTAACAGCACCTTAGAAGACCTAAGATGTCTTAAAGAAGAGTAGGGTGATATAAGAGGATGCAGATAAAGTGCACCATTTTTCCTGAAAATCCTGTGACCTCAGGGAAGCATCCCCACTGACAGAGTTCTGAGATAAGGTGACAATCGAGTGTCATCAGCATATGATAGAATATCAAATCAGTGACGTTCAATAACATCAAGCTGGGGGGCATTTAAAGAATAAATAACATGGGTCTCAGGGAAGAGCCCTGAGGCACCCCCTGAGCCAGAGGGATCAAAAGGGCTTCTGATGAACCTGAAAAGTGTGGCCCTGCAAAAAGGACGTCAGCCACTTAAGGTACAAGTGGTTGACCCTGTAGCTCCACAGCCGCTCCAATAACCGGCTGTGAGACACGGTGTCAAAGGCCACACTCAGGTCCCACAACAGCAAGGCTGCCGTGCCTCCTCTGTCCACAGTCTGGCGCATAGATTCTGATGCAAGAAGGAGAGCAGACTTAGCACTATACTGTGGGTGAAAGCCTGACTGACTTCTATGCAAAAGATTACTTTGCTGCACAAACCCTGAAAGCTGCTGATTAACATACTTTGCTGCCACTTTTGATATAAAAGGATGCATCAAAATTGGCCTGTAGTTCTCAGATCTAGAAGGATCCAGCAAAGTTTTAAGAAGGGGAACAACTGAAGAGTGCTTCCAACTCTGAGGGACCTGGGCCATCATCAAAGATTTGTTGAGATGATCTCTGAAAACCGGGAGAAGCTTGTCCATACCAAGCTCCAAAATACACACAGAGGCCATATCAAAGGGAGAACCAGACTTAACCGAGGATATACAGGACTGTAGCTCAGAGAGTTCGATAGGTTTAAACTGAAGTAGCCAGTCAAGATCAGAAGAAGGTTCAAACCAGAGGTCGATACAAGGAATGTTTTTTGCGGCCTCCAGAAAAGAGGAGTAGATAGCAGCTACTTTGTCAGCAAAGTGTTCCGCAAGAGAGTTACAACTCTCCTTAGAAGGACAGTGGGAGCAGAAACATGATCCAAGAAGACTAAACTTTTAACAGTCCCAAAGATTTCTCTGGAGTAGTTCTGTGCTAACTCAATTTTATTGGCATAAAATTCCAGACGCACCTGCCTGATGCGTCTAGCTTATGTTTTCAGGGCAGATGGGTAAGTCTCCTTGATGGCCTGATCAAAACTACCACACCAAATGCGTTCACAGGGCCCGATTCACAGAACTAACTTAAGACAAAATCCTAAACTTACTACCATTTTGGTATTCACAGAAGGCACTTACTCATTTTGGTATTCACAGAAGGCACTTACTCATTTCGGTATTCACAGAAGTTAGGAGTCCTAACTTTAGGACTCCTAAATGCCTTCTGTGAATACCGAAAGTCTTAAAGTTAGGATTTTTCTCAGTTTAGTAGTAGTATAGTTGGGACTCCTAAATGCCTTCTTTGAGTACCGAAAGTCTTAAAATTAGGATTTTTCTCAATTTAGTAGTAGTAAAGTTAGGACTCCTAACTTTAGGACTCCTAAATGCCTTCTGTGAATACCGAAAGCCTTAAAATTAGGATTTTTCTCAGTTTAGTAGTAGTATAGTTAGGACTCCTAACTTTAGGACTCCTAAATGCCTTCTGTGAATACCGAAAGTCTTAAAATTAGGATTTTTCTCAATTTAGTGGTAGTAAAGTTAGGACTCCTAAATGCCTTCTGTGACTACCGAAAGCCTTAAAATTAGGATTTTTCTCAGTTTAGTAGTAGTAAAGTTAGGAGTCCTAACTTTAGGACTCCTAAACTGAGAAAAATCCTAATTTTAAGACTTTCGGTATTCACAGAAGGCATTTAGGAGTCCTAAAGTTAGGACTACTAACTTCTGTGAATAACGAAATGAGTAAGTGTCTTCTGTGAATACCAAAATGAGTAAGTGTCTTCTGTGAATACGAAAATGGTAGTAAGTTTAGGATTTTGTCTTAAGTTAGTTCTGTGAATCGGGCCCACAGTGTTTACACTTCTTTAGCAGAGCTAATTCCTCATTAAACGAGTCCGCCAAGGGTTTGCTTTTGCGTGCTACCCGCTCTACTATAGGTGCAATGTCATCAAGAGCCCCAAGGATTCAGTCAAAATCTGCAGTAGTGACACAATCGTTCAGCATAGGCGGCTAAAGCATTCGTTAAATTGTTAGTTTTAACCTTGGCCCATTTCCTCGATCTAAGCTTCTGGCAAGAGGTAGGGACAGAGACAGCTTTGCACAGAGGAACCTGAAAGGGGTTAGCAAGATAGTCAGACCATAAAAGAGGTAAGGGAGGATTAACCACTAGCTCACTCAGGTTAGAAAAAATAGGATCCAATGTGTGGCCCCCTTTATGGAAAGCATTAACAACCTCATCAACACAAAAAGAGTGGTTACCACTGAATACATGATCACGCTGCCCCCCTTTGGGTAGCACATCGTCATCAATAGAATAAACAGAAGAGAAATTATCTATCCAAGCTTCAGCAGTAACATGAACAGTTACTTCATCTGCGGGTGGCACTGAGGATAAGCCAGCTTCCACGTCTTCCAGAAAGCCTGAGGATCTTTTTCCTGTCAAGCACCAACATTTCTTTTCTTTCATTTTATCTTTCTTCCTTTTTTGCCTTTTTTCTTCTTTTTTTCTTGTTCCTTCCTGTTTTGTCTTCCTTCCTTTCATTTTGCCTCCCTTCCTTATTTTGCCTTCAATCTTTCCCTCCTTCCTTTATTGCCGGGCTTCCTTCCTTTTTTGCCTTCCTTCCTTTCTTCCCTTCTTTCTTTCCTTTCTCACCCTATTTCTTAACGGCAAGAGGCTGCCAGACCAAATGGCTTTTTAGGTCTTTATTATCCAAGACCTTTTGATTTTACTAAAAGTGTGTATAACGTAGTTACTTGCAGGGGTTTCAGCCAGACTGCATCCATTAGTCTGTAATTGTGTCATTCACATGTTTCTTCCACCCACTCCAGCATGCATCAAGGGGCCATATGACATCCCACTTCAGCTATTGACTGTCTTCACTGTGAGTTATGGCAGGCTTCCAAACACAAATACCCTTCATTGCTAGGGAATACTATAGTAGTGTGTACTTGTGAGACCAAAAAAACATTGTTTGTCTTTAGCCTGTGCCTTTTTTAAGATGTGTCAAAGGCCAGGCAACTTCCAGAGCAAAAAGTTTTTGTAAAATATAAAAATCATGAGAAAACAAAACAAGAAGTGCCAAAAGGCTGGTGCCAACCCCAGACCTATTGGCTTTGTCAGTGCTTGTTTACCTCTGCAGTGGCTTACGCCTGTTAACCAGACCCAGTCATGTGTGCTGTGTTTAAATGACTGGCGTTTTTCTTTTCAAATTTCTCTAAATCTGTGTACAATGGTGTGGGAAATGTTTGTGTGCAGGTCCCCCTTTAAAGCTTCCATGGAAACAGAAAAAGTGTGAATGGAAAATATGTTTTCCCCAACTGCATCTAAAACATATCATTCTGCTATATATATATTACAACCAACTGGGGGTTGCCAGTAGTTAGTTATAGTTAGGACCAAAGTTTCCATTAGAAAAGCATTTCACCTATTACTTTGGTGCCGCTTAAACGTTGAGGAAACAGTTGCTCCATATAGACCTATATTGTAGTTAGAGGGAGCACCAGAGCGAATGGGACCTCCATTGTGTTAAGTGAGAGGGAACAGCTCACCTACCTGGACCTAGATTGCTTTCAGATGAGAGAGAACACTTGCCCATGGAGATATGTATTGATTACAGTGAGAGGGAGCACAGACCCGAAAGGGACCCTTTAGAGGAACCCCTTGGTGTTTATTTGGACTGAACACTTCCATGGGTGACAATGAACCTTATGACCTATTTTATGTTTGGTGGAAAGCAACATCTGCCTCATGAGGTAGTGTATTACGTTTTTTTTATGGAGGGCATATCTGCCTCATAAGCCCCTATGCAAAAACAACAGTTGATGGACAGAATGCAGGACAATGTCATACATTCACCCTAGTACAGAGATCTGGGCCTAAATCCATCGTTTTTTTGCTCACCATGCCATTCCAGTTTGAACCCAGCTATTTGCAAATCAGTCTTGACCCTGTGCAGCATGGGTACAGTCCAGCCTGAACGGCCAAGGCAGGTCCTCCCTGGACTGGAAACAAGCCTACTAGGACCGGTTTTGGGGTTTCACCCCTCTTCAGCCAGGATAGCTTGATTCCAGTGGCATGGAGAGCACAGGACCCACGTCTGGGCATACCCGTACCACTCGGGGTGACAAATGCAAAAACAACAGTTGATGGACAGAATTCAGAACAATGTCATACATTCATCCCAGTACAGAGATCTGGGCCTAAATCCATCGTTGTTTTGCTCACCATGCCATTCCAGTTTGAGCCCAGCCATTTGCAAATCAGTCTTGACCCTGTGCCTCATGGGAACAGTCCAGCCCGAACTGCCAAGCCAGGTCCTCCCTGGACTGGAAACAAGCATCCTAGGACCGGTTTCGGGGTTTCCTCTACAGCGTGCTTAGTTTAGATGGCTCTCTATTTGCAGTGAATTAGACGTGGCAGGGGCCATATAGTTGTGCTGAACACAAGAATTAACTTGTGATAATATTTATTGCATTGAGGTCAAACCGAAACCATGGTGACGTATAGCGATCAACACTGCTATCATGGCACTGAGAGAGGTGCAGGGGGCATGATAGAAGTGTTTGTGTGGGCTACGGACTCCTTTTCGGAGTGTGTGCTTGGCTGCGGGACGCCTGTCCAGACTGTGAACATGCATGTCTGGGGTAGCAGTGGCTACCCCCGATTCCCGACCAAGCCTTGCACTCAGGCGCTAGCACCAGGAAAGATGCCTGTGTGAGGGTCACTTTCCACACTATGAGCAGCTCCTCCTTCCATCCTTTGAAAGTTACCAATGGAGTCCTGGAAACATTTGTTGTAACTGACGTACAATGCACAACAGCTGCACTATCTGTCACTAGAGCATAACGCGCACCTCCAGTCACGACCTCATAAGCAGTGAACGGTGAAATCCCATCAGATACGCAGGGTATTAGCAGCGCTCTATCATTTCATGCGCGGAAAGATTCTGAAAACCGAGCCCTCAGGTGGGAGGGGACTTCCGGTTGGGCGTGGACAAGGGCACGTGTCATTATTGTGACACTGTCGGTCCGGCCTCAGGCTATAACAAGTTTTTGCAATGCAATAGGTCTCCCATTTGCGAGAGGTTGAGCTATTGGCATTGTAAATGACAATGCCTTTTATTTATGCATTTGAAAACTTGCAAGCTGTGCGTAAACAAGCACTTTGTACTTATATTCCTTGCTTATGAGAAGAAAGGCTGGCAGTCTCTTTTACTGCCAGCCTTGCTTCTCGTAAGCAAGGACTATACGTACAAAGTGCGTGTTTATGCACAGCTTGCAGGTTTTCAAAACAAATGAATAAAAGGCATTGCCATTTACAATGCCAATAGCTCCAACTCTCGCAAATGTGAGACCTATTGGATTGCAAATGCTTGTTTAGTCCAGCTGCTGAGTTGAAAGTTTCGGGGTGATCCATCAAGCGGGGGCCGAGAAAACGGGGTGTCCCAAAATGCCTCATGTTAAGTCTAAGGGGATATTTCATTTTTTGAACACAACAACAGCCCGAACTGATGAACAGGATGACATCAAACGTGACTGAAAGCTAGATGTTGGTCCAGGAAGCGTGCTTTTTGTGATTTGGTGTAAATCTGTTCAGTAGTTTTTGAGATATCTAACTTAAAAAATTATATATATCTGGGGATGCGAGTCCTTGCAGTGGACTCGCATATCCTACTAAAATTTGATTGGCTGCCAACACTTCAACCAGGAAGTGTTGGCAGCCATCTTGGGACCCGGCTTAAAGCGGAGTCCCAGAAAAAAAGTTAAAAATAAAGAAAAGGGTGCAGGGTAGGAATACCCTTACCCCCCAGATATGGTGAGGAGGTCCCGCCGGGAGTAAAAAGCATTATTTTTAAAATTTTGACATGGACTCGCGGGTGGATCAGCGAATCCACTGCACATTTTTTTAAAAAGCAAGTGCGCACTTACTCTAGAATTACCCCTGGGTGGGCCAGGTCCTGGGGCATTGTGGAAATGTAGGAGGGGCACACGGGGTTCCCCTCCTAGGGCTATTCAAAGCCCTGGGGACGCCACCTCCCCGGGGCAGTATCATTAATATATGCGGGGGAGCCGCTGCCCCGGTGACGCCCCCTCTCCGGGGCACACATGCAATATAAGAATAATGTGGGGGAGGCCAGACCTGGGGACCGGCACCTCCCCAGGGCAGTAACTTAATTATATACGGGTTAGCCTTGTAGCTCCCCCACTGCTCCGGAGACCACCACCTCCCCTTGGCACTGTTGTATACAAATGTGGGGTGGGCGCTCACCCCCCCACCCCCAAGCTGTCCCAGGGACCTCCACCTCCCTGAGGCACACACATTAATTATTTTTTTTATAAAAAACAATGTGGGGGATTCCCTACGGCCTCCCCTGCAGCCCCGGGGACCGGCACCTCCCCAGGCCGAAAACAAATAATAATGCATGTGGGGGCTCTGGTCTCCCCACACAGGCCCGGGGACTGCCACCTCCCTGGGGCACAAAAACAATAATGAAGGGGGTCCGTTGCCGCCCCAGGGCTTACTTAACAAATGAGGTGAGCCGCACGGCCTCCCTTGTGGAGACCTACATGGCCCTGGGGACTGCCACCCCCAGGGCCGGCTCCAGCAATGTCCCAGCGTACCCAACCCTGGGACATTGCCGTTTGCAATGACTTTCTCCCACCAAGTCATAGCAAACAAGCGCTCTGCTTTGAGCAAGTGAGAGTAGAAAAATGCTCTAGCTTGCTGAAAGCAGAGCATGTGTCTGTTTCTCTGCCTGCTGTGAAGCGACCAGGGAAACAGATATTGATTTGGGATCGAGGGAGCTGCATGTTAGCAGCTCCCTGGGTCTCAAAGCAATGCCGGGTCCCACAGGAGGCGGGGAGCCGGCAGGGACCACGGGGGCCTTGAGGCTCCCCCGCGGTCCTCAAGGAAGTGTCCTGGCCCCGGGGAATGGGGCCATGGGGCCTAAGATGGCCCGGGGAGGCGGGCCTCATGCCACCCTCCCCTTTAAAAAATATATATATTAAGGCCTAGACCCAGGGGTTGGGGTCCCGGGGCAGAAATCGGCCTGGGGAGTGGGGCCGTGTGGCACCCCTCCCAATTAACAAATATTTATAAAAGTCTGGCCCCGGGGAATGGGGTCCCTGGTGTCAAAATCAGCCTCGGGATGGGGGCTGCATGGACCCCCTCCCTTTAAAAAAATAGTAAATAACAATAAAAAAGGGGCAGGCCCCGGGAGACGGAGTCCCCCGGGCCGAAAATGGGCCAGAGGGGACCCACTCGGCCTCCCTCCCTTTCTATTATAAAAAAATAAAATAAAGGCCGGTCCCCAGGGGATGGGGTCCCAGGGGCCAAAATCAGGCTGCACAGCCCCCCTCCTGTTTTTTTTATTCCAAAAATTAAAAAGGGTCAGGCCCCGACAGATGGAGTCCCCAGGGCCAAAAATAGTCCAGGGTAAGGGGGCCATATGGCCCCCCTTCCTAAAAAATTAAATTAAATTAAAAAAAGCCTCCAACTCGCTGGAAGCCATGCCCCTTTTCTCCACTACTCTTCAAACGTGCCTCCTGGCGTGCTCCTGATTGGGGGATGAAATCCTCTTGGCTGCTGAGGGTCCTTAGGGGCAACAAGACCTCCTGTTACCTCCAGTAATCCCTATAGAGTGGGATTGCTGAGAGGTGGACAGGAGGGCTAGTTGACGCCAAGGACCCTCAATAGCCAAGGGGACTTCATCCCCCAACTAGGAGTGCATCAGGAGGTGCATTTGCAGAGCGGTGGAGAAAGGGGGGATGGCCACCAAAAACCTCTCAGCAAACCCACCGTGTGGGACTTCTTGGAGGTAAGAGGAGGGGTAGTTGGCCCCGAGGACCCTCAGTGGCCAAGGGGACTTCACCCTCTCCTAGTAGCACACCAGGAGGTGTGTTTGCAGAGTGGTGGAGAAAGGGGACGTGGCCTCCAATCAGGTCTCAGCAATCCTGCTATGTGGGACTTACTGGAGGTAATAGGAGGGGTATTTGGCCCCCAAGGACGTCCTTGGGGGCCAACTACCTCTCCTGTTACCTCCAATAAGTCCCACACAGCGGGATTGCTAAGAGGCCTTCGGTGGCCACACCCCCTTTCTCCACCACACTGCAAACACGGCTCGTGGTGCACTACTGGTTGGGGGCTTGCAGTCCACTTTACTCATGAGGGCCCTTGGGGGCCAAGAAGCTGACCTGGTACCTCCTGTAAGTCCTACACAGTGGGATTCCTGAGAGCTGGCCGGAGGCCCAGCCCCCTTTCTCCACCATTCTGCAAATGTGACTATTAGTTAAAAAAAACCATAGAAATTCACTGAAAAAAACAAAGGTTACAGGGACATTATACATAGGAAAATGGAATGTAAAAAACCTTAGAAAGCCTTAGAAATTCACTGAAAAAACCAAAGGTTACAGAGACCTTGCATAATACATCACTCATAACATGGTCAGTGACATCACGGATGACATCACTGATGACATCTCAAATGACTTCACTGATGACATCATCCACAGAATCTCTGACACCCCCACTCACACCCCAATGTAACTTTCCATACACCACCTCCAACTTCCACACTACTATTCTCAAAACAATTGACACACCCATATCAGTACTAACACACCCTCTCACTGATTCATGGGTCTACACACACATCCACTCAGTCACCTATACAGCCACTCATACACCAACTCACTCACTAATACTGCCACTGATATATCCACTTATACACCCATACAGTCACTCATACACTGCTTGTCACCCATAGAGCTCAATCACATAGCCACTTACTCACCTATACAGTTATTCACACACCCACTCACTTATTCATGGAGATACTAACAAATACTCTTTCACCTATACAGTCACTGATACAAGCACACACTCACCCATACAGTCACTCTAACAATCATTCACTCACACATACAGTCACTTATATACTCCAACACTCACCTATACTGCCTTTCACATATGCATTTACTCACCTATACACCACTGACACATCCATTCACTCACCAACACAGCCATACACACACTAAGTCACCATACAGCCCCTCACAGATGCACTCACTAACCCATACAGCCACGGACTCATCCACTCACTCATCCATGCAGACAGTCACACCCCCCTCACCCACTTGCACAGACACTCATACAGGCATACAGGTACTCAGACAACCAATCAATCACCCATACAGCCACTCACGTACCCACTCACCAACCCATACAGCCACTTAGACCAACTGACAGACTGATACAGACATTCACACAACCTAGTCACTCACCCATACAGTCACTGAGACACCTAATCACTCACTTATACTGTCAGTCACGCACACCTACTGAATCAACCATACGGGCACTCATAATCCCACAGATTCACCAATACACCTTGGCATATATATTTAACATTCATAAACTTTTTAAAACACTCACAGTCACTGGATGATGACCAGTGACTGTGTCCCCTCTCACTGGAACTGAAACGTATGACCTGCAGTGATGTAATTTGAGATGTCATCAGTGATGTCATCAGTGATGTCATCAGTGATGTCACTGACCATGTCATGAGTGATGCAATATGTGAAGTCTTGAGCAGAGAATTGCGGGGCGTGAGTTATAGTTAGCTCAGCTAACGGTAACTGCTGATTTTCTCTGTTTTTGTACAAGTGAAACCTGAGCAATAAATCAATATGAATGCCTTTTAAGTTCACCGCTTACAATGCAAACGTCATCCTTTGACTTTCATAGGACTTTTCCTTGAGGGTATTACTCAACTCTGGTGATGTGGTCGGTTCAGGAAAGGGGCTCCCCATTTATACCCAAGTTATAATGCTGATTTCAAAATGTTGTGGTATTCTGAGTCTCTCACTCTCTCACACAATTTCAATATGTTGTGCTATTCTGAGTCTCTCTGTCTATCTCTCTCTCTCTCTCCTTCACCCTCCTTACCCCCCTCCCTTTCTCTACACACCCCTCTCACTGGCACTGAAACATATGACCTATATGACCATATGATCAGAAGTAACTGCAGCAGAAATGCAGCCTTGTGATATCTCAGGGTTGGAGTCTGTAACCTGAGGCTGTTATTGCAAGATTGTGCTCAAATAACTGATCTAGTGCCAGAGTTTCGGAAACACTTTATCAACAACACACAGAGACAGCAATTCTTGGACAGCTGTCATGGGTTTTAAAAATGCAATACCACTAACCCCATTGATAGCAGTATCTTTTCAGTTCTCTTCTAGGCAGTGCATGGGCTGTTCCGAAGAGATGTTTTGTGTTCAATCCATGGGCTTCAGCCCGCCCATAGGCTTACAATTTGCTTGATCCATCATCGCTGTCTTGTCCTTTGTCCCCATTTGCCCATGGCATGCATACGTGTTAGGAGCTACTTTTTTATTTGTGTTTGAGCGCTTGTCTTCCCGTTTCCTCCCACCCGCCCAATCCCAGTGTTTTCTACCTGTTGCAGTGTAGCATGGTAATGGACTGCGTAGCCCACTGATCTATTATCAGCAAAAAAAAATATTTAGTAAGAAATTAAGGATAGTCACATTTGTAACCATCCCAGGCGGTCTTATTCTCCTCTACTAAACTTCAGTTCTGCTTGGTAGCAATACGCATCGCCGATAGCCGATAGCCACACCGCCACCTGTACTTTCACTTTACTGGCTCTCCTTTACTCCCACACAACCCACTTCAATCAGTGCTGTTAGTCGCTCAGTTAGTTGTCAATGGGGGTCACCAGAAGTCAAAAGGTTAAGAACCGCTGCTTTATGGAATGTTTTTCCGAAATCAATATTGAATTGAACACATTCAGTCCCTCATTAGAAGTTGGCTGAAGAAATGCCCCATTTTTTACCAAAACAAGAGTTACGTTGTAGTGTAGTTCCTATATTCCTGATAGGCTCTGCGCATTGGAATAATTAATATACCCTATAGTTTTGACATAGGACTGAGGTCAGTATGTCTCTATTGAGTACGTTAAACTTAATTACTTGTGTGTGCCAGCTAACTCAGAGGACACTAGAAACTTCTTGAATAAACAAAAAGGAATTTGTTTCTGACAACCGCATAAACATGACAACTTTGTTTCCCTTAGAATCGGAACAATCTCAGAATTGTGTAAACAATAGATAATAGTTTCACTCAGTCAATCATGCATGCTTCGTTTCTACAGAGTCACACAGAAATAGATAGACGGGCGTTTCAATAAAAAGGGTTTATTGAACAGTCTTATTTCTCATGCAAGAGATATGAACTGCAACAATCGTAAGACAGAATGCGAAGTATAATACATACAGCGTTAGCAGTAAGATAAAATAATACTGCAATAGAATGGTTTATAGCTATGACAGATATTCCTAAAAAATACATACATAAATAACACAGGCTAAAATGTTAATACTCATCTGATGCTTCTAGCTAGATCTACCCCAGTGTACCTAACCTAAGTGTAGTGTGAGGTAAGAAGTAGGTGCTGTTTGTCTATAGTCTAGTTTAGCTATAGTTGCCAAGATTTGCCAAAAGTCCCTCTAGGTTCTAGTCCGCTCCATACCTTAGAATGAGTGAGGTTGGAATCTCTTTCCGAGTCTCGATCTTTAACACCCCGCAAGGGGAGTCAGAAACACTGGAGCTGGATTCTCTGTGAGGAGGATGACAGCGTCTGGTCAATGCGTCAGGCGGGGACTTGACTTCTGTGGAAATATGGATTTTTCTGATCAGTTATGTCCCCTATCTTGGACCCCAACGGTTTCATGTATAAATCACAAGTACATGTATGTTCCCTCCAGTTCCAGTTATGAAGACGCAAACACATGTGCGTCCACCGCCAACATGTCCTCTTTCAGATCCGCCATGAATGGGCCGGATATTCCATTCCTAAGTATGAAAGGCCACCGGCTTTATATGGTTCACTTATGCCATTTTACAGTCCAGGCAAGTAGGCCCTGATTCTGTCATCAAGCCTTTTCCTGCCTTCTGCCTCTGAAAGCTTCAGTCCAAGCTCGCATCTGTATCCATGAACTTTGTCCTCATTCTCTGCGCAGCTAACGGTGCCTGACATCAGCCTGTTGCCTGCCAAAAACTGTATTTCACCTTCGAAATTATCTGCTCCGCTCCCTACCCAATACATTCCTGTCTAGTAGTTTAAGTAAACATTCTTCCAGCTACCGAGCAAAAGGCCCGGCTTCTCTGTCTTTATGCAAGTAATTCATAGCCCTGTTACTATGGAAGATTTTCTGCCCCCGCATATTGTGTAGACACTTAGACGCTTGTACACGCACTCACAGTCAGTATAGTCAGTATAGAATAAGATTCTACTCTAAGAGACCTCTCTTTTGGATAACATAGTTCTTTAAACATAGGATGTTAGATATGATTTGGGATTAGGTTGACTTGACCCTCCAGACTTCTGTCGCCACATGTAGAGCTAAATGTCAAGTCCCCTTCACCCCCTAGTTGCACGTCAATCACACGTCATGCTGCTGCGCGCGCATTTCTGCCAAGTATTTCTGCTAACATTGCGAAATTCTTTCATGGAACCACCCTATTATGACATCATACCTGATGACGTTCTTTAGTTACGCCCAGTTACACCCACTTTTGCTACGCATGTATGTTTTATCTTTACTATCAATTGTTACGCCTTCTGCATTTGCTTCACTGTAATGCCTATTGTATAAAAATGATTACTTATCAATAAAGTACGGTCTTCACTTCCTGAACCTTCGTGGTGATGGAATATGGAGCTCATCGATTTAAATTGATTATGGAATAAAGCCCGTTCCGAACCTCTAATACCACGGATTCTGCCTCTTATTTTACTGAGCTATTGTTATAGATTTTCCGCATCAAATTAAGTTCCGGTAATTAAATTATTTACCACATAAATGGCGCCCGAATAGGGACACTTTCTCATCTCACGCGCCGGCGGTGCGTTGCAGGCCCGGTCTCCTGTCACAGCTGGACGGACAACAACGCGTACCCACAGGATTTCCTGTATCTCCCTCCTGCCGAGCGGGGGTAACTGAGGCTGCGATCAACACCCAGACGAGGCGGTGAGAAGTGCGAAGTATCCCGACCAGAGCCTAGCTGAGAGAGCAAGATCCGAGGTATACAGAGGCCCACCAGTTTCCGAAGTTTCCGAAGTTCCGAGTCGAGTCCAGTCCGGTTCAAGTTCAGTTCAGTTCCGAGGCCTTCCGTTCCGAGCTACCCGGTGAGTACCATTATCGGGGAGGCGTTCTGACGTGCACATAGGTTGTGCCGGTCAAGACGGGTTTGGGTACACAAATCCGGTCTGCACTGTTTCAGCAGTGTATCTGTACTGTTTAGCAGTATATCAAGTATGTCTAGTATATAATTCAGATTTACCTAGTTAGTATCGAGTATTATGCTTAGTGACTAGTTCCCTAAAATGACCATCATGGTTTATTCATTAAATGTTAAATGTTAAAATGTTTTAAATATGTTCTGTATATTGTGGTGTGAATGACTGTTCATTATTGTGTTTTATGGTATTAAACGTGTTCAAAATTAGGTATCAGATCAGTTCTCAATATGCCGCTCTTTTCGAAATTAAGACAGATCAAAACTAGAAAAGGGGTACTCGAAGAAGCTGTTCCCATTCCTCCTAGGGACACTCCAGGGTACTTCATGTATCATAAACATGGCCTAGACGCCATATTATTTCTTGATCTATGGGTAGACTACACCAAGGAATTACCAGAAAGTCAGAGGTGGCCCGCAGCTGGGACCTGGGATGCAGATTGCATCGTGAAAGTAGAGGAAGAATTATGGAAAAAGAAAGCTAGACAATCACAGAAAGACGCCATTGAATTATGGCGTAAAGAATCGTATAGACGTACAGAAAAAGCACGTAGACAGGAAGAGAAGAGTAAGGAGAATTCAAATAAAGTTCGAGAAAGTGTATTAATTGAAGAAGGTACTAGAGTAAAGTCAGAACAAACAGATAGGCAAAGAAATGCCCTTGTGAATGGTATGTATCCTCTTCTGGCCGAAGGATTACCTAAGGCTACTCCGGAGATACCAAAAGACTTGCCACCCCCATTGTTTCCGATAAAAGTACACCCCAAAGGGCATCCCAGAACCGCAGAAGATGTTTTTCTTTCCTCTTATTTAGACGACGCAGCTCCCGAGTATGCTAATGCTGCGCCACATAGACCGCCTGCTGAGGGGGTTCAACGCCAAGACCCTCCTCCGTCTGTACCTCTGCAACAGCAAACTCCGACACAAGTTCCGGCAAGCACATCTGTTTCTACATCTGCATCCACACCTATGGTTGCTATATCACGTTCAACGAATCCTTTCACATCCAGCACCCCAGGTGGTGCTACCGGAGGTACATCAAGCATTTTTTCTACGCCACCCAGAACAAATAAACTTTCCTTTCAAGAATTAGCCCACCAATGTACGCCCAAACTAGTAACTCCCAACACGCTCAAGGAACTTCTAATAGACTGTAGATATGACCCTGTGCCCGGAAAAGGGGACGAAATGATGCTGGCATCATTACGTATCCGACGAGCTGCAATATATTTAGGGAAGCTATCAGGAATGACTGCACATTTAGAAAATATATATCATTTTGTTCAGTCAGGGCGAGACCCTGAGAGTATTAACAGAGCCATGGAGTACCAAAAGGTGGAAATACAGGGGGAACTGTTACGTTTCCTCATAAACTGTGTGATCAGAAATCAAGATCAACCGGGGGTAAAACCGGAAGAAATGCAAATTCTTACCACATGGGGTAAGAATATATCAGAGGGGAGACACGATAAACGATCATGTATAGTAGCTATGAGCCGAAAGATCCGCAAAGAAATAGAACGAATACACGAGGAAAGATTAGTAGTAGACGAACCAGAACAAACCGAGGATGAGGAAGAATTAGAACTGCCCACAGGACAGTTAGAAACCATGGCCTATGTAGGTAGAGGAAGATCTTGCAATGATACTAGATGCTTTACTGATCCGATATGTCCGATACGTTCAGATAAAAACAGAAAATTCCAAACTCCTATAATAAATATAAGGTCCCCCGAACATTCATTCCAAGCCGCTGACAAATTACTCCGAGAACGAAGGGGTTATCATATACTCGATTCTATGGACGAACAAGAATTAGCCAGGTCAGCCGTTCACTGGGTTGATAGTCCTGGAAAATATGGTGATGATACACTAGTACATACGTTTTTGAACCTCGCCCCAGATGAACAGCGTTTAGCTGGTATCTATATGATTCAACAACTCCTTATATTATATAAAAGCCAACACTCCGATCCTGGTCCCTTACCTGATATATTGACTGAATTACTCACGAATAAATGGAGAGGTTCCGGTATTAAGTTAATTAGAGAAATACTAGAATCCAGAAAGCAGTATATTCTTTTTGTATGTCCTGAACATGTCTCATTGCCCATCAAGGAAAGAACGACGTATTACATGGATAGACAAAATCCCTTACGAGAAGTGCACCCGATAAAGGGTGATGACAATGAGTTTAAACGTGTGTTTGTATACATACCCATATCCAAAATAGAACTATTAGAAATGAAGAAAGTGGTACCCAGTACCCAGTCATGATAAAGACCCAGCGGGTTTCCATCGTGAAATTAAAGATATGTTACTCATGGGAGAATATACCTACCCCGACATTATGACAATATTGAAGGTATTAATGCCTGCGGGCATTTACGAAAAACTCAAGGAAAAGGATTGGGAGGTGGGAGACCAGAAGATAGATTGGACAGCATTAGAAAACGAAGAAAAAGCTCGAGGTCCAGGTTCAGGGCTCGGGGACAAAACTAAAGCACTACCAGGCCTACTAGTACAGGTACTGCCACGTTTATTAACTACGAAAAAGGAAGACTGGGGTGCAATCTCAGCCTGTAAACAAAAATCAGATGAAGGCACTAGTGATTTCTATTCCCGATTTGAGAAATGTTTTGGTATAAATAGTGGAATAAAAGCAAGTAGCGAGTCGTATCCACATCTGTTTGTGACAAAATTGGTTGAAAATGCCTTGCCCCAAGTTAAGAATAGAATATTGAAGTTCGAGAGTACCTGGCAAGGTAACACTCCGTCACAAATGTTACAAATGCTACAGTACCATCACAATAGAATTAGAGAAGAACAAGAACATGAACATAGACGCATGAAAGACACGAAAATGAAAATGCTAGTTTCCCAGACAGTGCCAGCTGACGGTCATAAGAAGGGTATAACACAGTCCAGTGGTTCAACAGGTCCTGTGAAAGGGACGTGCAACTATTGTAAACAGCCAGGTCATTATGTACACGATTGTCCAGTTTTAAAACATAATATTGCCATAGGTAATGCAAAAGAAAGACCACGACCAATTAGACAGGATCAGAACCAACAAGGAGCCCCGCAGCATGCACAGTCCATGCCAGCTCCGCAACAGTCTATGCCAGCTCCGCCATCGCAGCCTATTGCTGCCACACAAACAACGACCCGACAGATGTATCAGACCGCACAGTATGACTATCCTGATTATCAACGATACTCATGAAACAGCCTAGAGAGGGAAGTTGGCTTACCCCTTATTGAGGTCCCTGTGGATCAGGAAGGACCTTATGTACACAGTGAACTGTTAGGTCAAGATAGAAAATTCTTACTTGATACAGGGGCAAGCCGAACAACAATAAAACGTAGTGAAGTTCCAGGGGCACCCCTCTCAGGCACACAGAATATTTCCCTTGGCTTTTCAGGAAAACCTATCATTAACGAAGTAACACAGCCTCTTCCACTTACGATCGGTCCCTTGACACGAACTACAGATTTATTACTTACTAAATCATGTCCAGAAAACTTGTTAGGCATAAAAACTTTGAAAGCTCTAGGAGCCATAATATGTTGTTCTCCGGAAGGAGTAAGATTGTTTTTACGTGATTTCAAAGGGCACTACGTGTCCCGAGACATGGATCACCGACTACAGACTTTACCGACACATTTATGGGCACAAGGCCCTACAGATGTTGGTTGCATGAACATTACACCATATCGAGTCACACTAAAGGCAGGAGTGGTACTTCCACGAATGCGACAATACAAGTTACCCCCAGATGCTGTAGTGGCTTTACTACAAATCATTGACGAGCTTATTACCCAAGGAGTGGTTGTGGAAACTGACTCCAATGTATGTAATTCCCCGATAATTCCGATTCTTAAACGAACCGATCCAACAGCCCCGCCAGTATATCGATTGGTTATTGATCTGCGCGAATTAAATAAATGCATAGTACCACAATACCCCGTAGTCCCAGACATTTCTTCATTACTGACAGCCATTGATTCCGAAGCAACATTCTTTACTGTAATTGACCTCAAGAATGCCTTCTTCAGCGTCCCAATAGATACGGAAAGCCAATATTTGTTCGGATTTAGTTTAAATGGACGAAGCTTTAAATTCACACGCGCACCTCAAGGATTTACAGAAAGCCCCAGCATATATAGCCAAGCACTGAAACGAGAACTCGACAGTATCCACATGCCAGTCAACACTGCCCTGCTTCAATACGTCGATGATCTGCTGATCACCGCTAGAAGCGAACCTGAATGTGAAAAAGCCTCACTGACGGTTTTACAATTTTTGGCCGAAAAGGGGCACAAGGTGTCCCCTTCTAAGCTGCAATTCTGTGTCCAGCGAGTTGTTTACCTTGGTCACTCGCTGTCCAAGGAGGGAAGGCAGCTTACACCAGATCGCATCCAGCTAATTGCTAATATGCCAATACCCAAGACACAAAAGGAGGTGCGGGCTTTCATAGGCCTCACTTCATATTGTAGGCAGTGGATCCCTCAGTATGCATTTCTAGCAAAACCCCTCATTCAATTGACAACACAGGAGGCAGCCACATCGACTGTTCTCCCTTGGACTCAGGAACATACACAAGCTTTTGAAAGCCTAAAGAAAGCCTTATGCCAAGCACCTGTTTTAGCAACACCATGTTACAATAAACAGTTTACACTCTTCGTTACAGAACGCGAAGGTACTGCCTTGTCAGTACTCACACAGGAACAAGCAGAATCACACAAACCATGTGCTTATTTCTCTAGTACATTAGATCCCGTAGCTCAGGCTTTGCCTGCGTGCCTGAAATCAGTGGCAGCAACAGCTTTAGCAATCAGACAAAGCGATGCCATAGTATTAGGACATCCATTGACAGTACAAGTACCACATGCAGTAGAGGTTCTCTTGAACCGCACACAAACACAACACTTGACTATAGCACGACTCACTGGTTACGAATTAACATTGTTTCAGCCACATATAGAAATCAGACGTTGTAGTACATTGAATCCTGCCACACTGTTACCTGTGAATGGAACAGACCCACTAGCACATGATTGTATTGAAGTTATCACTATCACGACGAAACCCAGACAAGATTTGACAGACGTCCCATTGTCAGACCCAGACCTGACATTGTATGTAGATGGTTCATGTATGAGACCAAGTACAGGAGAGTTAGTGGCCGCTTACGCAGTCACAACAGACACCGAAATCGTTGAAACAAATTGCATAAATACCTTGTCAGCTCAAGCCGCAGAGCTCATCGCTCTGACACAAGCCTGTATTCAAGCCACAAATAAAAAAGTCAACATATACACTGATTCACGTTATGCATTCGGAGTTGTACATGACTTCGGCGTGCTGTGGCGAGAGAGAGGTTATTTAACTTCTCACGGTGCCCACATTCAGCACGGACCCCTTATTCATGCCTTATTAGATGCAATACATCTACCCACTGCAATATCAATTATGAAATGTAAAGCCCATACGAAAGTTACTGATATCATTTCTCAAGGCAATGATCTAGCTGACAGAACAGCTAAACAGACTGCTCAAATTCGAACATCCGACATGACAAAGACAATAGTCCCGACACCAACATATTGCATGATGGTTAAGGATCCCGCTCTTGACGTAATTGACATACAGACACATGCTACACCAGACGAAATAAAGAAATGGACTGAATTAGGAGGGATCCAAACGGACCAAGGATGGATGACGAAGGAAAAATCTGTGTGGTTCCTTCCTGATTCAATGGTCCAAGTCGTTATTAACACTGTACATAGTCCAGCACATCTAGGAGAAAAAGCTATGCTAGACAGCATCCAACACATTTGGTTCAACAAACATTTACGAGCAGCAGCTAAACAAAAAGTCCGTACCTGTATGATCTGTTGTCAGTTTAACCCAGGTAAAAGCATTCCCGTAGAGCAGGGTGGATTTCAGCCTCCTGATCACCCTTTTGAAGTCCTCCAGATGGATTATATCCAGATGGAACGATGTCGAGGATTCAAATATGTTCTCGTAGTTGTCTGTGCTCTTTCCCGTTGGACAGAGGCATACCCGGTTTCAGATTACACTGTCCCGACTACTGCCAAACAGTTAGTTCGAGAATTCTTCCCACGGTACGGTTTACCACGTGTTGTCTACTCAGATAACGGCCAGCCGTTCTCATCCGAACTAATGAAACACGTTTCACTTTTGTTAGGCTATCAGTGGAAATTTCACTGTGTCCGACACCCCGAGGCAGCAGGTCTCGTGGAAAGACATAACCAGACCCTGAAAATTAGATTGTCCAAAATATGCAGAGAGAAAGGTGTCGACTGGGTAGTAGCCTTACCCGTTGCACTCTTTTACATGAGAATGGTAGCACACTCTCGAACAGGGCTATCCCCTTATGAGGTGATCTTCGGTAGACCACCAAATATGTGGGGGACGCCTATACCACGCAAAATAACTGATATTGACTGTAATATGCTGACAGATTACTTGGCTTCCTTGATGTCTGCACTACAATCTTGTCGTTCACAGGTAGCTGCAGCCTTTCCCGACAACACCGAGGTGAAACCCCATGACGTAATTCCAGGGGATTTAGTTCTAGTGAGGAACTTTGATCGGAAGTCTCAGCTGGATCCTAGGTGGAAGTCGCCTCAGCTCGTACTGCTAACGACGAGGACAGCCGTAAAGATCGAAGGACGAAAAGGCTGGATACATTCAAGTCATATCAAGAAATTTCATGGACTACCGTCAGACGTAAACGACACACCTTGCGTGTCTTCCCCGAGTGACTCAAAACTTCCTTTGGTTGAATTGAATAACCACGAACTATATAAACTAAAACTTAGGTCTAACAAGTCAGGCAATTTGATTGTTTAAGTCCTCTCCAAGGTGAATCGGTCGAATTTGTCTCTGACATGTATCCCTTAGACCTGTATAGAGAAAGAAACAGAAGGATAAAGTTGAAACGACATACGTACTGTAAATCACTGCGTAGTCATTGCACAGTGACGTTATTAATTTTGTTTTTCTTAAGTCTTTTAGTAATTACTGCAAGTATATTGTTGCACACATATTATCCTATTTCTAGACATGTTTATAATGTTACTGCTGAACATTCTTTTAGTGAATTACCTCCGCATGAATTGTCTTATAGATTTGCGCTGCGCAATAACACTTTTATTAGTATGTTACATCATTCCCATCAGGCTAGCAATGCTACAAATTGTTGGATATGTGGCCGACTCCCTCCCTATCAGAACTATAAAGGAATTCTACCTCTCTTTCCATACCCGTTCACACACAACGGCTCCTGTGGAGCATGGTTTAGTTTAATTAATTCCCTAGATTCGAATTCTGCAGTTTACCAGAATAACTGGGTATGGGGAAATCTGAACTTAGTTTTACTCAAAGTCTGCCACCCCAACAAGGAGGGACTTCCCAAAAGAACAGGAACTGATCTAGAAAATGAAGTATATGGATTAGGTAATTTTACGCTTAATCTCATGATCCTGAATGTCGAATCCGAAGCTACTCCAATTTTGCCCGCCATGTCAGTATTTCCAGTAAAAGGTGAATTATGTGTAAGAAAGAATGGTTCCATACATATGGGCCATAGTAGATGCACCACTGTAATAGAATTTAGTGATCAAGGCAAGTCTACATTTAGAGCTTCCCGCCATTCCTACTTCATATGTGGTCAGACGGCATATATACGTTTGCCACTAGATTGGGATGGTACCTGCTATATCGGATTCCTTTTGCCACCTGTTTTCCTAGCTCCTCCTGATTATCACAGAAACACTCATTTAGTACACAATAGAGAAAGGAGAGACCTCCCAATAGTCGATTATACTGAAACAGCATGGGAAAAATACACAGATTTCAATAAAGGTCTCTTTCCCTATATAGGTACAGTTACCAATAGTAAGCTGATACGTAGATTAACTAGAACCCTTGAAGCAGTAGTGAACAAAACTATTTCCGCCTTAGGCAATTTAACAGAAGAGCAGTCTGCTATGCGGATTGTTGTGCTTCAAAATCGTCTTGTCCTTGACGTCATCCTGGCCGATAGGGGCGGAGCTTGTAGGGTCATCGGATCAAGTTGTTGCATTTTCATACCAGAAAATTCGCCATCTGTATATAAAGCCATAACTCGCCTTCATAAGATTGTAAGCCAGATACACCAGAATCCAGGCTCCTGGACTTGGTCCGGTTGGTTTTGGAGTGTATTATCTACCTTTGGATGGAAGGTCCTATCCTTCCTAGGTATTGGCTTTCTCATACTATTCAGTTGCTGTCTATGTCTACAATGTGGACCAGCGATCTGTGGTCTGTGTGCCACATCGTGTATTCCACCACCAAGATTTCATTCATTCCAGAAGAAAAAAGAAGAACAAATGATGCTATATGAACAGATCGATGGATTGATGAAGATTGATATCTCTTGACGGGCAAGTAGGGGACAAGGAGGGAATGTGGAAATATGGATTTTTCTGATCAGTTATGTCCCCTATCTTGGACCCCAACGGTTTCATGTATAAATCACAAGTACATGTATGTTCCCTCCAGTTCCAGTTATGAAGACGCAAACACATGTGCGTCCACCGCCAACATGTCCTCTTTCAGATCCGCCATGAAGGGGCCGGATATTCTATTCCTAAGTATGAAAGGCCACCGGCTTTATATGGTTCACTTATGCCATTTTACAGTCCAGGCAAGTAGGCCCTGATTCTGTCATCAAGCCTTTTCCTGCCTTCTGCCTCTGAAAGCTTCAGTCCAAGCTTGCATCTGTATCCATGAACTTTGTCCTCATTCTCTGCGCAGCTAACGGTGCCTGACATCAGCCTGTTGCCTGCCAAAAACTGTATTTCACCTTCGAAATTATCTGCTCCGCTCCCTACCCAATACATTCCTGTCTAGTAGTTTAAGTAAACATTCTTCCAGCTACCGAGCAAAAGGCCCGGCTTCTCTGTCTTTATGCAAGTAATTCATAGCCCTGTTACTATGGAAGATTTTCTGCCCCCGCATATTGTGTAGACACTTAGACGCTTGTACACGCACTCACAGTCAGTATAGTCAGTATAGAATAAGATTCTACTCTAAGAGACCTCTCTTTTGGATAACATAGTTCTTTAAACATAGGATGTTAGATATGATTTGGGATTAGGTTGACTTGACCCTCCAGACTTCTGTCGCCACATGTAGAGCTAAATGTCAAGTCCCCTTCACCCCCTAGTTGCACGTCAATCACACGTCATGCTGCTGCGCGCGCATTTCTGCCAAGTATTTCTGCTAACATTGCGAAATTCTTTCATGGAACCACCCTATTATGACATCATACCTGATGACGTTCTTTAGTTACGCCCAGTTACACCCACTTTTGCTACGCATGTATGTTTTATCTTTACTATCAATTGTTACGCCTTCTGCATTTGCTTCACTGTAATGCCTATTGTATAAAAATGATTACTTATCAATAAAGTACGGTCTTCACTTCCTGAACCTTCGTGGTGATGGAATATGGAGCTCATCGATTTAAATTGATTATGGAATAAAGCCCGTTCCGAACCTCTAATACCACGGATTCTGCCTCTTATTTTACTGAGCTATTGTTATAGATTTTCCGCATCAAATTAAGTTCCGGTAATTAAATTATTTACCACACTTCCTTCCGAACTTGCCGTGGCGAGCCGCGTCGTGCAAGTAGGCAGCCGAACCATGGTGTGCCATGGAAAGTGAAGGTATATTTATACCTTGAAGGTGTATAGGAATGCCAGTAATGATGTAAAAGTCAGGCAGAAGAACGTCATGAATGAACCCCTAAGGAATAGATGTTCATGCATTATAAATGGAGAAATCAATATCCAAGCAAGGAGAAGTCCTAAAGGCTTAAGAGGCTGGTTTTCCAAGAACTCGTTGTGACGTAGATGAACGGATATAGGTGGCCATGCCTGTATTTGGTTAGCATGGATAATGCCTAAATAAGGGTAGGATTTCTATGCCTAAATATGGGCAATGCGAAATGTGCCTATATAAGGACATAAATCAGGAAACCTATATACGGTATCTAAATCGACACACAACACCCACTCCACTATCGTATGAACGACATTACTGAATTCTAAACATGCTAAACATATCTAAAATATAGCTACACATGGATGGCTAAGAACATGTCTAAAAATACATTGTAAAATGCATAAAAACTGTTGCCATGCATAAAAATGCATTGGCGCTGTACATATTAAAGCAATGTTTCATTCTAAGCATATATTTACATTGAATGCTAAATGAATGAACATACATATATATACACATTATGAAATGGCTCGTAAATACAGAAGAAAAAAGGCCGAAACCATTTCATGTCAAGTTACATAAATCAATTGTTATTGACAAGGTGACATATTGTCTCTGAAAGAGTATCAAAGAAATCTGTTCTCTATGAATAGTTCTACTATAAGCAGATTACTGTGCCATAAAAAGAAAAATTCAAATTTGGAGAACAAAAATAAATAATTAATCAGAGGAAAAAGTTAAAAGTTTAGTCTTTGTTTTGAAAAAATGAAGGCCAAATTCAGAGTCTTCCCGGTACACTGTGTGCTGAATCAAAAGTCAGTGTATGAGGACGGAGAAAACATGAAATCTCCTAACCCTGTAGACAATAAGTCGTCTACCGTTGTAGGTGAAAGTTGGATTACCTCGTTTAGAAGATTAACCACACATAGATGAGAAGCATCGCCTTCAGCATTGGTCGCATCAGCCATGTTCGTATCGGATGTTACCTGCGTGCCTCTTGTTTCCTCTCGTACCTCAGCAGTAGCAATTTGCGTCTGTGAGATCTCAATGAATGCCATCATCTGGATTGGTAACCGCTGGGGACAACACACAGCATGGGCTGTTACCGGGTCCAGCAGAGTATCAATATCCGTAGGCATGACTGATGGGAGTGTTAGACAGATGGCTAGCACACATTCTTCACCGCAAAGCAGGCAGCGTAGAACAGGTAAGATACAATCTTGCCAGATTGGTCTAAATGACAGAAACCATGTGGTATTTAATTCTCGTAGACGAGGTAAACCTAAAGTTTGGACGATGCGCTCACGACACTTCACTTCCAATAGAGCTCTCTCTATGGTGCTGGGAGTGACGCTGGTGATTTGGCTTGCCATATCGGAGCAATAGGAGCAAAAATAGGATCCCTGCAACAAGTCCAAAAAGTAGTGGCAGTTCACCAAACACAGAGCGCACGAAATTGGGAATTATTCCGAGGACTGCTTGAAAAGGTGATAACAGTCCCGAACACACGGTGTTAAATACATGTACAATACCGCTCGTATCAGACATGTTTAAGATACGTTCTAACATTTCTGAGAAATGTATAGGGCTGTTTGTATTTAAAAGGGCAAGTATCTCGGCAGAAGTCCTTGCGACTTGTAGATCACAGGTTTCTTTGGCCGGGGTCAGTGGCACAGTTTGTTGCAAAAGAATGGCTTTCATTCTGCTTAGAGTATCAATTCGTATAGAAGAGATGTTCAGTGAAGGCCATAGAGGTGACTCCCTGACTGTCTGTATTTGTGGAAACAAGACTTGCATACAGCAAGTGACCCTGGATGTAACCATTACTAGATATGGGATACCTGGCAACATGCCACAGCAGCTGTGATCATTCAACATGAGGTAACTTCCATTCGGAAGTAGTCCAAAAATTGGATTAATCACTGCAGCTGGTGAGCCTTGCAGGTGACAGGATAAGTTTGTAGTGGAACCATCGCAGGCCCCGTGTAAATTAATACCCTGACAAAGGAGAGAACCACTTAGTGCATTTTCACAGTTTGTACCGCTTAGAAACACTTCACGCCCCCCCTTCAACATCTATGTGTGTAAGGTAAATCCCAAGATGTCTTGATGTATTCTTTACCCAACCTTTCATATTTGCCTGCTGGTATATGTTTTAAAGCAAAACCAAAGGGGATGATGGACGGTGTGTTGAACATTGCAAGCACTCACCCCCAGTCAACTGATCTGGGTTTAATCCATCATCATTCTTTAGCTCACTCCGCCACCCCAGTTCAGATATGGCCATATGCAAATCAGTCTGACCCTGTGCCTTATGGGAACCGTCCAGCCCGAACTGCCAAGCCATGTCTTCCCTGGACTGGAAAGAAGCATCCTGGGACCGGTTTCGGGTTCATAAGCCTCATCAGCCAGGCTATCTTGAATCCAGTGGCAAAGTGAGCAAGGGACCCATGTCTGGGCATACCATGCCAATTTAGGGCGAACAAAGCAAAACCAAAGGGGATGATGGACGAAGTGTTGAACATTGCAAGTACTCACCCCCAGTCAACTGATCTGGGTTTAATCCATCATCATGCTTTAGCTCTTTGGTGGTGGAGAGAGCTAAAGAATGATGATGGATTAAACCCAGATCAGTTGACTAGGGGTGAGTGTTTGATTTGCTCAAACGCTTTGTCCATCATCCCCTTTGGTATCGCTCGGTATTTGTTTTAGGCAATACTGAAAATGGAAAGTTGTAACAGGCAGAGTAATTTTACCATGTACGATCCACCCAGTAGCTGTTTTTTCTGCCACCGTGAATTGTAATTTTTCCAGTTTTTCAATGCTCAGCACCATGTAGTCTGCTCCTCTTTGTGCCAGTTTGATCTGTTTATCAGTGAGATTGAATTCTGAAAACAGTGACGTAGAGTTGATTAAACGCCAAGGCACATAGCCTGCATGTAAGTTTTGAAGCATCTAGCCTAATAGCATGATAGAACGCAGTTGAGACTGACCATGTTGAAACATGACCAAGACTTGTTCCATGATGTCTATGGCAGAAGGCACAATGCAGTCCAATGAATATATTCAGGACGACAGAGTCGTTAACCCATTGTCTACTACAGAGAGAGATTTCTCTAAATTAATACCATCAATTTCTCGTATTCGTTCTGCAGTCTCTGCTTGGGTAATCTTCCATATTTCATTATAAGCAGCATAGATACCGGCATATATGAAACGTTTTTGACGCGGTTTTCTTGGTCCTAGCAAGAATTCCCTAAGGTCTGCACCTTCTTTAAGTAAAGGTAAGTGTTGTTTTACATCCTGCAGTGTAGCTTTCTGTAGCCAATCAAGGCAGAGTTTCCCTACACTGTATGTTGTTACTACCCCTGGATGCTGTCTTTGAACATAGTGTGAGTCTGGCCTATTGATAGTAAAACCCTGTGTTTTGTTCAGAAATCAATCTTGACAGTTGTTTGTGTCTGTGGGCCAGAGCAACCATTTTTTCCATTCTGGATCTGATCTTTTGTGATGCAAAATATTATGTACGTCGACCTCCCCCCGTGTAGTGCTATTACTTGCAGGTATAGGTATGGTCGGTGTGTTCATGTCTTCGATCTTGGCTAACCCAAGGCAAGGCGTTTGCTGGACAGTGTCATTCAAAAACATAATTTGCTCTGGGATGATACAGGCTCTAAACAAAGCTTCTATCCCCTGCACTTGCCAATCTTTTGTACCCCAGACAGATTTTGTCTCAGTGTTGTCTTTCCAAAAGTCGAAACCCTGTCTAGACAGTTGGGCAATAAAGGCTGCAAAATAAATCTGTTTCGCATTGGTTAACATATTTTTCGTTCCTGTCTTGTTCATATTCTTAAAATAAAATGTTTCTGTATTTGATAGGTTGAACCCTGAAAAATATGGAAATTTCATTGCAAATGTTTTTGAGCTACCCTTTGGAGGTGTAGGACAATGTTCCCATTGGTTATACATAAATACATTTCTAGGTGATGCAGTTTTATGCTAGAAATGATGACCATAATGGTTATAACAATACATTTGTTCATAGTCTGATGAACCCTCTAAATATTCATGATTTGTGGATACTGCAGACATTTGTAGATCAGACATCATGTTATTAACAGTCTCAAAGTCCCAATCATCAGAAAAGGTACTAGAGGTAATAAAGTCACTTAATTAAATTTTAAATTAGTGTGGAATCTTCAAATGTTCCGACGGGCCAAAAATGTCATATTCAGTTCTGTCTCAAACTATACCATCTGGTATAGGAACGGTTGTGATGTTCACTACTGACAAGTCTCTTGCTTCACGATGGAATGATTTGTGTGGCTGGAGAAGTAAGTTCACTTTTTACTTGCTGTGTCCATTTGAATATATCTTCCATTTATCAGCATACCCAGAGTTATCACCGCAGCTAACCAGAGTAGAAAGAAGAATATTCCCAAAACAATCCATAGTTCAATCCATGGTGAAACCAGATAAGTCTTTTTTAGGAGATGAAAACAGTCTGTTGCTTGTTCTTTGAAAGTTCTTTGTGCTGGCATCGTTTCAGGTTCGCTGGGATCCTCATAAAACGTATCAAAGTTAATGAAATAGCCAGAGGCAGTTCTGTCAATGGTTTGAATTGCATCAGGATTCGTTGAATTAGCTGGAACCAATTGATCACTTGTTACTTCGTTGTAGACATGTGTAGCAGGACGAACTGTTATTAGGGTCTCAAGAGGGACGAGTTCCATAGCTTTGTTGCTTCGTCCTTTATTTCGCACTGCAGAATCTTCAAAGGTGATGAGTCTCTCAGTTTGAACCTCTTGGATTGTAGCTAGCGGAGTGTGCCTGCTACATCTTTGGAGTCCACTTGACCTACTGCTTAGTATTGGCCACATAGTGTGATTTGATCAGGTCGATGGACACAAATCTTTTCTCCTTTTTACCAGCAAGGGCTGCAGTAGTACTGTTCTTGATCCGTGAATTGCTAGGACAGGTACTGGTTGTCTGTAAGAAGGCCCAAATTCCTTCTTGTCTGCGATCTTTTCTCTGACTAGATCACCAAGCTTTGGGTTTCAGACAGGCATTGCTGTGACGGTATGCTTGTTCCCCAGTGGTGGTTGGCTTCAGGAACACGTTGCTTTGTTTCGATCTTAGTTCATTTAGATTCTGTTTAACAGCCAAACAATCTTTGATATCAAACTTTTTATTTTCCACCACTGTGCCTTTCATGTCAAGGAATCAACATTCTAGTTCCAAATAGGACTTCATATGGAGTGATACCCCCTAGATAACTTCTTGGCAAATTGTTTAATGAGCGTTGGATCTCATAAAGATGTTGGACCCACCCATCACCCGAACCTAATACCATAGCTGTTATAGACTGCTTTATGTCCCGGTTTTTTCTTTCCACAACAGAATTTCCCTCAGGATGGAATGCAGAAGAATACCACAATGCTAAGCCCAAACTGGCCATGGCTTCTTTGTAAGCTCGAGAGCTAAACGCAGGACCCTGGTCAGAATGTAGTGTGCCAATTGTGTATGTGCCGATAAAGACTCGCAAATCTTTTATAACAGTTCGAGCGTCAGCCGAGCGCTGAGGCCACATCCAAAGGAACCTTGAACACAAATCCACTGCGACCATGATATATTTATAGTAACCATCCCTTTGTAAGGGACCTCAGTGGTCCAGGTAAACAAATTGCTAATAGTTTATCTGAAATTAACAGGGGCGTCTGCGCAGGACGTTTCACAGTAGAGACTTTTATCTTCTGGCTTATTTCGAAGTACAAAACATAATTCCTGGTCTGTTTCCTAATGCCTGGCCACCAGTATCTCTGTTTTAATAACAATACTGTGGCGGAAACACCTGCATGAGCAGAGGTGATCCCTTCATGTGCTGCTAGGATTAGTCATAATCTATGTTCCATGTTTGGTATTACCCTATCCCCCACTCCAGAGATTCGAGCAAACGGAACATTGTTCGCATCAATTATATATGAGTATTTGAGTGAAATCTTTTTAGGTAACGCTGCAACGCTGCCTTTGCTTGAAGCATTGACAGCCAGTATTATTTCACTGTCTATTTTTGTTTTTAAATGAGTGATTGCAGCTACGGAAGCCGTTTGCAAAGCCCCTTTCGCGGCTTTATCAGCCAATGAATTCCCTTCAACGTGAACGCCATCACGTTGATGACTCAGCGTGTGTATCACGTGAGTGTTTTGTAGTCCGTTTCGCAACTGAACTACTTGTTCCCAAAGCGTTTTATGCTTGATTGTGCCACCTTTTGCATCTTTGAAACCATTTTGAAGCCAATTCTGTAAATATTCAATGTATGATTGAGCACAATAAAAAGAATCGCACACTATGAGTGTGGGGAATTCGCGGTCCGTATGTTCAAGTGCCATTTTAAATGCTTGTAGTTTAGCTCGCTGAGCTGTACAATCTCCTAGAGATTGCGTTTTTGTGACCATTGGTCTAAATTTGCCATCTTGCATACGACCTTTAACGATCGCGCATTCTGCACTATAAGCTTGCTTACCCTCCGTAGCGGGTTGTGCAGATCCGTCAGTATAAATGATAAATTCGTACTGGTCAAGAGGGAGAATTTCAGTAGGCAGAGGAATTTCGTGTTCGTGTTGCAGGAATGCTTGTGTTTTTAAATAGGGTCAAAAACATATTCAACATCTTTTGCAGCAAGAGAATTAACCCACTGTATCCATCTTGGATGTAAAGCTTTTGCATTCGGAATACTCGCTTTTGTAACTGCCTCTAAGGATGGTACAGGGGTTACGACCATAATGCGTTTCCCCTGTGCTCGGGCTCTCTCTTTGTCTACAGCGGTTTAAACTGCTGTCAGAATTTTTTCTGTTGATGTAAACTTCATTTCTGCATGCGTATACAAATGTGATTTGTATGCATTTGGAACTTTATCACCTTCGTTAAAAGTTAAATAGGTGAATTCGCATTGACCCAGAATGATTCGGATCACTAAGTTGCTTACGTTTACGCGTGTTTGTAAGTGTTTTGCTGCTAACATGTCAGCTTAAAGTGAATGCAGGATATCTGTGTGTTTCTGTGTCCAATGTGTGATTTTAAAATCTGGTTTGATTAATTCGTAGAGAGGTTTAACCCCTTCGATGCTCATGACGAGCTGGACTCGTCATGGCACACAGTGGTCGTGTGCTCATGACGAGTCCAGCTCGTCATGAAACATCACCCTGGAAATCCCTCTGGTGCGGGCACCAGAGGGATTCCCTTTCTGCCAAAAGAGCCTCGGGAGCTGGGGAAGAGCTTCCCCAGCACCTGAGGGCCCCCCCTGGTTTCCCTGAAATGACGATCGGCGCGCACGTCGCGCTGACGTCATTTCAGTGAAACCGAAACTGAAATGAGCCAAGAGGCTCATTTCAGTTTCCCTTTCTGAGATAGCCCCCTGAGCACGTAGAAAGATGGGAGAGGTATTAATGGAAAGGGGAGAATCTCCCCCTTCCAATGGAACCCCTCCACAGTGGATCCCTTCTTGGGGATAGCCACAGGAGGGCAATCCCCAAGCAGGGATCCACCCACTAGACAACAGGGAGGAGGGGCGGACCCTTGGGCAAGGGCCTTTGCTCCCCCCAGTTTAATTTGGCACAACTGAGTCTTTTTCCCCCCCCTGGGGGGCAGATGGGGGCAGTAGCCCCCAATCTGCCCCCCAGGGGGCAAAAAGCCCACTAGACACCAGGGATTTTTTATAGAAAAGTAAATATAAGGGTGGGAGCTGCCCAAAACGGGCATGCCCATGCCCCCACCCCCCCAATCATTACAGTCTTCCTGCCCCCCCTGGGAGGCAGAAGGAGCAGTAGCCCCCAATCTGCCCCCCGGGGGGGCAAAAAGGCAAAAAGCTCACTGGACACCAGGGATTTTTATAGAAAAGTAAAAATGAGGGTGGGGGCTGCCCACAATGGGCATGCCCATGCCCCCACCCACCCAATCATTACAGTCTTTCTGGGGGCAGAAGGGGCATTGGCCCCTAATCTGCCCCTTTGGGGGGGCAGAAAGCCCACTAAACTCCAGGGATTGGGTTTATGAAGTTTTTTTAGGGTGGGGGCTGCCCGAAATGGGCACGCCAATGCCCCCACCCACCCGCCACCATTACAGCCTTTCGCCCCCCCCTGGGGGGCAGATGGGGCATTGGCCCCTAATCTGCCCCTACAGGGGGGGCGGAAAGCCCAATAGACACCAGGGATTTTTTTTTAAAGTAATAATAAGGGTGGAGGCTGCCCAAAATGGGTTGCCCATGCCCCCACCCACCCCCAATCATTACAGTCTTTCTGCCTCCCCTGGGGGCAGATGGGGCATTGGCTCCTAATCTGCCCCTTCCGGGTGGGCAGAAAGGCCACTAAACACCAGGGATTGGTTTTTGAAGTTTTTTTTAGGGTGGGGGCTGCCCGAAACGGGCACGCCAATGCCCCCACCCACCCGCCACCATTACAGCCTTTCTGCCCCCCCTGGGGGGCAGGAGCCCCCAATATGCCCCCCCGGGGGGGCAGAAAGCCCACTTGACGCCAGGGATTTTTTTTGCGCCATTTTTTAGGGTGGTGGCTGCCACTAAACACCAGGGATTGGTTTTTTGAAGTTTTTTTTGGGGTGGGGGCTGCCCAAAACGGGCACGCCAATGCCCCCACCCCACCTGCCACCATTACAGCCTTTCGGGGGGGCAGATGGGAGCTGTACCCCCCAATCTGGCCCCCCGGGGCGCAGCAAGCCCACTAGAAACCATGGATTTTTTTGTTTTATTAGTGTAGGGGTAGGGGCTGGCCAAAATGGGCATGACAATACACCCACCCCACCCCAGAGAAATTCCAGTCATTCTGCCCCCCCGGGAGGGAAGATGGTGGCAGAGGCCCCTGACCTGCCCCCTGGGGGGGCAGAAAGCCCACTAGGCGCCAGCGAGTACACAGGCTTTTTTTATGCATGGGGACTGCTCAAAATGGTCATACCCCACAAAAAATAGCCACAGTATTTCTGCCCCCTTTGGGGACTTATCGGGACAAACCCCCTCCCCCTATTCCCCCCCAGGGCGGGAGAAAGCCCACTAGGCTCCGACTTTTTTTTAGCAATGTGCCTACCTGTGGAGTTTGGGCCCTAGCGCAGCTGGCACATAGGGAAACCTAGCAAACCTGTACATTTTTGAAAACTAGATACCCAGGGGAATCCAGGATGGGGTGACTTGACTGGCTCTCACTAGGTTGTGTTACCCACAATCCCTTGCAAACGTAAAGCTTTGTTAAAAAACACATTTTCCTCACATTTCTGTGGTGGAAAGTTCTGGAATCTGCGTGGATCCACAAAATTCCACAAACCCCGCATTCTCCAAAGTCTTCCGAGAAAAATGGTACCTCACTTGCGTGGGTAGGCCTAGTGCCCACAACAGAAAACGGCCCAAAATGCTATGTGGACACACCACATTTTCCCAATGAAAACTGACCCTTTTTTTGCAAAGTTCCTAGCTGTAGATTTTGAACCCTAGCTCTGCCGGCACTTAGGGAAATGTTGTAATAATGCTCCCAGACAAAAGTTCAGGAGAACAGGTTTATTAGCCAAGGATCCTTCAGCCTCCCGTTCTTGACTGCCAACGTTCTACACAGAGCTTCTGCCCCAACATTCTAAACCTGGGCAGACCCACTAGGCGCGGAGGGAAGGGGGGAAAACCGGGGAGGGAGAAAGCTGGACCAGAAAGGGTACCATTCTCGTTACAATCCAATGAGAGTGGTAGTCAATCAGGACAAACATGAACCTATGAGATTGGTTCAGCAGATTAAGGGGACCGATTATGTCCAATCCTAATTTCTCCCATGGTATGGCAGGGACCTCGACTGGGATCAGCGGTGACTTGCGAACCACTTTGGTTTTGTCACTGGAACGGCATGCTGTGCAATTCTTTACTTGCTCCTCCACTCTCAATGGATAGTTCATCTTGCACAGGCCAGAATTGGCGGATAGATTCCGGCACCTCCGATTTGTTAACCGGCCATCCTGTACGAATCATATTCTTCAATGTAACCAATTCGCTGTCCTCCCTTAAGGATTTCTCCCACTCCTCCCGATTGATGGCTGGAATCTCCACCCACAGTATTGTCTCCTCCGGTGGGTTTTGCATCGGATCACCCCCGCTCACAGGTAGCCGTGAGAGACAGTCCGCTACCCTGTTATCACATCCTGGGACGTATACCATGGAGTAGTTGAACCCTTGTAGACTCAGCACCCATTTAGATATTCTCGGCGTAGTACATTCCAGGTGTTTAGTGGAGAATAACGGTAGTAAGGGTTTGTGGTCCGTTCTCAACACAAATGGGATACCCCACAAGAAATACTTAAAGTGGTTTATGGCCCAGAAACAAGCCAAAGCCTCTTTTTCAACTGTGGAGTAGTTTAGTTCGGCATCCCTCAATGTTCTGGACGCGAACGCTATCACAGACTCTTGTCCATTTGTCTTCTGCGTGAGTGCAGCTCCTAAACCCTTCGTGCTAGCGTCTGTGGTAAGCGTGGTCTTGGCATTGGGGTCAAAAGCACCCAGAATAGGGGCCTCCACGATTGCCTTCTTGATGAGTTGGAAAGCTGACTGATGCTCTTGATTCCACTCAAATTTGGAACCCTTCTTCAGCAACTCTCTGAGGGGGCGCACTTCGTCTGCAAAGTTTCTGACGAACTTAGCCATATATTCCGCTAGGCCCAGAAATGATTTGAGCTCCTCTTTGTCTGTCGGCTCCGGGGCTAGCTTAACGGAGTCTACTAAACTGGATTTAGGTTTGATTCCCTCACTTGATATGGTGTGACCGAGATAGACCACAGATTCCACTCCAATTTTGCATTTGTCCCTCTGCGTGGTGAAACCTGCCTTACTGAGCCTGGTCAACACCGCCTCTAAATTCTTGTTATGTTCTTCTGGGGATGAACCATGAATCAAGATGTCATCTTGGAAGCAAAGAACCTTTCCCAGACCTTGCAGTATATGTTGCATGATGCGTTGAAATACTGCCGCCGCCGACGCCAATCCGAACGGTAATCTGGAAAATTGATAAGCCCCTTGCGGGGTTATGAAAGAGGTGAGCGGTTTGGACTCTGGATGGAGAGCAACTTGGTGGTATGCTGAGGATAGGTCAAGAACTGTAAAGACTTTTGCCCCGTGGATTGCAGACAGCATTTCATTTATGTTGGGGAGAGGGTGTCTGTCCACCCAAATATTCGAGTTCAAATTCCTGAGGTCCACACATAGACGGATACCCTTGTTTCCCCCTTTGGCCGCTACCACGATGGGCGCCAACCATTCTGAGCTCTCAATTCTCTCTATGATCTTGCACTCTTCCAATCTGTCCAGCTCCATCTTGAGCGGCTCTCTTGTCAAAAGTGGGATGGACCTTGGTTTGTGAACGATAGGTTTGGCATTGGCCTTAAGTTTGATTTTGTGGAGGAAACCTTTAAGGAGTCCTAATTTGTCCGTAAACACCTCTGGGAATTTGTTGCATATTTCCCTCCCAATGTTGGACCTGTCAATCAGGTACACCGGTTCAGGTGCGTTGGGGTCTAATTTGATTCCCAAATCCTTTTGGTGTTTCCATCCTAGCAGGTTAGACCCGTTCCTTGTGATGTAGACTTTCCCCACGGTCGATCTGTCTTTGAAGTCAATGTTCATAAGTAGCATCCCCACCAGTGGTATAGGATCTTGGTTGTACCCCCCTGGTTTGATGTCTGTGGGCAGAAGGCTATACGCTCGTGCTCCGGAATTAGCTTGAAAAGTAGCTTCATTCACAAGTGTATATGGAGAACAAGAATCAGCGTAAACTTCGTACTTAATATTGTCCAACAAAATTTCACACTTCGGGTAGACAGTGCTATTGCATTCAGAAAAATTGGCTACTTGGAACACTATCTCATCGCTAATAGGTTGGGGCTCTAAATCACTCCCTATCATATGGGTGACATTGGTTTTTGCATTATAACATACTTTGGAGAAATGCCCCCTTTTCTTACACTTGCTACACACGACACCCCTAGCAGGACAATTCATACTGTTGGCCATATGATTGGGATTCCCGCACCTGTAACATTTAGGTTTGTTACCCCCTGCAGTGTGTACTTCAGGACCAGAAGCTGGAGTTTTGTGCTTGTTGTCTTTACTAGATATTTTGTGCACACTGCACTCTGCTACTTGTTTTACCTCGACTGCTTCCTTCATTTCGTTCATACAGTAAGCTGTATGTTCTATACTTTTAGCGATATCAATTGCGTGTTTCAAATCTGGGGCTTCTGCTAGTAGTCTTTCTTGAATTTTTTTATTACTAGTACATCTTACTAACTGATCCCTGATTAGCGACTCAGTTAACCTTCCAAATTCACATGTAGAGGCTAAACCTCTCAAAGCAGCTATGTAATTTATCACTTTCTCACATTTCCCCTGAATGCGCAAGAAAAACTTGTGACGTTCTAAGACAATATTAATTTTGTCACCAAACTGTGCCTCCAATTTCAATAAAGTCAACTGATACACATCATGTTGGACGTCCCCCTCCCCCACTGCCTCCACATTTACATTGTCAACAATAGAATCAGGTAAGTCATCAAAAATTTCTCTCCCTTGTTTACCCAAATTATGCAGCAAAACATGTTGTTTACGTACCGCAGAAAATCTGTCACCCCAATAGCGATAAGGTAGGATTCAAATAGGTTTACCCATTTTTTCCATGGAACTGCTGGATCACCGCTCTCATCAAGGAATGGAGGGGGTTGCGACATTGCGAATGCCGACATGCTAGGAGAGCAAGGAGGAAAGAGAATAAACTGAAACTAGGGGAAGGTGAAAGGTAAGGTGCTAGGGCGATAAGTTGGAAGAAATGACAGCCAGGGTCAGGAAACTAATGAGATGGCTGGCTGGAAACAATAACCCCACCCAAATTTGAAGCGAAACTGTGAAAGGGCTAACCCCCCCCTAGGTAAATCAATGCGAGTTAAATAAGCTGAGCCTGTCAGCGAATAGGTTCGAAGCAGGCTGGAAAGGTTGGTAAAAACGTTTAATGCGCTGTTGATTCTGTGGCCAGCAGGTGGAGCAGTTATAAACAATTGGGGCAGATCCGACGAAATGGGGAGCAGTGTCTCACTGGGGAGCGTCCTCCTTGAGGAAAAAGTCACTACCAGGACAGAACTCCAGGACTTTAGCCGGAAACAAACGTTGCCTCAGCGCTGAAGGAATTACATGCGCTGAGGAGAATTCACTCACCGCAGCCGCCACTTGAACACTGGCAGGGTCGTACTCTCCACAGAACGCTTCTCAAGGCTGACAGGGCTACACTCAGGAAATGAGCCGGAGACGAACACTGCCTCAGCGCTGAAGGGATTACACGCGCTGACAAGATTCCACTCACCACAGTCGCCACTAGAACTCTGGAAGGGTCGCACTCTCCACAGAACGCTTCTGAAGACTGACAGGGTTACATTCACCCGTGGAACAGGAAAAACACCTCACGGGATGCAGCACGAAGCAGGCGCTGCTTGGGCGCTCCGGATGAAAGCCCATCAAAGGCACTCTCCTTAGAAGGATACAGGAGCAGGCAACCCGGTGACAATGACCACAGACCCTTGAACACGGGTTGGTCACTAACGAAGCAGGAACTCGCCAGGCACCAGGCTGTATATAGAAGGAAAACAGCGCTCTCAAAGGTGTGCGACCAGTAAGCTCACGCAGATGTCGGTGAGAGTACGGCGACCTGGAGACTCAGCGGAAGGCAGAATGATACTGGGGGAAGGATCCAGACCGTCCCCAGCCCGGTAGGTTCACTCGTCGCCAATTAAACTGTTGTAATAATGCTCCCAGACAAAAGTTCAGGAGAACAGGTTTATTAGCCAAGGATCCTTCAGCCTCCCGTTCTTGACTGCCAACGTTCTACACAGAGCTTCTGCCCCAACATTCTAAACCTGGGCAGACCCACTAGGCGCGGAGGGAAGGGGGGAAAACCGGGGAGGGAGAAAGCTGGACCAGATTATAACAGGAAACCTAGCAAACCTATACATTTTTTAAAACTAGACACCCAGGGAATCCAGGATAGGGTGACTTGACTGGCTCTCACCAGGTTCTGTTACCCAGAATTCCTTGCAAACCTAAAAATTTGTCCCCAAAAAACATTTTCCTCACATTTCTGTGGTGGAAAGTTCTGGAATCTGCGTGGGTCCACAAAATTCCACCCACCCCGCGTTCCCCAAAGTCTTCCGAGAAAAATGGTACCTCACTTGCGTGGGTAGGCCTAGTGCCCACAACAGGCAAGGGCCCAAAACCTATTTAGGAAATCAAAATTACCTATCACAAAACAACCTGGTTTTGCAAGGGGGGGTCCCATGACTTTTTGGCCCCGGGCTTGGCGGCCAAGGACGGAAACCTACCAAACCCACACATTTTTGAAAACTAGACACCCGGGGGAGTCAAGGGAGGTATGGCTTGCGTGGATCCCCAAACATTTCCTTACCCAGAATCCACTGCAAACCTCAAATTTAGCTGAAAAAAATCACTTTTTCACACATTTTTTGTGTGGGAAAGTTGTGGCATCACTGGGCTGACACAAATTTCCTACCACCCAGCATTCCCCCGGGTCTCCCGATAAAAATGGTGCCTCACTCGTGTGGGAGGTCCAAGTACCCGCAACAGGCAAGGGCCCAAAACGTATTGAGGCGACATCAAAATTGCCTATGTCAAAACTACCTGGATTTGCAAGGGGGGTCACCTGGGTTTTTGGCCCTGTGCTCTGCGGCCAGCTTGGGAAACCTACCAAACCCACACATGTCTGAAGACTAGACACCCGGGGATTCCAGGGAGGTGTGGCTTGCGTGGATCCCCCAATGTTTTCTTACCCAGAATCCCCTGCAAACCTCAATTTTAGCAGAAAAAATCACTAATTTCAAAAAATTTTGTGTTCGACAATTGTGGCATCACCAGGCTGACACAAATTTCCTACCACCCAGCGTTCCCCTGGGTCTCCCGATAAAAACGGTGCCTCACTCGTGTGGGAGGCCCAAGTACTCGCGATAGGCAAGGGACAGGCAAGGGCCCAAAATGTATTGCGGGCACTAGGCCAACCCACACAAGTAAGGTACCATTTTTCTCGGAAGACTTTGAGGAACGTGGGGTGGGTGGAAATTTGTGGATCCACGCAGATTCCATAACTTTCCACCACAGAAATGTGGGGGAAATGTGTTTTTTTGACAATGTTTTAGGTTTGCATGGGATTCTGGGTAACAGAACCTGGTGGGAGGCAGTCAAGTCACCCCATCCTGGATTCCCCTGGCTGTCTAGTTTTCAAAATTGTATAGGTTTGCTAGGTTTCCCTAGGTGCCGGCAGAGCTATGGTTCAAAAACTACAGCTAGGCACTTTGCCAAAAAAGGGTCATTTTTCACTGCAAAATTGAGGTGTGACCACGTTGCGTTTTGTGCCGTTTCCTGTCGCGAGCACTAGGCCGACCCACACAAGTGAGGTACCATTTTTATCGGAAGACTTTGGGGGACGCGGGGTGGGTGGAAATTTGTGGATCCACGCAGATTTCAGAACTTTCCAACACAGAAATGTGGGGAATATGTGTTTGAATTTATAACCTTCAGAGGTGAAGCCCAGTATAATAGTATTCACCCTGTTCTAATGCCTGTTCAGGTCATCGTCTGTCACATAGATATCATCGACATATGACAATGCCTCGTCATCATAAATTTGTAGTAACTCTGTTACCCTTGCTGGGAATAACCCTGGACTATTCTTGAATCCCTGAGGGAGGCGACAGAATTGATGCTGGGTCCCCATTATTGAGAAAGCTGTCAAATACCTACTTTCAGGTGCTATGTTTTGACAAAAGAAACCATTAGAAATGTCTAATGTGGTTTTATATTTTTTCCCGCACAATGTTATTCATTAACTGTACTTCATGCTGTACTATGTGCATTTTGCACTGCAAATGTTTTACAACAAGAGTTTAGGTGTCTGTAATCCAAAACTAGACGATATGTATTGTCTGGTTTGGAAACAGGAAACAAAGGATTGTTCATTGATGAGGTGCATGTTTCAATCACCCCTTGGTATTCAAGTTTATCTAAGATCTCCCTGACCAGTTTTTTTTGCTTCTTGCTTAATTGGATACTGCCTTTGTGCAGTTGGTTGATTTTTTAACTGGATCTTATGGTGAGGTGAGTCCTCATCCCATCATACATGATTTGTGTATAATGCTGGGGCTTGGGCCACTGCCCATTTCCTGGCATGAGTATATTTTAAATGTACTGGAACATGGTTAGAGAAGGCTGGCATAATGATGTCTTGTGGGCACTCTCTGACAAATTCTGGTGGTCAGTCCCGTTCTGCTAGAAGTATATCATAACCCATTGAAAGATGCTCCCAAAAGAGTGCTTTCACTTTTCTTGGTATGTCTCCCTCCATCCGGAGTGTTATTTCATATAACCTATGTGGAGAGCTAACCCTGGTGTCTACAGTTTCAACTTGAATGTCCTCATTCAAGTCCACTGTCTCCAGAAGTCCCTTCAGGTTCTGGCGAGCTATTGTTACTTCTGCTACGCTGTCCAACATTGTCTGAGCCCATTCTCCCTTCTTGAGTTGTGTTCTCAGAATCCTCTGCATGTCTGATCTTCAGACCTGCTACTTTCTTCTTGGTGAATTGAGGTTTTGGTTTGTTTTTCTGAACGTGTTGATCGTCTTTGAACTTCACGCATTCTTCTTTTTGATCTGACCGTCCTCTTCTTTCGGATGTCTGTGATGATATCTGAAAGGTACGAGAGGAACGTGTATCAGTATCTTGATACCTGTCAGGTTTTCTCAAATTATCCCTATTCCTGAGGCTATACCTCCTTTCAGAAGGCTCCTTTTGAGGAGACCTACCTTGGGATTGAGAATATTTTTCTTTTGAATGTTGTTTGTTATTTTCCCACTTCTTTTTAGAAGAGGTAGGATTGTTTTTAGTAAAGGCCTTTTCAGGACTTTCAGACAGTTGTGGTTTAACTGGTTTCCCTCCCAAACTGTCTCGGCCTAAATTCTTCATAGGATTTTTCAATTATTCGGGCTAGTTCTTGTGGTTGTTCTGTTACATCAAATTCCCTTAATTTGTGGCGGATTGCCACTGATGCTGCTTCTCCTTTAATATTAGATAATATTATTGTTGAGACCTGGTCGAAATTTTTCAGTAACTTCATACCTAAATTCAGAGCAGGCTCTGCCCCGTATTCGTTTTGAATTTGTTTCAGGACTTCAGGTATTACCGCCATAGACAGAACACCATGTGTTTTAGTGTAAATAGCAGCAAAGACTGTGCCCCAAGTGGTGCAGTCTTCAAGATGTGGTGTTATCCCCATTGGTAAACAGATTGTTAGAATCCTATGTTTCTCATAAGGGCTGGTATTAGGAAATACCGCTTCGATTTGAGTAATTTTTTGAGCTATCCAGAATGGAATTTGTTCACGTTTTGTGGGCATTTTACCCATGACTGCATGTAACGTCTGTGGAGTAATTTTTAGTGTATTACCCTGATGAGGGGCTGGATTTTGAATGGTTAACGGTGGTTGGACTGTGAAAGTCCGCATGACATATTGAACTAATTGTCTGTAGATTTCTATTAACTCTTTAAGTTGAGTAAGTAATTCTATGTCTGACATTTCTTCAATGTCAGGATGAGGTGTGTAGCCGGCTAAAATCGGCCATGTTGCTCCTGGTCTACCTAGTGGACCGAGTCTGGTAATGTGATTGTAATGTTTTAGGGCGTCTTTAAACCAGAGATCATGCTCCTGGTATGTGAGTGGAATTTCAATATCCTCGAAAGGAATATATTCCTCAGGTGGTTCATCTTCTTTGTAGAAGTGAAACGTTTTAGTTACTGGATTTGATTCTGGGAATACTATCCATGAATAGAATACCTCTGTCTGGTGAGATTCATGTGCCTCTATCACAAAAACTGCTCTACCACCTCTTGGTGTTAGGCCATGTTTTATAAGTTTTAGAGTGATGGTTCTCCTTACATTTGGAGCGATGATTTTCGCATTTTCATCGGTTTCATTAAAACCTGTATAATCAAAAGCTGCTGAGATTTCGTCGGGTACAGCTCCACCCGTTCCGGTGTTATTATCCTTGTGTAGAGACATTTGTTTAATGAAAATTGCAGAGCAAGTTTCAAGGGAACAAAGATGAGGTGCACAATATTTTGGGACACTGTATCCTTCAACGATGAACAAACCAACGTTCTAAAGCCGTCAGTTTGAGGATATCTGTGATCTAGTGCTGCAGGATTACTTAGACACGTCTATATGGTAAAGCTTCTTTACACTGTGCTGGTGTTTGCATCTATGACTGTGTGCCCACAGACAATGCATTAATGATTCATTGACATGATTCTGCAAACAAGTGTTGCCTGAGTGGTGACAGAGGAGCGTTGCCCCCCCCTATCATCCTCAAAACATTAAAAATAAAACAATAATAAAAGTGTTTATTATCGTTTTATTTTTCTTACATTGGGGAGGCTTGGGGGTGGGGCCGTCATAGAGGAGGAGTGCTGAGCAGGGCGCTGTTGTCACTGCACATAATGATTTTGCTGGCCGTCTCAGGCTGGCAAAATCGTCATGCGCAGTGAAGCTCTCTCCAACCCCAGCTGCATTGCTGGGTTGGAAAATGCAAGTACAGGCTCCCCGCATGACTGGGAGCACAAATCCTATGCACTCAGGCCATTCCTGACACTGCTTTCTGCATCATGAAAGCAGTGTCAGGATTGGCCGCAGGGGATTATGGGAGCGTGTGCTAGTGATGACGGTTCAGAAGAGTGGAGATGCGGCGAAGCGGCAGGCAAGTTATTATTTCTTCTTTTGTCTCCTTTGTTTGTTGTCCATCCCCTCCTTCCCCCAAAGCCCCCACCCCACCACCCTGCCGGAACATGAGTCACTACTGTGCTACGCCCTCCCTTAAGAGCACTAGTAACCAGCTACCAGAGCGCCTATCGGTGTGCAGCTCGCAGTTTTCACTTCCCTTGCTCGCCTGTAATCCCATACAACCCACTTTGATCAGTGCCAAGCTCTGTTAGTTGCTGCAAAGATAGGGAGTGGGATGTACTGGGTTTTCTCGTGGTCTCATGCTTAAATGAGTAACTTCTCCATACTACAAATAACCTCACCCTGGCATGCAAAATAAAAACAACAACCGACTTGTGCAGCGTATGCTTCTTCTTCCCTCGTCCTATCGGGAATTGTCCCAACTGCAGAAGACTGATAGTGGGCTTCTTAGCCTCGAGCACATGTATCTCGTATATGAGCCAGACCGTAGTTTGACGCATTCATTCATTTAGCCATCTCCTGCGCCCAGAAGCTGCCCGGGCACTGTCAGAAAGCACCGCTCATGTGTATAAGCATTCGCTGCAACCATCTCTTGAACCCGACAGTCCTATCTGGGCTGTGATAAAAGCACAAGCGAAGTTTGCTTATAGTCTATCTGAGGCCCCTCTCGTCGTGCGAGCTGCCTGCTTTAGACATTCCAGTTCACATTTTTATACCATATATATATATATATATATATATATATATATATATATATATATATATATATATATATATATATTATCTACTGGCGGTCGCCAATAGATAGTTATAGTTAGGACCGTGTTTCCATAGGAAATCTGAAAATTCAATTTTGAATAACTTCGGCGCCGGTTGACGAATCTTCGCGAAATTTTCAAAACTAATGGGGCGCTCCACTCAGCTCCTACCCTGCAAGTCTCGGGAGGATTCGTCAAGCGGGGGTCGAGAAAAAAGGGGGGTCCCAAAACACGTTTTCCCCATGCATTTTCCCATAGGACATTTAGTCGAAGGTACAGCCCGAACGGCTGAACAGAATTACTTGAAATTTGGCAGAGAGGTAGTCCTCAGGTCAGGGATGTGCCTTTTGCATATATGGAGTCAATATGTTCAGTAGTTCCTGAGAAAATTGCAGTTAAAAGCACATACATATCTATAGCCGCGCACCGTGCGAGCACCCTAACGTGCGCGAGCGTAATTCTGATTGGTGGTTACATGTTAGTCAACGTTCGAATCGGTCGAAATCAGGAAGTGTCCGCCGCCATTTTGTTTGTTTTCAGTGCGAGAGTGAAAAAGGAAGGTGGCGAACATGAAAAGGGGGCAGGGTAGAGAGTTCCTGACCCCCTAGCCTTTGTCAGGGGGGCCCTGAAGGACCCCGAAGGCAGAAATATTTTTTAGATTTTTTCTTACAAAAATCGCGGGGGTGCGCGCACGCTGAAAAACCCCCCCAAAAAAATTTTTTTTTTTAATACGTAGTTTATTGTAAAATAAATATATAAAAAAAAATAATAATACATACATAACTTAGCATTTAAAAAACCGTACAAATTCACTGAATAAACCATAGGTTTCACACACGTTATAGTTAGGAATTAGCATTCAAAAAACCTTGCAAATTCACTTAAAAAACCATAGGTTTCACACATGTTATAGTTAGGTGGATATTTCACTCGTAAAAAACCAATGAAATTCCCCCGTTATAGTGAGTTCAGATAACTATAACTCGCGCGACCGCCACTCTATCACAAGGATGATGTCATCAGTGATGTCATGAGTGATGCCACTGACCATGTCATGAGTGAAATATCCACCTAACTATAACATGTGTGAAACCTATGGTTTTTTAAGTGAATATATATATATATATATATATATATATATATATATATATATATATATATATATATATATATATAATCTACTGGCGGTCGCCAGTAGATAGTTTATAGTTAGGACCGAGTTTCCATAGGAAATCTCAAAATTCTATTTTGAATAACTTTGGCACCGGTTGACGAATCTTCGCAAAATTTTCAAAACTAATGGGGCGCTCCGCTCAGCTCCTACCCTGCAAGTCTCGGGAGGATTCGTCAAGCGGGGGCCGAGAAAAAAGGGGGGTCCCAAAACACGTTTTCCCCATGCATTTTCCCATAGGACATTTAGTCGAAGGTACAGCCCGAACGGCTGAACAGAATTACTTGAAATTTGGCAGAGAGGTAGTCCTCAGGTCAGGGATGTGCCTTTTGCATATATGGAGTCAATATGTTCAGTAGTTCCTGAGAAAATTGCAGTTAAAAGCACATACATATCTATAGCCGCGCACCGTGCGCGCACCGTGCGAGCACCCTAACGTGCGCAAGCGTAATTCTGATTGGTGGTTACATGTTAGTCAACGTTCGAATCGGTCGAAATCAGGAAGTGTCCGCCGCCATTTTGTTTGTTTTCAGTGCGAGAGTGAAAAAGGAAGGTGGCGAACATGAAAAGGGGGCAGGGTAGAGAGTTCCTGACCCCCTAGCCTTTGTCAGGGGGGCCCTGAAGGACCCCGAAGGCAGAAATATTTTTTAGATTTTTTCTTACAAAAATCGCGGGGGTGCGCGCACGCTGAAAAACCAAAAAAAAAATATATATTTTTTTAATACGTAGTTTATTGTAAAATAAATATATAAAAAATAATAATAATACATACATAACTTAGCATTTAAAAAAACGTACAAATTCACTGAATAAACCATAGGTTTCACACACGTTATAGTTAGGAATTAGCATTCAAAAAACCTTGCAAATTCACTTAAAAAACCATAGGTTTCACACATGTTATAGTTAGGTGGATATTTCACTCGTAAAAAACCAATGAAATTCCCCCGTTATAGTGAGTTCAGATAACTATAACTCGCGCGACCGCCACTCTATCACAAGGATGATGTCATCAGTGATGTCATGAGTGATGCCACTGACCATGTCATGAGTGAAATATCCACCTAACTATAACATGTGTGATATATATATATATTATCTACTGGCGGTCGCCAGTAGATAGTTTATAGTTAGGACCGAGTTTCCATAGGAAATCTCAAAATTCTATTTTGAATAACTTTGGCACCGGTTGACGAATCTTCGCAAAATTTTCAAAACTAATGGGGCGCTCCGCTCAGCTCCTACCCTGAAAGTCTCGGGGTGATTCGTCAAGCGGGGGCTGAGAAAAAAGGGGGGTCCCAAAACACGTTTTCCCCATGCATTTTTCCATAGGACCTTTAGTCGAAGGTACAGCCCGAACAGCTGAACAGAATTACTTGAAATTTGGCAGAGAGGTAGTCCTCAGGTCAGGGAAGTGCCTTTTGCAGGTCTGGAGTCAATCTGTTCAGTATTTCCTGAGAAAATAGCATTTAAAAGCATATAAATATCTATACGCGCGCACCGTGCACGCACGTGCGCGCACGGTGCCGTGCGCGAGCGAAATTCTGATTGGTTGTTAGATGTCAGTCAACATTCGAATCGGTCGAAATCAGGAAGTGTCGGCCGCCATTTTGTCTCTCGCACTGAAAAGGAAAGGGGGAAAAAAGGTGAAAAACGTGAAAAGGGGGCAGGGAAGAGAGTTCCTGACCCCCTAGCTTTGTCAGGGGGTCACAGAAGGACCCCCATGGGTGAAATAAAAATTTTATTTTTTTTTATAAAAATTGCGGGGTGCGCGCACGGTGCGTGCACGGTGCACGGTGCGCGCACGGTGAAAAACCTTAAAAAAAAAATATATCAATAAATACATAACTTAGCATTTTAAAAAACTTACAAATTCACTTAAAAAACCATAGGTTTCACACACGTTATAGTTAGGAATTAGCATTTAAAAAACCTTGCAAATTCACTTAAAAAACCATAGGTTTCACACAGGTTATAGTTAGGTGGACATTTCACTCGTAAAAAACCAATGAAATTCCCCCGTTATAGTTAGTTCAGATAACTATAACTCGCGCGACCGCCACTCTATCACAAGGATGATGTCATCAGTGATGTCATGAGTGATGCCACTGATCATGTCATGAGTGATGTAATATGTGACGTCATGAGCAGTGGATTGCGGGCGCGCAAGTTATAGTTATTTGAACTAACTATAACGGGGGAATTTCATTGGTTTTTTACGAGTGAAATGTCCACCTAACTATAACCTGTGTAAAACCTATGGTTTTTTAAGTGACTATATATATATAGACCGTCTTTTGCGTATGCCCTGTTCCATCTAAAATAAATACTACTGGAATGTGCTTTGTGGTGCTGTGATTCTTATCGACGACGTACCTTCAACACTTGGAGGAGAAGCGAGAGGAACTTTTTATCGATATATATATATATATATATAGAGAGAGCGAGTAGGGGGCGGAGCAAAATACAGAGCCAATAAGAGCGTCATAGGACTCATAACAATGTGTGGAAACTGAAACCGGCACTGAGGAAAGCAGTAATGCTGAAACACTTCTGCCTGCCGTTTCTGGAACCCTTTGGACTCTTTGCATGCTTTGTGCCTCCGTGAATTTTGGAATAAATCCTGGTGTTGCCCTAGCATATGTCGGGCTCATTCTTTCATTTGAGTGGGCATTGGACTGTATATATTTGTGCCGGTTGGCACCGGCTACCGGCATGCCCTCTCGGTCTGGTGTGACACGCAAGCCACCCCTTTTTGGATTGTGTACAAAAATACAGCGTGTCACCCCCCCAAGCGGCTTCAAAAGCATTTGCTTCAACGTGCCGCACAAGGGGAGAGAGGATGCAGTATTTTACTGCAGGGGCAACACTGGGTTCCAGGTATTACATCGGCGAAGTTGGGACCGGAGAATTAAAGGTCTACGAGAGACACCACTTGGTGTTCGTCAGCCCCTCACTTTACGGGTTGCCGCTTGGACTCCATTGACCAGCATGCCTCTGGTCCCAATCTGGATTGCAGGATGCACTACAGCTGCGAGTAGGGGGCGGAGCAAAATACAGAGCCAATGAGAGCGTCAAAGGGCTCATAACAACCCCCAAGTAAGATACTCTGTGTGGAAACTGAAACCGGCACTGAGGAAAGCAGTAATGCTGAAACGCTTCTGCCTGCCGTTTCTGGAACCCTTTGGACTCTTTGCATGCTTTGTGCCTCCGTGAATTTTGGAATAAATCCTGGTGTTGCCCTAGCATATGTCGGGCTCATTCTTTCATTTGAGTGGGCATTGGACTGTATATATTTGTGCCGGTTGGCACCGGCTACCGGCATGCCCTCTCGGTCTGGTGTGACACGCAAGCCACCCCTTTTTGGATTGTGTACGAAAATACAGCGTGTCACCCCCCCAAGCGGCTTCAAAAGCATTTGCTTCAACGTGCCGCACAAGGGGAGAGAGGATGCAGTATTTTACTGCAGGGGCAACACTGGGTTCCAGGTATTACATCGGCGAAGTTGGGACCGGAGAATTAAAGGTCTACGAGAGACACCACTTGGTGTTCGTCAGCCCCTCACTTTACGGGTTGCCGCTTGGACTCCATTGACCAGCATGCCTCTGGTCCCAATCTGGATTGCAGGATGCACTACAGCTGCGAGTAGGGGGCGGAGCAAAATACAGAGCCAATGAGAGCATCATAGGACTCATAACAACCCCGAAGTAAGATACTCTGTGTGGAAACTGAAACCGGCACTGAGGAAAGCAGTAATGCTGAAACGCGTCTGCCTGGCGTTTCCGGAACCCTTTGGACTCTTTGCATGCTTTGTGCCTCCGTGAATTTTGGAATAAATCCTGGTGTTGCCCTAGCATATGTCGGCCTCATTCTTTCATTTGAGAGGGCATTGGACTGTATATATATATATATATATATATATATATATATATATAATGGGCCCGATTCACAGAACTAACTTAAGACAAAATCCTAAACTTACTACTTTTGGTATTCACAGAAGGGATTTAGTAGTAGTAAAGACTTAAGACAGACTTAGGATAAACTTAAGACAGACTTAAGACAGACTTGAGACAAAATCCTAACTTTACTACTACTAAATGCCTTCTGTGAATACCAAAAGTAGTAAGTTTAGGATTTTGTCTTAAGTTAGTTCTGTGAAGCGGGTCCAATATTTTTATACCCATAGGGTTGATTGATACCCTATGCAAGCTAAACCAATTTAGTTATGCCACTCCATAACACATGGCTAAAAGACAATAATATTGACAACACCATTGACCTCGGATTGCGGAGTATTGGCTTTGCCAATGATTGTTTGTTATGCTGGTTACACCGTGACCACACATTATAGTCCAGATATCTCAGACTCTTGCTACCTCAATGAGTACACAATAATGGTTTCTAGACATGAAATACCAGATGCACCATAAGGGCTAGCAAAGCTTACCCAGAAGACAAATAAGCTGATGGCAGCTCAGTCCCCAAATATCAACGCTAAACTAGTAACAGAGCCGGGAGCACCCATGATCTGCTTAGTATGAGATTAAGACTGCAAAACGTGAGTTGAAGAAAGGTCCCATTTACAAGTGCGCTGTACTGTTGAAGTGTAAATTCTGCACCCATAAACACCAGAACCAAGCGGTAAAGCCCATTTAGTGCCGTGCAATTACAAGTAAATCAAAATGTAATGGGGACTAACCACTGGGCAAACGTTTCAATGCAGGTCGTGACCAAAGGCCAGGCCCGGTAGCCAGCCACCACTGCACATAGTTGAAGGTTCTGCACAGCGAAGATCTTTCTCCCATGGAGTCTTTTGTGCTTGGCCTGGCCCGAGGTCAGGTCCTGCTGCCAACCCTAACTGTGCAAACCAGAAGGTCATGCAACTTGGGGGCTGGTAAGAGTGCTGGGCTGTGCTGGGCTCAAGGCCTGGCCCTGTGGCCAACTTTTGCTGTGCGTGGCTAAATGCGCTGTGCAGTATGGGTGGCCACAGCTTTAGGGTTGGGTTTAAAGGCTGACTGTAGTTCTAGCCCTGCAGCCAGTTCCCCCTACGCACATCTGAAGGCTTCCCGTGGAGGGTTGTCCATAGGGTCTTGCTCATTCCCTGCCGTGCACCACCAAAGGCCTTGCATGGAGGGATTGGAACCTCCTGATGCTGTCATCAGTGACATAGTTACGATTACCTCAGTGATGTAATTTAATTTAACATGTCACAAGTGATGTTATAAGCTGTGTATGGTGGACGCAAGCTATGGTCAGTTCACCTAACCAAAACTGGAAAGTTTGAGTGGTTTTTAGGTTTTGTTTTGTAACCAAGGAGATGGTCGTTTCTACCAAATCTGTAGACATGTTATGCAGGGTGGAAGGCGTGAAACCTTGGAGTGTGACTGCAATATGTACTATTACAAAGATTGCACTACACACAAATGAACTGCGTGCAAAAAACGCTGGACATCTGTAAAAATGATTAGCATATCTCTGAAGTTCACATGTATTACGCACCAGATAGAGACAGAATATAGATGGTTTTCTCATATATAATGGAGTAAAGGGTGGTGTAAATGGTATAATCATTGAAATCCGTCTTGTAATTTTCACCTGTTAAGCCATGGGCAGTGTTTTATAATTCCACTGGTCATTGATGATGTCAGGTTTGATGTAATGGGTAAGTGCATGAACAGTGGAAGGTAGGGGTGTGAGGTATCATTTGTGAAGCTAACCATAACTGGTCAATTTCAGGGGTTTTGGTTTATTTTGTAACTATGGATTCACTTTAACTGTGGTTGTAAGGGAATGTTTGAGTTTGTTTTAAACATATAATACTGTGTGATGAGCAGAATAAACCATAATCAATCCTTAATAAAGTATTTTTTCAGTTGAATATTTGGTATTTTTGGTGATACACCTTTGATAGAAAGAGCCCTCAAGGCGGTGCATAGCATAGGTTGGCCCCAGGCCTCCAGCCAGGACCTGTGCTCAACTCACCAGGCAGACAACCCCTGCTATACTCGACAATTGGTCAAGCCCTGCGATCATTCCAATGTGAGCAGCCAGCCCGTGCTGCTCCAGGATTTTGGCCATGAACGGTAGGCGTTGGCTGCATGGGAAGGTCTTGAGTCTCCAATACTTCACCTACTAAAAAGATTAACAACCGCATCGAGCAAACCATAGAGCAGCCATGTCTGTTACAAACCCAAACTGCACACAGGGACAGCTTTAGCGATGGTGGCGCCCGATGCAGTATTTATTTTTGGCGCCCCCACATCCCATGACTGCCTCCTCGATCCCCTCACTACCACCGGGCAAAAGTGCCCCTAATATCTCCAATCACAAGTTATTGCAAAACACAGCGCCCCCCCTATGAGACCAGCGCCCCCTCCATAGGTCAGCGCCCAGTGTGACCGCACCGGTCGCACTGCCCTAAAGCCGGCCCTGACTGCACACCTCCAGCATGCAGGTTGTAAGTGGTTTACACCAGCTTTGAAAAGAGAAAAGGCCTGCCTGAGCAAATATGGGAGGCAGAGGAGGAAACCTACAGCCGAGCAGCCAGATTAAATTAGTGCCTCCAACGTCATTAATATGATATTTTTTACTTGGGCTGATAAAAGATTGTACTACTCAAATAAATCCTCTCGATGGAAAACTGTATTAAAAAGATATTTCAAACCACCAATTCACTTGCTCATGATGTGGCTTCCAACAATATAGTCGCCCCACCCAGGCTCTAGTGGATAACTTAGCTGATTCTTTCTTTGAAAAAAATCTGAAGATCAGAGGGGGATTTGACACCTCAAACTCATTGGTAAAACCTAATTTGGAAAGCCCTGATTAGTCAGGTCTCCTTACCTTCACGATGATCGGTTGAATACCATGTTGTCTGTAGCGGATTCTCTTACCTTCTTCAATATAATTCCCACCGAGCAGACCTTCAGGTTTGCCAGAAATCTGCTTCCAGGTCACACATGGAAAATCATAAATGATCTGTTTAACAGAAATTTCACATACCTAGCTTTTAACTGGGTTTTCCTCCAAACAACTCAAGAAGGCAACCTTTCTTCCTTCATTAAAAAACAAAACCCACTTGAAATCCTGTTTTCCACAGGAACTGGAGACCCATAATTTTATTACAGTTTCACTCAAAATGGACGAGCTTAGAACTTTGCTGAAAGAAACCACTGTTGGCAGGCAGGGTTCAGATATGGTAGGGGCACGGAATTAATGGTGAGCTCACCATTGCGGACCTGAGATTGATGGTGGCTGAGAGTGACGAAGGAGTCCTGATACTACTGGACCTCTCTGCCACATAAGACAATTTTACTAAAATCCCTGGCTACTTTCACAATGAACCGTGCAGTCCTGACCTGGATAACTTAATTCCTCACTAACGGGTCTCAGGTAATTCAGCTTGGTCACTTTCACTGAAGGCATACTCTAAACCGATACTATGGAGAGTCCCATGGGGAGTGATATACTCCCTTGAATTATTTAGCATATAAAAATATACACCCGAGGATTCCTCAGACTTACTTTTAGTGCAAGCCCCCCTTCAAAACATGATGTTGTAGACTTCTTGAAGCTAAATCCTTCCAAAAACAGAAATTCTACCCCTCTACAATAAAGTCAATAAATGGGACCAAGCCCATTGGCCCTTGGCTTCAGATCTCCACCCAGACCTAGTTCCTTAAACCTGAAATCTGGCAATTATCCTGGATACAAAGTTATACTTGAAACCTTAGATTTTAGCAGTCTCTGAGTCATGTTTTCCACTTAAAATCTCTGCATACAAATTTCATATTTCTAATTTTCTCTACAGAGTTTTAGTCACGCCTTTATCTATTCTTGGATGGCCTATGGTAATTCTGACGATTTAGGTGTATCTGAAAAAATCTACTGATTCTGCAAACACTACAAACTGCTACCATCTGGCTGGTATTCAACCTCAAAAAATGTGATCGTGTTACTCCATACATCAACCAGTTTGAAATCAGCGATACCGTGGCTGCTGAGGTTTGTGATACACTCTATATCTCCCATACTTCAATCATGAAGCTTGAAAGATCTGTCCTTCGTAATGATAATGTTTCTCACTTAATGTCCCTGCTTCCTGACCATTCCCTTCTGGGTCAGAGTTGGCAGAGCAGCCCAAATGCCTCTGCGTTCAGAAAGGGAGTGTGAAGCCTGGGTTTGGCAGTGGAAACTCTTGTTTTCGAAGCCTCTTTGTTAAATATATTGGGTCCCCCTCTCCAGGAGGGAAATCTTGGGTATGGCTGCGCTGTGAGGTAGTTGCTTCACCATTAAGAGGTAAGGGGTCTCCCTAACATATAACGTGCTAGGGTTCTTGGGATTCTTCTTTGTGTGGGCTGGTTTTTATTGATATTTAGAGGAGGAAAGTCCATTAATTAGGCATCTTTTTTCCCTTTATTAGGGAATAGAACGCCTGTCTTTGCTTGGTTGAAAAGAACTCTTTCTTTTTAAAGTTAGATTTTGATTGACTGGGTCTTTAGATTTTGGTTGGCCTATGCCTAGCTCTTTCATAATTATTTAAATCTGTCTTTTTTCTTTGGAGTCCTTTTGCTCCTCATCATGGAGGGAACAAGAGCAGAAAAGTGAAAATGGGCCTCCCTCCGCTTCTAAAGAGCTTGAGGTACTAGGACACTTGACTACTACAGATAGCCAGAAGATTACCGAAGAAGCTGTTTCTAAAGCTTTTTCTTCTGGAAAACAAAGACACAGGTAAAAAAGGATGCCAAATCTTATGACAAGGACAACCTGACTGATACGTTTATAATGGATGTAGACTTGGCAAGGGATGTATGACGTAACAACGCGAGTCATTACAACGCGTGCAGTTACATCGCATTCGTTACAACGACTGCGATGTTACTACGCTATGCCATTACAACGCAAGTCTTTACATCGACTTGCGCTAGATGGCGTGCTAACATTAGAAAAGCATAATTTACTATTCCAACTCCAGTCCACTTAACAGTAGGGAAGGTGTTGGGATAGTAAACTACACTATTTGTAATGTTAGCACGCCATCTAGCGCAAGTCGATGTAAAGACTTGCGTTGTAATGGCATCGCGTGGTTACATCGCGTTCGTTGTAACGACCGCGATGTAACAGCATCGCGTTGTACTGAATGCGATGTAAACAATGTTTCCCCTTGGCAAGGTATAGTACTTCCTTTTCTGCAAATTATAGGAGAAGAGAGGAGGACCTTGAGGTTTTGTTTCCCCAGGGTGATAAGCACATCTTTCTAGCCTTGCCAATAAACTTAAGCAATGGAAAGATTTGGAGCATACTAATAAAAATGTAAATGTAAATTGATACTTGTATAGCGCACTACTCACCCGCAAGGGTCTCAAGGCGCTTGTACGAATACCGCTGTGGAACCCATCCTGGCTTTCCCTGTGAGGCGTCCACTCCTGGGCACCCCCAAGGTGGAGGCCAGGCATCCTTAGCGTTGTGGGGGCCGTTGTGGAGATTAAGCAAGCTATTGCCCAGAGTTGCAGAGTGGGACTCCATGATTGGAATGGCACCGAGGCAAGAATTATCAGGTCCGTGGAATTTTTGAGCCCAAGACCCGCCGAGGCGGGGAATTGAACCCTGGTCCCGGGCTAGACCTCTGCATCAGGGTCTGCCGCTCTAATCATTGAGCCACACTTCTCCACTAATGTGTTCTGTTGCCATTAAAGGAGGTATGTTCAAGATGAAACAGAGAATGTTCTCCCTCACATGATCAAGATTGACTTTATTCTTGGAACTTTTACTGGGCATATGTCTGTGAATCCAGAAGACTGAACTCCACTGGATCCTGTAGATAAGAAGTTTGGAAGTGTGCTAAAGAAACGTACAAAACGTATGCTCCCAATACAGCTTAATCTTAGGTCAAAGATTTTGATTGTTTAGCAGCAGCCATGCAGGAAGGTGAGGACTGGTAAGATTTGTTGATCTAAAAGCAGAAGATCTGATTACTGTCTGATATATTTTGTGATGTCAGCAGCTTTAACATCAGGTTCCTCTATCCTTCATAGTAGAAATCTTGGGATGGCAGACTGGAAAGCTGACACTGCTGAAAAGTCTTCACTATTGAAAATCCCTTTTGAGGCCAAAAGACTAAATGATGAGCAGATGAATGTGTTGGCAACAAAAGCTTTCAAGAATGGAATGCATGCTCTACCATACAAGGGTACATCTTAAAAATCCTGAAGATCTTCAGACTGATACAGCAGGGATTATTGTGATTTAAAAAATCTCCAGTTTTTTGTGACAGATGAAATCAGATAATTCTTTGCAGCCTTTAGCTTCTAAACAGAAGTGCTGACCATCAATAATGTGACAGCAGTCAGGGTGATGTTTGAGGAAGAATCCAAAAGTTCCTTTCAAGTTGGGAAAAAAGATGTGTTGGATCAGCTTGTATTGAGTATTATCAGGAAAGTCAGTCAAATAGTCTTAAACATTTTTCCTCCAGATTCAGGAGCCATCCCTACTACTATTTCAAGAACCAATTCCAAGCAGTAAGCTTAGTCAGAAGTCATTTTGTCCTTTTTAGACTTAAAGACAGCACATTCTTAGATATAAACAGTCCATTTCAAGATGGAAACCATTCAGAAATGTATTCTGGTACTTCTGCGACAAGATTTTTTAGTCACTCTGGATTTACAGGATGCCTACCTAGAAATTCTATACATTAAATCCTTAAGAAATTGAGGTTTCCGGTAGGTCAACACCATTTATAGTTCAAGGTTCTGCTTTTCAGGATGAAGTCAGCCCTGAGAATGTTCACCAGAGAGCTAGGCCCTCTACTAACACTTCTTCCCATGAAGGGAATTTTACTCCTCCCATATCTGGGCAATTGGTTCCTGCGCTGTGCAGCAAGAGATCAACTGATGAAAATTATAGAAAGCATCAAAGTGTTCCATGACCGTGCATTTTTAATTAGCTGGGAAGTAAGGTATTGGTTTCAGACACAGGGAGGTGTGGCAGTGACTCTGTATGTTATTCCTTGGGGCCGATATCAACTTCAGAAGATTACATTCTTCATCATTAGAATTGTGTGTGTCAAGATTTTGACCTGACAATACCTCTAACACAGCATATATAGCAGGTGCTGGACTGATGATTGAATCGCTTGAACCTTCTTAAAAGGTCCATCTCCCCCAGTCTGAACAGTCATAACAATGAACAAAAGGGGTCAGGGCTGCAGTGCGTGGATGGAGAATTTTGTCATTGAAGCGAGCTGGTCATCTTTCCAAAGGGAGTCGGAGGCAATTCGACTGGTTTTGATGAGATTCACTCCCCATTTGGTGGGAAAGGCAAACCTTTTCCAGGTACGCAATATCTCTTCAATGACCTAAATATACCTTGCAGGAGCGGGGGGTTATACATGTTCAAAGAGTCTGTCAGAGATTTCCAACCAAAGTTTCATATGGGCAAAGTGGAATGTGATATTCCTTGTAGCAGTTCACATTCATGGAGGTGATGAATTCCTTCATGGAAATTCCTTTGTGGAGGGGAGCAGAATGCTAGAGGGGGAGATATATCATGCCCAGGGTTCTTCTTGTCAGGAACTCTGGCAAGAACTGGTTAGAAAAAGTAAGAAGAATATTGGGTACAGAGTTGCCCAAGATCAAACAGAGAGTCAGAGGCGAAAAGAGATCAAATGGGGAAGCTCTGCACAAGGAAACAAGATGGTCAAAGCTCAGAAAATGTAGGTAATCAAGAGACAATTTGGTATTCAGACTAACTAACACCAAGGACAGTTGTGCAAGGCATATACATAACAACTTTACCAAGAAAGGGAATGTGGCGTAAGAACTTGCGAGCTCCACACGGTAAGACTGAAGCTAGGTAAGTTCCGAACCCACAATTGCTGCTAGCGACACTGCTTGCAAATACCTACATATAGGATATACATGCGTGGCTGGGTATGTGGAGCTGATACCTAAGGTGAAGATATGTTATGGGGACGTTATAAAAGTAACTCAATGACAGTACTTACAGTGGACAAGAAACACCTCTTTGGTTGTCAGCTGTGCCCATGGATCCTGACGATCAAGCAGGAAAATGTAAGGCGGTAACAGCAAGGGTGTAGAACTAAATACACAGACACAATAGGCAAGGAGCTAGCAAGGAAGAGTGCTTAACAGGAAAGAAGGAAACAAAGGTCACACTTGTCAGACAGCAAATAACAACCACACAAGGAAATTAGAATATTAAGACAGCAGGAATAACCAACTAGAAACTGGAAAAAGAGGAAAAGGTAAATAAAGCAGGCACAGGGAAAAAGGAATATACAGAAGGAGAGCGTTCCAAGAGTGCACTAAGATAGTGCTGTCTCAGAACCCAAGGGAGCACTGCAGGCAGTGCTCGTTCTGGAAGAAAGATAATAGCTACAGCTCCTTAACAATAAACAAGAAATAACTATAGCTCAGGAATTCTGGAAATAAGGATAGCAAAAGCTCGGGAAACAAGGGATCAGCCAAACAGGAACACTGCTACAATGACCAACGCTGGACTGAAGGGAGCTGGGGCTTAAAAGAGCTCACAGTGATCACATGCATCAGGTGTGAACAGGTTAGCAGCTGCTAGCCACATGTGTGCTGAATTCCTCCACCCATTCTTGGATTGCAGGGGTGGAGACAAAACAGTGAACAGAAAATTCTAGGAACTGGAGACTGGCTTCCACAAAACCCGGAATGGATCTGAACTGGATAGAAATTTCCGAATAGTGTCCAAGCATCTGGAAAATAGTATATGCATACAATGGAAGGTCCAAAAGATGGTTAGAGCACTAGAGAATCCCACAATTAGGCCCCCTGGTGGGAGGCACAAGAACACATGGAGTGAATCGCAACCCTTCTATATGCACTTCCCACATCCTGGTATCCACTTGTGATTCTAATGGAGTTTAAATCAGTGTTTATTCATCCAACAGTTCCTTCTTCTCTAACCTTCCAGCAGGAAACTTTATCCCCTCTCTGCTTAGCGTCCCGGAGATTGAACAAACCAAATTGAGAACAAAATGTCTGGAAGAACAGTTGGCAATAACAGCTAAGGGTACTAGGTTATATTTCGCTTTAAAAATCTATTCTCATCACTGGTCCATTTTTAGTTTTTGGTATGAAAAGGATAAGTTAGATCTTTAAAGATAAATACAGTTGATATGTTGTCTTTTTTGCAGGAGGGTTTTTGATTAGGTTTGAAGGTTCTCTCCTTCAGAGTTCAGTTGGTTGTTTTGGTTTATTTAATTTGAGGCCAACTTTTAAACTTGCACTTTCCAGTTGGTATTTAATTTTGGAAGCTTTATATGACCAATCTATCAGAATCGGTAGGCTTCAAGGTCTTAAAGTTGATAACTTTTTTTGATGGCTATCGCTTCAACTAAACATTGGGGTGAAATAGGGCCACTTTCATGGCAACATCCATTCTTTAAAGGTTTTCTAGATTGCATAACCCAGATGTTAAAAGAGCAGTTTGTCGGTTTGTAAACTTTGTTTCAGCTAAGAGAGGGGATAACCATAAGGGGGAAGCCTTCTACACAGTCTACATGCCAGCTGGTATGATGTTTTACTGCTGTAGCCTATAAGACTTGACCTCTATGAAACCAGGCATGCTTCACTAGGGGAATGTCAGCTTTTTTGGTAGAACCTCAGGGTGCTTCCCTTGCAGAGATGTTTAGGGCAGCTAATTGGTCAACACCTTAAATATTTGTAAAGCATTACAGAGTGTACAAGATTTTAATTTACAAGAGGGGTTGGTTTCAAAAGTACTCTCTTCTGTTGTGCATATGTAGAGTATTTTTCAATATAAAGAATTATAAAGGAGTTGGCCTAACGGCTAGGGCGCTCGACCTCGGACCTGGGGAACTGGGTTCAAGACTCGGTAATGACGCTGAACATCCTGTGATTCTGGGCTAATCACTTAGGGGCATATCAACAAGGGCTTTATCTCTGCTTCTTTGGCTTTAAAAGCCAAAAAAGGAGAGATAAAACTAGCGCCCTATCAACAACAGGGTGCTAACATGCAAGTTTGCATGTTAGCACCCTTTTACTCTACGCTTCCCCTTGCATCTCTAATGAAGGGGGCGTTCCAGAGTAAAATAATAGGAGAAATGTCGCTAAGCGACATTTCTCCTATTATCAAGAATGTCGCTAACTCTGTTAGAGACAAAAAAAGCAGCGCTAACCGCGGTTAACGCTGCTTTTTTACGTCTGGTATTTTTCAGACTTAGCCATGATATCCTATGGAAGGAGGATATCATGGCTAAGTTTGCCTGTCCCTATCAACAAGGTAACGTGAGATTATCGCTGGGTTTCCAGCGATAATCTCACGTTAGCCTGTTAGCGTGAGGATTTTTATCGCTATTGAGATAAGCGTTGCTAATAGCACGCTATCTCAGCGATAAAAATTTACGCTAGCCGGCGATAATTATCCTAGCGCTATGTGCGCTTAGAGATAATTATCGCCGGTTGTTTTTGATATGCCCCTTCATCTCTCCGTGCCTAACAAAAAATGAATGTGTGTCCTCATGTAACGTAACTGGTGCTATGTAAAGCGCTCTGATACCCGATTAGATTTGAGTCAAGTTCGCGCTATATAAAACTCTGCAAAACAAAAATTAGCATTGTAACTTAAGTCATCCTGTCTTTGCTTTGATACACCTCATTTTCTAATGAAGGGAGAGACAACGAGTTAATGTTTTAATTACTTAACAGTTATTCCAGTACTCTTATTCCAGGCTTCCTCAATTCGTTCATTATTCCCTCTCTATTTTTATTCCAGGTTCACTTAAGACATAAGAAAAATTGGTTGTCTGGAACTTGGATAAAACTGGAGGTAATGAGGAGCCTTTTATACATTTAGCGTTTAAGTCTTTGGGGGCTAGAATTGTCTGGTAAGAGGTGGACACGTCTCTTTTGTAATGAGTGAAATAAGGAAGGCTGAACGCAGAGTAATGGATTTACTGGTAAGTATTAAAACATATAAACAATATATAGTTAAGCATACTGAATTATAAAACATGCACACTGCAACAGCTAACAAATACTTCACCACATTGTACACTGCATTTTATCTTGGGTGAGGTATGGAGAGACAGAAAACAACACCATGGCATGCAGAGACAGAAAACAACACTAGGGCATAAATAAATACAAAGAAAAGCAACAACAGACATGCAACAACTCATAGAACAGTGCAGCCATATCAGTTTCAGCAAAAACTGTAAAGCAGCTCAACGAACAACAGATACATAAACGTACAGATGTGTATATTAAAGAGATAAATGACTAAGGGGAAGAATGCAACTCACAAGCTGGGAGCTTCCGAATGTTATGGTGAGCGTGGGGGAAGTGGATGTAAAATTTGAAGGGGGAAGGAGCACATTAAGTAAAAGACTGCCAGAAAACACCTGCACTCACCCAGAGTACTGAAAGCAAAACAAAAAAGTTGATGCCTGAATGTCAGCAGTGGAAGGACCAAAGTCATACAATCAGAAGGTGGGAAAGAAGAAATGCTGCAGAGGTGGGACTAACAAAAAATAAGGAGAAAAAGCTACCGAATAAGATGCCAGTAAGTGTGAATAGCAGGAAAACTATCAGATCAAGAGCAGGGAGCTTTCACAAACACATTCACGCCCTAATTCACAAAGAGACTAGGCACTCGGGCGGAGGCTCCGCAGTCGTAGCAGGATCTCTGCACTCGTGGTGTAATCTCCGCACCTCAGTTCCCCATTCCCAACAGTATCTCTCCTACCGTTGCTACAAAAGCCTACCGCCCTCACCTGCATGATGAGTAATGATAGGCCTATATCTCTCCTGCCAGCCTCAGCTAAAATTCTGGAGAAAGTGGCCAATGAACAATTGTCCACTTTTGTGGAGGCTAATTTGATTCTCCATGACTCACAATCAGGATCTCAGACTGGTTCCAGTACGGAGGTTGCTGAATTTGACATGAAAAATATGGACAAGAGCACACCAGTTATGGCGCTCCACCATGATTTGTTTAAAGTGTTCAACGCTGTGTTGCATGCTATTTTGTTGAACAAACTTAGCAAACTTGGCATTCAAGGCAAGGCTCTTCAATGGATTAAATCCTTCCTGGAGGGTAGATACCAACGGATATATCTACACCCATACTTTTATCCCCTAAACCATTGCTTTGTGCAGTGCCACAGGGCTCTGCACTAAGCCTGCTTCTGTTCAACTTATATCTTTCCTCCTTGGCCATCCTTATTGAGTCTTTGGGGTTAACGTAGTGTCCAATGCTGATGACACCAAATTGCTTTACTCCTTCCGGGATAACACCAAGGTAGCCTTTTTCAATTTTAAATAATCTCTTAGAGGAGTTGCAAGTTGGAAGGATGCAAATTGTTTGAAACACAACTCTGATAAAACTGAGGTTTTGGTTTTCAGCCAGATTGGCACCCCACCGCCTTCCCTTTGGTGGCCTGCTGAACTCTCCTCCCATCCCCACTTCCTCTGCTAAATGTGATCATCATTTTTGATTCCACCCTCCCCTTTGCAGCACAAATCAGACATATTTCATCAGTCTGTTTTCTGAGAATGAAAAGTTTAAAGAAGTTTCTTGAGCCTGTTTCTGAGGAGACTAGGAAAGTGGTGGTTCACTCTTTGATCGCGTCCTGTCTGGACTACTCAAATAGTCTTTATCTTGGCCTCCCGGCATATTTGATACGTAAATTCCAGCTAATTCAAAATGCAGTGCAAGACTAACCAGGTGAGTCCCAAGGCGCCATCACATCTCTCCTCATCTGAGACTTTTGCATTGGCTCCTGGTGGACCAGCGCATCAACTTCAACGTTGGCTTTCAGAGCTTATCATGGTAAGGCCTCATGTTATTTGATGAATAGACAGTTGCCATAAGCTCCAAAGAGAGCACTTGATCTAACAATAGTTGCGTTTTGCTCATTCCTAAATTCTTGAAGCCTCATTGTGGCAGCAACTCTTTTACTGTACGCGCAGCAAAAACTTTGGAAATATTTTCCGCGTAATTTATGGCAGATTGAGTTTTTGTCAAAACCAGCCTATTTGACTCTGTCTAGTCTTCCTTCTTTTGGTTCGCCTATACTGTCTGCCATGGCACCGGGACGCTTCTGTCGAAGTAGCTGAGCGCTTCATCAAGTGTCATTTGATTGATTGATTGCAGAGATTTCACCAAGAGTGTGGGAATCCCGCCATGACTGCGGAGACTCCGCAACAAGTGCGGAGGCTCTTTGTGAATCAGGGCCTCTGTATATACTTTAATGTATTAGAGACAATAGATCTTTGATAAAAGACAATTGAAGTTGTCTGTCGGTGTGACCTAAAAAGTAAGCATGCATCTAAGGGATAAGTTTACTTTCAGTAGTGTTTACTTTTTGATCTAAACCTAACCCCTTACTGGCAAATGGAAGACTGTTAAGGGACTAAGGGTGACACAGCCAGCAAAGATGTCCAAAGGATTCATAATCATAATTCTACTTGCATGCCCCTTGGAATATTGGTGAATTGACGTTCGTGTAAGCGATTCTGGAGCAGGAAAATAATTTTTAAAAAGTGAGTAATGTCTTGTCTGGTGGTCTCTCCCTTATTCACAACACAAAAACGAGCAGAGCACTTTTCTAATGTTGACTTTGCGATACCTAGGCCTGTCCAACTCTAACTACATCTCTCTATTGTCTTTATCTTAACGTGTGTTTGTTGTTTTTTAAAATATTGCTACTGGATCATTAATTTGCTTTCATTGATGGCACAATTCTGTCCAGAAGAAAGGAATACTTTTATGCATGATTACATAATACACAAAATGGCTCCAAAAAGATTCACATTTTTCTAAATGAAGTGAATACATATCTAACATAAAGCATCCCTAGTTAAGTTGCTAAGTTTTTAGGGCAGAGTTGGTGATTGGATTTTTGCCCTTCTACGGACACGGACATCTTCATGAGCCTTGACCCTGGAATGATGCTTCCGCTTGTTGGGATATATAGTCTGGCGCTGTTTATTGATGTCTACCGTGGCAGTTTTTCTTCACAGTGTCAGCAGACTGATTTTACAACCACAGTATTAGGCATCTGTTGTCACAGACACTGCTTGTGCAATGATTGTCGCTCATGGCTATTTCTGGTGTTTTTTTTCAGTCATCTGATACCTGCAGCAACATAGCTTTTCCTACTTCTGCATTTTATACACTTTTGTAACATCATCTCCTGCCTTCTGGGTCAAGCAGATTCTTAGGAAATGTGTTAGGTAATAGAAACCCTGCTGCTTGTTGCAGTTTCGTATATTTGTCCCACCCTCTTAAACAGTGATCTTCAAACTTTTTAATGACCCCCTCCCCCCAGTGGAAAAAAAATTATCAGGCCCCCCTCAGAATCTTTCACTGTTATTCGATTACATTGTATCTATTAAAAGTATCCACAGTGTGTGGCTGGGGTTTTGAAGAATATTTGGAGTCCCTTCCCTTTTGACTCATTCTCCCAGCTAGGATATAAATGACAAAAGATGTTAGTTATGGCCCATTACAGAGCATAATGCTTCTTTTGGCCAGAGCCTGGAGCCCCCCCTCCCCGAGATCACCTGAGGTCCCCCTTGGGGGGCACGCCCCCTGTTTGATGACCCCTGCTCTAGAGTGTGTGCATCGCAGTCAGCGCTTTTACTGCAGGCCACCAGGGCTTTAAGTGGGATGAAAAAACTGGGAGGGCTCTCAAAGGGGCATTACCGATGTGATTAAGGGTGTGGCTTAAAAGCACCTAAACTGAAAATCTGTGCCGCCCGACTGGTATTTTGCTGCTTCTGTAATTACATCCAGATAGATAATGCAGCATGCAACATCACACTTACAACAAGCCATGAGTATTGGCTTTGTCAATGGGTGTTAGTTGCATACACAGCACAAGTCCTATAAAAAGAAGTGGGGGGACTGACCAAGTTAGGCAGTATGCAAGTGACATCATGACGTGTGCTATCACAGCACATGATGTTGCGACGCGTGACATTCCACATGGCATCACACTAAGGGGCCGATTCCGATAGCCGATCGGACAGCTGTCCGTTGCCTTACCGTGCGACTGACACGTACCCATAGCCGGTCCGTCCTGTAGATGAAGTACGATGCGCATAACTGCCAAAAACCCGACCGACACGTAGGCTCAGATTCAAACTCCATTCTCCGTTCGAGCCATAACTCCTAACGCTGAACCGAGTCGCCCTCAAGCAGTATCCATAGCAGTTTCCGGCATGACAAGTACGATGCGTACTTCCTACGCGCCAGACGGGTCGCCACATACGGCACGTCACAGCATCCGGAAAACAAACATATCAGCTACGATTCGCGCCACAAATCAATACACGGCTACGAGACGGACCAGCTTGCAGCGGGTACGAGACGGAACAACAAGCAGCGTGTACCACACGAACACATCATGAATCTCATCGCGCAGGTCATACCAGTACTCTACATCTAAGACCGGCTCAGAAACCGACGCCGACGGCGCAGGCGGTAAGTCAGACACCTACCACATAAACAAACGATACATACCCGCAAAATGGCACACACACACAGGGGATCCACATCCTGGCCACTAACAACAGCCCACCATAGGGGTTGTATGGCAAGCACCACTAACACCCCCAGCCATAGGGCTGATGTTGCCCATCACCCCTGCCACCCCCAGCCATAGGTTTGATGTTGCCCATCACTGCTGCCACACCCACTCACAGGGGACCTGTTGCCTATCACCCCTGCCACCCCCACCCATAGGGCTTATGTTGCCCATCACCACTGCCACCCCCACTCACAGGGGACCTGTTGCCCATCACCCCTGCCACCCCCACCCACAGGGCTTATGTTGCCCATCACTACTGCCACCCCCACTCACAGGGGACCTGTTGCCCATCACCCCGCCACCCCCACCCATAGGGCTTATGTTGCCCATCACTACTGCCACCCCCACTCACAGGGGACCTGTTGCTCATCACCCTGCCACCCCCACTCACAGGGGACCTGTTGCCCATCACCCCTGCCACCCCCACCCATAGGGCTTATGTTGCCCATCACTACTGCCACCCCCACTCACAGAGGACCTGTTGCCCATCACCCCTGCCACCTCCACCCATAGGGCTTATGTTGCCCATCACTACTGCCACCCCCACTCACAGGGGACCTGGTGCCCATCACCCCTGCCACCCCCAGCCATAGGGCTGATGTTGCCCATCACCACTGCCACCCCGACTCACAGGGGACCTTTTACCCATCACCCCTGCCACCCCCACTCACAGGGGACCTGTTTCCCATCACCCCTGCCACCCCCTCCCATAGGGCTTATGTTGCCCATCACCACTGCCACCCCCACTCACAGGGGACCTGTTGCCCATCACCCCTGCCACCCCCACCCACAGGGCTTATGTTGCCCATCACTACTGCCACCCCCACTCACAGGGGACCTGTTGCCCATCACCCCGCCACCCCCACCCATAGGGCTTATGTTGCCCATCACTATTGCCACCCCCACTCACAGGGGACCTGTTGCTCATCACCCTGCCACCCCCACTCACAGGGGACCTGTTGCCCATCACCCCTGCCACCCCCACCCATAGGGCTTATGTTGCCCATCACCACTGCCACCCCCACTCACAGGGGACCTGTTGCCCATAACCCCTGCCACCCCCACCTACAGGGCTTATGTTGCCCATCACTACTGCCACCCCCACTCACAGGGGGACCTGTTGCTCATCACCCTGCCACCCCCACTCACAGGGGACCTGTTGCCCATCACCCCTGCCACCCCCACCCATAGGGCTTATGTTGCCCATCACTACTGCCACCCCCACTCACAGGGGACCTGTTGCCCATCACCCCGCCACCCCCACCCATAGGGCTTATTTTGCCCATCACTACTGCCACCCCCACTCACAGGGGACCTGTTGCCCATCACCCTGCCACCCCCACTCACAGGGGACCTGTTGCCCATCACCCCTGCCACCCCCACCCATAGGGCTTATGTTGCCCATCACTACTGCCACCCCCACTCACATGGGACCTGTTGCCCATCACCCCTGCCACCCCCACCCATAGGGCTTATGTTGCCCATCACTACTGCCACCCCCACTCACAGGGGACCTGTTGCCCATCACCCCTGCCACCCCCAGCCATAGGGCTGATGTTGCCCATCACCACTGCCACCCCCACTCACAGGGGACCTTTTGCCCATCACCCCTGCCACCCCCATTCACAGGGGACCTGTTGCCCATCACCCCTGCCACCCCCATTCACAGGGGACCTGTTGCCCATCACCCCTGCCACCCCCAGCCATAGGGCTGATGTTGCCCATCACTACTGCCACCCCCACTCACAGGAGACCTGTTGCCCATCACCCCTGCCACCCCCACTCACAGGGGACCTGTTGCTCATCACCCTTGCCACCCCCACTCACAGGGGACCTGTTGCCCATCACCCCTGCCACGCCCGCTCACAGGGGACCTGTTACCCATCACCCCTGCCACCCCCACCCATAGGGCTTATGTTGCCCATCACTACTGCCACCCCCACTCACAGGGGACCTGTTGCCCATCACCCCTGCTACCCCCACTCACAGGGGACCTGTTGCCCATCACCCCTGCCACCCCCAGCCATAGGGCTGATGTTGCCCATCACTACTGCCACCCTCACTCACAGGGGACCTGTTTCCCATCACCCCTGCCAGCCCCACTCACAGGGGACCTGTTGCCCATCACCCCTGCCACCCCCACTCACAGGGGACCTGTTGCCCATCACCCCTGCCATAGGATGGGTGATGCGCAACACATCCAGCATACTCCAACATCAGGTATGTCCGCAAAATACATCCCCCCTAACATCATGTCAACAGTGTGTAGTCTGTGACAAATGCCCACAACAGTGATTATGGCCACAAACATACAATGTAAGTAACAGCACACGTGTGACCAACACATGAGTGTGACATACACAAGGCAAGCATCACCATAGCACTGTGGCAATGTAAAAAGAACACCCCCTCACTGTGTAGAACAGAAGTTAAGTGTGGGCTTCCAAACTGCAGCAGGTGTTGAGCATTGTGGTGATGGGGACTAAACTCCCCTCATCACAGTGACCAAAAGGTAAGTGTCATCATGGTCAAAGCTGCAACTAACAAACAGCATGTATGATCCCTGCTCCCAACACATTAAACACTTCTGGGGCAAACTAGTGGTTGTGTCCCATACACACAGAGATGTGGTGAGGCTAACAGTGCTGTGAAAACATAACACACTCTCGGCCATGTGCAGACAAGCATCACACATGGGGGCTGACAATGCATACAGTGTACAATTACACAAGAGCAGAAGTGACCATCACCAAGCATGCACACATCTCGAAAATAGACACACCAATCAAAAAAACATGTGTAGACTGTAGGTGTCAGCTCACAAACTCACATTCCATGCCAGCAATGGCACCTAACAACCAGGATGAATGTGCACAATGATGTGATATGACTCACAGGGACAGCAGGCAAAATCACAGAAACAGCATCCACAACAGCAATACCAATGCACTGGTGCAGATGCACAAACACAAACAGGCAAACTCACACTGCACATCTGACACAGCATGTGTGTGTGTGTCACAGTATCCACAGGTAACTACATAACACATGAGGGGGGCAGAACCACAGTGACACAGATGTGGACACAGTGCCATACAAAAGTAAACCATCATTGGGACACCCTCAGTGGGCAATTAGGCATTGGGAGATGAGAGGGAGCACAACAGACACATGTGACACAAGCTGGAATGAACACCAACTAACACAGCAAGAGACTGACACACAACAGCACTACCCCCAGGGACCAGAAATTGGGGGGACACAAGCATGCATGGCACCTCCACTGTGATGACAAAGGCAGAGGTCGTACAAACTAGGAAACCCAGTCCTGTTCCACAAACGTACATCACATATACACAAACACAAGTCACTCAGCATGGCCCCTCATCCATGGACAAACGGGAGCTAGGGAACCATCCATCCATGCAAACATTCACATCAGTCCACCCTCAATACCACACACCCTGAACTGCAACAATGTGTATCTGTGAAGCCCATGCACCCATGACAAACACAGGAATGTTGGGAGGAAATAAGGTGCACAGACACATCACACAAGGACAGTTTACAACCCTGGGGAATGACAGACATACTGCACAGTATGCGGTACATGACCATGACCTCAAAGCTCACGTAATCTCCAGAATCCCTGACTGTGTCCCATCTGTGTCTGACAACATCATCACCACTCAGAACTGACAAATCCCAATGATGATACACCAATTAACATTAGTGTGTCATGCACCCACACATCTGGTAGCCCATTGGAAAAGTAGTGGGATGAACCCAGTACCACTCAGCAAGCATCAACAATAGGAACATATCAAGGGAAAACTGTCTGTGTATGAACAGGGATGTGGACACACACACATGCTCATACAACACACACCATGGGCCCAGGCCATGTCACTGGACAACACACTTACTTGAGGGGACCCAACTCCTGTGGAAGCCCAGCTATGCCAAACATATTCACCGCAAGTCTCACTCATGTTTGCAGAACACTTGGTCAGTCAGCCATCATTTACCACACAATGAAGGCTTTGGTCACAACAGCCTGGGTACGTGAGCCTTAGTCATCTGCACATACCCAAAACATATGTCTAGCAAGTTGCACAGAGGACCCAGTTGCTCCTATTACAATGATGCACACACCTGTAGGTCCAGTGTTGATGAGCACAAAGTATGTGGAAGTGACACATTGGACAATGGGAAGCACATCATGTGTGCATGGGTGCAAGCCAGAGATGTGACCATGCAAATGAAATGCTCACAGAGAGATGTCCACAAATAGTTGATCCTGACACACCCAGGTAGCTGCAAAGGATGACATGGATACCCACCAGAATAGGATACATATCTCATGGACCACAGGGAGTACCTCACAGCAACACATCAGTATTCAACATTGTAAACAAATCATCACAGGTGCAAGGGCATGTTAAACATCATCAACATAATGTACAGCTAAATCTAGTTCACAGGGAGAAAGAAAAAAAGCTTTATTCAGCATTTTAAAAGTTAAACGTCTGTGCAAACAAAAGGCCAATGGCCAGTCCATGTCCAAATGCCAAGGAGTGAAGTAGAGTGACAACTGTCACACCTTGCTTGCCTGCACTGCTAAGGACCGGGGTCATCCCCTCGGGGGGGCATACATGGGGGCAGGCCAGGCACCGCAGGGACAGGATCAGGGCACAGCAGAAGGAGGCAGTGAAGAGGTGGTGGATGCAGGCGAGACACTTGCAACTGCAGTGGAGCTGACTGAAGTGGTGGGTGCTGTCACAATTGTGGGGCACAAGTCAGATGGGGTGGGTGCCGGCACAACTCCAGTGGGCAGGTTAGATGGAGTGGATTGGCTCACCACTGCAGTGCCCAAGTCAGTCGGGGTGGTCGTGGACTCCAAAGCAGTGCCTACATCCATGGGAGCGGAATGGGGGACAGGTGAGGTTGGCAGGGCAGGGGGGGACACGGTCCCCACATCAGTGGCACTAACTGTCTGACCAGGTGTGGAGGAGCAAGTGCTAGGGGGGGATGGCCTTAGCATTTTGGGGCTGGTGTATCTGTGGGTGGGGGAACCCGGGGCAGGGAGTGGCGGGGGAACCTCTGGAGTGGTGGCCTGGGTAATGGAGGACGGAGACTTTACCTTGGAGCTGCGTGGTGGCAGGGGGGTCTTGCTCTTCTGGCGCTGGGAGGACTTGCGGGTGGGGGTCTCTGTCTGACTGCGCCTGTGGAAGGGTGTCTGGGTGTGAGGGGCACTCCCCTCTGTGTGTGGGGACTTCCTCTTCCCCTTGTAATCTGGATCTGCAGGGTCGGTGGGGAAGAGGCCAAGGTCACAGAGGAAGAGCTTCTGGGGGGATGGGGTTGCAGGTGAGGCAAGGGAAGGGGGCTGGGAGGGAGAGGGCTCGGAGGGCTGCGGAGTGGTTGTGGATGACTGTGTGTGTGTCTGCAAACCAGCCCCTGTGAGTGTGGAATCAGTCCCCTGCGCTTGCTTGTGTGCACGTCTAGACCTTGGTTTGGGGGTTTCTGTGCTTGGGACAGGTAGGGTGCAAGGAATCGCTGTTGGTGCAGGGGTAGGAGGGGTGCTGGACTGTTGGAGGAGGGACACTGCTGCCATCAGGGAGGAGGCCACGGACTGATTGGTCCTCTGTAGGGCAGACATGCCCACGGAAATGCCCTCCATGAATGACACCAGTTGTGTCAACAGACCTGTGTGTGCATGGAGGACCTTCAGCATCGACGTCTGCCCTACATGGATCTGTCAAAGTAAGTCCACAGACTCCTCACTCAGGGCAGCAGGGGACACAGGGGCAGGGGGTGCGGTGCCTGGCACAAAGGAGACATGCTCACGAACACGGGAGCCCACAGGGATCTCTGGGATGGGAGCCGATGGGAGGGTGGTGGTGGTGGCAGGGACAGCCTCACTAGCTGGGGTTTGGTGGCTGCTGACACCCGCCTCCACAAGGGAGTCATCCTCGGAGCTGCTGAGGCCCTCAGCTGGGGGTGATGGTGCTGACGACTCCTCTGTGTGGCTCCACTCGCCCTCAGTGCCACTGGGTCCCCCCAACTCCTCTCCTCCTGGTCCGTGGAGCTGTCCCCTCCTGTGGCCGTGGATGTATCTGGATAGGAATAGGAAGTAAGAGAACAACATCAGTCACCTGCACCGACTGCACACACCACAGTGAGTACATCACATCACAGGGCAAGCCCTGGCCTCATCAGCTGAACACACTGTTTAGAATAAGACAATTGTCATTCTCAACATCAACCATGGCAAACATATCCCTCCTTGACTTTCACACATATGTCCGTTGCATGTTGGATGCTAACACCCCAATGTGCCAACATGCACCACCCACGCATTAGTTGTACATGCAAGTGAACATGTAGGAGTATACCACTATACACACAGCACATCTCTTGATACTGACTCAGTACAGGTGTCCGGATGAAGGGATGGGCAGAGACTCATTTCACATGCTTGTGATGCATTCCATCAACACACACTGTGATGTACCCATGTCCTGATGGGCAATGCCACAATGGGGTGAATTGTGCACACTTGAACACAATGCAGGATCACTCATAGCAAGTTCAATGCCATGGCACTGGCATGCCCTGAAAGTCAGTCAACACTGTCTCCTGTCACAGGGGCAGGGCATCCAGACAACAACAATATGCACTGACTCACAATCCTAGCTCAGGGCTCTGCAGATGACCGGCGCACTTGCCCATCCCCTGCAAACAACATATCCAGTACCCAGAAGACCCCACATCCTGCAAATCATACATATGAGTCTCTGCGTACACAAATCCCTGTACACTAACACATCACAGTCTGCCATGCATGTAACTCAGCTGCATGAAGGACACAGTTGCATACACCATTGTGCGCTGTCAGATGATCACACACCTATCTGTCACACAGGTCTTGTCTCTCACAGTCACATCTGAGGAAATATGAATTTTTGTGATCAGTTATGTCCCCTATCGTAGACCCCAACGGCTCCGTGTGCCTGCTATAAGTACATGTATGTTCCCTCCTGCTCCAGTTCTGAAGACGCAAATATATGTGCGTCCACCGTCAACATGCCCTCTTTCAGATCCGCCATGAATGGGTCAGATATTCCATTCCTAAGTATGAAAGGCCATCGACTTTATGTGGTTCACTTTCCACATTTCATAGATTCAGGCGAGTAGGCCCGAATTCTGTCATCAAGCCTTTTCCTGCCTTCTGCCTCTGAAAGCTCCAGTCTGAGCCTGCATCTGCGACCATGAACTTTGTTTTACTCCTTGCGCGGCTAACGGTGCCTGATCCAGCCTGTCGCTTGCCAAAAACTGTATTTCACCTTCGAGATTATCTCCTCCGCTCCCCATCCGATGCATTCCTGTCTAGCAGTTTAGGTAAACATTCCTCCAGCTACCATGCAAAGGGGCCAGGCCTCGCTGTCCTCATGCAAGTAATTCATAGCCCCGTTACCATGGAATATTCCTACCCCCTCGCATCTAGTGTAGACACTTAGACGCTTGTACACGCACTAACAGTCAGTATAGTCAGTATAGAATAAGATTCTATCCTAAGAGACCTTTCCTTTTGGATAACACAGTTCTTTAAACATAGGATATTAGATATGATTTGGAATTAGGTTGACATAACCCCAGACTTCTGTCTCCACATGTAGAACTAAATGTCAAGTCTCCTTCACCCTCTAGTTGCACGTCAATCACACGTCATGTGGCTGCGTGCGCATCTTTGCCAAACATTTCTGCTGACATTGCAGGATTCTTTTATGGATCCACCCACTAGTGACATCATGTTTAGTGACGTTTCTTGAATTACGCCCTCTATTAGCTACGTATGCACCTTTTATCAGCTGTTACGCCTCTTGCATCTGTTTCACTGTAATGTATTTTCTATAAAACTGCTTAACTGTCAATAATATATGCTCCCTTCCTTCCTGAACTTTCGTGGTGATGGAACAGAAGGCCCACAATTCGAATTGTCTTCCTTTGTATAGGAATAAAGCATTTTTAAACCTCTAATACCACGGATTCTTGATAGATTTTACCGCATAAAAAATAGTACCGGTAACGAAATATTTACCACATAAATTGGCGCCCGAATAGGGACACTTTCTCATCTCACGCGCCGGCGGTGCGTTGCAGGCCCGGTCTCCTGCCACAGCTGAACGGACAAAAACGCGTAACCGCAGGATTTCCTGTATCTCCCTCCGGCCAAGCGGGGACGACTGAGGCTGCGATCAACACCCAGACGAGGCGGTGAGAAGTGCGAAGTATCCCGACCAGAGCCTAGCTGAGAGAGCAAGATCCGAGGTATACAGAGTCCCACCGAGTTCCGAAGTTCCGAGTCCAGTCGAGTCAAGTCCAGTCCGGTCCAGTTTCAGTTCCGTTCCGAGGCCTTCCGTTCCGAGTTACCCGGTGAGTACCATTATCGGGGAGGCATTTTACGTGCACATAGTCTGTGCCGGTCAAGACGGGTTTGGGTACACAAATCCGGTCTGCACTGTTTCAGCAGTGTATCTGTACTGTTTAGCAGTATATATAGTATATATAGTATGTTTCGCATATAAATAAGTATTATCTAGTGTCAGTATAATGTCAGTAACTAGTTTTCTATTAGTTATCATTGTTCGTAAAACTGTTAAGCGTTAAATGTTTTAAATACGTTCTATATATTGTGGTGTGAATGACTGTTCATTATTGTGTTTTCTTGTATAAAGTGTGTTCTAGAAACAAGATCTAAAGATGCCGCTCTTTTCGAAACTAAGACAGATTAAAACTAGAAAAGGTGTACTCGAAGAAGCTGTTCCCATTCCACCTAGGGATACACCAGGATACTTTATGTATCATAAGCATGGTCTAGATGCCGTATTATTTCTTGATTTATGGGTGGACTACACCAAAGAATTACCAGAGAGTCAGAGATGGCCCGCAGCGGGGACCTGGGATGCAGATTGCATCATGAGAGTAGAAGAAGAATTATGGAAAAAGAAAGCCAGACAGTCACAGAAAGATGCCATTGAATTATGGCGTAAAGAATCATACAGACGTACAGAAAAAGCACACAGACAGGAAGAGAAAAGTAGAGAGAATTCAAATAAAACTCGAGAAAATCTATTACTTGAGGAAGGTACTCGAGTAAAATCAGAACAAATAGATAGACAAAGAAACGCCCTTATGAATGGTATGTATCCACTTCTGGCCGAAGGGTTACCTAAGGCTACTCCGGAAATACCAAAAGACTTGCCACCTCCATTGTTTCCGATAAAAGCGCATCCCAAATCACATCCCAAAACAGCAAAGGACGTTTTTCTTTCCTCCTATTTAGATGACGCTGCTCCCGAATATGCTAATGCCATACCACACACACCGCTTGCCGATGGTGCCCAATACCAAGAGCATCCGTCTGTATCCTCGCAAGTACAAACTCCTACACAAGTTCCAACAGACCCGTCAGTTTCTACAGTTTTTCCCGCATCTACAATCTCTATCCTACACCCAACGAATCCTTTCGTGCCTAGCACCTCAGACGGTGCTACAGGAGGTACGACAGACATGTTTGCCACTCCGCCGCGAAATAAACAGACTCTTAGAGATTTAGCCCTCCAACGTACGCCCAAACTAGCGACTCCCGACATGCTTAAGGAACTTCTAGTAGATTGTAGATATGATCCTGTGCCCGGTAAACGGGACGAAATGCTGCTGTCATCATTACGTATTCGACGAGCTGCAATATATTTAACGAAGCTACCAGGAATGACTACACATTTAGAAAGTATGTATCACTTTGTCCAGTCAGGGCGAAGTCCTGAAAGTATTAGCAGAGCCATGGAGTACCAGAAAGCGGAGGTACAGGGACAACTGTTACGTTTCCTCATAAACTGTGTAATTAGAAATCAAGACCGGCCTGGGGTAAATCCGGAAGAAATGCAAAAACTTGTCACTTGGGGCCGGAATATATCAGAAGGGAGACATGATAAACAGTTATGTATAGTAGCTATGTACCGAAAGATCCGCAAAGAAGTAGAACGAATACACGAAGAAAGATTAGAGGTAGACGCCACTGACCTAAACAGAGAATAGGAGGAGCAAGAGTCAGAGCAAGTAGAAACGATAGCTTATGTAGGTAGAGGAAGACCCCATAATAATACCAGAGGTTTTAATGATCCGGTACGTCCAATACGTCCAGAATATAATAGACATTTTCCAAACCCTATGTTAAATACAAAATCCCCCGAACACTTATTCCAAGCCGCTGATAAATTACTCCGAGATCGAAGGGGGTACCATATGCTCGATTCCATGGACGAACAAGAATTAGCCAGATCAGCAGTACAATGGGCTGACAGTCCCAGCGAATACAATGACGATGTACTTGCACACACGTTTCTGAATCTAGACCCATATGAACAGCGTTTAGCTAGTATATACATGATTCAACACCTCCTTATATTATATAAAAGCCAACACTCTGATCCAGGACCCTTACCTGACATATTGACAGAACTACTCACGAACATATGGAAAGGGTCAGGTACTGATTTGATTAAAGAAATACTAGAATCCCGAAACCAATATTTAAATTTCGTATGTCCAGAACACGTTGCAGTTCCCATTATGGGAAGAAAAATGTATCACATAGATAGACAGAACCCGTTACGCGAAGTGCACCCAATCAGAGGTGCCGGTGATAATTTTACACGCGTGTTTGTGTACACGCCTATAACTAAACTAGAATTATTAGAAATGAAGAAAGTAGTACCCAGCCATGACAAGGACCCAGCAGGTTTCCACCGTGAGATAAAAGACATGTTACTCATGGGAGAGTATACCTACCCCGACATTATGAAAATATTAAAAGTCCTACTACCCGCCGGTGTTTATGAAAAACTCAAAGAAAAAGAATGGGAGGTGGGAGACCAAAAGATAGATTGGACAGCATTAGAAAACGAAGAAAAGGCCCGAGCTGCAGGAGCAGGGCTTGGGGAAAAGACTACAGCACTAGCAGGATTACTAATACAGGTACTGCCACGTTTATTAACTACGAAAAAGGAAGACTGGGGTGCAATCTCAGCCTGTAAACAAAAGCCAGACGAAGATACTAGTGATTTCTATTCCCGATTTGAAAAATGTTTTGGTATAAATAGTGGCATAAAAGCCAGTAGTGAGTCATACCCACATCTGTTTGTGACAAAATTAGTTGAAAATTCTCTGATACAAGTTAAGAATAGAGTATTGAAATTTGAAAGTACCTGGCAAGGTAATACCCCATCACAGATGCTACAGATGTTACAATATCATCACAATAGAATTAGAGAAGAACAAGAACACGAACAAAGACGTATGAAAGATACAAAAATGAAAATGCTTGTTGCACAGTCGGTTCCAGCCGATAGTCATCAAAAGGGTGATTTCGCAGGCCCTGCAAAAGGGACATGCAACTATTGTAAACAACCAGGTCATTATATACACGATTGTCCAGTCCTGAAACATAATATTGCTACAGGTAGAACACATGAGAGACCACGTCCACCTAGACAGGATCAGAACCAACAACAGACGCCTCAGCAAGCACAACCTAGGTTAGCTCCGCAACAGCTAGCTCCGCAACAGGCAGCTCCACAACAAATTGTAGCACCACCACAAGCGCAGCCTATTGCTGCAACACAAGCAACGACACAACAGATGTATCAGTATGCACAAGCAGATTATCCCGATTATCAACGATACACATGAAATAGCCTAGAGAGGGAAGTTGGCTTACCCCTTATTGAGGTTCCTGTAGACCAAGAGGGACCTTATGTACATAGTGAACTATTAGGGGAAGACAGAAAGTTTTTACTTGATACAGGGGCAAGCAGAACAACTATAAGACGCAGTGAAGTTCCAGGGGCACCCCTCTCAGGCTCACAGAATATTTCCCTTGGATTCTCAGGAAAACCTATAATTAATGATGTAACACAACCTCTTCCACTTACGATTGGTCCATTGACACGTACTACAGATTTATTGCTTACTAAATCATGTCCAGAAAACTTGTTAGGCATAAAAACATTGAAAGCTCTAGGAGCTATAATATGTTGTTCTCCGGAAGGAGTACGACTATTTTTACGTGACTTTAAAGGTCACTACGTATCCAGAGATATGGATCACCGACTGCAGAATTTACCTACACATTTATGGGCACAAGGCCCCACTGATGTTGGTTGCATGAATATTACACCATATCGAGTTACACTGAAATCAGGAATAGTACTACCACAAATACGACAATACAAGTTACCCCCCGATGCTGTTGTGGCTTTGCTGCAAATCATTGACGAGCTCATTACACAAGGAGTGGTTGTTGAAACTGACTCCAATGTATGTAATTCTCCGATAATTCCGATTCTTAAAAGAACGGATCCAAAAGCTCCACCAGTATATCGATTAGTTATTGATCTGCGCGAATTAAATAAATGTATTGTGCCACAATACCCCGTGGTCCCAGATATCTCTTCATTACTCACAGCTATTGACTCAGAAGCAACGTTCTTCACTGTAATTGATCTCAAGAATGCTTTCTTTAGTGTCCCAATCGATCCGGAAAGTCAATATTTATTCGGATTTAGTTTAAATGGACGAAGTTTTAAATTCACACGCGCACCTCAAGGATTTACAGAAAGCCCCAGCATCTATAGCCAAGCACTGAAACGAGAACTTGACAGTATCCACATGCCAGTTAACACTGCCTTGCTTCAATATGTCGATGATCTGCTGATCACCGCCCGAAGCGAACCTGAATGTGAAAAAGCGTCACTGACGGTTTTAAAATTTTTGGCTGACAAAGGGCACAAGGTGTCCCCTTCTAAGCTGCAATTCTGTGTCCAGCGAGTTGTTTACCTTGGGCACTCGCTGTCCAAGGAGGGAAGGCAGCTTACACCCGACCGCATCCAGTTAATCGCTAACATGCCACCACCCAAGACACAAAAGGAGGTACGGGCTTTTATAGGCCTCACTTCATACTGTAGGCAGTGGATCCCTCAATATGCATTTCTAGCAAAACCACTCATCCAGTTGACAACACAGGAGGCAGCCACATCGACTGTCCTCCCTTGGACTCAAGAACATACACACGCCTTTGAAAGCTTAAAGAAAGCTTTATGCCAAGCACCTGTCCTAGCAACACCATGTTACACCAAACAGTTTATACTCTTTGTTACAGAACGCGAAGGTACTGCCTTGTCAGTACTCACTCAGGAACAAGCAGGATCGCACAAACCATGTGCTTATTTCTCTAGTACATTAGATCCAGTAGCTCAGGCTCTTCCTGCGTGCCTGAAATCAGTGGCAGCAACAGCTTTAGCAATCAGACAAAGCGATGCCATAGTGTTAGGACATCAATTGACAGTACAAGTACCACACGCAGTAGAGGTTCTCTTGAACCGCACACAAACACAACACTTGACTATAGCGAGACTCACCGGTTACGAACTGACATTGTTTCAGCCACATATAGAAATCAGACGTTGTAATACGTTAAATCCTGCCACACTGTTACCAGTGAGCGGAACAGATCCATTGGCACATGATTGTGTTGAAGTTATTACTATCACGACGAAACCCAGACAAGACTTGACAGATATCCCTTTGTCAGATCCAGACTTGACATTGTATGTAGATGGGTCATGTATGAGAACAAGTACAGGAGAGCTAATGGCCGCTTACGCAGTCACAACAGACACTGAAGTCATTGAAACAAATCGTATTAACACTTTGTCAGCTCAAGCAGCAGAGCTCATCGCTCTGACACAAGCCTGTATTCAAGCCACAAATAAAAAAGTCAACATATACACAGATTCACGTTATGCCTTCGGAGTCGTTCATGACTTCGGCGTACTGTGGCGAGAGAGAGGTTATTTAACTTCTCACGGTGCCCACATCCAGCACGGACCCCTCATTCAAGCCCTATTAGATGCGATTCATCTACCTACTGCAATATCGATTATGAAATGCAAAGCCCACACAAAAGTTACCAATATCATTTCTCAGGGTAATGACCTAGCTGACAGAACAGCTAAACAGACTGCTCAGAATCAGACTCTCACAACTGACATGACAAAGACAATAGTCCCGACACTAACACATTGCATGACAGTTAAGGATCCCGCCCTTGATGTAATTGATATACAGACACACGCTACACCAGAAGAAATAAAGAAATGGACTGAATTAGGAGGGATCCAAACAGATCAAGGATGGATGACGAAGGAAAAATCTATATGGTTTCTTCCCGACTCAATGGTCCAAGTTATTATTAATACTATACATAGTCCAGCGCACCTAGGAGAAAAAGCTATGCTAGACAGCATTCAACACATTTGGTTTAACAAACACTTGCGAGCCGCAGCTAAACAAAAGGTTCGTACCTGTATGATATGTTGTCAGTTTAATCCAGGTAAAAGCATCCCCGTAGAGCAGGGTGGATTTCAACCTCCTAATCATGCTTTTGAAGTCCTCCAGATGGATTATATCCAGATGGAACGATGTCGAGGATTCAAATATGTTCTCGTAGTTGTCTGTGCTCTTTCCCGTTGGACAGAAGCATACCCGGTTTCAGATTACACTGCCCCGACTACTGCCAAACAGTTAGTTCGAGAATTCTTCCCACGGTACGGTTTACCACGTGTTGTCTATTCAGATAACGGCCAGCCGTTCTCATCCGAACTAATGAAACACGTTTCCCTTCTATTAGGCTATCAATGGAAATTTCACTGTGTCCGACATCCCGAGGCGGCAGGTCTCGTAGAACGCCATAATCAAACTTTGAAAATTAGATTGTCCAAAATATGTAGAGAAAAAGGAGTTGATTGGATAGTAGCCTTACCAGTTGCGCTCTTTTACATGAGAATGGTAGCACATTCTCGAACAGGGCTATCCCCGTATGAGGTGATCTTCGGTAGACCACCAAATATGTGGGGGACGCCTATACCTCGTAAAATCACTGACGTTGACTGTAATATGCTGACAGATTACCTGGCTTCCTTGATGTCTGCACTACAATCTTGTCGTTCACAGGTATCCGCAGCTTTTCCCGACAACACTGAGGTGAAACCCCATGACGTGGTTCCTGGTGATCTGGTGCTGGTCAGGAACTTTGACCGGAAGACCCAACTGGATCCTAGGTGGAAGTCACCGAAGTTAGTTCTACTCACCACAAGGACAGCCGTGAAAATCGAAGGAAGAAAAGGGTGGTTGCACTCGAGTCATATCAAGAAATTTTATGGACTACCACCCAGTGTAGATACACAACCCTGTATTTCCTCAAAGACAGACTCAAAGCTCCCTTTGGTTGAGCAATCGAACTCAGAACTATATAAACTAAAATTGAGGTCCAGTAAGTCAGACAATTTGATTGTTTAAGTCCTCTCCAAGGTGAATCGGTTGAATTTGTCTCTGACATGTATCCTCTGGACCGGAATAGAGAAAGAAATAATCAAATGCTGCTCAAGAAGCAAGCGTATTGTAAATCATTTCGTAGTCATTGTACAGTAACATTATTAATTTTGTTTTTTCTAAGTCTTTTGATCATCATTGTCAGCATCCTATTGCACATGTATTACCCTATTCCTAAACGTGCTTATAATATAACTGCAGAACATTCTTTTAGTGAATTTCCTCCGCATGAGTTGTCATATAGATTTGCGCTGCGCAACAACACATTCATTAGTATGCTACATCATTCCCATCAGACCAGCAATGCCACAAATTGTTGGATATGTGGCCGACTCCCTCCCTATCAGAACTATAAGGGAGTTTTGCCCCTCTTTCCCTATCCGTTCACACACAATGGCTCCTGTGGAGCATGGTTTAGTTTGATTAATACCCTAGATTCAAATTCCGCAGTTTATCAAGACAATTGGGTATGGGGAAACCTGAACCTAGTTTTGCTTAAAGTCTGCTACCCTAACAAGGAGGGACTTCCCAAAAGAACAGGAACTGATCTAGAAAATGAAGTATATGGATTAGGTAATTTTACACTTAACCTCATGATCCTGAACGTTGAATCTGAAGCTACACCAATCTTGCCCGCCATGTCAGTATTCCAAGTAAAAGGGGAATTATGTATACAAAAGAATGGTTCCATACACATGGCCACAGTAAATGCACCACTGTAATAAAATTCAGTGATCAAGGCAAGTCTACATTTAGAGCTTCCCATCATTCCTACTTCATATGTGGCCAGACCGCATATATATGTCTACCTTTAGATTGGGATGGTACCTGTTACATAGCATTCCTTCTGCCACCTGTTTTCCTAGCTCCTCCTGATTATCATAGAAATACTCATTTAGTACACAATAGACAGCAGAGAGATCTCCCAATTGTCGATTACACTGAAACAGCATGGGAGAAATACACAGATTTCAATAAAGGTTTCTTTCCCTATATAGGTACAGTCACTAATAGTAAGCTGATACGTAGATTAACAAGAACCCTTGAAGCAGTAGTGAATGAGACTATTTCCGCCTTAGGCAATTTAACAGAAGAGCAGTCTGCTATGCGGATTGTTGTGCTTCAAAATCGTCTTGTCCTTGACGTCATCCTGGCCGATAGGGGCGGAGCTTGTAGGGTCATCGGATCAAGTTGTTGCATTTTCATACCAGAAAATTCACCGTCTGTATATAAAGCCATAACCCGCCTTCATAAGATTATAAGCCAGATACACCAGAGTCCAGGCACCTGGACTTGGTCCGGTTGGTTCTGGGGCGTGTTGTCAGCCTGGGGATGGAGAATACTATCCTTCCTAGGTATTGGCTTTCTCATACTATTCAGTTGCTGCTTATGTCTACAATGTGGGCCAGCGATTTGTGGTCTGTGTGCCACCTCGTGTATCCCACATCCAAGTTTTCATTCGAGATCCCGGAAGAAGAAAGAAGAACAAATGATGCTATATGAACAGATCGATGGATTGATGAAGATCGATATCTCCTAAGGGTCCGAAGGGGACAAGGAGGGAATGAGGAAATATGAATTTTTGTGATCAGTTATGTCCCCTATCGTAGACCCCAACGGCTCCGTGTGCCTGCTATAAGTACATGTATGTTCCCTCCTGCTCCAGTTCTGAAGACGCAAATATATGTGCGTCCACCGTCAACATGCCCTCTTTCAGATCCGCCATGAATGGGTCAGATATTCCATTCCTAAGTATGAAAGGCCATCGACTTTATGTGGTTCACTTTCCACATTTCATAGATTCAGGCGAGTAGGCCCGAATGCTGTCATCAAGCCTTTTCCTGCCTTCTGCCTCTGAAAGCTCCAGTCTGAGCCTGCATCTGCGACCATGAACTTTGTTTTACTCCTTGCGCGGCTAACGGTGCCTGATCCAGCCTGTCGCTTGCCAAAAACTGTATTTCACCTTCGAGATTATCTCCTCCGCTCCCCATCCGATGCATTCCTGTCTAGCAGTTTAGGTAAACATTCCTCCAGCTACCATGCAAAGGGGCCAGGCCTCGCTGTCCTCATGCAAGTAATTCATAGCCCCGTTACCATGGAATATTCCTACCCCCTCGCATCTAGTGTAGACACTTAGACGCTTGTACACGCACTAACAGTCAGTATAGTCAGTATAGAATAAGATTCTATCCTAAGAGACCTTTCCTTTTGGATAACACAGTTCTTTAAACATAGGATATTAGATATGATTTGGAATTAGGTTGACATAACCCCAGACTTCTGTCTCCACATGTAGAACTAAATGTCAAGTCTCCTTCACCCTCTAGTTGCACGTCAATCACACGTCATGCGGCTGCGTGCGCATCTTTGCCAAACATTTCTGCTGACATTGCAGGATTCTTTTATGGATCCACCCACTAGTGACATCATGTTTAGTGACGTTTCTTGAATTACGCCCTCTATTAGCTACGTATGCACCTTTTATCAGCTGTTACGCCTCTTGCATCTGTTTCACTGTAATGTATTTTCTATAAAACTGCTTAACTGTCAATAATATATGCTCCCTTCCTTCCTGAACTTTCGTGGTGATGGAACAGAAGGCCCACAATTCGAATTGTCTTCCTTTGTATAGGAATAAAGCATTTTTAAACCTCTAATACCACGGATTCTGCCTCTTATATTTACTGAGTTATTCTTGATAGATTTTACCGCATAAAAAATAGTACCGGTAACGAAATATTTACCACACATCTCAGATGACACTCTGAATCATGGACACCCGAGTTGTACATAACAACAAGCCACACACTAATGACACAGAGGCAGACACCTGAGGGCACATGTCACTAAGCACAACCTGCAATTTCATACACAGGAGTGGGATTACAGAGTGTTTCTAAATGCCCTTGAGGAGCCATGACTGGCCAGGTCTACATGAAACAGTGTTTGGCCCTGGACAGTAATCAGGTGGCTAAGCAAGTGTGACATACTTGATATACATACTACTGAGGCCCCAAAATTGGAGTCCCCTGCTGCATGGGTTTGTTTGGAATACCCCAGCCACATGTTGCGAGTCAGACCAGCAATTGGTACAGATCTCAAGGGCACACACAGATTCCATGTCAGATCTCAGGCATTGTGTAAACAATTGACCCACCCATGTAACACACAACAGAGTCACGGGACCAGATGCTGACCGGTAGCTGAAGCATAGCTGACTGTAGGGACACAGTGCCCTAGTGACACAAGCAACAGACTGTAGGGGCCACACCTGTGGAACAGATGAGGGTGCATCACACAATTGATTGACCTGAGTATTGGACTACAAGACCTACGTAATGTGGAAGTGTGACCAGGCCAAAAGACTGCAATTAGCATGTCATACATAGTACACAGATTAGGCATGGACTTACCCCCTTCCTGCTGCTGTCTGGCCTTCAGCTGCCTATCCAGGTCCGGGAAGACCACCGCCAGTATCCGGAGCATGTGGGGAGTCAGGGTCCGGTGTCTGCCCCTCCTGCGTGGAGGTGACAGCTTCAGCTGGACTCTAGCTATCCTCCGGGTCCAGCCCCGAAGGTCCTGCCACCTCTTCTGGCAGTTGCAGATCCGGCGCTTGTAGACCTCCACAGAACGAACAGCCCGGGCGATGGTCAGACAGATCTCCTGCTTCTGGTGGGCATCAACCTGTGAGGATGACAGAGTGAAAAGTACATTAGCACACATGCCCCAGATTTGTGCAACACACATTTGGATATACATGTCATCATCACAAAGGGAAATTAATTACACAGGTTGTGAAACCATGGGGAAGGAATAATCACCTGCATGTCTGACATGTTAACAATGCCTGGATAGTTTAAGCTTGCAATAATGCACTTTAGCAGCAGGAAACCTATTCATTACATGTACCCACACACTTTGGGGGATGAAAGTAGTCATTGAGAATGCTTGCCACTGGTGTACACACTGCTAGTACTGCTAGTCAGCCAACATGCATAATTAGGAAGTCAGTGGACTGCACACTCACCTGCTCCCCTGGTTTCCCATAGAGCGTGCTGTACTGTGGAAGGAGCCCGTCCAGCAGGGCCTGGTTCTCCTCCTCAGTGAAGGCTGGGGCCCTCTCCAGAGTACGTGCCATAGCAGGAGCCAGAGGATGCAGAGACAGCAGTAGTGGTAGCAGGGATGTGGTCCAGGAGCATGTAGTGCAGGCAAGTGAGCTCCCTGGGCGCTAGCCAGCCTTATATCTGTGCTGCAGAGGCAGAATCTGTGCCATGTGTCCCAAGTGATAGGTCCAACACGGTTGCATTCTATGAATCTGGCCAATCCATTTAAAAGTACGATTCGTACACGCCTTCCGCATCGTTCAAATCTTCACCTTCATGGAACACTTGAAATTGCAACATTGTTGTAGGCATCCAACTGAATTTCCAGTGCACAACTCGTACAAGTTTTGAATCCGCATCCGTCTCCATGAAGGTCCGGAGCCAATGGGTGCGCCCGGCTCGTTCAACTGACTGTACAATGCGTATTTTGAATATACACATGCACCCGTCTCCATTCGATTCAATGGCCAAGGCGTACGCCTGTCTCGGACCATGTCTGTCTGACGCGTATGCATGATAGTCACCCGCGAAGGACCTCATTGCATTCAATGACAAAGTGTACGCACGGCTCGAACATGACCCGTGCAATGCGTACGCATTGTCACCCGCGTCGGACCTCATTGCATTCAATGACAAGGCGTACGCACGGCTCGGACATGACCCGTGCAATGCGTGCGCATTGTCACCCGCGTCGGACCTCATCGCATTCAATGGCAAAGCGTACGCACGGCTCGGACATGACCCATGCAATGCGTATGCATTGTCACCCGCGTCGGACCTCAATAGTGTGACTATTATACGGATGCGACACACATATACTGGCCAGGGACACCTGTGCACACCTACCACACTACAGCATTGGCCACACAGTGCCCCATGGCATGTAAGGCTGCATTCCCTGGGTGTTTGGGGGGCCACATCTGTTTTTTGGCTGGCACTTTGTGCAGCCACTCCCAGGCTGTGCACGTGTACATGGGGGCAGAATCCTCTGTGTGTTGTGCACTTTACCACTGTGATGTGCAGTTGGACAGTAATGGGCATGAGTCATGGACACAGTGTCAGGTTGGATATGTTTAGGACAGGTCACATACACCCTGAGTCCTGGGGGTGATGGCATGTACGCCATAGTGATACCTGTAGCCACAATACTGATGTGCACCCACAGTCTGTGTCCATGTTGTGTCTCAGATGTGTCTGATCAAATGTTCCCAATGGGTGACAGTCTCCACATCCATGTGCTATATGCATCAACCTTGATGGGGTGTGTGTCTAAGAGACGTACATGTCGTGCCGGCAGGAACAACAGTGGCCACTACCTGTGGGACTTACGCTTGCCTTCTGGTGTGTACGTGCTACGCCATGTCCATTGCTGTGTTGATGTGGCAATACAGGGAGCCTGGGTTTCTGCATGGCAAAGATCTGTGATGCCTGGGAGACATGAGGCCTCAATTGTCACTGTGGTGTGTGTTTGGAACGTTGCAGCAGCACATAGGTTGGGTGACACAGCCAGATGATTGGCCATTGCACTACATGGGACCTATGTGGACATGTGGAATTGAGATGTGAGGTGGTGGTCTTGTAGGTGACATACGTGTCCATGACCAACAGCACACACCTTAGTACATTGTGTAATGTCATGAACTAGCATGTGATATTCATCGTGGTCATGGCCACATGGGTGGATGAACTAACAATCTTCCTTTGTGCATCTCTGTACTGCAGGGCATCATCTGTCCATCGGCCGTTCCCAGACCTTGCAACCATGCAGGATCGCGACTGCATCAGATGGTACCGCTTCACCAGGCCACTGATTGCGGAGTTGGCGGAGCAGTTGGCGCCACATCTGCTACCTGGCCGGACATACCCTACAGCACTGACCCCAGATGTGAAGGTGATGGCAGCCCTGCACTTCTTTGCTACTGGTACCTTCCAGTACACTATGGCTACTGCTGGTGGGATGTCGCAAACGATGTTTATTCGGGTGCTATGCGATGTCTTGGAGGGGATGTTGCAATTCCTTGACCTGTATATCAAGTTCCCGAGCCCAGCTGAACTTCCTGAAATAAAGGATGCCTTTTATACACTGGGGAGGATGCCGAACGTCATCGGATCTATTGATGGGACACATGCTGCCCTGACACCACCACAGGCACATGAGCAGGCATACCGTAACAGGAAGCACTACCATTCGATAAATGCTCTGGTGGTCTGTCTTGCTGACATGTCAATCACACATGTGTGTGCACGGTTCTCTGGTTCTGCGCACGATGCCTACATTATGAGGAGTAGTCGCATTGCAATGCTGATGTCACAGATGCCAGCTCAGCATGCCTGGCTTGTCCGTGTGTACTGACTGTTTCTCATTGTGTGTGTGTGTCAATGTTGTATTCCGCACTTCTATAAAACTCTGCTACTTGTTCATTTTTGTGTGTGTAGGTGACTCCGGATACCCCAACATGCCGTGGTTGCTGACACCCCTCAGGAACCCTGTGACACCAGCCGAGCTGTGCTACAATGAGGCACATGGTCAGAGTAGGAGGGTGATTGAGCGGACATTCGGCCTCCTGAAAAGCCGCTTTCGCTGCCTGGACAAGACCGGAGGGGCCCTCCCATATGAGCCTACAAAGGTGTGCAAAATAATCCTTGTCTGCTGCATGCTACACAACATGGTGGTGCGGAAGAAGGTGCCTCTCATCCAGGATGACGATGACGATGACCAACGTCCGGCACCTGTGGAGGATCCCGGTCTGGGCCAAGATGCCAGTGATGATGAAGATGATGGTGACGTCCGCTCACAGCTCATCAACAACTTCTTCACCTGAATGTGAGTTTCCATGGTTGTTATGTGAATGTATGGAGGTAGCCTGGAATGTGTTGTGCCAGCTCTTTTGCTGTCTGAGTGTGTCTGTGTGCCACTTGACTGGATGCGTGCTGTGATGTGTCCATTCAGGTGGTGTGTACTCCACAACAGGGTAGTACTGCTAACTAGTGTTTGTGTAGGTGTCTTGCAACATGTTTTGTGCATGTGTATTGCATTTCTCTTCTGTGCTTTTGACTGTATCTTGTCTGTCCTTCCCAGGGTACTTTGCCTGTTGTGTGGTCATCACTGACCCCCAACACCCAGAAGCCAACACCAGTGTGGAAGTTGACAATTCCCATCAACTGATGTACCACACATCCCTGGACTTCCATTCCCCAACACATTGGGAGCGTGTGTCCACTGTTACATAGAATTACCGTGCAACTAGTGTGGAATAAACATGTTGCTGATGTGTAATGAACCTGTGATACGCTTTGTTATGTGCATTGTCTGTCTTCCCACATCTGAGTGACATCTGCTTACCTCACCTGTGGACTTGTTACCACTGACTGGGGTTGGTGCTGTGTCTGTGCATGCCAATGCATTTAAGGTCAACATCATTGTGTGTGATGAGTAACATGGCCATGGTGAGTATGTTCTGTGTTGCCATAGTGGTGTATCTCCCTCACATGTGTCACATCCCCATGACTCGCCTTACGTTGGTCACATTGTTGCAGTATATGGCATGCACTGTGTTGTGTAGCAGATCGACATCTCCCTGAACATGACAAGTTGGAATCACAACAGAGGCAAGTATGGTGTACTGGTGAGTTTATTTACAAACATGTGTGAGGGAAGTGCACAGGATGGTGGGTGCTGTACAGTGGTTTGGGAATCCAAAGTTCACATTGGAGTTGGAAGTGCTGGTAGATGAAATGTCCAGAGTAAAGTCCACAGTCATCTGATACATTGGCCCAACATGAACCCTCCATGTCATGTAGGCGAGTTGTGTGCGATTGGACAAGGTGAACGGGTTGTGCACAAAGAACATTGTCCAGAACAGGTTTAGAGGCCCTGGGGATGTGCTGGGACATCTGCCTCTCACATATTCTTCTTCGGACGACCCCTCTTCTTCCGGGGGGCGGGGGGATCCTCATGTGCAGGCCTCTGCGGTCCAGGGGACTCTCCGCCAGAGTCCTCCTCCCTCCCTGTGGCGCTGGCAGATGGTGTTGCGACAGATGTTGCAGGCACACAGGGGGGTGTGGACAGGTTGGTGTTGATCTGGCGGAGGCATTGTAGTATGTCACGATGCACCGCAGTAATGTCATCCCACTTGGCCTCCATGCGGGCATGGTGGGCGACCTGCTCGTGTTGCATATCCTTGAGGATCCCCACTACCTGGCCAAATCCTCCGGTGCTATCCTGGTACGCATCTAAGATGTGTGCCAGGTGGGGGTCATCATGCAGTCCAGACCCCTCTGCAAGGCGCGCCCTGTGCCTCCCACCCCTCCCAGCACCCCTCTCCACACGGGCAGGACCAGCGGCGGGATGCACAGGTGACACTGGGACCCCTTGGGTGGTGTTGCTGGTGGTGTTTGCTGTAGCTTCCGGGGGGTCCTGTGTCCCTGTGCTGTGGGTGTTGATTGGCCTTGGTCTGTCCGTGTTGGCGGGTGTGCCCTGTCGGTGTCCAGATGCTGGAGGCATGGGTACGGGGGGGCAGATGTTGATGCTGCTGTTGCTGCATGATGGCTCACACCGGAGGGGCCAGGTTGGTCGTCGTCATCCGAAGAGGACAGTGAGAGAGTCAGACCAGAGAGCTCAGTGTCCACCAGAGTCTGGGACTGGGTATCCTCATCATTCGGTGCTGAGTGCCCAGCACCACCTGTGTTTGGAAAAGACACACAATGTGATTTATGTTTCTATATGTATCGTTGGTTCACAAACATGACATTTTCTACTTTTCGAACAGATGCCTGCCTGTACACTGCTTTTTCCCAGCTTGTCACGGACAGAATTTGATATTGTTGTTGGCTATTTCCCAGCATGGCCTTGTGCTCCCCACAACAGAGCCCAGTGTCAGACATCTTGTCAGTCCCTTCCCACTCCCTGTGAGGCGAGTATGGTTCAGTTTGATCTTGCTGGGCCATGTGGGTGGGTATAGGTTGTCTGTGACGGCGAGTCCCATCAAACTCTTGGCTACACCCCCCTTCCCAGCATGCCCATACTTCCTCCCTCTTGACTCTGCTTCCCTGTGAGGGGGTGTGACAGCAATGGCAAGATGGCTGACTGTGAAGTCCTGATGTTTGTTGTTGGCTATTTCCCAGCATGGCCTTGTGCTCCCCACAACAGAGCCCAGTGTCAGACATTTGTCAGTCCCTTCCCACTCCCTGTGAGGCGAGTACGGTTCAGTTTGATCTTGCTGGGCCATGTGGGTGCGTGTAGGTGGTCTGTGACTGCGAGTCCCATCATACTCTTGGCTACACCTCCCTTCCCAGCATGCCCATACTTCCTCCCTCTTGACTCTGCTTCCCTGTGAAGGGGTGTGACAGCAATGGCAAGATGGCTGACTGTGAAATCCTGGTGTTTGTTTGGCTACAAGTCCAAAGTGAGCCCCTGTGCTTCACACAGCAGCACCCAGTATGGGGTATCTTTTGCTGATATTTCAATGAGGTGTGTGTCAATGCATTGTACCCGGTGAGTTGTGTGGAGTTTGTGTTGAGGGGGGGTATCTCCCCATGCTGATAAGTATGGTGAGGGCTGTCAGTCCTCCTTCCCATCATGAAACGTGCTTCTATTGTAGGGCATGCAAGTTGTCTTTCAGGATGTCAGTCAGTGGTGTCCTGCTTCTGATTTGCACACAAGCCATAGCAGGGCCTTGTGCTCCCCACAGCAGGACCCAGTGTCAGCCATCTTGCCAGTCATGTTCCACTCCCTGTGATGTGGGCATGTTTCAGAGAGGTCTTGATGGGTCAATCAGGAGGGGGAGCATTATCTGTGACTACAGGCCCCATCATGCTTTTGGCTACACTCACTTCACCTGCATCCCCACTATTCCTTCCTGACAGTCAGCTGCACTGTGAGGTGGTGTGTTTGTGGTGGCAAACTGTCTGGCAGGGTCTATTTGGCTTAGTGCCACTGGCTTGCTCTATTTGTTTGTAGGTTGATGCATGTCATGACACAGTTCCCAGTCACTCTGAGATGGCAGGTATTCTGTTTGTCTGACTGGCATACACATCTTGGGCTGATTATCTATTGGTTAGTGTAGCTTTGCTTGCGGTGCATGGTTTCACTGTCCCCTTGCCACACAATCTTGGGTATGTTGTTTGTGTACTCACCAGGCTCTGGGATGTCTGTTAGGCCATGGACGCTCTCTGGTGGTAGGATGTCCCGCACCTTCTCCTCCCAGGTCCTGAAGTAGACTGGTTTGGCAGGAGGGCCACCGCCGGTGCACTGACTCAGGGCGTGATCTTTTTTGATGAGTTTCTTGACCCTCCTGCGCACGTCATACCACCTGTTCTGGATATCGTCCTTTGTGTGCCTTGCTGGTCCTTGTGCGTTCACCTTGCCACAATCCTCACCCACATCTTGGTTTTCTGTGAGATGGGGGTCCTTTGGACCAATGTACCAAACAAATGTGGCTCTAATCTGATGATCTCATCTACCAGCACTTCTAACTCACTATCTGTGAACTTTGGATTCTTCTTTGGGGGCATGGTGATGGGTGGTGGTGGTGAGGGATGTGTGTGTGAGGGTGCAAGTGATGGTGGGTTGGTGTTGGTTTTGCTGGGTGTATGTGTGTGTGTTTTTGTATGAGGTGCTGATGGTGGGTGAGTTGTGTGATGGGTGAGTTGTGAGTGTGTCTGTGGTTGCTGTGTACTGGTGTTTGCTGCTGACTGTGTCTCCTGTTTGCAAGGGATGATGGTAGTGATTGTAGTCCTTTATATAGTTGGAGTGGTGGGTGTGTCTTTGTCCCATGTTTTTTTTGGGGGGTATTTATTGGCTGTGTCATTACTTGTTTGGTCCTTTTTTTGTCTTTTTTCCTTTGAGTTTTGTAGGCATGAAGGAGACGTTCATGTGACGGAAACGTGCGAGCTTCTCCGCCTCGTTCACGCTGCCTATCTTCTGTGTTTGGTACGCGTCGGTCGCGGCGGTCTCTATTGCTTGTGTGCCGGGTTGTCTGTGCGTATCGGTCGTGCGGCTTGGTCTCCATGCGAGTCGGTCTGGTTTTACACGCATTGCATTGTACTGCGTGAATCGTACATCGCGGGTATTGGTCGGTCGGGTTCATTCCGGGTTCGTGTCGGTCGGTGAAAATCGCGACGGTTTTTCGGCCGGATCACTATTTTCCCTATGGCTCGGTCGTACGGCTTGTATTCCGTACATGTCGGTTGTAAATCACACGCGTTGCATCGTACTGCACAGGTCGTATGGCGCTGGTCCGTGTCGGTTGGTATTCGGTCCGGGTCCGTGTCGGTCGGTTCGTTTTGCGGCCGGAATCGGAATCGGGCCCTAAATAACCTCACTGGAAGTGACATCACAAGAAGTGACATCAGATACTAAGATCTCACACATATGTGTATCAGGTGTATCATGAGCACAATTAAGTGCATTATGATAATTAACAAATGAGAATTGGAGTCTGGTTGGTGCCAAAAGAGTGGTTCAATCCTGACGCAAAATCTGTACCTCAACTAATACATTATTTTTTAAACCCAGCCACAAAGAAATTGGAAACATTGAAAAGCATGGTAGTACATATGTTCTGCTTAATTAGTTGCGAAGTATGTATTTTTGATTATTTTATGGGGGTTAAGGCATCTGCTGCAGAGGTGCCCAGTAAATCTCAGGGAATAATAATGGTGAGATAACTCTGGAGGTTAACCCATTTGTTGGGTAGGTCTGCGTTTTGTGTAGTCCCAAATTTTAATCAAAGTAGTATGGAAGATTAAGTTGTCTTCTGCAAAACATATTCACCGACTGTTCTTGGGGGGTGTGGGACGGGGCTTTTGGAGATTGTTGAACCTCTATTTTGTTGCTACCTTCTTCGGGTTTGTTATTCATGATATCGCAACACACATGGTGCAGGAGCTGTTGAACGTGTCCCGGTGTCCGAAATTTACACTGGGACAAGTTCAACATATTTCTGTGAGGCCCAACTTCTTGGCAGGGTGGACGGCGTCCACCCTGTGAATATAGTGGGTGGGTACTGTGTACCCCCGACTTGTGCCCTGGTTGCATAACATGAATAAGCAACAACAACGACTTCGTAGTATATCATTTTGAAAGTGCTTCAGTTCTGAAATGAATGATGAGCGCATGAAAGAACTATAACCAGTCTCTTCGAAGTTACATTAAAGACAGAGAAGGGAGGCACTGCTGCAGAGTTAAGATTTAATTTTTTCACCCTGAGGGTGAGGGCACAAAGGGAGAGACCTGCTTCTTAGAACGACTAGTGCTGAGCACCGGCAAGACCAGGCCACTTAAAGCCCTGCAGGACACATTAATTTCTTTTTGATCCCTATCGACATCAATTCATTTTTTACGGAGGCTATAAGGACTTGTATTTTTAGTGCTAAAACGGTATGTACTTTTTATCTGATGAAATACTGGGCGCGCGTGCTTTTTCTGATGCGAGTTCCTGTTATTTAGTATCTATTCAGAAAAGGCATTACCAGGATCCTCTTACTCAAGCTGTGCTTATGGGTTGCATAACTTCTAGAGAAGTCAATTAAGTGCCCTGTGAGCCTAAAGATTTCTCATAAGAGCTGCATGTCTTTTGAGTGTAAAGTTCCATGCAGTTGTTTCATATCACTCCAGGGGTGTCAACAGAGATAGCTAACGCATAAGAGGTGTGGAAAGCAGCAAAAATAGCATTTAGGAAGCACAGACACAAAAGAAAAGGTAACAGAATAGATTAGAGGGACTGCAGAAAGAGAGACAGAAAGACAGCACACAATCACACAATTATTCTGTTTTTTATAAAATGCAAAAAAGCGAAGGGGCAGATTTACAAGCCCCTTGCGATTCTTTTGCCCTGCCGTTGCGTCCCTTTTGTGACGCAGCAGCGGCGTAAAAAATTTGGCCAATTTACAACGTGATACATCTAGGGAGGTGCATCATGTTGCAAAGCCCTGCATCAGGTATAATGTTTGCGGGGTGGGCGTTCCCACGCAAGAAAGCCTCTTAAAAGCGACGCAGTGAAATATACAAGATTTCACTGCGTCACTTCTAGGACGCCACTGCATCAAAACCTTATGCCTGCTTGAAACAGGCGTAAGGAGTGATGCAGTGTGGTGGGGATAGGCCTCAAAATGCATTGCTGAAGTTGCATCATGCTTGCGACACGATTCCAGCAATGCGTGACTTTTGCCCCAACATATGCATCAAAATTTCTGATGCATTGGTCAATCCTTGCGCCATGGTACTGCATCCATGGTGGCGCAAGCGTTTCTCAGGGTGGTGCAGGGAAAGTGATGCATCTCTACAGATGTGTCACTTTCTTGTAAATCTGCCCCAGAATGTATTTTGCAGGGCTGCTGAGTTGTATATACATTTCACCGTGTGAGAGGAGGCGGAGGTTTAAAGGGGCGGAGTCTGCATAGAAAGTGAGGTCGTACTCCCATTAGTTTTACAAGGCAAGTGGGGGCAGAGGCATGCTGTTTGCGTTGAGTACTGGCCCCGGATCCTACTCCATCCTAAACAAAATCTTTCGATTTGGTTGGTAAGGGGGGGTTTAAGTGGAACTAATCCCTCCCAGTTGCAGACCTGGCAGTAATTAAAACAAGACCTTGAAATGGGCCTCTTTGGGCCACTACATTCATCTCTCTAGCTTTACAGGACAAAACACACCAGCAGTGCCCAGCCTCCAAACATGAGCTGTAAACCCACACTGCACAGAGGTTTTCGAGCTCATGTTGTCTCCCACAGTGTGACACCTAATCCTCCCTGGGAGATCGTGTGACCAGAGCTGATATCGTGTGACACACGGTGGGCTGGTGTGTGTTGGCAGGTCTGGGATACTCTTATCAGGCTCTCATATATCTTTGATTGTTGGTGTTCAAGATCAGATAGCTCCCATCTTCAGGTGGAACAGCAGGTGACCGGTAAACGAGTCACAAACCGCATAAAACAGTGGAGACAATCTGCATTTACTGGGCGGCACCGCGAACGCACACCAGTTATGTGCATTTCTCGTACTGTTGCAAGTTGTGTGGTGTCCCAATATTCAGTAGTTCACAGAGCAAGTGGAACTCATTGCAAGGTGACCTATTTGTATGGTGGTCGTTTTTAGATATGTTAAACCCTACAGAACAACATAGGAGAAAACAGGTATTTTAAAAAAGCCAATGAAATATTTAAATATTTGTTTTTAAGCCCAAGTCTAAAAGCACATGGTACAGGCAAAGTATTTTAACGAGCCACAACGCTCCCTTATTTTTAGGTCTCTGGCCTAAAAAGGCAGTTTTAGCTGTCTTGCTAGCCTCATGCCTTCCCAAAATATCCTAATAAAGATAGATAGATAGATAGATAGATAGATAGATAGATAGATAGATAGATAGATAGATAGATAGATAGATAGATAGATAGATAGATAGATAGATAGATAGATAGATAGATAGATAGATAGATAGATAGATAGATAGATAGATAGATAGATAGATAGATAGAGAGAGAGAGAGAGAGAGAGATAGATAGATAGATAGATAGATAGATAGATAGATAGATAGATAGATAGATAGATAGATAGATAGATAGATAGATAGATAGATAGATAGATAGATAGATAGATAGATAGACAGAAAGATCGTTTTCGCCAGCCCTCTGTTGGCCTGTTTAATTGGCATTCATATTTAGCGTTGCTCGTCACACCAGACCGCATTGGACAAATTCCAACTGCAAGTTGTTACACCTCCTTCCCTCCTTCACCAGACTCAAAGGAATCACATGACTGGTCACAAATAATAAATTGTACCTATCTTTGTGTGAGTATTTTCATATAATGAGAGTGTTCCTCCAATGTACTCAACATTTATTGAGTTCCTGACCACTTTTATTACTTGATACAGCCTATTTAACACTAAATTAAGCACCTTTGCACAAATGGTCAATACATCACAATTTCGGTGCAATAAGATATAGTATTTGTCACATGTGAGGTGTAAATATTTATTCCTTCCAGTAGTTTAATGTCACAAGCTCTATCACAATGAGAGGGCACTCCTATGCTTTGTTGTTCCCAGAAGACCCTGGTGGTAGGGGACGGGAACCCTGGTATCTATCGGATTACATAAAAGGAGCCTCACCCACTAGTACCACCAGTGGCATGCTTCATCATTGGATCCTCACCCACTGCACCTAGTGGGTGTGGGTGGGCCCAACGCTGTTTGTTAGCAGAGCTCTTATTGCTATGGGATCTGTGGTTAAAGTTGCCTGCTGGTTACTCCAATCACAGTTAAAGTGATCTCTCTATTGTGGATTGTTTTGGCAAGATTAAAAACATCTATTAGAGGATGCTGTCAGGGTATACTATATCCCCAAACATCTAAGGTCAAGAGCAACATATGATTCACTTGAAATCTTCCCAGTAATTAATGTAACATGTTTAGGTCTGCATTGATAGTGCAGCTGTTGCCAGACCTTATGTGAGGAACAGAAAAATACCTTTCAGAAGTACTACTGAGATAGGGCTTAGGCTCCAACCATATGTTGGTTGCCTTGAGTGCAGCATTTCATTGGGCAGAAGATGTGTGCCTACACTGAAAAAGAATGCTTCTATTGCACTTTTTGCTTCTTAGGAAAGATTATGCTCAATATAGCAGGACTGTATTGGTTATGGGTGGCATGCCAATGACCAAAGCTATGGGCCTGATCTGTTTATTATGAAATATCCGGATGAGGGCAGTGGGACTGATGTATTTATTGCGAAAATTGTAAGTTAATAGGCATTTACAGGTGGATGGGTATTATTCTATATTAAAGCAGTAGACATTCCAAATTGTTTTTTAGCAAATAATCAGTAGTGGGTAAGGGTTTTGGTGTTGGCTACCCCTCTGACAAACTATACGGATAGAAGATGTGCACTGTGATTATCTTTGTTAGGCCCACCTAGGAGAAATAGTTTTTGCTTTACTAAATGTAATTTTTCACACATTTTTGAGTTTATGTCTGATGGTTGCCTTTTGAAAAAGCCAAATTATGTCAGATGCCACAAGTCTTATCTGTTTATTATGAAAGGTAATGGCAAAGTCAGTAAGCTGTGTTGGAGGCCAACTCACCCTTGAGACCTCAAAGCCTCTAGTTCCCTACCCTGGGTACCTCCCTGGGGTGTGTGTTTAAGTCAGTAAGCACGGCATTTATATTGTTAAAAGCATTTATCAAAGCCAGTATGGTTTAAAGGTTGAATTTCACCACAATGTGTTACAGCTTGTAGACAGGTATTTTGTTACAAGAGATATCAAAGATTACTTTGGTAGGCAAGGGGTTTGGTGTTGGTCGCCGCCTCTGACAAACTCTAGGGGTAGAAGATTTTCACTGTGATAATCCATAGTAGGCCCTTTTAAGAGGGGTTGTATATTGTTTTGCCAACTGTAATTGTGTTCATATTTGCATGCATAATGGTTTGCATGTTATGTACATTTCAGTAGGCCTGTGTTGGCTATGGGTTCAAGCCAATGGTAAGGGATACAGGCCTTGTCCGTTCGTAGGGAAACATTATGTCAGATTCCATACGTTTGATTTGTTTGTTTTTATAGGATATGGCAAAACCAGTAGGCCTGACGTACGTATTGAGTAAAACATGTTTTAAGGGTATACACTTTTAAGGTTGGATTGTTATTAAACTGTGGCCAAACATGCAGGCAGGTACTTTGTTCTACGGAATCCCTGAGATTACCGCAATGGGCAAAGATTTTGGTATTGATGACCCACTCGACCAAAGCGTGGCAATAGAAGATATGCACTAAGATAATTATTAAGAGGGCTTCTTTGGGGGATTTTAGATTGTTTAGACAACTATAATTTTGTAATTTATTATTTTATTATGGTCTCCTGATGGCTGCCTTTCGGGAAAGCTTGTGCTCAATACAGTAGGTCTTAGTTGGTTAGAGTGAGAAACCAATGATAAACGATATATGCCTAACCAGGGGTTTGGGGAATGTTATGACAAATGCTGTATATCTGATGGGTTTATCAGGAAGAGTTACAGCAAAGGCAGCAGTTCTGACGTAATGCTAAAGACAATAGGCCTATGAGGGTGGGTTGTTGTTGTACCATCTTAAAACCTGCAGACATGTTGTTACATGAAATCTCACTGATTACCTTTTCAAGTAAGGATCTTTGTATGGATTATACCCTTTAAGAAACCTTAGGCGTAGAATAATTCTTGCCGGAATCCATTAAGAAGTTGTCTGCCAGGATCTCATAATCAAAACCCTCATTAATCAAAATACTTACATATATACATATATATTTAAACATATATACAAGGGTTTTTGGCTAGCCCTGTTCTGCAATTCAACTATATGAATGTCATTTACACTCTGCTTCCATCCATGGCAGTGTACAGCGTGAGTCAGCCCACTTTAGCCATGGTCTCTCCTGCCCCCTGAATGTGTCTGATTGGATGTGCACATCTGCCTGAAAATGAGTACGCTTCAGTGCCAGGGCTAGTAGATCAGTCTTTCAGTTTTCCATTTTCTCTTTTTTTATGTCCGAATTCATTTCTTTCATTCTCTTCCTTTTATTTTTATTTTAGAGCATAAAACAGCCCCCCCCATACAGAGGTAATGGGCTGCTTGCTTGCTGCTCATTTTATTTGCAGTACTTCACATCCCACATGGCCATTGCCCCTAAACCAGGCGATCATAATGCGTTGGGTATGTTGATAATGTGACAATGTTTTATTTTTCCAAGGTAGTCAACAAGTTGGTTGAAAATGGGGTCCATGCCCAAACTTTAAAACAAAGATATGCCATGTACAATACAGCTGCAAGACTGCCAACTGCTGCTATGTTTAGTGGTGTAAGTTACTGCAAAATGTGAGTTTCTCTTGTGTATGTTGTTGAGTTTTTGTGTGTGTTTATTGTGGTGTGTAAGTGGGTGAATGTAAGAATGAGTCAGGGGATGGGCGAAAGGATGCATGAGTGAAAGGCTGAGTGATAGGATGCATGTGTGCACTTAATGAGAGCCTAATTGTATGAATGACTGAAGAGGCACTTTCATGTCTTAGCCAAACCTTTTGGAATTGCCAATACCTGTTGAAATGTAAGTGATAGCATATTCCATTTTCCTTTATAGGAATTGAAGATTATCAGTGTTACTGCTTCCTACAGTAGCTTCCAGAGTTTTGCCACTATCCATCCACGATCCATGGCAACAGGCTCCGCATGGCCATTATTTTTTGCAACATATTTTAGGAATATGGAACCAAATCACAGTTCGTGTAGGTGGCTCGAACAATACAGGGGAGAGTTAATCTCTTGACTATGAGCTCATTTGTGCTTCACTATTACATAGTCAAGAAAGTCCCTCAGATCCTCATGCGGCAATACAGGGATGGTCCTTAAAGCCAAGTCTGACTATAATATGTTTTGCTGATTTTCTTAGGAGTTTTCCAAGGGTCAGGAACTACATTAATTAAGTTCAGATAAAGTAATCCACATATTTAAGCAGATCAGGAAATCAGTACTTTTCTTTAGCAATCTGCACTATGTGCAACAGTAGACTTGTATTGATAAGCCCAACATAACACAATCAATGGAAGTAACAGCACCTCCGTTAACTGAGACACACGTGACCTCCAAATGGAGAGCCTCTTTCTAGACTGGAGTGGAAATTAATGTAGCTTGTTTTAGACGACTATAGGTTGAAGAGGAAAGTCAGACTTTTGTGTAAATACAGGGGAATGCATTTCATGCTATTAAGGGAGAACAGTTTAACGAAAGGTCTCCAGTCATTAACATCCATTGGAAAAGCCAATAGTTCTTGATTTTTTGACTCATTGGCTTTGTCTGTGCTCTTTTCTGATGCTGTGTAGCATTGGATAAAAGCATATTTTGCATATGACGTGTAGAAGTGGCTAAAATAATGTGGGACGGGCACACGAGGGGCAGAGCAACACAGACTGCAGAGAGTGGGTGGGGTGCTTGCTTGGGGGAAAAGCAGATGAAGGAGAGAGCTACACAGTGCAGAGAAGGGGCTCAGAGAATCACATGAGGGAGAGAGCAACAGGGAACACAGTGGGGTGTTTTGGAAGGGGTAAGCCCACAACGAAGAGATCAACATGACACACAGTGGGGAGGGGGTTTGTGGGGAAAAGCACATGAAGGAGAGAGCAACATGTGAGGTTTTCGTGGAGGGAGCAAACGTGAGGGAACTCAACATGGAGCATAGAGGGGAGGGGGATTTTGTTGGAGGAGAAGCACATGAAAGAGAGCAGCACAGGGTTTAAGGGTATCTTGAAAGGGAGATGGAGAGAGCAACACGAACATAGGGGGTTTTTGCATGGGGAGAAGCACACAAGAGAGAAAGCAACCCAGAGTAGAGGCTTTTTTTGTGGCAGGGGAAGTACATGATAGAGAAAGCAACATGGAATGCTCAGGGCAGGGGGATGCAGGGGGAAAAGCACAAAAGAGAGAAAGCTGGAAAACATATGCACTGTCATGGAGTGCTTAACCAAAAAGAAACAAAAATGTGTTCTCTAAAATGAACAGTGGAAGGATACAAGTCAGCCAATAAAAAGAATGATTATGACGGTATGCCTCAGAGGAGGGACAACACAAGACTGACAAGATGAGACCAGGGAAGCCATCAAATAAGAAGCTTGCAGACAAAGCCAACAAATGGTAAGCATATGGTGGACTGTAAGGTCATTAGACGTTTTAAATAAAACAACAAAGGGTCTTTTGCAGTGAGACAGCATGCACTTTCTGATAGGCGAGACCTAAAAAGAGTCACTCTTGACTACAACAATTTTGTAACCGCTTACATAGGTCCAACAGCGTTTGAACAATCGTTTATCAGCCTGAGCCTAATGCTCATCGATTCAGATAGGATAACACTGATTAGACTGGTTGCCCTGTATGCACATGTATGCAACTGCTTGCAAAGCAACGAATCACCACATTAGCACCCATGCTTAATTTGTGAATGAATAAATGCCAGGGCCAAAGATTTGGTCAAAAGCCTGCAACTGTGCTATTGAAGGTCTGGCGTGCTGGATACCAAGTCTGCCTAGTCTTGATTCCACCACATGCCTCTTTAATCCACCACCAAATACTCCCTGACACTTAATTTAATTCTTGCAGGTTATTTTTCATCCCTCCTTTTTCCTTTTGTCATGGGGTTTGAGTCTTTCTCTTCCTCCTTTTTTCTCGCTTTTGTTTTTTTCCCTCTCTTGCTCTGGGTCAAAGTCTGATGAGAATAAATAAATGCATGTCCAGAAAAATTAGTGACAGTGGGCACCACCTGCCACCACCGGTGGCAATTAGGTACTGAATACCACATGCTATGAAGCAGGTGCCTGAAACGTCTTGGAAGTCATGGAGGGGGTCACAGGCTAAGCTACCACTTCCCCGCAGGCAGGTGGGACATGACTGTCCCTTTCTATCAGTAGTCTATCATGGAAGAGAAAGCAATGGCACCAGCCGTGTCAGGTTCTCCGATTAAGCATGGTAGCAACACCAAGGTTATCCCTCCTAGCCGCCTCATACTCTGGAGTCTCTCCTGTTTGTGTTATGAGGTAGTGACATCTGTATCTCAAAGAAAAGGTGAATTGTAGAAATAAATTCACAGCGTCTTCATAAGTGCTCGCTTGTCAGTGCTCGGCCTAGTGGAAAGAAGCGTAACAGAGTAGTTGATATACAACTACTCAAATAACCTGACATGTAGGCTCCTTTCAACTCATCTCTGGTCTTTGGGGCCGATTCACAGAACTAATCGGAGACAAAATCCTAAACTTACTGCTTTTGGTATTCACAGAAGGCATTTAGTAGGAGTAAAGTTAGGATTTTGTCTTAAGTTTGACTTAAGACAAACTTAAGACAAACTTAAGACAGACTTAAGACAGACTTAAGACAAAATCCTAACTTTACTACTACTAAATGCCTTCTGTGAATACTAAAAGTAGTACGTTTAGGATTTTGTCTCAGTCTGGTTCTGTGAATCGGGCCCTCTGATCTTACAACATGGAGATGTGTGTTATGCTGATACACAAACGAATGAGTTTTAATTGAGCCTACACCTCAACCTTACTTTGTGCCTCACTTCCCCTTTTTTAATCTTTAAAGTGCACCTTATTTATCAACAAAAGGAAAGGGGTTCTCACTCGATCACCTCTGGATAAAGCTACGTTGGCATGAGTTCTTTCATTTATATATGTTCAGCAAGGCTTAACTACTTACTAGCCACCTCGACTTTCTCTTTCTCTTTCTTTTCCTACAACCATAACATGATCGCATATCTTTGTACAATAATACACAGTCCTCCAAAGTGCCACTGCCATGTATTTTATAGTCCAACCACTCTGCTCCTCATGAACTGGAAAGGGCAGAGTCATATCTTACAGCAGTAGTCATTTGCAGAAAGTTAAAAATACTGTTCACACTATTCTGGGTGGATGTATAGCGTTGTATTTATTAATGTCCTGGAAATGTAGTCATAACTCTAGTTCAGCTGTATCACTGTTGTCTCTGAATTTCAGACACCCCTAGTTCTTGATTACATCTTAATTTGGTCATATGTGGTTACATTTTCATCGAAAGATCAACCTAAGTTCTCAACCTCTTTACAGATCAGCACTCTGTTACTTCCTAGGTAAGTTTGCACCATTCAAGAACCACTACATACACACCTCTCTACTGATAAAGTATTACCTTCAGCCCCATAGACTTGTTAGGAGTCTGTCGTATGCCAAATGATTATTAACAACCCAGTATACTTCCCATTGGCGTAAAGAACATCAGGATTTCTGCTGATCTCAATGAGTGGAGAAAACAGACCTGCTTCGCACTGGCACCCCATGGTAGGTCAGTATGGAGAGTGCAGCAGACCTGCTAGAGACTCAGTAGTCATTTGTTAATGGGGCCATCCAACAGGTTCTGGGAAGTGAGTCATTAACAAAGGGTAAGCCTTACATAGTACTATAATACACTATCCTAGAATATAACAAATGCACAACAATTATAGCAATATGTTAGACCATTGGCATTAATGAACAAATGTTCCCTTTTGCCAATGTCAAAAGTAAGCAAGAATATATATTCCTAATATGGTGAAAGATCAGTTTCACAAGCCCTAGATTGAATTCTGCCATAGAGAGTAATGTATCACAAATAATCTAGACCTCCCTGGTCACGGTGCAACCCTCATGTTCTTAGCAGTCCAAAGTCCCTGGGCAGTGCTCATGTGCCCCTGTTTTTTGTGCGGCCTTGAGGGTTTTTTTCCCTAGATCTGAATTATGCACCAGTCTCCAAGCAACCACTCACCACCTCTGCACACTCTTACTTGGCTTGTGTGCCTGGCACATATACTTTTTGTGCATTAGGTTTACTTGTGGTTCTGACCAATCTTTACTCTTCATGCTGAGCTTGTGCTACTTGCAATTGTTCAGAAAAATCAAGTTACTTTCTTTCTTCTTAGATATCGGCAACATTGACATGACCAGACTCCGAACAGCATCCACTATTATTCCTGCTCACACAAAGTTACCGGTGTGGAAGGAAGGTAGCTAGCTACAAGCCAATCAAAGTCTAAAACATATTTATTATGCAAAACGTGCAAACGTAGCAATGTAGCCGGTGCTCATGTAAAGCGCTCCAATACCTTCGGGTCGAGTTTGCGCTATATAAATCTGCAAAACTAAAAAAAAACAATATTATAACACACAGAGATAAAGCTTCACCTCCCCAAACAGTGGAGCATCTAATTCTACCCTCCCCCAAATTTATCAATATTTATATATTTTCTTCACTTAGGCAGGCGAGGGAGGATACACGTGACAGAATCCAAAACTTTAGATAGTGGTGTGAGAAGGTGCGTGGCTTTCTCATGAGAAGTGTGTAAAAGACTTTGGGGTATATTCTCAAGAACGTGTGATAACCATCACAAAAGTAACGTAACGCAACTACCAACATCGCAGTCTATCATGGGAAAATTAGGTTGTGTTAACGAAGCATTCTCAACACGGCGGCACCATGCGATATTCCCCAGATAACGCATCAACTGACCGCGTTAAAATCAACGCCGCGCCGCAAAAATGCAAAGCCCGAACGCAAAAAAAGCTGCAATGAGGCCAGTCGCGATACAAAAATCAGCGAAAACCAGCCACAGGCCTGCAATTCACACGCGTCATGCAGGAAAAATCACCATAAGAGTAGAAAAAAACTGACAAACAAATGCCAAACAGCCAAGCACAATGGACGTTGCCGGAGCAAGTACGAAGGAGAACCAGATCCCCAAAAGCCCCCCGGTGGACCTGCCTGTGACCCTGGGGTCAGGGAAGAGCAAGGAGAAGAAGAGTAGGAAGAAGCTCTTCAGTCCGCAGAAAAACAGGATCCTGATAACGGAGGTGGTCGAACACCATCAACAACTGTTCGTCACCTCCACTGTGTCATTGGCAACAAAAAAAGGACTATGGCAGTCTATCATGGACAAGGTGAATGCAGTCGGAGTGCTGAAGAGGACAATGGAAGAGGCCAAGAGGCGCTGGAATGACGTCAAGCGCAAAACCAAGCTGAAACTCGCCAACAACCGGAAGGCAGCAATACAGACTGGAGGTGGGAGTCCTGCGCCACAGGAGGAGCTGGATGACATAGAGGAAATGGTGTCCACAGTCATCAGTGGGGAGACAGTGGCTGGAGTCGGGGGACTGGACACTGCTCAACATGACCGGACACAACAGCACCAGGGTGAGTAACGACCAGGGACTGGGGGAACAGGGGGAGATGGGCACAATGGCACACATGCACAATTGAGCTGAGCACATCTCCGGACAAACCAGGCCCCAGACCCAAACTCCCATCAAGAGAACAATGTACCCAAGTATGTAACACCTCAGCACTGTAGAAGCACAGAAGTCAGAGGCACACTGCAGAAAAGGGATAAGGGGCAGCAAAACAGAGCAGCAGGGGCCAACCCCCAATGCAGCACCCACACATAACATGCAGAGCACATCAACACTGACAAGAATGTGGCACAAACCGCAACATGTCCACAACAGAACACAGGACACAACTGGTGCCTACTGGGTGTAGACACTGGCCAATCACAAGTGGCATTGCAGGGAAATGTGAGTAGATAATGTACAAGTACAAACTCACATCCGTGATCTTGTCGAAATGTCAACTGTCCCGCAGCAAATAGGCAGCCCCTCCAAAACAGCCACAATGTATTCAGTCATGCAGTCTGTATGTAAACGTACAATCTGACAATACACGTGTGAACACATTGTTAAACTGCATCTCCCTTCACATTGCAGAGGGACAATCAACACCTCCTGCAGAGCAGCCCAAACCTCTCTTCTCTGATGACGAAGAGGACCACCACAGCTTCGACTCCGACGCCCTCCAAGAGTTCATTGACAGTCTCCGCAGCCCACCTCCAGGAGCAGGGCAGCCCAGCTGCAACAAGGACACACCACCCCCTGCACAGACGACACAGCAGGTAGCACCCACCACCCACCACCACGGCTGCCTCCCAGGACCCCCATGAAGAACACATGGCTTTCCAACGCCATGTGTTGGGATGCCAGGAGCAGCTGGCTGAACAGGTGCGGGTGGGCTTTGACCGCATGGCAGACAAACTAGATGACATACGTAGGTGTCTAAGTCCCATCAGGGACCACTCACAGTCCCTAACGGACACCCACAGTCCGCTCCATGCTCTCCATTGAACCATGGCTGACATCGCCACAGTCCTGACTCTGAGACAAGAACGACTGTCTAGTCAGAGTGGCTCCAGCAAGGTCGCCCAGGAGTTGGGACTCATGTGGAGGCTCATGGAGACCATGGAGCGGGCCAATGCGGAAAGAGCTGCTGCCACGGCTGCACACCAGTGATTGGTGGCGCTGATGCATGCTGCTGCTACCACTACATCCACATCTCCGCCCTCTGAAGTGTCAGTGCCACACAGTGCGGCAGACATTCCACCTCCGGCCACTGAGGTGTCACTACCACACAGTGCTGGAGAGAGGCCAGCACCACCAACACGTGAGGAACATAAGACAGCAGAGGACGAAGATGCGGATGAAACCGCCTTACTGGTACAGAGAAAACTGTAGCATTCATCTCCGCCATATGGCCGGATTCAACTTGGTTCTGCTCTCTGCATCGTCACCTTCCACTGTCACCCGATACACTCTGCAACACTCACCTTAGACCTCGCAATGAACTGCCATATTCTGTTTGATCGCCAATGACACAGCTAACAGACTGCGGACTGAACTCTTCCTCTTCCTTTGGACTTGTCATTCCCTGAAGGACTCTGGCTGGCCCTCCACGGGCCAACATTGTAAAGTGAGGTTTGCATGGCCCTGTACTGCTCCAGATGCAACACTCCACTGAATGTGCATTAAACATTCCGAATCACACAGATGTGTTGTGCCTCTGGTCTTTCAAGTGTGGTAGTATGGATGAATGTAGGGTCAGTTAATTCCTCTTACGTCCATGTGGCTCATGTCGGACTTGGGTCACAGGGTGACACATTGACGAATGTTGTCAGGGTGGCACCGACGCAACAACAGCGACACAGGCCTTTGTTACTTCCTTGTCCAGTCCAGGACAGAAGCACGCCCAGAGCCCCGGGGTCATTGTTCACACCCTTACGCTGGACTGGCATATGCCAGGCCAGCCCACTCCGCTTACGCTTACACGGGGGGACGACAACGCTAGATGTCCCAGGTCTTCCCTGTAGGGATCTGCTGCTCACAGGTCTAGTTGTCAGCATGCCACAGCCACTCCCTCACGGCTGGTGTACACCCACAACACACCCATCCAGCACCCGCATCACAGCACATGTGACCCTGCCAATAAACAAGGCCGGGCGAACATGCTCGATGCCATTTCCAACCTCTCTCTGGGTGTATCCGTGTGGTGTGCATGTAGGCATGGGGCACAGGGGCCTGCAACATCACATTCCGCAGGCCCGGAGGTGACATGGTGTCATCCGCATCACGAATCCCAATCATAGAGGGCCCATGACTTGCGGGGCACAGACTTGGTGGCACCGGATACACTGCGGCTGGCACAGGCACACCCCTATGGGACGGTGACTTTGGGTGCACTGAGGTAGGGGCACCGTAAGTGCTGAGCGGGTGTGCAGCCTGCGAGGATGCCCCGTCCCGGCGGTCCGGACTGCTCAGGTTTTGTGTGCCCTGCTGGACCGCAGTGTAGGCCTGAGCCAGTGGACAGCGGGGGCCTACCGCCACGTGGCGTGGCCTCGCGGGTCACATCAAGTGCTGAGCAGATGTGCAGCTGATGATGCCCTGTGCACTGGTATGTCCTCTGCCATGGCGAAATCAAGACCCAGCATCAAAAGTGAGACCTGCTGGCCTGCGGAGTGTGGCTGCATGATGTGGAGGGTGTCATGTCCGCGGGCCATGGGCTTGTGGCTTGCAGCGGCACGTGGTGGGCCCTCTTTTCTACACATCGGCAGTGGAAGGTGAGCAGTGAGGCCTTGGTGCGCAGGGGTGGGCATGCACCGCTGGGCGGTGGGAAGGGCTGGGGTGCAGCTGCCTGGGTGCGCAGGGGTGAACAGACGATGATGTCGTGTGCAATTGTATGTACTGTGCCATTCATGTATCTGGACTCTGTTTCAGATGACGGGTCTGTCTCAGATGTGGGACCTGGTGAACTGCACTACATACCAGCACATGGTTGGAGGCACACCGGTGGCAGCAGGTGAGCAGTGGGGCCTGGGTGCGCAGTGTCGGCACTCTCTCTCCCTGTTCCTCTCTTCTTTTCTCTCTCTCTCTCCCCCTCTCTGTCCGTCTATCTCTCTCTCTCCCTCTCTGTCCGTCTATCTCTCTCTCCCCCTCTCTGTCCATCTATCTCTCTCTCCCCCTCTCTGTCTGTTTATCTCTCTCTCTCCCTCTCTGTCTGTCTATCTCTCTCTCCCCCTCTCTGTCCGTCTGTCTCTCTCTCCCCCTGTAACACTTTCTGCTGCTGGTGTGAATTCATTTGATTTATTTTGAAATATACCTCAAATAACTAAAGTCATGCTGCCTAATCCACAACCATTTTGCATGCCCACGTTAAACGAACAGGCTTGGGTCCTCCCGCTTCTGACATGCACAGGCCCTGTTTTAGTGCCTGGCACTGCAAAGCAAGAATTCTCAATCTAATCTCAAGGGGGCATATTCTCAAGGAGCTATCGCCGAGTTAACGGCACTTTAACGCAGCCAAAGTATCGATAAATGTATCACCCCATTCGCAAGCTGGCGCTAACAGCCCACAGCACCAGTTTACCTGTGATAGCAGCCGCAAAAAACATCGCCACAGATGACCCCGACAACTATCGCTAATGAGATAAAGAGTAGGCGTTCCCGTGCCAAAAGCCGCGACAACACCACTCCACAACATTCTCAACGACCAGACAGATCGGCGATAAGATCACAAAACATACGATAAGGCACGTTAGCAGCAGGAAACACCCACCCCCCCCCCCGGACCAACACTAAGGCAGCGCAGACAAAGACAGCGACCCTCCCAAAATGCACCTTCCACCCAGACCCAACATCAGAGAATGTCATTGCCCACTACATGCCCAAAGGGACAACCCTCCACCCCATCCGGACCACCATTGCCAACAGGCTGACGGTACCAACAGAGCGGACAACCAACATCCCACCTCAGACAAAGCTGCTGGCCGTGTTGCAGGGTCTGGCCTCTGGTACCCTCCAACCAACATCCACCTGAGATGGAGGAGTCACACAGCCAGGGCAAACCAAGTCCCTCACAACAGTCATGGATGACACCATCAGCTTGGTACCCCAATATCTATACTTCTCACACATTGCGCAGGAACAGCCGGAGACCAAGCAAGGTGTGTACGCCACAGCTGGCTTCCCGCACGAGTCAGGGGGCAATTGACTGCACACATGTCCTACTAGTGGCCCCTGGCAACACAGCACACAAGAAGCGCAACAGAAAGCGCACGTATCCCACCAATGTGCAGGCAATAGTGGACCACCTGGGACTCTCCGCCAACACTGCCACAAACCACCCAGGCAGTGTGCATGATTCCTACACCTTCCGGCAGTCCATCATCAACCTGCGCCACCAGGATGGCAGCCACGGAAATGCACTGCTCGTTGGCCAATACCAAATGCACACACCACACACCTCAACTCCACAATCATGCAACACACAACACTGGGAATGCACATGTCACAAGCTCACATACAACATGCACACCCACCAGACACGACAGCACAACTCACTGTGGGAACCTGGGCCAGCCATGTACATTAGCCATCAACAGCATGGCACCTCGGCCACACAATAGCAGAATGTCAGAAGAGGTGGGAACCAGGCATGTGCGAAGGAGGCAACCGACCCATGAATGAGACTGTACACAATGCCAAGTGTGGCGTGGATGTGATGGCCAGACTGCAGTATGCAGACCACACACATATCCATGTCGACACACACCGCTGGTGTTTGGAGTGTAGTGGACAGTGGACGCAACCATGTCACCCCAGCCAGTGGGGAATATCGCAGAAATGTAGCTTGTTACGTCCCTCCGTAAGCGTGAGCGGAGTGGGCTGGCCCGCCGTACGCCAGGCCAGCGTAGGGGTGTGAATAAAAGGCACGTAACTCTGGGCGTGGTCCTCTTCCGGAATGCCAAACGTCTCTGCCAGGGTGGCGCCTCCCACCCCGCCACTAGGCCGATGCCGTGAGCGGAGTCGCCAGCGATCCTGTGTGCCTGCGGCACTCCGGGACGCTGGTCCCCGAACCAGTCCTGCCTGCCCCTGCGCACCCATGCCTTAATGACCCACCTGCCGACCCCGGCGTGTGTCGAAGGGGGCCCACCACATGCTGGTGCAATCTCAAAGCCCGAGGCCTGCAACTGTGGCAACCACCTCAGACCATCACAGTCTCTGCAGCACAGGCCCGCAGTACTCCTTATTCGTTGACGTACTCCAGCGGCATGCACAGCGGACAAGTAGGTCACACATTTGGAACTGAGTCTTTATTACACCATGGCAGTGAACATTATTTAAGGCACAGTTTATGTCACTATACTCCTTTCGATGTGGTGCCACCAAGTCTGTGCATAGCATTACAACCACACGTGTCGGTGGGCCTACACGGACTACTGCCCTCGGCCTACGCTGCGCACGAGTAGGTCACAGAATTGGAACTGGACATCGATTATTCAAAGACAGAATACATATCATTGCATGCAAGGAGAGGCGTAAGAGGATGACGCGTTGCAGTCCGGAGGGAATAGTATCCTCATTATGGAGTTGATCGAACACTACCGACAACTGCCCAGGTGTCACTAAGTCTGTGCATCACGAGCTGACGATACGTGGCTGTGGGCCACTGCTGACCGCTGCCTCCGGCCTACACTGCGGTCCAGTAGGTCACAGAGTTTTGATTTAGCGATGGCGGAGTTCACATCAGTGTACTGGCATCATCGTAGACTGCACCCCCCCCCTAGCCCCGGTGCTTCTAAGTCTGTTCGCCGACATTCATGGACACTCTCTGGTTGTACATTGGTGCAGTCTGAGTCTATGGACTAGGGGATATTTTTCATCCTCATGTGGCTGTCACCGAATTGGTGGTGGCAATGAGGCTGTTGTTTTCCACTCCTCCATTTGCTGCTTCCGGATAACATCAGATCTCTGCATCATGCCCTGGAGGATGCCTTCCACTGTCCCCTGCAAACCTCCGCCACATTCACCACGTGGCCGTACCTCAGTGCACCACAAGTCACCGTCCTGTGGCGGTGTGGCTGTACCGACCACTGTGCATCCGGGGCCACTAACTCTGTGCAGCTCATGTCAGGGACCCTGTCTGAATGAATATTGGATGACCTCTGTGATGGCGGTCTTAGGGTCATCGACGCCAGGCATGTGAACCTGCGCTGTCCACTTCCTCCGGCCTAAACTGCGGACCACCAGGGCTCACACATCAAATCGAGTCCTGACCAGCCCGGACGTTGCATCACCGCAGGAGGCACACGCCACCATCGCAAGGGTGAACTCCATCCGCCATCTGCTAAAGTCGAAACAGTGGTACTAAGTATAAGTATAAGTAAGTATAAAAAAAAGCTTGTAGAGCGCTCGAATACCGAAGGTGTCTTGGCGCTATGGTGTGTATGGTCGGCAGGAGAGCAGAATATGATTAAACCTGAAATAGGCGATGTTTCAGCATTTTTCTGAAAAGGGCATAATTGGGTTGCAGTCGCAACTCCAAAGGCAGGTGGTTCCATAGTCTTGCTGCACACGTGCCAAAAGAGCGACCACCCCATCTCGCAAATTTAAATCTAGAAGTACAGATAAAGCCTAGGTTAGCAGAAAGCAGAGCGCGAGGCGGAACATAGGGTCTAAATCTGTCCCTTCCATCATTAGCGCCACCCCCAAAACGGGCCCGGTGAACCAAACAGAGAGCCTTGAACTCGATCCTCTGTTGGACCGGAAGCCAGTGCAAGGATTTCCTCCCTTCAGAGGTGGGGCAACCTCTAGGCAGGTTCAGAATGACCCGAACTGCAGCATTCTGCAAGGACTGGATTTTTCCCACCTGAAACTTATCCATCCCCAAAAACATGGCATTGCAGTAGTCCAGTCTGGACATGAATAAAGCGGCCATCACAGTCTTCTGGAGCGCCAGAGGAATATACGGGAAGATTTTCCACAGGGTCTTTAAGAGAAAGAAGCATGATGACGTTAAGCTGTTGACCTGGGCGGACATATCTAGTTTGTCGTCGAAAATCACACCCAGGTTCCTTACCTTAGTGACAGGGAGGGGGCATTGCCCAGCCTCCGACGGCCACCAAAGGGAGTTCCAGATTGAGGGACCTTTCCCAAACTCCATCACTTCAGTCTTTTCAGTGTTCATTTTTAGAAAGCTCAGGCGCATCCAGTCCATCACGTCAATAAGGCAAGCATGAAACTTGGCCGCTGTTTGGTCAGGGTGATCCACAGTTGATATTACTAACTGTGAATCATCCGCATAGGATACCAGCCTGAATCCATGTCGTCTGACCAAACTAGCCAATGGTCTGACATAGATGTTAAAAAGGGTCGGAGATAGAGCCGACCCTTGTGGAACTCCGCATGGTAGGGAAAAATTGGCCAAATGTAGCCCGGCCCATTGTAGGCTTTGTGTACGATTGTCCAGAAAGGACGCCAAAAGAGCCAAAGCACGGTCCACAATCCCAACCCCCTTTAAACGCTGGAGCAATACCTCATGGTTAACGGTATCGAACGCAGCGGACAGGTCCAGGAGGACAAGCACCGCTCGCCCCCCTCCGTCCACTGCAGCCCGAATCCCCTCAGCTGTGGTTATAAGAGCCGATTCTTTGGAGTGTCTAGGTCGGAAGCCGTGCTGGGACCAATCCAGTATATCATTCTTATCAAGATACTCCATCAGACTCTGGTTAATGGCCTTCTCGGCAATTTTAGCCACTAGAGGAAGGCCGGAAATAGGACGGTAACTAGCGAATTCCGCGGGGTCAAGCGAGGACTTCTTCAGAAGGGGTTTTACACTCGCCGTTTTCCACGTACTTGGATAGTGACCGGCAGCTAGTACTTGGTTAATCAGAGCCGTAAGAGTAGGTGTAACCTTGTCGGTAGCCTGGTGTAAGATATGGGGAGGACAGGGGTCTGATGCAGCACCCGATTTTATAGAACCTAATATTATCCTGAGCTGATCTCTGGATAAGGGAGGAATAATTGACAGGCTGCAGCTAGCTACCTCCAGTGGAGGAGACGGGAGACCTACGGTATTTAGCAGATCATCATAGATGGTGGTAACCTTGTTCTTAAAGAAATCGGCTAGCTGATTGCAGAACAACTGGTCCGGTCTAAACTGGTTCGTCTGTTGGGAATTCGCCAGAAAAGATACTATTTTAAAAAGTTCCTTGGTCGAATTTCCTGCCTCCGAGATTTTCCGAGAGTAGTAATCCCTCTTAGCATTCTGAATGGCAAGCTTATAGTTGGACAACGCCAGACCGTAGGCTTGGTTACAGGTCCTGTCATAACTTCCTCTCCACAACCGTTCCCGCCGCCTACATTCAACCTTGAGACGTTTCAACTCTGGGCCATACCAAGGGGCACCAGGTGGACATCTGTTCTGGGTAGCTACCTGGAGGGGGTCGACCTGGTTGACAGCACTAGTGATCCAGTCTGTAAACTGCACAGCGGCTGTGTCATTATTAGTGTCCAGGGTGTGGGGGGGTACCCAGCGCCTCGAGAAGGGATGAATGTGTGACTCTACTCCATCTCCTGAACATGATTCTGGCAGGTCTCTGCGGACCCCCTATGGGTCTAGTCTTAACTCCCACACTAAATAGCACAGCCCGATGGTCAGTCCATAGGAGAGCTTCTGTCCCAAGATATAGAAGGTCAGGATGGCTGGAGAATAAACCATCTAGAGTGTGTCCCCCCGTGTGGGTCGGGTCGGAAACCAACTGCTGGAATCCATATCCCTCCATACTATCCAACAGTCTGGCCATATCTGAATGGTTCTTGACCTCCAGATGAAAATTGATGTCCCCAAGAATAATATACGGCTCAAGCTTAGTGCAGGACTCCAAATAATTTTGCACGCCCCCCAAAAAAGCGACCCGTGGTCCAGGTGGTCTATAGACCAAAAGCCCATGGGAGACAATTATATCTTTTGAAAATATACTGAATTGTAATGCTTCAGCGTACAGGTTTTCAACCACTGCGACCTGTAACTTCAGATGGTCTCTATAGATGATAGCTAAGCCGCCCCTCTGCCGTCCTTTCTATCCAGACAGTGTAACGCATACCCTGGGGGCAGAGCCGTGTTCCAGTCAGGGCAGGAGGCTGCGTTTGTCCACGTTTCTGTGACAAAGGCCAAATCAGGGGAATGATCCGTTAGCAGCAGCTCCAGTTCTATTCTATGTTTAGTCACGGAAGGTGCGTTTAAGAGGATCCCCAACAAGTGATTCCCTAAGTTTGCCCGTGAGGCTGGGATTGAGACTCGGGTCTGTGTGTCGTAGGGACCAACCTCCGGTCCAACCCCCACCCTCTTACTGTCCCCAGTCCTACATGAGGCGGTATTCAGGTCTCCTCCATCAATGCTGGCCTCCCTGACCACAGAGTAGCGACAGTCCGGGCACAGATACTTATGTGTGTCGTCATGCACATGCAGGGGAATACATTGAGGGAGGCTGCTCACCTTTAGCTCCAACAATCTCTCCCGAGTATAATATAAGGCATGCCTGACGACCAAAGGCAAGGTGTCTGGCGCGTTCCTGGCGTGGACGGGCGCAGACGGGCTTGCCTTTGGCGCGCCTTTGGCGCGCCCGCTGTGCGCTTGTGCCAGCGTGTGTTTTATGGGCAGCAAAGGCAGAAACTAGAGCGCTAACCTCACCGGAAGATGGTGGGCGGGCCCGCTCGCACGGACGGGCACCGCGCACCAGGGGAGGTGGAGACGGGAGAAGTGCTCCAAAGGACAATTGAGAATGAAGGAGGTAAAACCCGGAGTTTTAAAAGTCTGCAGAATCCTTAAAACAGTGTCTGCAATACAACTAAAAATTCCAAACAATTCTGTCACATTAGTTAAAATTGATTAAAAGTGGTTAGCACAGCTGTCCACCAATTCAGGAACCCACTCGCAGCCCGAACCCCACTCTCAGATGGCTCTCTGCTGTTCTCAAACACACGCTGCGCGCTCGCGCCAGCGTGTGTTTTATGGGCATCAAAGGCAGAAACTAGAGCGCTAACCTCACCGGAAGATGGTGGGCGGGCCCACTCGCACGGACGGGCACCGCGCACCAGGGGAGGTGGAGACGGGACTGGCAGACTAACGGACTTGCTCAGGCCTGCCGTGGCTGCCATCATCTGCCTGATCCCCTGCTCAGCACTCCAGGTGCACTGCAACCCATGGACCATTACTGATTTAGTTTTGTGCTGTGGAGAGGTTGCACAGTAATGTCACCTCAGGCACAGTGGGAGACCTGGGAGGTTGATGAGGAAGTTGATGCAGCTGTAACACACCCCACTGCATCTTCATCAGGACTAACCCGAAGGGACACAATTCTAGCAATTTCTTCACATGAGCGCGCTCATCTCTAGTGCCCCAACCTCAGTGCACTGCAACTCACGGACACTTCTGTTTGAATGTTGGGTGACCTCTGTCCTTGCTCCGGCTCCCTCCATGTTGCTCAGCAGTTGACTCTGTTATGCAGGTGTTTCTATTGCACTGGTGTCCACTGTTCAAGTTGTTGCCAGCACCAAGCACTCAGTGCGGGCTGGTTTATACTCACCCCACACACATCCTGCACAGGCGTCACTGTACATGTGGCCCTGCTAATAAAGGGTCCGGGCGCATGTGCCCGTAGCCAGTTCAACATGATATATGCGTGTGTCCCTGTGGTCTTGTTGTATGCATGAGGGCCCTGGGCCCTACGACATTACATTGTGCTGTGTACAGCAGATGCAGACATGTCACCGCAGGCAGCGGGTAAGACCTTGGACATGTAGCTTTGTCGTCAGCTACTCAATGCATATGAGGAGTGGACTGGGCCGTCTTACGGAGGTCCTACGTCGGGGTGTGAATGATGATTCCGTGGCTCTGGGCGTGGTTCATTGCAGGACATGTGCACATGCATGTGTATCTGTCGCGGTGTGGGTCTCCTTTGTGGGGTGTATGTGGTCCCTGATGGGACTTGAACACCCACGTATGTGATCTAGTTCGGCTTCCATGAGCTCTGAGCCCACCCGCACCTGTTCGGCCACCTCCTTTTGGCATTCTGACATCTGGCATTGGAATGCGATGTGTACCTCGGTGAAGTGTTGGGAGCCAGCCGTGGTGGTGGGTGCTTCCTGCTGTGTGATCTGTGCAGGGGCTGTGGTCTTCTCTATGTAGCTTGGCTGCCCTGCTCCTGGGGGTGGGGTGCCTGAGAAGTCCATGAGCTGTTGTAGGGCGTCAGTGTCAGAGGTTTGGTGGTCGTCTCCGGCATCACTGATGAGTTGTCTGGTCTGACCTGCTGTAGGTGTTTTTTGTCCCTCTGCAGTGTGAAGGTGAGATGCATGTTGACATTGTGTTGACATTTATGTTTGAGCATTGTTCTTGTTTACATGTAGACTATGTGACAATGTACATTGTGACTGTTTGGGTGGTGCTGGCAATTTGGGGGGGAGAGTGGACATTGGGACTACATGACGGATGTGAGGTTGTACCCGTACATATGCATCTCACAGTTCCCTGCACTGTCCAATGTGATTGGCCTGTTTCTGCGCATGAGCGGACCCAGTAGTGTCCCCTGTTCTGCAGTGTCAGTGTTGCACTTGGTGCCACATTGTCATGGGATGTGCTGTGATTGCTATGTGTGTGTGCTGCATTGTGCCACGGGATGAGGGACATGATCCTGGGTCATTGTGGTTGTGCAGTGTGCTATACTTGATTGTGCAAGTGTGCCATTTTGCCCATCTTCCCCCATCCCCCCAGTCCCTGGTCGTTACACACCCTGTTGTTGTTGTGTCAGGTCCTCTCAAGCTGTGTCCGTACTCCCACCTCCTTGCACCGTCTACACTCTGATGACTGGCCTCCATTTCATCCTGCGGCGCAGGACTCCTACCTTCTGTCGCCGTTGCTGCCTTCCTGTTGGCGGCGGGTTTGTGCCTGGTTTAGGTTTTCAGGTCATGCCAGAGCCTCTTGGCCTCCTCCATTGGCCTCCTCGACACTCCGTCTGCATTCCTGGTAGTCTGATTGTGGGACAGTTGCTGGTAGTGTTCTGTCACCTCCTCAACGCTGGTCTTGTGTTGCTGCGGACTGCACCCCATCTTCCTCTCCCTCTTCTCCCTGGCCCATCTGACAGGACCAGACCCAGATATTCAGATTCCTGTATCTTGGGCAGTATGGGGAGCGAGCATAAGAAACAATCCAGGTGAACCCTGAGACCATGCAGTATCGAGTGGAACAAATAGATTTGTGCATCAGGGTATTTAGAATGCCAGTGCATTATCCATGCAGTAAAGAGCTTTGTTAGTGCTATTGCTGGGGAGGCTGGGTGTGGTGGGTAGGATCTATCCAGGAGTGTGTTTTGCATAACGTTATAATCCCCACCCAGTATCCATGGTACCTGGGTGTGTGAGCTTAATGGGTGAGAGAGTGAGTCCCATAATTTGCCCTGGTCTGTGTTCGGCGCATAAATACTTCCCAGTACTATTGATTGGCCATCAAGAAGCCCCTGTAGTACAACATAGCAACCCTCTGTGTCTATTGTTCTGGACAATTACTGGAATGGAACCCCTGGTCATAGCCAAATAAGTATCCCCCGCTCGTAGGCTTAATATGTCATGGCACAGAATATCCCACAAAAAGAGTGATTCTGAATCAATTATATGTGCACAGAGCAGAAGGAGTAGCAATTGCTTTTAGAAGAACCCTCACTCACCAACCTAGTTGGTGACATGCTTCATCATGGGGTTCGCACCCGAGCGGCCAAGTGCCACTCGGGTGTGCTGCGACGCCTGTCTACAGCGGAGCGGGTAGTTTTTTTGAAGTGCAGGGTGAGCTGTCCTGGTTAAAAATACCTTTACTTGACCTAAAGATTTTTAATGATGGAAAAGTAAGGTAAGGTTAAAACTACAATGAGGATGTCCGTCTGGTGTTAAATGACCAGTGACATCCCTACATAAAAACAGTTAAAGGTGGCCGGTCTACATGTTTCAGCCTCCGAATGCAAAGTAGCAAGGCTTTCTTCAGGACCGAAACTGTCACAGTGGTATGCACACGTTAAGGTGCACCTTCTCCTGTGGCAGTAAGTACTACAAACTTACGGTTTTGTGCTTTCAGCGTTGTCTGAGAGGAAATATGATTTTCTGAAAGAGAAAGCAGATTGTAAAGACATCCAAATCAATTATAGGTACATGTCAAAACTGTGGCAATATAATGGAACGCTTCAAACTCTTTGCTGCCATATGTGCAAATAATTGTTGAATTTGGCTCACATACCTAAGGTGCCTAACGTGGAGTGCTTATTTTAGCCCTATTTCAACCATATCTGTATCGTGTGGTAGAGTGGTTAATACCTACCCGTGAGGTGTATTTTTGCCGGTTCCTAAGTTCTACCAATCCATCGCAAGTTGAGGGCTGGTGACTAAAAGACGACTAGTTTTATATAACAGAGATTAGGGAAGATCAATGACCAGACAACGTGAGCATCACTAGACAGTGAGGCTACCATACACACACGCATGGTGGGTGAAAAGCAAAGTAAAAGGGTAGCTTACATCTGAGGTATTAAATTATTGCCCCATGAATCCTACCGGGGTGGGGTCGGTCTGTAGTCACACTCTAGATAAAAAGGGGGAGTTAAGTATCAGGCTCGTATCGAGAAATACGGATACACGCAAGATTTTACCTCGTGCTGGTTTGAAGTGGACAGGTACTCACTACTCCAAGACCGATCTCCCGCTTCTGGTACCTAATTGATTGCTGGTCCAGGACCCCGTTGATGCCTGGGTCCCGGCGACGGCTGTATTTAACTATTGCTCCAGCGGGAAAGGCGGGTGATTTCCGCATTACGTCAGAGGCGTGGTGACGTAGTGACGCGAACGTCGGGCATCAATACGTCAGCACATCTCCAAAGCGAGCGCTAGTGGTGATGCGTCGCTTCTCATCAAGTGTTTGCTTTTTTTTCTTTCTGTTTGGAAAACTTTATCAAACAGTGCGAAAAAAGTAGTTTACTAGTGGCAGATAGTGCATGTTGCTAGTTCAAGGAAGGGTATCAATAAAGCAAGCGCTGATAGTAATGCGCCGCTTCACCCCAGGTGTATGTTTATTAAAAAATACTTGGAACACTTAATTGGATAGGTTTGATGGAATAGTGCATAATGTTTGCAAAACTAGCGGAAGATACTACTTGCTGCCAGATCGATGTGCAGCGACAGGGAAGGATATCAATTAGAACAGAACTCAATGGTTACAGATTTATTGGTCAGTTTGTTTGTTCTAACCACATGTCAGGGTATCAATATAGCGAGCACCGATAGTGATGCACCACTTGACACAAGGTGTATGTTAGTTTTTTAAAAAGTCGTTTAGGAACATTTATTTGAACATTTATTTGAACTGGTACATACTGTTTACAATACTAGCAGCAGATGGTACTTGCTGCCAGATTGATGTGCAGAGACAGAGAAGAATATTAGTTAAAACAGAACTTAGTGGTTACGGATTTGTTGGTCAGTTGGTTGGACTAACCACATGTTGCGGATCTCGCTAAAAGAATGCACATAGTCCCAGATTTGGTGTAGGTAAACTTGTGTGGACAAGAGGCTACACTCATTTCTCTATCAAGGGGCAGCAATGTACAATGCTGACAAAGGGGTACCTCCCATCTCTGCTCTAGAAAGGCAGCTGCTCATTTGGCGAGCTAGATGCTGGAATACAAGGCCACAGGTTGTCTGGTTTGTGCATCAAAGTGGTGTCAGATCGTTTCAAACAACAGATGGCGACTGATCTTATTTGCGTTTGACCGAATTCCATGGTATATTGTCATTTAGACCATGTCTATGGGTAGACAATCGGTAAATCCATCGTTGTTCTTTCTCAAACAGGAGTTTGGACGTCTCTGTGTTAGACACTATCTGCTCAATTACTGTCCATCTGAGGTCATTGGTGGTATGGTTACTCTGCAGGAAATGTTCCGTCATTCGAGTAGTGTTTTTTTTACAACGGATGTTACTTCTGTGTTCACAGATACTTTGTTTAATTTTTCTGCCCGTCATTCCCAGGTATCTGAGACCACAAGGGCACGTGATCAGGTACACAACATTTGTCGAGTTGCAGTTGGTGTGTGACCTTAAGGTCCAGGTTTTGTTTGGCTCTATATCAAGGGTTTTTGCCGGCGATGTTAAATGACAGACACTACAATTCCCACATGGGAAGTGTCCAATCACATCTGGATGGCCCCAGGCATTCAGGACTGAGGGGTAAGAATTTTTCTGCATCTTCCTTGGGCGGGTGCAGATTCAATCAATCAATCAGGGAATTGTAATTGCCCTACTCACCCCTGAGGGTCTCAAGGCGCGGGGGGGGGGTCCGCAGAGCTGTTTAGCTGAAGAGCCAGGTCTTGAGGGTCTTCCTGAAGGTGTTTAGGGAGGGGGCGCATCTGATGTCTGCCAGTAGCTTGTTCCAGGTCTTGGCTGCAATGTGAGAGAAGGATCTTCCTCCTGCTCTGTGGATGCGAGGGGTTTCGGACAGTGCGAGGTTGGAAGATCGGAGGTTTATTTTGGGTACGTGGAAGTTAATTCTGTCGTTGAGGTATTTGGGTCCGTTGTTGTGTAGGCATTTGTAGGCGTGAGTGAGGATTTTGAAAGTGACTCTTTTCTCCACTGGGAGCCAGTGGAGCCTTCGTAGGTGTTGACTGATGTGTTCCTGTCGGGGGATGCCGAGGACTAGTCTGGCGGCGGTGTTCTGTATTGTCAGGAGTTTGCTGAGTAGGGACTTGTTGTTGCCGGCGTAGAGTGCGTTTCCATTATCCAGTCTGCTGGTGATGAGTGTGTGGGTGACTGTCTTCCTTGACTCAGGGGGGATCCACTTGAAGGTCTTGCGGAGGATGCGGAGGGTGTTGAAGCAGCTAGAGGTCACAGCGTTGACCTGTCGGTTTATGGTGAGTGATGAGTCGAGTATGATGCCGAGGTTCTTGGCGTGGTCTGAGGGAGTAGGTGGGCTTCCGAGGACGGTCGGCCACCAGGTGCTGTCCCATGCAGAAGGGGTGGTACCGAGGACGAGGACTTCTGTCTTCTTGGCGTTGAGCTGCAGGCAGCTGTTGGTCATCTAGACTGCGACGTCTTGCATTCCTTTCTGTAAGTTGAGTTTGGCAGTGGTGGGGTCTTTGGTGAGGGAGAGGATGAGCTGGGTGTCGTCGGCGTAGGATACGATGTTGAGGCCATGTTGTCGGACGATGGCTGTGAGGGGGGCCATGTAGATGTTGAAGAGGGTGGGGGTCAGGGATGAACCTTGTGGCACTCCACAGGTGATTTTCGTGGTGTCGGAGAGGAAGGGTGGGAGTCTGATCCTTTGGCTTCTTCCGGTGAGGAATGATCGGATCCAGTCCAGGGCTGTTCCTTGTATGTCTGCGTCGTGTAGTCTGGTGACTAGTGTGAGGTGGGAGACCGTGTCAAAGGCCGCTAATAGGTCAAGTAGGATGAGGGCTGTGGAGTGGCCTTGGTCCAGGAGGGTGCGGATGTCATCTGTGGCGGCCAGTAGGGCGGTCTCTGTGCTGTGGTTGCTTTGGAATCCGCATTGAGACGGGTCGGGACGGCGTTCTCTTCAATGAATCGTGTCAGTTTCCTGTTTACTGTTTTCTCTGCAACTTTGGCTGCGAAGGGGAGGAGATGGGCTGATAGTTCTTGAGGTCGGTGGGGTCAGCTGTGGGCTTCTTGAGCAGAGGTCTGACTTCTGCGCGCTTCCAGTCATCTGGGAAGGTGCCTGTTTTGAAGGTGGTGACGAAGGCATCCTTTAGACTCCTTGCTCTTTTGAATGAAAAGAGTTTTTTTTCCAATTTTCTGTTGTTTGTCTGTAACATTTTCCAGTGTTTGTTGATGGATTTAGTGACCTCATTTGAAACTGTACTGTAGGTTGTTACGCAGGTGAGGGGAGGTTCATTGTTTTGTTTAGGATTTCCATCCAGCAGCACTTCTCGTGGCTGATTTCTTGCGCGTTTTTGGCATTTGCTCAGAATGTGCTCTGGGTACCCACGTCTTTCAGTTTTCTAGATAGGTCGGCCGCCTGAGTGCGGTAAGCATCCAGTTTGCTGCAGTTTCTCCTGAGGCGGAGATACTGCCCATAGGGCAGATTCTCCCGCAGGGCTCTTGGATGGAAACTGCTAAATTCCAATAGGTTGCTTTTAGCAGTGGGCTTATGGTAAGTCCTTGTTTCAAGTTTACCTTGTTCTTTCGTGATGGTTACATCCAGAAATACCATTTTATTTCTGTCTATGGAATGCGTAAACTTCAAATTCCTATCAAATGTGTTAATCCAATTGAGAAAATTGGTCAGGGCTGTCTCTGGTCCTTGCCAAATGACAAGGACATCATCTATGTATCTCTTCCAAAAAGAGATCCACGTCCTGTAGGGATTGTTTACGCTCAGTATATATTTTTGTTCAAAATCATGAACGTACAATCCCGCCACACTGTGGGCAAAGGTGCTGTCCATCGAGGTGCCTCTAATTTGGAGAAAAAGGCCACCTTCAAATTCGAAGTCGTTTTCTTTGAGTGCTTGTTGGGCGCACTCTATAATGAATTGGCGAGGTGTATTGAAATCTCAATTTGCCTCTGCCAATGCTTTACTGACTACTTTGATGGTGTCGTCTTGTGGGATGCTCATATACAGTCTCTCAATATCGAGACTTACTAGGATAGTCGTGTCATCATCCACAGTGATGTCTTGCAATAGGGTTAGTAAACTCTTAGTATCCCTCAGGTAAGTGGGAGTCTTCTGAATAAAGAGCTTTAAGAAGAAGTCACAAAATCTGGAAAGAGGCTCCAAGAGGGACCCAATTCCCGAGACGATTTGGCGGCCGAGGGGAGGGGTCCTATTTTTATGTATCTCCGGCAGAGTGTAAAAGTAGGGGGTCTTTTCATCCCCTGTTAGTAAAAATTCTGCCTCATGTTTAGAAACGTGCCCGCTGGTTTCTGCAAAGTCTACCAGGGTGGTGATTTTATTTTTTAATACCTGGGCTGGGTTAGTTCTCAGAGGGTGTAGTTGGTCTGGTCATTCAGATGTTGTCTACACTCAGTCTGGTAGTCTACTTTATTTTGAATGACTACCCCTCCACCCTTGTTCTTCTAAAAGCAATTGCTACTCCTTCTGCTCTGTGCACATATAATTGATTCAGAATCACTATCACTCTTTTTGTTGTTTATATATATTGATTACAAGGGGACCAGGAGTTTTTCCATTTAAAAACCCTTTCTCTCTTGTTGTTTAAACACAGAATATCCTGCGCCATCGCTTGCACAGCTTTTCTAGTTCCCCTACCACTAAGTGAGTTTCTTGCAGCAGTACAATCTGTGCGTTCTGCCGTTTTATGTATGCATATACCGCGTATCACTTACGTGCCGTGTGCATACCTCGCACGTTCAGTGTGAGGATGGTAATGTTGCCCTTATGTGACATGGGGTATTTGTGGGGGTCTGGGGTTAGGGGTTACAACAGGATGCACAACCATGTTGTGGTCCACATCTCTCCTGATGCCCGATGCTGGTGTCTTGGTTTAGCTGTAGCGCCTCATCTGCGTGCATGTGAGTATACAGTGTAGTGATGAATGACATGGTAGGGAGTAACAACTGGGGTGGGGTGCAATCCCAATACTAGGGGCCTATCGCAACTGGCCATACGTCCAAACTCAGCCTGATGTAAGAAGAGAACTCTAATGTATCGTGGGGGTGGTGGCGTGTGTCTGCGAGGCGGCTCTATACGGTGGCACTTGTAGGATCATCTCGCGCCAAGAAGCCTGGTGAGAATCTATCACTGGCTGTGCGATTCTTTCTGTTACCTACCTCAGGTGGTATTACAGGTTGGCTCATTGAATTACACAGTTCACAGGATCTGCCGTCACCTGGCTATATCAACATATCGGCAGTCTGTGGTGTGACCAGTGGTGGGGTCTCTGAGTCTACCCGTGACACTGTCCCTTCACTTCCTTCTTTTTCCCCCGATGAGAAGATGTGTGGCCTTTTGTCTGTGTCCGTTGCAGGTGAGGGCGGTTGTAGCTCCGCTGCGACCTGTAGGGCTTTCGGACGTTCATTTATGATCTGTTCCAAATCTAGCGATCCCATGGATTGGTTATGGAGTTCAGGGTTGGTCTGTCTGCTTTGCCGTTTTGGGCAGGCGTCTCTTGCTACGCTGTGTTGTTGGACGCCTGACATATTTGACGTTTGCACTGAGATTTTTGTGACAATGTTGATCTGCTCAGTTGTGGGATTCCTCTGGCCCCATGAAGAAGACGGTAGTTCTTCCATGCATTATTGTGAGATGGGCGGGAAACAATAAGGAGTGCTGGATTCCATCTTTCCGAAGTCAACACTTTACTTCTAGGAACGAGGATCATTGTTGCTTCACCGCTCTGGAGTAGTCCGGGAAGAGCATTATTTGTTTGTTCTCGACTTGAATAGGGCCATGCTGCCTGGCTGCCCTGAGCGCAGTGTCCTGATCCCTATAGTGCAAGAACTTTGCAAGCATCGGGCAGGGTGGGGATCCTACTGGAGGTTTTCGGGCCAGCACTCTGTGGACCCTCTCTATGGAGAAGAATGCTGTACAGTCTGCGGCAGGCGTGAATGACTTAGTCCATGTCTCCATGAATGCAATAGGATGGGTGCCTTCAATGCCTCCTGGAAGCCCCAGGACCCGGATATTACAGTGCCTCGAGTGACCTTCGAGGTCATCTATGCGTTCCTCCATAGTTGTCATCTGGCCCAGTAGTGTCTGCAAAAGCTCTGTGTCTTGACCGAGGGTTGCATGGTGGGGATTGTTTTCTCTCTGTCTGATACCCTGTCTGCAAGCTTGTGGTGATCATTCCTGAGCAAGCTAAGATCTGTAGTCACAGTGCCAAATCGCTCCTCCATTGATACTCTAGAGTGTTCAATAGGGTCCATCACTTTATACATCTTTTGGGAGAGTGTCAGCTCTGGAGGAGCTGTTGCGTTCTTTTGTGGCATTTTAGTACCTGTGGAATTGTCTTGTGTTGTCGCTGGCGTCACCAAGCTCCCATTGGCGCGCTATTTGCCATGTTGTTAGGGTAGTTGCGCGCGGTTGATGAAAAGGTCTGTGCTTCAACTCAGGATGGGAGGCCGCTTGTACGATGAAGCTCTGACCCGGACTCAGTAGACAGGCGTTATGTTTGGATGGAAGCGTGTTTATTTGGCCACTGACCTTCTCCCCATGGTCGACCCCATCCAAAAAGAGCTTGTGGGTGCAAGGAGTGTGTGGTACCTGTCTGCTCGCTGTGCTTCAGCGCGCTCTGTATCGTAGGTGTGCGTGCAGCGTTTCCAGTCTCCTGTGTCTTATGTACTTAGGTTTTACGCAGGGTCTGAGGAGAGGAGTTTTGATGAGTATTTGGGGTCCTTGACTCTTATCAAGAGGTGCTAGGCACAGCAGGGGGTCTTTGTTCTGTTTGGTTGCGTGCTGCCGTGGGGAGGATCTCTGGGCGCATTATTATGCCATGGTTTTACCCATCTACGCCCCGAAGCTGTGGCCAGTGTTTGCTGGTTCCAGTAGAGCTGTTTGGAAAGGTGAGAGAAAGCCGCAGGTTTCTGATCCTGTGGTCCCCGAGAGCTCTGGTATGCTGCGTGGGTGTCAAGGGCCTATTCATGGGGGGCCTATTAATGTCTTTAGTGCCCCGTATGTCACCGCCGCTCACCGGGATGGCTGCGTGAGCACCATGTGCTCAGGTGTGCAGTTCCTTGCCACGCGGCACTCCCCACATCTCGTTGTATCGTTGCCAATTGTGGGGGGAGGGGTGGAATGTCAGGCGGGTGCTTGTGTGCAGCGGCGTCACTAGGGTTGGTGTCACCCAGTGCCGGAACTCATGTGTCACCCCAGGACAGGGTGCTACGTTCCCAAGGACAATGGGGGGGGGCGTCTGTGGGGCAGGGAGTGGGCATGTCCGTCAGATCTGCCGTCACTCTGTAATGTGTCTGCGGGGTGCCTCGTGTCCCACCGTGAATTTGTGGCACAGACCTTACACCTTCCCTCTTTGTCACACCTGTGCCCTTGCCCGGGGGACCCCATTTACTGTACTAGTGGTGCCGCCCTTTTATCTCTCTCCAGTCTCCACCAGTATTTTCTCAGCCCCCCCCACCCCTATGGCCCCCGGTTACTCCGCATGCTCCTCGTTCAATTTGTATCCAATCTGTCCCTGCCTGGGCTCTGGGCGCGGGGCTCCCCTGTGCAGGCTGGTCTGCGGGCGGGGCGGGGGTCCCATTATTTAGCATTTTGGTGTCACGGTGTCACCCCATGTGATGGTGTCACCCGGTGCGGTCCACACCCCCCCTAGTGACGCCACTGCTTGTGTGTTGATTCCGGTTGGTGGCTAGTTTTTCTCTATTGCTACCGCTGACTCTACTGTGAAATCACTTCTCAGTCCGAGTGTAGCAGCAGGGGCCTATCTGGGGGCTCCCAGGGAAGAGCACCATCTACGGAGTTGTCGGTACATTATGGCGGGCACCATTTCAGGTACGGGTCTATCTCTGTTCAGTGCGCGTGTCAGCATCTACTAACTGCACTCATGAGGAATGTCGCTGCTGCTCAGCGGGACAATGTCGTGGGCACCCCATACTCAGGTGCGCCATTCCGCACCCCATGGTGGTTCACACGCCCTTCTGTGTCATTGTCAGTCATGGGGGAAGGGGGACCGGAGTGTCAGACGGCAGCTTGCGTGTTTCCGTCAATTGTGTGCTTGTTCTCCTCCGTTTTCAAACACCGCAAATGTGCCTACGGTGAACTTGTTGCTCTCTAGGTGCCGCGTCAGGTGCTTATCTGGCGGCTCATATGGGTGATCGCCACCTTCATAGTATGACGGCCACCATCCCAGCTCGGTGCGCGTGTTAGCACCGATTTACAATGACTCTAAGATAGGGAGCTCAGTATATGCCTCCTGCGATATTCCTGCGGCTGTGGGCTCATTTTCAGCTGCTTCAGTGTGGTGTGGCTGGCGAGATTCGTGCCTGGTGTCGGAGAATCAACTCGGCACGTCCACCATTGAGGCCTGCTTGGCCATGCCCCCAAAGATGATTTCATGATATGGATAGGTGACAAAGATGATCTATCAAATTTCATCCAATGGCTTAACAACTCTCAACTACACCTGAAATTCACACACACTAGCATTACTAATTAGCGGTTACTGTTAAAGTAGCTGATGGTTGTTTATATATTACAATATTTACTAATTGTAAAAGTGTAAGAAATTGGTGGGAGACCACCCACCTCAAGGAATAATCACAACCCATGCCAATGTGAACCACTAAAGTCATTAAATAAACCTGCAGTCAATCCTCTGTTAGCTACGGCATAGAGCAGACAGGCTTAACTTAGAGGCTATGTTAATGTTAATGTTATCGGATTTCTAAAGCGCATAGCTGTATTAAACCGTAATAAAGTCAAAATGCAAAACAATAAAAATCCCAAACCAAATTAGAAAAAACAGAGTAAAATTTAATAGATAAAATAACACCAAAATGACTATGAATTTAAATTTTAATAACTGTGTTTATTTTATCTTCCTGCATAAAACAAACTACTTCCACTTTTAAACATTTGATCAACACATCACATGCATCATATGTTCCCTCAACTAATAGCTAACTCCTGATGAGTATTCGCTCCCCCAACTCTCTGGAGAAATGATTTTTTAAAGTTTTAAGTAGGAATAGCCCCAAGAAGCATAAAGTGGTCAATGGTCACGCTGGACCGGATCTTAGGCACAATTTGATGCTGACCGTGATGGATCACAGGTCGAATACACCAACCAGGTTCCTCCTGGTCAACAATTTTACCTTCTGACTTTAGTTTGGAAAGAAGGGACCCCTCCACACAAATAACTTGCCAAGATCAGGGAAAAACGTCTATGCATTTAAAAACATACTTGAGCAAGAACTAGTTTACATAAATCTGTGGGCATACAGTAATCCTGAACAACATGTAGTGTAACAATTAGGTCAAATATAAACTCATAATCAGGAAAGGTATTGTTTCATCCTTTCCTATATATTTTCGTTTTTTTAATGCTTTTTGGGCAATAGTAAGAGAATAAAATATTCAAATTTAAAAAGACATGAAAATATATTAAACATCTATGTGTAAAGTGTACTTGAGATTCATGAGATCATAAATCAATACATATATCTTATTTAATAAGATTTTTAGTATACATGAAAAATAATCATATTGATGTACATAGCTGAAAACAGAAGACCATATGTAGTCATTTCTATAGTTAAATACAAACATAAATAGTGTTATAAATATCTTGACAATGTAATAACTAACAATGCAAGGACACAATTAAACACAGACATGAAGCATGATGTAGATGGCTTGACGGTATAAATACTGACGGTGTACTAACAATATTACACCATCAGTGTACAATGCGGGGTAACAATTATAATTAATACTCAACAGCGGCTACTGCTAAAATAAAGTGGTGGGGTAGCGTGGGGGCAAATGATTAAAAAAAAGGGCACATACTTTCTACTCCCGCTGCCGACTGCCTTGGTACTCCTCTCTTTCCTAAGTCCCTGGGCCAACCCAGGCTTCTACACTCCCCATCCAATCCAGATGCTGCTATCATGCTGGTAGAGCAGCGCCTGGATTAGTCTAAGTGGCCTGGTTAGGCACTTACTGAGGGACTCGGAGACGGCCATTTCTCCACCCAGCTGTACAATACAGTTGGGTTGGAGAAATCTAAGTGCGCATGTCTGTTTGGCCTGCGACGGCCAGCCAAACTGGCATGCACACATACAAGTGCCCTCCACTCCTCCTCCCGATCCCTGCACTGTCAAGAGAGGATTGCCTGGACCCTCCCTAGTCTCCGCAGCATCAGCTGGTAGTGAAAAAGAAAACGATAATAAATGTTTTTATTTTTCATTCTGCAGTGGGGTGATGCTCCTCTGCCGTTACGGAGGAGCCGCCGCTGTAACTTCTTACACCTCCAAAACAACCTGGAGGAAGAAGTGGCCTCACAACTGGAACACTGCCTATAAGGCTTTACCTCTTACCAGTAACATGCTGGCAGCTCTTTCTACAAGGAAACAAAGTTGGCAGAATCCTTTAAAATCATATGCCCCAGGGCAATGAACTGACAAAAGTAAATGCAGGCAGCTCACACAAAAGGGGAAACAATGTCACGAGAGTCCTTTGAACTCATATGCCCATGAGCAATGGGCTGGCACTCGAGAATAAACAACAAGGAAGCGGCATTGTGGTATGCCTCGCAGTGAAGTAGCTGAGATACAATATACACTGCCCTTTCCTCATAGATGATTTCATTTACGTGTTGGCATTGCTGCTACTCAGCATATCACTGTTTGAATATTACTATATGAGGGTTGACACAAAGATGTATTCTTGTTTCTTCACAGCTTCATTGGAACGACTAATTGGGAATATTCTCTCCATTAGCGGCTCAAGCTTGTGTTCCAAAAATACTGTGCCATAGCGTCAAGGGAAATACACCTTACCACATGGATCTTTGGATGGTGGTGGTGATTTATCTCACTAGGTAAGTCTTATTAAGTAGTGGATTATATCAAACATACAGGCTCATTATTGTAACAGGTTCTTTTGCTTTATATACATTCATTAATGGATGATTCTTTCATGCTCAGGTGTCTCCTGCATGTATTTTCGCTCCTTGTCTAAGTCATTGAGTACTGTGGGTCGAAGCGTCGACAGCTTTTGCAGTGGACTGGTTTTTTAGTTTGATTGAGGACAGAAATCTTTATAACATAACATTATAACACTCCTATTTTGAGTGCTGCTTGTTCCACCCAATTGTCCCTATCAGCCACATGTACATTTCTGCATCTTGTATAGCACTTGCGCACTATACTCACTTGATCACTTTACACCTTTAGGAACACCTGCTATATGTTTGATATTCTGAACCAAATTAAGTCCCTGATGTGAATAAGATATTTTTTCTAATAAATACATTCTTTTAACTGTAACCTATCTACTGAAGGTTTGTTGATAACTATTGCCGTGGAAGTCTAGGGTTATACTTCCCCTTGAAGGACCATTTGTGTTTTTGATAATTGCCTTACCCACGTCCAGGATTACTGGGTAGCCCCATAATCTTTGCAGCAGTCCAATACTGACATTTAACTTACAGGCCATGGGTACATATTGTGATATATACTAGGGACTTATAGGTAAGTTAAATATACCATGTAGGAATATGCCAATTCAACCATGTTTAAAAAGAGGAGCACAGGCACTTTACCACTGTTTAGCAGCAAAAGGCGAAAAATAGGGGGTGACCTAGCGGAAAAGGCGAATTTCCTATACTAAGTCTACATAAGAAAGTACCCTGTTAAAGATACCACATTATGTACCAAGAGATGTCTTCATTTTGGCCAATTTCAAAGAATATGGCAAAATTGACTACTTTATGGCATATGATAAGCATGGAAGAGAGTATTGATGCAAATTACTCTGGAGCTCTTTGAAGCAATTGTGGTACTGTCCCAAAGAGGAACTTTTGCTTGATAAGCCTAACAAGCAAAATTCAAGATAATTCTACTTTTGCGCCCAATAATAAATTTGTTAAAAGCATTAATAAACTTTGGGATGTACATGGAGTAGGTAATCTTACATTGGGCATGTGCTTGTTACCTTACAAAAGGGGCTGTAATATCATAAACCGTTTAGTATGTACCTGTTTACAAACATCATTCCTCAGTTACATCAATTACAGCAAGCATCTTGGAGCTCCTAGCTGTCATTGGTCGTTATATGTGTGGATATGGCGTGTTACAGATTACAACCAATGCAAAGGAATTTAAATGCAAGACATAGCACATATATTGAAATCCTTTTCACCTGCAATTCCAGCAACTTTATTTCCTGCATTTGGTGCATCTGTGACTTTATGTGCATTGGTCAGACCTCATAAAAGATTAAGGCTAGAATAAACCAGTCTAGGAGCTGAGTCTGGTTGGCAGCTCACTATTTACAGACAGATCATAATGAAAGTGACACAAGGTGGCAGGTCATTGATACAATAATTAAACCTCCAAGAGGAGAAGACCTTCATGGCATTTTGGGTTGACAAGAATGGAAGTGGATCTAACGTTGTAAGTACATTAGGAAGGACTGAACACTTTGGAGGAATAAACCTCAGCCATAACAATCTGATCCTTACTATGTCATGTATTACAGAGGTTTTTAACTCTTCCCTGGCATCAGTGGCGTAACAAAACTTGAGTCCCCTCCCTGCAAAATAATTGGAGGGCCCCCCGCTCCAGACCCAGTCAGGAGCTATCTTGCCATCCATGTTACGCCACTGCCTGGCATACTGAAACGTCATAGAAGAATGGAATTCTGTTACAAGAAAGAGTACTTCAATATTATATATGCTGTGTGCATTAATGTTATAATGAAGCATTCGGTTTTTTTTCTTTTCATGATTTATTGTGTTTTATATTTCAGACCTGTGCTGCCACCTGCATGCAATAGCCTGTAATTTTTAAACAAGCATTGGCATAGCCAATAGGTCTCGCCTTTGGGCCCTTATAAGTGTTTAGTTATCCAGCACAATATCCTTAGTGCAACATCATCAACTATTGCATGGCTAAACACTTATAAGGTCCCAAAGGCGAGACCTATTGGCTATGCCAATGCTTGTGGTGAAACCTCTGCCCAGATAGTGGTAACGTGTAAAAATGACAAAGTAATAACTCAGGTACTAATATCACAAGATGAGCTGCCTTATGATGCACAATTTACCCTACCGCTTAATTTGGTCTTCCCCATAATTTCAGTGTCCTGCTTTGGAGTAATAAACCTGATGCTCACAAGAGACATGAGCTGGAAACCCGGATGCGACAAAAGCTGACCTTGAGAGCAGACCTAGCCCTAGGCCAAGGGTGTCCTCTGTATACTGCAGGTGCTGTCAGTGCACAAGGGTCAAGCTGTTTGTAATCAGAAAAGAGCCCAGGAAAAACCATACCTACAAGGCAGCGGGGAGTCCAACACCCCTTCATTTAACTGCTTTGTGAAAAGCCATTTACAGAGCATGATCTATGCTCATACTTGAAACTAGAACATATGAAGCTAGGGTCACCAGTGATTCCGCGGCCTAACAAGGGTGCCCTCTAAAGAGAGGGGAAGCAGGGGGTGAGCCCGCGAGTGGTGCGCGCGCTTGGGAGAGCAGTCTTCACTTTTCAAGCACTGCACTCGTGCTTGTGGCGCGCCGCTGCTCGCTCCCGCAAGGTGGATGCAGCCACAAGCACGAGTGCAATGCTTGAAAAGTGAAGACCGATGGCTAAAGGCCCAACTAGAACAGCGCATGCGTGCTGCCTAAGCGAGACCTAAAAACGAAGGGCCTAATTTAAAGTTTGTCAGGTGATACACTGTCAATTAGGGTGACAAAGGACCTTACGTCCACAACCCTAAGAGACTACCACCGGCTCAGTCGTGATCTCTGTGCCTTGAGAGGAACTGTCGTCACTGCGGGTTGTCAGTTGGCACTGCTTATTTGGTGCGCCATTGCTGACATTCAGGTGGCCACAAACCAGACGTTTTTGTTTTTCGTAAACAAACTCCCAAAGCTGGAATTTGTGTTTGAAAAACAGAGGCTCAGGGGTTGTTTTTAATTTTAGTCTGGTCGGTACCACTATGTTATGTCCTGGCAGTGATAAGCAGTGAAAAAGAACCTCAGAATAAGTGCTCTAAGGGGGGTGGGCAGTCGATGTCCTTATTCTGACAGCCCCTACGATGTCAGGCAATCAGAGTACGTTTTCCAATGGCAAAGTCAGCATGGGCACCACCACTGGAAAGATGGCAGTGCGTCGGATATTAAATACGTTGGGCAGACCGTCGGTTTGGCGGGTAGTGTACTTTACCACATTGGTGACAAAGTACCCTGTCCACCAAACTCTAAATCGAGCTCTTAGCTCACAATCCTCACCCCATTTTTTCAGACCTTACCCACACGGAAGCATTTTATTGGCTCACTTTACTATGTATTCTCCTAATAGTTTAAGGATTTTTTGCCTCTGATAGCAGTGTGGACACAAAGTGATGTGATTCTTATTTCTCTTTTTGAAAAACCAAAGCAATGTTTTATATACGTTTTTAACTTCTATGGGGCTGCACACATTGGGGTTGGTTCCTGCAATTGATTTAGTTTTGGGGACTTTTTGAGTGTTGTTCACTTACAGCTGAAGCTTGCCGCTTCCTCTGCCTGCGAAGCATGGTCGCCATATTTAACCGGAAAAGCCGCTCCTGTGCAGGCCGAAGCATCTTGATCTCAGAGAGTGATGGTTCACCATGCAGAGCTCTTGCGTCCAGGACTTGGCCTGGCTACTGTGCATTGAACTGGACACTGGGAAGAGTATTCAGCCAATTTGACCCATTGGTAATGGTGAACACTCAAATTCTTGTTCTCTCCAGGGACATTGATTATCTAATTTCATTGCTTTTAGTTTGATTTCAATTGTCGCCTTTGATAATGCTCGTTGTAGTGCTCATCCAACCTTCACGTGGTTATTTGTGTGCTTGTGTTGTAGTATGCCACAACAGTGATTAGAAGCAGTTTCTCTAGCCATTTTTTAAGGCGACATTTATGATGCCCTGTATTCCTTTATGATGAACATCTTAAAGTGATGAAACACTGTAAATATCCATGCAATAGACTAGTGGTATACGTTTCGTACTAATTTCTGTGTCATGAATCCCACTAATTGGTTTCTAAATTGTTATGTACTGCATCTTGGTCAATTGCATCCTCTACGTATGCACTGATCTATTTGTCGTTTATATCTTCACTAAGTGATAACCTTGATCACTGTTTGTCTAACTTTCAGGGCTTTGTTTACTTTAAACTCAGAGGATAAATGAGTTTAGCTTGCTGGTACATACTGTTTCTATAATCCATTCTCTGCATGCAATGGTACTGGACAAGTAATATGCCCCTGAGTATTGAATTTGAAATGAATGAGACTGTAGTGAGCTATTGTTCCTTATTATTCTTACAAGAAGGGTTTTAGGGTCATCTCTAAACTTTTGGACCTTTTTCCATGGCTCGGAGGTAAAGAACAGGGACTATTGCTGGTTCTGGTAGCTCTCTGTTGGTGATTAAAAGTTGGCAGCTCTACTTTCCTCGAGCTATCCCACTCCATTCTGATTCTTTTGCTATTTTGCCCTAGATGTTACTGAATTCTCAGTGCGAGGGTCACTTTCTGATTGTTCCGCAATCTCTACAGCCAATTATGCGCTCTCCGGCTCCCGATGGAAAATCTTTTTGCAGCAGGTGTTTCCATATATCATATCGGAATCAATTGGCGAACATTTGAAGGTATGTTGGTTATTAAAAGATGTAGGTTCACAAAATGCCCTTCGCTAGGTATCCTGCTCTATTAGAGCCTACCCTCTTCGTAAAACATCTTTCAGAACGGGCAGATAATATTACTATATCTCGTAGATGAATCCACCAAATGAACAAGGCTTATCTCCCTCATTTCTTTTAAGAGGATTTCTCATATTAAACAATTCTTCCTTCCCAGACCCTTCTTAATTGGTCCAAGCCACAGCAGGAGTACACTTCTAAAGACCCCAGGCCCTCAAGGGAGACACTTAGAGACTCACAGGGTGTCTGTCAGAGGCCGAGAGCAGGTCCAGTCCCGGTCCAGTTGCCACTGGGAACACTAAATGAAGTTTAGTCGCTATCAAATATGATTATCGTCTAGATCATCATAAATTGTGTTCAGATGTTCTCTCTCAAAAACTGACCCGCTTGGTTAAGTGGGTTATGGGATCTGCTGAGATAGACACCGAGAGTTCAGAGTCCATTTATCCCAAGGAGATATGTCGGCCAAGGTCTTCTGGGCAGGTTCAACAGTTGACGCCATTCGTAAATTAGGTGATTTGTCTACTCTAGAGATTATCCTTTAGGACATTTGTATTGTAAAACTGGTTGCTCTGTCTACTGTGGTGGTTGTCAATAAGCTTTAAACAAGCATACCTCAATCACCAGCTTCCATTCCACCAACCCACCATACAACCTTGCTCAGCATCGCTCTCATTTACACACACCCCGCATCCACAGAGGCAGAAAAGAAGGTCGATCTTTCTCCTACCAAGCTGCCAAATGCTGGAATGACCTCGCCCAACACATCAGGGCCTCCTCCTCACTTCTTGAATTCTGCAGGGAGTTGAAGACCTGGCTTTTCTATTGGTATTCTTGCAAGACCATCAAGACTGCCTGTACTCAGGCCCAGCCTCCCCACTTACCTACTCTCACCTATTCAGCACCTGGATACCCTCACGGGTGATAAGCAGCGCTCTACAAATCCACATTACAAGGAGCCTTGAGTCTTGTCATAAAGTGCAGCATATCCTAACTTGGTTGTGAAGGAAAGTCATGATTTTATTAGAGACCGTATCATAACTCCTTTGACGTATGTTGCTTCTTTGTCATTTTTTTCCCAAGCTTCCACTCCTTCAGTGAAGGAAATGCGCTGATGAGTCATCGACTGAATATGAAAGTAAAGCTGGACAGTATTTTTTATTAGTGTATTTAATCTCATTGTTCTTTTTTATGTCTTCACATATGCACGGATTGCCAGGGGTGTAGCTTTGTTGGGGGGAGGGGATGTTACACCCCTCTAAAAAAAGTATTCTGTCAATAGTTGGGTACAAGTGCTTTCAGTCGGGTATGGTGAGGTATCTGTCGGATTTCACCCTGGATTTTTAAATGCAAACACTAACAAAAACACACACACACACTCTCTCTCGCACTCTCTTGTCTGCCATAAAGCTTGGTTAATTTGAAAACTATTACGTTTTAAGTACCCATCAGAATCCGCACCCCTCTCTATTTCCACTGCTTCTTAAGCCCCCCTTGTGTCCTGCTTCTCATAATGTATTTTAACGAGATACCTGGCCGTGATTGTTGGAAAATCTGAAGCTTACAACCCCCAAACTTACTGACCAAGCTATTACGCCCCTGCTGTTTGCTGTCACCAGGAAAAGAGAATCAGCTAGCTACAGATTGAACTTATATGGGTTATGGTTGATCCTCATTGTTGGGCACTTTAACATTCAAATTACTTAACTTTTTCACAAACATTTCTGGGAAGTGTAGATTGTGTTTATCAGCTGCTATAGAAATTAAAGCAACGTTAGAAAGCACAACACATGTCTATATTTTTTTATTAACAATAATTGCATTTGTAATTTATAATTGTATGCGGTTTATAATTCAAAATATAATGATTAATACTTGTATTAATAATTGTCTAATAGAATCAGGACTTTCTTTCACTGCTAGATTAAACAAATAGGCTGATTGACCAAGATTGGAACTATAGTAACATTATATTTATCTAGTAATTGTTTTCTGGGCTTTTATACTTCTTACAGGAGGCCAGTGAGGAGTGTATGCAAACTAGACCCATTCTTCGACCCCTGGCCCTCCCGAACCCGAATCGCCTGTGACACTGTGCTCATACAGACAATGCTTGGGAAACAGGCTTGATGCAGAGGAAGTGTCAACAAGCATTTGCAATGCAATTGGTCTCACATTTATGAGAGTTTGAGCTATTGGCAGTGTAAATGGCAATGCCTTTTATTTATGTGTTGTTTTTAAAACAAATAAATAAAAGGCATTGTCATTTGCAATGCCAATAGCTTAAACTCTTGGAAATGCAAGACCTATTGCATTGCAAATGCGTGCTATAGAAATTTAAAAAAGCGTTTGGAGAGAGCGTGTCCTGCCTGAAACAGCAGGCAGGACAAAGCTATTTGAGAAAATAGTGCTCGGAGGCTGTAACTAAAGCCTACCGAGCAACAACGCACGTAACAGGAGGTGACGCCATGGGAGGTTACAATATGAGACAGGGCGGTACTAAGGAGGGACTACTAAGCCTTTTGACCAATGCACAGCCACAGTTTATAGTGGACAATGACACCAGCCAATGAAAAATGTGGGAGGAGAGTGGGCGGAGCTTCAAGTTCCTACTTCAATATAGCATGCCTCGTAGAGCAGCGTATGCGCTGCCCAGGCTCGGCCTAAAAATTACTCCAAGCTCTGCAAAGGTAGAAACAAGAAATATGTACCTAACTTTGAAAAGATCGGTCAAGAATGCAATATAATTGAAATGAACAATAAACCTACCCACCAAAGGCCCCATGGTTGCTGTGATCAGAGAAGGCGTTCGGAAAAGACTTCAAAGTTGAACCAGGACTCTGCAGGAAATAGAAAGAGATAAGGGAGAGAGAGAGAGAGAGAGAGAGAGAGTGTAAGCAACAAAGAGTAAGCCCACTAAGCAAGGGAACAGAGGGAGCGGCAAAAATATGAAAGGTTGGGAAGCTGGGTGTGAACTATACAGAGAGTAAGCTAGACCCACCTACTCACAATGTTGCCAGGCAGAGTGATTTTCCCTGTGACCTTTTATAACATCATTGCCTAAAATAACCCAGAGCTGCAGCCACCACTGGAAAAATAGAACATGCATAATGTAGTTAAGCACAGTGTTCCCCATGCACGATATCCCAAGCAAAGTTGCCCCCTGACATGTGCCTTACATAATTGTGCCCTTTTTGTTCAATCCTTTTCTCTTTCCAAAATGGCTACCACATGTACAGGAGAGTATCTTTTCTAGCCTACCTACTGCACGCGGCACACACTGCCATGCAGCACCTGGTCTCACAGCTGCCGATGGGCCACTCATTGATTCATTCTCAGAAAGAGTGGATCAGTGGCCATGTGTGGCCTATTGCAATGCTGTGGTGACTATAGTGAATAGGAGTTTGAGAGTAGCAGAGGTTGAATGGGAGAATTCGGAGTTATTTGAAGCGGTGCCTATATATTGGGGAAAACAGCATATATCTAATAATTTATGTGCCATTCTTGCATATGCATCAGCACTGTCTAATCATGGAATCATGAGATGTGTGGCAGTAGAGCTGTCAAAAACAATACTTTCCCTACGAACACGAAAGATGTGTCAAATGCCATCTCTGTGGTTTATATAGTGCTTAGATCCCCGCAGCCCTCCTCAACGTGCTGGGAGAGAGCGCAAGAAGGAAGGGAGAGGGCCATGCAATGGACGTGATCCATTTTGCAGCCTTAGCAGCAAATACCACCCAGATTTAAACTTCCTAAACCCTCTGGCAAAGCGCAAGATTAACCAATTTACCAAACTGAGCCAGGGCGTTCTGGCGAACTTTAACCCTCAAGCATCCCATGCGTGACATGAGGAAGGTGTACATAGGGAAACAATCAGTCCTGAAGGGAGGGATATTTTAACAAAGACTAATTTGATCATTGTATGCTATGATTTATTGAATGCCATTAAAAGCACCAAAGTGCTCACCTCAGTTTCTTAGGTGGCATCTAAACTTCATAAGTTCGCTGAATAACAGAATTATTTCCAATCACCTTATGTACTTTGAGAAGAGAAGGGCGTTCCCGAGCTGAGAAACATGCAGATAAGGCCTATCTTCGGAAAGTATGTGGCCTTTGCTGAAGATATGTGCAGTGCACAGCTCAAAAAAAGCTCCCCAGGAAAGCTGGTGACGTCTCTCCCTGAAGATGTGTCTGTACCAGACTTAAATATCCTTTCAGAGTATTATGAAACCCTAGACCCTGTGATTAATGATGTAAAATGGAATAATTAGCATGCAAATTATACTGCACATTCATTAAAATCTACTACATCCTATAATTCATATTGATACACGATATATGAGCAATTGGTCTACTATACACCTAAAAAAGGGAAACATTATACGATAAACATGGGCCATTAATACTAAATGGTTATGAAACATGCATTTATAAATGAAAAAAGTGCACTCGAATACATACACAAATTAAATGCAATGGGGCAACTAAGTAGAAGACTCAATGAATGAGATGGAAGTGCTCCGGCCCATTTGGGTATCTCGCAATTATCTACTGGAACCCACTCGGGTCAGATGGACCTTTTTACTTGCCCAATAGCGTGGAGGGAAAACACAATTATCAAAATTACTGTCCGCAATTTGCCATAATCAAGGACTCGAGACTTAATCTCTTGGCTCTCTGGTTTTTATTATCAGCATAAAGATTTGCAGATACAAAGTCCTCAGTACGAGGCACAACAAGTACATAGGCACTAACACAAAAGCTACTCTACGGAGAATCCGCATACGGCTAAAAATAACTAAAAGTACAATCTCTAAAAGCATGAGGTAGAACACCACCAAGCAAATGTCGATACTAGGGACACTGAACCATACCATCTCTGTCCCTACTCTGCACTAGATGACATCCCTACTTAGCAACCCCTTGAGACCCTCATCGAATAAAAGGTGTCAGAGTGAAACTTCATAAGAAGTCTTCACTTAGAGAGCTGGTCTAAGTTGCCCCCTCTATCTCTTCGCCTAGCCTTCCTCTGCTCAGGGCTGCTCTGATCTGCCTCCACCCTCGGGGCGCTGTCCCTAATACAGAACCCCAAATCCCAGAACACGCCCTTTGCGCCTCCTCTTCTGCGGGGTCGTCTTTCAGTAAATTTCCACAGAGCGCTGTCCAGTTCCATCGTCCATCGCTTGGCCTTGAGTCCCAGACACCATCCGCACTAGGAGTTACGATTGGCACATTCCAATACACTCCCATGTCTGGCTTTTACTACATAAGTCAATTTGTGAACAAAGAGCTTCTCTACTAACGAGCAACTGTCCTTGCACCTGGGGTGAGATCATGCAAAGCAGACATTCTTCACATCTTTTAAGTTGCAATTTACTACAGCCTAAAACCTCTACTGGAATAAATCCTTTTGGCCTATTGCCCTTGGCTAACATAAGAAAATACCAGGCCTTTCGCCTCAACGATATATGCGAATTCTGGCCACTACTTCGGTTACACAAGCAGGTTTCAATCACAGTATTGACATTTACGTCTTTCTTTCATGTGTGGTCAAGCTAAACAAACTACAGACACGAAGTCTAGGGTACACATTTCTAACACCACATTACATTTCACATAAGCTAAACTCTATACATTTCTCTAATACGTTTACAATGGGCTTGTACATGGCTAGCACTTCTATTAAAATCGATATAAGTTAGACAATTCGTAATACGTTGCACACAAAATACCTGAGTACACATTTGATTATATGCGGGTGCCGACTAACAGTGAGTATAATGCACCCCTACAATTTTCAAACTTTTAAGCGCTACATCAGTTCCCCCCTTTGATGACATCCGTCATCACACCATTACATTTCTCTTCTTTAGAACTGATTTAAACCGCGCTAGTCATAACTTGGCCATGTCGAACTCCCTCCAGTTTCTTAAGACTCTCATATTGCTGCTCCTGGAGCTTCGCCATCCTTTTCTCGTTTGCCTTAAGAGCCCTTTCAACCTTGCCTCCTTGATACCACTTCCATGCCTTCACGCATCCCCACAAACAAATCACGCAAACCACAGCAATGATAATTGGTTTCAACACTGATCCCAGAAATCCTCTTCCCAAATTCGCAAACCAGGTTCCCACTCTTCCAAAGCCTAATCCAATCTTCTCCCACACATTCTCCTCCGTCAAATCCATAATCTCCTTGTGAATAGTCGTGATGTTATCTATGTACTTCCCTATCTCCCTCGTGTTGTCTGGAATATATGTGCAGCATTCCTGAACCTTCAATAATTTGCAGACTCCGCCTTCTTTTGCTAATAATACATCTAAAGCAAGGCGATTCTGCATAACCATATTCCGTATCGACAACATCTCTCCAGCCACCAACAACAAAGATCTCGCCGTGTTCATAGACAACTCATCAACCACAGTCGCCAACCTCCTAATCTTCACATCATTCAACACCACACCCATACTAGGTATCATTGCTCCATATATGTCCCCAATCACTGCACCGGCGTTCGTAGCCCTACGTTTCCTAGACTGTCGCTTCGTCTCTAACAACTCCAAGTCCTCGGTGTGATAGATCTTCGGGAATATAATGGCCAAATAGCATATGCCATACCAATTCGCAGGTAGCCTGACATAAGCATTTTTCCCACATACATAATATACTGTCGGAATTACCTCTACTGGACCTACCATAAAATTCTTAGCAGAAGCTTCCACTGTGAAGGTCTGAGAACAAGTGCTATGTCCGACTGCGACCTTATCCGTATCGGATTGAGGCCGCCCAATACACAAATTCCCTCTCTGTACCTCATCTAACGCTATTGGTCCATAACTTCCCTTGGATCTGTGAGCTCTCTCCTCGTCTGTCCAATCTACTGGACTATCTCCGGTGTGTCGTGTCTGGGTCAACTGTCTGTATCTGTCCTCTACCTGGTCTATGAATTTCTTCTCTATCTCAGATAACGCACATGTCAGGTTATTCCTGTGAGCATGCGCCGTATCCAACTTCATAGTCGGTCTAAAGTACTTCAGGAGTCTGTCCTCTTTCTTATTAGAATCATATTTGTTCAAATGCTTGATTGCTGGAACTTCAGGAAGTACCGTGTCAAAATTTGAAAAGAAATACTCGAACTGTCTCCTGTCATAAAATAAACTGAGCACTAAACTACAAGAAATCCCATATGTCAATGGGAGATGATGATACTTGATACCCTCATCCACTGAAGCAGGCAACTGCATGCACACATAGCAATCCTTCACATCCATCGCATCAACATACTCATACAGCAACCTTGCATACGCATTAAGCTTAAAATCACCCTTGGACAAATCCATGTGGAGTCTGCGATCATCCCTCAACTTCGATGTTTCCTGTTCCCTGATACTGACACCACTCTCCCCTGGGGTAATAGGTGTGGGTGCTCCCTGAACCTTCCCCTCTTGCCTGTGAGCCACCATGTACGAACTTATCACTACCGCAAATATGGTGATTATCACAACTCCTACCAATGTGCCTATTATCAATTTGGCCCTACGATGTGGGTTTGCAGGATCTGCCATCTTCGGAATGTACTCAGTGTCCAATACAGTCTCTGAAAGGGTAAGTCTCTTTCTCATCAGTGTCTCTTTCGGGAACTTAGGCAAACCTCCCTAACTTTTCTTCGTTCTACAACGGAAAATCCCTAATTTTGTTCTTCTTCCGCTCGGATCTAGGTTATCTTCTTCTCTGCTTGCAACCTTCTCAAATCAATCTAACATAAGCGCTGGTCCCAACAGCTCCAAGACTCCCTGCAATATTTCGAGCTTAAGAATGATCAGTTCTTGTGGGTCTGGCACAGTCGTGAACGTCGGGAACTCCAAATTGTCCAAGATCATACCTCGAATGACACTCAGGAATGGCGGACTCGGAATATGAATCGTCAAAATTCCTTCGATCTCCAATCCTGGAACCTTCAGCAACACTTCCACCCTCTGGAGCGGGACACTGTTGACCAATGTCATCGACCTCAACCTTCCCGTGCTCGGTAACCCTGGCATCAGTCACTTGATATGCCCACTCGGGTGAAGCGTACTTCCGACTTGGCACTCGAGTTCTCTTGGACCTTCTCACACCACCTTGAGGATTCTCCTCGTCTCCTGATTCTTCTTCTGGCTCTTCCGAGACTGGTGCAAGGTCTGTGTCCGGAGCCAACCTCAGGTTTACCCGGTTCTGTCTTGCGGGCCAAACCCTTTCTGCTTCGGTGGCACCTCCGGTCTTCTCCCCGATACCCTGTGCACTGACTTCCTCTTCTTCGCCCGAACTCGATTCTGTACTACCCACTGCACCTCTTGCTCTTTCGCCGGTTTCTGGGTCCGTACTCCTTTCACGTTCTTCCTCAACTCGATTCAGTGCACCATCAGCCGCTTCAGCAACCCTTACAGCTTGACTGGCCCTCTCAGGAGGCTCTGTCGGCTCACTGGGATCTTTGTTCTCGAGAGGGGCTGTATCTTCCAAGGGTGCTGGAACTCTACGGGTATGAGAAGCATGCACCCAGTTCGGTAAACCTCCACACTTGACAGCGGTGTTCGTGACAAGGATCACTTGGAAAGGGCCGCGCCACCTAGCATCCAAACAACTCTTCCTCACGTGCTTTCGGACTAGGACCCAATCGCCTGGGTCCAAGTCGTGGCACCGGTCACTCGCAGCTGGAACCGTTGCTGTCTGCACCTGCTGAGACACAGAACGGACCACGTCAGCAAGGCCTTTACAATAGTCCAGGATCATATCATCAGTGATATTTATCAGAGCAGTAGCAGGTATTGCAGGCAAACGCATCGCTCTTCCCATGAGGATTTCATGGGGTGACAACCCAGTCCTTCTATCAGGCACACTTCGGAGGCTCATAAGGACCAAAGGTAATGCATCAGGCCATTTCAGAGACGTAGACGAACACACTTTCGCCATCCGAGCCTTCAGAGTTCCATTCACCTGCTCCACTATCCCTGAAGCTTCTGGTCTATAGCTACAGTGTAACTTCTGGTCTATATTCAAAGCAGCACAAAGCAACTTCATAACTTCGCTGTGGAAATGAGTTCCTCTGTCCGATTCAAAGGACGTCGGGAACCCGTACCTTGGAATGAGTTCTCTCAATAAAAGTTTCGCTACTGTGAGTGTGTCACATCTGCGTGTAGGGTACGCCTCCACCCACCTGGAAAAGACACATACTATCACTAATATGTACCTCAACCCATTACACTTCGGCATTTCGACAAAATCCAACTGCATCCTATTGAAAGGTCCCCCTGACCTCCCTATGTGGCTCAACGTCACCGCGGTTCTTTTCCCTACATTCATCTGTTGACAAGTGACACACCTCTGGCACACAGTTTCAGCCACTGCACGAAACTTCGGGTTGTACCAAGTCTGACGAAACACTCTCATCATGGCATCCCTACCAAGATGTACAGCACCATGTATCAACCTCGCCATGGGATTCAACAAACTTTCCGGCAATACTGCTCGTCCATCATTCGAAACCCATATATCCGCATCTCCCTTCTCACATCCCGCTCGTATCCAACTGTCACGTTCCTGTTCCGAGACCCCTTCCTGAAGCTGTTTCAGTTCCTCCCATGAGTCGGCCATTGCTAACATCTGACCGTACACCACCTCCTCCCCAGTTTCCTCAACATGGGTCTCAGTGAAGTTGCATCCCTGTTCTGCACAAAATCGGGCTACTTCATCAGCATAGTTATTCCCCAACGAAACGAAATCGTTCCCCTTTGTGTGTGCAGCACATTTAACAACAGCAATTTCATCAGGACCTTGCAATGCTTTTAACAATTTCCGCACATGATCACCATTTCTTATAGGAGAACCTGAAGACGTCATAAACCCTCTCTGGGACCATAGCTGTCCGAAGTCATGAACCACACCAAACCCATACTGGCTGTCCGTATAAATAGTTACACGGATCTTCTCGGCTGCCAAACAGGCACGAGTCAAGGCAATGAGCTCAGCCACCTGTGCGGAGTGTACTCCTTCTAAACAAGCGGCTTCAACCACACCCGTGATGGTGCATACAGCAAACGCTGCTCTCAGTCGACCGACACTGTCTCTTAAACATGAACCGTCTACAAAGAAAATCTCATCTGACACTGGGAGCGGTTCATCGACAATGTCGGGTCTCGGTTTGGTGCATAGTTCAGTCACATCGAGACAATCATGGTCCTCACAATCTTCATTATCATCTATAATTGGAACAGGTAACAAGGTAGCAGGATTTAAAACAGCACACCTCTTCAATGTCACATTATCGGCTGCAAGGATAACTTGCTCATAACGAGTCAGCCTATTATTCGTGAGGTGCTGTGTTTTAGTCCTAGTCATCAACAATTCAACAGAGTGTGGCACATGTACAGTAAGAGGATGCCCCATCACAATGCTCTCACATCTCTCGATGCTGACACCTGTTGCCGCAACGGATCTGAGACATCCGGGCAACGCAGAAGCTACTGGATCTAAAGTAGCTGAGAAATAAGCAACTGGTCTACGGACACCTCCATGATTCTGGGTTAACACTGCTAATGCGCAACCTTCTCTTTCGCAGCAGAATAATGCAAATGCCTTGTTGTAATCCGGCATTCCCAGCGCAGGAGCGCTACATAAGGCTTCTCTCAGCCTCAGAAATGATTTCAAACAGTCGTCGTCCCATGGTACCGGATCACTTACATCCTTTTGCGTCAGCCGCTGTAAAGGCTTCGCTTCAAAGGAAAAGTTTGGGATCCACTGGCGGCAATAGCCCACCATTCCCAAAAACATTCTAACTTCCCTCTGTGTCGAGGGAACTGGCATTCTCAGAATCGCATCAATGCGATCTGGAGACACCTTCCTTTTACCCTTCTCAATTCTGTGCCCCAAATACTGTACCTCAGGTAAACAGTATTGCAGCTTGTTTGGAGACACCTTGTGACCGTTCTCTCCCAGGAAGTTCAACAATGCAATGGTATCGACCCTGCAAGCGTCTTCTGTCTCTGACGCAACAAGCAGGTCGTCAATGTATTGCACCAAAACAGAGTTTTTCGGCAACACAAGACCTTCAAGATTCTTCTTTAAGAGCTGATTAAAAATTGACGGGCTCTCCGTATACCCCTGTGGGATACGACACCACGTTAATATACGATTCTCTAGCCTAAATGCAAAAAGAAATCTACTCTCTTCATGTAGGGGAATCGAAAAGAATGCCTGACACAAGTCAATTACTGTGAACCATCCAGCTTCGCATGGGATCTGGAACAGTATCACAGATGGATTCGGTACCACTGGACAACATGGAACAACTATGTCGTTTATTTTCCGCAGATCTTGCACTATCCTGAACTTCCCACTTGGTTTCTGCAGTCCCATAATGGGTGAATTACATGGACTACCCATGATCTCCACCAGTATTCCCTGCCTAATCATAGACTCAATCACAGGTTTAATCCCTGCAACTGTTTCAGGCGATAGTTTATACTGAGGTGTTCTCGGGAATTCCGCATTCGGCTTAACCTGTATTTTCACTGGTTCCACTCCCCTGACTAAGCCGATCTCCTCTCCGCTTAGATCCCACACATCGGTCGATACAGACTCCCTCAAATCCTGTGGAAGCTCCTCCACTGTCAAAGCTGGGTACATTCCCACGCACACCCGCTGATTTGCAACCTTAAAGGTCGCGTCATCATCCCTGGTCTGTACCTCTACTCCCTTCGGGGTACAGTAGATTGTGCAATTGAGCTTACACAATAAATCTCTTCCCAACAGACAAACGGGACTAGAATCGCACACCACGAACTGATGACGATCCCTAAAGTTTCCTATCCTGACTGGAATCGGTTCCGTTAAGGGGCTCACTAACCTCTTGTTCGCCACTCCAACCACTTGTATGCATTCCCCCGAAAGGGCTACCCCCGGAATTACCGCTGATCTTATAGTTGACCTGGTAGCCCCCGTATCTACCAAAAAGGTAGTAGGGTGTCCATCGAGTTCTGCTTCCACAAAGGGTCCTCTCTGATCTACCTCTAGAATAGCCCTAAGTAGGCAATCATCATCCTGACCTACTCTTAGCTGCGCCAGCAAATCTGCATCCCTCTCGTCTCCCACTTCGAACATGGGCATCTGCAAATAAGTCCGAGCTCCCTGCTGTATGTTCTGCATCCTGGGTGGCTGGGGAACCTGCACCTGCGAGACGCCGGTCCCCCCTTGCATCATTCTCGGTACAGTCACCGTCTGTACCTGTTCCGCCCCAGGGACCTGACCCATTCCTCCCTCCATCTGCGGCTGATTATAGGGGTTCAAGGGACACTCGCGCCTCCAATGTCCCACCTGGTGACACTGGTGACAAGCAGTCGTCTTCTTCAAGATCGCTACATCTATGCCTGTCCTAGGGTCAACGGGCCTCGGCCTTCCCTGACCCTGCGCGTTCTGATTCCCTGTCTGATAATTTCCCTGTCTCCGCCCCACCTGACCCCCATTCGGCGGTCCCTGAGCAGCTTGCATCTGAATAAGCAATAAGTTATCCTTCATCTTCTTGTGCTTGGACTCAATCTCATCCGTGCAGTACCTGGCGTACCGCAAGATCTCATCTACAGGCTTATTCTGCCAACAGATCAAATGCTGCTGTATCATAAGACTGACCTCGGGCTTCAAACCCAGCACGAACTTAGACACAAACTGTCCCATGTCCTTCGTTTCCAGCTCATCTAAGCCACTGTACTGCTTAAAAGCCTTCAAAAGTCTCTCATAAAATTCATGTACTGTCTCCTTTGGCTCCTGCACTGTCCTATCTATCTTCACCCAATCGATGTCTTGGGGTGAAACCTTCGATTTCAACCAGGTAATTACCTTATCGTATAGCCTCATTACCACGGGCGACGGACCATTTGTAACTATGTTCCTATCAGGCTCATAATCCGGCCAATCAACAGCAATTTTACATGCGTTCCACAGATCTCCCGGAACCACGATATCGAATAAGGTGTTCAGATCTATCCACAACACCTTCGAAATCTTAACGAAACGCTCAACTTGCTTGTACCACTCTGCAGGCTTCTCCCTGAGCCTGGGAAAATCATTCGTAAATGATGCCAAATCCCCCCTGCTCCATGGTACATGCACATATCCTCCATTCGCCACCTCTCTCAAGGGAAGGATCTTTACCTCCTGCAAATCTCCTTCAGAGCTCCCTCCTTTCGCTCCTCTAGAATTCTTTTTCCTAGCCCATTTCTCTTGCCATTTGTCAAGCATCAGCCATATTCTCATAGCTACAATCAGTTCCCTAGTATGTGACCTTAGACCAACAACTCTTTTCTCTTCCAATTCCCGCTCGGTACAATGCATCCTATGGTTCCCTTGTAATGCTCTAGTCTTGGATAGATCCACCCCATATTCTCTAGCCAAACCCGCCAGTTTCTCATGTGCCACTCGTGCTTTCCGAGTCACATCTTTTGCTACAAAAAGCAATTCATCTGGAGTATATGTCACTACTCTCTCAAGAGGTAGATTCCCATATATTATTTCATCCGCCTCTGCTTTAAGTCTTACTACATCTATCATTCCTGCCTTCAAGGCCCCTTTCAACATCTGACAACTTGCTCCACGTCCCTCATCATACTCGCATTCCGGCTCCTGCTCTCTCCTTTCTTCTGGTAGTTCTATGGGAGCAGAATGGCTCGTAAAGGCAACTGGGGTTGTCCCCGCTCGGCCCATATTCCAGCTCATTTGCTTCTTTGGCGGTACCCATGACCCTGAATCTGATCTCGACTCCATCAGAGTCCTCGGCCTCCCCGGTCTCTCGTCCTCTTCGCCCCTAGATGTGTCTGACACCGCTGCTAATGGTGTACTCCATTGTACAGGGCTTGGAGGTCGGGCCGTTGCCCCTTCCAACTCACTTTCCCCGCTTTCTCTCCTTGTTCTTTCTGCCACTTGTTCTGACCTCTCTCTTTCCTCTGATTCCGGACTATATATTGACACAATCGGTCCAATGGTGACCGGTACCCTCAAGGCATCCGGTAACCTCATCTCTCTTCCAATCCTTCCACTGGTCTCCGACTGACCCTGTGAACTCGCTGTTTCAAACGAAACCAACCCTTCCACTCGGGTCTCAGGCTGGATTGTTACCCTCCTAGAGTCTCCCCTCTCACCCCACCTATCATCCTCTTCATCTGGATTATAAGGGGGTGGTCTCTCGTCTAGCAATCTTTGCAATACCCCATCATCAGAATCACTATCTTCCTCTTTCTGTGCTTTCCCATGCCTTATCCCAGTCTCCTCCATTAGCGCGGGATACAGTTTCGCTTCCTCAATTGTCTGCACTCTCCATCTTTTCTCCGCTGCGTCCCACTTGGCATCCTGGAATGCCCTAATCGACTTCCTCATTCTCTCTTGACTTCTTCCCTTTTCCTTATCATGCGTTGCTCTAATCCACGCATGTAATGCTTCAAACTGTGCTGGTCTTGGCAAGGGTTTTAAGGACCCCATCACCGTCTTCAGTTGGTACAGCACCGCTAATCTAAATGAGCCGTACCTCGGGAAAGCTAATTCCCCTTCACCTTGTGTAACCTTGTGCCAGTTCTCGATCCAAACTATAGTATGTAACCCCACATTCTGTGCCATGTAATGCGCCGGGGTATCCTCAGGAGGGGCTTCTTCTCCCCCTCGAACAACCACATGCTTATCGCCTCTACACAACTCTCGCAAAGCCCTAAGGCACTTCATGATGAGCAAATTCGATCTCGCGCTCTATTTACTTCTGGTTCTCCAATCCTCCAATAACAGCGCGACTCACACCAACCGGCCTATCACAGCGCGACACTCTCTGACGTCACCTTCCTTCGTTCGCAGCAGTTCCCTTCCCCAAACTCGTTTCACGCTTCCTCTCGTCCCATTCATACACTGAAATAACCGATTAAGTTATTTCTCTGGCTGTCCGTCCACAGCCTCTGACTGTTCGTCCACAGTCTCTCGACCTTGTTGACCTCGATTGGCGCCCGTCTGCCCCGTCCGGCCAGACGACTCGCCTCTGATAGGTTACTAACACTCCGATCTACACACTACAACCCACGACCAGCGTTACGTTGCCATACACACACGCATTCGCTCCCCCTATCTCGGTCCAGGTGATCGATGGTACCTCACGATCTCCTTTGGGTGGTCAACAAAATCTATCTCAGGTGTCTTCTACACCACAATTCCCGGGCTGCGCGCGCTCACAGCCTGATCTCACAATCACACGACATACACAACAACTCCGCAAGACATCACACAACAAATCAACACCGCAATCTACAACATCTCATTTTCATACTCACTCCTGGAACTGCTGCTTTCGGCCGTGCTGCTACTCGCCGTCGATGCTCATCTGCTGCCGTCTGCTACTCGCCATCTGATGATTCAGCATCGCTTATCGTCTCTTGGGCCTCAAGGGTCACTTATCCTTCTCTAATCTTCCCTCGCTATCAGTAAGAAACCATCCTCTGCTACCAACTGCTCCGGCCCATTTGGGTATCTCGCAATTATCTACTGGAACCCACTCGGGTCAGATGGACCTTTTTACTTGCCCAATAGCGTGGAGGGAAAACACAATTATCAAAATTACTGTCCGCAATTTGCCATAATCAAGGACTCGAGACTTAATCTCTTGGCTCTCTGGTTTTTATTATCAGCATAAAGATTTGCAGATACAAAGTCCTCAGTACGAGGCACAACAAGTACATAGGCACTAACACAAAAGCTACTCTACGGAGAATCCGCATACGGCTAAAAATAACTAAAAGTACAATCTCTAAAAGCATGAGGTAGAACACCACCAAGCAAATGTCGATACTAGGGACACTGAACCATACCATCTCTGTCCCTACTCTGCACTAGATGACATCCCTACTTAGCAACCCCTTGAGACCCTCATCGAATAAAAGGTGTCAGAGTGAAACTTCATAAGAAGTCTTCACTTAGAGAGCTGGTCTAAGTTGCCCCCTCTATCTCTTCGCCTAGCCTTCCTCTGCTCAGGGCTGCTCTGATCTGCCTCCACCCTCGGGGCGCTGTCCCTAATACAGAACCCCAAATCCCAGAACACGCCCTTTGCGCCTCCTCTTCTGCGGGGTCGTCTTTCAGTAAATTTCCACAGAGCGCTGTCCAGTTCCATCGTCCATCGCTTGGCCTTGAGTCCCAGACACCATCCGCACTAGGAGTTACGATTGGCACATTCCAATACACTCCCATGTCTGGCTTTTACTACATAAGTCAATTTGTGAACAAAGAGCTTCTCTACTAACGAGCAACTGTCCTTGCACCTGGGGTGAGATCATGCAAAGCAGACATTCTTCACATCTTTTAAGTTGCAATTTACTACAGCCTAAAACCTCTACTGGAATAAATCCTTTTGGCCTATTGCCCTTGGCTAACATAAGAAAATACCAGGCCTTTCGCCTCAACGATATATGCGAATTCTGGCCACTACTTCGGTTACACAAGCAGGTTTCAATCACAGTATTGACATTTACGTCTTTCTTTCATGTGTGGTCAAGCTAAACAAACTACAGACACGAAGTCTAGGGTACACATTTCTAACACCACATTACATTTCACATAAGCTAAACTCTATACATTTCTCTAATACGTTTACAATGGGCTTGTACATGGCTAGCACTTCTATTAAAATCGATATAAGTTAGACAATTCGTAATACGTTGCACACAAAATACCTGAGTACACATTTGATTATATGCGGGTGCCGACTAACAGTGAGTATAATGCACCCCTACAATTTTCAAACTTTTAAGCGCTACATCAGAAGGAAAGATGAGCAAGAGATGGAGGATTTGCGGAAGAGGAAAGAAGAACATGATCCCCTGCAATGCTGGTTGCAGGTACAGGATTTATTCTATTTAAGGACTGCATTAAAGTGCTGAAACCCATTGGAAATAGCAAAATATGTAGCTAAACTAAGAGAGATTCCATTCAAAATAGGGAAAAGTGGGAAGAATGTCCTTGGAAAATGGTCATTGTTCCCCTGCCATCCATTTAAGTTGCCTATCTCATGAGAAAGACCTTTTGAAACTGCTTTTCTGTCGCTCTCTGCAAGAAACACACACTATACTGTGTGCAGTTCCTGCTGACTGGGTTGTGCAGGATGTACTGGCACTCCTCTCATTTGTAGGTTGGACATACTAGATAGCACACGCGCTGTCTGTTGCGAGACATATTGTGTGCTTAGCAAGAACATACAAATACTTGGAGCACCCCCAATGTAATGCGGCTGCCCCTGGTCGGGCCCAGGAAGGCCTACTTTAGGGCTTGCCTTTCATTCCTTTTTGTTGCAGCACAGCCAGATCCATGCATTGCAACCTGCGAAATCTGAAAGAGGCCCTTTTGTTTGTGAGTCGAGGCATGGCAGTCGAGACGTCATAAGTTTTACAAACTCGGTTTTCGGAAAAGGGGTAGAGGAGTAGAGGCCTAGTTTTCAAACTTATAATACGCTGTTCACACAAAACACACACCTGAGCATATTTAGAACTACATGTCCTCAAAAATGGTCTCAGCAAGATGGTCAGGGGTTTCCTCTGTCGTCCCTTTCCCAAAGTCCCTCAACTTACTTGATGTTAGAGGTTTTCCACACTAGTGAAACATCTTCTGTGCTGGTATTCGGTGGACCTGAACTCTGACTATTGAACCATCAAAGACAAGAGTGCCTAGCCAACCAATCCCATAGAACGAGACAAAGAGGAAGTGTGATAGTGTTTGGGAGGGACAGAGGTGATGACAGGATATTGAACTGCACCCACGGGGTTCACTCCAGAGATGTGTGCTCACTGGAATGATTAAGAAGACATTCATCCCCAATGTGAGAGGAGGTACCAGAACAGGTGTGAAGATGCTGGGCAAGAAAGCGGAATTTACAGATAAGGTGGAGAAGGGGGAGTGTGTGAGCAAATGCTAACTTCAGTGCTTTGTAATGGCGAATGAGGGAAACACTGTGGGAGTCGCAACTTGCGTCTCAGTAGGAAGTGATGTTTGCTGGAGATCTGTGCGCATTTGTTGTGGACCGTACAAAGGTCTTTTGAGGCTATGTTGGCCATATTCGTATGTGTATGACACACTTTACTTGAAAGTTTCATCAACTACTGACATACTCATTCTTCGCTCTTGCCTAGGTATGTTGCAAATATGGATGTGAGTAACTTCTTGATGCTTAATCCGCAAACAACAGTTCTACTTGTCGCATCTAAACTTAAAATCTCATTGATCCTAGGATTCACTATCCACTCCACTCGCCCAAGAAAACAGGAAAAACCATTGACATTCACCTTGACTCACTAAAAAAGATAAAACCATTATATTCTTCACCCAAGTTGAGAGCAGTAGCCCATGTCCTGGTTATTTCTTGATGTGTCTTTTTTCATGATCTATTAGCAGGAATTCTGAAGTCCTCTGCCGCACCAGTAAAGGCAGTGCGTCACTCAACATCAGACTATTATCGTTGACAAAAAATGTGAGTACACCCCACACATACTAAAAGACCTACACAAGATACCCATCAGGCCAGAATTAAATTTAAAGTTTACTTTTTTGGCATGCTAACCATTCATTCAAAGAATCCATTCAGCTTGAAAACCTGCCTACTGCAAGTGAGTACGTAAGTGAGATACTTATAGAGTGTTATATTCACCAAAATGAATCTTGGTGCTTGAAATTGGAATATCCCAATGGGACGAGAAAGCAAGAAAGTAAGTCTTTTCAAAACGTGCTATAGGCAGCAATCTGACGCAAGTATAGAGGGAGCTCCGCAATAAGGGAATAGTAGAGAACTCACTGTCCTCATGCTGCAAGTGTCTGAATTGTGGAACCAAAAATGGAAAAGTCATAAAGAAGGGGGCACTTCAAGACATTTATGATCAGTTTACGTAGTACATGGTATTTCCAGTACCATGGAAGGTGTTGTATGCAAATTCACTGAGTCACAAGTAGCCAATGAAGATCCCTTTGGATTTCACGGACTCAAATTTTCTGAACTTGTAAACCGGGCGAATGGTCATAATTTGGGGTCCTTGGCGCTTTTGGATGGTGCATGCCAGTAAACCAATACAGCAGGATTACCGTAATTAAACCTTTACACATTCCAGTATTCCCCACCACAGCTCGCAGGTAGGGGAGGGTGATAAATGGCAGAATTTTCCAAATGAGCATCAACTGATGGTAGCAAAAGGAGACTACAGCGCTGAACTGTCCATTCAGCTTGAGATCTTTGTCTTCACCTTAGAATCAGGGACAAGGCCCAAAGGTGTCATTGTCCAGTAGCAATACTTTCACATTGCAAGCACTGGACAACAGAAAATTCTTATTTATCCAATGTTGAGTGGCCAAAAGGCATGTGCGGAGAGTGTCTTGAATTTCTGAAGCAGGTTGGTTGAATCCCAGAATTAGCTGGGTGTCATCTGCATAGCGCACTCCCTTCACTCTGCATACTCAAATAATGCTTTATTTCAGAAGGTATGCAGCCACCCTGTTGCATAGGGCATGTGAGGGAGAGATGGCTGAGATAGCACTTTAGGGCAAATCCGAGAATGTCTTAAACGATACGCTAGGTGAATTAGTAGCCTATGAGACAGAGGTGCAAATAATACAGGTTTTGCCAAGAAAAGACACAGTTTTATAGAGCTACAAGTGAGAGATGGAGATAGAGTGATGCCACTTTCGTTCAGCCTGCAGAACACTGAGGCCCTCCTGGTTTAAATCGTGGGTGTACCCTGGTTCCTTGACTGTCATTAACAGTTGGTCTTCTTCATTGACGGGAGAAATTTATTAAATGTGAGGCAAACAGTTGCTAAGGTTTGCCCCATCTCCTCTGAGTCACTTGAACCAAATAATGCAGTCCACTTGCCAAAAAACAGTTCATCTTGTTCCTTTGGTGTTGGAGACTAGTTCCCATCAAAACATGGGGCTCGACAAGTTTCTAGTGGGAGTTAAAGGTGAAACCTGAAAATGAGAGCTCCTGCTTTCCTCCTGGCTCCCCTGTTGCACTGAAGAAAGGGTACTTTTCAAGGGCAACAACTAGAATATCAGGCCCTGAGGTCTCATGCAATCACATTTCAAAGAGACCAAACCCCAGATGTTGTTTGATACAAGGGAGTGGAACTCCCACCGGCGTTTCACCAGATATTGACTGTTTCAAAACAGCAGGCAGAGGTAATTCCTGAGGTCCATCTCCACAGTATCATGTGTCTTAGAAGGATGTTATGTTATGTTATGTTATGTTATAACAATTTATATAGCGCAACAGCTGCCCCAACAAAGGGGCGTCCCGGCGCTCCTGACAAGGACTAAGCCCTCAAGACACCTTCCAACACAGATTAGACTTTGGGGAAGAGATGGGTCTTAAGGGCCTTCCTGAAAGGCAGATAATCCCTTAGACCACGAATAAATGCCGGGAGAGAATTCCACAGCCTGGCTGCCTTATAGCTAAAAGATCTACCGCCTGCCCTGGTTTTCTTAACCCGTGGCACCATCAACAGGTTTTGGCTAGAAGATCGAAGTTGGCGCGTGGGCTCATAAGGCTGGATCAGGTCTGTTAATATCTGTGGAGAAGCCAGCTTCCATGCCTTGAAGACCACACAAAGTGCCTTGAACTCTATACGTCTTTCCATAGGCAACCAGTGTAGTCTTCGAATTGCATCCGAGGCAGAGCTAGATCTACGTAGACCTAGCAACATTCTAGCCGCAGTGGTCTGGACTCTCTGTAACCTGTGGACCTCAACCTTATTGGCCCCCAAATAGAGAGTCGAAGCATAGTCCAGCCGTGACAGGATTGTGGCTTGAATAATCAGCTGTCTAGTAGGGGCATCAAAGAACTTAAAAATAGACTTAAAGCTCCTAAGCAGCCCAAAACATGTGCCAGCCACCTTCTTAGTCTGGGTTTGGTAGTTAAGATTGCTATCTACCCAAACACCGAGGTTTTTCACCACCGTCTTTGGAGGGGGTGCATGTCCAAGGCTCTGGGGCCACCAATCATTACTCCAAAGACCCTGGTCTTTCCCCGTCAGCAGAATTTCCGTTTTCTTAGCGTTTAGCTGCAAACAGTTGATGGTAAGCCAGTCCGCCACTGCTGCCAAATTGGTGCAGAAGCGGGCGGCGTCTAGGCTATTACCCCTAACAGTATTGCTAGACAGGGCTACCACCAACTGTGTATCGTCAGCATAAGAGACAAGGGTCAAACCACGGCTCTTTGCGAGAAGAGCCAGTGGCAGCACGTAGATATTAAAAAGCAAAGGGCTCAAAGATGAGCCCTGAAGTACACCTTGTCTCACCTTAAAAGTCCCTGAGGAAAACGGGGGCACAGAAACCTCGGAAGTCCTATCCTCTAGGAAGGATGCCAGCCAGCGTAAAGCCAAGCCCTTGATCCCAACCTCCTCTAATCATCTCAGCAAAATGGCATGGGACACGGTGTCAAATGCGGCACTCAAGTCTAGCAGGATTAATGCCGCAGTGTGCCCATTATCCAAAGATGCCCAAAGATGTTCTGTCACGGCCAACAGTGCTGACTCAGTGCTCTGACCCGGGCGGAAGCCATTTTGCGAGGGATCCAAGATGTTATTAGAGGACAGGAAGTTGGAGAGCGTGGCATTGACATATGTGTCCAGAATCTTCGATGCCCAAGGTAGGCGGGAGATAGGTCTATAGTTCTCAGGACGATCTGGATCTAAGTTGGGTTTCTTTATTAGAGGCAGGACTTTGGCTATCTTCCAAGCAGTGGGCACGATTCCTGTGGTCAATGAAGCATTTAAGATGTCACACAGAGGGCCCTGAATTGTAGGAAGAAGCTTAAGAAAATGACCTGGCCTAAGCGGATCAAGGGGAGAACCAGATTTTATTTTAAAACAGAGTGCCTCCAGCTGGGCAGGCACGATCAGCGGGAACTTATCCAATGAGCAGGCCGTTGCCTCTACCGAATCAGTAGATTGTATTGACGCGGGAAATTGTTTATAAATCCTTTCCACTTTGGAAATGAAATATGCCGCTAAATCATCGCATTGCTTGTTGGATGAAATAAAAGGCTCCGTAGGAGCTGTCGTTAATGAGGCAACTAAGGAAAATATACATTTAGCCTTATTCCCACTGCCTGCAAGTTGTGATGCATAGAAAGTGGCTCGGACCACCTGGATCCTTTTTTGGTAGTTCTTAATGGCCAAACGATATTTTTCTTTAGCCATCAAGTCGTAGTCCCTTCTCCAAGTGCGTTCAAGTTTTTTGCAGTCCTTTCGCAATACGCCAAGTTCTTCGTTATACCAGGGGCTGTAGCTAAATTTGCGGGATGGTTGCCATTTTTCCGGAACTAGCTCGTCCAAGGGCTGTCTGATCCAGGTAGAAAAGCAGTATATGCCATGTTAGGGTCCGCATTAGACATAGGGCAGGAGGTCCCCAATTCTTCAGCGTAATTAGCCCAGTCGAGCTTATGCCATGCTCTCTTGCATGTGAGGTGGCAGCAATCCTTAATTCTTGCCCCTTTGATTGACAGATACATCATGATCAAATAATGATCAGTCCAAAGCAATTTTAATGGTGCCGCTACAGACAAGAAGTTCAAGTTGGTAAACACTGGGTCTAGAAGATGACCCGCTGTGTGAGTAGAACCTTGCACCAACTGAACCAATTGACAGGCCCAAAGGTCTGCTATAAAATTAGCTATATCGGGATCTTCTCTATTATCTAGGTGGAGATTTAAATCACCCACAATAGTAAAATTGGCCCACCCAAGTGCCAATCTGTTGACGAGCTCTACACAGGCTGCTCTAAATACGCTCGAACTCCCTGGTGGTCTATAGATCAAGAGCCCCGCTACCGTATAATTTTGCGAGATAGTGATTTTGAAACTTGCACATTCACTACCCGCCAGAATTTGTTTCTCCAAATTACAAGTAAGGTAAGATTTAAAAACAACCGCTATACCCCCACCCCTGGTCTCTCTATTCACGGTCCTAATACTGTAACCAGCGGGGAGCGCTAAGAGAGTTTCAGGCATGGTACAATCAGTAAGCCATGTTTCTGTAAGAAAGCAAATATCGGGTGAATAGTTCTCCAAAAGGACAAAAATGTCCTCGTGATGCTTAACCAGCGGACGACAATTAAGGGAAAGAATCGTTATCTTCCTCATCTTTTCAGCACGTCTGATATTAGTAGGACAAAAAATGGCAGTAGAATGTCTGTTTAGTGAAGTATACCGACAGGCCCCACAACTAAAAGGACCCTCATGAGCCTCTTGCCCAGAGTGAGTGCACGTGTCACCGATATCTCTTAGTGCTAAAATAGATTCGCGCCCCAAACGTTTCCTTACCGTAGTAGCTTCTACAGCATCTCTGGCACCTGGCAGCGGTCTGGCGCGGACGGGCGCAGACGGGCTTGCCTCTGGTGCGCCTCCGGCGCGCCAGCGGCGCGCCCGTTGCGCGCTTGCATCTGTCTCAATAAATATCTGAGGCCGAAGAAACACTAGTGCGCCAACAGCCCAAAATGGCGGCCCCCGGTGTCTTAAGGAACACAGAAGAAGGACACCAGGTCAGTAAGGAAATGCTAAATAAAAATTTAAAAACGAATGAAAGCAGCCAGACTAAACTAATGTAAAATAAGGGACCAAATGTACCCTTTGTTAAATCGTTTTTAAAGTGCAAGTGTGCCTAATAAAATGCAGCAGCAGCAGGAACAGAACTTAGCAGCAAAAATCGTGGTCTAGAAGAGGAAACAACCTTCTGTCAGGGCGAGCGCTTGCATCTGTCTCAATAAATATCTGAGGCCGAAGCAACACTAGTGCGCCAACAGCCCAAAATGGCGGCCCCCGGTGTCTTAAGGAACACAGAAGAAGGACACCAGGTCAGTAAGGAAATGCTAAATAAAACTTTAAAACCGAATGAAAGCAGCCAGACTAAACTAATGTAAAATAAGGGACCAAATGTACCCTTTGTTAAATCGTTTTTAAAGTGCAAGTGTGCCTAATAAAATGCAGCAGCAGCAGGAACAGAACTTAGCAGCAAAAATCGTGGTCTAGAACAGGAAACAACCTTCTGTCAGGATGATGGCCTGTGTTCAGCTAAGATTGATGGCATCATAGCTTAAAGGACAGCATCCCCACTGGACTGCATGGTCTTGGCACAGATAGGCATTGATGGGATTGCCTTTGGCACCTCTATGGCATGTGTCCACCAGGTGGTCATGCAGTGGCTGTTCTTAAAAGGGAGCAGTAGCCCTTCTCATGACTCAAAAGACTAGACTGCTGCCTTTGAGTCAGTCTGAGCTCCCAAGAGGGGCTGGTCATTAGAAACGAGAGGGATCATAGGTGCATTGTGCATGTTGTGCTGTGAGCCTAGGACTTGAGCCACAAGTCACCTAAACATGTTCCAATTAAAACAATTGTCCAGATAAGTTTCACCCTATTAAAAACAATAGTCTTGGGGTAATGCGGGAAATAGACGAAATTCTTCTCAGTTTGTCAACAGTGTAGAAGGAGCGGGGGCAGAGTAACCCTCTCCAAGTGAAAAAACTGTTCAAATGCTATGCAATGGCGATTCCTGACTAGACAGTGGCACCCTGGCACATGATTCAAAAGACTAGACGGCAGTCCTCTTGTCAATCTGTGCTAAGACGGCGGGGGTTGGGGGAATGGGGGACAGACCAATAAAAAGAGAGCAGAGATTACATATTAGAAGATAGATGGATGAAAAGGGCGGCGAAGTGGCGAAGTGCAGCAAGCCCAGGACTCGAACAATTAAACAAATAGATCAATAGAACAGCTAAAGTATCACCCCAAAAATGTCAACTAAAAAATATCAGCCAAATACATTTCCCAGAAATAAAGAACTGTGGCCTCAATAAGAGCTACATTTCGACCATGACTGTGGGCTTGAACAGGAAAGATACACATTTGTTTCTCAATCTATTAGCAGTGTAGAAAAAGTGGAGGTTGGGGCAGATTAACTCTTTCTGAAGGAAAAAATAATATCCACTGGAACTTGCGTCCACCGCTTTTAACAACTAAAAAAACTCTCTGCCCCTTCAGGAAACAACGAAAGACCCATGTTGAGACTGAAAAGTCCCTTGCATGTGATGGACGAGCACTCCTGCCATGAGTGCCCCTTGGTGCTGATTTTTGCTTATGGGCGTACACGGATCATGCATGTGTGGCATGACTTAGGCCTGCCTCATGGAATAGGCACCCAAAGTGATTCCCTTGCATTGGTAAAGGGCTCCCGCCCTTACCAAGAGTTAAGTAGCAGGAGCGCGGTGGTGGCAGCATAACCTGTTCTTATAATGATATTTGGTAGTCCGAACAGGCTTTTTTACCTGTGTCACTGGAGTGGGGCCTACCTTCCCACTAATGTAAAGTTTTGCTGCTGTATGCTTTACTCATCCTTGGCCTACTTCGTGTCAGCATTTGGCGTGGGGGTAATCACGTTGAATTACCTGAGAATTCCGTGAGATTACAAGGAATTATGCGACAAGAGTAATTGTGCGTTTAGCGCTATTTCTTAGTGCAGAAATGCCCCCTCACTTCCATTTTGGATGCGAGGTAGCCATATTTCAGTGAGGCTAATATTCAGGTGTGATCCACACCTGTGTTGTGTGGCTATCTGGGTTGGAGTCACTCCTGCTGTGACAGAACGCTTTCTGGCCAAACAACAGGACGGAGCAGTGGGCAGTTCAAAGGAGGCGCCCCCTGCAACACGGACCTCAAAACATGAAACACTAAATGACATCTGTGTCTGGAACTGGATAATAAAAAGGGAGCTTGAGTCTCCCAAATTGTCAACTGTCAAGCAGTCACCCATGGCTGTACCTCAACAAAGCTCAGCAAGACTTCTGCCTTGTGTGACCAGGAATGGGGTTTCAAGGTCTGCCATGGAACATCACCCATGCAAATCAAGACCACCTGTCCAGGAGCCTGGAGCACCAGCATGTACCTGCCTGCTGAGATCAGAGCACCTTGCAAGGAGAAGGAGAGGTCCTGGAGGGATTGAAATCCAGTGGGGGATCCTGGCAAGTGGAGGTGTGAGATAAATGCTGCACTGTTTGGACCTTTCGGCAGTGTAATGATCAATACCAGCAACCCCTATGCAAGAGGGGGCTGCCATGAAGATATAATGTCTGCTGCATCAATCAGACCTTCAGCCGATGTGCTGACCCAAGTCGGCGACCCTGTATGTGAGAGGGGACAGCCATGAAGATATTTGCTGCAGCACCGATTGGACCATCTGCTCATGTGCTGGCCAAAAACGGTGACCCAATAGTCCGTAGGGTGCTGCCGTGAAGGTATTTGCTGACATACTAATCGGGCTGTCCACCCGTGTGCTTGCCAAAGTTGGAGAACCCATACACCAGAGAAGGCCGCCGTGAAGATATTTGCTGCTACACCACTTTCACCGTCTGCCTGTGCGCTGCCCAAAAGTCAACAACACTGTATGCAAGAGCAGGCCACAGTGAAGAGCCAGGACCATCATACTGGTGCACCATATTCCAAGAGGGAGGGCCATCACTGTGTACATCATGTGACCAGAAGAGCAGCAGGTGCTTACCGGTGCACCCAGAGCCCCAACTGAAACATCAGAAGGTGAGTGACTGCCCCTGGCCTGCCAGAGGTATTAGAGGAACTTACCACTTCATCCAGTGACCTTGTCTGTAGCAACAAGACTACTTTTTATCGACAGCATATGCTTCAGTCCACCAAGAAACCAGAGTGCTGAACGCTTCTGTGTTGCTCTGCAACACAAGTGGGAGCAGTAAGACAGATCACCGGGCCAGAGAGTACAAGAGGAACTCGGTTTGTCTCATTGCACTATATGGCTGTATTACTTTCGGCCTGAATCAGAAAGACAAACTTGCACTGGGTAGTATGTTTACTACTTTCTTGGAATTCAAAAACTACCTGCAGAATGTTACGACTCCCCACTCCCTATAATTATGTGTGCAGAGTTCTTCACACCTGGGGGCTCTGCAGTCGTGGTGTAGAACTCCCCACATATAAGTATAGGGAGTGCTGTGTTGCAAAACTCTGCACATAAATTGTGAATTGCATTTTGAAATACTACAAAGTGTACTACAAAGTGCAGTTTGATAATCAGGCCCATTGGCTTCTAGGAAGCCAAAGTGCAACTTCTGAGACTGTGACTTGGAGCAGGGCCTAACCTGAATGTTAAGAAAGAAAGATGAAAAGGTGGTGTGTGAGATGAGAAACAAAAGCCCAATGCCTTATTGACCATTGTCTTATGTATTGCACCATTGGTTATATTGAACTAGTGGGGCTCACATTTTTAATCTAGCATCGGTACGGCGGTGTTAAAGAGATTCCTCCTTGCCGTCCCGTAACTAGTTTTAACACACTCTTACTGCACTATTATTTCATTAGCACTGCACCCCCTACTCACACCCAGCTCTTCATATGTGGATTTAGTCCACCCTTCAGTGCAAACTATAAACATCCTTGAGCTCCTACCTCTCGTAGAGGGGCTTGCGGCCCCCAGAGAGACTGAGATTTTTCTTTGGGATGAAAATCCCATGTGATGGGGCGTGTCACCCAGGGTGAGTGAGTGATTACGTTCCTAAGGGATTGCCCTTTCACTAGGTGCATTGGGCTTTTGTTTCTCATCTCACACACCACCTTTTCATCTTTCTTTCTTTGCTATTCCAGACCTCAGGGTTTTTAGTGTCTTTAATACTTTGTTTGGGGATATAATCCTGTGCGGTCTTAAAATATGTTCCCTCTGACCCTCCGGTATCTAACCGTTTTGTAATAGACCTAACCTGAATGTTACCTATCATAAATGGGGAATAACTACGGCCAGTATACAGGGAAGTGGGACTCAGGAACTTGCCCCAACATGGAGCCATCTAAAATTGAATACTTCCAAAACAGAAATACTTATGTGTGGCGACTGGACGCATTATGACCCACTCCCCGTCTGACAATCTGGGAACATCACCTAAAGTATCTAAGAAAGTAAGAAACCTTGGAATTACCATGGACTCCAATGAATGCCCAAGTGGGCAAATAAGCAAGATCAAGCTTCATTAGCATCTACCTTGGATCATCTTTAACAACTATGAAAAGACTATAAAAGATTCACAACTCTGCTGCCAGACTACTCTTACATATAAAGCCACAAGCCCATATCTCCCCTACCTTGAAGGCCCAACATTGGTTACTGGTTACCAGAAGATCCACATTCAAGCTGCTTTGAAGCACCCCAAGCGATACATGGAACAGGACCGCTTTTCATCAGGATAAAAATCACCAAATACATTAAACAAAGTCACCTCCAGTCTAGATTGGCACCTCACCTCAAATCCCACCATGCAAGAAAATAACGGTAGGTGGCACATTCTTCTCTGTTCAAACAGCGAAACTATGGAACTCTTTACCTACAAACAAAAGATCCACAGATGATAACCTTATCTTCAGAAGACTACTCAAGAGTTGGCTCTTCCCCACATAACCACCATACTCAAACATAAATATACAACTATACAACATATTACTGTGTATGTAAACATTTATTTGGACTACATATATATACATGTACCTAGATATGTGTATTCCTTTGCATAAACATGTATAATAATTATGTTTATAAATATATAGATATTCTTTAGTTCTGCTTAAGAAATGTACATATTACCTATGGTTATATTATTCTAAGGTATATAGATCACTGCATAAAAAAGTACATTTTTATCATAACTATTTTATCAACAATTGCTTCAATATTGAATTAAAAAAAATATACATTGTAAAAACAAATAAAATTAGCTTAAAGTACGGCAACACTTTAAAGCCTGAGTTGATTAAATACAACTTAAATCAACATATATTACCTTCCTTATACATATATACCTTCCATGTATCTGTATATTTGCTTCTTTAATTCTAATTCAGCATCTCCAAAGCACTACCCTATTTCTCAGCCTATACCTCTTTCGATATATCCTCTACCTCCACTCTCTGACTCATAACAAACCTCATTCTCCTACTATGATCCCCAAAATAACCCTTTCTAGACTCTTCCCTCCTCTACCCCTCCTTGCATCATCTCAAACCTCTTTTACTATTCAGATCTCCCAAACAAGCCTTTCTAAACCCTTCCCTCTAACTCTTCCCCACTTCACCTCCCCTTTACTCATCCTAAACCTTCTCCTACTGCTATGGCCTCTGAAAAAAACACTTTCTAGACCCTTCCCTCTTCTATCCCTCCACTATCTTTTTCAATTCAGCTCAAATTAATTTCATATTTCCATATACTAATTCCCCACCAATTCTGTTTGGGTTACGGAGTAGGATGCTACCCGCCGAAAAGTGCTTCAACACCTCATCTGGGGTAGCAAGCGCTATATAAATGCAAACCCTTCCCTCTTCTATCCCTCAACTACCCTTTTTCAATCTAAAAAACAAACTCACATGTCCACCGCTCAAATTAATTTCATTTCTCCCTATACTAATTCACCACTAATCCTTTTTGAGTTCCGAAATAGCATGCTACTTGCCGAAAATGGCTTCAATGCCTCATCAAGGGTAGTAAGATCTATATAAATGGAATTACAGCTACAATCACAAATTACAACATTTCACTTTGTGTTTGTATATAAATGCTACTTTTGTCATAAAAACGAGCATCTGACTGGATATTTATATTTTGGGCTTGGTGGATGTATTTTGAATCTTGAGTCTGTGTACATTGCCCCCATTCCTCCACCCATCCCCTGACCAAGAAGCCTTGGACTGCTCGACCCACGCTACCACTGAGAGTCAAGTGCTGAAGGGATACTTGGTCTAGTTGCTCAGGACCCATAGTAGGCCGGCCCCGGGATATCGGGAGTAATGGACCTCACCCACCATGGTTGGGCTCAGTAACTCCTGCTTGACCTGTGGCCCTCTGCTGATAACCCATCTCGTCCAGATGTTCTGGAACTAAGTCATGATACCTAACTCAATAACTCGTTCTTTGTTTCACTGAGCAGTCCTCCTTTCTTGTTAAATCTGGTGTTTCACATGCTATGTAATGTACTTTTAATGCATATTTTAGCTTTTGTTCTATGTAATGCACACAAATACCTTATGATGGAGCAATGCTAAATAAAATCATTGAAAAAATAAAATGTTAAAATGTGTTATCTAACATTAGATGTTGTTTGTGTAGTGCTTATGTCTCTCAATAGTTGAGAAGGAACAGTAGAGGGAAGGAGGCAACATGCAGTGGAGGCAGAAAGGTAAGATGGCAGGCAGGTAGGAATATGGGGGGAGGAGAGAGCACAATTCAACAGCATTTTAGTGGTTTGTTAAATGCTAACTCATTTGCAGGTCACAGACAAGCGCCAAGAGGTAACAAGCAAGAGATATAAGAATGAAGGAGGAAGTAACAAAAAAGTAATAAGGTAAATGAAAGGAAGGGACTAAAGATAGGTGGTCATATGCTTTTAAGAGGTGAGCTCTAGCTTCAGTCCATGCATGTTCCTCTGTACAAAAGCATTAATCAAGGCACTTATGTGAAGTTTTGTAAAGTCACAATGAAAAGTGAGATGACAACTGTAAAACAAGCACTGGAAAAAATCATAGGTCTAGTTTGCAGTTTGTGTTTTAATTAAAGCATTAAAAACCTGCTGTACTGGAAATCTGATGATTCGGTGTATTTTTGTGATGTAAAATAGACCCTTGTGCATTGCAAAGCAATGGAGGTGGGATAATATAGCAAACACCCAACAGCATGAGGTGAAGGGAAAATCCTAATCTGGGCATGCATGTCAACAACACCAATTCAGGCAATAGACTCCTGTGTTTTTTAAAGCCCATTTGGTTTCAATTTAGCTTTCTCCCGCCTGAAATTGTCCTACTCCAATACAAGTCAGGATGGAAAATATATCCCCATATTATGTGTTTTAAAATCAACCTCTTTCTGCTTTGCTAATGGCGTGTAGGTCTGGGTGAAGTCAAAGCCCACTCTATGGCCCTGAAAATAAGACACCCAGAAAATGGGCCAGATGTTTCCCACTTCCAGAGTTACTGATATCAAGGGATTAGCAACTCTGTGGGTGGAAAAAATCCATTATTAGTTGGATCCTGAGGGTATGCCACGAAATGAGGAATTACTGTGGAAATCACAAATTCCAGGTCTGATCCTCATGATCAGGGGCATAGTTTGGTCAGTAAGTTTGGGTGGGGAGGTTGAGAGGGGGTGGGCTTTAGATTTTCCAACCGTATGATATTAAAATACATTATACCACATGCAGGGTGCATGAGAGGGTTTCAAGGGGCAATGAAAAGAAAGATGAATGTAGACCTGTAGGGGTACTAAGTGAGAGAAAACACAGTGGGGTATATTCACAAGAACATGTGATAAGTACCACAAGAGTAGTGTAACACAACTTTCAATATCGCAGCCCAGCGCGGGAAAATAACCCCGTGTCAACGTGGAATTCACAACAAGGCGGTACCATGCGATAGACACCAGATAACGCGGACAATGTCCACGATACAACCACCCCCACGGAGATAAAAACACAAACCACAACACCAGAAAACCTGCGATAAGCCCTTCCGCGATGAGGAAAGCAGGGATAAGCAGCGCGAGGGCAGCAATTCTCACGCGCAATGCGGGAACAAGCACAGGAACAGCATACGAAAAATGTTACTGAACAAAATACAGCAACAGCAGAGTACCACAGATGCACCCTGGCCAACTGCAGAGGACAACATGTACACCACAACATCCAAGCACCGTGGAAGGACAGAACCCACAGGCACACAGCATGAAATAGACCAGTGGCAGACAAATCGGAGCCGCTGGAGTGACACACCCACCGTACAGCATACGCACATAAGCAGAAGTGCACCTCGACATTGGCAACATCCCGGTACAAACAGCAACCCCTCCACAACTGAACACAAGACACAACTGGATCGGCAAATATGCACAACCAGGCACATCACTTCTGTAATCCCAGGGATATGTAACATTACAATGCACAATTCCAACCTGTAACCTGCAAAAATGTTTCATTCACACATGCAGTGCAATTGGACATCTAATACTGTCCCATGATTGCCACAGACCGACACAATGTGACGTGCTCATGAGAAGTAGGTGTCAATGATGAAGTTCCTAAGGGCCATTCCTGCCACAGCTGCAGTGGGATGTGGCACACCTGCCCCATCAACATCATCATCGTTCGGTACCTCTGGAACTGGGATCCATGGGGCTCTGGTGCGAACACAGATGTTGTGCAACACACAACATGCAACGATCATCTTGCACACGACGTCCGGGCTGTACAGGAGCTTCCCACCTGTGCTGTCCAGGCACCTGAAACGTGACTTCAACACGCCAAATGTGCGTTCAACTATGCCCCTGGTCCTTTAGTGGGCCACATTGTACTGCCTCTGGGTGGGTGTGTTCGGGTCACGGAGGGGTGTCATCATCTAAGGGCAGAGTGCATATCCTTGATCAACTGTGACAGTGCAGGGAGAAAAGAGTCAATACATGGTTCGGCAGAATGTGATGGCAGGCCCACTAATACAGTGACGCCTGTGCTGGCTGTGTGTGGGATGAGTGTAAGCCAGCCCTCAGGGAGTAGCCCCGGATGACCATGGAGTGGTGTAGTCGTGTCTGGTAGGTGGTCGTGTAGTCTGACATGTTGAATGTGGCTTGGGCACGTGTGCATCCCCACTGATGTGCTCTGTGCGTAGTTGGCTGTGGAATGTGTGGTGTGTTGATTTGGTACTTACCAACGAGCAGTCCCGTTCCATATGTGCCATCCTGGAAGCGCTGGTTGATGATGGACTGTCGGAAGATGAAGGAATCGTGCACAATGCCTGGGTAGTTGGTGACGACATTGGTGAAGAGTCCCCGGTGATCCACTATTGCCTGCACATTGTTGGAATGTGCGTGCTTTCTGTTGCGGAAGTAGTGTGGAGTCTCCGCTTGGGGGCACAAGTGGAACATGTGTGCAGTCAATTGCCCCCCAACACGGCCGGTAATCCGGCTATGGCGTTGAAGCCTTGTTTTGTCTCTAGCTGTTCCTGCTCAGTGTTGGAGAAGTGACGGTACTGAGGTATGAAGCTGAGGATGGCATCCAGGACAGGTGTGATGAACTTTGATAGGGCTGGCTGTGAGACTCCTCCGATTCTGACAGTTGTTGGTTGGAAGGTACCAGAGGTCAACAGGTGCAGCACAGCCAGCAGCTATGTCTGTGGAAGGATGTTGGTTTTCCGCTGTGTTGGGACCGTCAGCCTGTGGGCGATGTGGGTCATGATGCGGAGAATGGTTGTCCTTTTGAGCCTGTAGTGGGCAATGACTTCCGCGGGCGTTAGGTCTGTGAGAGTGGTGCGTTTTTGGTAGGTCCGCGGTCTTACTCTACGCTGCCTCTGTGGTGGTCGGGGGGCGGGGCTGGGTCTTTGTGGTGGTGGTGGTCCAGGGGTTGGTGGGGGTGGGTGTTGTGGCCCTGTTGGGGCTCTGAGCTGCATGATGAGTAGCTCCATGGCGTCGTTTGTTCTTTGGGTGTGGCTGTGTGCGGGGCTCCGTAGCCATCTGCAGGTAGGTGTCCGTCTTTACACCTGCTTGAGACAGGTGTTAAATACCTGCGGCCACCGCGGCTTATCGCCAGTTTTTGGTTCGCTTCGCAGTTCTGGCAGTTCGTTGTGAAAGTGGTGTTGTTGTTTTTCGTGTGTTTTTGCACGGGTACACCTACTCTGCATCTCATTAGAGTTAGTTGGTGGTGTCCGCCGTGGTGTTAGAATTTGGGGCAGTTATTGCGGTAATACTGGTGATGTCTGCGGTTTGCACCTGCTTGTGAATGGGGTGTTAAATCTATCTCCACTTTTGTTGCGTTAAGGTGGAGATAAATCGGAGATAAGTCCTTGTGAATATGCCCCAATATTTTGTAAATAACTAACATTTTTGAAGACTTTCAAAACTTAGAGATGGAGAGTGTTTGTGTGTGTTTGTCTGTGTGTATGTAAAATGTCCTGGTGAAATCCGACAGACACCTCACCAAACCCAACTAAAAACACCTGTACCCAACTATTTACCTGAAAAGAAATGTATTACGGGGGTGTAACATCCCAACACCCCCCTGAAGCTACACCCCTGCTGCTCATGGTAACTCCTAATGTTTCTCCAGGCTTTCCAGCTATGTCAGCAGCTAACATCTCCGATCACCAAAAAAACAAAAAATGAAGAAACTGGTCATAATGAGGGTCTTTTATATTTGAAAGAACTGGTAACAATGGGTCATTTCAGATAGCTTTGCTGTCAACCCCTAAAAGAAGAGTCAGGAAGATTCCAGTGTCTGAACTCGGTCGAATCGCTCATTCTTGTCCTGTGTCTGTGGGGCAGCTCGTGTATTTCCGCTCTGACATGTGGTGATGTGGCGGTGCTGGGGTTTCGCGCTGATATGACCGCAAAAGATAACAAGTCTGATCACTCTAATACCCACAGAAATGAGATTTTAGGAAGGAAGTGTAACCAAGATAAACTAATACATTATAACATCAGACTTCAACGTCTATTGAGTTGGTTCGGAAATCGAAATTGGGTTGTTTCCAGAAATAACAGCAGTACTGGGACACTTGGAAGAGGAAATTACTGGATGTTCTGAGCCATGTTGAGTTACAGCAGCTAATCAGTTGCAGTCAAAAACCAAATGTATTCATTAATGACACATAAACGTAAGAGCTACACATTTATCCCTTTCCGGATGTTTTTCCTTGTGCATGGTAATAAAAATAAAAGGAGGGCACACACCAGGTGCAAATTTCTACCTCAACTTTGCACATACATTTGAACTAAGGGGACTGGAAGGCATACTGGGACAGTCATTGTATCCATTACATGTTTGGAGCAGCCATGACCACAAGCCCAGTACCAAGGCTTTGTTGTCTTGATTCAATCTCATGCCCCTTTAACCCACCACCAGAAACTTCCTGTCCCTTAGTCTCACTCTTGCAAGTTGCTTTTTCATCTCTGCTTTCTCCCTTTGGGTCTGATTTCTAGACTTTCTATTGCGCCTTCTTTTCACCTTTTCTGCTTTTCTCTCTTTTGTTCTGGGTCAAAGTTTTATGAGGAAAAATACCTGCCAGAGGGCCCCACATGCAACCACCGGCTCAAAAGGGCCTTGATACCCTGATCCAGAAATTGCTGCTTGGCATGTAGTGAAGTGAAGTGAAATTGATGCTGGCGGGCTGGCACACATGGCCTACCTCACCCACGTAATTTGATAGCCCTAACAATGATGGCACCCCCCTCCCTGCATAACCCACTTACTGCCACACAGGTGTCACACCAATCTAGGTTCCAAGTAGCTCCTTTTCAACTCCTGTCTCGCCTCCATCTGCAGAGGTGGCACCAGACTTGGGAGTCTACAGGGAATCAGCTTGCTGTGGCCAGTAATGCCAGTATATAGCTAGCAAAAATATCATCAGAAAGATTGTGCCCTAGATTTAATTTAGAAAATTATGGCCCCATTGGGTGTAGATTTTCTGTCGATAACTCAAATGGGGCAATAATTATGTAGTCGATATGTAGAACACAATATTCTGTCACATAGTATTTTTGTTACGGTATTCTGGTAGCATACCGAGGGACCTAATCTAGGCTGCAGCTGACCCCTCCTGCCTTTGGTACCCAGATGGTCCTGTCTCTTCTCCTGGGTATGCCCGTCCCAGGTTAGAGGCTTTCAGAAGAGAACAACTCATCCACTCCCAGGGAGCGGAGCAGGGGTAGGAGCAGGAGCTCAGCCTGCCACAGATACGTTACTTGTTGGACTCTCTGGCTCTCTCGCGCAGCTATGTGAATAGTTCCTCAACATCAATCCCTTGCCAGTGTGCGATCCGTCATCCACTTGCAGGCACTGTAAGTCATACCGACTTAGCCCCTGCTCTCTGCTGCCATACCCTCCTTATCAGGCAAAGAGGAAGTGATGTCACTTTCTATCTCGGAACACATTGGTTATGGCACCCCCTGGAGGAACATCACACTAATACATGTTCTCCATGCACATCCTCACTCTTACCCTAGCAGTCTTTGATGTTGCTGGTTTATTACCAAATCAATTTTACCTATTACTGTAGCTAGCCGCTTTTCCTCCAATTTCTTGTCAGTGGATACATGGGATCATTTACATCCCCCACCAACATTTGCACTTCCAACTCTAATCGAGATGCCAAATACTTTTCTACAACTGCTTTCAGTCTTTTAACGACCTCACAGTGTTGTTTCCTCCTCACAGCCACAATATCCAACATATCCCATGGACAACTGCAATGTACTGGTTGCCACGGCGAGGAGTTCTCTAGAATGCTAAACTTTTATTCTCGAACTATGAGCTAAGGGAATACCTAGTATGGAATCGTTTTACAGTTCTCGAGAGGGCGCTTCAATATCCTTTTAGATTCATCAACTGTTCTGAAGCATGTTGTGCTTTATGCTTCCCAAGTGTTTTTGTTTCGACTTGTGCAATGTATTGGTTAAAGTTGACCCATTCTTTAGGTGACATAAGCTCCCATGTCGCATGGTCTGCGTAGTGCCAAATCCCCATGCCTCTGACTTTTCGATGTTCCATCCGTCTAACCCTTGTATCTAGTATTTGCTCGAGGGAGGTGAGCTCGCTGTATCTAGTTTTCGCTCGAGGGAGGTGAGCGCGCTACTGCACAGTCCATCCAGTGATCCACAGTTGTTGGCGTGGGCTAGGCAGGGCAATGTTCTAATCATCCTGGCCTAGGCTTGGGAAAGTCAGTCTTTGATCACACCGTGCACAAACCTTGAAAAATATGGTTTGCAGATATTCCCCTACTGGTACCTACGCAAAGGTATCTAGGTAAGTGTGCATTATTGAAGTATGGTATCTGCAATGAGAGACAAGGGAGCGAAGCTGGCTGACAATGTGGGACACCCTTGCATCACTGGTCAGGCAATGGACCCCAGCTGGTCCTAAGGGATTGTGTTAGACTCTGAGGCACTGGTTCAGAAAAGGCTTGAGAAGTAGCCTGTTCCTTTACTCGATGCCTCGAAAATGGGAGAGCACTTGAAAAAATGTAGGACCGGGGCCTCTCTGTGCCGATTGGACTCTAACGTCCACGATGGAGTAAATCTACAAAATAAATACATAAATATGAAGTTTGTCTTTTCCCGGAAATGTGGGCCATGGAGCAGTTTTAAAAGACGAGTATATTTGTTTTCCACTCTGGCCAAGTAGTGGCTTGGTCGTGCCCTGAGGGAAGGCGGGTTTTCAAACCCCAGTTTGTACTGTGGGTGTAGTGTAGGCTGCAGCTAACGTGGGCTTTTGGTGTACATGCCAACATTTTAGAGCAGGCAAGTTGGAGCTTGTGAAAAATTGCTGGGGAAATGTATTTTCTGCAATGACTTACCTTGAAGCAAAGGCAACCTGCCTGAATCGGGTCCATTGGCATGTATGGTGACAGACAATCAGCATTTCATTGTTGGCAGTTTAATATCATAGCACAAATAAAAACAGAGTTCTGACTCTGTTTGTGTATGCACTATGTAAAATTGCCAAAAATAAAATGTCGAGGCCTGTCAAATGTTCTACTCTCTACTCTGCCCTCCAAGAATTAAGTACCACTGTACCTCAGGCTTGGAACACCGTGCAAGTTTTGCTCATTCTGAAAAAAACCAATGCGGACCATCTGAAACCAACAAATTATAGGTCCATATCTCTTCTTCCCTACCTTAGTAAACTTTTAGAAAGCCTAGTCTATCAACAACGCTGCCGCTATTTGGAATCCAGTACCATCATGGATCATTCGCAATCTGCTTTCAGAGCCCCACACAGTACAGAAACCACACTGATGGGGGTTCTGGACACCATCAGACTCTCCCTTGGTGAGGGTTGTCCAGCCATGCTGGTGCTACTTTACCTGTCTGCTGCCTTCAACATCATCTCACACTCCATCATGGTCATAAGACTTTATGAGATAGGTGTTGAGGGTAAAGCCCTCGGCTGGCTTTAGAATTTCCTTAGCAACCACACTCAAACTTTTAACCTAGGTCCCTTCAAATCTCATGTCATGGCACTAGACAATGGAATACCACATGGCTCTTCATTGAGCCCCACACTCTTTATCATATACGTTGCACCACTGGCTCAAGTAGTAAGGTCCTGTAGCCTTGATGTCATCTCATATGCATATGACACACAATTGATCATTTCCATGGGCCCAAATCTACAAAATTCAAATTTGGTGAATGTATGAGGAAAATTGCATCCTGGATGTCCCAGAATTGACTACAGCTCAATGGTGATAAAAAGGAGATAGTGCTATTTGACAAGGCTGACAACTACTGGTCGGGCAAATTTGCAATTTCCAATCTACTATGCCTGGTACATAGATCCCTATCTGGTAAAGTTCTGGCGTACCTCCAAAACAAACTCGTCCCTTATCGGCCCACCAGAAATCTGAGCTCCACGGATCAATTCTTGCTCAGCCATACACTGCGGTCAATCCTTTTCCTATCTTGGCCAACTTCCGCTACACATCCAAACTTGCTCTGATTTTGTTTGTTTCAACAAACTTCTTAAAACCTGGCTTTTCTAGCCGCTCCTCGCTTCCTTTCATCCTTTCTCTGGGTCTGTGCTCTAGCACCAATATACCCCTTCAGAGGTGATTTGTCGCACTTTATCCAGTATCAGTGACATAACAAGGACAAAGTGTTAATCTTTGATGTCAGAGGTAGCTATTAGAGGGGGAGATGGTAGCGTGCGTCAGAGTGTTGTTATTTTTTCCTCACAGCCATTATATCCAAAATATCTAATGGACAAGTGCAATGTACTGGTTGCCACCGTGATTGAATGATAACATTTTTGGAAAACTACCAAAAATAAAATGTCGAAGCCTGTCACACGTTCTAATCTCCCCCTCCAAGAATTAAGGACAAAGTGTTGACTTTTGATTTGAGAGGTAATTCTTGGAGGGGGAGATAGGAGCATGCGTGACAGGCATCAACATTTCACTTTTGCCTTGTTTCCAGCAGATCATGATTCTAGCAATCCGAATCAAGTTTCCACATTAAGGAATCAGGAGGTGGGAGACTAGCCTTGACATTGGTAGTCTCCCACCTGAATCAGGAGAGTTGGCATGTATGCTTTGGGTTTATTCCTTGTGTGTGAGGAGGGCATGTGGCGTCTGAGTGAAGTTAGCAGTGCAGCTGTAGGGCTATTAGTATGTCATGTAATCCACCTTTGCATGCTACTGAGCAGTGACATCATAGCAGTGCGCCCATGCTAGTTAGCACTGGTTGCCTAATGGGAGTGTCAACGAGGAGCAGCTTGCAACCAGAGGGGAGTGTATTATAAGTCCTGTCAGACTCATGAGTGGAACTACTTTCATTAATGCACCCAAACTAGCATTTGTTTAAAGTGGTACAGGGCCGTCTCACAGGTAGTGTGGGATGGGCCCCTGGATTTAAGAGGTTTTGTCTGACATGAGTGAGTCACCCCCTTGGAACTCTTAGTCACCGCGGGTGAGCTCAGATACCATAGATTATGGGTAAACCTCAGTACCCTTCTATCAGCTTTAAGCAAAGGAATAGTGACTGGCCACAGGGTGAATGACAGGAGAGTGTGAAGTAAGTGATCCTGGAGAATTCCCGGGTGGGCTAGTACCTAGATTGGACTGAGGGTCTCATTTATAATTTGGTGGATGGTCCGTCTTTCCACCAGGGAGACGGAGTAAATTACTCCGTACCCATGGTGGAGGGACTGTCTGCGAAATTTATAAATGAACACCGGGCAGGCGGTCATTTATAATGCATTGTCAAGAGTCGCCAATACATCTTGCTGTTTGATGCAGGGCAGAATCAGCATGAGCATGACAGGCCTGAACCAAACATTTTTCTTTTTTTATTTTCAAAAAGAAAATCCCAAAACAGGATTTTCTTTTTGAGAATAAAAAATGTTATGCTCCCTTTGGCTTGCGAGTCATCTCCCATGGCGAGGGGGGCTTTACTAGCATTTTACTGTCAAACCTGCTGAAGACGGACAGTAAAAACAAATGGCAATATGTCTGCCCATCCTGATTGGGTAGGTGAACATATAGCCATTAATCCAACAGGCATTACTTGGTCGGGCCGTTGGAGAGGTTTGGCTCTGGTGGTGATGGAAAAGTCACAGCCGTAGCCAAACTTATGGTCTGCCCCCATCTAAATCGGGCGGGCTGACAATTATGTTGGCCATTGCAACTAAGTATCCTTACCACGAATCAGACCCTGAGTTCTACCGCAGGGAATGTAACGGTGCATTTGGAAAAAGTTTTCTTTCTTCAGTTTGTGATCTGCCTGTCCTCTTGCATAGAAGAAGACAATGTGTGCACCAGAACAGGAAGTAAAAAAGCTGAGGAAAGCTTCTCAGCTGTCCTTTGTCCCCTAGTGAACATAGAAGATGTAAGAAATTAGACTTCCACCAAGTTTATAAAAGGAAGCAGTATATGTGGCAGTGGTTACCAGGGACAGTTGACACCTTTATAGATCATGGAAACATGAGCACCTCTCCAGCTCCTATGGTGAACTCATTTAGGGGCATATTTACAAGCTGGCGATAAAAAATTATTGCCGCTTTTGCGGCCATTTTCGGACGAAAAGCGGCGATAATAATATCGCCTAATTAGCAAAGCCACGCTAACGCGTGAAACCTTGCTTTAGCGTGGGGATTTCTAACGCCCAGCTTTGCATCTCTAATGAGATGCAAAGTGGGCGTTCCTGACCTAACATGACAGGAGAAATGTCGCTAAGCGACATTTCTCCTATCATCAAGCCCCACTCATTAAGCATAGCGTCAGGAAAAGTAACGATAACCCCTGTTATCGCTACTTTCCTTACGCCTGCTTCAGGACTGACTTAGCCATGATATCCTGTGGAAGGTGGATATCGTGGCTAAGTTTGTGAGTCCCTATCAGCAAGCTAACGCCACACTACGTGAGATTATCACTGTGTTTCCAGAGATAATCTCACGTTAGGCAGTTAGCGTGAGGATCTTTATCGCTGAGGAGATAAGCGTTGCTAATAGAACGCTATCTCAGAGATAAAAATCCACATTACCCGGCGATAATTATCCTCACGCTAAGAGCGCTGAGCGATAATTATCACCGCGGGGTGTTGCTGATATGCCCCTTAGATTGTAATCCAAACCCTTGAGAGAGGTGTAGTGGCAACAACATTCTAATGACACAGATGAATTAAGAGTGTGCATAGAAAGTCTGCTGGGAAGGTGGAAGTGCTTCACCGGGACCGAAGGATAGGTCTTGTTGACGTGTCTCTGCCACTGTAATCCCCCACACTTTTAAGAAATTCCCTCCAGTTGCAGGGTGTTGTGTAAAGTGAGGCTCAAATTTCTAATACGGTAAGGGCGTTGAGAACACCCTCTCCTGCTTTATCTGCAACAGCATGTCATGTAAAGGTATTTTTGAAGAGGTTCAGAGTAGAACTCCGAAGAGATGAGGGTCTCTAATAAATAGACGTGTGGCCAGGAATGGAGTCTTATCTGCAGGATGTTTGAAATATCTTGTGATCAATGGTCTGTGCTTTGGAATAGTGTGCGCCCTGTCAACGAATGGACAGTGTTTTTGTACAAAGTGATAGGAATGTGTCGAAATTTTACCCATACCCAAAAATAATTGAGGTAACGTAGAGGAAAGAATTTCCGTTGGAGAGTAAATTATGTATGTCACCCGGATGGTCCCAAACTAGAGATAGCCCAATGTCGCAGGTTCAAGTTCTGGTGTTCTGTTTCAATGGCACCCAGGAGTTGTCAGTGCTAAATAATGCAGGTTGCTGATTCCCCTCCTCCTTGGTGGGAAAGTTAGAAACCCTCTCCCTTTTGCCAGATACAGTGCAGTGTCTGTCTACCACGTATATGCAGAGGGATAACAGTCACTCCTTTGTGCGTTGGAGCGCAGTGACCTACTACAGTTTGGTCAGGGTACCTTCTGAGAATACAAACACACTCTATTTAAAAATAATTTTTCCAGATGTGTCAGGATTGTTCTCCATTGTCATGAATGTCTATAAAAACATTTTTTTGCTTTTTTAAAATTATTTTGTGCCCTCGAGGACTTGAAAGACAAACCACAAGGACAGGATCCGATGCTCATGTTTGGTGGTGAACTAAACTTGGGGATGTAATGCAAATTTTCTAATATTTGGAATCAGGATGAATAGGAGGCTTGGGGTTCCCTTCCTTCAGGATGAGAGTTCTAGCCTGATGAGCTAGGTAAAGGATGGAACTCGCTCTTCCGTTATAATATTTTAAGGATGCTGATTGAGATATCATTGCATATGCCAGGTCCAGCAAAGCAGATAGTGAACAGCGTTCTTTTATTGTAATACACATTTACAAATGGCCTAAGTGAGTGTGAGGCGTGCATCCCAAACATGTCAACACCATTCAGATAACTTTGTTTTCTGCACTCGTTAATATTTCCCTTTACAAAAATGAAAGAAATAGTAAATGGGATGTACTCACATGCACTTGTCATAAATTAATAACTTGGGGGGTGAGTACGATGTCAGGTGGACTTAAGTCTGCCCGACACTGACGCAGAAACGGGACCGACTGACTTTAGGTCAGCAGTCCCGACCACCTAATCACGATGCGAAAGAACACTGTTTGGTCGCATATCCCCATTCCCCTATGAGAGCTCGTGTTATGGCCATAAACCGGCCATACACAAGCTCTCATACAGAAGTGGGAGTCTCTGTTCATCCCTGCACCGTGTGGCAGGCACCTCAGGGTCCCCCAACCGGAGGCTGCAGAGGCAAGGGGGCCCTGCTAGGGGCCCCATACTCGCTCTCCAACAGGCTTTCCATGTCGGAAAGCCCAACATGGAAGGCGTACCGGAGTCCGAGTATTGTAATCCCAAGGGCGGAAAGGCCGCACTTTGGGATTATGGGCCAGCCTCTGACTGGCCGAAAAGCTCATTGAGCCCATCGGCAGCCAGCCGTAACGACCGGCCGGTTTAATTTCCAACCGCCAGCATTGTAATGCGGCTATTAGAAATTAAACCGAGATGCGGACCGGAAAGGCTCCGACCATCGGCAGCATGATAATAAGCCCCTTACTTTTTTATGTAACATGTTAGTCAAGTTTACTCTACAATACTGAGTCCTGACGGTAAGTTCCTTCTAAGTTCTGCTAATATTCAGGAACAAATTCACCCTTATTCTCACCATCCCAAATGGAGGTGGGGGGCTATTATGAAGGATAGCCTTCTATTGGATGCATGTCATTTTTTCAATGAAATTATATTTTTGTCATAACTTTACCAGCTCCATGTTATTCGTAGCTAAATAAATACCACCTGCTGCATCCTTCCATGGCAAATCATTTGGTAAGGTACAAGAGTGTGCTATTTCGATTCATAAGCTTTGTGACTTGAGCAGTACAAGATATATGCCAGTGTAATCATGAACTGTGGAATATAGCTGTTTCACCGTAGTAATGTGGCACCTGCGATTTGTCTTCCTGTAACCTGCTTTCTGGGTAAAACACAACCATTTTTACAACTCCAACCTTTTCTTTTTAATATTTATAACTCAACCCTGAGGCAGGCCTTACTAGCCCATGAGGGAGGGTACTGAAAATTAAAAAGAAGGCCATGTTTCTTTTATGCTTTACATGTCCTGACAATAAAAACTCGCAATTGTCGTTGCACGCTACACTAGCCCAACCACTAAGAGCTAACTTCCATGTGGGGCCACCATATATAGTATTTCAAGGTATCACATTAATTGTTACTTTAAACCTGACTTATTGCTGAAGTCAGATTTAAGGAAAATTTTAAAATAAAGGTGACTTTACAAAGTCACCACTTTTTTGCCCAAAAGTTGTAGTAGCCAAAAACAAAAAGACTGCTAGTGAGAAGAGGTGTGACTTCCTCCTGACAGGATGGCTGGAGTGCTGTGGGCACAGATGGGCCAGCTTCAAAGAGGTTGCCATAACTGATAGAAAATAGAAATCACGCCTTAGCTTGCCCGATCCTTTGTGTAGGTAGACATGCTGGCATCTCTTCCACTGGGGGAAAACCCATTGCAGAACTAGTTGTCTGGGAGGTCAGGGAGTGGCTCATTATACTGGACACATCTCAAATGTGCAGCCATAGTTCTGACCCAGGGAAGAAGGGTCTTGACATTTTGGATTTAGCAGAGAGATGCTCTGTGGTATTGTTTAGTACCTACCCCACAGGAAGAGGGAATTTTGTCCCTGTTGGTTAAGGAGTCCTCTCTGCTCAAAAACGTGTATTTGTGTAAAAGCCTCTAGCCTAAGAACACTGCCATCCTCTGAAACAACATAAGGGGGACTGCACTTGCTGAACCTGTGGACCTCAGAAGGAAAGGCTGCACCAAGAAAGACTGCACCAGTTAAACCAAGGCAGGACTACAGAAAGAGAAGGGCTGTTCCTGCTCTTGAACCCATGGTGAGAGACTGCAAGAGGTGGACCTGCTTCTACTTGTGTACTTGTGCCAAGGACCAGTGAGTGGACTCCCAGGCCTAGTTGGCTAACTACTTGTTATGCTTCAGAGACTCAAAGCTAAAAAAAAAAGTCAGCAAGTGCATAGTGTCCAGCTGATCAAGTGTCACTGGACTTGCACTGAACACAACTGGTGTAGCCTGTGACATCAAGTTCTAGCCCCCATAAGGTGTCCCACAGGTCCTGGACCCATGGCTGGTGCTAGAGTGTTCTCTTTCTCCCCACACAACTGCAGCTTGTGAGCCTAAAGCAAAAGATAATATTTTTTGGGCACAGACTCCAAGGCCCAGATACTACAGCTGCTTGCAGGATCTTAGGTAGCCTTGAACGCCATCGAGAACCAAGGCTTTCAACGGACCTTTGAACATCACCTGTCCACTGCTGTCAAACTCCGCACCGTACTCAAGCTGCAGAGGACCTCACCAACGAGCCCGTCATCGAGGAAATGAACCAGAAAGTTTTAAGTGCAGAGGTAGAATCTTAACTGGGTTGTGGTGAGCTCCAAGATTTTTGTTGTTTTGATGTCTATTCAAAGATAAAAATGTATGCTATTTCTATAAATTGGAGTGGGTTTGTATTCTGTTATGCTTCTTAATTATTTACTGTTACTCCTAAGAGTGAAAAACAGTGATTTAGAGAAAATTTTGGAATGAATAGCAGTGATTTATGAAAACCTTGCAAATCATAACTCTGGTTCCCTTCATCAGATTATTGTCATTTTGGTGTCTATTTAAAGGTAGCAATATGTACTATTTTTATAAACTGTGGTATAAATCGTAGTGGGTTTCTATGTTGTTGTGATTCTTATACATTAACTGTTTTAGCACTGATAAATGCTTTACACTGAGTAAAACCTGACTACGCTCTGCTACAATTACCCAGGGCTGAGCAACCGTTGGATGTATAGAATAATAACTGGACCTGATACAGATTAGTGACATTATTACTTGAAGCTTTACAATCACCCCAACTAATAAGCCACTTTTCAGACACATTTGATAAAGCATAAGTGGGCCAGTGATAGAAACTGGTAAAGTAGAATGGGATAAGAGAGAAAACTGGACACTGGGCTTCATCACTCTGACCTGTCACATCAGCTGGTCCTTGATGACATAGTGGGTGTCCAAAGGCAAGGACATATCTTTAGTGACTTGCCATTGATAGTCTTGTATGTAATTGTAATAGTGAATGGATCTACCTAAGCAGTTTATACACTCAACCAACCAAGCAAAACCAACCCTCTGCACTTAGTGGAGATTGTAATTTCTGAAGCTAAACATATCAGAGATGAGTAGCATAAATATATGTTCATTACCATTTCTTTGCGTAAGTAGAATAACTATCTCAAGATTTGTCACTATGCAGTCTCCGAGGAACATTAATTTAGACTTGATTTTAGCATCACCGCAAAGTGATTAGCAAGCATTATTCTGCCGCCCTTATCTTAGCAACTCTTATTACATTACTGGAACTTTAATGCTTTACAAATTAACAGATATTCGTGCTTGAACAACAAAGTCCTGACTTTAGAGCCCTGCCTCTTAAGTCACATGATAAACCTGAAGTGTAATGCAACAATCCTTCAGTCATCAGAAAGTTTCATATTAAGTGTTCAATAAGTCAAGTTTATTTCCACCACACAATTCAAGTTTCAGAAATGCTTCTATGTATTCACAGTGTCCTTCAAACAACTCCAAAGAAAACAAATGTTCTTTGCAAGCAAACTCCTAGATCCACGTAGCAAGGTCCAGGCTTCAGCAATATTGTATCACGATCACTGTGGACCATGAGTGAAGCTACACCCAGAAATCCAAGATGGCTGCTGTGTCTGCAACCTACATGAGAATTTCTGGCTTATTTGGAAATGTAGGAAAAAACAGAAGAGAACAGTTCCTCTTAGAGGCCGAGGTAATAGGGATCACTATCAGCCAGCTGTTAATTGGTTCTGGGAGGGAAATTTAAATTTCAGATCTTGTTGCCCTCACACACCTGTTAGGGTGTCATGCTTCATCATTGGGCGCTCCTCGTCGGACTGGCGCTGCAATGTCCAACCGGCCTGGTGGCATCTTTAGCGGAGATCTTCTGATCTGAGAACGCCGTAATGTGAAGACTATGAATGGAAATGTGGAGGACAGTGACTCCTAAGTCGTGTAGGGACTAGAAAAACTAAAATAGACCCTGGCCCCTAAGTGATTTTAATTGGGTTGTGATGGGCTGGGACTAAATAAAACCAGGGAGGCTACTATTTTGATTCTAGGTATCAGGGTAGCCTTTAGTTGACAAAGGTCAACATGTTTTGTGTCATCAATGCTCAGGATCGAGCGACATTTCTTCAGGACCGTGGAACGACCAATATGTGAATATACCTCAATTCTTATAAAAGGGTACAAGTGATCTACCACAAGCGGTTACGAACCCTCATTAGGGTCCAGATGTGAAGTCTCCGCCTCAATAGAGAGGGGTCAAAGGCTTCATAGATGATGGAGAAGCAACCGGACCACTGGAACGGTCCCACCGAATGATACAGTGGGCATGCCACGACAGACGCGTCTTCTCCTCATTTGGAAATGTAGTCTGTTGTCGGGTTCCTGAGGTGTACTGCATTTGTCATGTACACAAAACCCAAGTCCAGATAATACTGACACTCTGCACAAACTGCCAGTTTTTTTCCTACACTGAGATGGACTTGGTGTGAGTGGGTTTGGGACATTGCTCCACATGCTTGCCGAGTCTTAAGCAGTAAGCAGTACTGCTTACGACAGGATGAGAATTGTAAAACGTAGTTGTCATAGAGAGTTCTTCTTTTAAAAATTCTTTTTTTAAAGGTGGGAAACTTGTCAAAGAGTACACAGACCACTTCTGTCTAAGCTCTTGATGTCATTCCTGATTTTCCATGTTTACAGAGCTCTAATGGAGCTGTGAATGATGCAACCAAGTACATTGGAGAGTAGAACTAAGGGTGCAAAGGCTAGTACTGTCCGGTTGACCCTGGGCCTTTGGTTGTTCACAAAAAGGAGGAGTGAAGTGATCTCTGTTGCCTGAGCAGGTGGGAAGATGGTGGGTGTCTGGTGGAGTTAGTGATCATGGCATACCTGCACATTAGCACCTGCTGAGGTGCTTATGTGCCGCTGCTCACCCTCGGGAAGGATGGGACTCCCAGGGTCACAAGAGTGTCAGCTACACCCTGGCTGAAGCTGGGATGAACCTTGGAGCTGGGGAGCAGGAGAAAGCATGGAAGTGCTCCCTGGCATGTGCATTAAATTACAGTGGGCTATTGATCTGGCTCAATTGCAAAGTGATAGTGATGCTTTGCCATGAGTAATGAAGGATGTCTAGTAAGCAACAGAGGAGAGAGAAGCAGAGCTTTCTACAGCAGTGAATCTTGCCTCAAGCAAATGGAAAATTAGGCATCAGGAATTAAGATGTTTGTCAATGGTAATAAAGACGCAACAAGCTTTGGGATCGGATGGCATTACACAGGGATGCGCCTGGTGCAATGCTTCTACTAGATTATATGGTAGGTGTTGTAACTTAATGCATCCTCCTCGGTGTTCCATATCCCTGCTGCTCATCTAGAATGTAGAGAGTGTTTGTGAGATTGGAGAGTCAGTAGGAGATATGGGCTGAGCAGCGGGAGGCTGCTCCTGGTGGGGCTTAGCTATCTACTTATCTACTTGAAACTAAGAGCTAGTAAATCTTCATACGGCCTACCCTACGGCTATTGGAATTCGTTTACAACAGTTGGATCTTTCGAGAGCACGCAGAGACCGTTGAACATCAAGGTTTTGGCATTCCTCTCTGTGGTCTCTGAGTTGACAGTTATTGAAGAGATGCAGTCCTTCTTTGCTGAGTGCTTAGCACTTCTAGTCCCAATCAAAGGAATTTGGTGAAGAAAGCTCCCCTCCAGTTCACTGAGATCTTCCTTTGGGACCAGCAATTGCACCACTGTTAAAGAAATTAGAGCGCCCGATCAAGAAGACGGTACAATAAAAAAGTAAGCGACGACGAAGCAGAAACTGCAGGTGGATAACAAAGGAGTATTGCTTTTCTCGGACTTTAGTGCCGACACTCAGTTCAGAAAGAAGCTAATTAAAGCACTTTCTAAGGAATTATAGGGTGTGGAAATCGCGCAAAATTAAAATTAGTACATGATGACTAGTCTTAAATTCCTTCAAAAATGACAATGGTGCAAATGTTCTTGGACAGCATTAAACATAGCACTCTAACGGGCTGATCATTGAGTGTTTTTAAAGTTGTGATTGTGTATGTTTTGACAGATGACACTGCTTGAACCCTTCTGTAAATCACGGAAAAACTGTGGCACACGACTGGAAGGAAAGGTTTTTTTTTTTAAATATCTTTTTATTGGTAAACAAAACAGTAGGCTTTGCATATCATTCTGCAGTGGTATAATAAGGTCATTGCACATGTGTATTTGTCTTGGTGTCACAGAACCCCATATGTTACATGATCCAGATGGATTATCAAGGCGCTTTTACGGCCATACAATTCGATTTGCCTAGTGCACCTAGTTATCCCCTCACTCTACGAGTAATCCCCCGCCCGCCCCATATCCCTAACTCCTGTAAGTTCTCCAATCACCCCACACTTTCTCCTATTTCTTGGGGCAGCCTCTAGCCATGTAAACCACTTGTTCCACCCTCTGGCACCAATCTAAGTCTGCTTTCCAGTCCTCGACTGCTGGGGTGACCGCAGCCCCCCATGTCCTTGCGATATTACATTTTGCTACCCCCGCCGCCAATCTTACCCAAATTTCTTTTGACTTAGGCCAATCTTGGTCCCCTTTTATTCCTAGGAGTATCCATCTAGGTTCGACCGGGATCTCTACCTCCGTCACCCTTGCCAATATTGACGTGATCTGGGCCCAATAAAGTTGGATCCGCCGGCAGTCCCACAGGATGTGATAGAAGGACCCTTCACTCCCACAGCCCCTTCTACATAGTGGGGAATTTGCTCTGTCTATTTTGTGCAGGAGGTTTTGTGCATAGCATGATCTATGGAGTATCTTAAATTGAATCTCGGGAGGAAAGCTTTAATGGTAACTGATAGGGCTGACAGTTGAGTTGTTTTTGAGTCTTTCCTCCAGTCACTTTCTGCATCTATATTTACTTTCCTTTCTCTTTTTTTGCTCCCCTCCATCTTTATAATTCCCTCCCCAGGGAGTTTTATTTACTGTTACATCACAGGGCATGTACTACAATCTCTGCAAATAACAATTTGTAGTCCCTTTAAATCTGGTATTGCAATTCCGTAGCTCTGCCACACCAGACCTATGCTATTAATAATACAACTGATGTATTAAAAAAACTGACAACTGATCAGCATGTGATATGTGTCATCTGTGCACCACCACAATTTAAAGTAAATCTAGAATTCAGATTAGGGATAATTTTAAGCTCCATAATATTTTACTGATATTAATAAATTGCAAGCCATGGCCCTAAAATTTAGCAGAATATATCAACCCTAACCTCACAGACTAGCCAAATAGATTGTCATGGGAAAGGATTGCCAAAACACACAGTAAAGGACATGGTGTACCTGGAACTGCAGTGCTATCCAATCATTGATAAATGAACAGTGAGCCTTATTTATGAGAAGATTGAGCCGCCAGAGCGTCACTTTTTCTGAGGTTCCGGCTGCACCAATCTATCAAACATATCTATGAGGCCACGCAGAGCCATTCTGTTTTTTTGGGGGGGGGGAACGGGGAGTTTTATATAGCGCGAACTAGACCCGAAGGTATCAGAGCGCTTTACACAAGCAGTTGCGTATCAGACGGCTACGTTCATTTAAAAAAAAAGAAAACTTTAGGCATGGGGAGATTAAGTCATTTGCCCAGAACCACAGGATGTTAAGCGTCCCTGACGGGACTCAAACCCGATTCCCCAGCTTCGAGGTTGACCGCTCAAGCCATTAAACCACATCCTCTGCGTGGCTTTGAATGGCCCATTAGTTATGGAGTAAAACAAAGCAGCTCAAGTCGCTGCATTACCTTACTCTGCGTAACTCTTACTCTCAGGGAGGAGTTCCATGAGCGTTGCGGTGGGTTTTCCAAAGCAACATCCTTGGATTTTGCCGCTGCCCCAGATTTACTTAATCATGTAAACCTGGGGCAGCGCCAAAACCTTACGCCTCCCCAGAGCATGCGTAAGGAGGAGAAATATCGTTATTTCTCCTCGTTTTTCCTCTTTCCATGTGGGCTGCATTCTGCAGCACACAAAGAGGCAAACGCCTCTCTGAATTGTTTTTGTGCATGAAATTGCCCCTTGCTGCACAACAACAACCCTCCATGCAACACAGACCCCCTTGCACCATGGTGCAAGGGTGCCTGCGTTGGCGCTAAGCAGCAAATTGTGCGCCAGCACAGGGGGAAATGCAGGGGCGTAACACAGCCAGGGGCGTAACACAGGCCCCCGCAGCCCCCGCGGTGCGGGGGGCCCCCCAAACTCCAGGGGGCCCCCTCACCGCCCAGTGACGTATGCCACCTGACATCAGAACACAACTCCTGCAACACTCTGCCTAGGAAACAGGATATATTTTACGGGCAAACATTTGTGTTTTTTAAAAAAAAGAAATTAAATGCATCACGAAATGGCATATTTCCTCTCGTCTCTCAAATACATAAAGACTTTTGACATTAGTGTCAACCCAAACGAGAGCGCTTTTAATAGGGCACTCAGCTTCAGCCATAAGTACAGTCCTGGTTTACTTGCGACGGCCTCACGTTACGTGCCGTCACGTGACTCTCTATTTTCCAACAGGAAGAGTCACTGGTAGAAATGCGGCAATTAAACGCGGGCATTAATGTTTCTTGGGCGCACTACTTCCAGCCTGTGTGCCGCCCGTAGTTTGCTGCCCCATCATCATGCGGGACCACAGAGCACTCAGCAGAAGAGGTCAGACAGTCATCTGTGCAGAGGGAAGATCTCTAGAAATCTGAGTGCCTCCACAATGCCGTGATGAAAGAAGAGAACCCTCTCGTCCCATCTGCAACTCAGGTCTGACAATTCATGTTGCTTTCTGACATTATGATGTCGATTTACAACATTAATAATAATTCAATTTTAGGAGGCTGCCTGAGCCTGCAAATTAAGTAGAACTGCGCGCTGGACCCTGCAGGAGCCTGTCATGGGGCCTTTGTAGTTCGTTCCTTTTGCATATGTACATTAATCCCCTGGGGGTGGCACCTTCCCTGTTGCCAGCAGCTGTTTTTACGGCTTGCAGTGCTCACTTTCCTTACTACTTCGGGGACACAGAAAGGCCTGTCTCCTTAAATACTGGTTAAAGTCCAGCAATTAAAAATCTGGGAGTTCGTTGTTCACTTCACAGCACATCTAGTGTAGAAGCTCTGTAGGTTTTAGGCCTCGCTCCGTGAGCGTAGGGATGTTTCATTTTAATCCAACAATGCAGACGAGGAGTTTAGGCCTGAATGAACTATGGCTACCAAAGTACTGGTGAGGAAACATTATAAAAAAAAAAAATACTACGAAAAATGCAGACGTTTTTATTGTGGGAATTGCAGCTAATGTAATGTAAATAGCAATGCACTTGAAAAGTGGAGCGATTAACAATGAGAAACTAACAAATGCAATGCATTTTTTGTGTATTATAGAAATTACTAAATTTACTCAATGCCTTTAACTTCAAATACAGAAAGGCATTTCATTTTCACTTGAGTGCTATGGAGAGGCCAAAAAGTCCTCTCAGTATAGGTTAGAATAATTTTTTTTAATGAAATTAAGATCTTTTTGAGTCAAAGGTTAGTGGTTATGGCAGTGGTGTTTTTTGTTTATTTGTGCCTCTGCAGTTTGTTGCTGGGGTGTATGAACCAACCAATGTACTAGCCCACCACAGATTATAGTGAGCAATGCCATCACTGCTGCACAAGTAGACTAAAGGAGTGAGAGAGAGAAAGTGTGCAACAAAAGTAAGAAGTGAAAGTAAGAAGGTGAACAAATAAAAAGAGGAAATCGAGTGGAAAAGAAACATAGAAGAAACAGGAAAGTGGATGGAGGGGAGACAGATGAACAGAGAATACAGGGGAGAGAATAAAAGTTAAGGAGAAAAAGCGGGCATAGAGAACAGCGTGAGAAAGGAGAAGAATGGATGGAAGCGCTAGGAGGGAGCATGCAGAGAAGAGAAAGGAAGAGGAGGAAAAGCAAACAGTGAGAGAAGTTTGAGAAAGGAAGAGTGGATGAAAGAGCAAGGGAAGAGAGCGCAAGTGAGAGAATGGGATGTGGTAAATTGGACAGAAAGAGTGGGGAGAACTAGACCAGCTTTAGTGCATCCAGCTGGTTCCGGTTAGCAAGTGTGCTGATCTCTCAAGGTGGCATGTATTTCCTTTTTTTTTTTTTTTTTTAATTTTATTGAATTTTTCCGTACTCATTACATCAGAATAATTTGCACATAGCTTTAAACAATACAAGGGAGGAACATTAATAAAGAAGACAACCAAAAACCCCAAAATTTACATTCCGAAAACAATCTCACAATATTCAGGGAGCCTCCTTCCATCTCCTAACAGGTTCCCATATACGCTTACCTAAGGCTCTACCCTTTTTCCCCTTTCTATCATATATCCCTTTTTCCAAATTATATGCTGATAATAATCTGGCCAACCATTGATGGAATGTTGGAGCTGTCTTATCCAACCAGGCTGATGCAATACATATTCTGTAAACGGACATAGCCACGAACAGAAAAAGAGAAGAGGCAGATTGCTCTTCTGCCCCTCCTACTCCCAGAAGGATCCATACTGGTGTAAGGACCACATTAATTCCTCAATTTATGTCTAGAAAAGATTCGATAGCCTTAATCAAAAGAATAAGATGGGGACACAGTGCGAAAATATGAACAATATCAGCCTCACTACTATTACATCGGGGGCACGTAATTCAGGAGTATGGTATAGTGAATAAATCATCTTGTAGTGCTGAGACTGTTGGGCTGCCGAGCAAAGTATGGTCCGCCCTAATTCAAGAGAGTCCTGGAAGCAGTCCTGATCGATCTGAAGTTTATCACCCCATTTCCTTCCATATTTTTCCAAATCATCGCTTATTAATAAAGACAACTCAGCATAAATTTTCTTTATGGAACAGTCTGCTCCAGACTCAATCAAGTCGAAGACTCTATTTTTACTAAACCCAGCAGACCCACCCTTCTTATTCTGCAGGTAACTCCGAACTTGTAAAAACTTAAAGAAATTATTCCTAGGAATACCATACTTCCCTTGAAGCTCCGAGAACTCTAGGAAACCTTGATCTCCCATAAAATCCCCAAATTTACAGATCCCCCGCCGTCCCCAATCCCTCATGATCCCGTCCGCAAATATCTCTACTGGAAGAGATTTATTCCCCTCGATCCTAGTGTAGGCATTAAATCTGCCCATCCCAAGTTTTTTACTCAATGCTGCCCATATTTTAAATCCTACTGATAGTGTCTTAAATTTGGTTCGTTTATAATACCCAGGGTCCGTATATTTCAAAAAACAATTCCCGGCATCTTCCCCTATAAGCAATGCATAAATATCAGTTGAGTCTAGTTTAATCTGGATATCTGAATTATCTCCTCCCATAAGCCCCCTCATATATTGTATGGCTGATGCCCAGTAATATAACTTAAAGTCCGGTACTGCCCATTTATTTCCATTACCTCAAGTTGCACTCTGTAAAGCACTGCTCCTTTACCCTGTTACTTAAGTTTGAACCATCACCTTGCAATGCTAGGACAGAACTAATGGGCAGATTAGCACATATTTATGGGCATATGTATCAAAATCTCTATTTGCGATTCTCAAATAGCGATTTTTTTGAGAATCGCTATTTGGGAATCGCAAACGAGATGTAAGTAAAAATTCGCAAATTGTTAGCGACTCTTTGGCATTCCTTAATTGCGATTAGCAAATTGCGAATCGCAATTAAGGAATACCTTCCCATTCATTCCTATGGGCCACGAGGCCCATAGGAATGAATGGGAAGACATCCTCGATTCGCAATTAGAGAATCGCAAATTGAGAATAATTTCAAGGATGCAAGGATGTCATAAGGACACCCTGATGCACCCCTGAAATGAGCATGTGTGCGCAAGTGGCGCACATACATGCCCTAAGGGCATGTATGTGCGCCACATGACACTTTGAAAAATGCCAAAAAGTGCATCTTTCACAGAAATCGCAAATTACCACCAACTTGAAGTTGGTGGTAATTTGCGCTTTCTTAAGGAGTGATCGCACAACTTGGATGCTTGCTACATCTCATTTAAGGAATCGCAATTTGCAATTCCTTAAATGCAATCGCAAAATAGAGAATCACAAATTTCCGATTCTCTAATTTGCGATGCCCTTTTGGGATGATACATCCCAAAAGGCATTTTCCCGTTTACAAACGGGCCGATTCTGAGAATCGGCCTTTTTGCGAATGGGAAAAGGGCTTGATACATATGCCCCTTAGTGATTGTGCTGGTCTGTAATAGAACAGCACTGTTTTGCCTGCTGTACATTGCACCCCTCTCATTTTGTCACCATACTGCATAAATTATTTCAACATTTTCAAAAGGGCAGGGGACACAAACTCAAGCGGTCTCTAAACAACACCATTCATTTTTTTCTTCAGAACAAACTCTTTTAAAAATTCAGATTTATCTTATTGAAAGAAGGATTTAAGATATTGCCCTTAAATGAGAAAATGAAAGATGCTGATCTCTATTATGGGCGTTTCTAGACCATTGCATTGCACACAAAAAAGTCATTTCTATAGTTTAGCTCAATGCGGGTGAGATAATGCATTTGTTCTTGCAATGAAGTCTCGCTCATAGTTTGACTTATGGCATTGGAATGTCATTCATGAGGACACTGAAAACATTTAAATGTCGCTTATGAGGCAGCAGAAAACCTGGCAGCTATGGCTGAGGGCTCTACTTTGCAGCAATCGCACTGTCTTCAGTCTGCACAAAATTGTGTTAAGCTTCATAAGTAAAGTTAGTACAGCTGAGAGCTCTGTATTGCAGTGAGTCGCTGTCTGCAGTACATTTAGGTGCTTTGCAAGCCTTTTTAAGATCTTAGAGTTTCTTGTTGCTCAAATGGGTGTAGTTTCTGTTATTTAAACGTTTCCCTCGTCTTCATTCCTTGATTTTGCTCGATAGAAAGTGTCACTCATATTTACAATGGAATTATGAAAATGTCACACATAAGCAGTCTGAAACCTTGGCAGCTATGGTTGTGGTGCGTGTGACATAACCCGGCGTCTGCACACGTGTCATTCAAAGTGCTGGTTGTTCAGTCTTGCCTCTTTTTTTTGCACACGCTGCACTGTAACTAAATGAAAATGTATCCACCATGTCGATTTGCAGAGGGAAAGAAAAGTGTGGTATTATGGGTTGTGGATACATGATACATATCCATGGGTTGCTTTCAGTGTAAGTTAGCTGAGCCATCCGTTGGAGCTGGGAGAGGGGAAGGCTAAAACATATAATGAAAACTGAAGATAATATAGACACTTATTGCTGGAAGGCCCTTTATGTAATATATGTATTTTTTGGGGTCTAGTTTACATGATTTAGATTTCCAATTCTTTACTTTATCTCTTACTCTGTTTTCATCCATCCAAATGTACTCTTAAATGACAGTGCTACAAAAATACAGAAACAAACTCTCCACAAAATGCATATTAATGAGGCTCCAACACAATCAATCATTCTCAGGACTTATGTAATGATTTGACAATATTTTTAAGGATAAAATCCCAAAAATGTGGTCCAGTTTTGATTAGACTGTAACAGTTTGTGGAAGCTCAGGGAGTCAAGTTACTTCCTATAAGCCTAGATTATATTTGACGGAATATCCTCCTATAACTACAGACACATCGAGATCCCCAATGAATACCGTTAAATCAGGCTCACCCTCCGACCCTTGCACCCCTGGGGCCATATTCACAAGCCCCTATCACCACCACAACGTCACTTTTAGTAGGGGCCTCACCTTATTCACTTAACGTGGCTTAAAGCTGCCTTGTGAATAAGGCTCCTTTCACGCTGTGTTTAGCGTGAAAGGGGTGTGCAGTGGGTGTTGTGGTGGGCGTTCCACCGCAACACCCATTGATTTTAATGCTGCCCCTTATTCACAAGGGCAGCGTAAATAGGAGGTAGCTCCAAAATTAAGACCAGGAACACCCTGGTCTTAAGTTGGCGCAACGAGAAATGCTTTATTTCTCCTCGTTTTTGCTTTTTCCATGAGTGCTGCCTTGTGCAGCACACATGGAAAAAGCAAAATGCCATGGTTTGTTTATGTACAGGAAGGTATCCCTTCCTGTACATAAACAAACCTTTTTTAAACATGCCCTTTTGTAACTTATGTGTGTGCTGCATGAAGCAGCACACATGTAAGTTACAAACTGGCATTTTAGGTTTATGTGCAGGAAGGGACACCTTCCTGCACATTAACAAACCTCCCTGCTTGCAGACACCCTTGCACTCTGGTGCAAAGGTGCCTGCGTTGGCGCTAAGTTGTGAAACTTAGCGCCATCGCAGAGGGAAACGCAAGGCTGCACAATATCCTTGTGAATATGGTGCAGCCTTGTGTTTCCGAAGTGGCGGAGAGAGGCGTTAAGCCAAGAAGGCTAACGCCTCTCTCCGCCACTTCCTTGTGAATATCCCCCCTGGTTATTACATTTTGCTATTGGTCTTGTGACCCCGAAACTTTCGGAAATTTGTAATAAGTCTCTGACCTCTGCTGAACTCCTGCCAAGATGGAAACATGCTTTTATTAAAAAATCTGTGGATATGACTATCCTCTCTACTTTCAGACCTATTTCTTTATTAACATTCCAAACTGAGCTATTTGAAAAGTTTGTAAACTCTGAGTTAGAGTGACCAACCGTCCGTAAGTTTCACGGACCGTCCCTCATTTTGGTGTCATGTCCGTTGTCCGTAATCATTCCTTTTACGGACGCCTTTTGTCCGTAATTTTGAAGATCAATTACAGCGAGATGTGCTATTCCCCTGAGAAGCGCCAGGAGATTAAAAGTTCTCAGGGGCCAGGTCGCACTTCTCTGCTGAACTCCAGAGGCTGCAGCAGCCCCTCACTGAGCTTGCACACACTGTAGACAGGCCCATTGTCATTCTGACTGAGACTGATTATCCCCTTTTGAATGACAATGCTCCGTCTGCCTTTAGCATATCGTGTGAGTGAGTGCCTTAGAGGCCAGTGACTCACTTGGAGCCAGTAGATCATAGTTGGTGATTACAGAGGAGCTTTCCCCAAACAGAGTACTGTGGGGAACTTGCGGCCTTGTGTAATTTGCCAATGTTGTTCACTGAGACTGAAGGGGCAGGGGCAGTGACGGGGCAGGAGCTGTGACTGGGCAGGAGCTGTGACGGGGCAGGGCTGGCGAGGTGACGGGGCCAGGAGTGTAACACAGGCCCCTGCGGTGCGGGGTCCAGCGAGCTGCAGGGGACCCCATCAGCACAGTACTCAGGCCTGAGACCTCAGGATTAAATCCGGAGCGGGGGCCCCTCCGTGTACCTTGCAGGGGGGCCCCCTCAACTTTCGTTACGCCACTGGGGAAACGGCAGGAATGCCCTGCATTTCATAAATACGGTGCCTTCCTGTCCTTTCACAGTGGTGTAGGGCAGCCCAGCAAGAAGACGTGCGGCGCTGCCCTACGCCAGTTCCCCGTACACGAGGCCCAGTGCTTGCAGCTGTCTGCTTAAAATGAGTTATAAGGGACCATTTCGACACTGCATTCACGGCCATAAAACTGCAGTGTTTGGTTGAATATGACCATAAAAAATCTTTTCAGAGAAAGTGAATCATATCTCTCCTTCAGCAGTCTACTGCAGATTGCCTGTACATGCCTATTTTTCATATTTGTTATGACACTTTTTAAACAGTGCTCAGTTGAATATATTTTAATGACATTTTAATGGGAAAATGCGGGCATTAGATAAAACAAAGTACATTTTGTCTCTGGCACCATTACAATTACAAAGTAGTGTCTGTTTTCCTCGCGTTTATCCGCGCTCAAGGCGTTTGAGCACCTTCTCCTTTGCACTTATCGAGCTTATTTCCCACTTGTAGGACATGTGACACCTCCTTGGTGCTCCTAACCTTGTCAGCTGACTCAATGCATTTTGTGCTACACCCACATATACATGTTTTTTAAGGCAATGGCTAATCAGGATTGCACATAGTTTAAGACGAACAGTGCCATCTGACTGGTTGTTCTTGTGTGCTGACTAATCCGAATGTGTGTCTCGCGGTGCTCAAGCTGAACTGCACATTTGGCAATAGGACGCCGAACTTCCTGTGCAAGTGACTCATTCTCACTGGGCGAGAGGCGATGCAAGGCCAGCAAGGAAACCCTGCCCGCTGTTCATTGGATGGTTGCTATCCAGCTGTGCGAAATCATATAAATGAATCATATTTACTTGCACAATATTCTTTTTTAATAGATGCCATTCGGTTTTTTTGCAGACACAATTTCGTTTTAAATCAACAGGCGCTTTCAACTCACACCATTGCCAGAGGAAACCTTCAAGAAAATAAATTTCCAACTCCAATAATCCAGGGCATAGCCTTTACTGTGTGGCTGGTTGGCAATATGAATATACCTCTGAAAGACATGGACAGGAACAACAAGAGATTTGGGGCCAGATGTACGACCCTTTTTTGCGGCTGCAAACGGGAGAAACTCCCGTTTGCGGCCGCAAAAAAGGGTAATAGCATTTGCGACTCTCGCTATTAGGAAGGGGCGTCCCTTCCTAATAGCGAGACAACATGCTATGTACTAGTGTTTTGAGGACACATTTGCGGCCGCAAAACACTCGCAGTTTACCACCTACTTCAAGTAGGTGGTAAACCACTCACAAAGGGGAAGGGGTCCCCACTTGCAAAGGGTAAGGGGTCCCCAGGGGACCCCTTCCCCTTTGTGAGTATGTTGAAAAATATTTTTTAAGAGCAGGCAGTGGTTTCAGAGACCACTGCCTGCCCTTAAAAAAATGAAACTGAAAGGTTTCATTTTTAAATGCAGCCCGTTTTCCATTAAGGAAAACGGGCTGCATTTAAAAAAAAAAAGCTGCTTTATTAAAAAGCAGGCCACCATCCCTGGGAGGGCTACCATTCCCAATGGGCTCGCAAATTGCGAGAGGCTCATTAATATTAATGAGCCTCGCAATTTGTGACCCCATTGGGAATCGCAAACAGTGTACATCGGAAATTGCGGCTCGCAAATTGCGCATCGCAAAAGAGTTGCAATTTGCGATGCGCAATGATCTTGGTCATACATCTGGCCCGAAATGTTTAGCTGACCAGTTCACATTTCCACATGCTTTTCCTTGTAATAGCTGCATGGAGAAAACAATTTGTTATTGCAGTACATCATTATCTGCACTACTTGTAATAATAATAATGCAATTTATAGAGCGCCTGGCTACTGCTAACGAAGTGTCCTAGCGCTAGTATGCTGAACGGAAAAGAGATGCAGCAGGACAGATTGGGGATTAACTGGAGCCAAACAACCAGGTCTTCAGTTTCTTCCTGAAGATTAATTCAGAGGGGAATAGCCGAAGCAACCACCAAATCTGAGGAAGGAGGCCAGTCTGGCGCGGCCGACCTCAGATTTCTGACTGGGGCATAGGGGCTCACCATAGCTTGTACGTAAACAGGGCCTTGGCAGACAAGCGCTTTGTAACAGTAACAGAGGGCCTTAAAGGTGATTCTCTGTTTCACTGGCAACCATTGTAGTTTCTTCACTGTGGCGCTCATGGAGGCTCATCTTGGGAGCCTAAGCAATGTCCGAGCTGAAGAATTCTGGACGCGTTGAAGCCTATTCAATCGCGATTGGGTAACACTCAGCAACAGAACATTGCAGTAGTCCAATCTGGATATGATCAGAGCCTGGACCACTATTTTCTAGGCAGCTTCAGGAAGAAGATGAAGAATTTTTTTAAGAGACCTCAATATCCCAAAACACTATCCTGCAAGTGCATTGATCTGTGCTTCAAATCAGATGCCCAGGCTCTTAACCTTGGGCTAAGGGATGTCAAAGAACCAAGGTTATCTGTCCAACAAGCATTGGACCTTATTTTGAGATGCTTGCCCAGTACCAGAACCTCTTGTAATCTAGATTTGTTCACCAACTTCCATTTGTCCATAAATCTGGGTTAGTGGATCGAAGATGTTAGCCAACTACTGGCCTATGTCCCGGCTACCTTACCTGGCAAAAGTAATAGAAACAATGATATACAGATGCCTAGACACCCACCTCACAAACAACCACTTCCTTGACACTGCTCAATCTGGATTCATGCCCCACCACCCTAATCGCCACCACAGATGACATGCGGATAACCATGGACTCTGCGGCGGCCATTCTACTGGTTATTTCTGCAGCATGCGCTAGCGTCGCCTACCCCATCCTAATCCAACCACTGAATGAAGCCAGCATCCAAGGTCCTGCTCTTCACTGGTTTTACTCCTTCCTGACAGACTGCACCCAGCTGGTTGGCCTGGCCCCCTTCAACTTGGACACCGTCAACCTAATCTGTGGAGTTCCACTAGGATGCTCACTCAGTCCCATTCTGTTCAAAGTCTACAGGACCCCACTCGCCCTCATAATCCACGTCCACAAAATCAACATCCTATCCTATGCTGATGAACACCCAGCTCATACTCTCCCTCTCCAAGAAGACGCCAAACATCTGGACAAATTTCTCTGGCAACATGACACGAAGTCACCAGATGGATGAAAACCAAGTACCTCAAGCTCAGCACAGACAAGACAGAAACAGTAACCTCTGGCAAAGACACGTCACTCTGGAACTCTACCTAGTGTCCCTCTGAACTCAGACCCACACCCCTACCAGCAACCCACACAAAGAATCTTGGAACAGTAATCGCCAGCCAACTCACCATGACCGGCCAAGTGAATGCAGTCTCCATCTCCTGCTTCCACATAGTGAAGATGCTAAAGAAGATATTCAAATGGCTCCCCACTAACATTGACAGAACCATCGCCCAACCCCTCATCACCAGCAAACTGGACTACGGCAACACACTCTATGCTGTAATCAACACTCAATTGAGCAGAAGACTCCAGACCACACAAAACACAGCAGCCAGGCTCACGTTCAACCTCACACCCTGCTCACACATCACCCTGCACCTCAAAGATCTTAACTGACTGCCAACTCACAATAGAGCCCTCTTCAAACATCTCACACACACAAATAAAGCCTTACACAACGTTGGCTCCACATACCAGAACAACTGCATAAACTTCCCCAAACATACCAGACACCTCTGCTCAGCTGGACTCCTTCTCGCACCCCCTCCCCCCACACACATATGCAGAATCAGAACTGGCAGTCGTGCCTTCTCCTTCGTCACTGCTAAAATCTGTAATGACCTGCTCCTGCACATCAGAGCCTCCTCTTCAGTTCCAGAATTCCACAAGAGACTGAAGACCCTGGCTCTTCATATAGCCCCAACCCTGGTTTGGCCCATACAATTCCTGCTTCAGAGCTAGGATACCCTTCTGTGTGAGTCTTCCAAAGTATTCCAAAGAATTATTCTCAATACTTAACTCTTTGTCATCTTTGGAACTTATCTCTGCAATGGTAACTCTAGAGAAAGCTGTAATAAAATTGCTGCCTTCTTTTCTACCAAAGTTGTGAGGATCTACAATACTTTTCCACCTGAGGCCAGGAATTGTTGTGGCTTCGCAGTGACAACAAAAGATACAGCCGATAAAAGCAGCCTTGTAAATTTCACAACCCCCTCCTTAGTTGAGTTAAAAGGGCTCTTTATCCAAATTAAATCAGGATCCCCCTTGATCCCCCCTTGACCCAGCCCTGCCCATCTTGATCCATGGTATGAACTCTATTCTCTCAGACCTTCGGCAGTGGTTCGCAATGTCACTTCAACTGGGACACGTCCCTCAAAAATGGAAGCATGCAACTGTGCTTCCACTATGGAAGAAACTTACAGCTGATTCTATGCGTTTGGAAAATCTTAGACCCATCTCACTCCTCCCTTTCTTTGCCAAAATAACTGAAAAACATGTGAATAAGCAACGTGCAAGCTTCATCTAATCTAATAACCTGCTATATCCTTCTCAATCAGGATTTAGGGCATCTCACTCCAGTAAGCCAGCATTATTGCTATGGCCACAGAAACCTTGAGGCGCTGCAAAGATGGAGGAGAAACTGCAGCTTTGATATTGTTGGACCTTAGCGCGACCTTCAACACCGTATCCCACGGCCTACTCATACTAAGATTTGAGGGGTGTGGGGTCGGAGGTAATGCGCTATGATGGTTCCTAAAACATTGCACTTTCCAATTTGCCCAAAGACCTTTTTTGTCAGAGATACTACCACTAACACAAGGAGTGCTGCAGGGATCCATTTTAATCCCAACTTTATTCAATCTAAATATTCGCCCCTTAGCCGAGATCATTGAGAGACTCAGTGTGAAACTTGTGTCATATGCCGATGATACTCGGTTAATTGTGAAACTCTACCAAGCAGGAGATGATGCAACAATGCAGTTTAAATCCTCTCTAGTGGGACTGGCTACTTGCATGGCTAACAGCTGTCTGAAGCTTAATGCTAATAAAACGGAGGTCCTCATCGTTGGCAAATCCCCTTCCATCTGGATGTCTGTTTGGTGGCCTGATGCTCTGGACCAGACTCCTGTCATAAAATCCAAAGCTAAACATTTGGGTGTATGGTTCAACCCTAAATTGTCCTTTGAGAGTCAGTAAAGCAGTGTTGCCGGGAAATGTTTCAGGACCCTTAAAACCAAGAGAAAGATTTCGGAGCTGCTCCCTAAACCGTCAAGAAAACCCATAGTTTACACCTTGGTAACCTCACAGTTAGACTACTGTAATGTCCTAATTCTTGAAGTAGCAAAAGGGAGCTTGAAAAAACTCCAAAGAGGCCAAAACGTGGCTGCAAGTTTGGTACTGAATCTTTCCAGAAGGGCATCTTTTACTGCTGCCCATGCCACTCTTCACTGGCTCCTATTAGATAAAGGAATTATCTTTAAAACCATGTGTTATTGTCACAAAATGCTCAATAACAAGGTCCCCAAATATTCACTCCCAATAGTACAACCCTGTATTCCTTCATGCAGTCTGAGATCCACGAGAGCCAACCTAGTGTTGGTACCCCGTGTTTTTAGGCCCAGGCTAGGTGCCCCCTCTTGCGGCTATTTGGCAACTAAGATTTGGAACTCCTTTCCATCCATTTGAAAGCGGAACCATCTGAAATGATGTTTTGGAACAGCCTCAAAACCTGGCTGTTTAGTTCACCTTAGATTAGTTTCGGGGTGAGCCTTAGCTCCCCATAGTACTGTGCTCCAGCCTTGGTAGGCCAGGCCCTAGACCTTGCGCTCTAGAAGAAGCTTTATTATTATTATTATGCGCACTATACAAATACACATGACATAGCATAACAATATGAGGCCCTCATTGAGTTGAAATGTTGAAGTGAATTTGTTATGGCAGGAACTGAAGAGTTGTGTTGTCTGTCTGTCACAGAGTCTTCGATTTCATTAGTTGATCAGGTAAACCTATTTTTTTTAATTCTGGTTTGGATACTGCAGTGTAATTGAAGGGCAATTGTGATACTGATTCCAAGAAATTCTGCCGACTTTAAAGTAGAAATTAAATGCAGGAATGAATAAGTCATTCTATGCACTATTGCAGCATAATGCATACGGATCAGAGCATTCATTGGCAATTAGTTTTAAATTCCGGGCTGAAATATCTTTGCTGGACATTCACTCTTTTATCTTTTAATGACTGTGCAAAACAGCGGTTCCGGGTGAAACACAAAGTGCATGTCAATCAAGGACCCTTAAATATGTAGAACCTGATTTCCAAAGACCCTTTTTGAACACTTGAATCCACACATTGGACCTGTTTCACAAACTGCATTTTGTAGAACTGAAAGTAGTACTACTCATGTACTCCAAAATGCTATTCACTAACCTACCTCTGCCACACCTTTCTTTTCTGTGCCGAGATCTCAGCACATGTACATATATGTTTTGGTAGTAAATGTGGGAAGGACAAGGTGGAGTAGTTGGAAAATGGGTGGGGTTTAGGGTGGGGAAAGTAGGTGGCAGTGACGGCTGGTAGGGAACGGTGGCAGGGGGGTGAGGGGAGGTGTGGGGGGATGAGCTACAAAATAAAGAAATTAACCAAAAAGAATAAGACTTACCTACTGCTTGAGCCACCGCCTCTCTGCAGCCTCTCCAGTCTCATCGTTGCAGGGCAAGCACCCGGATTCCCAGGGTCCCTAACCAAATCACAACGATGCAATGCCCTAAGTTCCCCTAAGCCAATCACAACGTTGCGATTTGTCTGAGCACTGTGGTTCCCCACCAGGCTGTGTAATGCAGCCTGGTAAGGAACATGCAAAGTGTGCATGAATGTTTGGCTGGCCCGAGAGGGCCGGTCAAACATTCATGTGCACTTTGAGTGGGCAAACCACTCCTCCCGTGGCTTCTGTTCTGGCCAGCCCTGCCCTGAGGAAAGGAAAAAGAAAATGATAATAACGCATTTCGTTATTATCATTCTCTTTTGCCTCTGCACTGCCTTAAAGCAGAAGGGCAATGCTCCTCTGCCTTAGCAGAGGAGCCACTCCTGGTAGGGGAGGTAGGAAGGGACATGCAAATACTAACTCTCACCCACAAAAGAGTAAGCCCATTGCTATTCACAAACTACACTTCTACAAGTTACTACAGCCATATTTTTCCAAAAACAGTAGTAAATAAGTTAATGTACTCCAGCTCAGACATGGAGTAAGTCAAGCACCACACATGACTACTCAGGGGTAACACAACTCAATCCCATAGAAAATAAGTCGCAGGGGATTCATATAACACCCTTTAGGATATAATAATACATACATTAAATCATTTAGATTTTTAAATTATATATATATATATATATATATATTCACTTAAAAAACCATAGGTTTCACACATGTTATAGTTAGGTGGATATTTCACTCGTAAAAAACCAATGAAATTCCCCCGTTATAGTTAGTTCAGATAACTATAACTCGCGCGCCCGCAATGCACTGCTGATGACGTCACATATTACATCACTCATGACATGGTCAGTGACATCACTCATGACATCACTGATGACATCATTCTTGTGATTGAGTGGCGGTCGCGTGAGTTATAGTTATCTGAACTAACTATAACGGGGGAATTTCATTGGTTTTTTACGAGTGAAATATCCACCTAACTATAACATGTGTGAAACCTATGGTTTTTTAAGTGAATTTGCAAGGTTTTTAAATGCTAATTCCTAACTATAAAGTGTATGAAACCTATGGTTTTTTCAGTGAATTTGTACAGTTTTTTAAATGCTAAGTTATGTATGTATTATTATTTTTTTTATATATTTATTTTACAATAAACTACGTATTAAAATTTTTTTTTTTTGGTTTTTCACCGTGCGCACCCCCGCGATTTTTTTTTAAAAAAATCACTTTTTTTTTTTCTGCCTTCGGGGTCCTTCAGGGACCCCCTGACAAAGGCTAGGGGGTCAGGAACTCTCTACCCTGCCCCCTTTTCACGTTCGCCACCTTCCTTTTTCACTCTCGCACTGAAAACAAACAAAATGGCGGCCGACACTTTCTGATTTCGACCGATTCGAACGTTGACTAACATGTAACCACCAATCAGAATTACGCTCGCGCAAGTTAGGGTGCTCGCACGGTGCTCGCACGGTGCGCGCACGGTGCTCGCACGGTGCGCGCACGGTGCGCGCACGGTGCGCGCACGGTACGCGCTTATAAATATTTATATGCTTTTAAATGCTATTTTCTCAGGAACTACTGAACAGATTGACACCAGACCTGCAAAAGGCACTTCCCTGACCTGAGGACTACCTCTCTGCCAAATTTCAAGTAATTCTGTTCAGCCGTTCGGGCTGTACCTTCGACTAAAGGTCCTATGAGAAAATGCATGGGGAAAACGCGTTTTGGGACCCCCCTTTTTTCTCGGCCCCCACTTGACGAAACGCCCCGAGACTTTCAGGGTAGGAGCTGAGCGGAGCGCCCCATTAGTTTAGAAAATTTCACGAGGATTCGTCAACCGGCGCCAAAGTTATTCAAAATAGAATTTTCAGATTTCCTATGGAAACACGGTCCTAACTATAACTATCTACTGGCGACCGCCAGTAGATAATATATATATATATATATATATATATATATATATATATATATATATATATATATATATATATATATATATATATATAAATAGAATATGAAGATTAGCATTGGGTGTATATTTAGCCGGTTTTGCTAATACCGGCATTGGGACACGCCCTCTCGTTCTGGAGCCCCGCGAATATTAGCAAATGCTGGTTGGAGTACGTAGGGTACATCGCGGTGCCCCCCCGAGCAGAGACATTACCATTGGGTGATTATTTTCGCAAGGGGAGAGAGGAGGCAGCATAGAGCTGCCTGATAAGGGTTTAAACCAAGGTGTGAGCGGGACTATCACATCCGGGAATTCTGTGGTGGTATGCAGTCCGACGCCATGTATTTGGTAGCATGATTGATGCTGGGAGTTCCACTTCACTGTAATGAGGAACTACGAAAGGCTGCATGTACCATCATGCATTGTGCCTGGAGCCGTACAGCGCATTTAACACACCTGCCTATGGAGGAGGAGCCGAGAGACCATTTTATAAGGAGTGGTCTTTGAGTCCCAGAAACACGAACCTACCTGTGAAACCAGCACTGATGACGGCCATTTCCGGCCAGAAACGCGTCTGCCCAAGCGTTTCACGGACTGAAAGGACAGCGCTGGATTTGTGCTCAATAAATCCTTTGTTTTACCCGGAGCAAGTGTCCCGCTAATTTTTATGAAGATTAGCATTGGGTGTATATTTAGCCGGTTTTGCTAATACCGGCATTGGGACACGCCCTCTCGTTCTGGAGCCCCGCGAATATTAGCAAATGCTGGTTGGAGTACGTAGGGTACATCGCGGTGCCCCCCCGAGCAGAGACATTACCATTGGGTGATTATTTTTGCAAGGGGAGAGAGGAGGCAGCATAGAGCTGTCTGATAAGGGTTTAAACAAAGGTGTGAGCGGGACTATCACATCCGGGAATTCTGTGGTGGTATGCAGTCCGACGCCATGTATTTGGTAGCATGATTGATGCTGGGAGTTCCACTTCACTGTAATGAGGAACTACGAAAGACTGCATGTACCATCATGCATTGTGCCTGGAGCCGTACAGCGCATTTAACACACCTGCCTATGGAGGAGGAGCCGAGAGACCATTTTATAAGGAGTGGTCTTTGAGTCCCAGAAACACGAACCTACCCGTGAAACCGGCACTGATGACGGCCATTTCCGGCCAGAAACGCGTCTGCCCAAGCGTTTCACGGACTGAAAGGACAGCGCTGGATTTGTGCTCAATAAATCCTTTGTTTTACCCGGAGCAAGTGTCCCGCTAATTTTTATGAAGATTAGCATTGGGTGTATATATATATACATATATATATTTATATATATATATATATATATTACCTACTGGCAGTCGCCAGTAGGTAGTTATAGTTAGGACCTATTTTCCATAGGAAATCCGCAACATTCTATTTGGAATAACGTTGGCGCCGATTGACGAATCTTCGCGAACTTTTCCAAACATTTGGCCAGCTCCGGTCCGCTCGTATCCTGAAAATTTCACGGTGATTCGTCAAGCGGGGGCCGAGAAAAAAGGGGGGTCCCAAAACGCGTTTTCCCCATGCATTTTCCCATAGGACCTGTTGACGAAGCTACAGCCCGAACTGCTGAACGGAATTACACCAAATTTGACAAAGAGGTAGTCCTCAGTTCAGACTCATGCCTTTTGCTTAAATGGTGTAAATCCGTTCAGTAGTTCCTGAGAAAATTTGAGTTAAAAAGATAGATATATCTGGGCGGAGCCTAACCACACATCTCATCGTGAGATCTGATTGGCTGTCAGTACTTCATCCAAGAAGTGTTGGCAGCCATCTTGGGACCAATATACATGATAGCACCTCATTAAAAAGCATTGCAGTTAATAGAAGGTTTTAAGACTTTAGTTACATTATAAATCATTTGTTGATGGTACCATACTCATTTTAGGAATTGTGGTGTGTTCTAAGGTGATTTTACCATGTGAAAAAGCCTTCTGCTGTGATATCATGAATCATGTTTGAGAGAAAACTATTTTCTCATGCTTTTCCCACAGAGGTTTGGAAGGTGATCTATAAGCTAAACTGAGAGCATATTTTCTGTAAATTCACATCATCTTTCTCAGTCATGTGAGAATGAAGTCTGACATTCTCAGTAAAACATGTACATCCAACAAGGGCAGAGACTGTCAGTTGATTCCTTTGTGTTCTACTGCAGATTCCCAGAGTGTTCTAAAGAACAACTAGGGCGCTAACAGTCCTACTTATGACAAACGTATTGCACACCTGAAGCCATCTTGATTGGAATAAAGTGGTAACTCTTAAAACATTTAATTTAAAAAGGAACAACATGAGGGGGTTCATTTGGCCATAGAAAGTATGATTAGTGCTGCAGAAAGAAAAATTAGGGCACATTTTGAGTGACTTCTCAAATCCTCTTCTATTTCATTAAAAAATTCTGACATGCAGACTGAAACATGCAATTTCAATACCAGCAGCAGACTTCCCTGGTGAGCAGTAGCTTTACTACAGTGATCTAATAAGCAACTAGAGTGCTAACATTCTGAATTTATGGCAAATGTGTGACACATCTGAATGACTTCTTGATGGAATCAAAGTAAAAAACTGAAAGTATTTCCTACTGAGGAGACTGTAGTAAATGAGGAAATTAGGAAACTTCATAACAAATAAGTCTCCCAAAATGGCCACCAGAGACAAAAGAGCCCAAATGTAGCACAAATATCACCCAGATGTAGCCCAAGTATAGCCCAATGACAGAATGTCCCAGAGTGTTCTAACGAACAACTAGAGTGCTAACAGTCTTACTTATGACAAAAGTATGGCACACCTGAAGCCATCTTGATTGGAATAAAGTGGTAACACTTAAAACATTTAATTTACAAAGGAACAAAATGAGGGGGTTCATTTTGCCATAGAAATTATGATTAGTGCTGCAGAAAGAAAAATTAGGGCACATTTTGACTTCTCAAATCCTCTTCTATTTCATAAAAAAATTCTGACATGCAGACTGAAACATGCACTTGGAATACCAGCAGCAGACTTCCCTGGTGAGCAGTAGCTTTACTACAGTGATCTAATGAGCAACTAGAGTGCTAACATTCAGAATTTATGGCAAATGTGTGAAACATCTGAATGCCTTCTTGATGGAACCAAAGTAAAAAACTGAAAGTATCTCCTACTGAGGAGACTGCAGTAAATGAGGAAATTTGGAAACTTCATAACAAATAAATATCCCAAGATGGCCACAGAGACAAAAGAGCCCAAATGTAGCCCAAATATCACCCAGATGTAGCCCAAGTATAGCCCAATGACAGAATGTCCCGGAGTGTTCTAACGAACAACTAGAGCGCTAACAGTCTTACTTATGACAAAAGTATGGCACACCTGAAGCCATCTTGATTGGAGTAAAGTGGTAAAACTTAAAACATTTAATTTGCAAAGGAGCAAAATGAGGGGATTCATTTTGCCATAGAAATTATGATTAGTGCTGCAGAAAGAAAAATTAGGGCACATAAAAAATTCTGACATGCAGACTGAAACATGCACTTTGAATACCAGCAGCAGACTTCCCTGGTGAGCAGTAGCTTTACTACAGTGATCTAATGAGCAACTAGAGTGCTAACATTCAGAATTTATGGCAAATGTGTGACACGTCTGAATGCCTTCTTGATGGAACCAAAATAAAAAACTGAAAGTGTTTCCTACTGAGGAGACTGCAGTAAATGAGGAAATTAGGAAACTTGATAACAAATAAATCTCCCAAAATGGTCACCAGAGACAAAAGAGCCCAAATGTAGCCCAAATATCACCCAGATGTAGCCCAAGTATAGCCCAATGACAGAATGTCCCAGAGTGTTCTTAAGAACAACTAGAGTGCTTACTGTCTTACTTATGACAAAAGTATGGCACACCTGAAGCCATCTTGATTGGAATAAACTGGTAACACTTAAAACATTTAATTTAAAAAGGAACACAATGAGGGGGTTCATTTTGCCATAGAAATTATAATTAGTGCTGCAGAAAGAAAAATTAGGGCACATTTTGAGTGACTTCTCAAATCCTCTTCTATTTCATTAAAATATTCTGATATGCAGACTGAAACATGCACTTTTAATACTAGCAGCAGACTTCCGTGGTGAGCAGTAGCTTTACTACAATGATCTAATGAGCAATTAGAGTGCTAACATTCAGAATTTCTGGCAAATGTGTGACATATCTGAATACCTTCTTGATGGAATCAAAGTAAAAAACTGAAAGCATTTCCTACTGAGGAGACTGCAGTAAATGAGTAAATTAGGAAACTTCATAACAAATAAATCTCCCAAGATGGCCACCAGAGATAAAAGAGCCCAAATGCAGCACAAATATCACCCAGATGTAGCCCACATGTAGCCCAATGACAGAAGTGTGCAAAACACTTATTTTTTGTGTATTTGCAGTTTTATATAGTACAGACTTGTCAGGTATTGGAGTGCTTTACATGAGCATTGGTTACATCACACAAGATCAAATTCATTTTGGTTGTAGACATGGGGAGATTAAGTGATTTGACCAGAATCACAGAATGTTCAGCTGAAGCAGAAACTCCAACCTGGTTCCCCAAGTTGCAAAGTCTGCAGCTCTGGAAGTAACACCACATCCTCTCCCCTAAATGCAACATTTAATCAAGTGGTCAACTGGATAAAAAAACATAAAGATTACAAATAATTTAAAAGTTCTTTGTCGCTATTTGAAAACTCAGAAAATATGTCCTCATTTTAGTTTTTTAGAGCACTAACCATAATTTTGATGCAAATAAGACCCTCTCATATATGTAATTTCTAAAGGAAATGCTCTAGGTATTACAGTTTTGATTACATCAAGATGACGTCAGGCGTTCCACACTTTTGTAATAAATATAGAATGTTAGCAATCTAGTTGTTCATTGGGATACTGTTGAGAGGCAGTGGCCAGGGGCACGGACTCTGAAAATTGAAGGCAGGTAGGAGAGTGCAGAGGCAACAATTTGACCACAGTGGCCAGGCAGGAAGGGCAGTGGCAGCACAACAGACTATGGAGGGCAGTGGAAAGGGGGGCAGGGGCAACAAACCAACAATACAGGACTGGCAAGAGAGGCTGTGGCAATATAATAGACCATTGTGGGCAGAAGGAAGAGGCAGTGGTAGTACAACCATTCATGCCAACAGACTCGTTTCAGCCAGAAAACGTCCAATGTTTTTAAGCTCAAATGGGCTTTATTTGATCTGTCTCCTGTCTACAATCTCCTCTTTTTCAATGTAACTCAAAGGGGAAAATCAATACCCCAGTTTTTTTTCAAAACCTCCCTCTTACCAAGTTCAAAATGTTCGCAAGTATGGTACATTGGATCATGGTAGGCAGGAGGAATTGGGGTAGGGACATGGACTCGGATAACAGAGGACAGGAGGGACATGGAGAGGTGCACCAAACTGACCCTACAGGACAGGCATCAGGGTTTGCAGCAGCACAATACACCAGACAGGGCATGCGGGACAGGAGTGCAGCACAACAATCCATAGAAAGCAATCGGGAGGGGACAGGACCATGCACATGGACAACAGAGAGGGGAAAGAGGCAATGGTAGCTAGCTGACCATAATGATCAGACATGAGAGAAAGCTGCAGCATAACAGACCATAAAGGGCAGGAGGGACGGATCAGGGGCATTACAATGGAACAGACAAGCCAGGAGGGAGGGAATAGGGGTCTGCACATGGAAACAGGGGGCTGGGGGCAAGGGGGCAGGGCAGGGGCAGCAAGATGACCATGGAGGTCAGGCAGGATGGGCAGGATGGGCACTAGAAACAAGACACACCATGGAGAGCAAAAATGAGACTATGATGGCATACACACAGACCATGGAGGGAAGGTGGGAGGGGGTCAGGGGCAGCTAGCTGACCACACAGGGAAGGTGGGAGGGGCCATGGCAGCACAGAAGATCATGCATGGCAAGCAGGAGGGTTAGTGGCAGCACAATGGCTATGATGGGCAAGAAGGAGGGTGCAGGGGCATGCACAAAGGACCATGGAGGTAGAAGGGAGGGTCAGGGCCTGGGCACAGACAAGAGAGTTCAGGGGAAGGGGCCTCACAACAGACCACGCGGGGCAGGCAGGAGGAGCAGTTGCAGCACAACAGACCAGGGAGGGCAGAAGGGTGTGGCAGTAAAATGGACCATGGAGGACAGGAGCAAGGGGATAGGGGCATGGCATGTGGACAGGCAGGGTGGAGGTGGCAGGGACAGGTTACAGTAATCTGACAATGCTAGGCAGGTGGGAGGGGTGTGGCAGCCCAACAGAACACTCAGAGTAGATAGGAGTGGCAGGTCCATGGAACATGGTGGGCACAAAGGATGGAGCAGGGGCATGCACAAAGACATCGGAGGGCAGGGGGAAGGAGAATAGGGGCAGCAAGCTAAGCACAGAGGCTAAGCAGAAGGTCAATGATGGGCCATAGAATTGGGCAATGGAGGGCAGGAGGAGTGGACTGGTACATCATGCTAAATGGAGGGCAGTGGCAGCACATCAGACCATGCATGGCAGGAGGGAGGAGGCTAGTCCATGGATTCAGACAACAGAGGATAGGGAGGAGGTGGATGGGGCAGCAAGCTAACTGTTCAGAGAAGGTGGGTATTAGGAACTTTATTGTTTTTAAAATGTGTGTCTGTGCGAACTACTTTTGTGACTGTGACTCCAGGCTCACTTGGCAGAAACACCCCCTGACCCTCCACCCCCCCCCCCCCCTCTCAAAATGTAATGCCCGTGAAAAGGGTAGGTGGACGCAGTGTTATATAGAACATAGTCCTGAAAGCACGATTGAAAATGAAAACTAGATATAGTATATGGTATAAACTATGCACCAAAAAGTGTGATATAAGATGAACCGGGGCGTGAAATATAATATGCAATACATTGTGCGCAATGACAGATTCATTGGAGAGCGCGAGATAGCAGAGGCACTAGCGCGTGCTATGCGATATGCGCCTTGGAGTGTAATATGCACAGGGCAGTGTTGTGTAACCTAACTAGTCTCTAAAGTTGTAATATAAAATATGTGCTGGGGAGTGTAACGTTGCATATGCACTGTGACAAAGATATGGATCCCAGATTGTAATATGTATGGCATAGCGTTGTGCGTTATAACATAGGCATTGAGGAAGGCACATTAGATGGGGCAATACAACCCGTGCGAAGGCAAGTGTGGCATGACATATTCACGGGGTAGTGTTACAGTGCACATGGGCTAGAGAGTGTCATAGCATACGCACTAGCTGGTGGAATACAACACAGAGGTGTGTGGCACTCGGCGGGCACTGGTGAGTGTAACAGCATTGGGCTCCGCCAGGAGCACACTGTGACTCTCAAGTGAGGTTCGTCTCCTTTCCAGAGAGTAAAATAAAAAGTATTACACATCCGGCGGTGGATGTGTGTTTTATTAACCGTGAGGGGGGTTTCTTGCATAGTTTGGTCGAATTTTTATCGAATCTCCTTTGAATGGCTTGGTGTGCGTGTGTATTAAATGTGCCCGTCAATAGCTACCCATGTTTGTATAAATAAACGACAAGGGTGTCTACTTGGAGAGTACCCACCGGCGGGGGCGCCGGGATTAGGCACGGTAGGGCGTCAGACACGTCAGAGCTTCACTAGCGGTGTAAATGCATTCCACGTGGATTCATTGTATGCATAGTCGCCTTTTAATGAATATCACGCAAATCGTCATGGTGATAGGTACATACGGTTTGTCCAGCATGTCCTAGGTGTTTCTATAAATATATATTTAAAAAAAATAATAAAAAACAAAGGCCGGCCCTGGGGATGGGGTCCCCGGGGAAATAAGTGGCCTGAGGAGGGGGGCAACGCAGCCTCCCTCCTAAAGAATAAAAAAAAAAAAAAGGCCATGACCCGGGAGTTGTGGGCCCCGGGGCCGATTAAGGCCTTGGGAGGGCCAAATTAATTTTTTTCAACAAAAAAAATTAGGGTGCAGGCCCTGGGGGATGGGGTCCCCACGGCCAATACATTAGAAAAAGAACGGGGGGCCACACAGCCCTCCTTCTTAAAAAAATAAAAAAAATAAAAGACCGGCATCGCACCGGAGGCCACGCCCCCTCCTTGTAGCACTCTGCAAACGTGCCCCCTGGCCAGTTGTAAGTTGGGGATTTAATTCCCCTTCAATACTGAGGGTCCCTGAGGGCCAACTAGCCCAACAGGTATCTCCAGTATGCGCCAGGGAGCTGAGTTGCAGACAGGTGTTCTGAGGCCACGCCCCTTTTTACACCTCTATGCAACGCAGCTCTGTGGCGCTTACTGGAGGTACCTAGTGGGCTAGTTTCCCCCTAGGGACCCTTAGGATTCAAGGGGACTTAATCTCTCAACTTAGAACGGCCACAGGGCGCGTTTACACAGTGGTGAAGGGAGGGGACGGGGCCTGAGGTGACGTGTGCAAACACGCCCTGTGGCGCGTTTTAAGTTGGGGAAATAATTCCCTTTTAATCCTGAGGGACCCTGGGGGCCAACTAGCCCACCAGGTGCTTCCAGTAAGCGCTACTGCTCTGCGTTGCAGAGAGGTGGTGCAGACCGTGCCCCTTTTTACACCTCTCTGCAATGGCGCTTACTGGACATACCTAGTGGGCTATTTTGCCCCTAGGGACCCTTAGGTTTCAAGGGGACTTAATCTCCCAACTTAAAAAACGGCCACAGGGCGTGTTTACACAGTGGGGAAGGGAGGGGACGGGGCCTGAGGTGACGTGTGCAAACACGCCCTATGGCGCGTTTTAAGTTGGGGAAATAATTCCCCTTCCATCCTGAGGGCCCCTGGGGGATAACTAGCCCACCAGGTGCTTCCAGTAAGCGCCACTGAGCTGCGTTGCAGAGAGGTGGTCCAGGCCGTGCCACTTTTTACACCTCTCTGCAACGCAGCACTGTGGCGCTTACTGGAGGTACCTAGTGGGCTAGTTGGACCCTAGGGACCCTCAGGATTCAAATTAACTTAATCTCCCAACTAAAAACGGCCACAGGGTGTGTTTACACAGTGGTGAAGGGAGGGGACGGAGCCTGAGTTAACGTGTGCAAACAAGCCCTGTGGCGCGTTTTAAGTTGGGGAAATAATTCCCCTTCAATCCTGAGGGACCCTGGGGGCCAACTAGCCCACCAGGTGCTTCCAGTAAGCGCCACTGCGCTGCGTTGCAGAGAGGTGGTCTAGGCTGTGCCCCTTTTTACATCTCTCTGCAACGCAGGTCTGTGGCTCTTACTGGAGGTACCTAGTGGTCTAGTTGGACCCTAGGGACCCTCAGGATTCAAGGGGACTTAATCTCCCAACTTAAAACAGCCACAGGGTGTGTTTACACAGTGGGGAAGGGAGGGGACGGGGCCTGAGGTGACGTGTGCAAACACGCCCTGTGGCGCGTTTTAAGAGGTAGTTTTAATCCCCTGCCCTATTATATACTAGGGGCTTACAGAGGAGGTCATGCTAATCACAGGAGGACCCCAACGCATAGTGTTCCCTAGTGTACGTAGGTGTTTTCACTGTATTCTGAGTGTCTTTTAACATAGCACTGGCTCTAGGACTGGTTAGTAAGACTCAGTTACCACCAGTATCCGTCTGAAAAAGTTGAGGGTACAGGATGATTTTGCAACAAGGCTTCTTTCTGCTCTTCTGTTTGTTCTTTCTGCACATTATCCTTCTTCCTGCACTTTTCTTTGTCTTTGAGGACTCCTGTTGCTTCTTTCTGCATTTTTTTTTTTCTTTCTGTGCGTTTTTTCTTCTTTCTTCACATGTCCTATCTCTGTAGGCATAGTTAGAAATTAGCATTTAAAACACCTTTGAAATTAACTGAAAAAAACATAGGTTTCAGGCACATTATAGTTAGGAATTAGCATTTAAAAAACCTTAGAAATTCACTGAAAAAACCATACGTTTCAGGGGCGTTATAGTTAGCTGGACTTTTCACTCGTACAAAACCATTGAAATTCCCCCGTTATAGTTAGTTCAGCTAACTATAACTCGCGCGCCCGCAATGCACTGCTGATGACGTCACATATTACATCACTCATGACATGGTCAGTGACATCACTGATGACATCACTGATGACATCTCAAATGACATCACTCATGACATCATCCTTGTGATAGAGTGGCAGACCTCCTCTCCCCCAATATAACCTTTGATACACACATTCAAAAATAGAAACTAAAATTTTCAAAACAATGGACATACCAATACCAGTTACAACAACCTATTCAGTAATTCTAAGATCCACATACACATCCACTCATTCACCAACAGTCCTATACAGTCACTCATACATGTACTCACTCATCATATGTACTCATACACCTATACATCCTGTTACACAACGCCACTCATCCATAGAGTTACACACATAGTCACTCATGCTAATAAAGAATCAAACATCTATTTACTTGCATATACAGTTATACACACACCACCACACTTACTTCAACAGAACCTTACACATACTTAGTCTTTTAAAGAATCACTTATAGAAACACATTCTTATTCATACAGGAACTCTTTCAATCTCTCACTCTCACATATACTCACTTATATACACCAATAGTCACATATACTAGTTTAAAACATATGTAGTTACTCATAAAGACACTATTGAGACAGTCATTCACTCACTAACACACCCATGTACACACTCATCCACCCATACAGTCCTGCACACATGCTGTCTTCAATACATACAAACAGTGAGTCACTCATTCATGCACCTATGCACTACGTAATACCCCCCACCGAACCATACAGACACTCAGACACTCATACCGATACTCAAAAAACCAACTAATAACCTTTATAGACACTCATGTAGCTGCTCACCAACCCATGCAGCAACTTATACACAAACTGAGAGACTGATACAGATATTTACATATTTAAACATTACTCACTAAGCCATGTATTCACTAAGATACACTTAATCAGTCAGTTATACAATCAATTTTTCAAAAACAAATCATCTATTTAGACACTTATATACCCATTTATTCTTCCATCGACCATGAGATATACATATATAAAACACATGTAATTTTCAGAAAAACTCTCATTCACTGGATGATGTCATCAGTGATGTCATCAGTGATGTAATTTGAGATGTCATGAGTGATGTCACTGACCATGTCATGAGTGATGTAATATGTGACGTCATCAGCAGTGCATTGCGGGCGCGCGAGTTATAGTTAGCTGAACTAACTATAACGGGGGAATTTCAATGGTTTTGTACGAGTGAAAAGTCCAGCTAACTATAACGCCCCTGAAACCTATGTTTTTTTCAGTGAATTTCCAAGGTTTTTTAAATTCTAATTCCTAACTATAACGTGCCTGAAACCTATGTTTTTTTCAGTGAACATATATATATATATATATATATTTTTTTTTTATACAAAGGACACCCGCACTCTGGAACTTTATAGGTTGTTTCAGAATTTATTAACAGAGCCCAGTCTGTCACACCAACGCATTTCAGCCTAACCGGCCTTGCTCACGGTAGGTGGCACTACTTTTCGCAACTGTTTTATGTCATTTCCTGAGCGTCATACATTACCCATAGATTTCTGGGATTTGTAGTTCAAAAATATTTCAAAAACAGAACACCTTGTGACAGTATCGTTTTGGAAACAATAAACACATTAGTATTTCATTTCACAAATACCGGCATTTTGTATGTGATTTTCTAATGTCTGATCACAAATGAGCATGATTGTCATTCTTGGAATAATAAAGTATTAATGACGATGTCTATTTGTATATTACATTGCGCTCTTCACATTTGCATCATTTCTCAGTATGTATTACATTGTATTAATGTATAGTACAACGTTTATGGGGTTTTCCCCATTCATGCATAGTGATCCAGATCTCATAGGCTGGAATGGGAATTGTGGGTATAGTACCCGTAGTTATTCTCTTCCTTTATAATTGTTATATCCAATAAAAATGATAACATCCAGGCAAGGATCTTTGTAGTTTTCCTAACGCAAGATCAAGTCTCTTTTGTTATTCCCACACTTCTCAGATCATACATTCTTTCATCAATTTGATTTCAGGAAATTTTCTTGAGGTTTTTCCAAAGTTTTTCTTCTTCTTCTTTGACATTGTTCATGGTAGTGATATTGTGTTTTATAGATGAACATAGAGTTCTTCATCAGCATTCATCCCCCTCAGGTTCTTTGTTCGAAGTCTGATAATGTACTTGGATTCAAGCTGTCGGAGTTTCTTTTTTCGGTCACCCATCCTTTCATTGTTTTCTATTGTGTCAATTCCAAAGAAGGTCATGTTTCGCCAATTACCTTCCTGGCATATAAGTAGATGTTTGGCAGTTGCATAAGTCTGATCTTTATTTTTCACTGCTCTGATGTGTTCCAAGATGCGTTTTTTCAACATGCAGATGGTGCTGCCTATATACATCATACCACAATTGCATTGGATGACATAAACTACAAATTTCATTGTGCACGTTACTTTTTGATTGATGTTGATGTTTTTTCCTTCGGGGTCTTTTATGGTTTTCTTATTGACCCCGATTTTGCAAGCTTTGCAGTTATTGCATCTTTTGAAACCATCTTGGTTTTTTTCTAGCCAGTTCTTTCCTTTTTCTTTTTTTGTTTGGAAATGGCTCGGAATTATTGTATCTTTGATAGAGGGTGCCTTCCTGTAAGTAATTAATGGTTTCGTTCCAATAATTTTGACTAGATCTTGGTCTTGTTGTAGAAGTGGCCAGTATTTTTGGACGATTTGTCTTATTTTGTAGGATTCTTTGCTGAATGTCAGAATCAATCTAGGAGCTTCCTGTTTTTCATGTTCATTCTTGTTTTCTGGATATAGACTTTTTTTGATGAGGATTTCTGTTCGGGTCATTGTTTTGACTTTTTTCATTATTTTGTTGAGATCTCTTTCCTTATATCCTCGTTTTTTTAATCTCTTTGCACTGTTAAGAATTTCTTTTTCTGCATCTTCATTTGTTGAACAGTTTCTTCTCATTCGAATGATTTCCCCGCAGGGGATGCTTTTCAATAAGGCTTTGGGATAAAAGCTTTCTGCATGAAGGATGCTGTTAGTGGCGGTCTTTTTTCTGTAGAGTGTTGTTTGTATTTGACCGTTCTCGATATATACTGAGATATCCAGGAAATCAATTTTTCGTCGACTAGTAATACAAGTGAAAGAGAGTCCAATGTTGTTATCGTTTAGTGTTTTAAAAAATTCCATGAACTCATCTTTATTTCCATTCCAAATTAAGAACAAATCGTCTATGTATCGTGACCACAAGATAATTTTCTCTAATACCCACAATTCCCATTCCACCCTATGAGATCTGGATCACTATGCATGAATGGGGAAAACCCCATAAACGTTGTACTATACATTAATACAATGTAATACATACTGAGAAATGATGCAAATGTGAAGAGCGCAATGTAATATACAAATAGACATCGTCATTAATACTTTATTATTCCAAGAATGACAATCATGCTCATTTGTGATCAGACATTAGAAAATCACATACAAAAATGCCGGTATTTGTGAAATGAAATACTAATGTGTTTATCGTTTCCAAAACGATACTGTCACAAGGTGTTCTGTTTTTGAAATATTTTTGAACTACAAATCCCAAAAATCTATGGGTAATGTATGACGCTCAGGAAATGACATAAAACAGTTGCGAAAAGTAGTGCCACCTACCGTGAGCAAGGCCGGTTAGGCTGAAACGTGTTGGTGTGACAGACTGGACTCTGTTAATAAATTCTGAAACAACTTATAAAGTTCCAGAGTGCGGGTGTCCTTTGTATCAAAATTGATTTATGGCCACTGGTTTGGCCCAACGCCCGCACCCGCTGCTGAGCGATCTGGCTGAAACCACATTGAGAGAAAAAAAAAATATATATATATGTATATATATATATATATATATATATCAAAAAGCAGAGTTCCCTCCAGGTAAGAAGGCCACACACGGCAGGATTAATCCTTTTAATCTGGGGATAACATGAGCAAACAGCCTTGCGCTCCTCGCACATATCAAAAAGCCAAACGCGTTTCGGGCGTGGTCCCGCCCTTGTTCACTGGCTCAAGGAAACAGTAGCTCTGGTGATCTGCGCGCATAATTTAATGTCCCGCCCCAGTGGGCGTATGCGCAATGAATCTTGGTCTAAGTAGTTCACCATTTAAATAAGACCCCAGTGGGCACCACAGTACCTACAAAATGTCACAATATACCCTAGTGGGTGTGCAAGGGGCTCCTTAGGTCGATGCCATGCCATACACCATCCGCAGACCGGACCCGTCGCATCACTGCACCTCTTTGTCACTGGTGCAGCAATCCCGCAGGTTAAGCAGTGGGGCATCCTTGCGGCTGAGGCGGCCGCAATCATCAAAAAGCAGAGTTCCCTCCAGGTAAGAAGGCCACACACGGCAGGTTTCATCCTTTTAATCTGGGGATAACATGAGCAAACAGCCTTGCGCTCCTCACACATATCAAAAAGCCAAATGCGTTTCGGGCGTGGTCCCGCCCTTGTTCACTGGCTCAAGGAAACAGTAGCTCTGGTGATCTGCGCGCATAATTTAATGTCCCGCCCCAGTGGGCGTATGCGCAATGAATCTTGGTCTAAGTAGTTCACCATTTAAATAAGACCCCAGTGGGCGCCACAGTACCTCCAAAATGTCACAATATACCCCAGTGGGTGTGCAAGGGGCTCCTTAGGTGGATGCCATGCCATACACCATCCGCAGACCGGACCCGTCGCATCACTGCACCTCTTTGTCACTGGTGCAGCAATCCCGCAGGTTAAGCAGTGGGGCATCCTTGCGGCTGAGGCGGCCGCAAACATCAAAAAGCAGAGTTCCCTCCAGGTAAGAAGGCCACACACGGCAGGTTTCATCATGAGCAAACAGCCTTACGCTCCTCGCACATATCAAAAAGCCAAACGCGTTTCGGGCGTGGTCCCGCCTTTGTTCACTGGCTCAAGGAAACAGTAGCCCGAAACGCGTTTGGCTTTTTGATATGTGCGAGGAGCGCAAGGCTGTTTGCTCATGTTATCCCCAGATTAAAAGGATTAAACCTGCCGTGTGTGGCCTTCTTACCTGGAGGGAACTCTGCTTTTTGATATTTGCGGCCGCCTCAGCCGCAAGAAGGCCCCACTGCTTAACCTGCGGGATTGCTGCACCAGTGACAAAGAGGTGCAGTGATACGACGGGTCCGGTCTGCGGATGGTGTATGGCATGGCATCGACCTAAGGAGCCCCTTGCACACCCACTGGGGCATATTGTGACATTTTGGAGGTACAGTGGCGCCCACTGGGGTTTTATTTTAATAGTGAACTACTTAGACCAAGATTCATTGCGCATACGCCCACTGGGGCGGGACATTAAATTATGCGCGTAGATCACCAGAGCTACTGTTTCCTTGAGCCAGTGAACAAGGGCGGGACCACGCCCGAAACACGTTTGGCTTTTTGATATGTGCGAGGAGCGCAAGGCTATTTGCTCACGTTATCCCCAGATTAAAAGGATTAAACCTGCCGTGTGTGGCCTTCTTACCTGGAGGGAACTCTGCTTTTTGATATTTGCGGCCGCCTCAGCCGCAAGAAGGCCCCCCTGCTTAACCTGCGGGATTGTTGCACCAGTGACAAAGAGGTGCAGTGATACGACGGGTCCGGTCTGCGGATGGTGTATGGCATGGCATCGAACTAAGGAGCCCCTTGCACACCCACTGGGGTATATTGTGACATTTTGGAGGTACTGTGGCGCCCACTGGGGTTTTATTTTAATGGTGAACTACTTAGACCAAGATTCATTGCGCATATGCCCACTGGGGCGGGACATTAAATTATCGCGTAGATCACCAGAGCTACTGTTTCGTTGAGCCAGTGAACAAGGGCGGGACCACGCCCGAAACGCGTTTGGCTTTTTGATATGTGCGAGGAGCGCAAGGCTGTTTGCTCATGTTATCCCCAGATTAAAAGGATTAAACCTGCCGTGTGTGGCCTTCTTACCTGGAGGGAACTCTGCTTTTTGATATTTGCGGCCGCCTCAGCCGCAAGAAGGCCCCACTGCTTAACCTGCGGGATTGCTGCACCAGTGACAAAGAGGTGCAGTGATACGACGGGTCCGGTTTGCGGATGGTGTATGGCATGGCATTGACCTAAGGAGCCCCTTGCACACCCACTGGGGTACATTGTGACATTTTGGAGGTACTGTGGCGCCCACTGGGGTTTTATTTTAATGGTGAACTACTTAGACCAAGATTCATTGCGCATACGCCCACTGGGGCGGGACATTAAATTATGCGCGTAGATCACCAGAGCTACTGTTTCCTTGAGCCAGTGAACAAGGGCGGGACCACGCCCGAAACGCGTTTGGCTTTTTGATATGTGCGAGGAGCGCAAGGCTGTTTGCTCATGTTATCCCCAGATTAAAAGGATTAAACCTGCCGTGTGTGGCCTTCTTACCTGGAGGGAACTCTGCTTTTTGATATTTGCGGCCGCCTCAGCCGCAAGAAGGCCCCACTGCTTAACCTGCGGGATTGCTGCACCAGTGACAAAGAGGGGCAGTGATACGACGGGTCCGGTCTGCGGATGGTGTATGGCATGGCATCGACCTAAGGAGCCCCGTGCACACCCACTGGGGTATATTGTGACATTTTGGAGTTACTGTTGCGCCCACTGGGGTTTTATTTTAATGGTGAACTACTTAGACCAAGATTCATTGCGCATATGCCCACTGGGGCGGGACATTAAATAATGCGCGTAGATCACCAGAGCTACTGTTTCGTTGAGCCAGTGAACAAGGGCGGGACCACGCCTGAAACGCGTTTGGCTTTTTGATATGTGCGAGGAGCGCAAGGCTGTTTGCTCATGTTATCCCCAGATTAAAAGGATTAAACCTGCCGTGTGTGGCCTTCTTACCTGGAGGGAACTCTGCTTTTTGATATTTGCGGCCGCCTCAGCTGCAAGAAGGCCCCACTGCTTAACCTGCGGGATTGCTGCACCAGTGACAAAGATGTGCAGTGATACGACGGGTCCGGTCTGCGGATGGTGTATGGCATGGCATCGACCTAAGGAGCCCCTTGCACACCCACTGGGGTACATTGTGACATTTTGGAGGTACTGTGGCGCCCACTGGGGTTTTATTTTAATGGTGAACTACTTAGACCAAGATTCATTGCGTATACGCCCACTGGGGCGGGACATTAAATTATGCGCGTAGATCACCAGAGCTACTGTTTCGTTGAGCCAGTGAACAAGGGCGGGACCACGCCCGAAACGCGTTTGGCTTTTTGATATGTGCGAGGAGCGCAAGGCTGTTTGCTCATGTTATCCCCAGATTAAAAGGATTAAACCTGCCGTGTGTGGCCTTCTTACCTGGAGGGAACTCTGCTTTTTGATATTTGCGGCCGCCTCAGCCGCAAGAAGGCCCCACTGCTTAACCTGCGGGATTGCTGCACCAGTGACAAAGATGTGCAGTGATACGACGGGTCCGGTCTGCGGATGGTGTATGGCATGGCATCGACCTAAGGAGCCCCTTGCACACCCACGGGGGTATATTGTGACATTTTGGAGGTACTGTGGCGCCCACTGGGGTTTTATTTTAATGGTGAACTACTTAGACCAAGATTCATTGCGCATACGCCCACTGGGGCGGGACATTAAATAATGCGCGTAGATCACCAGAGCTACTGTTTCGTTGAGCCAGTGAACAAGGGCGGGACCACGCCCGATACGCGTTTGGCTTTTTGATATGTGCGAGGAGCGCAAGGCTGTTTGCTCATGTTATCCCCAGATTAAAAGGATTAAACCTGCCGTGTGTGGCCTTCTTACCTGGAGGGAACTCTGATTTTTGATATTTGCGGCCGCCTCAGCCGCAAGAAGGCCCCACTGCTTAACCTGCGGGATTGCTGCACCAGTGACAAAGATGTGCAGTGATACGACGGGTCCGGTCTGCGGATGGTGTATGGCATGGCATCGACCTAAGGAGCCCCTTGCACACCCACTGGGGTACATTGTGACATTTTGGAGGTACTGTGGCGCCCACTGGGGTTTTATTTTAATGGTGAACTACTTAGACCAAGATTCATTGCGCATACGCCCACTGGGGCGGGACATTAAATTATGCGCGTAGATCACCAGAGCTACTGTTTCCTTGAGCCAGTGAACAAGGGCGGGACCACGCCCGAAACGCGTTTGGCTTTTTGATATGTGCGAGGAGCGCAAGGCTGTTTGCTCATGTTATCCCCAGATTAAAAGGATTAAACCTGCCGTGTGTGGCCTTCTTACCTGGAGGGAACTCTGCTTTTTGATATTTGCGGCCGCCTCAGCCGCAAGAAGGCCCCACTGCTTAACCTGCGGGATTGCTGCACCAGTGACAAAGAGGTGCAGTGATACGACGGGTCCGGTCTGCGGATGGTGTATGGCATGGCATCGACCTAAGGAGCCCCTTGCACACCCACTGGGGCATATTGTGACATTTTGGAGGTACAGTGGCGCCCACTGGGGTTTTATTTTAATGGTGAACTACTTAGACCAAGATTCATTGCGCATACGCCCACTGGGGCGGGACATTAAATTATGCGCGTAGATCACCAGAGCTACTGTTTCCTTGAGCCAGTGAACAAGGGCGGGACCACGCCCGAAACGCGTTTGGCTTTTTGATATGTGCGAGGAGCGCAAGGCTGTTTGCTCATGTTATCCCCAGATTAAAAGGATTAAACCTGCCGTGTGTGGCCTTCTTACCTGGAGGGAACTCTGCTTTTTGATATTTGCGGCCGCCTCAGCCGCAAGAAGGCCCCACTGCTTAACCTGCGGGATTGCTGCACCAGTGACAAAGAGGGGCAGTGATACGACGGGTCCGGTCTGCGGATGGTGTATGGCATGGCATCGACCTAAGGAGCCCCTTGCACACCCACTGGGGTACATTGTGACATTTTGGAGGTACTGTGGCGCCCACTGGGGTTTTATTTTAATGGTGAACTACTTAGACCAAGATTCATTGCGCATACGCCCACTGGGGCGGGACATTAAATTATGCGCGTAGATCACCAGAGCTACTGTTTCCTTGAGCCAGTGAACAAGGACGGGACCACGCCCAAAACGCGTTTGGCTTTTTGATATGTGCGAGGAGCGCAAGGCTGTTTGCTCATGTTATCCCCAGATTAAAAGGATTAAACCTGCCGTGTGTGGCCTTCTTACCTGGAGGGAACTCTGCTTTTTGATATTTGCGGCCGCCTCAGCCACAAGAAGGCCCCACCGCTTAACCTGCGGGATTGCTGCACCATTGACAAAGAGGTGCAGTGATACGACGGGTCCGGTCTGCGGATGGTGTATGGCATGGCATCGACCTAAGGAGCCCCTTGCACACCCACTGGGGCATATTGTGACATTTTGGAGGTACAGTGGCGCCCACTGGGGTTTTATTTTAATGGTGAACTACTTAGACCAAGATTCATTGCGCATACGCCCACTGGGGCGGGACATTAAATTATGCGCGTAGATCCCCAGAGCTACTGTTTCCTTGAGCCAGTGAACAAGGGCGGGACCACGCCCGAAACGCGTTTGGCTTTTTGATATGTGCGAGGAGCGCAAGGCTGTTTGCTCATGTTATCCCCAGATTAAAAGGATTAAACCTGCCGTGTGTGGCCTTCTTACCTGGAGGGAACTCTGCTTTTTGATATTTGCGGCCGCCTCAGCCGCAAGAAGGCCCCACTGCTTAACCTGCGGGATTGCTGCACCAGTGACAAAGAGGGGCAGTGATACGACGGGTCCGGTCTGCGGATGGTGTATGGCATGGCATCGACCTAAGGAGCCCCTTGCACACCCACTGGGGTACATTGTGACATTTTGGAGGTACTGTGGCGCCCACTGGGGTTTTATTTTAATGGTGAACTACTTAGACCAAGATTCATTGCGCATACGCCCACTGGGGCGGGACATTAAATTATGCGCGTAGCTCACCAGAGCTACTGTTTCCTTGAGCCAGTGAACAAGGACGGGACCACGCCCGAAACGCGTTTGGCTTTTTGATATGTGCGAGGAGCGCAAGGCTGTTTGCTCATGTTATCCCCAGATTAAAAGGATTAAACCTGCCGTGTGTGGCCTTCTTACCTGGAGGGAACTCTGCTTTTTGATATTTGCGGCCGCCTCAGCCGCAAGAAGGCCCCACTGCTTAACCTGCGGGATTGCTGCACCATTGACAAAGAGGTGCAGTGATGCGACGGGTCCGGTCTGCGGATGGTGTATGGCATGGCATCGACCTAAGGAGCCCCTTGCACACCCACTAGGGTATATTGTGACATTTTGTAGGTACTGTGGTGCCCACTGGGGTCTTATTTAAATGGTGAACTACTTAGACCAAGATTCATTGCGCATACGCCCACTGGGGCGGGACATTAAATAATGCGCGTAGATCACCAGAGCTACTGTTTCGTTGAGCCAGTGAACAAGGGCGGGACCACGCCCGATACGCGTTTGGCTTTTTGATATGTGCGAGGAGCGCAAGGCTGTTTGCTCATGTTATCCCCAGATTAAAAGGATTAAACCTGCCTTGTGTGGCCTTCTTACCTGGAGGGAACTCTGCTTTTTGATTGAGATATATATCCTCCTGCTTTTGCAGTTTTGCTAGTGTGCAGCTTAATCACTGGTGGTGCAGAAGTAGACCGCCACACAGGCACTCTATTCAAACATGAAAACAACCTTTTCCTCCATAAAAGAACATTCTGCACTCTGGCACGTAAGTTGACACTGCTTTTATTTCACACAGCGCTTTTCCTTGGAGCGCATTTCGGCTGTATTATCAGCATTTCTCAGCCAATAGCTCCTTTTTACCAACTAGTGTCCACAAAGTGATGTTGTTTAGACTGCCATTGAAGAAATACTTCTTCATTCATAATTTATAGTCACCATCACTCGTAAGTATTGCACAAATAATATCTGGCACCTTTTTCTGCACTTACAGCCACCAAGGTGTTGGAAATAAAGTACCTTGTATTTTATAGGGTATCAGAATTCAGTTCTCTCATTCTGATGCCAGTTCCTTCAAATCCCATAATCCATCACTGGTAACTGTCTCGTGCTGCTGTGGATTCAGCGCTGGTATTGCTGATGCAGTACAAACTCCCTCTCCTCCACTAGGCACAATTTTTAAATACTTTTTAACAACTCACTGCTGCTACTTACTTGTGCCTCGCTGCCTTGCCATCACTCCTCACGCGCTCTGTCATACTCTCGCGCGGTGAAGGAAGGGGCCGGCCATCTTGGGTGAGGGAGGGGTAGCGCTGCAGCTGCTCGACGCCCACGCCCTCCCAGAGTATTTAGCCAGTCAGTTTCTGCATCCCGCTGACTTACACTGGTCTCTCCCCTGAGGCGGAAGCCGGGGGATTTCACTTAGCGCTCAGAATTTTTATCGCATTGTATTTTAGCCATTGATGTTTATTTCGCTGTGTCAAACCTTTTTAAATACTTTTTAACAACTCACTGCTGCTACTTACTTGTGCCTCGCTGCCTTGCCATCACTCCTCACGCGCTCTGTCATACTCTCGCGCGGTGAAGGAAGGGGCCGGCCATCTTGGGTGAGGGAGGGGTAGCGCTGCAGCTGCTCGACGCCCACGCCCTCCCAGAGTATTTAGCCAGTCAGTTTCTGCATCCCGCTGACTCACACTGGTCTCTCCCCTGAGGCGGAAGCCGGGGGATTTCACTTAGCGCTCAGAATTTTTATCGCATTGTATTTTAGCCACTGATGTTTATTTCGCTGTGTCAAACCTTTTTAAATACTTTTTAACAACTCACTGCTGCTACTTACTTGTGCCTCGCTGCCTTGCCATCACTCCTCACGCGCTCTGTCATGCTCTCGCGCAGTGAAGGAAGGGGCCGGCCATCTTGGGTGAGGGAGGGGTAGCGCTGCAGCTGCTCGACGCCCACGCCCTCCTCACACGGATAAATGGAGGGGACCACTCGTCCGCGCAGCGGGCGCGCCGGCGGCGCGCCGAAGGCGCGCCAAAGGCAAGCCCGTCTGCGCCCATCCGCGCCTGTCCCGGGCCAAGGGCCACGACCCCTGTTGTGTTCTCCTCTCAAATCAGGCAAACATATGACCGCTCAACTCTTATGAAGCTTCATCCTGCCCCCTCCTCACAATGCACCATATATGATCCTTTACTATTATATAAGGACGCCTACCTGACCTGCCCACACTGCAGCATTATGATCCGGACCTATAACACTATGGTCGCTGTTAACCAGCAGAATGACACCAATGAAGTGGTCACTTTAATGGCACTTATTAATGCACGCTCCTTAGTCAAGCACAGCCAAGAAATTGCTGACCTTATTAATGATAATAACCTGGATGTACTGTATATTACAGAAACCTGGGCAGATGACGCCTCAGGTCCCGACTTTGTGGTGGCAGCTCCCTCCGGCTATAAAGTCTATCGACAGGACAGGCTTGGAAAAAAGGGCGGGGGGCTAGCGATTATAATTCGAGAGCACCTCAAAATTCGAACATCACCCATCCCAGTTACCGCTTGTGAAGCTATGTACTTCGATATAAAACTTACAGCTCTCTATAATTTTAAGGGTGTACTTTTATATCGTCCCCCGGGGACCAAAGCAAACTTCCTCACCAACCTCAGTGTTTTAACAGAGGTCTTAGCCACAGAAGCATCTGTTACAATAATGGGCGATGTGAATTTTCATTTAGAACAGCTGGAGGATAGGGATACCGTTGCCCTCATTTCGGACCTAGAAATCATGGGTCTTAAACAACTAGTTACTGCCCCCACTCACAAAGCAGGACATACGCTAGATGGTATTTTCTCCAACGCAGAGGGCCTACATATATCACACATCTCGCCCATGCCTTGGACGGATCATTATGCCATCTTCAGCAGTTTAAAAATTAAGGAAGCAGCGAAGAACAACACTGTACCTTCTATAACATCCTCCTTCAAGGACTGGAAGAGTCTAGACCGGAACAAACTCGTAGCATTACTGGATGAAACCCACCCTATCCTATCTGCTGATCCTATCATCGCTACCAGCCAATTTCACGACTGGTTTAGCGAGGCCTCTAATCATCTGGTACCGACTAAACGTTACTCCAGGAACAGAAGCACTCCTTCTGCTCCGTGGTTTACCGAAGAACTAAGAGTCTTAAAACAGATAAGCAGGAACAAGGAAAGGCAATGGCACAGAAACTATGACTCTAAAAGTAAAATTATCTACAAAGAATCCCTGGCCACTTACAAATCCAAGATCGTGGCTACCAAAAAAATATACTTCTGCGAGCAAATCGAAACATCCAAAAATTCTAGCAGACAACTGTTTACCATTACACGAACGTTGACTGGTAATGCGCCAGACCTTCACCCACCTCCGTCCCAACCACTTTGTGACGCACTGTCAGAATTTTTCTACTCTAAGGTTAATAACATCTACCAAGCCTTTTCCTCTCAAAATCACATCAGCAAGGCCCCCCCTACTCACACCAGATCCATTAGCTCCTTGACTAGCTTTAGGACCCTTTCCACGGATCAAATAATTACCATCATGAAATCTATTAAATCAGGTTCGGCCCTGGATCCCTGCCCCCCTGCAGTATTTTCTATGGCGATGGACATTACCGCCCCGGCCATTACTCAGGTCTGCAATACTATACTGACCTCTGGGATCTACCCTAACTGCCTTAAAAACACGCTGATCAAACCTCTATTAAAAAAACCCAGTCTGGACACTGAAGAACTCAAGAATTATAGGCCCATAGCTAGTCTTCCCTTCCTAGCTAAAGTGGCAGAAAAGGCGATGAATCAGCAGCTCTCAGAATACCTAGAAACAAACCTGCTCTTGGATGACACACAGTACGGTTTTCGTAAATTCCACGGCACTGAAACAGCCCTTCTCAAGGCAGCGGATGATATTAGAACTACCCGTGATCAGGGCATGACAGCGCTGCTTGTACTGCTGGACCTCTCGGCGGCTTTTGATACGGTCGACCACAAGATCCTGGTCGACCGTATCGGGAAGAAAGGCATTGACCATCTAGCCAGAGAGTTGATCGCGTCTTTTCTTGCCGATAGAACTCAGGTGGTCACACTGGGACCATATCAGTCAGCTAAGCTGTCGCTTCCGTGTGGGGTTCCCCAAGGCTCATCCCTGAGTCCGACGCTATTTAATATCTATGTGTCGGACCTTGCAAGTATAATAAAGGCATCTGGGATGAGCCTAACTTCTTATGCTGACGATACACAACTCGTATTGGCCATTAAGGATAAAGGAACGGAAGTGGCGGAACGCTTTCAAAATACCATGAACCAGATAGGAGAGTGGATGGCAGGGAACTGCCTAAAGCTCAACTCCGACAAAACGGAGGTGGTCATTTTTGGACCCCTCTCTCCGAAATGTCCTGTTCCTTGGTGGCCCCCCGAGTTCGGTACTCCACCCAATCCGACCTCCAAGGTTAGGAACCTGGGAATAATTTTTGATGATCATCTAAACTTTATGGCACATGCCAACAAGGTAGCAGCCACCGCTCATTACAAGTTAAAGATGATAAGGAAAATCATGCCAGTTCTTCCCGATGTAGCTGCCAAAACCCTGGTAACCTCCTTGGTCCTTTCCTCTTTGGACTACTGCAACTCGCTTTTTCTTAATGGTCAAATCAGAGTTATAAAAAAACTACAAACCATTCAGAACGCGGCAGCACGCCTCCTGACAAGATCACCCAAGTTTTCACCCATTTCGGACACCATCAAGACACTCCACTGGTTGACAATTAAGAATAGGATCACTTTTAAATCTCTTTGTATACTTTATAAAACCCTACACGACCAAGGTCCACGTCCTCTCAAGGACCAACTTAAATTCTATAGACCAACTAGACAACTCAGATCTTCAAGTCTTAATAATCTAATGGTCCCACGTTCTAAAACTGTTTCATGGGGTGACCGTCGCTTTACGGTTGCAGCTCCCAAGATCTGGAATATGCTTCCTCAGCATATCAGATCAAGCAAATCATTATTGCAGTTTCGCAAGAGCCTGAAAACTTGGTTGTTTAACCAGTAATTCCCCGGGTCCTTCACCATACTGTGGAGAGTCAGTCGTTCAGTCTAGCGCCGAGACGCCTACGGGTATTCGTTCGCGCTTTATAAATGCCAAAATAAATAAAAAAATAAATAAATACCCTGGTGGCCCAGCTCCGAGCATCCTCATTGAAGCAGAATCCACGGGCATTCCTCAGGAAGACAGTTCCCGTCAAGGGTAGCTTATTGGCTCCCAGCACCAAACTTGGGGGCCCATTAGGATGGCGGGCGGATCGCCCCCGCCGGGCTGGCGATAGCCACCGCTGTCCCAGCGGGGGTGATCCGCCCGCCATCCATGCCTGAATGCCCCCCACCATATTAGTATGGCTGAGGGGGTCCACGACGGATGGAAAGACCGTCCGCCGCTTTTCCGCTGGTCGACTTGTTGACCGGGTGGAAAAGGGGCATAATATGGTGGCGGTGTCTGCAAGAAAACCGCCATCCATATTATGATTCAGGAGGAGATTCGCCTTAACGCCGCCATGGAAAGGCATGCGGACCATGCTGTTGGGGGCCGGTTGCAGGCCCCCAGGGTTTCGGGGGTGGGGGGTGCACATGGGTGGTACCTTTGTTATCCCCCTCATTGCAATGCACTACGTGGCAGGCACCACGTGGTGCCTGCCATGTAGTGCATGGCAATGCTGTGCACAGTCCTTTTGCATTGCGAGCGGGTCTGCAGCCAGCAGATCCACCCGCAATGTAAAACGACCAGGATGCGCCCGCCAGTGTTGCGGGCGCATCCTAATACACATGGCAGGACCGCCGCGGTCAGTCTATGGCTCTGTTGTAATGGCGGGCGGACTTTGTCCGCCCGCCATCGTAATGGACCCCTAGATCTCTGACTTGACTGCTTTAACAACCTTAAAGCAGTGGGGCAATCTCTGGTAGGGGGTTTAGGAAGGGGCATGCAAATACTAACTTCCACCCACAAAAGGGTAAGCCAATTGCTATTCACAAACTACATTTCTACAAGTTACTACAGCCATATTTTTCCCAATACAGTGGTAAATGAGTGCATGTACTCCAGCTCAGACATGGAGTAAGTCAAGCACCACACATGGCTACTCAGTGGTAACGCAACTCAATCCCAAAGAAAATAATGGAGGCAGGGGATTTATATAATACCCCTTAGGAAAACTTTTGCGATTCCTTATTTTGCGAGTGGGTTTCTACTTACCTGCATTGCATACAGCTAAATTGCGATCGCAAATGCTGCGAATTTCAGCATTTGCGAACGCAATTTACCTTGATAAATCTGGCCCATAGATTTTTAAATTAACGATATATATATATGCGCTCAAATTGCACCTAGTCTGAAATTCACTCGCGGGCGGGTGCTCTACGTGTGGCGGTGCTATCCACAAATTACTTCGGCTCTCATTCTCCAGGTTCCAAGAGAAGTAAGCACTCACGGGAAACGTTCACTCGGGATCTTTATTTCGAAACAAACAAAAGCGTTTCGGCGACCTGCCTTCCTCGGTGTTTGTCGACCAAACACCGAGGAAGGCAGTAATATATATATATATACATATCTTTTTTTTTGTTTCCCCAGTTTCCAAAAGCCAGAAACAAAGTTGCGCACAGAGGGTTGATTATTACAAATGTATTTGCCACACAGTAAAAACGCTTGACAGACTCATTTCAGCACTGAGCCTTTGTCAATGTGGTCTTTGCTGGCACCACTGTGCTGTTTAAATACACTTAACATTTCACTGGGCAGCACAAATCACATGAAATCAACAATGGATGTTGCATGACAACGCCCCTGGGATCGTAGGACTATGGCAGCCATCTTGGCGTATATCGAAATCAGGAAAATGCATGAGCAGTCAAATTTAAAATATACAATGCAAACGGAGTGAAAGAAAAAAATACAACATTATATGGGGGAATCTAACCAAGGAGAAAACTCCCATGACATTTCTTCGCACATTAGGCATGTTACAAATACCTGTTGTTCTGGTTTCAGTACATGACATGCTTCAAAATTGAGATCACATGCGACAACAGTCTGACAAGTTACGTTGTTGCCACAAACTTACATTTCATCACTCTTGGGGAAAACAAACTGCCAGTCTCAACTCTTTGGTACTTATCAAAATACATGCTTGGTTGAAAAATATCAACCTCATGTTTGAAACTGGCTAGGTTTCACACCCAGTGCAGCAAAGTGCAATTCCAAGACAATTTTGACTTCTCAATATCATTCAACATTTAAAGTAATGCTGTTAATGAGAAAGGCTGAGTGCCAAAACGCATCTATCAAGGGTTTTTTCTGTGTGGCAAATACATTTGTAATAATCAACCCTCCGTGAGTGCGTGGCATTGTTTCTGGTTTCTGGAAACGGTGGAATTGTATATATTGTGAGACCGCCCTCATGTGTCGGAGCACCCGCTGTGTTTGTTGGTCGGCGGCTTTGGCGGAACCAAGAAACGAATATATATAATAGGTCTAGTGTTAGTTAAAAAATTAAGTTAATTTGCTATAGCATTTAATGTTATTAGTTTTTAGTTAATAATACTTATTTGAAATTAATTTGCATTTTGATTTTTCAGTAACATATTTTTTAAGATCCTATACACTTTCTTATTACTCCCTATACTTTCTCTTAGGGAGAGCATTGGCTATGCATGAAAAGTTACTAGTAGTAATTTTACATTCAACCATTATGTCTTAGATGTCCCCATCCCATAAACTGAGGGAGTTAGTCTGCACTTAGATGTAAACATACATCGGAAATGGTGGGTAGTGAAAGAGTGTAGACTTACACTTAAGTGAAAGGGTAAATCCTACATAAGTAAATCTAAAAGTGTAAATGTATCTTTGTAAATAGGACCTATTGAATATTTCTTCTTATGACCTAGGTAGATTTCCGTTTTTAGGGAGTCACAAAATTCCCCAGGAGTATGAATGGAAATCTAGGCAAATAATACATTATGCCTCAGTTTTTTCTTCCCATTATTTACCTTTCGAATCAAGTCTCGCCTCAACACAGAGCGTTGGCCTACCCTTTCTAAACATTTGGTCTTGAGAGATAAAAAAAATCCTCTATCACTGGCACTCCTAGTTGCATTCTCCCTAATAATGCCACCTCCTCCTGCCACCATGCCCTGTTTTTTTCTGACTTTGTGCCAGAAATGGGGCACCCAGCCAGTGCAGCATACTAAAGACAAGTCCCACACCAGTTTTGTTTTCTTTGTGATTTTTGTTTTTTTAATTCTACTATATATTCTCCTCTTTATCGAACATGCTGGTGCTGAAAGGCATACCCTTATGACAGCCTTGGTTGTAGAAGAATTGGAGTGTAATAATCCTTGTTAGATCTCCTTATGATGTGTTACATCTTGTTGACTGCTATAATTTTCTACATGTTTGTAATTTTATGACTCATTTTTGCCCTGTGGGGAAGCTAATGTTCAATACAGCAGGCCTGGGTTAGTTATGGTGACAAGCCCATACCAAAAAGCTGAAGGTCTGATTGGTTCATTGAGAAAAGTAAAGATATCCCGATACTAAAAGTCTGATAAGCTTATTATGGGAAAGTTATAAGTCGGGTGACTTTTTGCACCCTTAAGTATGGGTTACTTTATGCACCCTGCTTTAGGAACAGTGTCCTTTTGTTGGTTTAAATTTATGCATTAGGAGCATAGACACTGGACCTTTAATGGCTCCTAGGTCCCCCCCTCTTTGTGTGATAAAGTTATAACAAAGGCAGTAGACTTGCCATATTTATTATGTAAAACATATATTAAAGGCAATAGACTTGTAAGGGTGGATTTGTTAAAGTATGTAAACTGGTATTTTGTTACATCATGGATTACCAGGGTTTTGGGGTTCATTACCCCTCGAGTAAACCTTTGGGGTTATTGACTTACGCTCTGAGAATTCTTGTTAGGCCCTTCTAGAAGGAGTCGTATATAAATTTGTCAACAGTAATTTTGTACATATCGTACTCTATGTCTAATGATTGACTTTTTGAAAAGTGCCTGCGCAGTGCAGTCAGGCCTGAGTTGGTTATTTGGTTGTGATAACACATTAACAATACAGGCTGTAGACCTAGTTGGTTCCTTGCCATAAATCTAAGTTGTTTATTAGGAAAAAACATGACAAAGGCAGTTGACCTGACTTATTTTTTGTGAAAAACATATGTTAAAGACAATAGACCTGTATGGGTGGATTGTTCCTACACTGTGTGCAAGCATGTCAACAGGTATCTTTGTTACATGAAATCTCACAGATTACTGTAGAAGGCAAGAGTTTTGGTGTAGGTTACTCCCTCTGCCAAACCCTGAGGGTAGAAAGTTTGTATTAGGGAAATCCCCGCTAAACATTGTTAGAACGGATTGTATATTGGTTTTTGCAAACTTTTGTATGGATTTGTAATTTTATCTGCAGCATTTAGCTATGTGTGTGTCAAAGTATTTTTGTCTTTGGACTGACAGCTTGCCACCTATACAAACATTTAAACAAGGCTCTTTAATTTTAGCATGCCTGGTGTAATTAGTATTCCTGAAAAATATTTATCTTTCCATTGGTCTTTGTTTCACGGTGCCTATAATTACCGCTCCCAGGTCATTTGGACTGTAGTCTGGTGACCCCCATTTAATCTGGAAGGCTCTGTAAAAATCGGACAAGGCACGTCATATCTCCTTGATCCTGTAGACACCTCACCATTTCCATGAGACCCCTGGTCACTGCTTGCGTTACCTAAAGTTGCACCACACAGTGCCAAACACTTGTGTGTCAAAAGTGTTCCACTTCTGGTACACCATGTTCCTGTTTACATTCCATGAACCTCTTCAGTTATACCCCATGGAACATTTCTCATAATATAAAGCAGTCACTGTCCTAACATGTTTTATAGACATCTCTCTGTATACCTGGGAAATCCAGATGCCCCACAAGGGTTTAATGGGTAGGGGGGTTAATGTTAATCCTGTGTTCTTCTCAGTCTGTCCCACGTTCTCAAGAGCGTAGCTAACATGCAAAGCTATAGAGGGTTCTATTTGTTTGTTGTTTTGGTATCCACAAAACTTCGAATAGTGGCCTACCCCTTAAGGTTCTAGCATGCATCAACCTTCTTCAGTTTCTCCATTCAATCAAGAATGTAATCTGAGGTGGTTGATAAAAAGGGAACACGTTTGGTATTCTTAGGCCTTCCTGATGAGTTTGTAATGCATGTTGAGAGCTCTTTATTGTCACCTTCCCACCCCCCATCTGTAATCTTCCAGGAGCTTCTGTAGTTCAAGAAGATTTAAATTCCCAATCCACATGGGTAATGTTTCAAAATCATACCGTAGCTTAGGCAGTCCCGTCATTTAGATGTCTGCTATTCGCCTAAGCCATAAGACGGCAGAAATGCTCCAACCCAGTAACTGCATTGTAATCAACGTTTACAGTGATTCATAGTTCTTCTGCACAGTATCATCCACCTTTGTGATGATGTCAACTCCCAAATAACGAATGTGTGATGTGGGCCACTTACAGAGAGTATTCTATCTGAACTTTCAGATTTGTTCCTATCTTTCCAAAAGATCCTCGCTTTTTGCCACATTCATTTTTATTGTAGAAACTATCTGGAATTCCAACAGCATTCCCAATAAGTTCTCAGCAGATGGAACTAAGAGTGAGGAGGATGTTGCTTAGAAGCATCAAGATTTTGAATGTGTCTATTCCTACTGAGCTCCCTCATATCTGTACATGACCTCTGACCCTCTGTACCAACAGTTTCAGTTAGAGAGCAAAAGGAGCAGAGACATGGGACATACCTGACTGGTACCTCTGCTTATTTTAATGGGCAGTGACAAGAACCCATTAGTTCACACCTCTGACTTTAGTGACCAATAATTTACCCGAATCCATGTCATGAGGTCTTACCTGAAGCCCATTTTTAGTAATTATAATAATACGGTCCTTTTAAAGCAGAACAAATTCACCCAGTCAAAAGCCTTTTCTGTGCCAAGCGAAAACAGTTACAGTTGTTTCTAAGCTATATCTATCAGATGTAGCACCTTCTTGGTGTTATCACTAGGATGACTTCCCTCAATGAAGCCTTTGGTCCTTTTTTGCTTTACTAATTACCATGGCTTGTACCACTTGTACAGTTTATGAAGTATTTTGCAGTAGTGAACAAAGTTATGTTTCTAAGTTTACCAAATGATAGTATGTGATGAAACGTACTGAATTTCCAGCCGTGGCCTTTTTACCCATTCACATGGACTCCTTTGTGTCTCACAAATGGGCTACTGGACAGGGCACTCCTCTATGTGCGTTGGATCTCGTTCTGTAATCTCTTTTTTTCAATAGTCAAGATTCCATTCCTTATAAGCATCTGGGATGGGACGGTAAGCTTACACTGGCCACGCCGTTATGAAACTCGGAGAAGTTAGGGAGCCTCTGGAAATCCAAGGGCTTTGATAAGTGGGATCTCATTGGGATCACACGAATCAAAGATGTGTGGGGGAAGGACACGGTTTTGCCATTCGCATCCCTTAAAAAACAGTACAGCATGATGGACACTGAATATTATCGGTATCTCCAGATTCGCCACGCGTTACTGGCGCAGGTCCCTAGGGATGATACACTGCCAGAGGCTTCCCCTCTAGAGACCAGGGTGCTGGATGGGCACATCCCAGAGAAGACTATCTCCCTTATTTACAGGAAGTTAATCAACAATATGGAGGACCCCCTGCAGCTCCTTAAGAGCAAGTGGAACAGTGAAGGCCTGGAATTGGATGATGAAGACTGGCAAGAAGCGGTCTCCTCCCCGAGGGTGGTGGCAGCCCAAGCCAGGCTTAGATTAGTGCAGCTAAAAATATTGCATAGGACTTATGTAACGGGCCCCGGACTGGTGCGCATGGGGCGGGCGGAGAGCGGAGAGTGTAGACGGGGGTGCGGGGACACTGGAACCTTCATGCACATACTGTGGAGCTGTCAGCGGATAGAGGCGTATTGGAGGGACATACATCGTACCATGCGGGCAGTATTAGGGGTTGATATGCAGCCAGAGGCGCGACGGTGCTTGCTGAATGTCTGGGAACCGACTTACCTCAACGCATGCACTAAGCAGTGGGCTACACTGCGTTCATGATTGCAAAGAGAAACATCGCGCAGTTGTGGGTTGCAGTCCAGCCGCCCCTTTTAGAGAGGTGGAAGGAGGATTTAGATTGGTGCATGTTTAGGGAAAAGTCGGTGTTTATTGCCAGTGGATGCCCCGGGAAGTGGAGCAGGGTGTGGGGAGCCTGGAACCATTATAGAGGGGATGTGTGTTCCCCACCTAGCCAGCAAGCGGAAGACGAGGCTTGTGGAACCCCATAGCCGCAAAGAAACATTGCTTGTACAATATACTGTAATGAGAAATTGTTGAGGAAAGAAAATGAAGTCGCCTGCTAAGATGTAATTGATGTATCTCAGTCGAATTGGTTTAATAAAAAGAATTTACAAAAAAAAAGATTCCATTCTTTAAGGCCCCAAGTTCATGACCACGGTGTGCGCTGGTGTACAGTTTGTGTCAGTCCCTGCCCCAAGGGCCCGCCACTTGCCTGCCTCTCCCAATTAACACTCTGCACAGCAATGGCTATCGCGGATCAGAGAGCACTCAATGCACCGGTGCTCTAGAGTTGTCACTCATACTTATCATGTGCTACAACACGGAAGCCTCTTCGAATTGGGTTATAACTGCTTCCAATGTGGGGGTCCTACAGATGAGTTTCCTGGTTTCTCTATTCTAGGGGGACCTCCACCCTGGTCAGTGGTAGTCTTCCCTCCACAGCTTGTCATTCCTCTTCCACTTCCTTGTTTAGGAGATTTAGTGTGGCAGAGACCATCCCATCAGGCAGCTCAGATCCTTTCTCAAAGTCCTGTGTGTCTCTACTCCAGCAATCATTCATTTCAAATAATCTTTATTCGGATATTAAAAATAGCCATAAAAGATACAACTTATATTCGGACATTCTTCCGTTAAAAGGTTTTTAACACAATATACATATTACACATTAAAACAATGATAATAAAAAAGCCCAACACTGTGAGCGTTTAAAAACCAGGACAATTCTATACAATACACTATTCATTTGCCATAAAAGGTTTCCCCCGTCACAAGGCAAAAGTTTTCTATGCCGTTATAAATGTAAATCTTTCAATCCTTCCCCCTTTAATTGACACAACATAGTTAATCCTCTCCTCTTGTCTTTCTTAATTTAACTGCCAGTCGTAAGAAATGTACTGTGCTGAATAAGGTAAAAGGATCAGAAGCGAGTTTGAGAAATAAAAGTGCCACTTTGGCCTGTCTTATATTGGAACGTCTTAAAATTGTTTTTAAAAACAGAGACCTTGGGTGGGCATAGAAAGGGCAAATTAGGACGAAATGAAGGGTGTCTTGCGGAGATCTAAGATCGCAGCCGCAACATCCTTTTAGGCTTACATCATGTACAAAACCCGCTGGGACTGACAGGATATGATGTAAAAGATTTAGTCTAAACCTAGACATTAAAAATCTATCCTTCCTGTTATACATGTTGGAAAGATAAAATTCCATACCCGGGGTTGCTTTAGTAAGCTGATGTGCCCTTACAGTAATTTTCCACCCTTCTCTGTCCTGTCTCACCCTAGCTAAATGCTGCATAAAATCTGTCTTTATGACGCCCTTGTCACTGCTAACCAATGTACGTGGCTCATTAATAATGTTTTCGGGAACCAAAATAGTCAAGACGTCCCTTACATATTCAAGCCATGGTATTTGGTACCCCTTATCCCCTCTCATACAGTCCTCTAGAATTAGTCTACTTAGGCTTGCCTCCGGGTTTGTCCAAATGTTTATCCAACACATGATTGGTTTGAGGCCGGCCTTATCACTAAGATAAGCAATACCCAACTCCTCATGAGCGATGATGGAGGGTATAAATTTTGGCACTTGCAAAAGCCTTTTTAAGAACTTATCTTCTTCCACTTGAATTTCTCTCACATCTGTAAAACCCCATACCTCACTCCCATACAGGGTCTTAGCACAGCATACCGAACTATATAATTGTACTATTTCATTCGGTCACCAACGGCCTAGTCTGGTCGCATAATTCATGATCGAACCCACAGCGCTAGGATGTTGGCTACATTTATGCCTTACTAGTGGCTTGAAATTAAGATCTTTATCAAAGACAATCCCCAGATCATTAAAAATGTTTACTTTTTCTAGTTTGTGGGCGCCTATTGTAAAATTACAGTTCTTAGATGGTGTTTTGCCCACCTCCATAATATATGATTTTGAGAGATTGGGCACTAAATCTAAATCCGCCATAAAACTGACAAAACCGCTAATGAGGGCCTGTAGACTCCTTCCTGTGCGCGCCAGGAGGACCGCGTCGTCTGCATATAGGAGGACTGGTGTGCTTCTCCTCCCAATGCAGGGGCAATCTGCCTCCAGTAGTCCCAGCGCCTTATCTAGCCCATTTGTATAAAGTGTAAACAGAAAGGGCGCTAGGATACAGCCTTGCCGGACCCCACCCCGGCACCGGAAATCTTCTGTGAGGTCACCATCATCAGTGAATCTTACCCGTGCCGTTGTATTGCAATGTAGCATTTGCAGGACTTGAATCAGTCCTGGGTCGACACCCATAGTTCCCAGGATTCCCCACAACTTTTTTCTATTGACACAGTCAAAAGCTGCTGAGAGGTCCATAAATGCCATATACACGGTGCCTTCCCTAGCCAGAGTGTATTTGGCGGCCAAATGATAAAGATTAAGGCACTGGTCTGTGGTTGAGCGCCCATTTCGGAACCCATACTGGACATCAGTAATAATATTATGTTCCTCGGCCCAGTCCAATAAACGATTTAAAATGACTCTCCCCATGACTTTCGCCGTAACATCTATAAGGGATATTGGGCGATAACATTCTGGGTCATTTCTATTTCCCTTTTTAAAGATTGGAACAATAGCGGCCGTGGACCAAGATCTTGGCATACCCACCTCCCTGGCTGTGTTAAACATCCTGGTCAATTTAGGGGCCCAGAGATCTGCTTGACTTTTGAATAAATCAGGGGGAATCCCATCGGGCCCTGGCGCCTTTCTCAGTACCAGGCCATCAATTCCTACTCCAGCAATCACTGACAGGCTTCTTGCCCCAAGGCGGCCCCTATACTTCATCACTCACTTTTGGGCTCTGTTATTGTATGGCCTCTGTGCTATTCCACAGCTGGACGAAATCGGCTGCCTTCATTCCTCGCCCCTGAAGTCTCTTTTCAAGTTTCTTCCCACGTGCCTTTACATTAATGTAAAGGATGCAGCACTAGCCAGAAGCCACCATTGTTTCTTCTCCCACCTTTCTCTTATGGATAGACTGACACCATCTTTTCTTTAAGGCGCCATCTCTACCTTGGTCCATATACACAGTCGTTGAACGCATCCCAGCTTTGTCTCCATGAACAGAGCACTGAACTGATTCTCCTGGGTCCCTCAAGGCAACGTTTGGGGCGTATACTCGGGCAGAGTGGAGATTGTTTCCCACATGTCCTGTGCCATTGTCGATCAGGCAACACCCCCATTTTCCATTTTTTATTTGCTTTGCTTTTTAAAGTACCCCACAACTCCCCAGGCAGTGTTTCAAGGCTGCTCACTTATCCCTCCTTTCATCTTCTGTGTGCTCCCCCCTCCCACCCCTCAGCCACAGCCTATAAACAAGGTGGCCACCTTGGAATGGTGTTCTCCATAGTGTTTAATTATTTTGCTTTTGCCTCAATGGATACCACACATTGATTCAATACGTCAACCATCTTGGAACAGTAAAACATTGATACACCATGCCCAGTAGCATTCCAAGGTGGCTACAGAGTGCAATCTTTCCTCTGTGGCCATCTTGGAATTGTAACGTGAATATTGGATATTGTTTAATCAAGCATTCTTTCATGAAAGCTGAACATTCTAATTGCAACCAGGCCCATTGTTAACTGTGCAGTGATTATGCTTAAAGAGTTTTTAAACTACTCCTGCAGGGTTCAGCTAACAGTGAACACTCCTTGCATTTAGAAAGTTCAGGTTAACGTCTACAAACATACTGCTAATTAAACAATAAACAGTTTCTAAGCTTAGAGATTTTTTAAGCTTTTCCTGCAGTGTTCAGCTAACAAGAGCCCTGATTGCAATTGGAACATTCCAATATGCTTTAGTTCTCGTGAAGAAGTTACTAATGAAACAATGGGCAATAGTGAAGTTCTGCAGAGGCTCGTATTATGATGTCATTTCAGTGAATTGCGCAAAATATTTCATGGGTCCCTGTGAAATGTTATACCTCTGCATTTTGTGCAATAAAAACACCAAAACATGTATTTGAAGCTGAGTAATGGTTCTGGCTCAAACGTGCCCTCTCTTGCTTGCTTTTTCTGTGCAATGGGTGTTTTGAGTTTGACCAGTGATGTGAGTTATGTCATGCATTACTTGCATTGCATACCACAACTGGTGAATTTCAGTGGTTTTTAGCATTTGAGACCAAACCATAACTCACTTTCGAACTGTTGATTCTTGAATCAGAACCATAACTCAGTTTTGCTCTGTGGTCTTTTAATTGAATTCCTGGGGGGTTTATGATGCATTTTATTCCTAACCCCTGCTGTGATACAAACTTTGTGGTGCATAGAGGGGACTGTACGTCGGCCAGGCTCTGCTTTGGCTTACACTCTCAAAGAGCAGAGCTCTTGGCTGTTTGCAGCAGGGGTTGGGGAAGCTAGGCGCTCAACCTACAGCGCACGTTGACTACAGGGACTGTCCAATCTGTGCATGACTTAGTTAATTGAGACATGGTCCTAATTTTTGGGTGGATGGTTCTAAAAAGAACTTTTTTTGTAATTTATTTTGCATTGTTAGATTTTGTTAGACCGTAGAACATGTGGATAATGGCCGTTGTCTGGCCTTGTGCAGCAGGGGTTGACTGCTGGGCCTGGTTTCAGGCCAGACTCTGTGCCCAACTCGATGAGGGCAGCCAAACCCAGCCGAGCACAGCCTTCAGCCATGTGCTGCAGAGGTTGCTTTCAGGGCCTGTGTTTTTGCTGTGTTTTTGTGTTCTAACATTTTGTTACACTGATAAACATAGGCTAATGGTGATTTTCATTGTTCTTTCTTGGTGGTACTTTTGGAAATGCTCATCCATATTCTCCGCTCCTATTCTTTATTGTGTTCACTAAACGAGATGTGAAGTTTGCATCCAGAACAAAGCACCTCATGTGGGTTCACCTCGGTCTCCTCCCCAACAAACATCTCCTGGGGCCCTCCTGCATCTCCGCACATGCTCTCTTGCTCTGCACTATGTGTACTCCTTCTCATGCTCAGACTTAAGATGTCTTCGCATTGTAAAGGTGCTAAATGAATATAAACCTCATATCCTCTTAATCATTTTCAATTTGCAGAGTTTACAAATTACTCTGCATGCATTGATCTTCTTTTTGGCTTCTGGGTGGGTAAATAATTCCCTCTCTTTCAAACTTTTTTTCTGTCTTCACAGCTTCACCAAGGCACTGCACATCTTCCTCCTCCTCTGCAGCTGCTGCCAATGGTCCTGGTGGATTTGGTTCTTTCGACTGGGCCATAGATGGCCAAAATGGAGCAGTGAGCTTCAGAAACACCCTCTGCTTCTCACAAAATGATGCTTTAAGCCTCTGGATGCCATGGGAGAAGATGGCTTTATCTGGCAACCAAGCGGTAACTCAGATTGCCCTTTAAACTGTAAAATATTCAGCAGATCTATGTTGGCCTCGTTGCTCGTTATTTCGGGTGCACGGTCTCCCTAGGTCACAAGAGCCTCCCCAGAGAGAGGCTGCAGTGTTTTAAAAAAACACGTTGTGTTAAGGTAGAATGAAACCCTCAAAGTTCAAGATGTTGCCAGGGCAGAGCTGAGTGGGTCATTTTGGGAGGAGGAAGGTCAGTGTTTTGCATCCTCTAAGGGACATATTTACTTGCATTTCACGCAACACAGAGCAGCAAGCAAAGTTGCAGAGCTATGTTGCGTGCAAGGTAAACAGCACAAATGCGCCACATCAACTAAGATATGGTGCATTTTGGCTGTCTTCTAGCACTGTCTCACTGTATGCTGCCTAGCGCCAACACAGGCACCTTTGCACCAAGATGCAAGGGTGCCTGCGTTACAGGCAGGATTGTTTTTGTGCAGGAAGGGATACCTTCCTGCATAGCAACAATCCTTAAAGGCATTTTCCTTTTTCTAAGCATGCTGTAGTTTGGAGCACGCATTGAAAGAGGCAGTAACAAGGAGAAATAAAGCGAATTCTCCTCATGCCGCCTGGTTCTGGGAGGCACTTTGGACAAGTGTCCTGGTCTCTTCTCTCCAGGATGGAGAGACCAGGACACTTGTGCAAATTGCCTGTCCCCACATGTGAAGTGACCCACACGTCCTCCCTGGACCCATGAGGCAATAATCTCTCCGGATAAAGCCACTATCGGGTTTATATTTTTGACATGTCCATCTATGAGGAGTTGCATGGACAAGAATACTTGCAAGAGAAAGCTAATTACATAGGTTCCTTCAAAATCGGAGGGCTAACACTTCACCCGGTCCTGACGAAAGCTAGAGACCCACCAGGGCTATTCACAGCTAAACATGTTGACCAGACCTCACACCCTAGATGTATGGGATAAGTAATTCTTCCTAATAACATTGCTTCCTGATTTTAACCTGATCTCTATCCCATTGTATTTGTTGTCCTAAGTAAATCCTATTTTTCTGGTATTGGAGATAATTTTAAACTCACTTCATACTTCACCACTGCCGCTAAGCAGACAGCTGACCTCTTAGGAAGGAGGACGTTCCTTCACTTGGAGAACGAGATACTCAAGTGAAGAAGAACCAATGACAATTCTACCCACGAAATCAACCCAAGGGGGGCAAAACATATCACTTTGAGGTCAAATACGTGGTTGAGGGTCTTGAATGAAGTCCTCTACCTACCTTCTTGAATACTTTGTTAAATACTTTAGTTTACTTTCCTTGATTATGCACATTATGTTGGGGGACTAAGTGAACCTTTTTGCTCTTATCTCTCTCCCTCCCTTGATTATTTGTGTTTGCCTTGGTTTTATATCTATGGACTACGATTCATGCTGTAGGACCATGTAGCGAGAGGTCTGTAGGCTATTATTCAAGGTCATGGACATGGGGTGCCATTTATTGGTGTTTCCATGGCCCTGAAAAATTGTCCACAGACCCTGGCGCAAGCTGAATTTTTATTTACAATTTTTGGGTCATATGGGGAGACCCTTTTTGGGTCACTCACCCCCACTTTGACCTGGAGGTCAGCGAGTGCTCAACCTGGCCCCTCAATGGGCCTTTTCTTATACTTTGTGGGGCCTTATGTCCTGTAATGGTGGCCACAGGAATAAGTTCACTCTTGTGACCAGCCACTCAGGGACCTCTCTTTTTGTCCTAGGGCCCAAAATGGTCACCAGGAGCAGAACATTTCCTTGCCAAATGGAACATCTTTATTGCAGGCTATAATCAGCAAGATATACTGAAGTGTTTACCCCTTAAAGCCCACCCAGCTCCTATTAAAAGCTTCAATTTCTCTAAAATTACCGAACAAATTTACATTAAACCAACAAAACACTCTTTATGACTAAAGGTCTACTTTTATTACAAGTTTAGTGTAAATTTGTTCAGTAGTTTTGGCCATAGATGATAATGTTACAATCTGGGGATCTATGTTTTTTGCAGTGGGAGGAGTTTCCCTTTCCACAAACACTAAGCCATCAGAACTTTCTTCATAGATGATGATATCTCTGGCATCAGCTAGCCACAACTGGTTTGGGAGCTTCTGATAAAACCCAATATTTAAGACAGTATAGTGCTCTCACCGCTCTTTGCACACCCTGTCTGCCCAGTAGTAGGGATGATGTGATTCCACTGTCTGGGAAAATAGGATGCAAGGTCCAGCACCCTCTTCCTCTCAATTAAAATACCCAGAGTTTCTTGCGGGTGAACACTATAATGGGGTTTGGACTTTTCTTACCCGAGTTACGTGATAGTTGAAAAAAGAGAATCAGGGTGTCCTCTGTTTCACAATAAATCAAGATGGCATCTTATGTCATTGTGCAAGTGTTCCTTTATTTTAAGGTGAATAGTTCCATGTTCCAATAGAAGTAAAAATATTCCACTTGTAGGTACAGGTACTAAGCAGCTGACACTGCCGGCCTCGTTCCAAGGGCAGGCCTGTGAGTCCTTCTGGCTATGACATATGCCTTTGATTATGCAATGGAAGTTTCTACTGAGCCAGTACATGTGTACAGATAGCAACAGTTCAGTTATGGTGTTGTTATGCAGGTGCCTCATATTAACTTTCTCAAACGAGGATCCATCTTCTCATTTCTGTGTGATGGCCAGTTTCTTATGCACAGGGGCCAAAAACTATCAATGTAGTGGAAATTAAATTAAATTAAAAAGATACTGGTAGAGGAGGAACATTCACCTTAAACGGGCATCTAGCCGCTGTAAAGACTAATCAGATAAGGGAAAAAAACAAGACCAGAAAAAAACAAGAATATGAAAATAAGAAAAACAAAGAGCAAAAACAGTTGAACATTTGCCACTTCAAGTAAAAAGATGAGGGTTAAGCTTATTTCAAATTCACTGTGATCCACAAAGGATCGCAAGGTGGCGGGTTACTGGTTCCAGGTTTCGTCACCAGCACTGAAAATGATCTGTCCCCAAAATGAGCCTTTCTTACTCCTGGCACCTCCAACAAACCTTTGAAAGAGGAGAGAAGAGTACGATCTGAATAGTATTTTCTGATGCGAGTCCTGAGGGCAGGAGACCCTGCTACAAATATAACTTTATGAGTACAACAGAAGGCCTTAAACAGTATCCTTTGATGTACTGGTAACCAGTGCAGTTTAGCTTAACGTCTGAAATGTGATCCAATTTCCGCAGTCTAGATGCCAGTCTGACTGCTGTGTTGTTAATCAGCTGCAAGCAGATATTACTTTAGCAGGTAGGCACAGGTAATGCGCATTTGTGTTGTCAATTTGGAATAGGATAGACACTGCCACCACTGCAGGTTGCTGATTTAAAGAAATGCAATAATCAAAAAGAGAATCAACCCACTGTTTATTGCACTAGAATCTCTCTGTATCCACCTAGAAAAGGAAAGAAAATGGCTTTTGTTTACAAGAACTCTCACCCACAGATTCATACAGTGGCATGTTTCATCATAGAGTTCTCCCTGATATGAACTGTATTGGGTGTGCTTCAACCTTGACCCTCAAGGGAGCACTAGGTGAATTGGGAGGGAACTTAGGGGCATATTATCAAGCACGGTGTTAAAATTATCGCTAAAGCGGCGATAATGGGCTTGATAATATGCCGCAGAGAATTCCAATAGAAGCCCGTGTTGACACCAGAACATGGGCTTCTATGGGAATTCTCAAGGGCATATTGTTTCTTGATAATATGCCCCTTAGAAAGTAAAATTGCCTATGTGGTACCATAGTCTTACATTTTAAAGTGGGTCCGTGTGGCAAGATTAAAAACAAAGGATGATGCCTTTGAGATATTATTGCTTGAGCATCTGCTGCGGTCTACATGTTTCAGCCACCTTTTCCACCAATTTATGGCCATGTGGCTTTACCTTAGGACCAGATAAAATTCCTAGATTCCCGAGAATCCTAATTTGATTACTTGTTCTTACAAGCAAATTTTGCTCAAGCAGAATTATTCCAAACATTCATACAAACCGATCTGGGAGACATTCTCTATATTGCGATCGGTATCCCTTTCTTGCCCCTTAAGGTGCGAAAAGGAGCAAACTTTTTTCTGGGTGGATTTAAGGAGACTCAAGTTCGATAAACAGTGGCTAGATTCTCTCTTTGATTATTATGTAGCTATTGGGAATCCTAATCAACCCGTGAAAAAAAGACTTCTCTACTCCCTCTTTTGATTTAGCCATTTTGAAGAAACTACCTTCAGTTTCTTCCTAAGAATTTTGGGATGATATAAACAGGAGGATTAACCTGAGCTTGTAAGGTAAGTATTTTGTTCATCTTGAAACCAAGAATCTTTACAACATTAGCCAGAGGTGGAGAGAAGCCTAGACTAAGTAGCCATATATCAGCAATCCAATGGCAACAAAGTCCACACATTTCTGTTTTCACTGTATTAAGTGCCAGTCTGTCATTACTCATCCATGAATAGATTGAGGATAGACATAACTTCAGAAAACATTGAACTTCTTCTGTTGGGCAGTCAAATCTGAACAGAAACTGAAAAACCGTCTTCCCAGATACTCCCAAACCCGCGCATTGCGGTCTAACTGCCGTGTTCAACTGACAGTCCCACGCACGAAAAAGGCTTGACTCGGGTGTCGGACTTTTTCGGCTAACGTCTCCGCTCTGTGGAATACCCTGCCACAAGAAATTCAACAGGCCCCTTCCGAATCCTGTTTTAAGACACTGCTAAAAACCTGGCTTTTTAACCAACCACGCTAGCTTTTTAATTTTTAATTGCTAATTTTAACTACTTCCCATGTCTTCTGTGTTCTACTAGCGCCGGGACACCTCCTCGCGAGGTAGCTGTCGTGCTTTACAAAACCCAGTATTATTATTATTATTATTAAACTGAGTATCATCAGCATAGGATCTACCCTTCAAACCAGGTGTGTACCCTCGATATCGATGGGAAAGAATATCAAGGACAAAATATTGAATCTAGATTTTCTATACCTAACTCCCTATTTATGTACTTACGTAGTACATATATCTTCGGGGTATAAAGATGTGGAGTTAGGAATAGTAAATCTATACTTCCCTAAATGCACTTACCTTTTGATATTTTTTCTTCACAATATTCTGCCCTCGATATACTTATATGCTCAGGGAGAGCATTTTCCACCAACATCCTGAGCTAAGCAAGTGTGGATGTCACCCATAAAATATTGGATGGTGTGTAAGCTGATTCAGAAGAGTTGACAGCCTTCAGTGGGAATTAGGGAGTTCAAGTCAATCAGCTTACAGAGAAGCAGTCAACAGAGATTGGAACCAAGAGACTGGAAGGATCTAGGCCAGTTTTTCCCAAGAAGAATCTTCATGAAAGTAGTCTCTGGGTAGAGTTTTATTAAAGTAAACCTACTTAGGACCTAGCTCTTGGTAGTCATGGGGAAGGTCTTTGGTGTTTGAAATCCTTGAATGGTTTTAGATCACCATCCCTTACAACAACGTGGAGCTGCAAAGTGAGAGGTGGACTCATTAGAGGGTAAGAGCAAACCATAAGGAATTTTCGTTTAAGTGACATTTCTGGAAGGTTTGGTCATTTTACACCAAAGATGATGCTGACAGCCGGTTAGACATTATAAAAAGAATAATAAATGCTGTTCAGAGGTGACCTAGCGTAGACAACCCTATATTTCCTAAGACCAGTGTACTGTAGAATGAGTGTGATGGTGTTTGTTTATGACAAATGCAAAAAGAACAATTGATGGATAGAATGCAGAACAATGTCACCTGGGCCTAAATCCATCTTTTTTTTGCTCACCATGCGATTCCAGTTTGGACCCAGCAATATGAAAATCAGTCTTGACCCTGCGCCCAATGGGAACAGTCCAGCCTGAACTGCCAGGCCAGGTCCTCCCTGGACTGGAAACAAGCATCCTAGGACCGGTTTCGGGGTTTCACCCCTCATCAGCTATGATAGCTTGACTCCAGTGGCATGGAGAGCACAGGACCCACGTCTGGGCATGGACTGTTCCCACAAGGAACAGGGTCAAGACTGATTTGTATATGGCTGGGTCCAAACTGGGGGGGTGTGGTGAGCAAAAAAATAATGGATTAAACCCAGATCCTTGTGACTGGGGGTGAATGTTTGCATTGTCCAGCATTCCATCCATCAATTGTTTCTTTTGCATATGTCGACCTAAGTGGGAAGGGTATGCCCAGACGTGGGTCCCGTGCTCCCTACACCACTGGATTCAAGCTAGCCTGGCTGATGAAGGGTGATGCCCTGAAACCAGTCCCAGGATGCTTGTTTCCGGTGCAGGGAGAACTTGGCTTGGCAGTTCGGGTTGGACTGTTCCCACAAGGAACAGGGTCAAGACTGATTTGCATATGCCTGGGTCCAAACTGGAGTGGTGTGGTGAGCAAAATAATGATGGATTAAACCCAGATCCTTGTGACTGGGGTTGAATGTTTGCATTGTCCAGCATTCTGTCCATCAATTGTTTCTTTTGCAGGTATGTGTTTATGAAACAGACCTATATTTATACTCGAGTCTCCTCTGCAGAGAACAAACTATTCACAGAAATGATTTTTAATGTCTTTGCTGTAATAAAAGATGTAGTGCCAGACTAGCTAGACAGACTGACTAGAGTATGTCATATATATAATTGATTATTACATTAGAGCAATGATCATGAAGCTCATAAAACAGAGTTTGTTATTTACTTAGGACAGTACAGGGGAAATATAATTTACTGCCATGTTTCCGCCTACGATGTTAAGCACCGGTATCCTTACAAGCAGTCACAGGCTGGTTAAGAAATGAACATCTTTCTGCACTAGGTTGCTAAGAAGAAGGCGTACTTAAAGGATGAATGTTCATATGTTAACATTATATCAGTTGTAGTACTATTATAAATAAAAACAGTGTTTTACTCCTAAACTGTATTGAAGTAAACAGTAGATTACTGAGCTGACTGAGAGCAACTGATATATTTTTACTCCTGAGCGTGAGCTCTGCATAATGCATGTAAACTAAAACAAGCATTGGCAAAGTCGATAGGTTTTGCCTATACAAGATCTATTGGTTTTGTCAATCTTGTTTAGCCATGTTATACAGCAGCCCACCTGTTGCGCAGTATGACTGAAAGTGTAAAAAAAAGTGTTATGACGCAGTAGAGCAATTTGGCTTTGTCAATGTTTTTTTGCAATGTTGTACAGCTGCGTGGCTGTTGTGCAGCAGCATGGATGAAAGTACAAAGAAATGGTCTATAAAGCAACCAGTGTTGACTGCGTCATAGATTTTTTCTTTTACTTTTAGCCATGCTGCAAAGAAGCTGCATGGTTGAAATAAATTGACAAAGCTAATAGATCTCGCATAAACAAGACCTATTGGCTTTGCCAATTCTTGTTGTACTTACTAATTTAAGGCAGTGGGGGGCCAGGCATTGCAATAAACCTTTCCAGCTGCCCATCGAGTGGAATGTTCTAAGTTCCTGGTCCCAAGGGGGGACGAATGGACTTAAAAGCCCCAGAAAAAAGACACCATGAAACCCAGGGTCAGGCCTAACTTTGTTTAATGGGGAGGTTGTAAGAACAGTCAATCCTTCCTGAGGGTTTAAAGTAAAACAACTAGTATCACAAGGGTATAAACCTGAAAGTCAGGATCCCTGGGGTATTAGTTTCTATGCCGGGACAGGAGTAACATAAAAGTCTCTGGGGTCCTAGTTCCTGCTGGGGCCTTCTTGTCAGGTCCTCCTTCCTCCTAGCGATGTTCACGCCTTGGGCTCCAGTCATCCAAGGAACGGGGAGAAGACAAAAGAAAACAAAGAACAAAAATAAATGGGGTCAGCCACTTGTTCTATTTCCCCGGGGTGCTGTCCGTCACCAACATGCTATGCCTGTACCACATGTGAGGGAGAGGGGGTGAGGTATTTTGATTCTAACAACTGTGCCCTCAGTCACACTGTGTCCCCCTTCGCCCCCCTCCCCTATATGATTGTTGAGCACTGGCTGTAACAGTCCGAGCTGTTCATGTGTTTGCTGATGCCCTTGTTGATCACATTTTATCTCTTAAATGTATGATCTCTAAAGAGAGCACCGAGCACATTATTTTGTACCAATATTCACTGTGCGGCTATGTGTCTTGAAATTGTTTTTCATAAATTCCTCTGAATAAATTTGATTCGCCATTTGGTTCTTTGCACCTAAAGTATTGTTACTGGGGACCAGTGTGTTTTTTGTCATATGCCGAATTAGAAGGCAGCAAAGAAGAGAGATAATGATGCCAATGAATGGTAAGTAATGAGGGAACTAAAAGCTCCTTTTTAGGGTTTTCTTTTAAACACAAGAGATAATTGCCAAGCGACAGCGCATGAGCGCTGCCTGCAGGCAAGATCTAAAGAAACGATAACTTTGATGTTGATGGTAAGTATCCGGGAGCATCCTTATAGTTAAGAAACAGAGAGGAGGCATATGAGTGCATAACGTATTTCAGGCTAATTTAGCAAATGAATTCAATGTACAGTAATGCACAGGCTGTCTTTCGCTGATCCTACAGTTCTCCAGGAGAACCAGTTATTTTGACTTTCATTCAGTCCCTCTGACACAGCAAGAGGTATCATAGGCTTGGGTTTCCTACAAGATGTAAGGTCTGTGACCTGTCAGGGTCTCTGGTGCTGGAGAAGGTATCAGGTCGGAGGCCCTTCACGGTGTCTGGTGATGACTGTCTCCAACGCTCCCATGATCCGAGGTGGGTGACACCCATTCTGCCATCTGGTGGCAGGTACTCTGAGGTAAATGAGGAATCACAAGACTTGGTGGTGCACTAAACAAATCTTCACGCACTGGAACATGCTGGGAGCTTAGCTTGGAAGGCATGTTGACCATGATAATTGCTGGTCTTCTAGTCCTACTTCATGGAAAGTGATGGAATAACACAAAGACTGATGGCGTAAACATTGCCTTGGATGCCGCGGTGTTCCCTCTTTCAGTGTATGGTTTAGCTGGTCTCTGATTGTTTCGCCTGAAGTTGTCATTACTTCTGATTGATGTTTCAGGAATCAAGGATCAGTGAACTGCAACATGAACAACAGGTTTACATTTTGTAATTTCTTTGTCAATGAAGGGTGGATAGCAGCTACCGATTCTGTTCTTCATTCATCGGCAGCTCATTAGGGCGCCACTCTGCATGGGTACAGTGCATCAATTGAGTTCACAAATCGGGAATAATGTTTCCCATCTTGGCTGGCTGCTGGAGCTGGTTGTTACTAAATGTTCCATATCAACAGGTTCTCTTTGCACACAGGGCTCGAGTTACAATGTTTCTGGGCTTCTTTTGCTGCATGGGCGAGGATACTTCAGACTGGTAAATCTGCAGAGTAAGGGTTGATGAAAGAGGTCATGATGACCTGATTTCTCACCAATAATCTTAATTACTCTAGTCCAATTCTTCCTCGTCACAGTCATGCATTCCTGCCCATCCATCACTTCAGCTGTGGCCCTCCAACCATGCACATTTAGGCTTGGTATGACATAGAAGGAGAAAGGGACACGGGCCTTTATGCTCAAGAACAGGTAAAAATAGAGAGAAACTCATATCCCTAAACTTGTTTTTTTCCTTTGGAGAGCAAGGTGTTGTTTGGCTCCCTTGGGCGGACTAACCTCATAAAGTAGGAACAGTGATGAGATATTCTGGACTTGGAGTAAATGGCCTTTTCCTCTCCTTTTAAACCCCTTCTTCAAAGATGGTAAATGAAAACCACCTTGAGGTGACTGGATGATCCCTTATACCTTTGCTGTCTGTAGCAGCCCATGTTATTTGTGTTGCCTGAGTTACTCTTTGGCCTCACCGTTTAGGAATCATGCTCAGCTGATGATATAACGATGGCACTCCCTTAACCTCACCTTACTCACCCCAGATGACACCTATCGTGTTTACCTCTCTGCTGCACTCTGCTGCGTCGTGCTGTCTCTGGATTGCATTGCTCATACATTGGCTGCGACTTCTGTTGGTACGTCCACACTTATTTCCATATTTTATGGTTTGATGGTTATCTGAACCTTACAAGCAATTTTCAAACCAATCCCTGTTTTTGCTTTCATATAATTTTCATACATCTTTGTCGATAAGCTGAACCCCTTCTCACATAACTACCTTTATCCCAGTATGACCCATTTAATCGTTTCTAATCAATCTTCGCTTGTCATGGAAAGGCATTGAACAGCCTCCTGGGTTTGTTCTTCGCTTTTACACAGCACCCACCCTGGAATTATTTGCATTCAATGCTTCTCCGGCTCGTTTTGCGGTGTGATTTAAATCGTGTCACCATATGGGTCCCTACCTTCAAGGATGCTCCCATATGGGTGGAGTCAGCGCTGTACAAAAGAATACATTAAAATAAATAAATTGAGATTGCTAGTAAGTAATGGAGTTGTGAAGTGACATATAAGTCAGGGTTCGAGTATACCAGCTAAATAAAGATACAAGAACGTTATCAGTGTCAGAAGGAGGCTTTCCAGTCACTCGTTAGCCACGAGCCTTTCATTGGACGCCCTGCAGTTCTGCCATCTTCTAAACCTTCTGCAAAGCGGTGCTCCTGGATGCAATAAGAACGGGGGAGCTCAGCCCTGTATTTTAGCCGGGGTGGAGGGGGGGGGGGGGGTTGAGGTGGGTGCAGCTAGCGGACAGCATTGGTTCTGTTCTCCTGGGCATGCACTTAGCTCTATTGAGCCTACGGAGGAAATGGTGGAGATGCCGCGAATGTGGTTTCGAAGAGTCATTTCATATAAATTGTGAAAATGACCCCGAGATGTGACAGGCTCCAGGAGTCTTGAGCCAGACCCCGCGAGTTCACAGATCTGCACCGAGGCCGCTGCCGGGGTGGACCGGGCTCAGTGAGCGGTGTTGTTTTTAGGAGTTTGCCAAGGTAATTTAAGAGCTCTTATCTGGCAGCTGACGTACTGCCCGCTTCAAGGTTACGTCTCGCAGACACTCTTTGCTTTGGGTGCTTGCAGAAGAAGCAGGTGCAGGTAAAGTCTGGCCGTGGAGGGGCGTATTGTTTGTGTTGATAAAGGCTAATCTCGTGCTCACAGCTGGAATGCTAATTGCTGTTCGTGTTTCCGAGCTCTACTGTGAGCAACACAGGCACTAACTCGAAGATTTTTAGAGTTAATGCATGCGCTGTAAACGGAAAGAAATGTACGGACCCCATCTGTATCAGCGCAGCGCCCATTTCTACAGCAGAATCACGTAGGGCCATATGCAAAACAGTTTTTACTGGTGCTATTCAATGACCTTGGTGGTAAGTTAAGGCAGGGTTTGAGGCAAACACCTTTTACCGCTGTAATATGAAAGCAGGTTGATGGACGTGGTAATGTGTAATAAGCAGGGCCGGCTCTAGCGCTGATGGCGCCCTGTGCGACAATCACTTTTGGCACCCCCACATCCCATGACCATCTCTTCGGATTCTCTCCCTACCACCTACAAAAGTGTCCCTTCTCTCTCCCATCATAAGATATTGCTAAACACAGCGCCCCCCTGAGGTCACAGCGCCCCCCTCCACAGGTCAGCACCCAGTGTGACCGCACCATTCACACTGCTGTAAAGCCGGCCCTGGATAAGAATGTTCATAATTGTTGGGTGGCATTTTGTTGTGGTGATGAGGTGTTCAGTTTTTTTCCTGCTGCTGTGTTTTTGTATGTATGTATGTTGGGTTTAGCGCAAACCTAGCCTAAAGGCAGGGAGCGCTGTTCAGGGTCAAAGACAAGCATATAGTCAATGAGTGATAGAAGAGATGGCTGATTTGTAGCTGTTAGTGCATTGTGAAGTAGTGTTCTTTATCAGGGAGCGTCCTCAGCTCCTTCCTAAATTGGCTCATAGTTGGGGTGGTCCTGATGGATACAGGGATGTTATTCAAGATCCTGGGAGCATAGATGGAAAGGCCTGCTAACTTGTTTTTTAAAGTTTTGTTGTCTTTTTACACTTCTTAGTCTGCAGTCAGGTGCTGTCCTGGCTGTGGGTGTGCCGAGGGCTACTAGGGTTGGTGAGTTTGGTCTGCAAAATAAGCAGGGGTGCTAGCCCAGATGGCTTTGAAATGATGCGGCTGGTTTTGAAGATGGTGTGGGCCTGCAAAGGGAACCAATAAAGGTTCATCATGGCCGGGATGATGTGATCGTGGCCCTGGATGAGACGTGCTGCAATGCGCCAGTGTAGAGTATGGGATGCCATCCAGATGCCAGAGTACAAGGGCTTGAACAGCAGTTCTGAGGTTGCTTTCTGGAAGAAACAATTTCCCTTTTGTTTGAAGAGACAGCTGGTACAAGGCTGTCTTTGTTTTTTATGCTGCATTATTGCAATGGGATGTTGTTTTGTTGTACTGAGTTTGTTGTGTTGTTTTCTGTTTTGGATGCTTTGCTACATTGTGCACTCATCTTTTAACCCCTTCAGTGCGGCGCGGATTACCGCGCCGTGCTGAAGGTTCCGTGCGCGGGCGGGGCCGTGACGGAGCGGTTCCGTCATGCGCACAGCGCAACCGACGCGCATGACGGAACCGCTCCGTCACTCGCATCGATGTGGTTAATGGTTTTGTTTTGTGCATGTCATTGTGTTATGTTCTGTTGTTAATGTTAGCAAATGCAGTGACATTTACAGCTAAATTATAAATCAATGTTGATGACAGTGACATAGAGATATGAGAGCGAGGAAAAGAAATTCTGCAAGAAGTAAGACACCCCAACTCTCTGTCCCTAAACATCTCTCTGACGTCTCCAGTGGTGGCTGGTGACTTTTCAAAGTGGTGAGGCATACATATTAGGGGCAAGTTTGACTTCACAAATGAGACCGACTGACATAAGTCAGGATCAGGGAGGGTGGGGTCTCCCCCTCAGAAAAATGCAAAAGAAAAAAGGGGCAAATAGTGCACTTTAAACAATAAGAATCTAGACCACATATAGGGTGCACATGACAACTGAGTTGCCTTTTAGTTCATTAATGTCATTATTGTAAGGGGAGAGGCTGAACGCTTTTAGTAAATTAAACCTGCACCCCAGTAAGCATTGTCTAGAGATATCGTTTTGGACAATACCTGACTTATATTTTTATCTGCCACAAATCTAACATAAAATAAAAACATCAGTGGCCAGTGTAAGACCCAACACCCACCAGGAAAGCTTTATTGTGAAAACACATTTCCTTTTGTAATAAATAAGCCAGACACAGCAACAGACCTGTCCTGCTTTGGCATTGTGGCTTTTATTGAAAAAAGGACACTGGACGGAATACATCATCTACCAAATACATTTCTTAACCATTTCTCACAACGAAACATGAATCACATGATTCGGTTTTCTATGTCGTTACTCTACAAAAATATAAAAGCGAAACGTTGTAAGAAATAGTAAGGTTTACTAAGTTGAAAATAATTTTAAAAAACTGATGAAAAAATATTTTAAAATCATAACAAAGCACAACAGTGCATAATCAGTAGAATTGAATGCAAATTGGACAGCCGCCCAAGGCCAGCTCTGCACCCCCAGTAACATCAAAGTCCAAAAACATCCAGATGTATTTCAAGGTATGGGAGACTGCATGCACTTGTACTTGCTGCAGGCAATGTTTGTTGTACTATCAAAGAAATAAACAGTAAAGCCGGCCCTCCAGACCATAAAACAGGTGCACAGACATTAAAAAACAGCCCATTCTTGCCATTATTAACCGTTGCCTCGCCGGGTTAGTGATGACTTCACTCAGCCTCAGGAGTCAGCTGAGAGAAGGGTTCCCACTTCCCTCGTCTTCCGCCTTCCGTCAGCAGAATCTGTTGCGCAAATTGCATTGCGTCAGAGGGTAAATGTATCTCATCTGTTACCCTTGGGCACAAGGAGAACTAGATTCAAGCTACTAAGTTAAAAGTATTAAATGGCGCTGTCAGCCACCTAGCTTACGCAGCAAAGAGCCTTTCCTGCTGTTTCTAACAGTAGCGATAATGTGCAACTCTCAGTAGCTATTCTGCATTTGCAGACCTCTTTACAGCACTAGAGTAAAATAACGTGCTCTGACATACATGGGGTGCTCTCAGATGCAAATCTGTAAATGGGAGCAGACTGGCTCAGTTTGACACATATAATGTATGCATGTCGGAAAGTTGTGGCGGGACCTGCCCTTGAGCAGCACTGATGCAAGGACCTATGTCCGAAAGTGGACCCTGCTTTAATTGTAGGAACCCCGAGAGGAAGTAATGTGAAATGGGCCATGAGTCCAACTTTCTGAGAAAGGTGATGCTGGCTGGACCTAAAGACGCCTTTCATCCTGTCTACACTTCAAGCCTTGATTCAGTTTCCTGAAAGTGAATCGCCTTATCCTCTTGAATAAATGTGTGGCACACCAAGTCAGAATCTGGTGCGAGCTTAATAGTAGTGAAAAAAAATACATAAACACTGTATGGCCTTTCCACCACAGTGCAACTCAGCATGACAAAGGATGTTGAGCATCTTAAGCACCGGAGCACGTTTGTAGATCGTTCTCAGACACAACTACTGCATGACACTAGTGCCTTCACTAGCGCCCCAAAAATGACAACAAAGCACTACCTACCGTCTATGTCGAACACCTCAGATTGCAGAACCTTTTGTTGCTGCCACAGCACAATCTAATGTGTAAGAAGTAGACTTTTAATTTGTTCCTTTGCATACACTATTTGTTAAACCCTCTGTTATTGTCTCGGAGACATCCAGTGGCAGCTGCTCCATTTGGGCAAAGGAGTGCCCCCCCCCCCCACTGTGGGCACAGCAAAAGTGAAAAATTAAATAGTAGTAAAGTGACTTTATTACCATTTTACTTTTTGCTCTACCAGCCGCTGGAGCAGCTGAGTCATGTGAGGGCATTGTGGGCGGGGCCAACGCTGCAGTATAGACTGTGAGCAGGGGTGCCTGACTATACCAGTTTAAATTACGCATATCACTTTGTCCAACTTTCTTGTGACGTCCAGTCTGACATGTGCAGTTTAAACTTCTCAAACCTGAGCTGTGTTAAACAGCACAGGCCCATAGTGCCAGTATGAGTGCTGAGCCAGCATCCTTCAACCAATCCTGGTGCTGCTTTTATGTTGGTTAACAGCATGAGGCAGTGTCAGGATTGGTTAGGGGAGATGGCTCTGGGGACGTCACTCAGGCCATGCTGGCGCCACCAGTACAAATTCAAAACCAACCGGATAATGACTTGGTGATCCGCAGACCGCAAGCAAGGCTTTTTAATTTGCCAACCTTTGCAGTTGGTACATGGCTGACCTGGCCTTTCACCGTCTGCCTCCAGCCCTTTCACCCTGTGCAGTGCTTTGACTGCAGAGCTACAAGTCACCCGCAGCCAGGTGAAGCCGCGGCACTTAACAGACTAGGCTTGCTGCCCAGACAGATCAGGTGAATGTGCATCAGTTTTTTTTTTTACAACGGGTAGCGAGGAGTGAAAAGAGAAGGTTGTCTGGGCAGCGAAGAGAAAAGAATATAACCTCACCACTGCCAGCACGACCTGGCGGCCCCACAGTACAGGACAATGGCTCTAAAAGGCAGAGTGTTATTGTGTGTTTCTAAGTCCAGCACAGGGGCTGGAAGGACTGGCTGTAGAAGACTGAAGGTCCAAGTAGCTGACTGCTGCGCCTGTTGCGTAACAGGAGGAGATGGTCTGCGCAGTAATTCTTAGCATACGCAGCTGTACAGATGTGTGAAAGCGGTCTGTGGGGAGAACTGCAAGCTAAGGTCTTGAGTCGCTAGTCGCTACCTGTTCGACATAGACGTTCGGTAGCGCTTTCTGGTATTTATTTGGGCACTAGTGAAGGCACTAGTGTTATGTGGTAGTTGTGCCTGAGAATGATCTACAAACCTGCTTTGGTGCTGTAAGATACTCAACATCCGTTGTCATGCTGAGTTCCACTATGGTGGAAAGGCCGTACAGCATTTAAGTATTTTGTTTCACTACTATTAAGCTCACACCAGATTCTGATTGGGTGTGCCACACATTTATCCACGATGATAAGGAGACTAACTTTCATGAAACTGAATCAAGGCTTGAAATAAAGACAGGATGAAAGGCCTCTTAAGATCCAGCGCACAGCACCGTTCTCAGAAAGCTAGACTCATAGCCTGCGTGATCGCCGTTACACCCAGTTCACATTACTTCCACTTGTGATTAAAGTACCTGCTGGAGAGAGATCAGAGTTTTGTCTAGTGGCAGTTTTGACTCATCATAAAGTAGTGTGGAGGGTTAATATGCCTGCTGCAGAGAACATTTACCATGTAGATCACAGAATTGTATTTTTTGTAGAGAGCTCAGTGTTACGCTTTTGTCACAGAGTTCCTTTTGTTACTTGAAGTTCATAAGTTACATTCATAATATAGCACAGTGAGCTATGAACTGTCATCAAAGAGATTTGTGCAGTGGCACTATCGTAGCCAATGAAGTCTATCCGAGGCGCGATTAGTGCTTATTGAAAACTTTACCAGACGTTCACCGTACAAGCGCTGTTGCCCAAACAGACCAATTAAGTGTTTCAAAATGATATATATCATGGGTCTTTTTAGAGTTGTTTCGTCTGCTTAACCAACGCTGCACAATCAATTCATGCTGTATGTGTTATATATGTGGCATATTGTGCCAATTTTGTACTGTTAATATATGTATCATTTTTTCAGTCACTGTTTATGTCACCAGTGTTGTACATATGTTTTGGTATATGTGTACATTGTGTATCAGTCTTGTTGTTCTTTACTAATTTAACTAGACATATGCCTTTTATGATATATCTAAAAACACTTTTCAATTCTATTGTGACTTTGTGGGTTCAGTGATGGGGTTTGATACATCATTGAGTGACTGTCCTACCTCTGTGAGCATACAGTAAATCAAAAATACATCTTTTCCGGGCAGAACCACTGTTCATATAACGTCATCAAAGAGCAGCATGCAAACTACAAGGTTCGAATGTTATGTTTTTCCCAAGGTTTTCATTATCCTAATACTGTTAAAAAGTGTTTGGTTAGAAATAAATTCATTTTTGTACAACCAACCCCAACCACTGTGTTACGTTTTAAATCCTTAGTTTGTGCTTCTCCAAACCAAGTACTCTTAGACTATACTACCTCTCAGTATGGATGTCATGTGACTCCTACGTCTTGTAGTTCTCCTTGTCTTTTGTAACATTTCCTATAAACTCATTTACACACGTATGATTCATTGTCTCTTCATTCTCTGCATGTGATGTACAGTACTCTGACACTCTACAATGGCATAAGTAGTGCTAGAGCAGCCGAACACAGGCAACTGTAAGTAGTGACCAGGTAGAAACAGGCAATCAGTTTGGAATAGTATTTTGAGGAAGGTGAAAGAATGAAATCTTCTTAAACTAGAGAGTAGACAACATACCTTTCCCATGGTGAGAATGGAGTCGCAATAGTCAGAAAGCATCAAGAATAAAACCACTGGAATGTGCAGGGAACTTCAAAGTAGTGCAAATACCAATTGTGGATAAAGAGATAAGCTTCTGTGTTTTTTAATAGGAGGTGCAGACTAAAAGGACGAAGCAGAAAAATTGGTTTGATGGACAGGGTTTGATGATGTGGTTGGAAATCTAGCTTTCTAAGTTACTGAAACACTGTCCTAGGGTGAATACTGCCGAAAGGCAACACCTCTTCTTCAAAGCTTGTACTTAGTTCCTATTAGACGAAGGAGCCAGTTGAAGTCTCTGAGGGGCATATTTACAAGGGGATTGCGCCACCGGGACGTCACTTTTTACGATGTGCCGGTGGCAAATGCTCTGCACCATACTTACAAAGTGGCATTAAGCCACTTTGCGTGCCTTAACTCCGCTTTGTAAATATGATTCCCTTTCATGCAGTTTTCTGCGTGAAAGGGGCGTGCAATGGGTGTTGCTGTGGGGGTTCCACAGCAACACCCATTACTTTTTGACGCAGCCTCAGATTTTTAAAGATCTGTAACTCTGAGGCAGCACCAAAAATGTATGCTATGCAAAAGCAGGTGTTGGATCGGCGCAACGAGAAAAAAAAAACTTTTAGTTCTCCCCGTTTTTCCTTTTCTATGTGTGCTGCATTTTGCATCACACATAGAAAGAGCAAAACACCTATAATGATTGTTTATGTGCCGGGAAGGGACATCTTCCTGCAGTTAAACAATCGTTCCCTGCAACTCAGGCACCCTTGCACGATGGTGCAAGTCTGCCTGTATTGGCGCTAGGCAGCTATTTTTAGTACCAGCGCAAGGGAAAACACAGGGGTGCACCATATTGTTGTAAATACTGCACAACCCAGAGTTTTTAAAATGACGCAGCGCTGCAAAATTTGCTGCAGCACCACGCTGTGCCATTTCCTTGTAGATATGCCCCTTAGTGTAATCGTTAATGCCCTTCATGGAACAGCCTCAAGTTTCTATCTTCCATTTGTGAAAATATCTCCCTAGCCGCACTCTACGCTTCTCTTTTGACAACCTACTGAGTGGCCCCAAAGTGGGAAAAAAACAAAAGTAGAGGTTGCAGATATTCTTTCTGTGCTACAAGGCTTTGGAATCTTCTGCCCCCATAGCCTCCAAGCAGAATCCAATCTCCTTCCTTTGAGACGTGCCTTGAACTGTGAACAGTCATTCTTCATTTAATTGTTGAGCTCAAAATTCCACTCACTAATTTAGCCCGAAGAAACATGTGGCGAATGTGTGACCTACAAATAGAATTAAAATAACATAACAACTTAACACTTTTAGATAAAGTTGGGAATTGAGCTGGATTTCCTTTAGACAATGGTGAATGTAGCTGCCTGTCTCAAGCATCAGATGTCCCTCAATAGGACCGCAAAGCTCTACCACTCAACAACTACCTCAACACAAACACAAGCTGATCCAAGTTCCCAAAGACCCTACTCTCATCCACTAGACCCACAGAGGCAGTCGTCTGACTCATTCAGTCTCTATTTTGTCTATAATGCCATTACCTTAATGCTGCATTATTATATCTTTTTGTGACTATTTAACACTACCTCAATTCTGAATTTTCTATACTTTCTTTACTTTATTGTATGAAGACTGTTCTGTCCCATAAGAATCCTCTCATGTACTTCGAGTAAACTTACTCACATAATAGGTAAAGTACTCTGATACCTTCAGGTCTAGCCAATGCTATATAAAATGTAAGAGTAAATAAATAAATCAGTAGGGGGCGAGGATAAGCCTGCTACGCAGGCTGCATTCTAGACTGAGGCAGACTTGGAAATGCCTATCTAGACAAGCTAGTTTCAACCAGAGAAAAATTATGAATTGCATGAACAGTCCTGTTGAAGTTATAAATGTTTTGTGTAATCTTTCAAAATAAATAAAAACAAATGCAATGTGTTGGAAATCTGCCCTGTCTGCTGGATCACCCTGAATTGTTTGTCTTTTTACTAAACCCTACCTTAGCTGGCCATTGACCTTTGTGCACTTTACCCCTACTAACTAGTAGTAAAACGCTCATGCTTCTCATTTCAACATACTAAGATTGGTAATTTACTCGTACGTCCCTAGTATATGGTACCAAGTGTACCCAAGACCTATAAATAAAATGCTGCCAGTGGGCTGCAGCACTTATTGCACCACCCACTGCAGTAGCATTGTAAAACTGGCCTACTATTACAGCCAGGCTGTGCAGTTTTAAAACTGAAAATTCAAGCTGTCAAAATAACCTCTTTTGACAGGTCTAAACCTTCCTTTGTAATATTAATAAGCCACCCCTAGGTAGTCCTTATTGCTATAAGGCAGGGTGCATGGTAGTTAAAAGTAGGACATATAAACATTTAGGGGCCTATTATGATCTTTGGTTTCAATTCCGACCGCCTAATAACAATCTAGGTGGTCGGAAATTAAACCAGCTGGTCATTCTGACTAGATTCCGACAGGCTCAAGGAGCCCATCGGCCAGCCGGAGATTGGCCCGTAATCCCAATAGAGGGTGTTTCTGCCGTTGGAATTATGATGCTTGGTTTCCGACAGGCTTTCCATGCCGGGCTTTCCAACATGGAAAGCCTGTCAAATAGTGAGTTTGGGGGCCCCTGGCAGGGTGCCCTTCTTCTTGTGGCCTCCGGTTGGGGGCTGTTTTTCCCTGCACCGTGTGGCCAGCAGCCTGAGGTGTCTGCCACGTGGTGCAGGGATGAACACAACCTCCCATTTCCCTATGGGAGTTTGTGCTACAGCCGTTTTACGGCCGTAGCACACGTTCCCATAGGAAAATGTGAGTATGTGACTGCACCATGTGCGGTCGCATCGTAATTAGGCGGGGTCCCAATTCAGCGATGATGTCGGTCAGAGGCAACTCCGACCGACATCATAATCGGCCTCTTAATGTTAAACATGTCTTTACATGAAAAAGCCCTAAAAGCCATTTTCACTGTGTCATGATTGGCTGTTCCATAGGAAAGCACTGGGATACTATATTAAGTTTTAAAAAACTTTGAGTTTCAGACTTTTTGAACTGTTTATTATAAGCGAAATTTACTGGTTTCTAATAACTATTTTGGAAAGAAGACTTTTAGAAATACACTTTTTTTCCCCTGCCTGAGGTCTCTGGAAGCGAAATCTTTACTTTTACTCTCCCACGTCTGCCAGCTAGTAATTAGCATTTGAATGAGGTGTGAACTTGCTCCCAGAAAAGGGAACAAAGGCCTTGGAGTGGGGAGTTGGTGTTTTGCCCTGCACAGGATGGCCGGTGGGCTGGCCCCAAAAACTTAATTAACTTTAAAGAGAACTACCCTGTCACAAACAGATGTAGCTAACAACCAGGCCTGCACCCGTCTTTTGTTCCCCAAGCTTCACAGTGGGCTTCTTGTTGATACAGCCTCAGATTCTGCTGGAGTGTCAAGAAATGCTTGACAGGTTTGCTAGAATATTATATATCACACTTGGGGTGCATTTCAATGGACAAAGACAGGAAGCCAACAAAAATTCTTGTGTGTCCCCTGTTGGGTTGCTGACAACTCAGCTTTTGTTCTAACTGACTTCTGTCTCTGAGAATGTTGTAGATATAGGACCTTTCTCAAACTAGTGTCAGATATGGGAGGACACCAGGATTGCCATAGTATACTCCCCCACACACACACCTGCACTCAGAGCTTAAGTCTAGTGTGGCTAAAAACCTCACCCATATTTAAAACGCCCAACTGGGTAGGGTTAGGCCCAGCAACATTTACCCTACTGGTTAGGGCATCCCCAGAGGTCATTCCCACTCTGTGCCAAGCATAAATGTGGCAACCCTAGGCACCTACTTCAGAATACTCCTGGACCTGTGGAAGTTCAGAAGATGACTGAACCTGCTGTCTGAGACATGTGAAGAGCCTAGAAGACTAAACCTGCTCTCCCTATTGCACCCAGGACAAAGAAGTGGATTTCAATGATCATAAGACCAACCTCCAATTAAAGCCACCAAGACACAACAATCTACAAGAGGACTTTTTCTGCAAATGCCCTGCGCACCTTTAACACAGCACCAGGATTGGACCTTCCTATTGGCCTCTGCATGCCACCTGGTGAGTCTCTAAGTGCCTCCCCCGAAGTCTTAGTGGACTTTAGGAGTACATTCCTGTGGTAGATTGAGAATTAAAGGATTAAAGTCAGAAGGTAAAATCTTAGATCAGGACGATCCTTGTTAGTGGATCCAACCAGCGCTCAGCATCAGATTGCGTCTAGGTCCTGTTATACCACAACCATCAACTATAATTTAGCACTTTGTGCTTCTTTTAAAATTCATATCTCTTGTTCCCCTTTATTGGATTGTTGTCATGTTGGTATTGTTTTGTTTAGTACAGTGTATTATATTTTCTAATTCGATTTGGAATTTGTATAGTTTTGCATTTGACTTTATTACTGTTTTAGTACTGCATAAATACTTTACACATTGCCTCTATGTTATGCCTGTACTCTGTGCCATAGCTACCGGGGGTTGAACTTCGGTTTCATTATTGACTTTAGTGATTCACCCTAACAGAAACTACAATTATTACTTGTGGTGGGTACTTTACCCCCCTCCCCCCAACTAGTGACCCAATTTCTTACACTGCTGTCTCCATCTCAGCTGGAGGGGAAACCCTGGGAGGCTGCTGACAATGCACAAATGTCCTCTTCTGAAATGTAGTCCTCAGATGCTGTACTGCTATCAGACAGTCCACTGCATGCCTGGTCCCATCTCAGGCTCTCCTGCCCCACATCATACTTCAAAAGCTCTCCCTAGGAATGTGAGGCAGCAGCTCTACAGCAGCTAAGAAAGACAAAGTAGCAGTAATGAGGAAGGGACAAAAAGCTTTGCCCGCTGCGTGCTCTGGCATACAGTAACATGTGTACATGCATGGAACTGTACTCTTTATCTCTGGTAATCCCCCTTTCAGCTGAACATAGTGTTGAAGTCGGTGCTCCAACTGGGTAATATTGCAAGCTCAATAAACTGTAAAACAGGGAATGGTAAACATGCCCAGTAACAATTTTAGAAATGGATTATGTTGGACCTAGCCCTCTCTGCAAGGTCACCCAGACTTCTGCCTTCCTTTGCTGAACCCAGTTTTTTAGGATTCTGTGCACCTTTTCCATGTTAATCAGTGGTAAAGTGCTTGTGCTCTCCCTTGTAAACATGGTCAACTTGGTAAACACCCAAATGGCACATTTATTTTACTTTTAAGTCCCTAGTAAATGGTACTACCTGTACCCAGCGCCTGAAATCAAATGCTACCAGTGTGCAGCAGCATTCATTGTGCCACCCACTAAATTAGCACTGTAAAAAATGTCAGACCTGTCACTGCAGCCTGAAGTGCAGTTTTAAACTGCCATTTCCACCTGGCAAAAGAAACCTTTTGCCAGGCCCAAACCTTCATTTTTAATACTTATAAAGCACTCCTTAGGGCAGGGTGAACAGTATTTAAAAAGTAGAACATGTGTGCTTACGTTTTACATGTCCTGGCAGGGGAAAATGCCTACAGTCGTTTTTTACTGATGTCTCTTCCCTAGACTAACACTGAGTTATTTTATTACTCTTAATAGGTGCTCACCTCAGTTGGGAACCAAATCAAGAAATGTTGTTTACACTCAAATTAATTGTAATTTAACATCCTCTTTAGCAGCAAAGTCGGATTTGAAGTCACAAGTTTGAAAATGCCACTTTTAGAGAGTTGGCTTTTTTCTGCGTAAACCATCTGTGCCTTTCTGCCAGTGGTTTGGGTCACATGACGGTGAATGGCTCTCCTGTTCTGGATTCTGTATTGCTTTCAAACATTGACAAAGAGGCCTAGATGTGAGGGTAGAAGGTTCTTTTCTTGACAGGGTGGCTGGAGTATTCAGACAAAATATTGAGTTTAAAATATCGACAGACAAGAATATGGAGTCAGAAATATCGTGACATGGAAATATCGACATCAAGAATATCGATGACAAGAGGACGGACTATGGAGATCCCCGCCTCTCTTTAGTCAGGTGAGTGACTCCGCCCCTCGTGGGAGAAACCGAGGAGAAGGAATGGCGATGAGCATGGTGAATAACGCTACACTGCCGAGGTGATCTATGCTTGCTGAAAATTTCTGGGAGCTGAGCGCGAAAGGGAATGTCTGGCTGCCGAGGTCTCGGTGATTAGTGTTCAGTTGCTGAAGTTTTTTTTTTGGAATACAGAGGCTTTCCAGCACGAGTTTACATCGCTTGCAGCTTTCAAGAACAAGTGGCTGTTACGAAATTCTTATTGTGATCGGAAAAGGGAAAGAAGTTTCTCGGCTATGTGAGAGCAACTGGAAGCATTCTGGCGGCAAGGTTGGTGGTTTATGGCCCATTAAAAAAATAAGTCGGCTGCATGCGAGATGAAACAAGACTGAAGATCGAACTGATAAGGGAGAGAAGGGAGAAGAAGGGAAAGAAATGGGCAGCTTGGATAATTTTGGAATAAAAATCGTCATGGAAACAAATATTCAAATATGCATTGAGGGATATGCCTAGTGTCATATTGGGGGTCCCACGTTTTTCGTTTTCATCAGCTCCAGCTAATTTAGTCTGGGGGCAACGTTACAAGTGACTGTGAGCCAGCTGAAAATATCAGAATGGGTGTGTTTCCCCTTTCCCTTCTATCATGTGGAGGCGGTTTGGTGCTCCGGTCTTAGATTTCTATTGTTTGTGGCGTTATGCTGGATTCGAGAAATCTGGAGGCTTTCTGATCAGGCTAGTGGACTTACTGGAGGAGGCACGTAAAAAGTTGGATAAATATTTATATATGAGACTTGGCAACATTACTAACATTACTAAGGTTCCTAGTTTTATACCGGGCCAAAATTGAGGAAAATTAAACCAGCGGCATCTTTTTTTTTTTTTTTAGAAAAACTTTAACTGTATAGGGTGTTCAGACGCAGGCTTGTGTTCCCTCAGGTTTTTTTTTTTTTTTTTTCCTCTGGGAGTTTTGTTAGTTCAAGGCGAAGTATGCTCAGAAAACAACATAAAATGGCAACTGCAGCTCCTAAAGCAGAGGCTATTTTGACGGCTAAAATTAAGACACGTTCGTTGAAAGTCAAATCAACTAATTTTAAGGGGAGAAATAAACATCAACAACCTGAGTCCTCTTTTAGCTCACAAAGCTCGGAGCTAGAGGACTCTCCTCTGAATCTTATTAGAATGCCGATGGCCTCGGAAAAAGATGGTAAATCTCCTCCAGGAATTGTTGAGATACAGCCCAAAAGGCTAGTGAAAAATACCAAAGAATTTCTTCTTTTTTTAAAAAAAACGGTTTCTCCGAGTATTTCAAAAAGCTCGCTAGACATTGGGCAAGAGCTGGTACCGGCTACATGGGCATCAACGAGTGAGCCTTCTGGAGGTACTATTATCTCAGCCCAAGAAATTTCTCCTCTATCAATGAATTAGCTAAAAGCTTCATTGGCGAAGGATGGGAGTATACCTCAAAATTCTGAGACTATGATGGCAGTGTCCGCCGCGAGTCTACTCCCGGTGCCCCCCTTTTCCCCTTATTATGGAATCATGAAAACTATACAATCTCCTTCGAATCCCTCAATACTGCCACAAGATCTTGATCAGAATCAGTATCAGGCCGATGAGATAGACATGATAAATGGGCCAGCCAGGTTAGATCTGCCTCAGGGGCCCGTCAATAGGCAACCCTCTTCTTTGATACTGGGCTCAGATTTAGCTGCTTCTACATCCAATCTGCAAGAAAATGATCTACAGGCAGAGTCTCAAAAAGCTTTGTTGGTAATTCAGGAAGAAAAGGAATTTGCATGTCAGATGGATATTAAAACTATGCTGAATCCATCTTGTCGAAACTCAGGCTATTCATCGGCGTATGGAAAAAATTGAAGAAGCGGTATCGAGTCTCCGGGCTAGATTCCTTGAAGCTGAATCAAGGATTTCCACTTTGGAAGATCAAATGGTGGGTGTCCTCCAGCAAGTTGCAGTAACGCTACAAGAATATCGATGTCAAGTATATCGATTATTTTAGGTAAGTAATATCGATGACCGCCAATGCAAAGCTCCAGTGGGGGCTGCTCTTCATGCTGACAATGACCGTCTGCGATGACCGCCAACGCGAGACCTGCACTTCACGCCAACAGTGACAGGTGACATTGACTGCCAATGCACAACTCCAGCAATGACCAGCGCTTCGGGTAACAACAGTGGTCATCAGCAAGGACCAACCGGCTCCTCGTACTGCCGCCGTGCTCCAGGCAGCTCCCGACATCATGAACGGCACTCTTTGCATGGACTTGAGAAGGTAATCCTAAACTGGATGAACCTGGTTCCTATATGCGACCTTCACTCCTTTGCAGTCGGCCTGAACTTGTGATTTTCCCCAGTCCAGTACAACCAGATAACCACTAGTGGTGATTTGTGTTTTTTGGCGCTATTATCACCTGAAACTTTGAAAGCTTACATCTCTGGTTCTACTAAATGTTTTTCTGACGTTTTGGTGTCATATTATTTATTAAAGTTTACTCTATGTTTCTAAATTGGTTTGGGATTTTTATTGTATTGTGTTTTAACTTCATTAATGTTTGAAAACTGAATAAATACTTTAAACATGGCCTCTAATTTATGTAAATTAGCAGAAGGTTAAGCACAGATTTATTTAGTGACTGTTGTGGTTTTATCCCCTTTTCAACTAAAAACCCAATTTGTTATAGATGATATAGCAAATCTTTGAAAATACCAGCTACAGTAGCATGTTCCCATTACACTTCTTTGGCGGAATGGTAAATTGGGGCACTGAATGTTACATGCCAGCAAAATGTTTATGCAGAAAGAAAAATATGAGTTTTCATTTCAGCTTAGGGCCACGCCCTGTAGGTGCAAGAATTTGATCTTGGGATGGGAAAAGTTCTGAGAACATAGTGATGCCCATTAGGATGTAGGGCGGATCACCTCAGCCCGCATGGCGGAGGCGATCCGCCCTACATCCTTCCCCGCCCGGCACCCATTTATCCCCCGCCATATTAGTATGGCGGGAGGTACCGCGGCGGACGGGAAGACCGTCCGCCGCTTTACTGCGCGGGCGACAAGTCGACCGGGTGGAAAAGGGTTTAATATAGTGGCGGTGTCTGCTAGACACCACCATCCATATTAGCATGGGTGCGAAAACATGCCTTTCCGTGGCGTGCGGAATTCTCTTCCGGGGGCCTGTTGTGGGCCCCAGGGTATTGGGGGGGGGGGGGGGTGGAGGGTGCACAGGGGGGGTTCCACTGCATTGTCATGGACATGGTGGCAGGCACCTCACGGTGCCTGTCACCTTGTGCATGACAATGCACGCAGTGCATTCCCAGCATTGTGGCGGGCGGTGCTCACAGCACCGCCCACCACAATGCTGGGAATGGAGGATGCCACTGCCACGGTGGCGGTGGCATCCGAATCGCCAGTGTGGGACCACCGCACCACTGGCGGTCGGTTCCAGCACTGCTAGGGTGGCGGGCGGATGGAAGTCCGCCCGCCATCCTAATTGGGCCTCAGTGGGTCATTGGAGTTAAGAAGTCGTGGCAAATATTAGCCATTTTCTCTATATTTGCCCAACTTATGGGACTCTGCTTAAAGGGACTTAAGTTCACTTTAAACATTCTTAACGTAAAAGATATCCAGTCCACTCACTAAGTCTGCTTCAGTACAGAGAGTGTTTTTTACCGGTGGTGTTAGAACTTTACGGAGAGCTCGAGAGCACAAGAGAAAGTAAACACCGCCCTTCTACTTGAAGAGTTGCCATGATTTTAGGAGTATGGGTGGTTCTGCTATGTATGAAGACACAAACTCACACTCCGTAGTTTTTCACCCACTTCATGCTACGTCAAATAGAGACCCCGCCATGCAAAGTAGCCTTGGTCCTGCTCCATTAGGAACAGTTCGGCCCAAATTGGCAGGCCATGCCTCAGGGACTAACCAGAGTCTCAAATAGTTAAAATTAGAAGATTCATTTTTTTTTAACACAATTTGTAAATTCAGGTCAATAAACATATTTAGGCTAGTTTTTATGTAATGGCATAATCACTTTATTATACACACAGGTTAGGTTCACATGTGGTTCGTAAGTGGACCATTATCTTTCAGTGATATCTGATAATAGCAGTCATAGGACGATAGACTATCATCCACACAACGTGGCATACTTCATCATAAGGTCGACCACGTAGCACTGGGAGGCATCCGATAGAACTGTTTTTGTATGGAAATCAAGTATCCGTCAAAGAGGAATCCTAAGAGGGTTTAATTGTGTGGGTGGGCCACTCATATGAGATTTCTTTTTATTCACACCCTTCTATCGACAAGTTTTAAAACAAGCGGTCCCTAGTGTCAGACCCTGCAGGTCCTGCTCGCTGCTGGGGCATGGATGTCCTTTATATTGTATGCAGATGTGTACCTCTGCCCTGAGTGACCCGACTACATGAGAAATTGGTATTTTGAATTTTGTTGGCCTAGATAGAAAACGAATCCACCAAGTGTGCAGACGCCTAGGACTATCCATGGTAAAGCCAAGGTTCAGAACCTAATCTGTGAATGGGAAGGGTGTGCCAAGCATCACATCTTTGCTGACATGGGACTTGAGTACATGCCCTGAATTGTTGACATAATGTGGTGGTGGCAGCACACTTTTTTGTACATAAATAGTTCTGAGCAGACCTTTTTTCAGTTCCAGGTGAGAGTATGGCCTACCGGTGTCACTCTGGTAAAGTTCAGCAGATCCTTGCACTGACCTTCCGTATGGGTGTGTTGAGAGCATTCGGGCATGGTGGATGTACTAAACGAGTGCAGTAACCACATTCCGTGTGTGGTCTGAGTTTGATCGCTGGTACCACTGGGATCCATTTTTATGGCCCTGGAATAGAGCGTTCTCAGATAGTGGAAGTATATTGTCTGGATTCCTGTGACTGAAGTGTACAGTCCCAAGCACTGAAGGGAAGGAGGATGGAGACACTGCTGCTCTTGAAAATGAGGATCTTTTAGCGAGTGATTACGGAGTAGACTTTCTGAGCACTGACATTTGGTGGATGATAGGAGGAAGGGGTGATTCAGCAGATTCTGTTAAGTGCGATAAAGTTTCTAGGCAGGAGCCGGCTTTTGCCTTTCTCTGAGTGGAATATCAGGAAGGCTTATGAGAGTCAGGTGCAAGCCTCCACACTTGATTGAGCTCATATTTTGGAAATTTCTGCTTGGAAGTACCATCATCACAATCTGCTGTATAAGCCATCACCTTGCAAAAAGTCTCTGTTAGGACTACAGCTGGAAATTGAACTTTGAAAGGAACCACCTCAAACTGGTTCTACAACCTTAGACAGTGGATCCAAATCCCGTGTCTGAAAAACAAGTATAAAAGTGGGTCCCGTGTTCAGTTCCAAGCTGCGTCACTGACCAAAGACGGCAGTACCAGCAAAGTACTCAACCCGTTACTGTGACACCAGGGCTGATGTCTACATGACAGCCAGTCTCCCAGAGGTGAGGGGACATCACCTGAAGTCTGTGCAACTTTCTGGAGAAGCAGAGTCTGCCTACTACCTAGAAGTATACCTGCTTAGAGACAGAAGTAGTGTGCCTGGCTCTGCAAGAGAAGAGACTGTACAGGAGGAGAAGCTTAGCCATTTTCCCAGCCTGTGTAGGGCCAGGAAGAAGCCTACTTACTGTCTTTGAGAGCACAACCAGTACGAACCAAAATGTGAAAGGACACCCAGTCTCCCTGCACGGTTGATGTGAGGAACTACATGAAGAATATTTCCAACCCACAGCAACAGAGTATTCAGAGTTACTGGTCCTGCTGCTGCTCGAAGTGTTGCATTTTCTGAGAAGATCTTTGCCACTGCTGTAGTGGAGAACCTGCCCTGTGGCCCTGAAGGCACAACTACCAACAACAAAGCACCGTCTTGACTAGGCCTGCTGCACTGTTCATCTGAGCAACTATAGCGAGGTGTGAGGCGGCCACCAACTTTTCTGTGGCACTTCCATGGACCCCACCGTCAACCCGATAAGCACACATACCAGAACTCCTACAGCTCTGTCCCCTTTGGACAGGTAACTGGCCTGGAGCTGTAAGATTGAGACTGTATTTTAAATTGTAAAGACAAGCCTGCTGTCAGGGAAATAGAATTGCCAGCATGAACGCTTTTTGCTCAAGATCACACAAATTGACCTATGAGTTTCTGAAACATGGTGACTGCTTAGTGAACTCGTAACTGCGCCTATTGTTGCCTATGTTCTGGAAACCCCATTAGATGACACAGACCGTGGACCCCCATGGGAACCAGCAAGAGAGCATCAGAGGCGGTGGAATGCTTAGCAATAAAGTAAAGTTTGTATTTTCAAACCCTCTACCAAACCCCATTAGCATGTGTAGTATTTTGTTTTACTGTGATATTAAAGAACTTCTCTTCTTACAACAAGCACCGGGTTAGATAATGAATTATTGTGTCTTTTGGTTCATTGGTGGGCTCTGAGACTTGGCCCTGCCCCCACACTACCTTCCTGAGAAGCCTGAGACTACTCGCCCTTCCGGCCAAGTGCAGAAGGGGTGTACTTAGCCCAGTTTGCAGAGCCATGGTAGTGCAGGCCCCAAGACACCAAAGGCAGAGGACACAAATCACCACAGTTGTAGCCCAGTAGCCCCTGTCTGCCCAGTGGCGCTTCTAACAGGATCAGAAACTTGTCTACATGTGTCAGTGCCTTTTAAAATGTTCCGCTTTCATCAGGAACGGTTTCCACCCAAAACAAAAATTATATATTGGTCAATACTTCCAGCAATGTTGAATGTCTGTGTAGCTCCAATCCACACACTAGTCAAAATATAGCGCAGTAACTGGCGAGCCTGGGCTTGAATGCCAACCCCTTCCAGCACTAATGGGCAAGACTGTCCAAACAGCCGTTCATTGCGAATTCCGATACTCCCAAGTGTCTATTTTTGACTGTGTTTATGGAATGATATATGTGGTATGTTGATAACATATGTAATATTGTAACAGCAATGCTGCATGCAGTATACATTAAATCAAAATGTATGAAAAGTATACCAGTCTGGGTCAGCTATTCCTGCCGGATATCGGAACTGCTTGGGGACTGGACAACATCATGGCCGAAGTCGGCCTTTGCTAAGATAGCGCCCTGGGCGTGGGCGGAGAGAAATTTGGCACCCTTTCTGATGGTAGTGAATTAAATTAGGCAGCAGGGGGTCCCTTGGTGTTCACTGGTCAGTATTTGGATGAGCAGGGACTGGCCCCTGAACACAAACATCCCCGGACCTCCCCCAACTCACGTAAATCACCCATCGCTTAGCTGCCTCACGCAGATGATGGTTTTGTTGATGTGTGCCGGTAGGGTTCAGAGGGTGAAGAAGGAAGGGGCTAAAGGGGTGTTAAAAACATTGCCCGACGGATGATAATGAAGGACTAAAACCACTTTAAAGTGGCAAATTAGACAGAAACAAACAGGCAGTGACAAGGCTGGAGCAAGATGAGATGGGCACTGCTCTTGGCATAACTTAATGCACACAACTCCATGCGCCCCTCAAAAAATTGGCGGCCTGGGCCCAGCTCACCCATGCTAAAGGCCGGCCCTGATTCATGACCGTCATCAAAGAAGTGGATCAAGAAAAGCATAGAAGTAGTAAAATTAGGTTTTCTGGGCGGCCAAGGACCTTTCAGCCAACTATGTGCATTCTCAAACATGGAGTCTATGCTCGGACTCTTTTTTCCGGGTCAGGGTTTAGGCAAAATATGCTCGCCATCAGTTTGTGCATCTACTTCTTCACCCAACATTAGAAATAGTCACATTGTACCGGCATTTGTTTAATTGTGCGCTTATTATTTTTAAAAGGTTTGAGAGGCCTCTGATATGTGTTCACTACCAAGAGTGGTTGCTTCTTCGTGATAGGTCTGGCCTGTAGGGCAACCTGGCACTGCCAGAATGACTGGTTTGACAGGTCAGTGTTTGGGGCGGTTTTTGGCTGTTTGTGGGCCTGTTTAATGGGCTGGTTACTGTTGATTTCTCTGATATTACATTAAACATTGCCTACAGCAAGCACAAATGCATGGAGTGCGTCTTCACGGGTTGAAAACTGACCCGTTTGCAAACGTGAGCCCGTTTTTTAGCGGTCTGGTTCGCTGATGGGGCCTGGCCCTATTTTCGGTGTCAGTCCGACCCTGTGCTTCTTTAATGTTTGACATGTCCGCTCTATACATTCAAAGAAAACGAGAGCTATTGGAATCTTTCACGTCTCGTGACTGTGACTCACCTGTTTTTCGCCAGCTGCATCGACAACAGTCGCTGGGCGTGACGCAACAAGCCGGAGTCACCCTGATCATCTGGGCAGAGATCATCAGGGCGGTCGAACCTGGGGAGTCACGTGGGAGGGAGCGCCCGAGGCCTTGCATTGCCCCAGGAGGAAGCGCGCGCAGCTCACCCCTGCACTTCAGCATCCCGGATACCGGGAACCTGCTGCAGTCAGCGGTTAACCAAACTTCTGCTGAGCACCGCGGCCTTCAGCCAGGGCAGTTCCAGTCACTGACGGAATCCTCGTGACAAGCGTCCAGCAATTCGCAACAATGTTTAATAGAAGTAGTTTAGGATTGCGTTTTTTGTCCCGCAAGAACGCCTCAAAATATGTTTATTAGTTTAACATTGTTAATTCTAGCCAACGTTTTTAATGTGCATTCTACAGATGGACTTCTGAGCCATTAAAGACACAGTCCAAGTTCTAACGTGAGTGTGGTGTGCCCATATCTCTAGCCAGCTTGGTCTTTCGTCAATAGTATCACCCAGTGGGTGAGCTGATGCACAACACTTCAGATAAAAGATAACACGCAGAGAAACGGAGGTATAAATAACATGACCCTAGTTCGGTATCCTTCCGCCGGCGTGAGTGTGACACCTTGAACCGGGTCCAGTGCCGCTTTAATCCCAGCGGCCACTGGTTTGCTTTCCCATACATGCAGGGCCCTGGATGAGGCTAGCAGGCCTGCGGAGCCCCAGAGTCTGTACTCTAAGGTTGTTTACATTCTCTCTGACCCGTTCTCTTTGGCTTCCTTTGGGCAGCCGACCTGAATCGGTCTTTTCTTGGAACACTTTGATTTATCACACGTTTTGCTACTAGCATTTGCGTAGCGCATTTCTGCCATTTTAATGGTCTCGTAGCGCTTTCTAAATACGAGCATCCTTACTGCATAATCTTCAATTTCTCAACGACTATGGCCAAGTCAAGGTGAACTACTGTGATCGTGTTTTATCAGTGAAGCAAAGACTGCTCTGTAGGGTGGGTGGTTGATGGTATATGGGAGTGACGTGTGCACCGCAAGACCTTGCCTTTTAGACTATTCACGAGGTTGAAAGGTTGTTGATTTCCCTGCCTGAGTGTTAGTGCTGTTGAACCGCTTTGTTAATAATTAAATATAATGATATAGCTTCGATGTCCTGTGCTTTATTTACATTGGTGTGATGGTTCTCAGTGTGGTAATGTGGCAGAGGATGCCTGCTCCATTAGGTAAACCCATCAGCACCTAGAATAATACATTGCTTTAGCGTTTTCCTAACATGACCCACTTGCATATGCCAGTTAAAGACAAAGAGGCTTTATTTATTTTTTGGGGCACTGCTACCCGAAGCAGATTAAGGAAACAAGCAGAGCATTGTAGCTCAGAAGTTTGTGTAAAGAACCAGAACAAAGGTGATGAATTATATTGATTTGCTGCATTACCTAAACTGTGCTGACATCAGTTCTATGAGCAGTAAAAGTATGTTATGGAATGTTATCTTCACTTGCATAGCTGGTGGGGGTTCTCAACTGTATAAAATGTGGCTCCCGCGTTGAATGCAGGGTGACAATTGGTGGAGGCAGCAGCTTAACACAGCATTCCCAGGCCAGGCTGCACACCCCACTTTATTCCGTGCATGGCATGGACTGGGCTTTGGGAGGGAGAAGGGGTGCTCTCATCCAGGGCGGCAGGGCTTTAAGTGGGATGAAAAAGCTGAAGGGGTCTTTCATAGGGGCGTGGCCAATGTAATTAAGGGTATGACTTAAAACCATGTAAGCTGGAAATCTGTGCATATCATACTGTGCCGCCCGACTGGTATTTTGCTGCGTCTGTCATTGCATCCAGATATATAATACAATAAGTAACATTACACCTATAACAAGCCAGGGCTATTGGCTTGGTTAATGGTTGTTAGTTCCATAAGATAAATATGCAACAACTATGGCTATGTTGTATAAAATATTGAAAATGCTTCAGTTCTGACATGATGAGAGTGTAACAGAACTATAACCAGTCGCGGCTGCTACCTCCCACTGGCAGTGGGGCGGGTGGGGGAGAAGGGGCTGGGGGTGGATCGTGATCATTTTTTATTTTTTAAATCACTTAGCTACCGGCTGGCCATCTGGCCGGCCGCCACCACCTCTCCTGCGTCCTCTTATTTCTTGACAGAAACAGGAATCTCTAGCAATCCCACGCTCCCTGCAGCCTATCGCAACACTGCAATGCAGCGTTGTGATTGGTCTGAGCCCCGTCACACTGCACTCAGTCAGGGGCTGGAGGGGTGGGCGTGTTCTCCATGCAGGCTGTAATGCAGCGTGCATGGGGAACAGGGAAGGTGCACATGACTGTTTTGGGCGGCCCGAGGGGAGTGAGGCGACGCTCCTCCGCCTTAGCTGAGGAGCCGCCACTGACTATAACCAGTCTATGAAGTTACATCGAAGGCAGTGAAGTTAGTTCCATAAGATAAATATGCAACAACTATGGTTTTGTTATATAAAATATTGAAAATGCTTCAGTTCTGACATGATGAAACTGTAACAGAACTATAGAAGTTACATCAAAGGCAGTGAAGGGTGGCACTGCTACAGAGTCAAGATTTATTTTTTTCACACTGAGGATGAGGCCAAAGATGGAGAGCCCGGTAGGGATCTGTCTCAGCACCTGCTTTTTAGAACTGCAGGTGCTGAGCATCAGCAGGACCCGGCCCACTTATAGGCGGGAAGGCTAAATCCCTTCAGTAAGTCACTTCTGGGGTCCTCCTTCATATAGAACATAGCTCTAAGGTTGTCCTCTTTGCAATCCTGTACAGCATGGAGCAGACGTTGCTTTGGGTCTGTTTTTTCAACTTTGTATACAAGGCGAGCGCGTGGCAGTGTCATTCCCTTACCTCCGTAGCTGGAGGCACTGAATTTCCGAGTGACTGACATGATCTAGCAACCTTTCAACCGGAATTGCTTGATGCCTACTGAGAGTCTCCGTAGTAAGAAGAGACCTACAGCCGCCCAATAATTCTATTCGTTGCTGTCGCGACTGCAGTGCTTGTTGAATCGTGTATGCCAGGTTGTTTTTCATGAAGCTCCCCTTTGGCTTTTCATTGTGCGGGCACATCCCTCTGTGCCACTCACCAGGAAAGTTTCATGCTCTGCCAGGTCTCGCCAAAGTGTCAGCTTCCTGGGGCAATAGAATGGTGGAGAACGATCTAATCCTAGGCTCTTGTAAATGTATCGAGGCCACCGTCGTAAGTCTGAATCCTCGCAGGGCAGTCACAGCCTTGCATCCTTCCGAGATGGCAGAAGTCTTCATACAAATAACATCTTTAAAAGTGGACTAACTCAAGGAAGCACTCGTTGACTCTTTACGGGGAATTGGCGTAGGGCAGCACCGCAAGCCTTCTTGTTGCGCTGTTCTAGGCCCATGTGAAAGGGCAGGAATGCACCGTATTTATAAAATACGGTGCATTCTGTCCTTTCCCCCTGCGCTGGCACACAATTTGCTACCTAATGCCAACATAGGCAGCATGGTGCAAGGGTACCTCCACTGCAGGCAGGATTGGGTTTGTGCTGGAAGGGGCACCTTCTTGCACAAAAACAATGCAGAGAGGCGTTTTCCTCTTTCTATGTGTGCTGCAGATTGGAGCACATATGGCAAGAGGAAAAAACGAGGAGAAATACAAATATTTTTCCTCATTATGCCTGCTCTAGGGAGGCGTAAGGTTTTGGCGCTGCCCCAGGTTACGTGATTAAATAAATCTGGGGCAGAGCCAAAATCCATGGGTGCGGAGCAGGAAATCCCATGGCAATGCCCATGGAACGGCTCTTTGACGCAGAGTAAGGCAACGAACGCAGCGACCTGCTCTGCTTTGTCTTACTCCATCTCCATGAGGCCATGCAAAGCTACACAGAGTAGCTTTGCGTTGCCTCATGGATGTAATTGAGAGGCTTGCACTGGCAGTGCGTAAAAAAAAGTGTCTCTCCGGTGGCGCACGCCTCTCTTAAATAAGCCCCTCTGTTTCCAGGTGCTATAGCTCCAGCAACGTTAGAACTGTGCCCTTGGTAATTGTTTACTGTTCTGTTGTTGCATGCTCACACATTGCAGGTGTATGTGCTGTCCAAAGCAATATGATATTTAGGCTTATACGAAGTGAATTTCACCAGACTTCTCAACCTCTCGACATGACTCGTGGCAATGTTTTAACATGTTTATATCGCTCGAGCCTGCAGTTTTGCCGGAGCGAGATCTGCAAGCAGCGCCAGGATTTTGTTTACTTCACTGGTCGATTTTAGCCCAGTGTCTTATTCTTGTAGACTTTAGTGCCCATCAGATATTTACTTCACTGGTCGATTTTAGCCCAGTGTCTTATTCTTGTAGACTTTAATGCCCATCCGATAGGACTCGGGCGCTTATAGTGCTGTACTGGAGTGGCTACCAGGGCCCAACATGGCCGTTGAGGTCAACTGACTTACTTTGCTTTGTCTTATACCTGGAAAAGATTTTTTGACTATGGAATATCAGTGCTATGTGGCTGCTCGCACCATCGTTGGGTTACAATTTGGGCAGGTAGGAGGTTAGCGCGCCCTCCCCTGTCAGGCTGTGCAGCTTACACCACCTGCTTTATCACCCTCATGGCATGGATGGGGCTTGAGAGGTGAAGTGCTCAGGAAAAAGGCTAAACCCCTTCAGCATGGACGTCATTTGGGGTAGTCAGGGGTCCCAGCTGCGACCTTTAGCTGGATCCCTGCTACTCTTGGCACTTCCTTTGCGACCCCTGGCCTCAGAGGGGGCAAAACGTTTTCCTCCTCTGAGGCCAGGGGTCGCAAAGTAAGGAGCAGGGAGCAAGCTAGAGGTTGCAGCTGCGACCCCTCACTACCCCCAAATGCAGTCCATGCCCTTCAGTTAAGTCACTTCTGGGATGAGGGCTCTCCTTTGTATGCACCGTAACTCCAAGGGCCATCCTCTTTAGGCAATCCTGTGCAGCGGAGGCCACCCTACCACTTACCTTATTGACATGTTTGTGATTATTGATGTAATGCAAGTCTTATGATGCTTTAGCTTCTCTTGTTCTACATTGCAGGCAGAGTTACAGGATGATGCAAAGCGCTTCGATGTGAAAACCAAGCACAAGAAAGAGCCCATGGGAGTGTTGCGCCCATACCCCAGGGTATTGGGTGTCCAGATGTGGGATGAACCCCCAAAGGTTCAGCAAAAGATGTGTATTTCTAGCCTCACCAGATTATCAGACTGACAGCCAGCTTAGGTTGTATCGTCACTGGATTCCCTTGGAATGTCCATCTGTTAACCCCTTACCTTAACAAATAAACCCGCAACAACTTTCTCCAAACAAAACTGGCGTGGCCTCGGTCATTTGGTTGTGGACCTTTCCTTTTCATGCATTTATTCAGTGTAATTCCGTGTGCGAGTGCCTGGTTTTGGAATATGGGCGCTAACATTCATCATCAAGGGTGGGGTGGCAAGGTACTCAGGGCATAGCGGGTGCACATTGAAAATCATATAGAAAGTTGGTAATAGAGCCTTACTTGAGGAGAACACTATTCAACTTGAACCTAAAGAGCCAATGCAAGGCTTAGTAGTTTCTAAAGGATCTGTAAACTATATTGTTCTTCTTCACAACCAAATATCCATAAAATGGTCACATTTAATATTGAAGTCACCAGTGCATTGATTTAAGTATCCAGTCTTGCAGAGGGTTTGCCCACTACACACGGCTGCATCGTGAAGTTCTTAATGTATCCTACCAAGGTATAGCTCACCCTGTGTTATATCAGTTTGCTACAAATAGTAATTGCTTGACTGTGCCGAGGCTGGTCCCTTCCTGGCCTAGGTTGTTAGAATTCCTTTGAAATTGAACTAAACTCACATTCATTCAGTGTGCCACCTCCAAAGTGAAGTTGTGAAGCTAAAAGAACTGTGTTTTCACTAGTGCTAGTTTGAATATTGACTGTTCAGTACCTGCCCTAGTGATAAGCAATGATGAATTTGGCCATTGTTCAGTGCAGTGGGTGGTTGGGTGTGTGTCTGTTTCTTGGCCTAGACAAACATGGCAAAGTATTAGTCACCCAGGTGCTATGGTGGGTATAAAAATGAACCTCTCTGGACACCTAATGTACAGGTAAAATACAGTTGACGTCAATGTCGATGAGGCAGAATGAGATCCCTCAATTATAGAAACGACGGCCACTGCACGAACAGCAATTTTTGAAGTTTTCACTCTGAGGCCACTGTATGGTATTACAAAAGGGGTCATAAGGCACTTTCATTAATAGGGAATGTGTCAATCAAACATGGGTATGTGAGTGTGCAATCACAAATTGTAGGAAGCCCTTTAGTGTCTGAGCCTGAGGTCATCATGGAAGCATTTGAAGGAGGAATGTAGCTATCAAGGGACATGCTAAATGTCTACCAACTAGAAGGAGGCAGGAGCTTTATGTTGTCACTTAAGAAGCTTTTTAGGTGGGGGTGGCTGATCAAAGGGATGCTGGAGGTGCATCGGCAAATCGCTTCTCAGTACACCCCAGTTCTGGCAAAATAGATCTCCTGAATGTTCACCCAAGCGGGAGCCTAAGGATTCGCTCTGAGTGGTCAGGTGTCCATCGGTACAGCATGACAGGTCCATCACTCCACCCTCTTGCACATGCTATTTACAGTGTGGAAGATCATTGCTTTTTGGTATTCAGGTTCCTGAAAGCCTGTATAGCATAACAATAATGTTAGCCATGCAACCATATATAGTAATATAGCTGTAGAAGTCCAGTCAGAACCAGAAATACATCAACCTTGATTCTCAAAGTGAGAAATAAGCAGAAACCAATTACTATCCTAATGTGTGCTTACAGTTATTTTGATTTAAATGTTTACATTTTCTTTTGCTCTATAGAATTTTGTTTTTATGTTTGTACATAAGGTTGTCTTGCTCTTGCCCGCTGCCTTCTACCGGTTTCCATTTATGTCTCAGCAAGGATTAAAACAACATTAGGGTTCTGGTGTGGCGGTATTCAGTATCAGCATTGGCAAGCCCTACATCCAGGACAAATGAACTTCTCAACAGTAATTTCCCATAGAACACAATTGCAATCTTCCTACAATGAAACCCTGCTGCTGCCAAGCAGGAAGTTTCACTATTCCCCAATATAGCATTTTTTTTCATAAAATTGAAAAAGTATTTATAAAACACGCTCATTTATACGGAAAAGAAAATGTATTAGATTATAGATATGTAGGCTACTTAAGATACTTCTGCTGGCGTTTACATTTTGCAAGCAGACAAGTAGTAGCCAAACTAGTTTCCTCTTTCTTCTGACCATAAACTGATATTCTTTAAGAACGGAGAAGGATATTAACAAGAACGTAAGTGGAAAATACCTTGGCAGTTCACACACTATGCTGGGACACAAATGTCCCCTGCATGACTAATGGGCATGTCCCCTTGCCCAGAGTGCCTAACTGCTTGTGAAACTAACATCCTGACTTTTTGTTGGGCCCTAGTTTCATGCTAAGCTAGCATATGCATAGACCTGTTTCTGTTAATGTAATGTCCAAAGTCTGTTCTGTGATCTGGAGTGGAGCACAAAGGGTGCCCCCACAGTCGGCTTAGGACTGCTGTTCATTCCCAGGGTAAGTCAGAAAGGTTTTGTGAACCAGTTGTATGACAAGACGGTTTTCTGTGTGTCAGGACAAGGGTAGACCCCTCTGATGTAAAGTCCAGCTGTTATGTGAATTCCAGATCCTGGCGTCGATATTGTATGTCCAGTGCATATACGTGCAGAGAGGTGTGATGCATGTGTCGTAATAGAACTCTGTGTGTAGTGAGAGTCTGGAGTACTAGGATCATTCTAAATGTCCCCTGGGAGAAGCAGGACACTGATCGAAGGTACGCAGAGCTTCCCCAGACAGTGGACGTGAATTGACTGCACTGCTTTGAATGGGCGATGGCGACCCAGGCACTGAATTTAAGGAGGATGGAGATAGGGTTTCCCTAGAAACTCCAATGTGGTCCTTGGTAGGAAAGGACTGCTCATTAAGTCTTACTGACCACTGCCATTTGGTGGATGGTAGGAGTGAGATTATGGGACTGGAGTTTCTGTTGTTGAAGGTGAGGAAGTTTGTATTCCGGGCCTACACTTTTGTCTGTTCTTGATCATTGTTTCTGGAAGACTACTGACTGCCAGCTTCAGAGATCTCACATTTCATTGTGTCCTTGTTCTGGATAATCCTGATTGGCACAAGCCGAATTACTATCTGCTGTAAGAAACATCACCTTGCACAAAGGCTGTGTGATAGGAGCAGCCAGAAAATGACTTTTGAAAGAGAACCAGCCCAAACCAGTTCTGAGTTCTTAGCCTGTGGATTCACATCCTCTGTCTCGTAAATGTGTATAAAAGTGGTATCCAAAAATCCCAGTTATTGACAAATCCACGCTCGTAATGACCAAGAAGGGTGTGCTCTGCAGAGTATTGGAAGGACTTGTGTGACGAGGGCTGGTGTCCGCATGACAGCCAGTCTCCCAGAGGTGTCCCCCTAAACAGTTCTAGTTGTGTACCACTTCAATACCTCTAGCTCAATTAAGTATTTGGTGTGATTGGCAGGCCGCCATGACCAAAACCCTGCTGCTGTCAGTGTCGGGGTGCAAATGATTAATCCGTGCTGAGGTAAAGTCCCCTGACAGCCCTAGATGCCACAACTGTGAAGTCAACCATGGGATCTTGAATTGCCTGGAGGATGCACTCGTCATACCAGTGAGATGCCTGTGCCGGGCCTAAGGAGGCTACAGCTGCCAAAGGCATGGTCCGCCGTATTGGAATCTCCAAGTCATCAAGTTTCAAGAAGGGTGGCTAACAGCCACACCAGTGCAGGAGCAGGAGCAAGATCTCTGCATAAGTCACTTCGGCACCTGCCAGACTGCAACACCAAGATGCAGGTAACTGCCGGGCTTGAGAACTGAGAGAGAACGGGAGACTGAGTAGCAAGAATACCGAAGAGTTTAGCATCTCAAGATCGTAAACAGGATTGCAACTAATTGCGCAGTTAAGTATTGCGTTATCAGTGGCGTAACGAAACTTGAGGGGAGCCTCTGCAAAGTACATGGAATGGCGTCCCCACGCCACTGACCCAGTCAGGAACTCTTAGGCCAGGGATCCACTGCCTATGCACAGTGCCGGAGGGGGGCCTCTAGAGCTCAGGGGCCCCCCTACACCACAGGGGCTATTGTTACACCACTGTGCGTTATGCTGTATCATTAAATAGTTCATTTTAATCAAAGATCAGCACTGGGCTAGACAATCAGTTATTGTGTCCACTGGTTGATTGTTGAGCTCCGAGCAATTGTCCATCACCCTGTTCTCCCCAGAGCAGCCTTTGAGGCAAGTGATAAGAGGGTGTACTTGGTCCAGTTTTGCAGATCTACAGAAATACAGACCTCTTGACATCAGTGGCAAAGCACCTCGACCACCACGGTATTGGCCCAGTGTCCCCCGTCTGCCCGCTGAACGGGGGCTGGCACACTGCAGCCAACCTTATTTTAAGAAGTCTGGTCTGAGGTGTAGGCAATCATTTCACAACTCTCTCACGTCCTTTTATATCTCCCTCCCCCACAGAAACCTACTCTACAATGTAGGACCATGCGCCCCACTATCCCTCTCACCACTGTGCCATGTAGGGTATCCCATGTGAGGCACACCTGACCTCCTCTCACCCTTGACTCAGCCAGCCTCATCTGAGCAGTCCTTTGACAACGCTTGCACACCTCACCAGCAGTGACATTCCTGGTTTGTTCCTGACCTGCTGGCCTTGTGCCCTGCATTCCTTATCAGACATTCAGTGGGAGGAAACTACTATTGTGCATAGTCACTCCTAAAGTAGGCGCTAGAACAAAACATGGGCGTGGAGCGGGGCAAATTACAGCCTTGGCCAGGCAGGCGTGTGGAAGGCAGGCGGCACCAGTGAATGTTTTTGGTATCACGAGCAAACTGGGATTTGACGTGCACGTAGTGGCGAACTGCTGTTTACCTACCAGTGTTCGCGAATGGCACCTGGGTCAAATGCAAACAAACTAGCAAGGTGGATCCGAAAGGGGATTCGCTATCCGCGGTCAGGGGCTCAAAACTTTTTCAAGACAGTACAAATTATTTCCATAAGATAGTTTTAGAAGTTTACCACTAACTCTGGTCGAGCCCATGGCCCCCCTACAGCGTTCATCCTCCTCGCGCTTTTCATTCGTGATCTAGTGAGCAGATCAGGTGCATTAATGGGACGTTTCTTTTTTTCAATCTAAGGGAATCGTCAACTCTTCCCTCAACATCAGGGACTCCACGGATCTCACAGAGAGGTGTCCAACCCCTGCCGGAAGCACGCGGCTGTGCAGAGCAAGTGGTATATATATATATATTTTTTAATAATGTTGGCGAGGGATGCCCTCTACTGGGCAGTACAGATTTAAAAACCATCTTGATTTACCTCCAGTGCTGGCGCGCGCTCGCCTGTCTAAGTGGCCTCGTATGGTTTACATTTCAGACATAATGATAATAGGCAGCATACGAGGGGCTGAAAATCAGGGGCGCGTGCAAAGATTTAAAGAAAAGCATCAATGCAGCCTCTCCTAGCCAACAAGGCTTCACACAACACAAGAGGCACTCTGCCCTTGAGTGCGACCCTCTCCCCACCTGGCATTGATGCACAACAGTAAACCTTAACACGTTTAGGGGCCTAAAGAAACTCAAATCACCTGTGATATGTGTAATTAGTTTGTTGGGGTTCGGTTTCTCCAGGACTACTGGGGTGTCACCAGGCCCCTTGCTTGCGTTTCGTTCATAAGAAAAGGTCACAGGGAAGTCAGAGGGTCTAGGGCAGCTGGCGTCGACGGGCTGTGAAGGTGTACTATAGTATCCAAACAACAATGTCTCAACCAGTAATTATAGGAACAATTTTAAAGAAATGCATAAGTCATCAAGGAGGGAAACAAGAGACCGCAGTAGGGAAAAATCTTTTGTAATTGTTATTATACAAAAAACTTATAGCAGCACTATAATACAATTAAATCAAATTAAAGTAGCCAAACATACACCAATTGTGTACTGACCGTGCTCAGTTCAAGTGATGAGTGCAGTGACACAAGTGATATATACAGTGTGGGCGGCGCAAGGTGAATAAGAACAGCATTAATCAGAAACAAATTGCTAAAGTACAATGAATAATTTGCAATAAGGTATAAATCCTTAGGTGGCCGTAGGTTACACTGGGATGTCGACGGCGTTTCGACCTTATACACTTAAGATCATCATCAGGACAATGGCTACAATTTGAAGAGTGCTGTATAAAAGTAAAGAAAGAAAGGAATAAGTGGATCATCTTTAGGAAAACGTAAATAAGAGGAGAATGAAAGTTTGGGAAAAGGGTGGAAAAATTAGATAAGGGTAGGGGGTGTGGAGAGGGGAGGGGGGGGAAGGGGGAGAGTGCGGAGGAAGGACCGGGGGGTGGGGAAGGGAGGGGGTGGAAAAACAGGGATGGTTATTGTGATGAATGCCATCACGAAAGTAACGACTGGGGGTAAATCTCAAATTGGTGAATCAATATGTAAAATCACCTGATATTTGGTCTAGAGGGGTCAAGCCGGGCGTTAATAAAGAATATACCAGAGGCTCCTCCGAGGGATATATTCACGATGTATTATCAGGCACCGGACATGTAAACCGGGACTGTAAAGGAAAAGACCAATGTAATCAATGTTATCAAGGGACGGGGGATACTAAAGAATAAAAGGAATTTACCATACCGAACAAGGGCATAATCTTTTGAGATCGTCAAGCCGCACTCCAAGTTATCTGGGCGGTCTACAGCGTAGGTGGGTACAATTATAGGATCAACTCTGTAACCAAGGGAACAGAATTTAGTTACCGGCCTTAAATCCTAATCAAACGATAAAGCCCTGTCGATTTAAAGGAGCACTTACAGATTGTTCTTAGTCCTTGAATTAACAAGGGATCAAATCAGGAAGGGAACTAGGGCGTAACTCGGACGCACAATGGCCGTTAGCTGGACATGAGAGCTCTTTGAAAGTGCCGGGCGACAAGTCACCGACAGAGCACACGGAATCTAATCCCCAGAGTAACTGTGTCCCGCGTCGCGAAGTGCTGGTACCTAAAAGTACAAGCCGTGCGGAAGTACAAATTGCGCAGACGCGCCTCCCAAAGGAAAAACTAGAACATGGGCTCACAGCACAATCAAGTGCCCCGGGGGAACAAGTAACGAAAAGCTGCGCGATGCAGTTACATAGAAACAAGCGGGAGGGAAGAAAGACGGGGGCGGGGGGAGAATAAGGGGGAGACAAAGGACGGTCATAATTGAAAGAATTGAAAAGCGACAAGATAAACAAATTTATCTGTCGTATAAACAAACAGAAAATTAATAATGAAAATGATATTGAAAGGGGAGAGTGAAAAAGAAAGACAAATGATAAAGGGAGACAAAAGTTAACATATTGAATATGAAATATGTAGAGAAATAACAATAGAGAGCTTATATAATAAAATAAATGTATACATATATCACAAATATACCAACGAATAAATCAAATTTGAACATCTGGTAGATAAGTGTACACATGGTCATCAATAAATACAGGAAGAATTAAAGAAAGAATTACAGGTTCATAGAGTCGCATAGATCATCAATGTAAGCAATCTTCGGTATACCAAGCAAAGCATTAAACAACTCCTATATCCGATACAATGGGAAAGGAGGGATATAGGTTATTTTGCTCAGGCTCCACTGATGTTTACAAGTACAGGACATTAAAGCATATACAGATTTTATGATGTCATCACAACAGAATTCTATTCATCAAGGGAGTTGAGACCACAATTTACTGTATTACAGCATGTGATCCAGCGGCATTCACATCTATTAAGTAGAAGTTGAAGATCGCCGCCTCTTGTCGGTACTTGTGGGCACTCAATTACCTGCCAAGTAAAATCAGATTCTGTATGTTTCGATTGCTTAAAATGTGTAACCAATGGAGCCGTCTCAACACCGCATCTAATGCGACTTTTGTGCTGGCTGATTCGTTGTTTTATCATCTGAGTAGTCTGTCTAATATATAACAAATTGCAAGGACAACGTATGGCGTGAATCACATTGGTAGTCCGACAATTTGAAGAATATTTCAGACTATAGGTGCGATCAGTTGTCACAAAGACCTTGGTATTAAAAGTAAGATCGCATGCGGTACATGTCTGGCATTTAAAATGGCCAATAACAGGAGGCAGACCCCACAGAGACGAAACTGACGGGGTTGTATTTTCCTTTACAGGCCACGTAATCGCATGTACCAGTTTGTCAGAGAGATTGTCACCTCTTTTGTAGGAGAACAAAGGAGGGTCCTTAAATAAACCGGACGTCCGAAGAATAGTCCAGTTTTTCTTGATTATTTTCCCTACATTATTACTCGAGGGACTGTATGTACTGACAAATGGGATCCGTTGATTTTGGATTCTTTCTGACGGTGATAGAATTGTTTCCCTATGGGAGTACCAAGCTCTTTTAGAGGCCCTACGTACCAGATGTTTTGGGTAACCTCTGCACAAATGTTTTTCAGTCAAAATGGCTGCTTCACGCACATAGTCTTTTTTCCATTTACAGTTCCTTCTAATTCGAAGGAACTGCCCAAATGGTAAGCCATCGCGTAAGCCACGTGGATGGTAACTGGTATACATCAGTAAGGTATTACGCTCCGTGGGTTTTCGATAAAGTTTGGTACCCACTGTACCATCCTCACAGTGTAGAGTCAAATCTAGAAAGGGTAGATCGTTCGTTCTAATATCAGACGTAAAAGTCAAATGATTCTGACAGCCATTTAACCAAATCATAAATGATCCCAATTCTTCCTGTGTGCCATGCCAAAACAAAAGAACGTCATCGATATAACGATGCCAAAGTTTGACATTGGTCAGAAAAGGATTTTGGGCAGATAGAACAAAAGTGGTTTCAAGATGGTAAACATACAATATTGCAAAATTTGGAGCAAAACAAGCACCCATTGAAACTCTCTTTATCTGAAGATAAAATGTGTCTTCATACAAAAAGTAGTTGTTCGTTAGAGCAATATGTAACAGCTGTAAGATAAATTTGCTTGGAATGCGAACTGGTCTTTGTCTTGTATCCAAGAGGTCTTTAATGACCGCAAGTCCTTCATCATGGGGGATATTTGTGTATAGGGATTCTATATCTAGACCGACCATGAGGTCTGATCCGATATTGAATGGAAAATCCTCTATAATATTAATCAAGTGTGTGCTGTCTCGTACAAAAGTAGTTGTCAGAGGAACAAATTCCTTGAGAAAATAATCAATGTATTTTCCCAGTGGCTCCAAAATTGAGCCACATCCGGAGACAATTGGCCTGCCGGGTGGGTCAGAAACATTTTTGTGCACTTTTGGCAAAACATATAGGACCGGCGTCCTAGGGTGTGGTTTATTCAAAAAAGCGTGTTCTTTTTTTGTTATAATGTCCAATAGGAGGGCCTGATTTGTAGCTGTCAGAATTTTTTCACGAATCTTAAAGAGTGGATCAGACGGCAAAGCCAAATAGTGATTATGGTTAATCAGCTGGCGCATGATTTCTACATCATATTTGTCCTGGTCCATAATGACTATTCCGCCGCCCTTATCTGCTGGCTTTATTGTTATACCCTTATTATCGCTCAAACTGTTAATAACCCCTTTCTCCAAGAGCGATAGATTATAAGGCACAAATTCGAATCGCTTCTTCAATGCCATAACCTCATGTAGCACCAGTTTTTCAATTGTTAGAATGTCAGAAGGCATCATCGTTACTTGTTCCCCCGGGGCACTTGATTGTGCTGTGAGCCCATGTTCTAGTTTTTCCTTTGGGAGGCGCGTCTGCGCAATTCGTACTTCCGCACGGCTTGTACTTTTAGGTACCGGCACTTCGCGTCGCGGGACAAAGTTACTCTGGGGATTAGATTCCGTGTGCTCTGTCGGTGACTTGTCGCCCGGCACATTCAAAGAGCTCTCATGTCCAGCTAATGGCCATTGTGCATCCGAGTTACGCCCTAGTTCCCTTCCTGATTTGATCCCTTGTTAATTCAAGGACTAAGAACAATCGGTAAGTGCTCCTTTAAATCGACATGGCTTTATCGTTTGATTAGGATTTAAGGCCGGTAACTAAATTCTGTTCCCTTGGTTACAGAGTTGATCCTATAATTGTACCCACCTACGCTGTAGACCGCCCAGATAACTTGGAGTGCGGCTTGACGATCTCAAAAGATTATGCTCTTGTTCGGTATGGTAAATTCCTTTTATTCTTTAGTATCCCCCATCCCTTGATAACATTGATTACATTGGTCTTTTCCTTTACAGTCCCGGTTTACATGTCCGGTGCCTGATAATACATCGTGAATATATCCCTCGGAGGAGCCTCTGCTATATTCTTTATTAACGCCCGGCTTGACCCCTCTAGACCAAATATCAGGTGATTTTACATATTGATTCACCAATTTGAGATTTATCCCCAGTCGTTACTTTCGTGATGGCATTCATCACAATAACCATCCCTGTTTTTCCACCCCCTCCCTTCCCCACCCCCGGTCCTTCCCCCGCCCTCTCCCCCTTCCCCCCCCCCCCCTCACCCCCGACCCTTATCTAATTTTTCCACCCTTTTCCCAAACTTTCATTCTCCTCTTATTTACGTTTTCCTAAAGATGATCCACTTATTCCTTTCTTTCTTTACTTTTATACAGCACTCTTCAAATTGTAGCCATTGTCCTGATGATGACCTCAAGTGCATAAGGTCGAAACACCGTCGACATCCCAGTGTAACCTACGGCCACCTAAGGATTTATACCTTATTGCAAATTATTCATTGTACTTAAGCAATTTGTTTCTGATTAATGCTGTTCTTTTTCACCTTGCGCCGCCCACACTGTATATATCACTTGTGTCACTGCACTCATCACTTGCACTGAGCACGGTCAGTACACAATTGGTGTATGTTTGGCTACTTTAATTTGATTTAATTGTATTATAGTGCTGCTATAAGTTTTTTGTATAATAACAATTACAAAAGATTTTTTCCTACTGCGGTCTCTTGTTTCCCTCCTTGATGACTTATGCATTTCTTTAAAATTGTTCCTATAATTACTGGTTGAGACATTGTTGTTTGGATACTATAATTCACCCGGTCTCAACTGGGTATACGGGTTTACTCCTGTTTCACGTTCTTTGTGAAGGTGTACTAAGCACGTGCCCAGTTCGGAGGCTCTACAATGGGTCACACTAAGCAGGACAATGTGACAGTGAGGCTGAGGGGCTGGGCCGGGTAACCTCCACGATTCCAGGTGAAGTTCTACATTCAGATCCCACTCAAATCATCCAGGTCAAATAAGCACACACGTGGTAAAAAAAGGGAGACCCCACATCTAGGAATCATGGCTCACAGCCACCAGCCACAGCTGGGAAGCACCCACGTCAGCATAACCTGGCCAGGCTATGAGTGAGACAGAAGGCACCATGGCTCTCCATGTACACTGCCTCTGGCTAGCTGACATGGCCGGGAAGCATACTCCCACCCACCCACAGCACAAGCAATTCATCAGGGACTGGTAGTTACATACCCAAAGTATTTTGGTGCCCCCTCACACATCTAAGGATATGCTTTAGAGACCCTAAAATCACATGCCTCTCTTCCCCTGATGGAGGGACCTGGCATTCTTCCAAGGTGGCCTTTGTGGACCAGGCCTGGATCCGCAGTGGTATAAGATGGCATGTAGGGGTACATGGGAAAGGGGTTAGCCCATGCCAGGTTGTACATGTTTTGGGGGGTGCCACAAAATTACTCTGGTGCTCCAGCTTGGGGGATGATGGGAATGGGTGCTCTCTAGAGTGGGCTCGGTGCCCAGCGTTTGAGACTTCCCTTCTTCCTTGTGTCTTGGCTGGGTTCCCTGGTAGTCAATATTGGGGCCTTCCAACAGGGTCTTGTGTGCTTTTCTGAATGGCCTTCACTGGAAGAAGTCCTGCTGCTGAGCTCTTCTTTCTAGGCACAAGGCCTCCTCTAAGCCTGATGTCAAGTGACTGAAGGATGCTCGCGTGGCAGCTATTCACTGGTTTGTTACGGGCTGCTCGGCTCGTGATCCCGTTCAGCCTGAAGGCCAGAGCCCTTCTGTCTCCTAACTTACAAGTAGCCTTTGGAAAGAGTATCCATTGCCCTGAATCTTTGGTCCTGGCCATGACAGACTGTACCAACTTTCCTTACCCCTACTGCAATACAGGGAGGACAACTAGAAATACCCCCAGAATTGAGGCCATCAGTGACAGCTTTTGTATATTTAAGCTGGCGCAGCATAAACCCACACCCCGTGTTGTGACTGAGCAACCAAGCAATGGAGCCCAACTGTTCCCTGTGGGGTTTGTGGGTGGGGTATGTTGATGAATATTTCAAGCCGGGGCAATACTGCGCATTATTGAGCACACCTTTCCATATCAATTGAAAAAAGCAACTGCTTTACAGGCAGAAATGATATATTTTAATATATCAGGGTCCGTAAAGCAGGAGCGATACAAAAGGGGGTGGTGATGGACGGAGCATCAGAACCAATCAAACACTCACACCCAGTCAACAGATCTGGGTTTGATCCATCACCGTTCTTTAGCCCACTCTGCCACCCAAGTTCAGACATGGCCATATGCATATCAGTCTGACCCTGTGCCTCATGGGAACAGTCCAGCCCGAACTGCCAACCCATGCCTTCCCTGGACCGTAAACAAGCTTCCTAGGACCGATTTCTGGCATTTTAGCCGTCTTCAACCAGGCTTGCTTGAATCCAGTGGCAAAGTGAGCAAGGGACTCACGTCTGAGCATACCCTGCCAACTTATGGTGAAAAAAGCGGTACAAAAGGGGGTGGTGATGGACGGAGCATCAGAACCAATCAAACACTCACACCCAGTCAACAGATCTGGGTTTGATCCATCACCGTTCTTTAGCCCACTCTGCCACCCCAGTTCAGACATGGCCATATGCAAATCAGTCTGACCCTATGCCTCATGGGAACAGTCCAGCCCGAACTGCCAAGCCATGCCTTCCCTGGACCGGAACCAAGCTTCCTAGGACCGGTTTCTGGCATTTCAGCCGTCTTCAGCCAGGCTTGCTTGAATCCAGTGGCAAAGTGAGCAAGGGACTCACGTCTGAGCATACCCTGCCAACTTATGGCGAAAAAAGCGGTACAAAAGCAGGAGCAACATTCCCCAACGTTGAGTGAAAAGGGGATGCTCCCTAACTTGAGTGGGGGTGTGGATGACGGTGTTTTCCGAAATAAACAGGGGAATGCACTTGTCTATACGCCTGCGCGATACCGCAGAATGAAGCGGATACCCAAGTGCCACACAGGGTTTTGCAGTTACTTTACCTCAGATGACCTCCTTAGTAGGAAGCATCATGTGTCTCAGGGACCCAAGCCCCCAATAGAGTGAAAGGTCCTTGGCACCATTCACAGCTGGGCAGCTGACGACTCACCACACAGGGATTGCAGCTAGTTCACACCCATAGGAGGAAGCATCAAGGATCTCAGGGGCCCAAACCTCCAATTAGTAGCTGGTCCTAAAAGGTTGGGTTGCAGGTGTCCCTACAGAGACAAAGGCAGCACATCAGGGATCACACGATCAATGGTTGTTCAGGTGAATCCTACACCACAGCCCTTGAGGAGGGGCATGAAGGATACAAAGAGGGCGGTGGCAACTATACAGTGAGCCACACTTGATCCACCACTCCTTGTTTAGTCCTGTGCCATCAGTAGCGAATGTGCTAACGTAGCAAGGTAGCATATGCACAGAAGACAACTTTGAGGTGCACTGCCCCTGTCTGTTTCTGCCCATCCTTGGAGGATGCACACCATTGAAAACAGGACCAAACATGCCATTGATTTTCCAACCCTGGACGAAAGCATCTACTTAGAGCGCACTCATTACTTACCATTGGTTGGAGTCTTCATCACTTTCTCTTCTTTTGTATTCATTGGTCCGCGGCAGGTGGGCTGGTTTAATTTTGCAGGCCGCTCCAGAGGGCACTAGGAGGATTTGGGTTTCAGGTATTTAGATTACACCCACACACACACACACACACACCCACCCACGTACGCACATATTTTGGTTTAATCTTTTTAAATTTGAGACCCACACAGGGAAAGCAGCTTCAAGCCAGTACATATCCCATGAATAACTCTATGCCACTTTACTTCCCTCTATGCTCCATGCTGTCCCACTCCACCGTCCAGCACTCTATTCCACCTTACGCCACTCCACTATATGATACTCCACTCTATGCCACTCCACTCTACACCCCTCTACTTCACTTTACTCCACTAAACTCTATAACACTCCATGCCACTGTACACCACTTCAAACCACTCCACGCTTCAACCCTCTGCTCCACTCTACGCCACTCCACGCTACTCTGATCTATGCCACTCCACCCCATAACTCTGCTCTTCTCCATGATAATGTACTTCACTCTACGATGCTCTATTCCACTCTATGACACTGCTCCACTCTACACCACTCCACGATACCCTGCTTTATGCCACCCCACTGTACTTCACTCTATGCCACTTCATTGTACAACACTATACTCCACTCCATTCTACACCACTCCACTTTACAACATTCTACTCTACACCACTACACTTTATACCACGCCATGCAACTTTACTCCACTCCTCTCTGTAAAATTGTATTTCACTCTTCGCCACACCTCTGTGGCATTCTAGTATACAATACTCTATTCCACTCCAACACTACTCCACTACACTCTACGCCAACTCTGACACTATACTCCACTCTATGGAACTATACAATACTACTCCACTCTATGCCATTCCACTCTACTCTACAACACTACACTACTCAACTCTATGGTATTTCATTCTACGACACTCTACGCCACTAACTCTATGCCACTCCACTCCACACCATTTCATGTCAAATCACTTCACATCACTCCACTCTGTGCCACTCCATTCTGTCCATCAGTTTTTCTTTTTGCATTTGTCCCCCCGAGTGGGACGGGTATGCCCAGACGTGGGTTCTTTGCTCTCCATGCCACTGGGGTCAAGCTATCCTGGCTGATGAGGGGTGAAACCCCGAAACCGGTCCTAGGGTGCTCGTTTCCAGTTCAGGGAGGACCTGGCCAGGCAGTTCGGACTGGACTGTTCCCATTGGGCGCAGGGTCAAGACTGATTTGCATACGCCTGGGTTCAAATTGGAATGGCATGGGGAGCAAAAAAACGATGGATTTGGGCCCAGATCTCTTACTGGGGTGAATGTATGACATTGTTCTGCATTCTGTCCATCAGTTCTTTTTGCATTTGTCACTCCATTCTATGACACACTGCTCCACTCAATTCTATGACACTCTACGCTACTCCACTCTACGCCACTTGTTGTGCCACTCTACACTCTATGCCACTCCTCTCTACACCACTCCACACCAATTTACACCACTCCATGCCACTCCACTCTGCACCTCTATACTTCACTCCCTTCTACAACACTACTCCACGATACTCTACTCCATCTACAACACTCTATTTTACGACACTGTGCTCCATTGTATGCTACACCACTCTACACTACTTTACTCCACTCTACCTCCACTCTACCATCACGCTCCACTCCACTCTAGGACACTTTAGTCCACTGTGCTCTACAACACTCTGCTACACGCCATGCAACTCCAATCTACACCACACTGCCATTCAACACTGTCTGCAAATTGCGTTACTGGTGAAGCCCCAAACAGCAATTGGGATTTTGTTCTTGAGAAATTTAAATCCCTGGTTGTTGCATGTGTTACTTTGTTGGTGGACAGGAGAAGTGGCCTGGAAGATGCCATTACACAGTTAACTTCCCATACAAACTTGTTGGTCTATCAGGTCCATGCCCACCCACCCGTGCCTTGCCTAGAAAGGCCTTCGCTCAGAGCAACGATTCTATCCCAGGTTTACAACAACCCCATGGAGTCACGCCCGTTATTGATGTTCAGCTCTCCTCCTCACAAGTTGTGGATGCCTCGTTACCATGTTAGGAAGGTGGAGGCTTGCAGGGGAGATCTGGAGCCCACAATGGATTGTTAAATCATGGATCTGTCTTTCAGACTCAGTCTTTCCCCAATCTGTCCTTTTTAAATCTTCCCCATGATTGTTGCCCTTATGTAGCCATCAGGTCTGGTGTACCATACCTAAACTCTTCCAGGGATGAACTTACTCTCAAGCTCAAAAACAAAGTCTGTCATTGGTTGGCCCGAAATTCGGATTTTAATCAACGAATATGATATCTTGTTTGTGAGGAGAGTTAGGTGGGTCGGTCCCTCAACCAAACATTTGAGAGGGGATTGTATGATCTTTATTTTTGATCACTTGGCTCTTATAAAGTGCATATCACAATATTATTACACATATAATAATCATAATTTAAAAGGTTAAAAATACATTATAATGAAACACAACAATGCTTCCTTAAGAAGAACAGAGACAAAAGGCCTGTTTGACAAGGGCATTGTTATATGGAATGTTACCCTTCCTAATCGAATGTAGACCCATGTGTGCACAGTCATTCCTGGAACAACACAGATACCATTCGTTATAACATCTTAAGGAATTTTAATACATGATCCAAACCATACATAAATATTAAAACTAAGTCTAGCGCCTTAGAATATACATCTTGAAAGATAAACTCGCACAAATACCATCATGGATATTGGATGGACTAAAAGGTTACACAATGCACGTCTTGCGTCCAATCCAGAAGGCCATCAGAAATTTAGCTAGGCCAAAACTACAACTCTTCTAGTGTCAGTACTTAGAATTTAACCCGTTCGTTGCGTGCGTCGGCCAACGGCCGTCGCGATCACTACCTCCGTAGTGCTGCGCACGTCTGTTGGCAGACGCGGCCCCGTGCGCACAGAAACATCCGCACCACGGCGGATTCTGTGCCGCGCTAAAAGGGTTAAAGCATCTCAAGTTGGTGTCTAAAACGAATACACCTACATAGGGGGACAATCCACTTGGACCTCAATTTTTTGTAAAATGGGCAAAAGAATACTAAATGGACCAGGGATTCAGGTCCTCGTTTGCATGCTGGACACTGGTCACCAAGTGGTTCTTGGGATCGCCATCTATTGCAGAACACCTTGGTGGGGAGAGACTTGTATCTAAATTGGAGGAACAATTTCCGCACCAGAACTGGGATTATCTCATCAATAGTAGCTTTATATTGAGGACAGAGTTTTAAATCTATAAATGCTCGAGTGAGCGATCCCTAAGCTTTAGTTAGACTTTCCACCTGGATACATTCCCAGTAGATTTCTGTGATCCTGACTCTTAGAATGAATCAGAGCCCTCTTCTCTGGGTCTATCCAATATGTTTCCAACCCTAATTTCCTCAGAAGTGCCTTAGGGGAACGTAGCCAAGGAATTTTACAAACACATAGAGACCAAATAAGATGCATAAGACCCACACGATTGGAGTTTAAGGGAAATGAGAGGGACCCTTTAACGCCAAAGGAATAGGGTACAAAACAATGATGTTACAAAGAGGTTTTCCTTTGGACTAATAACTACCAATCTCCTATTGCTAATGTTATTTACTCTCACAATCTTCAGAGAGAACTCATTACTCATTCAAAATTTTTCACACTTCATTTATACCATCCATGCGATGCGAATAGAAAGTTAAACCTAAACCAGGGAAACTCATTATCAAACTGACCGGAGAATACATGTGACGCTCTGCGCACAATAGAAACCCTACCATAGTGAGGGTACTGCTAAAGTCGAATGATATAAAATTTGAACACAGAGATTCATGCCTGAGATTCGCCACAAAATATGAAATCAGGATGAATTAATTGGAAGGATTTCAGTGTATTCTAAGAAATAGAAAGAACCAGAAAAATTTTGGATTGAAATCTCGTTTGTTTAACATATAAATGGCCGAAATTTTCATCCCCTAAGGCAACAGAATAATTATCTTTATTGCCAGATCGAGGAAAGAGTTCCTTCCTTACGTAAATATTTGCCATATTTTCTTGGGACAAACATTACGAATCAAGAGAGTCGCAAAAAAAATCTGTCTTGACAATGATGGTGCAATAATTCTCGTCCATCGAAACGCGTCGACGCTTTTTACACAATCTGTGTACCTGCTGGAACCATAGATCACGAATCAACTGTAGTATCAGGTTTCAGTCTGTGGTTATTGTTACAACATGGATGTGTGTGTTATGACAAAGTCTGGTGCCTTATGTTATGTGTACTCTTTGTGTCATTCTCAAGTATTGTGTAATATATTGTTTTTAGATGGGTTTTTAATTTTTCTTGAAACTTTTTGTACAATTTATTTTTCTTTTATCTACATGGATATTAATAAATTGATGAACCATTGTTTTAAACAAAATTGAGTTTCCCTGGTTTGGGTTTAACTTTCTATTCGCATCGCATGGATGGTATAAATGAAGTGTGAAAAGTTTTGAATGAGTAATGAGTTCTCTCTGAAGATTGTGAGTGTGAGAGGAAATAACATTAGCAATAGGAGATTGGTAGTTATTAGTCCAAAGGAAACCCTCTTTGTGACACCACACGATAGGAGGCAAGTGCTTCTGTAGACCATACCCGATGCCAAAACATTAAAAGTCTGCACTCTATTTTATGGGAAATCTTCCTTTGAGCCAAATATAGGAAAACTGGGGTTAAGGGGGTACTCACTGGAAGATTGAGTAAGGATCTTATAAAACAATTGCCAGACACTGATAGGCTATCAATGTTCCCACTTCCCCACAATTCTGCTACATACAAGGATGAGCCTATTGTCTTGGTGTTATAAATTTCAAGTGCTGGGGCCACTTTTCTTGATAGTTCTTCTGTGTATCCAGATTACTTGTGAGATTTTCTGAATTAGTGAAAGGTGAGTTTTCTCGTGCTGGGGACCAGTTCAATGTGATTGCCCCCTACTAGCATACTCTTTTTAAAAGACTTAAGAACACCATCTGAGAAGACCAAGTACTTTGTCTTTGTATCATTTAGTTCCAACCCTCGCTTGTCGCAGGAGTTGTTAAAATCGTTCAATAACTGTTGGAGCCCTTGGGGAGATTTTGATATCAATAAAGTATCTTCGGTGAAGAGGAGCCCTTCTCCCTCCGATTTGTGGGGCGTTGCACCCATCTCTGTCAAGATAGACCACAACTCCATTAATGAATAGTGAAAACAGAATGGGATCCAAACTGCAACCCTGCCTAACTCCACACATGATCTTGAAGGGCCCTCCACCTCCTCCCCCACCTAACGTGGGACATATTGTCTACATGTGATCTCCTCGAAATAGCGAGTAGATTATCTGGGATCCCCATCTCAGCCAACATTTTCCAGAGTTTGCCCCTTGGTACCAGGTCAAAAGCTGTCCGCAGATCAACAAACGCTACCAATGATTTGCCCCCTTTTATTTATACTTCTCTCCAAAGAAATGCATCTAAACAGAAAAACCTGATCAAGGGTGCCAATATTGGCACGAAACCCCACCTGAAAGTCAGACAAAATATTTCCTTCTGAAATCCACTCCTGGAGACGCGCCAATATTTGTTTACAGAATATCTTCTGGAGAGAATCTATTAAACTGATGGGTCTACCAGGGTTGGCTCTATCTCCCTTTTAAAAATTGGTATAGTCTCCGCCAATTCCCACCAAGCAGGAATCTCCATATCCAAGCGAATGGCATTAGACAAGAGTTTAATGTAGACACCCCACGCTCCTGAGTCCTCCCTATAAAGATCATTCGGGATCCTATCCGGACCAAGGGCTCTGGCTGGAATACATGTACTGGTTGCTGCATAGGTTTCATTGGATAAAGTGCGAGGGCATCTAACTTACTGGATAAGTCCTTTTCCAAAGGGATACAGTTGTATTCTTTCTCGCCTTAATCACATGTGTACAATACACTAAAGTGATTCGCCCACTCATTTGGCTGGACAGTAAAGTCGAGGGCATGATTAGGACCATTCAAACATAATGCTGCTTTGTTCCAGAAATACTTGTTATCTTCATCTACCCTCGCAAGATCCTGGCATGAGTTGCACTTGGCTGCAAATAGAAGCATATCTTTCGCCTTCAAGTAATCCTGATAATACCAAGTTGCTTCTTTTGTTGGATTTCTCCCCACCCATTTAGCTTGTCCCAAGGTATCCCCCTAATCAGCAAATAAATTATATCATGCTTTGATTTCATCTCCTCTATTCTGATTTCTTGGGGAAGGGAGGACAAAAAAGTCACCTCCTATTCTTAGTCTACGCTTAACACTTTAAAGGACCACGTTTTTTTCCCCACCCAGTCTCATCTTATAGTCCTGAGGTTGTTGGCTTTGACAATACACCCAAATCCCTGAAACCCTCATAAGTTATTTCTGGGGCTTTGAAATCACCTAGAGTTAGACTCAGAACATTGTGGGCACAGTCTATTCTTTTGATCACTTCCATATCATGGACAACTAGCCAGAGTCTACAGTCGACCAAGCAGTAGTCAATATGACTTGAGTGACCTGGTCTATTATAGTTCACTTTGCCATTTTGATCAGAATTGGTCCCACCATCAAGTCATATTACAGAGTTAAAGCTAACACAAGAGCTGATTTTTCTGTCCATCTAACAGCAGGAAGCTCTAACTGGGGGATTTTCCAATTTCTGTCCCATTCTAGAGTCAGATATGAAGGAGTGGCAGCAAAGGGTTCGAAAGTACAATTGAGATCCTCTGCTACCAATAGAGGGTTAGTGCCCTTGTTCTCAGTAAGGGCATAATCTAGGGCAATTATAGTACTGATATCTGCCTTACCCGATCCCACTTGGTTATATACAGTATAAACCCTGGATTTCATTCCAGACTGAAAAGCAAGCTCAACTGCCAAAATATCCGGGGAATCTACAATGACCATTTAGACTTTACATTGTAGTGAAATTTTCACCCAGGTCATTAAACCCCCTGATGGTCTTACTTTCCCTTTTTTGATTGCATTTTGGCAATAGGCAGTAAACCCACTCCTGTACAAGGGTGGCAGATTCCATGTTTACTGGAACAGACACACATCATGAGAATCTATTAATTTGCCCCACTCTTCATCTAACAGCATCCTTGCAATCCCTGCTACATTCCAAACCAGGATTTTGTGTCTGACACTGCTTTACTAGAGGAGTATTGGGTTTAGCTCGATGGTGCAAAAATCGCACTTCCACAAGTCTCCTGGGTTGTTCTAAAGCTAGCAAGAGCCTCCCTCAGACCCCCCCCCCCCGCCCCCATCATCATCAATTTCTTGGATGACTGTATGTACAGACAAACTGCTCACTGGGATCTACCCAACCAAACCTTGGACATGGGACACGGCAGAAAGCCTAGGTTATGGGAGACTGCACAAGACTGTCCCAACTGTTAGTGTGTCCCCCTCAGTTCTACCTATGCCCTATTTCTGAAGTCAATCATGGGGTTCAACAGCTCCACTGGCCTTATTTTCCCTCCCCTCGCCAGTGTCCCTTCCTTTTAAGGGAGTCTCATCCAAGGTACTGCAGTGTTTGATCGCAATGTTTGTATTATCAATGGGGATGGTGTGAGAGTCTATGGCCATCAGGCCATCTACTAAATCGCTATGGGCAAAGCATACTTTCACCATGTTGTTTGCCTTTCCAGGGGTAGACATCCTTTCTGCTTGGGTGATATCATCCCTTATAATAGAGTAGCATTGGTGGGTCTACCTAAACCAATACGTAGCCTTATTTATAAGTGAATCATGATCCTCCCTTACTGCAGAGGTTCGTTTTGGGACATGCAAAAAGAAAACTACATTTTACTTCCTCTGGGTACGATTTTTAAAAGAACAGACATTTGTGATTACCCCCTAAAGTGGGGCTGAACGGATCTGGAGGCGTGTGAAGCGCACTCATCTATTGGTACTTCTCCTCTTTCAGTCCCTCTACTTAAACCTCTAATTCGTAGTGCACTTTGAGAAACAAAAGGCATATCATTTGCCCAAAGAGGGCCACTTAGAAAGTGGGGACGAAAGTTATTCTGAGTAAGGGGTTGCCGGACAGGCATCACTGGGTAAGGTAAAGAAACAGCCTGATGGCCATTTGTGTGAAGAAACCCCTCACATCTATCTTCTATCACCTATGCTTGATTTGCTGTACTTGATACCACATCTTTTATCACCCTGTTCTCCAAGTCCTCCACCACATTTCTCAAGGCCCTTGAGACCCTCCATTGTACCCCTCAAACTTTGAAGCAAAGATAAGACTTACAACCTTATCACACTTTCCTCTTCTGGTATATTTTCTACTGTAGCAAGGGAGGCATACCTGTTGCGGCACCCAAACTGCACCGCCAGTTGGCTCAGCACCCCTCCAATTTAATGCACCCTACAACACACCACTCTACGTCCCTCCACTCTACACCTCTCCACTCCACAACACTTACACCACTCCACTCTTCCCCAGTCTACCCCACTCCAATCTACACCGGTCTACATGACTCCACTCCTCCCCAGTCTACCCTACTCCACTCCAATCTACCCAACTCATCTCAGTTCCACTCCACTCCACTCCCCTCCAATCCATTCTATTCCACTCCCGATTGCCCCGTTTAGTCCTTCGAAATGCAGAAACTGGTAATTATAGAGGGCCCTCACATATTTCCAGTCTGCCCAGGGCCCCACAAATCATAGACCCGGCCCTGCTGTTGATTATCAGAGAAGAGTGATATTAAAAGTGGCATGAACAGGACAGTTGTACATGAGTGGTGCAGGTAAGTGGTTTGGGTGTGGCTGTTGGATGCTGAGGTTGGGTTCTGATGAGTGCAGCAGCTGTGTTTGGGGATAGCGTTTAAGTGAACAATAGATTTATTTAGAGTGCTCAAGTGTGGATGTAATTTGAATAGTTGTGGCTGAACTATATTGTATGTGGTTATTGGTCAATATTATTAAGTGCTTTGGCAAGGGCTGTGACTGGATATCAATGGGTGATGATGTTAGATGATGATGTTGAAGTGGGTCATCGTAGAAGAGTCATTGTGGGTGGCTGTGGTGTTGTGATTGTGCAAAAGTGGAAGCAAAAGGTTTATTAGAGTGTGTGTGTGCAGAGAAAGTGCTTAAGATACAAGGTAAAAAGAGGAGAGCTCTAGAAAAGGCTTACCAGATACACTAGAAGGGCACCATGCCTGTTTGGTTAGGTGCTGGGAGCCAAGCGTTAGGGGCACAAATGATGGGCTGAGTTGTGGGGAGTTGCCTGTTGCTATTATTTGTAAATTGAGGCTCTATTGTGCAACTTTCAGAAAAAGTGAACACTTTTACACACTACTGCAGTTCGCTTAGCGAGAATCCTTCGGAGTAGACTGCTGTTCAGGATAAAGGGGAACATTTTTACTTGCAGATGGTGTTAGCACTGCTGTCATACTGAATGCTTACACCTGGCACCTTGGAAACGTTTATATAAATCTATACTAACAAAAATAGTGATGCCACTGTAAGATGAATATATTCACCTATTTCCATCAGCGATTTCAACCATCTTGGAGGTTTTTTGGAGTGTGACACCATGGTTGGGAACAAGTAAGTGTCTCTCCTCTCTGATTTACTATCACTGTATGCCTGTACAAATATGACCAACACTTTTGCACTTCTACTCATCCCACAATTTAGTACACAGATAGTGGATTTCCAATGGAATGTGCTGTAAACTACAGGCTAGATTTTTGCATAATGGCAGGCAACAACGACGACGAGGAGGAAACTATAGCAGAGTATCTTTCAAGAAATGGAGTGTTGGCACCAAATAGCTGGTGGATTCATCGCATTTCATCATATATTCTATTAGATGCAAAAAAACTTGGCAATTGTGAAGACCAACAGCAAGCTAACTGAAAAGGCAGCTTAAATCTAATACTACAGTTCACTGACCAATATATTTTCAGATGCACAGTCTAGCTTCCATCCTTCATTTGGGTTCAGAATCTATCCTTGTCTCTAAATTCGATGAACTAAGAACACAGGTAGATGCTATAGGAGCAGCCATCTTGATCCTACTAGACCCGTCTCCTGCTTTTGGCATTGGACACAACCCAAAGCACAAGTTACTACTTGTGTAACGCTATATCTGTAAGAGACATTAGTTAGTGATAGATTCCTTACCTTAGAATAATCCCCAGGCGTCAGTCTGGATTCGGAAAGTTTTCTGCTTCGCAGTACCCCTGCGCACCAGTAGGTGATGCCATGCGGCTCCGCGCCCGTCACTGGTGTCATGTGCGCCGGGACGGCGCCACCCATATGCGCTGATGCCAGTTCTGTACACAACTTTCCGCGCCGAAACGCAGAGTCATGCGAGAAACTGACCTTTGGTGCATAAAACTAGGGCCCTAAAAGGGGATGACCTTAACCCTAGTAATCAGTTCGCAGAACGGGGAGGATGGGTGGGGCAGTAAGGAATCGATCACTAACTAACATCTCTTACAGATATATCGTTACACAAGTAGTAACTTGTGCATCTGAAAGAGACACGTTAGTGATGGATTCCTTACCTTAGAATAGATACCCCAGCAATACCAACCCCGGCGGTGGGTCTGCGAACGAGCGAGATTACACCAGAAAGTCACGGAGCACAGAACGGCCAAAGAAGCTGTCTCTCCGGACCTGACTGTCAAGGCAGTAGTGCTTGGTAAGCATGTGCAGCGAGTAACTGCCTGACAAATATCCTGCAAGGGGAAACCGCGTCCCAAGGCAGTAGTGGCTGCAGTTGCCCTGGTCGAATGGGCACGCAGTCCCACAGGAGGCTCCTTCTTGGTGAAGGAGTAACAGGCTGTGATGCACAGAACGACCCAAAAAAAAGCCTTGTGTATTTATTGTGGCTCCCAGATACACCTGTGTGTTGGATGGCTGTAGATGAGACTTGGACAGGTTTACTGTGAATCCAAGATCGTGGAGCAACTGCACTGTTTTGTGAGTGTGACAGAGACAGCTTTTTTGCGAGCTGGCTTTTATGAGCCAGTCGTCCAGATATGGGAAAACGTGAATGTGTTGTCTTTGAAGATGAGCTGCAACTACTGCTAAGCATTTGGTGAAAACTCTGGGTGCGGTTGTTACTCCAAATGGGAGCACCTTGAACTGATATTGCTGTCCTGCTACTAGGAACCTTGGGTATTTGCGATGGGCAGGATGTATTGGGATATGAAAATAGGCGTCCTTTAAGTCCAGAGTGGACAGGAAGTCACCTTGTTGAAGGAGTGGAAGTACCTTTTGTAGAGTGACCATGTGAAAGTGGTCTGATTGAATGTATAGATTGAGTTCTCTGAGGTTCAGTATAGGCCTGAGAGATCAGTCCTTCTTGGGAATTAAGAAGTATAGGGAGTATACTCTGATTCCTTGATGTTTTAATGGACTGCCTCTATTGCTCCTTTTTCTAACAGAGATTGAACCTCTTTTTTTTTATTTTTAGAAGGGTGAGATGTTCTTGTGACATTGCATGTGATATTGGAAGAATGTTTGGGTAGGTGTCTGTAAGTTCCAGGCAGTAACCATATTGGATAATTTGTAGAATCCATTTGTTTGAAGTGTTGGTGTTCCAGAAAGGGAGAAATTGAGAGAGACGTCCCCCGACAGGAGTGGAATGATCGGAGGGTAGTGGAAGCAAGTCACTGTTTGGTATTAACGGGGGGGAGTGCATGTGGAGTTGCCTCTGCCTCTTCCCTTACCATTGCTTCCCCTAAAACCTCCTCTAAAATAACCTCTTGATGAGGGCGATTGATTGTTGCCCTTGTAAGAGGAGGAGGGATTTCCTGTGGTAACAGTTTTGGAACTACCCCTGTAAAAGGAGCCGCGAAAGGAACCTCTACTAGAAGGTAATTGTAAAGCCCCCATGGACTTTGCGAACTCAGTGTCCTTTTTCATTTTCTCCCGCGAGGTGTCAACTGTTGGACCAAAGAGGTGTTCCTTGTCAAAAGATTGATCAATAATGGAGGCCTGTACCTCAGGTTTGAAACCTGATGTTCTTAACCATGCGTATCTGCGTAGCAACACACTTGTGTTTACTGCACGTGCTGCTGTGTCTTCTGCATCTAATGCACATTTGATGGAGGTATTGGTATTGAGTTTTCCTTCTTGTATGAAATCATTTGCCTTAGCTTTAGGCTCATCAGGCAGATATTGGATAAGTTTTTCCAACTCATCATAATGAGCTCTATCATATCTGGCTAGCAAAGCCTGGGCATTGACAATGCGCCAGTGATTAGCCACTGGAGAAGAACAAGTTACTTACCTTCGGTAACGCTTTTTCTGGTGGATACAGTATCTGCCTGTGGATTCCTCACCTTGTGAATATCCCCTGCGCCAGCAACATTCGGAAACTTTTGTAGCAGTCCACGCCGATGAGGTCGAAGACGACGTCACAGAGACACGGCTCCGCTCGCGACTCCTCTGACGTCACCGGCTCCATAAGAAGACCTCGTCGGCGTGATGACGTCAGTTCTGCCCTTTTTTCAGTGCCTTCGAGGCACACGGACGGACTGACAGCAATATATACACAGTACGTAATATACAAATCAACACACACAGTGTGGAGAATAAATAAGAAGGCAAAAGAAATAACACACTGCCTTTAACAGTAACAAATACATTTAGAAACACCATCATTAAATTTGTAGGTATACAAGGGTGGACAACGGGTAGGCGGGTGGGTCAGTGAGGAATCCACTGGCAGATACTGTATCCACCAGAAAAAGCGTTACCGAAGGTAAGTAACTTGTTCTTCTGATGGATACATCTGCCAGTGGATTCCTCACCTTGTGAAAAGATTCCCACAGCAGTCCCACTCACGGAGGAGGGTGTCCACCCTTTTATACCAGAAAGTCCTGAAGGACGGAACGAGCAAAGTGTCCGTCCCTCCTCACCTCGGTGTCTAAGCAGTAATGCTTCGCGAAAGTGTGGAGGGAGGCCCAATTTGCCGCCCTACAAATATCCTCCACAGGAACACCTCTAGACAAAGCAGACATGGAAGACTTAGCCCTAGCAGAATGAGCTCTTAAACCTTCTGGAGGTTCCTTACCGGCCAAAGAGTAGCATATCTTGATGCACAAGACAATCCATCTGGAAAGAGTGCACTTGTGCACCGCTCTGCCTTTCCTGCAGCCAACAAAGCCCACGAAAAGCTGATCATCAATTCGAAAGTCTTTTGTCCTATCAAGGTAGAAGCTCACCGCCCTCTTAGGGTCCAGACGGTGAAGCCGCTCCTCCTCCTTGGAAGGGTGAGGGGGATGATAGAAGGTAGGGAGGGTTATGGACTGCCCCAGATGGAAGGGAGTTACCACCCAAGGCAGAAAAGCAGCCCTGGTCCCGAGTACCATTCTTTCAGCATGAATGGTCAAGAATGGGGGTTTTGAACTCTGAGCTTGAAGCTCACTTACCCTCCTTGCCGAGGTGATCGCAATGAGAAAAACCGTCTTGAAAGACAACAGTCTCAAGGGACACTTATGTAAGGGCTCGAAGGGAGAACCCATCAGATAAGTTAAGACAAGATTTAAGTCCCATTGAGGCACAATAAAAGGATTTGGAGGAAACTTGTTTGTAAGGCCTTTCAGAAACCGTAAAACAATAGGTGACTTAAACAATGATGGTTGATCCGGCAAACAAAGGAATGCTGACAAGGCTGAAAGATATCCCTTCACAGTGGCTACAGCAAAACCTTGCTGAGCAAGAGAAAGGGCAAACTGAAGAATGTCAGATAAACGAGCCCTCAAAGGATCAATTGACTTCTCCCCACACCAGAGCACAAATTTAGACCACCTACAGAAATAGATAGATTTGGTGGAATGACGTCTGGCAGACAAAATTACATCTACAACATCTGGCGGGAGAGAAAAGGAATTCAGGTTGCCCCGTTCAATCTCCAGGCATGAAGGTGTAAGCTCTGGAGGTGGGGGTGTAGAACCTGCCCCTCCGACTGCGAGAGGAGGTCTGCCCTGAGAGGGAGACGGAGCGGAGGGCACGAGGAGAGGTGGAGAAGATCTGTGTACCACACCCTTCTTGGCCAATCCGGGATGATCAATATGACTTGGGCCCGGTCTTGGCGAATCTTCCTCAGAACTCGAGGAATCAAGGGTATGGGAGGAAACGCGTAAAGGAGATGTGAGTCCCATCTCAACTGAAACGTGTCCCCGAAAGCTCCCTGCATCGGATACTGGAGACTGCAGAATGACGGACAGTGAGCGTTCTCGTGAGTGGCAAACAGGTCCATCCGAGGAGTTGCCCACGTCCGAAAGACGTGACGAACCACCTCCGGCTGAAGCCTCCACACGTGGTCGGCGGAGAACTGCCGACTGAGACTGTCTGCACATACGTTCAGAACCCCGGCCAGATGATTTGCCATCAGACAAATCTGATGATCCTGAGCCCAGGACCAGAGACGCAGAGCCTCTCTTCAGAGACAAATAGACCCTACTCCTCCCTGCTTGTTGACATACCACATCGCGGTAGTGTTGTCCGTCAGGACTTGAACTGACTGACCGCAAAGGGATGGGAGGAAGGCCTTGGAGTGCCAAACTTATCGCCCACAATTCCAGAAGGTTGATATGAAGCAACCTTTCCTCTGGAGAGCAAAGACCCTTGATCTCCAGATCCCCCAGATGAGCACCCCACCCTAAAGTGGATGCATCCGTTATTACTGTGGCCACCGATGGAGGTAGATGGAAGAGCTTTCCTTGAGACGGATTGCCCTCCACGCTCCACCAAGACCGATCCGCCGCAGCTTCTCTGGAGATCCTCACAGACTCCCTGAGATCTCCTTTGTGCTGATACCACTGCCTGCGGAGGCACCACTGGAGCGCCCTCATGTGCCAGCATGTATGGTTGACCAACAGAATGCAGGAAGCAAACAGACTGCGCAGGCGAAGGAGCTTCAGGACTGGAACAACCGCTTCATTGTATAACAAGGGAATCATTTCCTGTATGTCGAGAATCCTTTGTGGGGGTGGGAATGCTCGACACACAGTAGTGTCCAGTACCGCCCCTATGAACAGGTTGCGCTGAGAGGGCACCAGGTGAGATTTGGGCACATTTATCGAAAAACCCAATTTGTACAACAGCTGAGTTGTAACCTGCAGATGATGAAGCACCTTCTCAGGCGACTCCGCTTTGATCAGCCAGTCGTCCAGATAAGGGAAAACCGGAATCGCTGACCTTCTGTCATGGGCTGCCACCAATGCCATCACCTTGGTGTAGACTCGAGGTGCAGTAGTAAGACCAAACGGAAGGACCGCAAACTGATAATGTTGCGACCCTACCGTAAACCGGAGATACTTCCTGTGTGATTTCAGGATGGGGATGTGGAAATACGCATCCTGCAAGTCGATCGACACCATCCAGTCTTCCTGTTGCAGCGCTTGAAGAACCTGCGCAAGGGTGAGCATCTTGAACTTCTCTTGCTTCAGAAAAAGATTAAAGATCCTGAGGTCCAATATTGGATGCAATCTGCCGTCCTTTTTCGGAATCGCACCTTTTTTCAGCAATGTCAGGACTTCCTCCTGCAGGAGAAGAAGGTGGTCCTCTGAGCAAGCCCCTTGACAAGGAGGGTAATTTGGAGGGAATTCCCGAAAGGGAAGGGCGTACCCATTTTCTACAAGATCTAGAACCCAAAGGTCTGTAGTAACCGGTTCCCAATCTTGTAGAAAATGGGTAAGCCGGCACCCCCACAGGACCAGCATAATCCAGAATGGTGGATCTAGGGCTGCTTTACAGTCGTGGAAGGGGCTGAGGAGGAGGAGGAGGAGGAGGAGGAGGAGGAGAGCTGACGACCTCGAGTGCGACCTCTGATTCTGCCTCTGTAGCTCTTATACAGAGTGTTTTGCTGCTGCTGTTGCTGCTGCTGGGGCTGTCTGTAAGATCGAAAGGTTGATCTTCCGAAACCCCTGTATCTCTTGAACGAACCCCTTGGCTGAGTTTGAAGGCCCAAAGATTTAGCAGTGGCCTTACTCTCCTTAAATCTTTCAAGCGCAGCATCCGCTTTCTTGCCAAAAAGTCCGGAGCCATCAAAAGGCAAGTCCAAGAGTGTTGACTGGACATCAGGGGAGAACTCTGAAGAGTGTGGATCCAAAGGGACAGCCGTCGTCGAAGGAGGTCGAGACGGCGCCGGTGAAGAAGGGAGCGGCGTCGATGTCCTCAGCGCTGGTAGATGCTAAGACGGCGTCGCCGGAAAAAATGGCATGAAGGGAGCCTGAGGATAAGCTTGGGGAACTCCCAAACTGAAGGCCATAGGACCCGAAGGTGCACCAGAGGGATACATGGCTCTGGAGAAGACTCCATACATAGCATTAGGATAATGCATAGGGTCTTGACCTGTGCCTGAAAACGATGGATATTGCTCAGGCATCACCAGACTCGGGCCGACCGTGGAATCAGCGGAGCCGAAGGCTCACCCGGAGCTGGAAGCTCCTCAATCGGAACCGGAGACGAAGCCGGAGATGGAGCCGGCGATGGAGCCGGAGAATGCTCCGGTGAAGCCACAGGTGACGACAGGCCAATAGGTGAATCAGGAACAGGTGAAGGAGATACAAAGTCCTTACGGCGCCGGGAGGGCGATGTCGATCTCGGAGCTGCATCCCTATCCGAGTGATGTCGAGACCCACGCCTCTTCTTTTTCTTGTGCTTCTTAGGTTTAGACGCATGCCCCGAAGTCGACTTCGACGCCGACCTCTATCTTCTCCGGCCTCTTTTTTCCTTCTTCATCTTGGCAATGAACAATTTTGCTTCCCTCTCCTTAAGAGCCTTGGAGCTCATCTTGCGACAGCAAGGACATCCATCCACATCGTGGTCCGATGATAGGCACCACACGCAGTCTTCATGCGGATCCGTTATCGACATGTGCATTCCACATTCTCGACAAGGTTTAAAACCAGACTTCTTCGTCGACATTTCAGCTGAAGAAGAGAGAGAGAAACCAGCAGAAAACAAAGTAACAAGTACAGCTACAGAGAGAGTCCCGAAATCCGTTGGCGTCGACGGTGCGGAAAAAGGGAACTGACGTCATCACGCCGACGAGGTCTTCTTATGGAGCCAGTGACGTCAGCAGAGTCGCGAGCGGAGCCGTGTCTCTGTGACGTCATCTTCGACTTCATCGGCGTGGACTGCTACAAAAGTTTCCGAATGTTGCTGGCGCAGGGGATATTCACAAGGTGAGGAATCCACTGGCAGATGTATCCATCAGAAAACCCAGAACTCAACCACCTCCCCCCTTCTTTTTAACATCTATCTCCCTTTTCTGTGGACTGATTGAATCCTCTGGCTTGTCGTGTTAAAATTACGCTGATAACACACAGATTATCCTCAACTTCAAGAGACTCAATAACGTTATGATATCCAGATGGGTAACATGCCTGATCACAATTAAAGTCGATGACTTACAACCACTTTAATCTTTACTAAAGTCCACATATATGCACCATTATGATAGACAAATATTTTCATGGTATTTATATGTTGTCGTATGTACTTACATCCAGGATATTACGTCTGTGAACATTTTTGCTTGATACTTTCGTAATACGATATTTCTGTAGTCTATATTCTGACACACAAGCCACATCACACCAGATCTTGTGACATTGAACAAGACACTGGGAGCCCGTGCAAACACTGTGTATAACGAATGGATGACTGTTTGAAGTGTATCAACATATCTAGGAACAACATTTCAAACCCACCACCCTAGTCAAATCCGCCAATCCAACACATTCCAAAGAGACACACTTTAACAAAGTCAGATTCGCAGAGCACTCTTTCTCAATCCCAGCAGGCTGTGGGCACCCCCTCCCCCCACACACAAAAGGCACTCAGAAATACACCTTGCTTTTAGAAAGCCCATAAAAACAATGCTCCTCGAATTTTCTTGCCCCTAAGTGATACCTAAGCACCTTCAAGAGAAATAGCCATTAACCACAAAAGAAGCGAATCACAATACAAAAGACGATACACATCTTCCAACACAAAACGCAACATTCAGATAAAATAAAGCTACATGAAGTGTGATCTCCCTCAAATACCATTTAAGCATGAGCACATACATCAGCAGCACCACAGGCTATGTGTCAGGACCTCGCACGCCACACCCAACTCTTCCCAGAAAAACACACATTTCTACAACCAAACATGCAGAGCCAACCTTGGTCGCTCCAGATATAGGGCCAAATACCACACAAGTACGAGTTGAGATCTTTACAGGTAGGATATAACAACAAGGGCAAGAGACATAAGTGCTTCCACTGTAATTTATGGGCAGTGAACGGTCATTCAGTGCAATGGATGACATTTTCATTCAATGTATTCACTTCACTTTGAGCTGTGCCGTAAAGCTTGCTGCTCTTCCATCCCATCTCACCTGCCCCACTGCCTGGGTGTTCGTCCCGCTTTGCCACGCTTCTCCAATGGTGTTCCACCCTCGTCCCTTCACCCCCCCCACTGCCTGCTTTCCATTCCAGTACTCCTTAACCTTCACCCACATGTGCCACATCTGGCACTCCTATTCATACCCTCCCCTTTCGGGCACAAACACAAAATCCACCAAATTGGCCTGTGTCCTGTCCAGCACTCCAAGAAGACCCTTCTTCATCGCCAATAAAACTCCTGGCGGCCTGTTTCTGGTTTGAATGACTCATAAGACCCTCCCTGTCGCTTTTCCATTCACACCATTATAACTCGCAGGGCAACCAGCACACGTGCCACCCTATTTTTCCTTCATGAGCCCTCAGCCTCCTGTGTCTCCCTCTGGTGTCACCACCTGAACCACTGTGCCCTGTTCAGCTGAATGGATCTTACCGACTTCACTGTCCCTCATGTGCTGCCCAACTGCTTGTATTATATTGGGCACCGACCAGCCGTGACATGACCCACTTTGTACCACCCTGCCTATTGCTGCTTTTGAATCCTCAAACCTTTCTTCCTCACTTTGACCCTGTTCGACAGACTCATATCTCCCTGGCCGAAACTTGCCTTCATGTCTCCTCTTGGCACTCCAAGCCCTTCTGTCACTGCCCCATTTAGCTGTCTGGCAATGTTTATCAAGCCTTCTAGACCAATGGCTCCTATAGCCTACCTGCAATCTACTGCTGGAGTAACCTCTCCGGGATCTTTAACGCCCTCACTTGGGATCCAAAGAGAACAAACATATCTGGCGCTTTGTATTGCTGGCCACCGAAGCGGGAGATATGCTTTGCATACTGGCTCACCCTGCCTGACCACATTGTGCGGTCCTGGGCAAATCTGCCTGTCTCCTTGTGCTTTATCTGTCTAAAAGATGGAAAACATGCGAATCCTCTAATTAACTAATATATAAAAAAACTAATAATTTGTATGTAGCTGGTCAATCTTCGTGGTCTGGAGTCATTACACTTCGCATTAAGGTGGCTTTTTGGTAACACACCTCAGCAATGATGACACAGTACAGCGCTATTTGGCAAATACAAGCCGAGCCTTCTAGTGAGATACAACACAACATTGCTAAAGCCATTCTCTTTCTGTGTTACACTGCGCCATGTTGATCCAATGGCAGCTTTCTGGGGAGACAGTACAATGGCACTGGGTTGGCATAGAGTGTGTGTGTGAGAGCGAGAGAGAGGGAGAGAGAGAGAAGGGTAGCCTACACTGCTGCAGTAGATACTGTATCTGGTGTGAAAGGGAATGTTGTTGCCTTTGATATAACTGCCCCAAACGACAAAATGAATGGCACTGTCAATGCTTGTCTTGTTGCACCTGTGCTTGGGCCTGCCTTCACCGGACATAGCAGCGCTGTGCACTTGTGAGCGGAGTTGGTAGGTCTGTGAGAACCTTTCCAGAGCATGAGGTAGCTGGGTCTGGGCAATCAGGCTTCAGGCACAATTTTTAGGATGCAAACTGTTGTTGCATCTCCCTTTTTATTCGCTCCGCCCTCATGCTGTTGCACAGAACTTGAAGTTACCTGAACTCAATTAAAAGAGTTCAGCCATGGTGTGTGTTTTTTAGTCTTCCAAACCAATGCCCTACAAACTCCGATACACTCAGGAACCCAGGGGATGTGCATGAGTGGCATTCAGAGAACTGATTTGATCACAGAGACGGCTATGGAGCATCCGGAAGCATATCCCTGTCCACAGAGGGCCCACGTCAATGACTGGCGGTGTGCAATGCATGTATGTGGTATTTCCAAATCCACGACGAGGAATACCAAATGGTTCAACTGGAGCGAACTAAAAACTAGCCTCAGTCTTCACCCCAATAAATGCAAACTCTGTTGAGATAAACCTTGATCTTCACAGAACTCAAATTCTTTCCTCGTTGAGAAGAGTCTAAGTCCTGGGTAAAGAGCAGGGTCAATAAGATGCAAACATTCAAACTAGAGTTAACATCTGCATGGAAATGATGGTTAAACTACACTCATCAAGGGTAGACCATGTGTAAACAAAGGATGGGTGTGGTTTGTCCAGGAATGTACACGGCGTCTCATTCTTTGGAAAAAGGAGGTGTTTCAGACTCTACTTCAAGTAGACTTGGCACGTCAAGATCCTGAAGGCTCTTGCGGGGTCAGTGGTGTGGAACCATTGACAAGGAACAAGTAGGTAATACTTAAAAAAACAGAAAGAAAAAAAACACTATTACATTTCTATTGATGATCAGCTGTCTCTGCACATAGTTCCACAGAAACATTAACTACCCCGGTCTGTTAGGATTCTCTTTGCAACTTTTTTCTCCTCAAAGCAACGAGATTTTCACCAATGATTGATACTTTTCACTGCAAACTAAAGTAAGCTGATAAACTTATGCAGATTTTTTGGGGTGCAAATGTACCCATTTTATGAGTCTTTTAGATACACAGTGGCATAGCGCGAGATGATCAATGTTGTCTATGAAGTGTATATTATGCAGAACCATTTTATTCACGGACCATACCGATTCATGCAATTTAAACTGATGGCAAAGTCATGACTGTTGCGCAGATGTGGCGAAGCATAAACCTTGGCAAACTCTTTGAAGCTTTACACAGACCTTTGTCAAGAATGCAAAAATACCTCACAACTTTGCCCACATTAAATGCAGCCAGAGAACCATCACTTCTACCAATGCGGACAGCCCATTTGCAGACTGGCTAACTCCACGACTCTTTGAAACATGAGTGTGGGTTAGCGTTCTAGCTATTCTTCCTTAAGGTTTCTAGCAGCTATATAATACCCTTTTGCGAATGCATCTTTCAGTAAAACTGACTAAGTCGCAGCACTCTACACGCTCTTAATTAAACCTGGGCAATGAACTCCACTCCAGCATGCATTACTCCACATAATGGAGTCAGCTACTAAACTGCACCCACAGATGGTTTGATAAAAGCAACTTTACATGCTTAAAAGCATATAACCAATTCACAAAAGGGAACGTTGAAAATGAAAAATTGCAGGCCATGAGAGAGGTGATGATTTTGGGGTCCCCCCTAACGTAGGGGGAGGACCAAGCAGATGCCTTGAACACAAAGAGCATATCATGCTGAACAATTCAGTGGTGGTTACATCCTCTTAGGACTACCCCAAGCACAGTTATGGGCAAAAATACAATCCCAACCAAAGGCCCTGCAAAGCATTATGGGACGAGATTAGCAGTGGGCAGTAAATATTATAGTATCCAATATCAAAATAATTTTACAAAGAGCTGCAGTACAACTAGTCATTACTAGGTGTCCCTCACGAGTCAAATGCAAAAGCATTGAAATTATTACATCAAGCTGCAGTTCAACTAGTCGTCGTTAGGTCTCCCTCAAGTCAAATGCTTTTGCATTTGACTCATGAGGAACACCTAGTAACGACTAGAGGAACTGCAGCTTCATGAAAGGGTTTCAATGCTTTTGCATTTGACTCATGAGGGACACCTAGTAACGACTAGTGGAACTGCAGCTTGATGTAATAATTTCAATGCTTTTGCATTTGACTCGGGAGGGACACCTAGTAACGACTAGTTGAACTGCATCTCTTTGTAGAATTATTTTGATATTGGATACTATAATATTCACTGCCCACTGCTAATCTCGTCCCATATAGCTTTGCAGGGCCTTTGGTTGGGATTGTATTTTTGCCCATAACTGTGCTTGGGGTGGCCCCAAGAGGATGGGACCACCACCGAATCCTTCAGCAAGATGTGCTCTTTGTTTTCAAGGCATCTGCTTGGTTCTCTCCCTAGGTTAGGGAGGATCCCAAAATCATCACCTCTCTCACTGCTTGCTAAATTTTAATTTTTGTGAAATGACTATATGCATTTTAGCATGTAAAGACAGAGATACTTGTTATTTTACCAAAAGTATATGAGGTTTCTGTTGTATCAATTGGGAGTCGCACAGAGTTTTTGTTCAACTTCGTGGAATTCCACGTAGTAATACTCTGCCAATTACGCCCACCCTTACTCAATGTTCAGATCGCTGTAGGCAATCTTAGGATCCTCAGGGGAAGTTAGAGCTCCTGACAGAGCTTTCTATGAGACTCTCACATGAAGGAAACTACTAAAAATGCTACCCAAGTTTAATTTTCTTACACGATTCAGACTTAAACGTGTTTTATAAGCTGAGAGATGCCCATTTGGAATGTAGAAGATATCGGCCACATACACCTCATGCTCCTGGAGTTTAAAAAGTATAAAAAATGTGCGACACATTCCTTAAACCAAGTGTGCAAGTGAAATAAGGCGCAATTGCAATAAACACTTAAAATGTACTTACTGGTGATCCATGTATTAAGCTCCCTAAGTATCTATTACTTCACGTTTGGTGTGTGTAAGAAAAAAATAATAATGGTTTACCTTGCTAAAGTTTTAATAGAAAATGAAAAGAAACTTAAATTAAACTTTTTTTATCCACTTCCCCCTGTACGCTCACCTCACCAATACAAAAAGCTCCATAATCACGCTTTCAGAACTTCAACCAGCCATGGTTCCTACTAGAAATAAAGAAACGAGGCAACAGGCAACTGTTTATTTATATGTATAAAAAAGGCCTTATTTAAAAATTGACTACATCTTGGAGATTAAGAAAAAATACAGCATTAATGTATTTACATATATACTGTACCTCATTCAAACAACATGCTTTCCTGAAGAAAAGATGTGACATATTCCTTCCTATGAGTTTAAATTAAAATCACATTTGGGGAAAATGGAAGCGGGCTTCCCTCCTCTTCTGTACTCTGGGTACATTTGGGCAGAGTCGGGTGTTGTGAAACTGTTTATGTTTGGACTTCCTGCATGCCTTCCATTTTCCCCAAGTTGTGCATATTCGGCTTTGCAGTTTAAAAACCCTTACCTGAGATGAGGGGGATAATGATACAAAGAGTTAAAATAATCTTTCACAGTACATATGGCTGAGGCGGAACGGAGAATGTGCGAGTACAACTATACAAGGCAGAGCATATGTAACAATATCGCAGCAATGTCTTCTTGAAAGGAATGCTTCCTGTACTTTGTCCCACAAACCATTAGGGTCTTGCAAGAGATGAATACTTTACTATGAGCGAGCTCTGGTCCTAGCTCATGCTGCGGAACACAACACCGGTAAGAGTGCTGCAAGTTCGTGAAGCACATTTAACACTTCTAAAATGTTGAGGGTCACACGGAACATACATTTCCGCTTCTTAAAAGCTTGAATTACGTTTGCAATGAAATGCACATTGAGATTAGCGCAAAGGCAGGGCATCATGACACCGGTGAGCACAAATGTACAACATTAATAGACACCCCTCAAAGGCACGACTCTTTGCTTGTTTTTCATTTGGAAATAAATACATCATTGAGTTCCTTCAAAGTTTCGGCTGAAATTGCCAACTGCGTCTCCCTCAAAATCTCCCGCCCCTTTAAAATCCTACAAAAGTTCACCAGAGTGAAATGGTGCAAAGTGGAAACAATACCATTTGCATTGGAAATACTCTTAATGAAAAAGCAGAGCTTTTAAAAAAGAGCTATGATACATCTGTTAAAAAGAAAGACAATTAGCGAATCGAAGTGGCGATTTTAAGCAGCACATTGAGTATAGAAGAAAATGAGTTGCAAAATACAGAAGGAACATCTGTCTTTTGATAAGTAAAACAAAGAAATGCCACTGTCCAAGACAGAAAGGATATTTTCATAATGGAAGAGGGAACGAGTGCAGGGCATGGAACAGCCCAATATTTTGGAAGCTTATAAATTAATGTATATAGAACTTATGTCCAGGCCTTAGACTCTTGTGCTACTTTCTTTCTGCACGGTCTTCCTTTTATGCATTCGCTTGCAGACTATCGGTTGTCTTCACCGTGACACCACAGAACTAATGGAATTGTAAGAAGTCCCACTGTTGCAGCTTGAAGCGTATGCTTCATGTCCATTAGCATCCAAGTTTATCTTGAAGACAGAGGATGCCTTAAGCAAAAAGTCCGCTGCATCTCTGCGACCCAGTTCCCTCAACTTCGACATTAGCAGAGACACTGTGCTCTCCGTGGAGTTACTCCACTCTTGTAGAAGAGCACTGACGGGACTTAGAAGGAAGTCTTTTTGAGGACCACCATTTGTGTTATATTTTGTGACGAGCTCCGGGAGGCCCAAGTTCATGGCCAGAAGACACCAATCTTTGCCCATGGGATCTGGTGGATCCAGAAGCCGGCTCAGCTTCCTACGTGTAAGCAAATTCAGATCTGAAACATGAATGTCCATCCCCAAGGTCCCTTGGGAGTAGACATCAAGGCAACCAAAGCACAGGATACTGCTGAAGCTCTCCTTGTAGCCTCCCATTGTGTTTGTCAATGAGGTTTCCTTTTGAGCCTGAGCTCGGAAGAAGTCCCTTGGCTGGTAGATCATTACTGGCTCATGGTGTTCTCTCAGTTGCTGAGGGCTAAGATAATGTTTCACGGTCAGAAGTCCCGGTAAAGTTGCAGACAATAAGTTATCAACAATACTACACACAGAATCTAAAAGCAAGCAGCACTTGATCTTCTCAGTTTCCAACCCACGGACTTGTATCTCAATACCCTGACCATGGTTGACGAGCAAGACTAAAACTTCAGCCCCTCGGTTTGCAATTTTGGATCCATTTACCCATAATCTTATATCTGCATCTGCGTCAGCATTCTGCTGATGAATCCACCGGCACAGGTTTACTTGGACCTTGTGAAAAATTCCACATGGGAAAGGGGTGAGGTGTTCCACAGGAACAATTCTGACACCACCATAAATCATAACCTCTTCCTCCTCATCTGTCCACGACCTGTGAAGGTTGTCCGTCTTAATTAAAGCAGGAATGTCCACCATCATCCCACTACTGAGATCTCTTGCACAGATGTCCATCGCATCCAAAATCTGCACCAGTTCTTCCACATCGCTGTCTGAGACAAGGCGCTGGATATCCTCCAACGTGTATCGACCTCGATAATGATGCAAGGCTTTGGGGTTTTCCACGGACAGCAGCTTTCCCAGGACATTCGAGCAAAGCCAGCGAGGATCCAGAAGCACCACATCTTGGACAGTTTCGCTCTGCATGATATTTATCTAATAAAAAAAAGAAACATGTAAATCGGAAGCAATTTCAAGAATGCAGGAGACAAATAGATTACTGTCAATCACAACTTTTCTCATATTCTTATGGATTTTCAGAGCTACCCACATTTGGCTCTGCAAATGAAGCAACTGAGGCCAAGTTGATTAACTTGTCTATGTCTAAATTACAAAAAAGTGGGCCAGGGATGGGTAGATCTTATTTACGTTGTTTATATATCGCTAATCTAGACCCGATCTGAGTGACAGCGTGCTTTACATCAGCAACACACGAAGGGAAAACAGCATATGATAAATGACTATAATATAGCAAAGAAACATGAGGCATAACATTGTATGTGGCAAGGAGGAGAGATTCACCATGCATGAGCATTAAGGAAATCTGAAAAAGACACTTAAGTTTGGATCAACTGTACACATAATTCAGACTCACCTCACCTCTTTATGGTCATTGAAAAGGGATTTGGTGGTTGATCTGCTGTAATGTGTCCTAGCTGATCGAGAGGTACATGCAAACGCTGTTGCCACACGCATTATTAGAGGTTCATTTATTTAATGTATGAAATTGCATTTGTTCTATTGGAACTTTTGTGGTCTAATGGGAGTTTAAGGGCATACGTCGGACGTTTAAAATACATTGGGACACTTAGTTCAGTGGGGTGGGTGAACTGGATAAAATATGCAGTAAAAGGTGGGCTCAGAAAGCAGAGCACATTTAGTTCTGGCTACAGAAGGTCTCAAAAATCCTTTAGAAAATACATCAACACGATTTTTTAGCCATTATTTGAAATGCACCAGTTACAATATTTCAACCATTTGAACAAGTAGCCTTTTGTTTATTGTCACTACCGCAGATTCTGATGCCGCACATCCTTCTTGAAAAACTGGTTTAGTCTTCTGAACTTCTGCTGTTCCTGTATGTTTAAAGTCTCTGCCTCACAGAGTTCTCTCAAAGTGTTTAAACGCTAAGATGCCTCATCAATTTTGAAAAACTATTTTGGGATGCAGATTGATTTAATAATTGACCTTTTATTAGAAGATTGGAATGTTGAGCATTTTATTGGAAACAATGGAGTGCTCCGGGCATCTAATGACCGGTAGAAACCAGGAGCATCAACATTTCAATGTGTAACAAAGGCTTCACAGAGCCCGAGGGGATTTCAACCCCCTTGGGTCCGTGAGGCCATTGTTTTACAAATTAGAACATTCAGCCCTCTAGGGGCGGAATGTTCTCATAGCCTTAGAGCCCTCCATAGCGGGCTTTACCGGCCATGAAAGGCCCACTCCCTTGTTAAAGGCCCTCACAGAATGCTGGAGCAGGCCTTTAATGGCAGGTAGAGCCCGCTACGGCGGGCTCGAAGGCTATAGTATCTCTCGCGGTAAGTGGCAAAACAGATGGAAAAGAATATTCTGCCTCAATATAAATTGTGCTTCTGGCATGGATAGAGCTCTAAAAATGGCAACATAATGAAGTGGTGTGGCCTAGTAACAACTAGGGAGGATGAGGCTTGCTATAATGACAAACGTGCCTCAGTCGGCCATGGATGCATAACAATTGTTACATGTGACATCAAGCAAAGACTTCCTTCTAGTGTTTATATGATGCATTTTATTTCATACTTTGACCTAGTATTTGTGTAACAACACAACCCTAGCTTTAATCAAAGTAATACTCTATTAGCAATGTGTTCCCCTTTCTAGCTTAAGTGTCCAACTGTGATCTTTTTGATAAATTTGCATGTTAAAAACATTTAAATGAGATACACTGCCCATTAATAATTTAAACAACGATAAGTTCAATTATCACTCCCTTTTTGGATTTGCTTTCATCATAAAGGCACTGTAACTATAATGAATAGTGTCTCCGATAAGGGTAATCCGAGTGAAAGAACTATAATAATAAATTGTATTTAAATTTGTTGAGTTTGAGTGCTCCTCGCTATAACAATCATTCAAGTCTTTTTACACTCCATTCCTCTTCACAGGATGTCGACGCATTGAAACTACCATCCTCCAGGTGTTCAAAGTCCTGGAGTCATATGCCTGGAGTGAGCATCTCTTGGGGGTGTTTGATCTCTATTCCAGTCAACAAAGAACTTAACAATATCTCCAAACCCCTGGATGGAATTTGTATAGACTGGCTCTTTTATGCCTTTACAAATATCGTCCAATTGCAAGGGTTGGAGAAATTCAGTACCATAATTTATTTATAAACGTACTTATTTGATTTTTACCAAGATGCATATATTACTAACTACAATCTTTTTTCATTAGTAGGCGGGCAACAGTATATCTTTGCTCATATTTGAACATTCACATATAATTGCTTGCAGCTGTAATCATTCTTTCTGATCTCAGTTCTTGCATGCAAAGTCCTTCTTTTCTTTCTCAATCGCCAAAACGTTGGTGTTCATATAAAGTTATTTTTATTAAACATCCAATTTCCTAACATCACGAAGCAATGATTCAAGGGGGCTACGGGAACACATGCTGCACGTTAATTTAAAAGTGAGAGAAACTGAGAAAAATCAAAGAAAATAGAGAAAATTGAACTTTGAAATGAAAAAGATACAAGTGCCCTGATGAAGTCCCTCTAAGAGATGAAACGTGTTGGCTGGGTCTGTCAAATTGAGGTTAGGAAATGGCAACAGAGTTAAAAACTTGAAAAACAAAAGAATAAATCAATTGCATCATTTTAGTTTTCTTCTCACCTGCGGCTGCCAGTGAGCACATCATAGCCGGTCATGGATCTGTGCATCATCTGTATACACTTGAATTGTAGATAATGCTGTACAATTACCTTAGCCAACTTCTACCCAGTAATTGTGAACAATACAGCAAAAAAGCTGAGGACATGAGGGGCTTTGTATTGTTGGGTTTCACTGATAGGTGACACTAATGCTCCTAATTTCCCAGGTTTGGTTTATCTGTGTTTTCTAGTGTGCTCATTGAGTTACAGGGAAATCTGATCACCAACCTTTGGACATCCGTCAGCAGACACCCACATCTAACTTTGCATGTCAATTGTGACATAACCTATCTGAAGGAATGCCTTAGGAGAAATGGTCAGCCATCTTCTGAAATTCAGCTGCAATATTGAGATCTTGCTACTACCTAACCACTGAATAAATTATTATTGAACAGAACTACTCCAAATGTGGCCATTTCTTCCAAACCCATAGGATTTGGCCGGAATTCAGAACATAACACAAAACCTTTAGCAGGCTTCAAAACACTTAATTAGCACATGCTTTATTAGGCTTTCACCTTTGTTCTCTTGTTTAAGTTCTACTTTGGGAACCTCTAGAACAGAAACTGGAACCTTGGTCTTAGATTCCTCCCTAAATCCAGCTTCACTTGTTTAAAAAATGTGATTCAGGCAGAAGCTAGTTTGGTTGCTGGACTCGGACGACGTGACCAATATTTCTTCTTTTCCTGGCATGGATCCAATAAATTGTGGTGCTCCGAAAATTCTAAGTTCTGCACTAGTTACCATGCTAACAAATCTAAAAACCTCTGTTGAGCACAGAAGCAATGGGGTGCTTTGTTGGAAACTGATCAACTTTGGAAATTTAAGATTATGGCCCAAGCCTATTTAGTATTTGTGTATTCCATATGGAATAGGCAATCAGCAAATTCAGAGCTGTGCCTGCTAGCCGTCAATTTCAGAAGCAATGAAACCGATACTTGCTAGGTTTTCGTTGACATCCGGGGGTTGCCAGCGTTAACTTCTTTTGAACTGATCCAATGTCTTTAATTTTTCTCATTTTTTGTATGTCAACGATTGTTGCTTCATATAGCACTGGGATAGTTGCAAGTGCCCACACCACATAATACATTAAGTACGTTACATATCTACAGGAAAATAAGGGGTTCCTCTTGATAATAAAATGTTGATGGTCGCTGATTAAATTACTTTGTAGCAGCTAACATTGTTGTATAAGTAAAGTCACACGTGCAAACTGTTCTTGTGTCTAAAATAACATAATCCGGATTTTCAGACTTAAGTGAATAGGAAAACTGCACCTTGCTTTGAGTAAGACCGTGGGAAAAAGAGGTTTTGTGAAAATAACCTCAACGAAAGCAAGGCCCATAAATGTATTTGGGAATCTTTTCTCAGTCCTCTTGCCATGTTGTGAGAGGGAAACCAAGACCCTGCAGCTTGTGCACAGACCATATGTGCCGGGGTAGCTAGAAACAGATTCCTCCACCTCCCTGCCTGCATCTCTTAGTAGCTGCATGTCCTCAGGACATGCCAGTGGGCACACCAGAATGTGGCCTAATACAGTGATGCCATGCCAGGGCCCATGCCGTATATAGGCCAAGAAGGCCTCCAGATATTTACAGAGTGAAGTGGAGGGGCCTGCTCACAAGTGTAGGGGCTTCTTGACCCCAATGGCAGACCACAGAGCCACTGGCATCTTTGGCCAGCAAGGCAAGTATTTCCTCTTCAGCTGCAGGCCTTCATTAGGTTATTTGTTGGGCTTCAAATACCAGAGACTATTATATGTAGGATGCACTGCCGTGGCACACTTAATTCGGTGCACTAGGCACAGAGCAGGTGAGTGTTCAGATAAAGTGGTGCCCGAACTCGTGCCTGCCGTGGGAGAAGCACATTAATGAAAGGTCATCTTTCACATTGCAAGTGGCACCTGGGCTGCTTTTGGAAGGCGAAGGGCAGCAAACCCCCCATGCTGGCAGGTGTAGTGAGTGACTGCACCCGCCTTCAGCGGGATGACTGGATGGGCCAACAGAACCACCTTTCCTCATTTTGGAGGGATCGCCCTCTGAGGGCAGTAGGAGAACACAGTGACTGCACCATCTCTGTCAGTCAGTCCCTTATTGGCAAGGGACCACATTCCCATGCTAATGAAGGAACGTTGCCTTAGACTCGTGTGAGAGTTATATGTGCGTTGGTGCAATCTGTATTACAGAAGGGGCCATACACGCATCTGAGGCTCCTTCTGTAATATCAAAGTACCCCGAGGGTGCAGAAAGTGGGTGCACATACCCCTTGTGGCCAAGGACACACTTTTGCAATACGGCCTGCAGGTACCTTCTCACAACCTTTCATCATCAAGTCTTGGACTATTGTACCAACTCAAAGCATACCAACAGAAGTCAGCCTTTTGGATTTTTTCAGAGTGCGCTCTCTGGATGGGCTTTGAGGAATATTTTCAGTAACAATGTTTCATGGAGCATCCTGTTTACAGACCTACAGCCAAGGCCGCAGGTATAAATATAATTATTCAATAAAAAAGATTTTCATCAAATACCTACCAAAATCAACAGTTGTTTTCATCCTATTGGTAGGGGGTGTTTTTTTTTTTAGTGGTTCTCTGTATTACTTTGCAGTATGTTTTATGGCTGCAACAGGTAAGATCTTGCCCACAACTGTACTTTCTGGATAAAGAACTCACGCCTACTTAAAACACTAGGAGCGGAAGATACCTCACCCCAAAACTTCTCTCGAGACACTTTTGTTCAGCAACTTGCTTCCTATCACGCAAACCCAAGGCATTTTGAGTCTGTAACCCCCAGAAAGGACTCAACCAGGAATCTGGATTAGAGCAGACAACCAGCTGCGTATGTTTTCCTCCAAAGATTAAGAGCTACATGCCACTAAAACTGCTGAGTGAAGCAATGGCGAGCTACACTGAAAACAAACATGATCAATAAAGGCCAGACACTTACATCGCCCAGGCTGTGCAGCTGCTGTGCAATGTGCCTTATATCCTCGTCGCTTGCTAGTGGATTAAGCTGCTCCTGCACATCGTACACAAACTGCTGGAAGGACATCAACTGGTTGGGCCCATTCAGTTTCCTCCACGAAGGAAGAACGGAGATGATCTTCTCACACAGCGGAGTCATAGGTTCACAATTCTAAAACAAATAAACAAACAAATGAAAACACTTTAATACATGCATTGCCTTACCTTCAATTAATACTAAGAATGCTTTTAATTAATACCAATTGAGTAAAACCATTACAATAGCTAGGGTTAACATAACACAGGTGATAAAGAAAAGTTAAAACTATCCTACAAACAGTTGGGTGCAGTAGTGTGTTTAATCGTGCTCGAGTTGTCAGCTCAGCAGGGAGCTATCATTACTATTGTGAACTATCCATACTAAGATATTTAACTTACAGCAATACAAGTCAATTGGCTACATCTATGGTAAATGGAAAATCTTACTTACCTTGTAAGCATCTATACCTAGCCTGCAGTACATGCTCAGGCCTTCTAGTGTTGGGCTTGGACGTTTGCAAATTGTTTTTCCTCAACAAAGTCTTTCCAGGCATGATGTATATAGTGACTCTGCCCTTAGCTGGCAATGTACAGGGGCACCAACTCCATGTTAGATTGCGAAAGGAGCTTAAGTAGTAAAATGAAGAGATTTGTGACACACACTTCCAGGGAGAGGGGTGGGCACATGTGAATCTGCAGCACTACATGCTATGAACAGATACAAACTAGGTACCGTTTTCCATTGGTAGCATGTATTGCGGTAGATACACATGCTATGCATAGACTGCAAAGCAGTACCCTCCTACAAGCAGTGGCTAGCGTGTGGATGATGCAGATATCTAAAATATGGTCCTTAGGACTGTCTGGCCAACCTTAGCCTGTTGCCTAGTGAGGACGTCCACACAGTAGTGTTGGTGTGTGAGGTTTGACCAGCTGTTTGTTTTACATATGTTAGCTAGGTGACTGGTTCTGAGGAAGACCATAGTTGCGGCCTTCTTACATGTAAAGTGGGCCCTGGGTGTAACAGGGAGGGCTCTTTCGGCTTCATGATAGCAAGTCTCAATGCATTTACCTATCTATCTAGAGATACCTGCTTTAGATATAAAGAAATTGGTTCTGTGAGGGGTTTAGTTGGAGAAGGAAGAATGGCGCTCAAACATAACACACCAAGGGTCCAGTTCTGAAAGGTAGGTACGGTGCTGCGAGATCAGGGGTAAACAAACCCTGGCAAGAAAAAAGAACCCCTGCGAGTTGGAGTGTAGGAGACACCCACTAACAAAATAGAAACCGGTTCTGCGCACACGTTTACGGAATAAACACAGTGTAGTGAGACCATAGGGTATGGTCAAAATGCACAAAGGACGTCAACACCAGAATTGTCTTTGTAGGATTTAATAGTGCGTTTCTTCAAGTGAATTGAAGGGACAAGAAAAACAGCCTAGGTTGGTTGTTTTTCTTGTCCCTTCAATTCACTTGAAGAAACGCACTATTAAATCCTACAAAGACAATAGGTAGTACATGGCAGTCATGTTTGCCCTGACTAGTACCACTTTGCCCCGAATGAGTGGAATGAAGGTTTTGAGGGTGAGATGAATTTCTAGCAACTCGAGGTAGTTGATGATGTGACCTTTTGATGGGGGCCCACACTCTCCTCTATGGTGGTGAGATTTGGATCTGAACCCCAGCCAGTGAGATAGGAGTCTGTGGTAATAGTGACCTGCAGGATAGGGTCTAGAAAAGGCCTGCACTGCAACATGTTGTGTCTATTCCACCACTGCAGAAAGTGATGTACTTTGGCATTAACCAACACGAGATTCTTTAACAGTCCCTGCGCTTGTGACCACTGTGCAAAGAGGCACTGTGCAACAGGCGCATGTGTAGCCAAGCATTGGGCACTATGGCAATGCATGAGGCCATCATGCTGAGGAGGCGCATAACAATTCTGACTGTAAGGCAATGATGCAGCTGAAAAAGAGATGCAAGATTTAGAAAAGCAGAGATCCTCTGCTGGCTGGGCTAGGCCTTGTCTGTGACTGAATGTAGAGTTGACTCCAAGAAGGGATGCATCTGCAGGTGTAAGAAATGAGACTTGGTAGTGCTGATGGTGCACCCGAGGTTGTGGAGTAAGATGAAGGTTGCTTGGGTGTGAGACAAGCATCAGCCAATCGTCCAGGTAGGAGAAGTGGATTCATCCGCTTCTAAAATGTACGCCAACCATGCCAGGTATTTGGTGAAGGCCCTTGGGCCTTCAAGTAAAATGGTGACACTTAGAATTGATGACAACAGCCACTTACCACAAAACGCAGGTAGTGCCGGTGGGCAGGATTTATGGGAATATGAAAATAGGCCCTTGAGGTCTAAAGCCATTATGAAGTCACCTTGCTGCAGCAAAGGGATGACATCTTGTAAGGTTACCATGTGGAAGTGTTTGGACAGGATATACCAGTTGAGGGGCCTGAGGTCTAGGATGGGCCTGAGGGAACCGTATTTCTTAGAGATGAGGAAGTAGATAGAGTAAACCCATTTGCCCTGGTGAAGGGGTAGAGCCTGGTTCTATAGTCCCTTTTGGAAGAGGGGCTTGGACCTTTGCGGTGTGAGATGTTGGGAGGGAGTGTGAACATTTCTGGGCAGTAACCATGGCGATACACTGGTAAGACCCACTATTCAGATGCAATTTCCTGTCAGCATGGGAGAAAATACTGGATTCTCTGCTGACAGGTGCTGTGTGATCACTGAGGAAGTTGAGGGAGTCAAAACTTGGTGGTGGAGGCCACCTTCTCAGAGCTTCCTTTGCCCCTACTTCTGATGTTACTGCCATCAATGGGTATGGGGTCAACAGGTGCATCATTGGGGTCACCCGGGCAATGAGGAAAGCCCAGCCCTGTCCATATCAGGATTTAAGGAGAGCTCTCTGGTGAATATGGAAGTGGTGAAGTGTGAGGTGGTGGTGAAGGAGGAGGCTTAAATGGAACAGGTCTAGTGCCTCTGTCCATGTGCTTCTTACGTTTGGGCACCAAGGAAGGCAAGTTCCCTCTTAAAGGTAGGCTTTTGATTGCAAAGCAAAGTCTCTACCGGTGTTGGAGACAGCCCTTGGAGATCTTGATGATGTGGGGATGGATAAAGAGATTTTTTTTTGTCTTGCATACAATTCCTCCTGAAGGCATTTTTGTAGGGGTTCTACACTGAGGGAGTCTTCAACGGCTATGGCATGGATGCAGGTCTTAGATCTGATGATTTATACGACACCGATGGCTGAGGCACCAAGGACGTTTTACAAAATTAAGGTGTTTAAGGTGCCAATGGTTTTTTCCGAGTTGATGTTGGCTTCGAAGTAAAGGCTGGCTTTGCCGCGGATGTTCAAAAGGATCTAAGGACTCTGAAGTGCTTTTGGGCTCGACAGGGTAGCGCCTGTAGAAAGGGGCGGCTCAGAGGATTTTGGTCAGTGCCATGAGGCAGTGTGGCATCAGAGGGCTAAACCTTTGTCAAAGGGTTTGACCCCGACACCCTCAAGAGCAGCGTTCTGCCTTGACCCGAAGCCTCATAGAATGACTGATGTGCGATTCAACTTTAGCCATACTCAAGCTCCATGCCGTGGTTTTCATTCGAGATCTATAAGGTGTGGAGTCACTGGGAGGCTGGAAAATATGGCCTCTGGACTAGGTGATGTTTGGTGAGGTAGACGGCCCAAGGAGTTGGCCTCTTCACCTTCCTCAACACATGGGGAGGACTGCTCTTCAAAGATGTTGGGCATGTTGTCGGAAGTCTGCCTCTGCATCTTGTGGTGTACCACCCAGCTCTCCAGTCGATATCAAAGAGTCTTCTTAGAACATAAGGTCAGGCAGGTCTTGCAAGAGGTGATCCTGTGGTCAGGAGACTGACAAAGGTTACACATCTGGTGGTGGTCATTCCAGGGGAACTTTGTTTGGCACTGAGGAGGGACAGTTTTGAAAGGGCATCCATTCTATTCCTCTCTGTACATTCTGCAATGAAAAGGACACCGAGGGAAAGGGCACAAGGTCCTGGCGAGGCTCCTGGCCCCGTGATGGGTGCAGTCGATGTAGATCGGTCTCTAGACAGTAACGGGTGGAGAAGGAAAGTACAGTTGTTTTCCAAATATCGGTGTTGAGAACTCAACGGGCTTGGCCCAAATGAAAGCGCATTTAAAACTTGGAAGTATAGATTGTGCATGTGCAAATCCGATGGTGGAAAAAACAATCCAACATGGAGTCGATGCCCATGCGCATTGCCAGCTAAGTGGGGAGTCACTATATACCCAGTGACTCGAAAGAATACTGCAGAGCAAAACAGCTTGCAAATATCTGAGCCCAACACTAGATGGTAGTAGCATGCAGAGCATGTGTTCTACAGCAACACATGCTACGAACACGTTTTTAGGTCTCGCGAGCCAAAGGCTCGAAGAGACATTTTATATGTGGGATTTTCAAAGTGCTACCCATAGTTTGGCTGGCCTAAACCTTGAGTGCACGGTCACATGCACGTGCACAGCTGCTCCCACCCCCCCTCCCTTCTCTATAGCTTTGGCTCCTTTGTTTTTTCTTACACCCTCCCTTCTCTCCCCGCTGTTTTCACACTACCCCCTCCCTTCTAATCAGTTTCCTTTCTGCTTGCTTGATCGCACATCGCACACCACTCGCCTGCCAGCCTGCTTTCACTTTTGCGCCTTAGTCACTCAGCCTCTATCCCTTGTGTGTGCTGCGTCCCCTTCGCATCCCTCTTCCTTGCTCTCTGTATTGCCCCAGGTTCATTTACTCCAGCCCCCACCCTTACCTGTCCTGCTTAGCTTTTTTTAAGCCCCCCTCCCCCCCGTGGCTCCTCCCTTTCTCACTTGTCTCTCACTGCTTCCTATCTATCGGCAACGTTCACTTGATCTTCCTTCAGGTCCCTCCGTTCCTCATCTGCCCCTGGAAGTCGACGCTGTCTCGCTGCACTGCGCGATTCCCCTACACAGCCCTCCTGAGGAGAGTCCGATCCACCCACGCACACTGCCCCCCCCTCCAGCTCGATCATCCTCCCACGCAGCCCCTTCGTGGCTTGTTCTCTCTGATACACACACACAGGGACTCGGTGTATCTTTGTTACGTTCTCTCTTACCTATCTTTCTCTCTAACGCACACACACGTCCTCACTCTCACTTTGTGTCTTTTTCTCTCTCTGACACATACTCTGTCTTTTCTTTCTCTCCTTGTTGACAGTGGAGCGTAGCATTATGGGACAGGTAGTTGTACTGTTTTTTTTTAACGGCATGTTGTGCCCCGTCGCAGAATGAAAATTGTTAATGGAGTAAAAGGCTGCTATAACAGTGGGTGTCACACTTTTAAACAAGGAAATGGTTTTACTGGCAAAAAGCATGCGGCTCTTTTAGAAACATTTTTTTTTTTTACAATAGCGATTGCGAAACGATCGCTTTCAGTGCCGCTTGTTGTGTGTTTGCTAAGTAGACCGACCTCAGTCACAATTAATTCCTTTTTAGCAGGGATGGGGGAGTGCGGCAGTCACTGGGTGCCCATGGCTCCTCAGTGAGGGGAGGTGGGCACAGCGTCGATGCTCAGGAAGCTGATTGTGTACGTCTTCTCCTTCCTGTCTAGGCCTGACTGACTTCATGCCTCGGCCGCCTGTTCACAGTGGCAGGACTATCTCCTCTAACTAGCGCTTTGGCCCGAACTTCAGCTCAGGTACCCCCAGCCCTGCTTAAAGGTATTGTGATTGAGGTCGGTTTGAAAACACGGAAAATGTCATTCCTAGAGGCTGGTTTCAGTATTATTTTTTTTTAATAGCACGAACTTCACCCGAAGGTATCAGGTATCAGAGCGCTATACATCAGCACCAGTTGCGCTTCACAAGGACACATTCTAATTTGCCTTCCTCTTTGAAGTTTGTTTCTGTGTCTTGACTTACCTATGCAGGATGTTGGTTCTGCGTCTTGCAGCCTCACATAGCGCCACCCTAGGCTCTCACTGTGCTTGCTAGTTTTACCATCTAAAAGAGGCTGTCTATCACTAAGTATATGCACACAGGTCGGTAGCACAATGGCAGACAAGTTAAAGTCAGGCAATGCGTTGCTTTAGTTCCTTATTAACACTTATGGTCGGCACCTATTTTAGTTTTGGTTGCCAACTTACTGGCTTCAGTTTTGGGCATGCAATAATTGTGTTTTGTTGCATGCTCGTAATTCTTAATCTGGTCCCCATTTGAAATCCGAGCTAAAGGCGCAGTTGGCTCTCTGGGTGCATGTATGGGAAGTGTGGAGAGTTATCAAAGCGTGCCAATCACAGACAGAAATGCTTGCCTTGTTAACAGTACGATGGTAAATCAAGATTCGTGAGTTACCACTAGAAATTATCGCATTGCGTATGCCACAATTCTACCACTACTATCCCATGTGCAGTAACACCCCATGTGTTAGTTTGCCTAGTTTAAATCTGTCCAACGAACCCTAAAACTGACTAAAGTACCACTTAAACACGACCGAAAAGCAGGTGGTGAACACCTGCATTATTAAAACCAACAGACACTGCCCACGTCACATGCAGTAACATTTTGCCAATTAGGAAGTTCAGGATAAGTGAGAAGTCACAATTGTCTCTCTAGCGACGCTGTGTATATTCTCACAAGATTATAATGTATGATAATGCAGACACTGTATGCTAAAGCATGCAGTAAAGCGGCTGCAGTGTTACCACTTCTTTCCACTCACATTTTATAACGTCCCTTGCAGACCTTATAAATACAGCAGAACCTGAATGCTCCAGTGTTATCACCTTGTGGGGTCTTTCTTTCCAGAATGATCAGTTTCTATATGCAAGGGTCCACTGACCACGTTATGTGTGTCATGCTTTATACAAAACACCCCATCGCCACACCTGCCCACCGTTCGCTTTCTGGGAGCTCATTTAGCCTCTTTCCTGCTTCCAAGGAACTGCGTGCAGACCCCCTCCCCCATTTGATCCCCGCATCCCAAACACATATAACCAAAGCTTTAAACACCATCCGAAATACCCTCTTAAATATCAGAAATTGCAACGGTCGACATTTGAATACAAGTGTATATGTGAGATAGGATGCATGTAACAGCAATGCAATAAATTCTTTTTAAAGCCGTTTTTACCACAAGCCATTTTACATATGAAATTCCAAACATGATCCTTGATATCTTGAGGTCTCAGCTGTTGGAATATTATATGTCGATGTGTACATTCCAGTCATTCATAGCAGCATTCAAAATGTACTTCACAAGAAATAGCTAGATAAAAAAAATATACATATTCCTTCTTTAGCCAAGAAGCACTTCCTCTGTTTCCCACGTGCTGTGTTTAAACTCGATTGCTTCGCAGTGACGTAACAAGAGGCACCTGAGCAGTAATGCAGGCAAGGTTCGATGGTAGCAGGGGTGTGATGCAGGCCCTTGTGGTGCCAACACCATTCAGAAGGCCCTTTCAACACAAGGCCTGGGAATATACATGACATATGAGAGGCAGGGAGTCCCCGTCATTTCGTTTTACGCCAGTGGCTGGTAGAGTAGTACAACATATGCTTAATTGGGGTGCAGTGGACCCCTCACACTCCTGACTCAGTGCTTTTCTGTCCTTGGTCTGTTGAAGGCACACACACCTTGTCCTTGCTCACAGCTCCACTCTAGCGAGCCTGCTTCATTCATAGACTATTACTGTGTCCACTAAAGGATCCTGAAAGAGACACCATCCTGCCTCTTTAATTGTTTCTGGGGGCAGTGTCACTAAGTGCTTGAAAGATGGGCTGTGTGAGTGCTAAAAAGGAACTTGTAATGATCATGTTAATCTGAACTGTAGTGATGTGACTGGTTATAGATGCTGGTAGACAGCCCAAGACATAAATCGATGAGCATAAAGCTCATACAATGTCAGTGCACATATATATACCCAATAAAACGTGGTATGTAGAACAAGTGTGCTCAGGCTTCTTTCTACAGTGCAAGCGTCAAATTCCATATTTTTACCATAGTGCAACCTTAATAACTTGGAATATCAATACTTACAGCCTCACAGATTCATGCTGCAATCACTTTACACAGGAAACTAAGGAGTCCTTACTCATAAGGCGTATTTAATGACATTTGTCTCGCTGGATGGATTTAGGTCCATGTGCTCATGTTACCAATGTTTGTTTATTAATTGCTGTACATGATCAAACTGATGGTACAAGCCATATATACAGACCTGTAGCCAGTAGTACGCTCTTTGTTACTATAATTGAGGGAGGAAAAGGGCCATAATGATGCGGCCTTGCTGCTCTTAAACATAGACCCTTCCGACATTCAAAAATGCTTCTTCCTCAATACTCAAGACTAAACAAGCATTTGCAATGCAATAGGTCTCACATTACTACAAGTTTGAGCTATTGGTGTTGCAAATAATAATAAAATTCCGATAGCTCAAACTTTCAGCAATGCGAGACCTATTGCATTGCAAATGCTTGCTTTGTAGTTATGATTCTATAAAAATGTGTCCAAGTATGTCAATATACATGTAACCGCCTTTGGTAGGCACTCAGATTATATAAAGCTGTAACATGCCATGTAATGTTCCTTTAATTAGCAAACTTTATATTATTATTTTAAATTACAATGGAAAGGCCCCATTGCTTACAAACGGGACTAGCATATAAGTATAATACAAAGCAAAACGGCACTAGTGACTGTACACAACGATAAACTGACATACAATGACAATTTACAAACTTATAAGAGAAACTCTTTAAAGGGATATTTTTATAAATATGAAATGGAATATAAGATTAACAGACCGTAACAATCCCAATCTATTTAGAAGAGTATCAGTTCTCCCCTCAGGGGTTCCAGTTTCTAAAGGGGTGTCAGGAGGCCACTGTATCTAACCCTTTCACCATGCCTCCATTCTGAACACATTCAGTGCCATCTGCCTAGCTGAGAGCAGCCCCCTCAGTTTGTCACGAGCATAGGTGTGGAAGTCTAACCATTGTTTCATATGACTGAAAAGTGGAAGTGAAGGGTCATGGTGACTACACCGCAGGGGTGTGTGGCTAGTTCTTAATGGCTTCAGTTCTGCTAACACGTCAACACACCAGCAGAACGAGTACCCATGAGAACACAAGTATCCAAGTTGGTACTGTGAGCAATTAGCCCTTCCGTTTACATCTGGTTCTTTTACATACCCATCTGATGGGTGACAAGACCGAGAGGGATTTAGAGAGAGTAACTATGTAAGTTATATCAGGCTTCAAACAAGTGCACCGTGAAGGACACCTGATTCCAGACAGTAATGCTTACAACAAGTGGCTGCAAGCTTCAGGGCTCTGATCGAGGCACATCCGTGCAAAAGCAGGTGATGACATTGGTGTTACAGCAGTGACATACAAGAAACACGGACAGCATAGACATTTATTGGAAAAGAGAAATAACACATAGTGGAGCCCAAAAAATAGTTTTTACTTTTTAAGTGGTCAAATTAACATTCGCTTTACATTTACATTATGCAGCACTTCCTGTTTAGGAAACACCACAATGAGAACTATAATGTGGTACATGTGGAAAACATTTTTCGGTGGCAATGAAGGTGCGTCCATTTGATTAAAGGGTCTTGTGAAGAAATACATGGGGGTTGGGCATGAACACATCAACTCTTCTATTTTAAAAGTCGGCACCAAAAAGTCTGTGCACAAAGAAGAATTTCGACAGCAGAGTGAGAAAAGATCGAAGCCAGACAGCGAGAACACAAAAGACATTGTATAAAGAATGGAACAACCACATGCATGCACAAATGGCTGGTTTAATTATCCATTACTACGATTTTTCTTTCCCCGACCCAGTCCTTACTTCGCTGAAGAGGATCAAGCTCCTCCAGAAAGGTGTCCTCTCTGAAAGCAACCTGTAACCTAAACATTCTTTAAGTTTTAGCCATGCCCCCTAACTATGCTCTGCCTCCTCTATGGGCTACAAGGGAAGACTCCCCATAGTCTCATCCTGCTAGTCCTCACGCACGCATACAAAGCTCTACACGATCAAGAACCATCCTACATCGACCATCGGCTGAACTTCCACCTGCCCGGAAGACGTTTGCACTCCGCGTCACTCGCCCTAGCTCACATCCCCTGCATCCATCCTAGCGGAGGCCGTGCCTTCTACATCACTGCCGAGACCTGGAACGACCCGCCCCTCCACCTCCGAATGGCATCCTCCCTGGCAGACTTCAGAAAGATGCTGAAGACCTGGCTTTTGACTGAGATGCCACACCCTCAGCGCTCAGATACCCCTAGCTGTGACAGTGTTGTGCTATAAATATGCTGATTAATAGTACGGAAGTAGGTACTTAGGGTCGCAGATGAAACTCTTAGAGCAGAAGGGTAGGAACATAAAAATTACGACAAGGAAGTGAGAATTGGTGTCATGAATAATACTGGTAAATAATCCAGCCACTACCTCCTCCTCCTTAGGCACCCACATAGGCTGAAAATGTTAATATAAGCACCATTAAGTTGAAACTATAATTAAGTGTCATTGACACAGGTGAATTTTTTTTTACTTTGTGCTCAAATAAGAGAAGCTAGCGGTTTAACATAAATATTAAAAAGGTAGGGTGATACAAGTACGCCTTGCCATACTGTACAGACCATTAGGTGACTTCCAGGTGTATAGATACTTAGCATAATTCATGGTTTTCATTCCTTCAGAAATGAGGTGAACCAGTTTAGTACTTTACAAACCATTCCCCCTTTGTGGAGCCTGAATAACAGTGTGCCATGGTCGACAGTTTCTGACGCTGCTAATAGAACAAAAAGGATTAGGGCTCTGGCACTAGTGACATCTACTGTGATCATTATCTTGGCGCCCCAGTAACAATGAAAGCTGGTGTTGGCATCTTCTACAGATTTTTTATCTCAGGAAAAAAGGAGGTAGTCCATTTTTTCCCCATGATCTTAGCATCAGCTGCCAGAAGACTGATCAACCACCACACTTTGCAGTGGACCAAAAAACCTAGTCCTGCCTTTTTAGGTCTCGCGCCTAGCGGTGCACTGCGGAGCAGTGCTCGCGCAGTGAGAGACATTTTGTAGGTGAAAAACAGAGAATCTATGCTGATCTAGGAATCGCACACGCTCGTGCGTTTGTTTTTCAGCTACCCCATTGGCCTTAGCGTGCGTCTTTTAATAAAAGACTGCACGCTATTGGCCAAAGGCGGGTGCATTGCTCCTCCCACGGCCTATTGGTGTCTATTACGCGCACCAAGCGCGTAATAGACACCAATAGGCCGTGGGAGGAGCAATGATCGTGACCAGACACGGGCGTGATACTTGAAATCACATGCTTGGCTGAGTCGCGTGGACCACTCGCGGCCGTGTTTTGTACATTTCCCCTGCGGCTTTGAAACTAGGAGATGTGTCTTAGTGCTTCCTCATCTTGTCTTTCAGGCTCTTGCATCACCCTGGTGGCTGTGAGTAGTAATTCATTTATCTCGGATACAAACAATATAAGTTGCCTCAAGTCACTGTATGCGGCCTTTTGTCGTGGTTACATCATGTTAACACAGTTTAGTTCGAAGATCACACTCACTTTTCAGATGATAAAAGTTGTCGGGTAAGTGGTGCCACAGTTCACCGGCATGTCACTATATCAGTGCATCGTGGCAGTTCACCAGTAGCTTGTGTTTGGAAGATTGTGAGTGCTTAACTTAAAATGATTTCAGAGACAGGCCTCGGCAGCGCGCGCAGCAGCTTCTTGGTCTGGTGTGCAGCGAGGCGGGGTAATCCTGAGTGAAGGAGCGGTGCATCGATCAGAGCAGGCTCCAAGGGATGGTGCCACAGCAAGGGGTGAGGGGCAGAAGTCCACCCATGCCCACACAGCAGGAGAGACTGGGCCGTGAGACCTCGAAAGGAAGCCTAATGGCGTATGTCAGAGCGTGGGTGTGGGGGGTTCTGACTGTGTTCACGACATAGCAGGTAGAGGCGCACAGCTGCACCATTAGTGCCATTTTAAAGGGTCGTCCAGTGAAAAGAAAAAATCTTACACGCTTCCCCAAAATACATCATTAACAATCACAAATGCAAGGTGCTTTAAGGGTTTTTAACAATCCATTGTTCAGCAGCCAAGGAATAAACAGTCCGCAGTCACATCAGCAACTCAGTTTGAGATAAAGCTCTGCGAAAGCCCCACACTAGGTTGTGCAGCGCGAGTTCAGGAACGACGGCAGAAAAATGCTGATGTGACCGAGAACAGGTTGTGCAAATAATGTGTGAGAGGCACGGGGACAGAGTTCTGAGAGAACTAACTACACTTTCAAAGGGCAGTCTGCGCTGACGAACGTTGGAAGCTGGAGAATGCTGTGTATTTATCGGTTGGGTATGGAGAAGGGCACTGAGAGCACGATGGGAAGAAAGTGTGAAATATGTTTTTTTTTCTAGCAAGCACTGGAATATTTAAGATATTTTCAAGCACGAATAAGAGCGCTAGGCCACGTGAGGGATTACGGTCTACGGCCGCAGAGAAATTTAGCTGGACGGTACGAACTTCAAGGGACTACAGCCCTCTCTAAAAAGAACACTGGTCGGTTCGTGACGTACTAGAAATTCATAAAGCGCACCGAGACTGCTCTTGAATGTGCATCGTGACCGCCGCGGAGACTTGGATCAAGGGCATAAAGGCGCCCCCCTGAAATTAATCCACGCGTTATGGGGGAGGGGGCTCTTTCAGTCCAAGACATATGAGTATTTGTGCAATATGCGAGTCTCAGGGGAACTTCGTCACATTAGTAGGGAGGCCCCATCATTTCGCGCTACGTCATTGGCTGTGTATCTATTTAAAAGTAGCACGGACTGGGTGTTCATTTAAAAGTGCCAGTGTGATCTCACGAGCGTTCTGAAAAAGAAAGGCAGTGTTAGGGTCACGACAACAGAGAATAGAGGTCTTTAGGAAACACTAACTCGTGTCTATTTTTCCTGTTACTATGTGCATTTAGTTTACAAACTTTTTTTTTATGGCAGGGGTGTCTGGCAACACCCCTCCACGAGGATGAGGCCCCGTGCATGCATGAATCCTGTTGCATCTCCAGCAGTATTTCTACTGTTGCTTACATGCGCCATCTTGTGGTCAGTGAGCGCAAGCATGCATCTTCTGCGCCTTCTCTCTTTACTAGTATGTGCAGCTGAAGTTTTATTTATTTAATTTATTTTTGGGGCTTTACATAGCACAAACTGGACCAGCTGGGTGTCCGAGCACTACAATCCAAAAACTATGTAGTTCTATTACATTAGATTTTGTTACCATAGATTACAAATTGGAAGTTCCAAACGGGAAGAATCATTATTTAAATAAGGCATTTGCTGTGCTAGGTGCCATGTCTTCCCTTCCATTTTTGTGACTTATTGTTGGACCAGGCCCCGGGCCAGATTATCAAGGGGCCTAAGAATAATAGGACAAAAACTGTAGGAGATGTAAAAACAAAACACGGGCCATTGCTTAAGGGACATTGAAACAAAATTCATCTAGCGATGAAACCTTCTCAGTTGTTCCAGAAGCCATCTTGGTAATATGCCTTTCTTCTAGGTGTGTCTATGCACTTTCTCTGAGTGTCAGTCTGGTGATGACGTATCTTTTAGTGACGCATGGAGGTTGTATCTTTTCTCTCGCCCTGGAGTTATTTCCACTCTGTTCCCAGAAACTAGAACCCAGAGTTGTTGAAGAGCAGCATATCAGCAATGTCACACGTCTGTGGAGTCCATTGTTGGCCACTTTGATTCAACTCTTGGAAGTACACATTTGAAGAAGTCTTTTCCTTCATCCCACAGCCTAAAGAGCCTTTCAGTGATGAAAGCATTATCCACATCCTAAGACTCTCCTGTAGTGAGTATGTCTAATGGACAGGCGATCTCTCCTCCTGACTCCATCCCATTGGTCAATACAAAACTTTGCCATGCACCAGAAGTTTTTGGCTAATTATACAATATATACTGAAAACAGTGAAGGGGAAGTTGTTGGGTAGACGATAGTTAAGGATGGGATTGTGGGAAGCGAATGATGGTAGTCTCTTATTATGTCTCGCGACTAGCGTTGCAGTCCTCAGGATTTTACCACACCGGGTTCACAATGTTATTACTTTTTTCACCTTTAAAACAATCAGTTTGTTGTGTTAATAGGGCACCTTACTAAAGGTGAAATGTTTCCAGTCGTCTACCTTTGATTTTCCTTTATTTCTAAAGCTTCTTCTTTACCTCGAAAGTGTTTGTCTGGGAATTGGGGTGGGGGGAGGGGAGGGGGAGGGGGGCGGGGTGCGAGAGTCTGGTTAAAAGGATGCCTAAGTTTACTCTACACTCCCCTTTGATGTCAGTCCAGACTTGTGTGCTTTGAGTGCAAGCAGCAGGCAGCAGCGGGTTGTCATTAACTAGGAGGTGTGGGGTAGAGGGCCCTGCCTTCTATCGAGGCAGGGGCAGGTTCATCCTGCATGGAAGCATTGTCTTCCGGCACCAGGGTCATGCTTGATTAGTCTCCTGCAGGTGTCGCTTGTGCGCGTTGGTTGTTAGCAGAGGTGAAATCTCTTGTCATATTGCGCTCTCACCAGGTCTCCCATCTCTGCATTGATGGCGGGGTCTGTAGCCCCTTGTCTTGCAAAAGATCACAAAACATAGCTATACTGGGTTTACCTGAGACAAAGAGACCCCCTCCCCCCGCTCATCTCCTGATTCTGTCTCTTAATTGTTTCTGTAATTGAGAATCTTTGCAGATCTCTCCAAAATAAAAGCTCAATCGCGGATTTGCAAGTGGCAATGAGCAGAATTATCGACTTGTGCTCTCTTGGTGATGTATTTCTTGAGGGTTAGTTTGTGTGAATTTGATGGCTTGTGTGGTTTGTAATCCCTTCTCACTCCTAGATTTCAAAGGTTACCTGCTGAGATGCGGCGCATCGTGCAAAAATGACTTTGTACGGCTGGTGGTTCTAGTCTCTTCGAATAATGTCTGATTTTCAGGCTAGACGGAGCACGCATTATATTCTCTTCTGCATTGTAGGCATTAACATAGGGGACCCCCAACTGTGGAAGTCAGGCAACGTCCTTGTTAATGTGCTCCATGAGTGTGCATTTTCTTCTAGCAACCAGTCTCCCCTCCTCCCCGTCCTGACTTCCTCCTGCCTCCCACACCACTCCCACGTCGAGACTGCTACCACTCTCCCACTGCCCCGTCAATACACTTCAAATGCTTGTTTATATTGTTATAGAGCTTTTGCTTTTTTTTTTGCTCTTTGGAATGAATTACCAGATATGTCTGAGGTCATTTTATTTTATTTCAGGGCTGCGGCTAGCTCTAGAGAGTTTCAGAGTTACTTCCATGTGATATAATCTTACATTGCTGAATGCATCCTGTGTAGATTGCCAAGATTTATATCGCTTGCTTGACACTGTCATTTTTATTGAATCTAATCTTTATATTTTTCTTGTTTAAATAAACATTGGCCAGGGCAATATATTCATCCATTCCACCCACTCCTTTCTATTTTGCATGGAATCTAAAAGAATGCGCCTGTTTTGTGTAGCGCCGATAAATGTCAACCTTGAAGCATGGAAAGACTAGCATTTGCAATGCAATAGGTCTCGCATTATTAAACTTTGAGCTATTGGCATTGCTAAATAGTGTTACACCAATAGCTCAAACTTTAATAATGCGAGACCTATTGCATTGCAAATGCTTGTTTTTTTTTTTTACCAAGAGCTGCTTGACTAGCTCTACTTTTAGGATGTCCTCGATACTGCTTGAGGTACCGGATGGAATCTTTTGGGTAATGACCTTGGCAAAACCATAAGTATAGTTACAGATGTAGTGAACTAATTGGAACCATTTAGATTTTTGATAACTGTTTATCACATGCATTTTATTACAAAGAGATGTAGCAAAGCTGCCATTTATCATATGCCGAGGGCAGACGAAATCTCATCAGTGTCAGCAGCAGCCACATTCATCTTGCAGAGACCAGACATCTACCATAAATGTCAAAATAATAGTTCCTAGATGCTAATTATGTAGCCTGTCAAACAGTCGCAAAGCGTACAAATTTCCCGCTCGGTATTCATGTAAAACCAAAAACCTAAGCGGAGCTAACAAACTCATAGGAAAACAATCTACTTTCTACTTGTCATTGCTGTGGTTCTACAGGCAAGCATGCAAGTAATAGTGGCACCCGTTTCAAATGCAGACCTTCCTTCCCACCCATCTGGAAACGCTTACCAAAGTCAATTGACTCCTCCATTCTTGCAGGTGATTCCGCAGCAGTTTCATATCTTTGGATCCAGATGCCCCAGCATCCAAAACAAATAACTTATCAGAAATGTGAAGATCATTCCCAAACCTAAAACAATCAGAGAAAAATATTTATACCATTTCAAGCCAACCTTGCAATTGTTTACGTCTTTTTCATAAACTGAGACAATATTGTGGAAAATGGTAAAAATGAAACACACATCTAATACTAACCAATAAATATTTATTTTTAGACCTCCTAACACACACCTGCTGATGTAAATGATTTACATCAGAAGCGGAGTAAACAGGTAAAGTACCAGAGGACTACAACGGTAAGTTCGTATCACCAGAGGACTACAACGGTAAGTTCGTATCAATACAGAAGCAAACCAGTATTGGTCTTGGTGCCTGTGTCGGGGTGAGACAGAACGCTACTTAAATTTTAGAATGCAACATCTTTTTCAAAAACTTTATCAGGTTTTTCATGCACAACATCATGGAGTACACTATAATCAGTATCATACCTTACATTTGGGTTTATGTAGTATGCGCAAGAATCGATTGAGATAGCATTTCTTTAACTGCCCATGTGCATTCTAGTAAGATCAGGAACAAATTTTAAGTCAACAAGATAAAACCAGCTCTTTCTCCTGGAAGGCGTATAAGCAGAACCACATTCATAAACCTTTAAACTAAGATGGAGACAACCAGTACATCTTGGGTCGATTGACCACATTCGGCATCAAATTGTAGTTGTATTTCCTGCCCTTTGCTCATTCATAAATGTTGTGAAGAGAAGCCAAACCCAATCAAAAGTCTCAATTTTTCATGGTATAGACCTTATACATTTTGGACCACCATAGGCCTACTGGAAGAGGATTGAGCAATTCCAAAACATCTGCAATAGACATCCTGTCTGCCAGAAATAAATGGGCGATTAAATGACCTACTCGAGCTGAAAAATTATATTGCCTATCTTCACCAGCATATCCAAGTAATATGAACAATGGAGCTCTGTGACTCCTGACATGATTAAGATCAATTGAAACCAAAATTGCAGTATCTTAGGACAATACCACATGACGTGGGACATAGTGTTTTCACCACTTCCCTTCCAGCACATTTCTGAAAAAGCAAACGTTGCCTTAAATCTCACTGGTGTAAAATAACACACTAAAATAAATATCACATCTTTGAAAAATGTGCACTTTAAGAACAGAATGGGAGACCAAGAGAGTAGAATAAAAGCCCAACCGATAGGAATGGAGATTTAAACAGCATCATGTACATAATCTTTAACAAATAAAAGTGAGTACACAAAAAACAAAAGATATTGAGAAGACCATGATGTTTACTTACTGGTTTAAGAGACATGTTATGATTATCGTGTCTTCTCCATTTTAGGTATTCCCCCTTTAATTGACACACGTTAATCATTTAGAAATGAAAGCGTGACTTATCTAATGCACGTTTATTTTATGTTGTTTTTTTCCTTGCAATGTAATAATCAAATCTAATCAAATACTATATTGATAGTATTTAATATGTGCTGAAAGTGTTGTTCTGTTTTGAGTTAAGAACAGAGTTCCATGGAAAGCTGATAACTGCCAATTTTCTTTGTTGCCATTATTCAAAGAACTGAGTTTTGCAGAGTAAGTAAGTAAAAGGACATCTGGCCATTTTCTGTCAATTGTTTATCCTAAAAGGTTCAACAACTTCTAAATATAAAATCCAGGCATAGGACGTGAAGGGCTACAGAGCAACCTTTGTGCCGTTAGACAATGAGAGCAGTCACGCAGAAACGCCTCACTCACTTTACCTCAAGGCAACCGGGGATGCATTTAGCCTTCACTTGCTGAGCTTATTAGCCCAGTTGGCCTTGCACAATGAGAACAGGAGGTTTTGCTAGAATATTGAACTTCAGCCTTATTGTTCAAACAAGTATGCGGGTGTGAACATCTCTGAAACACAAAATAGGCATTCTTTTCTTTTTTATGGTAAAATTGGTTTAGTGAACAGAAATAGAAGAACGAGGGTAGGATCGCTATAAAATCATACAGTAAATATGTTGCCGTTTTTTAGGTTGATACACGTTTATCAAACGTAGCATCTAGCATTGTGTTTGTCTTTATTATAATTACATTTCGTACTGTGAGCATTAGGAAAGGATTTTGATTTTAAAAATAAATCTTTAAAATGCATCCTTTGTTTTCTAGTATACTTGAATGTTTTTCCTCAACAAAAAGTGCTTGGGGTTTGATTTCCCAGTGTCTCTTGGGGATGATCATTGCCTGAAGCATCTCACTCACGTATTGCTCAGTGGGTTATGAGTTGGTTGCAGTCAAACTGGTTTTGTGCCTCGGGTTGTCAAGCTGACTTGGTCCTTAGTGCCTGGGTGTCTAGAAAACTGAACTGTGTTCTATAGCAATATAGAAAATGTATCAGACATACATTAAAAAATGTGTGAATATGATTAAGTTATATCCAGGGCCACTGGAATTATACAATTCTGCTGGTAAAGAAGCTATGCTCAAGGGGAAGGATGAACACAAGACGACGAAAGGAAACCAACCAATAGGAAACCAGCATATGAGAGTGACAAATCCAACCAATGCTATGCAATGGGTGGGCACTAAGCCAGCTGTAATTTTCTGTATGGTACACTCGGGTTTCATGTACAGACCGCTAAATGCTGTCTGATTGGTGAGAACTATGCAGAAATAGCCCTTATTCTTCACACCATCCACGGAAAGCATCCGCCTCTACACTCCAAAGACAGTCATTTGCAGGTACCTGTAAATTCACCACAACAAGATGGTGATACGCCAACCTGACATGGTTGTTCATTTTTGAGTACAGAGTATATAGCAGAGCTTTGAGAAGGGTCATTTCAATGTCAGCTATCTTGAATTCATGTTTCAGCATGTAAATGTATCGTGAATTTAAAAGTTATCATGGCTATAAAAGCTATGTTTGTTACCCTATTTAATGTAAAAAATAAAAATGAAAAAAAGTGATGATCTTCCACCAATATGGAGAGGTGGTGAGCCTCAAGCATTTAAACATAGAATAATTTCTCAAAGCTAAGAGAGATTAGTGCTGTTCACTAGTAATCTTTCAATTCTGTGATTGTCATCAGTATGGATGCACGCTCACTGGTAAATGAAAATTATTATTACAAATGCTAAAAAACACTAATTTGTCAGTCTGCAATCCATGACTTGCGAAACAGCCATGCAAACCATAACTTGCATGCCAAATACAATGAAATGCTGGCTGCCGACCAACCTGTGATATGCATGGAATTCAGATGGTTTAGTAAATAACTGTTGTGGTAAACAGTTTTTAATATTTTTTTTAACTGGTGGAATTTTCAGAAAGTTCTCCTCTATCTTTTCTGTGCCAATTCGTGGGGTCTGTATGTAATGATGATTAGGAAAGTATGTACACATAGAAAGAAAAATTGAAAATGTGAATACTCTAAATGCGTAGCAATTTAAAATTGGAGGCTAAAATGATGCTGGTATCCTCGTCTATTCGTAGCAGCAGTGCAGGTACAGCAAGCAGAAACTAATGGGGACAATTAGTGACCTCAGTTGAAGCACTGGTGTGCATCAACAAAAAGAAAGCATGTTTTCGGAGAAAGAAAGTGATATGTTAGTCTCTCTTACTGCTTCATCTTTTAGAAATAAAACTAATTTTTTACAGCTCCACCCGTCCCATTAAAATTTCGATTTTTGCCTATTTTGTGCTTGTAAATTAGATAAAATGATTAAAATAACAGAAATTGCCTTCTAGCAGTAAATCAGTGGAGACCCATGGAAGTCAATAGGTTAAGAACCGCTGGTCTAAAGAATTCCCCCAAAATAGAGTCTTTTGTGTTCTTCTCAAGTTTCACCATCTCCACAGTGTAGAGCACCTCCTTCCTCAGCAGATTAGGGTGCTAAAATCGTGTGCCGAGTTTTTTTTTCTCATCATTACTTGGAGCTGGTAAACACCAGTTACACCAAATCTGAACTGCTATTCACAAAATGGTGGATGTGCCTGCTTGTTGCAAAGAAAAAGCACTTTTTCGATATGGTAAAAGGTTGATTGAACTGTAAGCCAATTAAAAACTCATTGACTTGACAAATAGTCCTCAGTTGGAAGTCGTCCACCACATTGCTAAGCGTGACAAATCTGCAGCTTAGAGTTCGGGTGGGGGCAGGGCGTGCTCTATTTACCCCCTTACGCAGGTTATGTGACCTGTGTCTCGTAATAGAAGACAATAACACCTTTTCTCTTGCAGCTTTTTTCAATCAGAGCCTTTGGGTCTGCAACCCAAATTCAATCAGCGGACCTGAAATGGAAGGCATGAAACAAAAAACTCTCGTTCGTTAGGACTGCTTTTCTGAGAAAAAAAATAAATAATATTTTGGGTCTGCTAAATGTTTACAATCCAATGTATGGAGTCAGTATTGGACAGATATTGCTAACATTTTAAAATATTCTAGCACACTGACACTTTGAAACACCTAGCTCTCAAACTACTGTTTAGATTTATGTCAAACCAAGCAAAGGCATTTCCTTGAATAAAGAGCTAGTTTCATGCTAAGTTTGGTGTATGTAATTCTCTTCAGAGTTTCTTTCCGTAGCAGAGAGTAAAGATTAGTACCCGAGTTAAAAAATGAAATTGTCACTTTTTTGACTTCCGCTTTCATCCCCCTTCCTGTCAAATTTGCATGAAACTTTCCATGTTGAACTCAAAGCAGATGAACTTTGAAAATTTCTTGCAGATTCATTAAACTGCACCAAAGTTATGAGTAAAAAAAAAAAAAAACATTCCTTCAATAGAAACTGTGATCTAACCATAACAATGCAATTGCTATTTCGAACTGTGGAGTGTGTGTGGGTGTGAGTGAGTGTGTGTGTGTATAGCCATCTAATTTTGTGCAATGCTGACATCAAGGGACTCTGGTGGCATCATAAATCAAATGTTCTAAAGCATATTGGGTTGTAAATGTCATTAGAACAACAACATGGCAATATAGGACTATATGACACATTACCCGTTATGTATTTGTTATATTATGTGCTTCACTTGGGCTAGTTAGCTTGACATAGCGGTCTTCGTTCAAGTGCAGCTAACAACAGGCATTACTTGAAATTAAATTATTTAGGTTTTATATACTTTTAATGATTACCTTAAAAAGAAGAAAGTGGACAATGGGGAAGGGCAGTTAATGTATGCGTATGATTATCTACCACATAATTGTGGTGCAGCAAAGCTTCTGCAGAACTCCATACAAATAGAATAGCTCATGGAAGTCAACATAAACGCAAAACTGTGGGCACGCTTGAGAATACAGGGCTTGTCAAGTAAGGCACCAGTTTATTACAATACCCCCAGCCAAACAAAGTAGTGAACATTTTTAGCTGCTACTATCCTGGGACATCACAAAAAAAGGTAGATACAGGCGGGCACCAATGTGTCAGAAAAATGTGGATTTCCAGACAGGTGTATGGATTCCCAGCCACTTACATACAGTCCTTGGAAGAGCACAAAGGAAGAGACCGTGGGATATAGATTTGAGCTAACCCCAATCTAATACCCTGGGTGGGTGTCAGTTCATATTCTATCAGATCTGCAAGCAGAGCTGCTGAGCAACAGAAGCACTTTTGATCAGTTTTTTTCCTCAGGTCAATGGACAAAAGGCATATAGTAAAGCCCGAAACATGACCGTGTTAAAGCAGATGTGTGGTCTGTGATGCACAGTCACCAAGGACACGGATTCTACAATGGCCTGCACAAATGATAGATAACTGAGGGACCAACTACATTTCAGCAAGAACATTCAAAGGAGGAGCAGAATAGCACAGCTACTGCACAATGCATGGACACATCGCGTCAGTTCTACATAAGACTACCTGAGTAAGATGGGCAATGAAAAGGTTTATGGCATAAATGCACTACAAAAGCCAAATACTCCCTTTTCCCCATTAGTAATTGCATTTTGTCATTCCAAAAATGCACAACAAGATGGAATAAAGGTCAAAGTCAATATTTTTTTCAAATTAATTGCCGCAATAAGGTTGCTCATGGCAACTCATCTCTATGGCCTGGATGGATCCAGCAAAGGCACAAGAAAAACACAGACAACGTTTCTGATTCACACTCCAAAAACTTCTTACCGGTTTTTTATTTCTTTCAGCAATGACAAATCTTTGTCATATCCAAACTCTCCACCAACTGGACGAGGAAGATTCACAATGTCTGCATGAGTGGCGACGAGGACGACCCGCAAGGGATTTTTCAATTTCCCGCCAAATGCTTTAACCGGACCCGAGAGAGAGAAAAACATGAAAACCAGATTAGAGCTTGTTCTATAAATTGGCATTCTCAACCCAACCTTCCTAACGCCACCTCATTTTGTCACATCTTCAGCAAAACTCTCAAGGCCCCCACACACGCCCTTCTCTATCAACCACCTGGCTGCGCTTTGCATCAAACATTATGGCCACTGTTCATCTAGCCCTGCCTATGCCCTTTGAGAGGAAGTTATCTGATAAAACTCCCCATGCCCCCTCTGCTCCTGCCACCACTTCACCTCATGAAGTACTACCTTTTTTATCATTTCCATATTAGCCGTAACTCTGCAGCCTCTGGTTTACCATGAGGAGAAACTGATCTTGGTCTGGTTTTCATCTAAACAATAGCTTCCTTCCTCGGTTGTCTTTACTCGTAGGATTCTTAAAAGTCCTTCATAGGGCTGTTAAAAAACACAACAGTTCTGCTCTTTTGGTTGTACTGCCAAATCGCTTAGTCATCACTGTTTTTTCTGACCCAGCTCAACTGCGCTATGTTCTAAGGCTCTGTGACTGTTTAGCTTTAAAGCTCAGGACGTTCTTCAAATAATTTCTTAGTCAGAGCTTGCTCCAGAAAGCCACCCCTCATGCTGAAATTACAAAAGCACCTTACGTCATCTAACAGTCATCCTTATGAGCCACGAGCTTTCACTCCAAGGGTTATGTTAAAACTTGCTATTGGCAAGCGGAACGCGGCTGCCACTTGAGCAAACCAGCGCGTTGCTGTCAATTTGTAACAAACATAGTTTGCAAGGGTTTGGCAGCTCTTCATACATTCTACAAAGCAATATAAGATATCCGCTTCTGTAGCGAATGACAGACGTAAGGGGGAGAAACCACACTTATAAAGCGATATTGTTCTTTCACTGTTGACACAGTTATGTCGGATGACGAGAATGGCACATTTGCAATATTAATAATTACTACATTTGTATGCGAAATCGCATGATCCCTCCGTGTAGTGCAAAAAAAGACTTGTATTGCCTGGACCATATGTATGGACCATATGCATGCCTTTCCCTGCTGTGTGCTCCAGGTTTTGTCTCACCCTTACTTCTCAACTTCTTTTCTCTCCCTATTTACCTAATGCGTCTATATTTCCCATTTGATCTCAGATCTGCTGAATTTATGCTTTAAAACATACTTCCTCCAACTACCATTTTTTAAAGTAACGGTGAAAGGAGCATGTCCTCTTATGAGGGTGACTGGTATCGCCATTACACTGAATACTTCTGTGTTTCAGGACTAAACAGGCTTCTTCCTGCAGCAGGTACGGCAATCACTTGAGAAATGGATTCATTAGGCACCTTGAAATTTAGTGACTATCAGAAAGTGAGAAAAACAAATCAGAAATGATTCAAACATGAAAAACGATTTTTTTTCTTGCCACAACTCTGCTTTTTGTCTGGCAAACACAGAATTCCCCCATCTTAATACTGGATCTGCATTACGCTATTTTCTTTCCTAGAAATATCAGAAATGGAATAAGGGTCCAGGAAGACTAGACATGACCAATGGTCACTCATGCCAGACTCTCACCAGTGTCCCAGAGTTTGTCATTTTTAGCCTGAAACCAGTGCTTAAAAAGAAAATGTAAAAGTGTACGTACTCGCTATTTAGTACCTGTTTGCTCCCGAGAAGTGCTGGTACGCTTGCATTAAATATATTGCAGCAGTGCTGAGAAGTGCAGGTACGCGCCATTTCAAACTAAAGAAGTGCAGGTACTCAGTACCGGACATTACCTGCCCATTTAAAGCACTCCTTGAAAAGTACTGCGTCTCTCCGACTTGTAGCTGGGGAGCAGGTGAGGCTGTAGAGTTAGTACTGATGGTAGTTAAAAACGTTTGTAAAGGTATGTTTTCTGGTTTCTTCCTCATTGCTTATGGGCTTTTTCCTTAATTTAATCCAACACAAGCCAGTTCTATCTTTCTACCCCAACATTGCCATTGAACCGTCACCTGTCCTCTTCTTTTTAAGACTGGCCTAGGTTTAGCTCTCTTTCTGGCTTCAGGTTTACCTAATTTTTTAAAAATAAATATACATATATATAGGGGCTTTCAGACAACCTTCTTTATTCATTGGTCTTCTCATGTGTCATTCATGTAATGCTTCCATCCTCCACAACCTATGGCATAGGTCAGTGGATCTGTCTGCTTCATCCACTGGTTGCCTTGCAACGAGAGGGACACAATTTTGACCAATCACTTGTCCACATCCGCCTTCAGTGCTAGGGCTGCTGTGCCTGAGCCGCTCAGCCACTCCTTTGTTTTTATAATGGATATTTGTTTGCCAAATGCTTTTTTCATGTTCCGTATATTTGCGAAAAAAGAAAAATACATTGTGTGCTTACCAAAGCCAGACCTATTGGCATTACCAATCCTTGCTGAATTCTGGTGGAACGAACTAAATTGTGACCAAGATTTACAGACAGAAAATGTCTTGCCAAATGTTTATTACAAATATGGTACTTGGCATGAACATGTAATAAGAGAATGCCACTGTCCCGAAAGGAGGCCCCCGAAGCATGATGCAGAGCACAGAGCTATAGTCACCACATAGCAGCGGAATTGATTTTACAAAGGAAATGCATGCAATGATGTGCTAAAAAAGATGATTAGATGACTTAAAGGCACACCTCCACGGACATTTTTTCTACTCAGCCATAATTTGCACCTTTTTCGGGGAGAGTAAATATGTTAGGACTGTACCTTAAATAAGACTCTGTGCCGCTGAACACAACTATTTTTTAAATTGTATCAGTAGGCGGAAAAAAATGTAGGATTAGGTGGCAACTACTGCAGAATACTGTTTTTGCTGCAAATCTATAGGGATCGAAGATACTCCTTGCTGGATCTCAAGCTATGGAATCATCAACCGCGTCAACTTCAAGATATCCACTCTTTATTAGCATTCAAGAAAGGTCTGGAGAACTGCCTGTTCAGTTAAGTTCCCCGGTCTTTTTTGCTCTAACATGATGACTCCCTCACTTAAATTGGTTTGGTCCACATTATTAAGTGTTCTAAAGGTATAATATGGAAGATACTCTTTAGATTCACATACAACACCAATTCACCATCATGTCAATAGCAAAAGAGCTCCCGGTATCCCAGCCCCATGTTTCTGACAGGCAGCTCCTAGTGAAGGGACCCTGGGAAATGTACCATAGTGTGTCCTTCTTCAGGTCAAGAATATCAATGTAAGCTGTTGTATTCAACCATCATCTGATATCACAGGACAGGTCAATGCAAAACAAAAGGCCATGTGCGCATTCACCACAGCGGGACGAATAGTTTATAAAATGTATAAGCACACACAAATGTTTTCTAATACTAATGGTTTCAGTACCCTCCAGTGAACTTTTTGTGATATTGTGAACATTGTGAAAAGTACTGTTGCTACAATCGAAGCGAAGGATCGCTCTACTGTTAACATTCATGCCGTGTGCCATGAATGCCTGTGTCCAGTACTTACACAAGGGGCCCTCATTAGACATGAACAGTAAGAAACAACGCCTGGGAGCCAGCAAGAAAGAGAATGAGAAGAGAAAGATACAAAATGGCATTTGAATGACATAACAATGAAAAAACGTGAACATAAACATACACAACAAATACAGCAGGCGGGAGGTTCACAAACAGAAATCTAGGGTGAAACTTTACTTCTCTTCTCAATATTACTTGATATCCCAGCGTCCAAGTACATCCTGAAACTGCTTCAGTCAGTGAAGCATGACTGCTTGCTCTCTGTATACTTGGGCCTGCAGAAACAAGCACTTCAAGCAGTGCTCAGCGATAAGGCGGAGCAGGGGCGGCATTACATTAATATGGCACATGGTCTGCGCTGACACAGCTCTATGAGGTGCATCTGGCAGAAGACCTGAATTTTTTGTCATATTACCAAAACACCCCAAAAACTGAAACATCGGGTCCAAGCACAAATATGCACCTGCACTGAGGAAAGCCCAAAACTGAAAGATGGGCTGGTGGTTTCAAACAGCTGATCCATCTTCCGCTATAATGAGACCAGACCCGTTTTAGAGATGGAGCATGGATCCCTCCCATAGGAAGTAGCATTCAATGACTGCACCCACCTGCAGAGAGATGCTTTAGGGTCCTTGTGAACCTAAATTCCCCCTCCCGAAAGGTATCCTCAAAGGTGCACTAACTGTGCTGTGCGCTCCTAGCGATGTGATGCACTCAGTACGCTACTCAAGAGCTTGTCCTGTCCCTGCACATGCTAAGAAAATACAGCATGACGGCAAAGGCATTAACTCGTTTGCATGGGACCACACCACAATGCAAATGAGGGAACATCCCTTTGGGCTATCACAGTCGCAAATATATATGGCTATTTGATTAGTTTTGCAGAAGAGTCACATAAGTGTCTTTAGTGTTTTCTGTAGTACGTTAGTGCCCCATGGGTGCACCCACCCGTAATGTCTCTGCAAAACTGAAGTAATAAGGCACCAGCTATCAATATTTGGATTAGCTATATAAAACTTTTAAAATAAATAAATAGGTGAAATTTTATCATGTAGTTTCCTGGTTAATGGCTTTCATGTAGTTCGTGGAGTTTCCTTTCACCACATCCAAGTATATTTTACCCCCAGTTAAGCTTGCACATGCACAAAAACATGCCCCAAATAATAAAGAACCTTTTTCTAATCATTCCTTCTCTGCACGATTATTCCCAATTGAGTAGATGATGTTTTTAAGAACAGTATTTTGCTCGCAAATGCTCATCTTGCTTAATTTCTCCTCATGTCATGGTTGACTCGACACTTGAGGGGAAAAGTACATTACAGTATATTTATGTGCAACATATTGAAAATTGGGAGTATGCAATACTGCAAGAACTTCAAAAGTCAGACTGTTCAGGCACAAGCCCAATTGAGTATACATTTATGATCTTCTCATATTTATTGCAATTTTGTGGAAGATAAACGAGGGTTCTGAAAAATAAAACTTCACAACCCCCAATCAAGAAACATTAGTGATTCATACCATATACGAATGCAGAGTCTAGCCAGAGTTGCAATGGCTTGGTGTGCATTTCTTCTAACCACAAATTAGCACGCCTTGCATTAGCAAAAGGCGCGTTTACAGCGGTGAACAATTAGACTATTTAAAGCAGATTTCAGTTCAACTTTAGGGAAACTTTTTTTCACCATCTTGATGTATCTGTTAACTTACTCTGTATATCATACCATGTTTGCGGTTTAATCTCTCTCAAAATCTGGGACCAAATAGTTTTATTTATAATGAAATTTTCTTTTGTTGTAAATTTCAGGATGAGGCCAGATTTCTGTTGCAGACTTTAAGAAACTATCAAAAACGCACCACCCCAACTGGCAGCTGTTCAGCCTCAATCAAGGCGGGCTACCCTTGACTGAGGTTCACCTACTGCCAAAAATACCAAAAATACGCTGATGGCAATCAGCAGTGTATAGGATTCCTCCACCTTCAATGCTGGTTGTGCAATGAGACCTATATGATGCACTTGGTAATGTGTTCTAGATCCGGTTGAACATTTGTAAGGGCATTTTTAGAACATCAAGAAGTGCCAGTGTTGAATAGGAACAATACATTTACAGAATCTTCCTTTATAATACGGTCCTTAGGTATTATCCTATTCCTGGCACCAACACGATGTCCGACTACACACTGCAACTGGTAATGTAAGAAAAAAAAGTTCATAGTTGGCAATATAGACCCGTTTCAAATTACATCGCCAGTTAATACGCGTTCCTCAAGTGGTCCATTCACAAGACCCATCTTGGCGATCAAGTGCTTGTGGCTACCAACTTGCCAAGGTGCCTTCTTCAACTTTTGTGGCCCTGGAGTTGTAACAGGAAGTCAGCCAACTGACTCTTGGAGTTCACCTCTTCTGTCTGGGCTCAGGGACCGCCTTCCACGAGCACGGCACTGGCACAGTCCTCTCTTTGCTAACCCAAGGATCAGCATGCCGCAGTCCAGTCTTTATTGCAGTCTCTCTCTTCTGGGTTAAGGGAACAGCAGGGCAGTCCTCTCTCCCTTGCAGGTATGATCTGAGGTCTGGGCAACATTTTTTTGCCCACAACGTGCCCTCAGAGATACGGTGACATCCAGCCAATGAGCTACCAGGTCCTGTTCTGCCTGATGACAAATTCTTACAATGTGTGGAATCTAGCTATCCCAGAATGCAATGTTCTACCCACGTCCAAGATTTCTGGACCCTTCTCTCGCTGTGTGGAGCTTGGTAGCCCACCCTGTAGGTGTGGATACCGGAGGGCTACACACCCATGGGAAAACTGGTTTAGCAACTGTTTACGCCTCTTTGTCCCCAAAGCCAGAACAAAAGAGCAGCCCCTCTTGTGTGTGTCCCCCCATTTGTCCTTCAAAGGCAGCTTCCCCTTTGAAGCAGGCCTTTTGAGCTCACACCCTGTGTGTCTTCCTGCCAGGGAGAGTTAACACCTCTTCCAAAGGCAGGCCTCTATTGTGTCCTTCTCTGGGAGTCATTCACACCTTTTCCCAGGACGGCAGAAGGTTATCTTGTGGCCAGCATCTGAGAATAGCCACTGGAAAACTTGGGCAACAGAGTTGCTACTTGCCAAAGTTGTCTTTCACTCAAAAGCTACATTAAATTTGACCTGAGGATGAAACTGGGTTTAATGTAATAATTATTTTGACACCTCGAAGTACCAACTTTAGTAGTTCCATTCAGAAGTTAGTACAGCTGAGTTGTCAGCATAACACTGTACTCACGAATGGGGATACAGGTCTTTCTACAGTAACGACAACAGTTTGGGGTTTTTACTGTTAGGACATACAAAAATATGTCCTACTTTAGGGTTCGACATTTCTACCATAGGGGTGACATATATCAAAAGGGAATGTCTGGTTTTGTCATTAATTTAAATGCCAAAGTCGAGTTATCTGTTTAAAACTGCTCTACCAGTGGCTACAAAGACCACTTTAACTTACAGGCCCTGGGTACCCAGTGTACAATATACTAGGGACTTATAAATTACAAATTATGTAAATTTGGTATAAGCCAAATAAACCTACACTTTTAAGCGGCAAGGCACTTGCATTGAGGTCTGGTTAGCAGGCCTCGGTGCACTCTCAGAGTCACTACACCAGTACCTACTAGGCAACAGGTGGGACAAAAAGAGGGGGTGTGAGCCTGCAAAGAGCCATTTCTTCATGGATCTCAATTAGCATTGCAAGTGATGGGATTATATTAAGAAAAAAAATACAGGAGAAGGAATCTACATTGGCACGAGGCATGCTGCAATAAAGCACAGTTTTGTGTGAACATAGTGAAACTTTCAAAAACTTCTCGATGAGCCACTCGAGAAGTGCTACTTACAGAAGGCATGCACAGTCGTCCATTGGTAACCGAGATCTACACACTCCCTTTGCCAAAGGTTGCTTTTGGTAGATTAAATATGCTACCTCGGCTCAAACTGCAGCTTCCTAAGAGGCAGGTGATAACTCTGCAGGGGCGGTGAGTTCTCTCAAACTGTGGTAGTAGTAGTCCTGGTTTAGGAAGAAGTTTGCACTATAGATGGTATCTGGGAGCAATTGTGTTTACTGCCCGCTTCATATTTATTTGTACTTGGAATGCAGAGGCAGATTTCATCTGTGCTGAAGACCATCTCAGTACAGAGCAATGATAACTTAACACGCCATCCCTTAAAATCGCTCAGTCTCCTCCTTGCACCCTTTCCATTTAGTGAGGGGGGGAGGAAGAGTTCTTTCTATAGGGCTTTCCTTTAGCCAAATTAACCTCAGGAGCAGTGGAAGAAAGCAGGACGATGTAGAGGTTGATGTTTCGGCTCCCTCCCTGGTTAGCGCTCTGGACCTCATGAGGAGTATCTAGGACACAGGGGAGTAAATTCTACATCCTAGAGGTAACACCAGGGATCCCGTAAATTCTTACCACACAGAATGAATGAGGATTCTCAGTTGAATTCTGGAAAACCTCCAAGCAATGAGCAACTACCAGGGGAAGTGAGAATCAGTAATTCTTGGTCTGATTCCATTGGTTAATGCCTCAATCGTCCAGCCAGTTTCCCCCAGAGACTGCTTGAGAAGCTGGAATATCTAGGTGAAAGTAAACAGATCTGAAGGGTGTCTGCACATCTCATATTCCCAGTGGGGTCTGTGACTGCCAGTACTGCTGATCCACATGAAATGGCCTCTAGTAAAGAGGGCCAAGGTAGCAAACAGCAGGTGATATACTGCATCGTGCAAGTAGCTGAGCGACGTGACTTGCAGCCAAGTCATCCAACCTGCCACCTTGGGTCATACATCTAAGCAGGTACCTTGGGACAGCGCTAGCCTGCCTGGATTCAGGCACAAACACCCACTGCCAGGCAGGATCATTGCCTTGTATGCACGTGTCAACCAATAGACTGTACAATTCGACCAACCAAAGCGTCTACTGAGGAGGAAAAATTAAGGCCCTTTATCAAAAACAGATTAGATGCATGTTTCAGGCCGTGGGGCCTAGAGAGGTGAATCCACAACCTGAGGGACCCTTGAAGAGCATGCTCAAGTACCATTTCTCGGCACGCCATCGGTGGGTTGTAAAGCCAGCAAGAAGCAGACACTACGGCACGTGCACTCCAAAATGGCAGGCACTGAAACCGGGTGTGGCACTTCTGCTCCATTGAGGAACAATTCACAAACAGATGGCTGTGAACTCACTGACCTGAGATCACTGTTCCTAAGATCACGTGCTCCGTCACTTTAAGTAATCGAGTTGCACTTCAAACGTGAGCCAGTGAGTTTCTGCTGCCAGCGCGCGCCAACAGCGTGGCTTCCGTTGCGCACCCACAAAACGGCGTCAGACTTTCCAGCTGATTAGATAACGTCCGAATACAAGAAAGCCACGCATCACGTGTCTGAACTAGAAGCAATGGTCAGCACTGTCAACACCTGTGTCCTCACAAGCAGGGACCTTTTAACGATAGAGAAATCCTAGACTCCAAGATTCTAACAAAAGTGTTATCAAGCGTACGATCACTAGAGGCGTCCTGACGCTTCAGCAGCGGAACAGGCACAGGCTGCACCCAGAGGTAAATACGGCCTCATTGCCAGGGGAGGGTGGAAACAAAATGGAGTTTTCATCGGAAGTCAAAATAGTCCGCACTGGCACTTCTTACAAATACGTTCATCATTTAAACCATCAAAATGTGCTCGGTTTTAGACGCTAAACACCTTTGAAAAAAAGAAAAACTTACAGCACAGGATGTAAAAAGAAAAAAGTCACACATGCTATGTAACTGAAAGTTGGAATGGATATGAATTCTTACTATGAAAATGCATGGAAAGGGTGTAAATGCTCTCATAATTGCATCGTTTGCTACAGGTTGACTGCCGGGGAGGGAACGGTCACAGAACATTACATAGTTTTAGAGAAAATGTGTATAAAATAAAGTTAGCAATGTGCTTGAAGAGAAAGAGTGACTAATGTATTCAGATTTATGAAATCTGCAGCGGTATGAAGCACGCCGTGGAGTCATGGCCTGACTGGGAACCTCGGTAGAAATGTTTAAACTAACCCTACACTGCAGGAGGCAAAGGGTGGCCACAGGGCTTTCATGAATGAGTCATAACCGGCAATCCTGCTCTGGTAGTACCCTGTGCTTGATTTGTAATAGAATGAGTGCCGGTGCCCAAAGCTCTGCTCAGAAGCCTCTGGCCGGGACCGTTAAATGTCAGCACGCTGAATACCAGGGCTGCTTAGCTTTGAATCCGCCTCATGCCTCTTTACTTCACTGCCAAACACTCCCTGTCTCTTTATTTCTCTCTTGCAGATTCCTCCTTTCTCCCTTTGTGACATTTTTTCCATATCCCTCTTCCTCCGCCTGTCCCCTTTGTGTACTTTTCCCTCTCTTGATCTCGGTAAATTTCAGAGGCGGAAAAATAAGTGTTAGATTCCAAAAGTAAGTGCACGTGGCTCCCACCGGCTCAAATTAAGCTCTGTAGCCTGCTGCCCCCTGGGGAAAGTGCCAAAGTGGAAGAGTGCCCTGACTGGTCCTGATTGGAGTGAGCTCAGAGACCTTGGCACTGGACCTGCAGAAAATGACTGGAAGAAAAATGAAGTCTTAATTCACTTCCTGAATTTATGAAAGGAATTTCTTGTGTGTGCCCCCAACAAGGTGAAAAGACGTGTTGTAGTGCACACTTAACCACACTGGTTTCTTGGTGCTACTGACAGATAACAGATGTTTATTGCTATCCAACTCAATATTACTCATTTTATTTCTACGAGGAGGATGAAAGGCTGGATAGGCCTGCTAGGGCTTGAACCAGTGAGCATGAAGTCAATGCAGATCCATGCAGTGAATGCCTTAGCGCAGTGAGTCCCCAGACCGGATTTACACTTTTTGTTGAAGCAGTGATCCCCAGCATACTACTATGGATGACCTCAGAGGGACAGGGAGAGTAGGGCGTGATACACATTTAAGTGAGGACAGTTAAGCACTCTAAGTGGGGGTGGGGGCAAAGCCTCATATCTGGCTCTTTGCGACGCAGAGGCCACAGCTTGCGGACACTCTGAAAGGCCACGCTCGGAACTCACTGAACTCTACAGACAGCTCAATATGGACTATTGCCAGAAAGCAGCCTGGGCGAGGAAACAGTAGTCACACACCTGCGAGGTAAAGTATGAGTTTACCAAGAAAAGACCAGACTCACACAAAACCCAGGCCTTCCAGCCCCACCCTTGATGTGAGAAGATTAGAGAGCGCGCCCTCTTCTGCCAAGAAATGAATGGCCGATGAGGGGGGTTCTTCTGGGACTGCAGCAACTGTTGTGGTTTATAATTAATTACAACTGTTCCACTTCCTCTGACTGACAAGGTTTTTTTCATAAAAGGAAGACCAGAGAGAAGGTGAAAGCCATCACATCTGTCGCCAAGGCAACTGGAGCTAGAACCTATAAAGGCAGATTGCGAGAACGCTTAGCAGAAGATGCATGTCCACTGTTAAAAGGCGGGCCTCAAGTTTTTACTTCCTGGTGCCCTGAGCGTGTCCATGAAACAGGCCACTGGAGAGCGGGTCACAATGGACAACAGTTATTTTCAGCAACACCTGGGCAGGGTTTGAAAATGCACAAGTCAATGGAGTTCTAGGAGTGTGGAAGGATGGAATTTGTTCTACACATACGAGTGTTAATACCAGTGTCGTAACAAAACCTCATGGGGGCCCCTGGAAGGTAAGGTGAGGGATCCCCCATTACCCATTCCCTAACTGCCATGCTGCTTTTGTTTGCAGCTGGCCAGCCAAAGGAGGCCCCCTTTGAAGTGAATGGTGTGGTCCCCCCCGCACCACAGGGGCCTCCGTTACGCACCTGCTTAATAGACCATTGTATACCTGCATGACTTACCTATAGGTTCTTCCACTGGAACGAGCGACTTCAGAAAATTGAGCCAAAAGATGACTTGGTTTAACTGCGTCTCATACGGTTCCTCTAGACTGAACACCACAGCGTGAATCGCAGTGGGATCGTTCGCAGCAAAATAATCATAGCAGCAGAAGAAGGCGGGATTGCCAGAGAATTCCCAGACACTGAAATCGCCAATACCTAAAAAATTTAAAGAAAAAAAGGTCAGCTGCATAACCAAGTATTGTAAATGCTTAGGAAAGAGAGGTCTAGACACCTGAAAAGACAGCGCATGCACTGCTTGAAAGGATCTGCCCTGGGTGCGTTGGTTGATGGTCACGTGTGATGTATTGTTAGGGAGTAGTATTACACTTACCATGAACACAAGGCATTCTTCTACTTGTTCAGTGTTATTTGGTGAAGGACTTCTTTGCGGCCGCACGGCCGCTTTGATGTTTGATAGTGATCGCGATCACTTTCGCGGCCGCTTTGCATAGCCAATAGGTCTCGCTTTTGGGACCGTATAAGTATTTAGTTATGCAACTGTTGCATGGCTCAACACTTATATTGTCCCAAAGGCGAGACCTATTGGCTATGCCAATGCTTGTTTATACCTAGCATTCAGAGGATTTTCCTTGACTTAGTTTAGACTGCCATTTTAAAGAGATGGCTTGTATCGTGTTTATTGGGTTTGGGGTAGTGTTTAACCACAACTACATTTTTGACTCGGTATTAACGAATGCAAGTTTATGCTGGTTTGTGTGGACTCAAGTCTATGCTTTTAGCTGTTTGTCTTTGACGAGGTAGCCAAAGATTGTGGGAGAGGAAGGGCAAGTAGATGTTCCTGGTCAAGTCTTGAAGTTTGGCTCCAGAGCAATCTGGGGACTATGCACAGAAAGGAATTAATACTATCTGACCACACTTTAGATGTATGTTCTAAGCCTATGCAGTTATGATGATTTGTAAGACTCAAAAAAAAAAAAAAGCCAAGTCTGAAATAAGAGTATTACTCATGGTTTCCTGCCCACCCCAAACACGACTTTAATCTTCATACCAAACAGAAAGATCATGTGTACCGTTGAGGTTTGCATTCTGGATGTCGATGGCTTTGGTGGACTGGTCGTCTGCAGAGCAGTGGGAATGGTGGGACGGTGACACGAAGACCTCCAGCACGCCTTTGGTCAAGCCAGGCTCAAACATCATACTCCGACTCCTCACACTGACATTCTCGCAGCCTGGGTACAAATTGGAGATGCTGACGGAAACTGCAGAAAACAGGAAGAAAAATACAATAAATTAATTTTGTAATGGTGATCAATGTAACAAAAACTCACTGCAACTTAAACCTCTGGTCTTTTTCATTGCAAAATGCAGTCGTATTTATTGGTTGCGCAGTACTGAAATGTACCCATCTGCGAAGGATTTTAAAATGTAATCTGCTGCCCAGATCTTGAATGGTCATGTGCTTTTCTCCACACCCCAAGCAAGCAGAGAACACCATTAAAAGTGGAAAGACCAGGAACAACACTGTATTGGGCACATATGTCCCAGAGTTTATGATGGCGGTTAGAGAAGATCAAGAGAAAGGAGTAACAAAGGCACTGATACAACTGAAGCCTATCGAAGCATACAGCGCCTTGTGAGACCACCTCAATTTGAAGGCGCCTCCCACGTTTTCTTTTTCAAGTATAAGAGTGAGCAACATGCAGCTGTGCAACAAAGGGCAGTGTAAGTGTTGTAGTAAATCTGCTACTGATCGGTTCCTAGAGGTGGGCGAGCCACTTCAAGCCTGAAGCTTGGCCCTGGCTCAGCTCGAGGTCCCGGTGGAACCTCGAGCCCATAAGGAGCCGAGCTTTCATGTGGTTTCTGCCTGCCTCACTCCCTCTAACCAGGATGTGGCCTGAGAGTCAGAGTTGCCGGCTGTAGCACTGGGGAACCAGATTCGATCCTCGGCTGAACACACTGTGATTCTGGGCAAATCACATAACCTTCCCAAGCCTCCATACAATGCATGTGACCTTGTGTCATGTAACTAGTGCTGCTGTATAGGGCTTGGCCTTCGAGTAGAGTTCTCACTATATTTAGAAAACTACAGAAAAATGCACTAAGAGGTAAAAAAAAAAAAAAAAAAAGCCTTAACATAATGAAAGACACATAGATACCCATTTACTGGCTGACTTGTCGAAAGTGAAACCATAAACCCTGGATAAATCGAGGCTTCCCCAGATAAACTGTGTGATCTTAGACGAATATTTAATTTCACCAAAACTTTTTTTTCTTCATTATCACATAGAAAACAATTTCACATATGTGACTTCAGACTCTATTGTTCTTTTTTTTTTTTGGGGGGGGGGCTTGGTGAGGGGCAGAGTGCCTCTTAGATGACTCTCGGCACCAGGCCCTGCCCCCTCCAAGGACCCCCCCCCTACTCCCCCCCTCCTGACACGGTGAAGTTATTTTGTAAGTTAGCAGGTATGCATTCATCCTTCTGTGGTGAATAAATGGAGTACCATAAAGTGAGTAACAAATGCGTGCGAAATCTCGTATTCCCAACCTAAAATTATGCAAGATGTCAGGAAAGTAAGGTGAAATTATGTATAAGATGTGCACAATGAACTTTGGGGGTATCCAGAGTAAAACCTGAACACAAAGGAACACCCTGCGTTCAAAAGTCACTCGCGATGCAAGCAAGAGGGTTGGTTTTGAGGTTTAAATATCACTTGCCACAAATTTTCTGCTCAAATTGGTCTCCCATGAGACGATTTCTCCTCTAATCAGCCTTCTGCAGCGAAATACTTTGCGTGAGTGCGACAGAAAATTGTATAGGCCATAACACAATATACCGGCAACATGCACAACAAAGTGGCAAGAAATCCATGAGCCAACATGCACTTTACAAATATGTATAATTAAGGATTATATCTTACCAACACTTCTTTCCCTGTACGGACTCCACATTCAGCAACATAACTTCAATGTGATGTACATTGCCCATTCGGCTCTTTATGATCGGAATACATCTCTCTTCAGGTAAAAGCTACAACATTACATACTGTTTGTATCCTACATTCCAAGCCTGCCCCCTACTAAGAACAAGATGACGACTAAAGGATGCAAGTCGGACCTGCTGGATTCGAGACCGTGACCTCTCTTCGGGACATGTTTAATCTCGGTTTGTATGGCAGCGTAGTGTTAACCCCTTCAGTGCCCATGACGAGCTGGACTCGTCATGGGCCGCGGTGGCGCTGTGCCCATGACGAGTCCAGCTCGTCATAGACGCCGCCCGCTAATGCAACGGCCGGCACTGGGCGGGGAAAGGGGCGGGCACTGAAGGGGTTAAATGTAACCATCTACAGGCCCAGTCACTCCCGCCCTCTAGCCTCTCAAAGGTGCCTAGTTCTTCCTACGTTTAACCAAGCATCTTATAGTGGTAAGACTTCTGGGGCACATGTACAACCATCAGGGTTTTTGACCTGATGTACAATAGTGTCTCAGACACTATTTGCGATTTCCAAATGGGTCGCAATGGACACGACTCATTAATATTTATGACGCAGGTCACACTTTGTGACGCATTGGGAATGACCGGCACTCACAGGGATAGTGGCCTACTGGGGTCAGCAGACCACCATGTCATAGTTGCAAACATATGAAAAAAAATTCCGGGGGTACTTTGCAGCACAGCTACCAATTACTGGAAAATTTACCACACCCATTGCCTAAACATCGCAATTCTCTCCGAAGTGCAATTGCCAGGACTGTCGCGGGATAGTGAATTACCCAGGGTAGTTTCCAACTTGCCAAGACTGTCTTGACAAAAATGGGCCAATTGGCAGCTATGCCATGTCTGTGACTCTAAAGTAAAGCAGTTTTTTTTTTTTAAATAAATGCTGGCCGTTTTCCTTAACAGTAATACATTTCAGAAATGAAAAGATGTATTTTCATTTTTGCAGAGGGGCAGTGGTCAGTGGGACCACTACTTGAACTGAAAATGTTTAGCGCCCCCCCATACACAAAGGGGTAGGGGTCCCTTAGGGACCCTTCCCATCTGCAAATGGCTTACCACTAAATTGAAATTGGTGGTAAGCTGCAAATGTTTTGCGACCACATTCCTGGTTACAAAACATACATACATAACCGTGTGAATCGCTATTAGTAAGGGACGCACTTTACATGCCCCTTCCTAATAGCGACTCGCAAACCCTATTTGGACAGTCGGTTATAGGTTACCGACTCGCAAAATAAGGTGGGTACATAGGAAAATGCATGTTACTGGTCGTAAACGGCCCTATGGGTCGTTTACGACCGGTAAAATACGTTGTACATCTGGCCGTTAGAGTTCTCGGTGCCTCCCAGTGGATTAAACTCCCTAGTGTTTAGGGATGAAAGGAACCTGCTATCTAATTTAGCTCTTAGTCCGACTGGTATTCTCTTTTTTCCACCTTTCGAAAGCTAAGCACCATGAACCTCTTTTGGGGTGAATGTTTGCGCTTTATACGTCTCTACAAACCAATCTCAGCAGTGAGCATTCGACCCACTGAGCTATCTTTCCAGAGTTTGTCTTCCCCCAGGGAACATAAGTATACCGGTGAAAAGGCGCGTGCTGACTCACGGGGGAGTGACTCCAGATGTACTTTCTGACTTGGGAACTAAGACACTGCGTTATGGGCGAAAGGTTACAGGCCAGGGCGGGCCTGGACGCGCGTGCACTTTGAAACCGACTGTTAACGATTGGTGAGAATACCATGAATTGCAAAAATGTAGAGCCTCAGTGAGCCAAGCTTAGCGTTACCAGTCACATGTTTAGAAGCCAAGGGGATCAGCAATAACGGGAGGAAATTGGAAACCTGAAGCCTGTTCATGGTTATCTACTGCCACCTTCTGGCAAAAAGCTACTCATGCAAATTCTGGATCGGGCCCTTTGCATCGTACAATCAAGTTGACGTTAAGTCTCCAGGGCAGTACGCCGATCGAGACAGACAGACACGATCCGTTTCGCATTAATGACACATCAAAGAATAGATCCAAAGCTTACATCAAAAAAACAAAGACGGCAATGGCGAGACGAGAATCGTTTTCACTGCTTTCACTACGAGCCATAAGTTTAAATGCGAAATTCAGTTTAATTGTGCATCAGGTTTGTGCACCTTCTAACGACGCTATGGTACAAATACACTAATCCAATATCTTAAAAACAGATACTTAAAAAAAGATACTTAAAAAAAGATGCTTAAAAGCAGTTTGTGGAATATAAGAATTTGTTGTGTTGCAGACATCTTGCCCATCTAATAAGTGCATACATTTCAAGGCGCTAGGTTGCTCCTCACTGTGTAGTAAGTATAAGTTACGTATGCAGCGCTTCGCATGAACATAAAATAGCCACTTAATTAATATGTAGATTCATACAGCGCGGCGTATCACACGTGGGCACGGGGAGATAAAGTGATTTGCCCAGAATCACTGGATGCGGACGCCCAGCGTGAACCCGGATCCCCAGCTCTCGAGTCGGCACCTCTGGCTGCTGCGCCACATCCTCTCCGATGCTTTGGAATAATGCCTGCATAAACTACACCTTTTTGGAGCAGCAACAACAATGGTGAAAACTGAAGACTTTTATTGAAGTGTCACCATGCACTGCATTTACCATAATGCCTCTGAGTGGAGTGCGGGGGGTGGGGTTTAGACCAATACAGTAGGAAGGCCAGAGCATCTGAACTGTACTCCAATAACTGGGGGAGCAGTGCGCAATGACCCAGCGGACTACTGTAGTTTAACTCCCATATTATCATTTTTGACATGGCAATTTAAGTTGTTCTACTGGTTTGCAAAGAAAATGGCTGCTAGAGCACAATCCTAGGCAGTAAAAGGGCCAAAGAGTTGGTCTCTGTAGATCCCCTGTGGTATCACTCAGCAATAGCATATGCTTGCAGTTGAAGAGACGGGAGATGAATTGCTTGCCATTTCATGGGAACCTTCACTTTCAATAAAGCAACATGGAGGTCAGACATCAACAGACGAAGGAGGGATGCAAACAAGCAATCCAGTTTGCCACCTTCATATTTCGGAATTCTTTTGATCAGAGCCCCCACCATTTCCTATACAGACATTAGCCCAAGTTCCTTCATAAAATAATACTAGATCTCTCAAAAATGTATCTGGTATTTGCATACCAAGCAACCTCAAAAATAACCTATCGATTCCTTATGCTAAAGGCATACTTTAGGTCCACATATCCACAATATAATTGTGAGTTTCTTTTTTTCATAAGGCAAAGGCAATCAAGTTTGAGAGTGCAAATGTATTTAAACATCTCACCTCAAACAGCACATGCGCTGTCTGTTGCAAGATACTTTGTTCCCTTACAGTCGGCTTAGAACACACCCCTTACTTACCATTGCCTGTCTTCATTTTTGCTCTCCTTTGCTTGCTGCTAATTTGTCAACTTTCGTAGGCTTTCCTTCCTCTTCTTGTATTTGTCCCTCCCCTGGAGCAGGATGCAGTACTGTGCACCTCCGCTGCTTGCTTTTTCAGGTGCAGCTTTTTTTTAAAGTACTCTACAAGAATGCATGTATTTTCCAGCTGTCTCCCTCCTGTACTTAAGCATTCCTCCCTCATTCTCCTCCCCCCCACCCTCTATTGTCCATGTGCTTCCCCATCACCACCTGCCCAACCTCCTTTTTCCGTGTCCTTGCCTCAGCCCCACCGCCTACCCTTTGCTGTCCCTGTGCTTCCTCCGCCCACCCTTTGTTGTCTGTTTCCCCCACCCCTTCTGGCCACCCTCCATTGTCTGTGTTGTTCAGCCAGCAGCTTGGTGTGGATGGCAATTGCTAATCTGCTCCTTAAAAACTCTGGTAGAAAAAGGACATTTGAGGTGAACATATAAAAGAGCTGCTCTCCACCTAAATCTTGGGAACTACCAAGTGTTCCACCCTCCCTGAGCCTATAAAGGCTCCAGGGAGCAACCCCCGGTGGCCGAAATGATTGAAAATGCGGAGTGGGGCCCCACAGCCACCCTCCCCGAACCTCTAAAGGCCCCGGGGAAGCCAATCCCTGGGGCTAATGTTACTGTAAATGGGAAGGGGGGCCACATGGCCCCCTCCCTGAGCCATTATTGGCCCTGGGGCCGGAACCCCAGGGCCGAATCACATTCTATGTAGCAGAGAGCCCACCCCCAGACAATAGTAGTTTCCCTCTCCTGGCAAGCCAGAGTAAACACAAAGTCTGCTCCCAGCCAGCGGGACATTTGAAAATGCTCCCGCCGGCTGGGGGCAGACTTTTGATCTGTTTCTCTGCCCGCACAGATACAGGCAAGGAAACAGATCAAAATACTGCTACGGCCTGGAGGGAGCAGCATTAGTAGCTGCTCCCTCCGGGCAGGAGTAATGCTGGCTCTTGCTGCATGCTGGGACCGGGTGGTCCTGGGGCTCCCACTGCAGCCCACAACAAGTATATGGTGGGTGCAGGTTCCTGGGGGATGGGGTCCCAGGGGCTGAGAACAGCTCAGAGAGGGGGGCCGCACAGCCCCCTCCCTATTTTGAAAAATGTCAGCCCTGGAGATGGGGGTCCAGGGCCTAAAAGGGCTCGGGGAGAAGGGCCACGCCCCCCTCTATCCCTTTAATTAAATAAAAAGGCCCTAGGGGGATCAGGCCCATGTGGCCTAATACGGCTCTGGTTACTGGGCCATGCGCCCCCCCCTCCCCTTTAACTTAAGTAGTGGTTTTGGGGGATGGAGTCCACAGGGCCTAATAAGGCCCGGGAAGAGGTAGGCAAGCACCCCCTCGTCTTTGAAGAAAAAGGCTCTGGGAGATGGGGTCACCCGGGCCTAGTAAGACTTGGGGAGAAGGGCCACACGGCCCCCTCCCCTTTAATTTAAATGTAAAAAAAGGCCCTGGGGGATGGGGTCCCCACGGCGTAATAAGGCTCGGGAGGGGCGGCAACGTGGCTCCCCTCCGCTTTAATTTAAAAAAATAATAATAATAATAATAATCATCATCATAATAATAAAACAGCGCTGGGGGATGGGGTATACAGGGTTTAATAAGGCTCGCGGTAGAGAGGCATATGGACCCCTCCCCTTCAAAAAAACATAAGGTCCTGTGGCACCCCCTACCACACATTGCCAAGTGCGTGGCGGGGAGTTGTCTTCAAGTATGGCAATAAAATATTACTTTAAATTTAAAAAAAAAAAACTAGAAATTCACTGATATAAATCAAAGGTTAGAGTAATGTTATAATTAGGTGAATATGCTAGTGACAACATTAATGGTTTGAACTAAAAAAAAAAAAAAACACAGAAATTCACCAGTTCAAGTTAGCAGAGCTAAACAGAACTTGCGCCCTTGACCTCACTAATTAAATTACTCAAGACATGTTATATGACATTATTTATGACATGACTGTTGACATCTCAATTGACATAATTGATGACATCACTTATTAGATCATCCAAGCTTCTTTTGTACACATTAGACTCGTATAGCATCAGAGCTATGAAAGTAAGTCCAAAATAACTCAGAATAATATAAAGCATCATTACTGCTATCATACAAACAACACTCATAGGTAAAGCATGCATGTGTTATGTGCAACATTGACCCTATACCATACACTTCATGGTTAGCAGAGATACCTCGGAAAATCTATTCCACACTCCCAATTACATGTAAAATTTTATCAGGCCGAGCTATTTTTAGCACCTACTAGTCCCATCTGGCAGTAAACTAAGGCTGGAAAGGAACAGGTGTCCTGTTCGTTCAGAAAGTGAATGAGTAGCAAACATGCCATTAAACCTTGGTTTTATCTCGACACATTTGCTGTCTGTTCAAGGAAAGAGGCCAAATATCAGTTTGTCTTAACTAATCTCTTACTAGAGTTCGAGGTTTTTGTCAAGTGAGCTGTCTGAAGATGTCAGTTAATTTTCTTTAACACATAACATTTAAATAAATAGCCTGTAAATTAATATTACAAATATTATCAAATATATCAGAAATGACAAAAGCAAATCTCCCTAATTGCCAGACTTCATGTAGATAATTTTGCACAGATCCGATGGGGTGGTGTCGGCCAAGTGACTAAACAGTTTCCTATCCAGAAGGGGGTCAGACAGGGATGCGTACTTGCACCAACTTTATTCTCCCTGTATATTAACGATGTGGCTGCATTATTGATAGATGCAAACGTAGATGCCCCCTCTTTGGCAGGTAGAAAAATTCCTATTTTAATGTTCGCTGACGATTGTCTTATAATTTCTAAAACGCCGAGTGGCCTGCAGAAGTCTCTAGGTATTTTTGAGGACTTTTGTTTAGCCCGCGGCCTCGAAATTAATGTTTTAAAATCTAAATTTATGTCTTTTAACCAGTCGAAATCTTTTAAAAGTAAAATATATATGAATAACATGCCATTGGACCAGGTCCAAGATTTTACTTATTTAGGTATTTGCATTCAACATGATTTGGGATGGAAAAAACAAGTAGATTTGGCATCCCTTAAACATTCCCAGCTCTCTGGCGCGTTAAGTAAAGAACACGCCAAATCCCTGACTAAACCCATTAACCCTGCTCTTCGGGTGTATGATGGCAAAGTGGTTGGTGCTGCGCTCTACGGGGTAGAGTTGTGGGGATTTGATAATGTATATAAACTATCTATCTCTGAAAATAGATTCTTAAGGAATCTCATTAAACTACCTCAGAGTACTCCCCTTTGTCCCTTGTCCTATGATCTAGGTATAAGGCCAATAGCACTAATTGCCCTGTTTCGCCCAGTTTTATATTGGAGACGCCTATGGGTGACTCCTGAACTTAGGCTCTTTGCTCTTGGCCTGATGGATATTATTAAATTGGATACTTTTCACAAGGTCAAGTGGCTCCGTAGAATGCGTGATTCGTTCCAAGACCTGGGCTTAAAAATCTTGTGGGAGGATCCACTAAATGCTAGCTTCCCGTCTAAACAAGTATTGAAGGCTTTATATTGGGAAAAGGTAGCAACTCGAGTTTTTAGTTCCACAGCCCCGCTTTCATTGTCTGGTATCTTTCTTGATTTTAAGGATACTATTTCTCTGGCACCTTTTTGGGATGACATTACAAATCCTTTGGACAGGAAGCTATATTTTCAATTCAGGGTTGGCAGTCTCCCAGTAAGAGAGTTTACTTCTAGATGGGCCGTGTCCAACGCGCTTAACTGTCCTGGCTGTACTGCACCTATTGAATCGGTTAATCATTTTCTGTTCCAATGTCCATCCTATGTAATTCCCCGCAAGTTTTGGTTAAAATCAATGTGCCGACAGCTGGGTACCAGAAATGCTAAGGTGGCAGTGCGTATTATGCGTTCTGCTGAAATCCCATTTGTCTACATATCTGTTGCCAAGTTTCTAGGTAGGGCATGGGTGATCAGGAATAAAATGTTGGCGGGATAACCATCCCGATATTCTGTAATGTTAATCTTTCTGCAAATGCCTTTATTTATTGTCTTAAACTATTTTTTAATATGTTATTTGTAACTGTGTATATATATAAATTTTGTATGCTTTTATGACAATCATCGAATAAAGCTTTCTTGACTTGACTTAAGCAAATATTCTGTAATAAAGATGTTGTGATGCAAACAAAGAGTTAAATAGGAGCAAAACAAACCAGAACACTTTCTTGGTGATGTGCAGATGACATATATTTGCAGAAACTATTTCCAAACATGATTGTTTGTACACTAAATAGTTTTATCAGTAAAGCTGCATGTCAGTGGGAAAGTTTGTGGCCATTTCAAGGTCAAATCTGCTGATTACAAATGACAGTGAGGGACAACTTCAGGCTTGAGTTATATATTTATTAAAAGTGAGTGATTTGAGAAACATTCCTGCCCCGCCCTGATGACAATGCGGTTAATGAACTAAGAGGCAAGTCAGGCTTCGTGTGTATTCTATATGCGACAAGATTTGTATTATATATGGGGAAAAAAACGTTTAGCCTATTAAATCAAACAGAAGAGTTTTTTGTACCGCAGACATGCTGAACTCGCATATTTGAAGGTGCTCTCATATGTGATGAAGAAAATGGCGGCACAGTGAATTAAAATATTTGCCCACGATCACATCATTTGAAACTAGGTTATGGGTCAAGAACATTACAAATAGGTCGAGTAGATATTTAAGTCACTAGACCTGCAGATCTAATAACATTATTATGATTTTTTGAGGACTGATGCGGACTATAAACCACAGATAAAGGGTAACCTATCCTGCAGGCATTGTTCAATCTGTATACAACTGTTCAGGGAAAGCCAAGTTCCTCCAGATCCTTAACCTCTGTTATGTAACTAAAACCATACCATGGACATTCTTTACCAGTTTCAAACCCCTGTCACTGAACCCACATTAAGAAAAGTAGTGTATACAAGTAAAAAAAAGTGGGTACTGTTTACTCTGTACCACACTGTTTGCAGACAGTGAAACTCTCATGAGAAATACACTACAGAGTATTAAAAAGTATCTACTAAGAACCAAGTACACTATGCAAAACTTGCCCAAAAAGGGACTATTAACTTAAAATAACCAAAGTCTGAGGGTGCTAAAGATCATACTATGTACAGCCATCATACTTTGGTGAAAACTTTGCAGATAGCCCATATTCTGTAGCAAAACAAGCACATGTACATAGGTTAGTACCTGGTGCACACAGTCTTCTATGTTAAGTAGAAATTTTCATGCTGAGACAATTTTGCCTAATAACTCAAGGCTGCTTACAATACTTAGTATGTAGAATCTTTAGCCCGCTGGAAACTTTTTCTTCTGTACCAAAAACTTGTGTGGAACATAATTAACACACATTGTCAACTGCCACTTGCACACAGAGTTACTCTTCAATTCAAAGATTTATAACATGTTCAATACCCCTACACACCTATGGAGCATTAGCAGCACATTCATTTTGTAAACACTTATACCGATTTACTAGATGCAGGCTGTATAAAATTAGGTAGATAAGTGATACAGTAGTTACCCGCCACTATGTAAACTATAGCACAAACTAACACACTCATTGGATGATTTCATCAATTTGGTCATTTGAGATGTCATCAATGATGTCTTAGAGTCATAAGTGATGTAATATGTGCGGTCATAAGCAGTGCATGGTGGGGCACAAGTTATACTTAGTTCTGCTTATTATAACTGGTGAATTTCTGTGTTTTTCTTTTTTTTAGTTAAAAAAGTTATGGTTGTCGCTGACATATTCACTTTACCACACCATTACTTGAAACTTAGTTTTTTTCAGTGAATATCAATATATTTCGACACGCCTGCTCCCAATTTGCAAACAGGCTCCAGCACGCTCGGGTTCGCTTAAAAAGCAGCCTTTATTGTGGCTGTGTGTGTATGTATGTATATATATATATATGACACTAATATGATACGCATACTTGTTAAATATGCAGGGCTTGAACGAGAAGAGGTACTGGAAAGAATTAAGGAACTAAATAAAATATTGGATGATCATGTGGAAAAAGGGAGGATTGAAAAATTTAAGAATGAATTAAAATTGAAATTAGAGAAATATGAAAAGCGTATAAAGGATAGAAAAGCCACCAAGTTTACACGGGATAGGCTTGACTATGAAGCAGGACGCATCTACACCTTTGCCAAAAAATTCGATTCAGTAAGGAGGCAACAAATCCAAAGTGGAATGTTTAGACAGCAAGATGCTTTTCAAAGTGAAGTGAGTGAAATAAGTTCGGATACTGGATCTGAACAAGAACAAGAGATTCGCAGAGATCCAAAAGATGTCCGTTTGGGGGTAACAGATGAGTTCCGTTTTTTACAGTTGGAACGTCAAACGGACTTTCAACCCTCGAGAGGTCGTGGAAGAGGAAGAGGCCGAGGAAGAGGAGGCAAAGAAGGGGTGGAGAAGGTTATAGGAGAAGCACAAGAAAAGCAAACAAAACGCTCAATGCGGTCCAATGTGAAGAAGACAACAAGGAAATAAATCCCAATAAAACCATTATTAATTTAAGCACGATTTTCCTGACGGAAGAAGAGGAGAGTGTGTTAAATTTGGGACTAACATACTGTGATGACAATGATTTTAATTATCCTCATAGTAGAATGGACCTATACCAATATGTGCGTAAATTAAAATTAGCTAAAATGTTTGCTAATAAGAAAAGTCTTGTTCCCCCCCGTAGAAGTTGATGAAGCAAATCAACTGATGGTATTGGATGCACCAATCCTAGAAAACCTGTTGGACCTTTGCGAAGAGGATGAAACTAGTCACAATGAGATACCTGTCTATGGAATTGCCTCAAGTATAGACACTCCATTCAAATTGAAAAATAGCGACCACACCCCATATAGACTGAAGTCTAAGTATATACCGCAGACACCGCGTGATAATGTGGACATATTCTCAGACAATGTTACTAGAGACCTTAAAAATCTGTATAGTAAATTGGCGGAAACTAGGAATAAGAAAAGGAAAGGAAGAACTTCCCGCAAAGGGGAGATACAAAGAACAGTGGAGAGAATACAAAAGGATGGGGGTGTTATAGTCAAACCGTCTGATAATGTCGGAAATGTTGTTTTGTGGGGACGAGATTTGTACAAAAAAGAAGCCTTTAACCAATTAAACAATATAGAATGCTATAAGAGAATGGATATGAAAGATTTTAATTTGGTGAAAGAACAATATCATGAAAAGTTAGATGAGTGGAAACAGGAAGAATTAATTAATTGGGATGAATTAAAATTTTTAAAACAACACAACCCTGTTTTACCTGTATTTTATATGCTTCCCAAAGTCCACAAGAATGCCACCACACCACCGGGGAGACCTATTATTTCCTCGTGTGGGAGCCTATTCGAAAATACATCCAAATATGTAGATTACTTTTTAAACCCTATTGTCAAGACCCTAGCCTCATATATTAAGGACTCAACAGATTTTTTGAAATATATATATGATGTGGAATGGGAGGAGAATAATATGTTATTATTGACACTAGATATAACAACCCTTTATACCAGCATACGACATGAGGATGGTCTTAGAGCTACGGAATTTTATTTAAATCAGAGACCCTTGAGGTTTGCGAGGCATAACTGCATGCTTTTGGAAATGATGCAATGGTGTCTTACCAAGAATATGTTCTTATTTGGTGAAGAGTTGTTCCAACAGGAGAGAGGGACAGCAATGGGTACCTGCTTCGCCCCCAGTTATGCTAATTTACATCTAGGCTGGTGGGAGGAGCAGGTACTCAAAGGACCAAAATTGGAACATTGGCTGGAACATGTTTTGCTATGGGTACGATTCATAGACGACGTCTTCGTGCTGTGGCAGGGCACGGAGACTGAAGTCAAGCAATTCATGAAAGATATAAATGATAACATGCTGAATCTAGCATTCACCGGAGAGTACAGCAAAACATGTATATACTTTTTAGATGTTAGGGTGAAGGTGAATAAAGGGAAATTAGAGACAAAAATTTTCCGTAAAACAACTGCAGGAAATACAATCCTACATGCAGATAGTGCCCACCCAGCCCCACTGATTAGGAGTATTCCTTTTGGGGAGTTCTATAGAGCCCGCCGAGCATGCAGTAATGATGAAGAATATCTGATCATTGAGGGGGAGATGACTGAAAGATTTGTACAAAGAGGGTACTCATCGAGTGTAATTAAGAAGGCCGCTTTAAAAGCTAGAAAAATAAATAGGAAGAACGCATTATTTGAAGCCTCGAAAACAATCAGGAGAATGAACACTAAAGATGGCACGAATAATTGTAGGTTTATAACCACTTTTAATACAAGCCATGTAGAGGTTCGGAAAATCCTGAGAAAACATTGGCATTTGATTAAATGTGACTCCGTACTAGGCCCAATGACGAAAAAACATCCGGATAATACATTTCGTAAATCTAAGTCACTAAAGGACAGAATAGTTAGCAGTGAATTCACAGAACAAAAGAAACAGGGACAAATAAGCTGGTTAAGCAAAGTGGGATTTTTTAAATGCTTTAAATGTAAGGCGTGTCAACACGGAGTAAATTGCACGCAATTTAAAACGAGTTTTGATAAAATCATCAAAATCAAAGGGCATTTAACTTGTAGATCTAGTTTTGTAGTTTATCAACTACAATGTCCCTGCAAGAAGATTTATATAGGGAGCACCACTTTACCGGTTTTTAAACGTGTCCTCCAGCATAGAAGAGCTATAGTGAACAAAGATAGAACATATCCTATTGCTAGACACTTCGAGAGATATCATCAAAGTAATCCTGAGGGACTGAAATACAGTTGTATAGCAGAAATCCCTAAGAAGAAAAGAGGAGGAGATAGGGAGAAGGAACTTAGAAAATTAGAGACCTACTATATACTGGAATTTGATTGTAAAGAGCCCTATGGACTTAATGTGGATGAGGGTCTGTTCACCGGTCTCTGAAAGAAGAAAAATGATAAATGAATAATGAATTGATATTAACTGTGAATAGAGGTCAGTCATTGCCTAATGAAGAAAGTGCCGTTAACACAAGTTTCGTTTTTAATTTTTGAGAGTAATAAGAAAAGGAAAGATAAAATAAAGAAAAGATTTTATCCGCCTTTTTCTTAAAAACATTTTTAAAGTAAGCAAACTGAGGGACTTGAGTAAAGGAGTAAAATAAGTATATAGATATATAATTTTCAAACTTTTTCTAGAGAAGTAAGGCGTTCATGTACATTATAAGTACTTAGAAATAAGAACTTGGTTTTGTAGTACTGAAAAATAACTTCCTGTATTGTATAGGTTTATTTGAAGCATTTAACATTTTATGAATTCAGGAATTGTTTACATAAGCACTTGCACTTTGTAACGATTAATGGATGTTGGTTTACATAAGCACTTGCACTTTGTAACCAAAAGAAACATAAAAGAAACGGTTACGTGATCAAAACGTAGACTCTTACAGAAATGAATCATGAATCTCGCCTTATCAAAAAGTTTAATTTTTAACTAGCCCTTGATTATTGTAAATAATGCACTTGCACTTTATAATATGAGTAATCAAGTTTTAATTACTCTCAAGGGAAAGTTTGAGAAAGTAGAAAAGTAAAGGTTTTAATTGTGTAGTAAATGATTGTTTTCTAGCACTAGCATGAAACAAAACACAATAATAAAGCCACTCCAAAATGGCGCCGCCCTTGTAGGTAAATGAAACAAAGGTGAAAGTATATGCCAAATGGATTAGTCCCTTTTTGCTGTTTCGATGTTTTTAAACCAATTGTAAACGAAAGAGCAATGTCGTGAGCAAGGTAGCGTGAAGCTATCGAAACGCGTTGACAAGTGTCTCGTTGGAATAAAGGAGACCCGTTTGTTAAGAATCCTTTGGTGTGCTGCTTGATTATTTTGGAGGAGAAATAATCAGATAACTGATATATATATATATATATTCACTGAAAAAACCATAGGTTTCACACACGTTATAGTTAGGAATTAGCATTTAAAAAACCTTGCAAATTCACTGAAAAAACCATAGGTTTCACACAGGTTATAGTTAGCTGTACATTTCACTCGTAAAAAACCAATGAAATTCCCCCGTTATAGTTAGTGCAGGCAACTATAACTCACGCGACCGCAATCCTCGGCTGATGCTAATACTGTATTTAGACACTTATTTGCCCATGTCTTCTTCCATTAAATTTTAGCTATACATATATTACAAATATTTTTTTTTCATAAAGACACATATGTCATCAGCAGAAGATTGCGGTCGCGTGAGTTATAGTTGCCTGCACTAACTATAACGGGGGAATTTCATTGGTTTTTTACGAGTGAAATGTACAGCTAACTATAACATGTGTGAAACCTATGGTTTTTTCAGTGAATTTGCAAGGTTTTTTAAATGCTAATTCCTAACTATAACGTGTGTGAAACCTATGGTTTTTTCAGTGAATTTGTACGGTTTTTTAAATGCTAACTTACTTTACGCCATTCGTGGCATGCGCGCCCAGTTAACGCAGTTCGTTCCGTGCGCGCACGGTGCGCTTCGCAAACCGTGCGCGCACAGTGAGCACGCGGTGCGCTTTGCGCACCGCGCGCCCACTTTACGCAGTTAGTGCCATGCACGCACGGTAGTCACGCGGTGCGCTGCGCGCACCGCGTGCCCACGTTATGCGGGATGGGTCATGTACGCACGATGCGCTTCGCGCACCGTGCGCACATGGGGGACATATTATGCGCATCGTTGTGAAATGTATTCGTTATTATTTTCATTTATTTGATATGGCATGCACAAATGGTGCCCTTCGGGCCCCATTTGCACATGGGGTGGAGAGAGTGTGGATAATTTTTTTTTTTTTTTTAATTTTTACCGTACGCGTACGGTAAGCGTAATCGGCGATTTTTCGAAAAAAATAAATAAATTTTTTTGGGCCTTGGGGGTTGTTTGGGGACCCGTATATCACTGCTGGGTGATTATTATCTCAATATACTGCCCCTTTACACATTTTTTGGCTTCATTTATGCTGCCCCACTCAGAGTGCGAGAGAGAAAATGGCGGACGCCGCTTCCTGGTTTCGGCCGATTCGAATGTTTACTAAGATCTAAGAGCCAATCAGAATCGCCCTCACGCACGTCACCGTACGCGTACGGTAAGCGCACCGTAAGCGCACCGTAAGCTGGCTCAGATATATATATTGATTTAAAGGCTATTTTCTCAGAATCTACTGAACAGATTTACACCAAACCTACAAAAGGCACTTCCTTGACCTGAGGACTACCTCTCTGCCAAATTTCAAGTAATTCTGTTCAGCCGTTCGGGCTGTAGCTGTGTCTAAAGGTCCTATGGAAAAATGCATGGGAAAAACGCGTTTTGGGACCCCCCTTTTATCTCAGCCCCCGCTTGACGAATCCCCCCGAGACTTTCAGGGTAGGAGCGGAGCGTAGCGCCCCACCTATTTTGAAAAATTCGCGAGGATTCGTCGACCGGCGCCAAAGTTATTCAAAATAGAATGTTGCGGATTTCCTATGGTAAGAGGGTCCTAACTATAACTACCTACTGGCGACCGCCAGTAGGTAATGTGTATGTATGTATGTATGTATGTATGTATATCTATATATATATATCTATATATATATATATATATATATATATCTATATATATATATATATATATATATATATATATATATATATATATATTCAGTTATATACAGCGAACACGCCCCACAGGCATTGGAGCACTTTTTAACTGAGCTCCAGATTACATTACTATTATAAGCATGGGAGATGAAGTGATTTGCCCAGAATCAAAGGGTGTTAAGTCAACACAGGGGCTTGAACCTGCTTCTCTGGATTCAAAGTTGGTAGCTCTGGCTGTTATGCCACATCCTATTTCTAAATTAGTGTGTGAAAGACGCACATGTGGTATGGTTGGGTGCCATCACGTAAAGTGAGCACATTCCCTTTTGAAATGGTTTTGTGAAGGAAAAAAACAGCAGCAATAAATAGATTGTTCTATTGGAGGGCGAGGGATCTATAAAAATATTACGGTGCTTTCCGTTTCTCCGAGACCATCTCCTTTGCCATTGCCACATCTCTCTTCACACTGCCTTGTAAGTATGCTTTACCAGCTGCCCAGAGATGATGTTGCAATCTTTTCTCTTCAGACCATCTATAATTATTGACACTCATTCTCCACGATTAACCACTGGCATTACCGGGCCAGTGTCAAGTTTTAGGACAATAGGTGAGTGGTCAAATATACTTCCTTCCATGACAGAGCAATGTGACAGGTGAGGTAGGCCATGGCAAAAAATAACTATTTCGCTTGTTCCACTGAGCACACAAAAGGAACGTATGTTCATGATCATGTGGACGTCTCTGCCTCTAGGGATCAATAAGGGAATGATCAGACATCAGGTCTTGCGGTATTCACCCGTTTCAACCTCTTGTATGGAGGGGTTTACAAAAACTGACCAGTCTAGGCTCTGTAGCTAGATTCTAGTCTCCTTCAATGGCAACTTTGGAAATCCTGAATTCGTTCAGCAACCTAGTCAACTACGTAAAGAAGTCAGAACTGCAACAACTGGGAGTAGAGACCAATCCCACCATGAATGTATTATCCTGTGACTTGAACTTGGCAAAGAACCTTCAAGTAGGATCCGGACACATTTTTACAAGTCGGATAGGGAGAGTTTTCTAAAATAATATAGCATCACCACTTTCCTATAGCAATTTCCAATAGGGAACCCAATATCTGAGGGGACGGGGTGGAAGTAGAAGACTCCACAACTCCGCCCATCCAATCCTGCTTACGTTTTTCAAATTATTTGCCAGTAAGATGTTTTTCAAGTATCAGGACAATATTTGGTGGCTAGGTATTAAAGCTCTTTTTTCTATTGATATAGTGAGTCCATTTATGTTTCGTAACAGGATGTTCAGAGGCCTTCTATTGGTCATAGAGGTGTGTTTGGTATATGAGAAAGGAGGAGAACGGGGGAAAAACTGGTTGCTAGAAGGATGGGGGAAGAGCGGAAAATTCAAGAGAGCTCACAACTGTTATTACAAAATGACTAATACAATGGCTAACTATAATAGAAGACCCATTCAAAAGCACAGCTACACCACATCTCACCCACCAAAAAGGAGAGAATTATTGCGGACAGACACCATCAAAATACATTATGCAAAGTGAACGCAGAATTTGGGGGTGGGGTCAATGGGAATATCGGGCTGAAAGCATGTCAAGATGCATGCCCATTCATTCTTCCTTTTCAGACCTCATATAAATGGATGCGTTCTCTCTCCTACTTTTTTCTTTGAAGCCAGTAACCTTTCTCTGGAAGTTCCAAATGTCTTGCCCTCAATCAGCGGTAGTCACCAATGGTTCTTCCACTGTTTCCATCTTTTGTCAGTAGTGTCCAGACAGGCATTTACAGTGGCACGGTCTTAGCGCAGCGACCTCATCTCCCTTGCGATTTCTAGTGGAGATTTCAATTGTACCTGTTGATAGCTTAATGCTCTCCAATCCAGGTATGAAAGACACTAACATAACCACCACCATTTCGACTGAGGGACTGGGGTATGTTTTGTGCCTGCCGCCCATCACCTCCTAAAACAGTAGATGTTGAGGCCTTATAGTTATATTTAGGCATATAAAGTTCAGGGGGTTCTCTCACTAATGATCAGTAGGAAGATAGCCAATAACAGCACACTATCAGAGCATTGTTGACAGTAGCAGAGCGTCATATGGTAAGGGTCTAGCAAAGTCTCCCGAGAGTATGTTGGAGGTGTATGGGCAAAATATGTTAAGTCTATTTGAGGTTTTAGTTAGTGCCCGCACGTCACTAACAAAAAGGTGCAGCAGAATAAGGCCCACGAGAGTTGTGTAAAGAACAGATCATCAGCAAATAAACAAGTCTAAGAAATGGCTTCAAAATAGCTTGTTTAGACTAATGGCCTTGATGGTAGCGGTACTAAGCCAGCAGCTTTGAGCGGTCAGAGCGTGCGGACATCATTTAATTTCCAGAATACACCGCATGTCCAATGAGCACACGGGTATTATATAGTGTGATATACAAGGGACAGTTTACGAAGGTATGAAGATGGCTAGGTTCATGGTATTTCTTCCCTATCAATGTGGGCAAATTTATCTGTGATGTTTCAGGCATCCCCAGTATTATGACAAAGGCATCCAAATTTTAAGGGCACCTTGGACCGCTTTGAATGAAAGGCACAGCCAATCCACCGCATTCACGGTCATCTCTGATGAGAGCCCTACTATTAGGGAGCAGGAGCACCATTGGGAAATAGCTCCCTGCGGAGTCGTCATGCCTTCCAATGGGCTGGGTGCCAGGCCTAGATCCTTGGTGTCAGGTCTCGGTTCCAGCGGGTCTGCCTCAACACCACATGGAGTCTCTCCCCATCTCCTTCCTGGGTGGCTCTGAGGCAGCGTTGGTCGAATGGGTTCCTTCACAGTGCTCCGCCGTATCATGCACCGTTTTTTGTCATCCACCAATTATCTCTGAGGCGGCCCCATCACTGTGCCTACCGTTTGAGCCTAGTGTGGGTTCATGTTGGTATCTGTCTGATATACAGGCTGAGACTCAAACTCCACCTCTCTGGGACAGTCCTTGGTTTCATGAAAGACACTTTGGAGCAGGTGAGGGAGTCGGAGTAAAGGCCTACAGAAAGCTCCCCACCCAGTCCAGCATGAGACTGTACCCAATGGATCTGGACTCTGGTTCATCCCGGGAACCAAGTTGTACCATTTTTTAATAAGATGCATCATAAAAACATCTGTATTTGGGCGCTCTCGTGCTTCTGAGACAACCAATTGTGAAACGTGTTATGCCGTTTATATTTAGCGGAGTCATCAGCTAAGACGGTCGTCTTGCCATTAAATACCCCTACAATGTGAGAGAAAAGAAGAAACATAACCAGGGATGTGGCCCAACACAACTGTGATGAGCGAGTACCCCCACTTGCCCCCAAATAATGATATAGAATATGGGTAAGAATTCCAATTGTATAAGCCTTCACCACATTGACCCGGACCACCAGGAGGAAGGCTTTAGGAGTGTGAATAGGGCTCCCGGCTTAATGGTATTTTTTTTTTTTTTTTTTTTACATTTCTGCCTGCATTTACCCAAATTTATTTATTAGCCATCTTATTGGTATTTATCCATATTTATTTTGCTAAACAAACTGAGCAATAAAATGATATATTTCCACATTTATTTAACTGATAAACACATGCTTGTACTTTGCTGTCTGTTGCGTTTAAGCGAATTAAGCAGCCAAATATAGCAAAACACTACACCTACAGGTAAATATCAGCATTATACGACAAATACATGTTAACATATACCTGTATTTGGGGAAATCTCAACCTGTTTTTTTAACTTTCAATGCTGTCTTATCTGCTCAGATGTAGGCCTGGAAATCATAAAAAAAAACAGCATGGAGACCCACTCACAAGAAGCAGAACTTTCCGTATTTTTCTGCTTTTAAAAATAGATGCAGACAGGTAACAGATTGTTTTCTGTCTGTATTTATCTGTAAAAATCTGTAGAAACGGAGAACTGGGAGCCTTAATTATGAAGTTCATCCTTAACCCCTTCCCCGCTCATGACGGAACCACTTCGTCATGAGCCACGGTTGCGCTGTGCTCATGACGGAGTGGTTCCGTCATGCTGTGGCCGTTGGCGGCCGCTCCGCCCACGCGGCGCTAATTCCCCGCCTGTGCGGGCGATTAGCGCAGTGGGCGGAGACGTGACGGAACCACTCCGTCATGAGCACAGCTCAACCGTGGCTCGTGACGGAGTGGTTCCGTCACGAGCACAGCGCCACCGCGCTGCCCCCAAACCCCCCCCAGCGCCGCGGCGGAATTCCTGCCGCGGCGAAGGGGTTAATTGTAACAAGTGTACTTGGAGGTATGTTTCTGATCTGTCCAACAAGCCTCAGATGGTCAGGCGCAGACAGAGGAGTCTGTCCACACTTGGACTTGTGACTGCCGATGGAACGCACCTGGAGGATGGTCCACCGCCTCAGAGACAGATGCTTTAACGGATGAATAAACAGAGATAGGTCTGAACCAGCACGCTAGCAACAGATCCCAGGGCTCTCCAAGGTGAGCTGCTGAAACCCCATAGGCAGGTTGACCTGAGGGTCCACCTCTATGCAGAAGTGCTAGAAAGGGTTATATTGTTGTGTAAACTACCTTTACAGGGCACACCCATCACAACTTCCCTACCCTCTAAGTTAGGAATACAGCCTCGCCCGTGCAGAGAAATGGAAAACAGACGGGTATTTTGCATCCCCGCCTGTGGGCTACAGACATATGGAAGAGAGGCATCTGGAGAGTACGAGCCGGTCTCATTTCAAACCCCGCCAAATCAGTAAACAATTTGGGGGCCAAGGCATGAATGGACAACGCTTAAAGCCATTTAGGGAGGACAGAGAAGCATTTCTGTGTTTGATGCATGCCCGTATAGCGACTGGAGTGATACCAGCATCGTCCAGGTCCTGGTCAGTATTCAGACCACCACTTTTAATTTTCTTGCACAGATGTGACTTTGAAGTGACGTGGCTCAACCATTGAGGTTAGCAGGACCAGTCCTGGGTGAAGTGGAGCAGGACCAATGCTAGGGCGGGAACCGAAAACACTGGTAGGAAAGTGTTGGTGCTGGAAATGCAGCGGCGTGGGTGGGTTGTCAAGTGAAGAAACCCTTATTAGTGTGAAGAAGATCCAAAGGGTTGAGCCTAATGGAGCTGAACTAGAAACTATAGCATTCAGCTTAGCGCTTTAGACACCCAACAAACAATTAGAGCTTAAGAGGATGTGGCTTAGGGGCTACAGCAGCCGACTTTGGAGGGGAGGAACCAGGTTCGATTCTTGGCAGAGGGCACAACATCCTCTGAATCTGGGCAAATCACTTAATCTACCCATGGCTAAAAATTAATGTGTCTGTAATGCAACTGTTCCTCTGATACCTTCGTGTCGAGTTCGCGCTATATAAAACTGCAACAAAAAAAAAGTTTAAAAAGACAGAATCTGATCAACTGCTTTTTTTTTTTTGGCTTTGTGTCATTAGCGGGATTGTCAAGAGGCTCAGAGTGATGTAAGCTGTCTTCAATGAGGGTCACCTTGTCACAGTGGAAGACTTGTCAGAGTAGACCCCTGCACAGGTGAAGCTGGCTCCCTAACCCGGCGGTCTCCCCACTGTTCTACAACCGCCTGCCCGGACCGGGACTGGGGTACTGCTGGAGTAGAGAATGTCGTGAGAAGGGAGGAAACTCGCTCTATACAGTCGGTCAATCCCTCAGAGATAGTCTTTCCAAGATAGGAAATAAGGTCCAGCCAATGGTTAATTTGTAAAAAAAAAAAAAAAAAAAAAAAAACGTGCTGGGGCTTTCGTCAGGAGGTAGCTTCCACCAGCAGCTCCTCTCCTGTTACCGCCCCCTAAAACAGAGCCAACTACCAACCATGAAACCCTTCAAGTGGGAAGCGGATGTGGGGTAATGACCAGAGCTGCCGGCTTCTGAGCTGGGGAACCAAGTACAAGTCTCGGCGTCTGCTCAACCTCCTGTGATTCTGGGCAATTCACTTAATCTCCCTGTGCTACCAAAAATTAATGTGTCCTTGACTGGTGCTCAAGCGCCGATGTTGATGATTAAGTGCCGGTGCTGAGCACCGGAAACCACCGGTTCAAATTAAGCACTGGGTCCATCTATGTTTATACATTACTCCCCATATAAATCACTGATGCTCAAGGTTTGTTGGGGAACATAAAACAGGGGGAACCCACCCAGTATTGGAAAATCCTATAATGCACAAAACCACACGACCTTTTCTCATGTGTTAAAAAATCCAGTCTTTTAATCTTCATGAGGTTAAATATATTTGATGAGGTATAACAAACTGTAGGTGACCCTGCCTAAAAATACGCATGCTCTGTTCCAATCTGAGTCAGTCCATTCGTTCCCCAAATCCAGTTCCACCAATGCCTCATCTTCAGGGGTGGTGTGTGGACTTCTTTTACACAGTATGAAAGGATGTCAATAGTGAAACTCCTATTTTTAATTCCAGCTTCACTTCCAGGATATGCAGTGTGGGCCGTCTGGGAAACCCTCCCAACTCAACTTATTTTTGGAATTGCCCATCTGCATTCCCATAAGCATTTGTGTGATCATCAGTCGTTCATTGTACGGGTCTCGCAGGGCCTGACCTCTAACATTCACCTAGCCACACATATCATTGCCTCTGACAGTGTGAAATAGGCGCCATCTTGTTCTGCGAAGGGAAAATGGAGTTTCTTCTTCCTGCTTCAAACTAACACATTTCCCTATATGCCTCCTTGCCTGAGCTCTGTGTGGAATAAATATCTCACCTGTGCTCTTCAGTCTCAGCAGCTTCCACTGAGAATTTGGGCATTTGAGCAGTCAAGCTACTTGTGAAATAGAGCAAGCAATGTCACTGTAGTGTCAAAAATCTGCTTTACTACAAAATAATGCAGCGCTTCTTTGTCATATGGGAGTTAAGTTACCCATTTCACAACTCTGTGCCCGCGCCCCTCCCATCAGATTGCCATCTTGTCTACCTCATGCAGATATCCGCACCAATACCCAGCTCCCAGCATTTGAATCATGCCCATAATCAGATAACAGAGCCATCAAAGCGGCCATTTAGTGAATGGCAGTGCATATGATAATCTACACAATGTTGTGATGTTCGACCAGTGTTTAATTCCATATATCAATATTTCAAGGAGGAATTTCCACCTTACTCGTCCCGCATCCAGTGATACAACAGTGCCTCTCGGTAGGCCATCTTCAGGCTCTCTTATTACATGAGAAAATGTTCTCGGATCCCACATCGTATTACAGCCTGATAAAGCCACACTAACATACTCCTGTATCCTCATTACTGCCATTCTGCCACAAGCGTTCCCCCAGGTCCGTGTCCTCTTGGCCTTGTACTTTCTCCTTGGAGACGGATACCTAAGGGTGAGTTCACCTCAGTGAGTTAACAGGATGTCGACGAGAGCAGACCAAGGAGGGCTCGAATTACGCGCATTTTACTACGAGTGTTGGTGACTCTTCTAGTACTCTCGCGTACTCTTCAATTCCGGGAGTAAGCAAGAAGCACTCACGCCCCTGGAACTCACAAGTTCGCAATGAGTCCTGCCAGGAGTGTGAATCGGGACCCGAGAAATAAAAATGATTTGGAGTAGATAGCCCTTTTAATAGAGAATCTTCCAAAAAGTGGTTTATCTGGGGATGTGTTGGCTCATTTTGTGTCTGTATTAATGGCGAGGCCACTTGATATGTTCATAAATTAAATTTGCACAGCATACTAAGTAGGATATTTTCTTAACGGTTACCAAAAATAAATTCAAAATAAGACCCGTATCGAACTGCTTTTTAGGTCTCGGCTAGCGAAGGCTGCGCTTGCGCAGTCTCGCTCGCGATATTTAATGACTTGGAGAAGAGGGGCTTGAACCCGCCCCTCTTCTCCCCTGTTCTCCATTAGCTGGCCTCTTCAATGCTGGCCAGCCATTGGAGAAGAGGTCCCGTCACTCCGATCATGCCCCGTCCTTTTCGGATCGGGGGGCGTGTTTTTTGCAGAAAGTCTCATTCTCTCCTCCAGCCAATGGCTGGAGGAGAGAACAGCAAAACACGCCCCCGAATCCGAAATGGACGCTGCGTTTCTCCGAGGCATTTCTGCTCTGCCTCGGAGAAAGGCGGTGGTGTGCTTGTTCCCTCTTGTTTCCCCTTTATGTTCGTGCGGCCCATAGGGTGTTTTCCGTTAAATAAGAGAAGCGGAGATCGGTTTGCATTTGGTGAGTACGGGGAAGAGCAGTGACTTAGTTACCAGTGCGTTGAATGAGAGAAGCAAAAGAGAGAGCACGTGTGCTAAACAGTAGCGCTCACATGCCCAGCTACGTTTCAAAATAAACAGGCGGTGAGAGGAGCTGAGACCAGCCTGCCAAACCCCATACTAGAAGCGCAAACGGTAGGACTGTTACCATCTGCAAAGGCTCCGTTTTATTTTTAGAGACTACTTCACAAACAAGTCTTCCATAGAAAGGAGGGGTGGCCTCCATCTATGCCCGTCTCCTTCTCTGTTGTTCTTTTGGTTCAGCCCTTTTCCCTACCGTGAATCGAAACGTATATAATATTAGCTATCAATGTATATGTGCCTGAAGTGCGGAAGTCGGCAGCTCTGTCGCTCTAGACCACATTTCTGCAAAACGAAGAGCAAAAACTGTTATTTTTCTGCGTTTTAAACAGAAACCTTCTTATATAACACAATTTGCCACAGTGGTAACAAATAAATAGTATACTCTATTATATTCCAAAATAGAGAATCTTAGAGTCCTGTGCAATTAATATGTTTGTAGTATTTCTTGCATATTATGATTTACACCTGAAATGTGTCCACTACAAGATGGCAGATACGATAGAGAAGTATGCTTCGCCGGCGGAAGTACTGCTTGTGGCTTTCTTTTCAGTTTGTAGTCACGTGACCAGTAGTGGCAGTGACGACTACCTTGTATGTCATGACTGTCATGGCAGCCCCCGTAAAGCTTATCCGTGCCTGCGCTCTTAGTATGAAGGTGAGTGTCAGACCCCTGGAACGATCAGCCTAAACTCTCGTTGCAGTTCGGTGTCCGTAGGAAAGTAAGGGGAAGCCTCCCCCAGCAGCTGAGGTGAGCCGCAAAAATGATAACAAGGAATGTTTCAAGAGGCCCTGTTTTGGTTTAGTCTTTTAAACCGTGTACGGATATTTGTGGACTTTAAGCGATGGGGGTGGGACAGGAGTGGGGAGTCTTAAGAAAAACGCGTGCATCTTCCCGCATCTGTGTTTCTTTTCTACTCCCCTCCCGCCATCCGGGGCTCTGTCCGTTTGTGCTGCGTGTGTGTTTTGTTTCCGTCGGGTTTCCGGCCCTTCTCGGCCGCCGTTCGCAGCATGTCCGATGCGGTTTTGTCGGTTGTGCGTCTGTGTGTGCATGTGAGGAGCGGTTTGAAAGTTTTTTCGCCCACCCATGGGGAGGGTGGTTGGGTTGGCGGTGGTTTCGCTGCCGTCGGCGGTTGGCTCTTTCCCCACCTCCCTTCTCCCCGTGACTCCCTCCCCCTCCCGGGGGCGCTTTATTTTTCCAGCTTCCTCTCCCGGCAGATCTGTGCTCGCCACCCTCTGTGTATTACCCTTTCAGTGGGCTCGGAGAGCCAACTGCTGTTTCCCGTACTCGCCTCTTTTAAAAAAAACAAAAGCAAACACATTTCTAACGTTTCCCATTTGGAATGTCAGCGATTTGCAGATAACACACCGTCTCCTGGCAGAAACCCTTCTGCCTGTACACGGTCCAAACTGTTCAGTTTTAGCGCTCCCAGTTCGTTTCCTGCTTCAACCACCGACTATAAAACATTCCCTTTGAAAATGCTGGTGCCCAGGGGTCTCGTCTCCTGGCTAGAGCTATCTGGGGGTGTGAGTTGTTTGAATGTGCAAGTAAGCAAGCCTGAAAGACCTCTGAAAACTCCCTGCCTTCTAACCAGCTACAAGGACACTGTCCCCCGCTCTCTCACACACACTCACAGTTCTCGTGATTAATTTTAAAACAGAAAATTATTATTTGCTTACATGGTAGCCTAGCCTCTGAAGTCTTTTCTGTTATGAGATGTGTTTTTTTTTTAAGTGAAGCCTCGCCTCCTCCTCGGGTTTCTCCTGCCGGTTGCTTTCTGGGTTGTTTTTTTTTTTACTTGTTCCACCTTTTGTGCTGCTGCTTTAGAAAGAAGAGAAGCAGCTGCGGCCCGCTCTGGTTCTTGAAACCTATCCCATTGTGGATATTGCAATATCCTCCATTTTTTCTGCCCTCTAAACAATAAGGCTCTCGCCATCTTGGGATGGATTTATTCCCATGGCTTTTTAAGGTCGCCCCTGCCCCCTCCCTCATCGTCAGCTCGTCCAACAGAAAGTTTAACACATATTACACTATGGCTATGACGTCACGCAAACTTTAGGCAAAAAACTGTTTCTGAACAGCCGCTGTATGCCTCTTCTAATTAAAAGTCTAATGTTATTTTGGAGCGGTTTGTTTTTTTACCTGACCTCTGTTACAGTGTATATACTGTTTACATGCCCAGTGGTACGAACAGATGGGCATCTATTTAGACGGCAGATGTCTCAAAGGCCGTCCGTCCAGTAGCATTTGAGAGCAGGTCACTTTCCTTGACGACACTCGTTTTATTGGAAAAACAGTTGATAATTCAGATACATTTTATACCTATGTAAATATCTGCCGGTGTTATATACTAAATCGATGACATGCAGCTTACAAGAAAAAGCTCAATTTTTTTGGGTGCTTGCAGATTGTATGTCTTCTAGCAGTTGACCCATCTAAAGCAACGTTTCGGCCTACACTGTAGAAAGTTCTAACACGTACATGTGGATTCAGAGAACAGGCACCGCATAGAGCCGGGATTGCCAACCGCCCTTAACGAGATGGCGTCGACCGCATGAAAAAGGGCCGCAAACTGACCCTAGCTGTGCCCTGGATGAGCGACACCCCGGGGAGCACACAAGACCCAGACAGCGTCCACTTTGCCTGCAACGGAGGGGCTCTAGTCAAGGTACGGCGCAATAGAGGATGGGGCCCGTACATAAAGCAGTGCTCCAGGGAACTGAGGGCCCAGTGGTAATGAGGTGAACTGCCCCGAGCCCGAGCTCTCTGGCAACCTTCAGTGCACTCAGCGGCCGCAGCAGAGAGATAAGTGAGCAGGGATCAGCCAGCGGCAGGGTGGTCTACAGCATGTGGGTCAGGGAGACATCGCAACAGCACGAGACAGAGCTCTCTGGCAGACTTCGGTGCACTCAGCGGAAGGCTGCAGACGGGCACCAATGCATTCCCCTTGAGTTTTTGGCTCGCGGTGTCTGGGTACACCCCGTCGCTGGTTTTATGATGCCCATCCCTGCCACACTTGCGTGCCCCTCTCCGGCCTATTCCATGACTCGTATTTAATGCCCATGCCTACAGGTAGCGCCACTGAAACTCCTCTGTGGACTTCAGGGCGCACACTGTGGATGGCTTAAGACTGCTCCTCCAAGGGCTGCGTCCTCTTAGTATTCTCATATTCACTGTGGTTTAAATTGCGCGGTGCCCATCTATGCACAACTGTGCACCTGCATGAATGCACAAGCAGGGCTCTTCTCACACTGTTGCAATGACAGGCATATGAGCGCGGCCACAGGAATTATGCGGTATTGGTGGCTAAATTGTGCCACAAGAAAAGGACAATTATGTGGTATAAGTTGGCGCTTTTTTATAGTATGATTTACTTTGTAATTTTTACACATGATAATACTACCTGGACAAGGATTTCACCCCATTAATGCCAGTTTAACAACAATATACAAAAATAAGCGACACAGATGATCAGTTAAACTTTTTGGGAAGGGCCTTCCTCTGCGTGCAAAACGGTCACCACGTTTGTTGTAACGTTTGATGTTTAAGCTACATTTGTTTCGAAAGTCTGTAGTTTATGCAGCAGATGATGGAATATGTGGCAAATAATTATGTAAACAAGAAACCACGATGCAGAATAGCATAATTGCAGTGGTCAGGAGTATACTTTAAACTTTCCTGAGACACAAGTAAATACATGTCCATGGGTTATGTCAGTGGGCGTGGTTTTGGGAGTGAAAGTTCTATATTTTTTGTTCAGTGCTTGCTTCTGTAGTTTTGGTGCTTCGTGGCGCTGTAATGATGGGTATTGCTCTGCCTTCATAAAAGTCCAAGTATCCAACTTGATCCCTGATCACATTACAACCTAGGCATTGCACGTCACTCAAAGATATCCCAGACGCACTCTAACTTCACTGGGCCTGTGGCCAGCCTCTGGCTCAGAGTGGGCTAATGTTCAACTCGGCCTCAAACAATGTAGAGCTGACGTCACACCGGGCGCTGAGAATGGACGCCCCGAATCTAGATTTGAACCTATGTACCTAGATGTGGAAGGCTGAACTCCTTACGGACGACCAACTACCTGTAACCCACACAGCTTACAACTCAGACCTCGGCATGAGGGGAGCAAGCTGACCCTTTACATTGCAACGGTCTCGGCATTCTTAAAGTTAGAGCTATTGGAATTGCTCCTGACATTATTTTTGTTTATGTTTGTAAAACATGTAAAGAAACGGCATTGTTATTTACAATGTCAATAGCTTAATCTGTGTGTGGGTGCAAATGCAATAGGTCTCGCATTTGAGAGCGATTAAGCTATTGACATTGTAAATAACAATGCCGTTTCTTTAAATGTTTTAAAAACAAAAACAAACAAAAATAATGTCATGAGCAATGCCAATAGCTCTAACTTTACCAATGCCGAGACCATTGCATTGTAAATGCTTGTTACAAGGTGCCACAGCAACTAAAATTGTCAAATTGCTAAACTTATGCGACAGCTCCCCCTAGTGGATATAACGTGCTACTGTCTTAGTGCTCATTTGGAATTTTCTATTCCATTTCCCAGATAATTTAACCTTTTCAAAATAAACCCGACTTCAATGTTAATTTCTCTTAGTTTGACGAGCCCTGTACTGTAGGGTAGAAGAGGACAGATTCGAGCACATCCTCCCCCATTGCTCGTGTCCTTCTGCAATGTGCACAGGCAGTAGTAGGTGAACGCCGAACCACCCTGATCGAGTCTGCATTCCCGCCAAGGGACGCCTGCTCCTCCTCTGTGCAAAGGATGCATGGAAGACTGTAGGAGGTGTAGGGAGACCTTCGCTGCCGTGTATATTAAGTAAATGCAGTTTTAGCTCCTTGTGTGAGCTGCAGTGAGGAAGCACAACAATGGTTCTCTGCACAGGAATTCAACAACTCAGGGGCAAAGCACAGTATCGGTGGCTGTGACTTCAGAGATCAGATTGGTTTGTTACTGTTGAGAATGTGCATTTAAGGTATGAGCTCCACTCCCAAGTGGGGGATGAGAAAGGTACTCTTGGGGGTCAATGGTGTCTCTATAAATTGTCCGAGGTAGTGTGATGCTCTTCTAAATTGGGACCTTCTCAGATGCTAAAGAGGTCCTGCCACAGGATGCGGAACTGGGGGGCAGTGAGGAATCTGCAGCAAGATACAGAGTGCCCACCAAAAAGAGGGCTACCAAAGGTAAGAAACTTGCTCTTCTGATGGATACTTCTAACCGCAGATTCCTCACCTTTAGAATAAATACCAAAGTTGGAGACTCTGGGGAGTGGACTCAAACCAAAACGTCTTGCAGACCCAAGCAGGCGAGGGTAACTTCCCCCCGGACTTGGCTGTAAAGGAAGAGCACTTTGTAAACGTCTGCACTGATGCACACGTCGCAGCCTGGTAGATATCTAGAACAGATGCCCCTTACGCCAATGCTTCAGTAGTGGCCCTTTCCATTTTGGAACGAGCCAGATGGCCTTCAAGCGGCTTCTTTACGGCTACTACATAGAAGATTTTGATGCAGGGAAATATACACCTTGACAGACCCCTCTTCAGCACTGCCTCACCTTTTCTTGTGCCAGAGAATCCCATAAGATGCTGAAACCACGTGATGGTCCTTTGTGTGATCAATGTAAAAGCTTAGTGCTCTCTTAGGGGTAAGACAACGGAGTCCGTCTTCCCCAGTCACAACCTTTGTCAAAAAAGCCACTGGCATCATCAACACCGATTTGTCAGGGAAACAGGTGGTGTAAGGCCGTTGCAGCGAATGTGCCTGTTGTTGACTCGCATGGTGTGTTGGTGTGATTGCAACGAGGAGGCGGCTTTCAGCATTAAAAAGATGACTTCTCCGATTGCAACACCCTGCGCTATGGCATCCTCGCAGAACAGAAGGTGGACGTCTTGCATCAGGAGTGTGGAATGTTCTCCCAAACGTCACTCAGGTTTGGGAGGAAGGCGGGTTGGGGGGATGTGAACGGCAGGGCACGGACTGCCCTTTTGCACGTTCTTTAAGGCCCATCTGCCTCACATCATGTGGCTCCAGCCCAGAATGAAATGCGGTATCCTGCCACCTACCAGCCAGGAATGAGCCTGAAAAGGCAACCTAAAGCAGCAGGGGCGGAAGAACTGAAGGTCTGCTGTCGCAGCTGGTTGGAGTGGCTTCCGCTGGTGCTGCAGTGTAAGTTGACAGGGTTGGCTTTGCCTGTAAGTTAGCACTTTGGAAAAGCCTTTGAATTTTCTGTATTGTTTACCTGGCATCAATAGCCCTGAGTTCATGATGCATCAAGACTGTTCTTGAATCATTCTAGCGCTAAATCAACATTTTCTCCGATTAGACTGGAGCCATCGAAGTGCATTCCAATTAGGATGCTTGCAAGTCTTCAGAAAGCCCAGTTGCTCACTCACGTCCTGACGTGGCTTTAGAGTACAACACTGGTGCAAATAACTCTGCTGATGCAGTCTGCAGTGTTCAGTCCAGTTCGGAGCAATTTATTAGCCGTGTCTTGGCATCATGTATCCTCTGGTCTAAAGAGGCTCTAAGGTCCTCCGGGACAGCTGGCAAGATCTTGCTGGCATGTCCCACAGCGCATGGCTGTACCGCCCCAGAAGACAAACTGCATTCATGGATCTGAAGACCAAACTTGCCAAAGATTATAAGTCTCTTTCAAAGTGTATCAATTATTTTTGATTCAATGTCAAGAGAACTGGTCAGAAAGATATTTTGTATGAATTTTGTTCGATTCCCTGTCCACTTCCTCATCACCAGCGTCCTGAGGGATCCTTGTACTTGGTCCGAATCAGAGCTAAAAGGAGTGTGAATCCTTTGCAGGTACCAATGTTGTTACAGAAGAATGGGATTTAAATCTGTCTGAATGGCTACCCATTGCACTTTTGTAATTTCGTAGTGTGACATAGGCCAAAGATTGACCGGACGTTGGTTCAAGATCACAAATCTGCGTCGGGACTGGTTCACTGACTGTCGCCAGTGGACTTGGTGCGGACGCTGGCACAGAAGGAACTGGTGCAGACCTTGGTGTCGGATTGGAAGTCGTTGCCTGATCTGACATGGGCCCGGTGGCAGACTCTTGAGGCCAGATGGTGTCAGAGGCAGACCGACCAGCGAAATTCAGATTGGAAACTCCTGCAGCTCGGCAGGGCACAAAAGCATGTCAGAGAGGACCTCAATCCCACATGAGCGCGTCAGAGGGGACGTCAGTAGCACCAAACGTCTGCAGCGTGGGCTTGTTGATGATCGCTATTTGCTTCTGAGAACTGCCTGGGAAATTTGGGGTACCCCTGGACCAAATGCAGAATCAGTTCAGAGTTAGGGGGCGTCGAAGGAGTGCAATCTTTATCTTGACACCCACATACCTTCTCGTTAGGCTTCAAGTGACAGGATGTAATTTGAGTCCCATTTGCTTTTCTTATTCTTGTGTCAGGACTTCAACCTGGACTTACTCAAAGACGGACTGGGAAGTGGACTTTTCGCGGGAGCAGCCTCTAGATCAGACTGTGATTGGGCTGATGAAGTGGAGCAGGAGGGACTGAGACGTGTTTTGACCGCAACCTGTTATGTGCGCAGACACAGAGTTTCGCTTCTAAGTTCTGAAAAGACTTTGGGCGTATAAGAGCACATTTGTCACATAAAAGGGTTGTAATTGGAGCCGAAGCACCACAAGCATACCTTATACGAGTCCATGACTGACATCTGCTTCCTGCAGTCTCAGCACGGCTTGAGTCCTCTCTTTTTCGTAGAAGACATGGCTCCCTAGCACACTGTGAAACACTTTTTAAAGTCGTTGGAAGACCCATGAATTTGGGAGCAGAGCTCTGGATCTGCGTTGAAAGGTACACCTAAATATTGTTTGGCCTTCATCACTTCCAGGGTGGTACGGAGTCAAACTGGAGCCACCCGTCTGGTCTGCCATCGATGAGGAGGATTTCGGCTGATTCAGGTCGGTGTTGCAACTGTGCAACCTTTGTCATAATTCATCAAGTTCCCTGACCTGGGACTTTGGACTTGTTCTTTTTGTGAGTTATTATGCTCCCAAACACCCTTATCCTAATAGATTAGGGTGCCAATCAAAACCTTTAATTCTATATATTAAGGACGCAAGCAACTGGTTACTGTACTCTTGGGTCACCATGTTGGTTTATTTACCAATGGTGACAGTGTAAAAGACTCATCTCGCCCTGAAGAAGTCCTTTTAACAAGGATGAAATGCGTTGGCTGTGTCTTGATCATCCAGATCACGTTGTTAAAAAAATATATGGAATAAAGAAGAAACGTTTGGAAGAATACGCTTTGGACGTGGATTTTATAAAATATCTTGTTCCAATCTTTATTGTGGTGCACCTGTGCTGTTGCTCTCAAGTTTTCATATTCCTGTATTGGAATTACACCGTGACAGTGGGTGTTTATCGGTGTGCACACGCTTTTGTGGGTAGTTCCAGATTACGTTTATACAAATAAGGGATAGCAAGTTAGGTGCTGAGCTATATACGGATCCACTGTCTAGCCTTCTTTGACTTCTGGAGCCACACAGTGCCACCTACTGATGAGTTGGAGCAATGCTGAAGAACTCTCAGGATCCAGTCTGCAGCCTGGGGATATTCCAAAGGTGAGGAGTCTGCGGTTAGAAGTATCTATCAGAAAGGCCTTGCTGTGCTGTTCTACAGGTTTCTATCCAGGATATACCCTCCTGAACAGAATAGTGCATTTTTTTAACCAAATCTTAATTGTTCTTCGAAACTGCCCTACCTATAGCCAGTGTTTCTATTAGGAGACGGTATTTCACTTAATACATTCGATTTGATACTCAAGGTTGTACCACGGTTCCAATAATCCATTAACTCTGCAACATAATCTGTGTGGATACAGGACTTTCAAAGGGGAAATCTGTTACTTCATAGCAATAAAATTGAAAACAAATGTAATTAAGTAATTGATCAATGCTTAGGAAATCTTGAATCCTGGGGAAGCCATGGCATCACATTTTTAAACAAATTTAGGTTTCTTATTTCACAGACCGCTCTACCTCCTCTTAAATTGACACCCTGCAGCAGTTGTGAGGCTCTTACATTTTGTTTGAAGTTCTTGTCAGTTTAGCGAACATTTTATAATTTAAAACATAAGCATTTTAGTTTGCAAACATTACTGCAGCAGGTTTTAACAAAACTATCCACGATACCCCGATGTTTTAAAATCTCAACCCAATTGGTTTATTTATGGTCACATGCTTGAGAACAGATAATACGGATCAGCTTTACCATTCAATATCTGTCCCGTCCTATGTTCTCACAAACTGCTGGAGACACACCTAGACTTTTGAAAGACTATAGAGGAAACTACATTTTTTACAATATTTAAGCAATTTTCAGGAGATGAGCAGTGCCCCCACGCCCCAAAACGTGTAAAAAAATTAAAAAAAAGCGTCCCAAGAAAGCCAGAAAAGCGCATCGGGAAGCCACCACTTTAGCAGCTAGAGCAAGGGGTGGTTGACACTTGGCGTTGTGTAATCTACCAAACACTTAAAACTTTGCTGGTCACTCCTCTAACTTTAATTGGCGACACTGATCTCCAAACAGAAGGTCGCTCCAAGACAATAACATAATAGAGCTAGTGGAATCAGTGTGACAGAGGGCAGAGTTATTTGGACACATGACCTCTTGATTGGGCATCACCTGTGCATCCAGTATGCCTAAGTCTGAAAGTCTGTGTACCTCAGAGAGGGGGCATCTCCCTTCTGTGTTGTTTTTGTTCCAAGTTTGCTTGTGAGTTTTCAGACGATGGACTAACAAAACAACTATTAAAATGCAACAGTTTAAATACCGAATTTGTAAATGTAAAACCTCTGCTCTATCAGTACCAAGTAGGAAAAGGAATCAATAGCCCCCAATAAAAAGGCTTAACATTATAAACCAGTTATAAGATGGAAACTGAAGCAATAGGGATTTTTCTCCATGAAAAAGATGATTTACATGATCTCAATCCGACAAATCATCCTCAGACTTCGTTTCCTTTATGCTAAGCACATTTCTGTTTCTTAATCAGACCATGCAATTTTTTTGCACATACCGGATGGCTTGGAGGACGCGGGTGATGGGGGGTATCGGGCAGAGCTGGTAGAGGAAATCCTGGGCCGCCGTCTCCTGAAAAAGCTTCGGATGAGTCCACATTTGAGGGATTCCACCAGCGTTGTTTTCCCTGCTCCAGTGTTTCCAAAGAGTTTAAGCTTTATTCTGGGCTGTGGATTCTGAGACGGCCTGAGCTGCTGGATAAAAAGTGCTCTGTGCGTATCCTAAAATTCAGAAAAAAACAAAAATAAGACAAAGTGTCTCAGTCTTAATGTTCTCAGGCTAGCTTGAAAAAGGTTAGGGTTTTCCAATCACAGTCGTTAGATCGTTAGCGAGGTTTGATTTTCATAGGCTACGATTGTGCACCCAGACTAAGCAAGGCTATTTTACAAACAAAATCAGTCCACAGTAGCTTTCAATAAACCACTTAAAAAGCTAAACAAAGTGACTGATATCTAGAACAGCGACTCTTAACCTGTGGTCCAGGGCCCCTTCAGGGAGGGGGAGGCGCAACAACTACTCAAGGGGTCCATAACTACTTAAAAAATGAAACAATAACAGATTAACAAAGTGTCTATAAAAAAATGAGCAAAATGTACAATTTTACATTTTAAGAATTTCCATAAATGTGAAGGAATTTGGAACTGGAGGCTAAAAATTAAGTTGGGTTCCTCAGATTGATTTGTGGGAACAGTACAAATGCACCAAACAAACTTTTTTTTTTTTAGTTGGAAGACCATTTTTTAGTTAATTAATACCATAAAGGGGTACAATACCACCAGCCATTTAATACAAAATACATCGGCACAAAATGCAAGACAATTTAAAATTAGGACATCCTTAGAAAATGAATTAACGAACCCCTGACAATACTATAATCAGAATTAGCCTAAACTATCAGTTGAAAACCTCTCAAAACTTGGAACAGTGCTTCAATAAGTAACATACCATTACGAACTAACGCGGTAACCCAAGGTGAGCCACAGGAACTGGGTATAGTACGATACATGCAACAGTGTGGTCCTAATCGCAATTATTTTAACAGACAAATATGATATTAATTCATGTAGCTTATGATCAACCCAATTGATCCGTGCGAGAGAGAGAGACAAGAAAACATACTTGAGTTTTGCAAAAATCTATTCTATTTATATTTTAAAGAAATCCAGTCATATATATATATATATAGACCTTTAGAACAGTTTTCACCGCTGCTCCAAAGAGTGCATAAAGAAGTGTTCATAGAAGTGTGCAAAGAGGAGAAAAAGATCATCAAAATAATCAATTATATTTCTACAGTAAAACAATGGCTTTTTCTTTAGGTTTAATTTGAGTCCATAAATCAAGATAGGTGGTCAATGTTGTTTGTAATAGCTATATAACAGGAACTCTTTTTGCATTTGAAAGCACTCAAATCTACAGTGTGGGAGATAACACTCACTTGCTTCTTTAGCAGCTTCCTACACTGTGCCACTGAGGTGGGTAAGCTTCAGAGGGTTTCTGCCTCCAAAGTGATCCTCGCAGAGTTAAAGTGATTTTTCCAGGGAGCAGAGGTGGCTGAGTCTAAGGAAATAGCAGACCAAATTACCCATTGAAAGGAGAAGCCCTAGCGGATCTTGGACTATGGCAAATTACTAAAAGCTGTACCATGAGTGTCAATGATGGCTGTATCTGGTTGAATTCTAGCCCAAGGTGAAAAGGACTAGTAGCGTTAGGAAGCTGAAAAATATACTTAAAAAGTTCGGAAAGTGACTTATTGAGACATGTACTTGCCACGCCAGGAAAAAGCCAGGAAACCATATACCAAGGAAGGCAGGTGTTTTGCACAAATAACTAAGTAGACGAGTTAAGGAAGGGGCCTTTAAATTGCTATAGAGTCATTTGATGGCAAACAAAATTGAGGCTGCTTAGGAGAGCCTTTATCATCCAGCCAAACTTCTAAATAGCAATACTTCCTTTGTCATCCCAATTAGGCACTGAGTCAGCTTACAGAGCTTATTACTGAACACTACAACCAAACACTTGTCAATATTCACTTTTAAATGATTAGTTACATTTTAAGTGTTCAGAGCTTGTTGAAGACCTGTAGCCGTGTGGCCTAAAATCCCTATATCATCTGCATACTGCAAAGACTGTAATAGTAAGGAAGTTAATTAAGGGGGACAAGTCACTTGAACCTTAATGGCAGCAGGCAAATCTGCGGTATATACGTTAAAAAGCAGTGGAGCCAGCATACAGTGTTCCAGCCCTCTATTCATTTCTATCTTTTTTGCGATGTACCCATTACGAGTCCATTTCTCTTGTACCCAGGTATTCCGTCCAGTATAGAGACTGAATGGCTCTCAAGAATAGAGGTGGGATCCCATTTTTTTAAGTTTGGACACGGTCCTCTCCGTCAAAGGCGATTTTTTATTCTATGAAGCAAGCAAACAGGCTAGTCCTTTTTACGTCTCGTGGATAATTAAAGAGAGATTGAGGAAAATATCTAAAGTGTTGCTGGCTCCCCTAAAACCAAATTGTGTGGGAGGTATTAAATTAATAGAGCCAGCCCAAGTTTCTAATTAATTTAAAAGTCTATTGACATACTTTTTGGCCTCTACATCAAGCAGGCTTATTATCCTATATTTCATAGGTATGGCAGGATCAGCTTTCTTAAAAATTGTCAGGAGAATGGACCATGATGTGGGAACGCACTGTGTTTCGAATGAATAAGAAGCTAAATTTGTTAAAAATGGCTGCCAATAGGTCACAATAGATATAAAAAGATTGTTCAGGAGGTCATTGGGTCTCAGGGCGTCTTAGAGCCCTTGATTATCAACCGCATTCTGTTTGCCTCCACCGGGTAAGGAGCGTAAACAGGCGTCAATGGGCAGGCCATCCCTGTGAGTGGTTAAAGAATGATGACTCTATGTGAGGAGTGCAAACCGGCTCAGAAGTATTGTTGCCCAGGTTTGCTGGATGCTGCGAGCATATTTGAATAGCCAAAAACCGTTTAATGAACCTAATTTGATGAATTCAACAATCAATACCCACTGCGTTTCCATATGGGTCCTCTTTACCTCCTATATCTTCTTGTTTTCGTAGGAATTTGACCTTTCTGATGTTTATTAAATTAAAAGGTAAAGCTCTAACTTGTTCAACCACCCTATTTAAATGTTTCTTTAATTCCCTTATTGAACCAAGTATTCAGAGGTTTCACTGCTTGGGAGAAATAAGACCTGCTGAAGTTGTGTGGATAAGAGTGTAATAAGGAATTTACCAAACGAGACCAGATTACAGACAAATTATGCTGCTAACCACTAGATTAGCATAAGGTCTGTGTAAAATATTGAATACAATCTTGACCGAGCCATTTGTTTATCTGCTTGCCTATGGTATAGGACCATCTGATTCTCCTTAGAAACTGTGAGCCGGTTGGAGCTCCAATTGATTGAAAGATTGGATGCCTAATTGCAGACTAAAATGTACTGTACAAGCACGTTGGGCAGAATAGCCACTTCCCAGTGGGTGGGGGGTAAGGGGGCGTCGAGGATTTAATTCAAAACGAAGAAAACCAGCTGAGAAACTCAACAGAACCAAAGATATAATCTAAGATTGCATTTCGAGGTCTTGAAAAATGAGTACGATATCTCCGTCCAGTCTGCCATTTAAAGAGCGTAGATTGTAAGTGAGTAGCATTCTACTGAGCTAGCAGGACACTGAGTCAATATGTTGCACCGGAGGGGGCACCCAGGGAACACTCCAAAGCTGATCAGTCTGACTAACTGATTGATCCTCTAATAAATCATATGAAGTATTTAAATTAAAGTCACCCGTAAGTATAGTGCAAGCAATAGGATACCCAAAAGCATATTTGAGCTCTTGCACAGTTTTGTCATCTGTTTCCTTGTCAAAGGTTTAAGAACCTGCATTTTAGCTGCAGTGGAAGGTAACTCCTTGTCATCTACAAGTCGGTCCTGCAAGGGGGGGGGGGGGGGGGGAGGAGGAGTAGCTATAGCCCTTAGGCCATACTCACCCCCTGTATCAGATCGATGTGATACTGGAGCAACCGGACCAAGAGGCGGCTGCTCTAGGTCCCCCATTGGGATTCTATAGTGTGAATCTAATAGTGAGTGACAGCTAAGACTTCTCATGTTTTACACTTCTATAAGAATAGGCAATTCGACCAGCTTGTCAATATTGGTACAACAATTGCATGAAGGCTGTATGGATTTTGAATCAGCTAATGTGGCTGCAATGAGGTAGCTCAGACTGGCCCTTCTGGTATCAATAGAGGCAATGAAGGTGGACATGGTTTGCAACAGCTCAACCTGTATCTCCAATTTGTCGGACTGCCAGTTTAGTGCTGCGTTGATGGCCTCCAAATAGTGGCATAAGGCCACTAATGTACTGTCTGAAATCTTCTGCAGGGGCTAAGTCAGAGGTACCGCTCTGCATAGTGGGTTTAATGCAGAGTGTCACCAACCACGAGTAAGTGGTCTGAGCCCCGTAGGGAGCACTGTAGAAGGGTGTCCCCTGGGGAAGAAGATTGTGTTACTTCTTCGAGGTATGGCGTAAACTCTTAGCCAGTTATGGCCAGTTGTTGATTGTGTGTTTCCTTCACAGTTGGAGCTGAAGAGTGTTTTTACTGGTCTCCTGCAGATTGTGGAATGGACTTAAAAATGATGTTTATTGCTGCTGCCCCAGCAAGTGAAGTTCCATAAAAGATAAGTCAGTGTGGGTTGGGTGAGCATGCAGTATGGCCTGTACTGTTAGAGGTCTATTTTGATAGGCTGCCTGCCCTTCTAAGGGCCTGATTTATATTGCGGCAGACGAGATATCAGTCACCGCTGTGATAGAGTAACCTGTCCGCCGAAATCTAAATTAGGCCCAGAGTCTTTGTCCTCCTGCTGCCCTAGTTCTCGCCTAATCTCAGGGGACTCCAGAGTGCTTTCTATTAACCTTGTTTCTTCAACAGCCTTTCCTGGGAGGCAAATCAGGTGCAGCTGATGTTGCAAAGAAGGAAGTGATAAGGTAGTCATAGACTGGGAAGGGGAGGCCTCCCTCGTTATCTAAATCGGGGAAAGCATTGCTCCTGGTGACAATCTTTGTAAGCCATGATGGCTTTAAAAGCCTAGGGGGGTTTGCACTTGTCATAACTGGTAAAGAAAGGAACTAGAGCCGGGGAAAAAATGCAGGGATGCCAAGAGAAATAGTCTTTGCTTAGGGGTCGCCGCCTCCACCCACAGCTGAAGCTTGCAATTAGGAAGTTATTGTTGTATTGATGACCTTGTTATTCCCTTATGAGGTCTTTAATTTACATGCCCGCCATCTCAAATCCTGGCTATTCAAAGGCCGGACTGTGGTTAGAGCCCACTAGGCCACAAAGAGGTAAAATGGCCCAGTTGATAAAGCCGCCAAGAACCGCCCTGCAGCACACTCCGACCAGGCCAGACTCCTCAATCCTGGGGGGGGGAAATGTGGTGGGCAGGGTTTGGGCGCAGCCCAAGGGGTCTAAGTGGACTGCAGGTATCTGGAGGTTTCACTGCCCGGGGCTCTATCGTGGTCGTGCCCAAACAACATTGGCCAGACTGACCAAATCGAGCTGAACCTGCCGATTCCCGATCCTAAGGGCCCCACTGGGACTCTCCTGACCCCCGTGCCTGCTCAGGGATGGAGGCGGAAACCGACAAAAACAGGTGGGCAGTGAAACAAAAAGCTGGTGAACTCAGCTGAGATTCACTGCTAAAAACCACTAGAGTCCGTAACAGCAAAAGAAAAAAAAATTACATCACGAGGCAGGCAAGTTTGATTTATATTCCAGCGAGGGAAGATAGGTGCGAGAGCTGTGGGCGGAACTGCAGGTGGGCAGAATTTAGTAAGGATGATGGGTGGCCGCAGTTGACTTAAGAAAAAACCCAACCTTCCCATTGTAAGAAAAAAATCGATTTTGTGTATTTATTTGTGAATTAAATAAACTATTTAATCATTTGTGTATTTGTTTAATGAATGCATGTCTTCTGTGCTTTTTGTATTGTTTTATAATTCAAATCATCAAAACTGCTTAAGCCGGAGTCCCTGGCTTCCAGTAAAGACTCAGTGGGGGTCCCTGAATTAAAATGCTGATTCAGTGGGGGACCTCAGATTCCAGTAGTGATCAAGTGGGGGCCCACAGAAGTCAAAAGGTTAGGAAACTCTGATCACACTGATCTAGAGGATCGGAGGTCTAGGGTGGTCTTCAAAGGTTAGCTGTACAAATACTTTTCCACCACATTAAATTATAAACAGAGTACATCTACTTGGTAAGAAAGTGGGCCGGTGGCACTGAGTAGCTACCAGGCCTCTGTAAAAGCAATTGTAATTTTTTTTTAAAGCAGTGTCTGGGGTGCAACAGGTGAGCGGGGGGAGGAGGGCGAGCAAATGGTGGAAGAGGGCAAGAAAACATGCACTTCCAAGGATAAACACAGGGATATGATTTCAGCATTGGAGAGATACTAATACAGTCAAAATGATAAAGAAGCCTTGCTCCAGGAGCAGGGCAAAAAATATAGCCGGCTCTTTGTATTGCTGTATTTTAGGCAATAGGCCTCCGACCACAGCTACCAGTAGATGAGAGCTTTAAAACAATAAAAAGGATTGCAACATTAATATGGTACTGCACAAACACATTCTTTTGATATGAGGCTTTTATACCGCAGGTACTAGTAACATGTTGTATTGAACTATGTTTTACACAGATGGTGAAATACGGTACACAGGAGTCGGACGTATGGATAGATTTGTGCATATCAAACTCAAAGCTGAAATTGCTGTTTTAGTGCAAAGATCGTTCTCTCCTCCTAAAGGACACAGTAAGAGCAAGCAGAACTCATTTTAATTACTCCTCCTAACATGACAATTTGAGCAATCCTTAGATCAGCACTTAGTAGTGCTATTAGAGGTGAATGTGGCAGTCACCAAGACCAAGCATCGCTAAGACCTTATAACATTTTGTCAGTATACAGTGCTTGCTGCGGCTGGTTTGCCATACTGCGGCACTGTTAGTGACTGGTGATAGTTTACCAAGCTCACTGACATTTATTCAATCTACTTCTAAATGATAAAAGGTTGAGTTCACTGTGTTTTTACACTTGTTTCACACAAATATCAACAGGAAAACCTAAACTCATTTACTGGCTGAACCACTTAAAAGCCAGATTTGTTTGATTGGAGTTGTGTGTTGTTGCTTTAGTTTGTTCTCTATCACATGATCGCCTGCATTATGGAAACTATCTAGCTGCTGTATCCGTCACATGAGTCAACAATGATGTGTATCGGTGCAGCATTTTATCACTGACTATATCTCTTATTTTATGGACTGCAACACCACCATCTGTGATTTGAGATCAGTGTAGGAAGCCCTGTCTTTCTCATGGCTATATAATAAATCAGTCTTTTTATTATGAAAATGAAATCCCTTATTATCTTTAAAGGCAGCAGGTCAACCTCTTCCCTACACATCCAAATGGAAGAATTTGTTATCACTCACAATAGGAGGATAACTCCATTCCACACCAAGTTAGAAATGTAGACTAGATGATAATTCAAGATGCCATATGAGCCACAATACAGTGCGTACCCCTATGGATGCCTACAGCGAAATCTAGAGCACCATACGGTACCGTCAAGCTTGGAGTACACAAGTATGCAGAAGAATTAAGCCTTCACCCTCAACTCCTATGGGTCATGAGCCATCCTCCCGACACTGCTATAATTCCAGGTCAAAATGTTCCAATCAAGGCCTCTGGATGTTGGCTACTGCTATCAAAGATCTAGATGGCCAGAGCTAGACACCAGAAGGAAAATGGCCTATGCATTTGAGTGTGGCAACCTTGGTAGTATATCTTATACAGTTATGTGTCCCGACATGGTTGTCTACTATTTTTCCAGTCCAGAGGAATTTAGATTACATGATAGGGGACTTATTTTTGATTTCTCGTGACACTAGGGACTAACATCCAATACCTAAATGTCATCAAATACAGTCTCACCTAACCCAGACTTTGCAGATAACAAGCCATTTGAGGCCTCCATTCCTTGGTTCCCTTCAAGTTTACCGGACATGATGTTGACTTGATTACCCCATCTGTGGAGTGCGGCTTTGCATTCAAGCTCTCACATTTGCTTTGTAGGTTTCGAGAAGCGCTTTTCAAAGACTTACTTCAGGCACCAGGCACAGCGATAGCATGTTTTATTAATCAATGACATCTTCCCCAACACTGACTCAGCATCTGTAACTCTGACCTCTGAAAATGGTGGAAGACATAAAACATAACATTGCTTTTTTTATTCACCCCAAGACACTACGCTTGAATAATATTAGGTGAAATCTGAAGGAAGAACAAACAACCTGGACCCCTGCTGCCCACTATAATTGATGTTTCACCATTATTAGAGGTCCACGTCCTCCAAAACTGGCAACTTCAGCAGCTCTTGCAGGTGACCAAGGGCCACGTGTGATGCACTGACCAGCAGGCACATTTGGGCACCACAGTCTATGTTGTATATGGTTATGTGGTGGACTTCCTTGAAATGTCCGGTCTCAAAATAGTCTCTGCACGGCAGTACTGACTTGCGTGCATAGGAGGAGTTCAAGACACCCGCAATAAGGCCAGGCTCAAATACACCGGTACGCCCCGCTGGCTCCGTATTATGTTAATACGGTCGAAAGGAGAGTTTCACTCAACCTCCATTGGCTCCACAACGATGCCAAGTACAAACCACAAAGGTAAACAATTCAAACGCAAAGCACCACTCAGGCCAAGATGGCCATAACCTGGAATGACAGCCTGGTAGCAGGCTTACATCAATGGTGATGCATGGACAGGCTGAAGCGCAGGGCGGCTGCAGACCGCAACATGGCATTAGGATCCAGGCAGCAAGATGGCACTCGTAAGGTGTGGCAGGAATCACTTGACCCCATCGCCAGTTGTAAAGCCTACAACAATGCATAAAGGACACAGGACTAGTTGTCATGTATGTTGCACGCTCTCCAACAGGAAAGGAAGATCCCACTCCCTTTTTCCACATTCTGAGTGGCCTGCCCATTCCTTCCTAGCGGTCACTCATTTTGAGATGCGCCACGAGGGAGGGAAAACTAGCACTTAGAAGCTCCACGGGGATAGTGGATGGACGCTGTGGTAAAAAGAGGTTCACTTAATGTGTGTAGACCGGGGATACCATTTACTGCCAAAATTGGCTGAAACATACAAATTAGTTTAGTACAAAAAACTCACACACTGGAATGTGTGCCTTGAAAAGTAAGCCTCAAGTGTGAGAGAGCTAGGTTTAAGAGGTCATGTCGAAAGACTTGTGAACCAAAACTTAAAACACCTGGCAACACTTTCTATTGTTACTCGCAGAAACCACCATTAAAGCACTCTAGACCTGGGTGCCTGCCAAATGTAGCTGGCTGCAGCAGCCGTGGCCCCTCAATAAACCACCGGGCTTCTGAAGCGCAGCCGAGCGGCGCGATTCCACAGAGTGGGCGGAGTCACAAGACATAACGAGCGCCCTCCGAGGGAAAGTTTCAAATTAGAGGCCGCGCTCGGGTTGTAAATCTGTACACACCACCTCGGCTCCTAGTTCTATTTTCAGCCGCATCCATTAGAGAGCGTCACTCGCCTGCTCGCCTCTGGCTGCGGATCCCGGGAATAACAGGGCATTGCCCAGCGCTGGATTAACGCAGCTCTTTCCAAGACCCTCTTTATATATCTGGACAGCTTCCAAGAAGGGCAGAAGCACCACACTGCAGGAGCAGACGATTGTCTTTTTTTTTTTTTATATATTTTTTACAATAAGACTGGTAATTTACAATAGTGCTCTGATACAGAAAGAATACGAAAATGACAATGTAAATATAATAGTGCCAATATCGGCAACAGTTATCACAACACACATAAGTACATAAATAAAACACACGACACTGAATGTAAGTGGAGAAATATTGCTGCAGGTTTATTAGCATAAGCAATATGCAAACATGGTGGGTTATCTTACGGGCGATCCCAGGGCAGGCCAGCCCCTATGCCGCCTGCCCGTCTGATAAGCCTAGAGTCACCATGGCAACGCCAATTGGTGTATACCTAATGTTGGGAGGGTCCCCCCCTCCCACCTGTGGACCACCAGTCCACTTGCTACACACGCCCCCCCGTGATGGGTGGGCGGAGCATACATGGCAGCCCCCGGTTGCTCAGACCCACAACCGCCTGTCGGTTAGCGGGGCGCCGTCGGTCTTCCAGTGGACACGCTAAAGATCCCTGGGTATCCTGGCTTAGCACCACACGGTGCTGCTGCATGCTATACCCCTTGGTATGTGCAGACCCTGGATCGCCCTGTAACTCCTCCTGCAACACAAAGTGAGAATTGTTAGAAAACCTGGCCCCCCCATTGTCCCTCCGGACGCCGGGTAAGCGGATGGGCGGGCAAGGCGAACGAGCGGACAAGAGGGCGAGGAGGGGGCGGAGACAGAATATGTACCCCCCTGGCTCCTCCCCGCCGGAAGCAGCTATCTGCTGGGGTCTCCCTTGGTCCATCCCAGGGACACGACCTCCCACCCCTGTGCCTTCCTGTGGCACTAAGGCGGCCGCCCTCAAAGGGGCGGGCCGCTGCGCAACCCCCCCCCGGGCAGCCTTACATAGTGCCAATATCGGCAACAGTTATCACAACACACATAAGTACATAAATAAAACACACGACACTGAATGTAAGTGGAGAAATATTGCTGCAGGTTTATTAGCATAAGCAATATGCAAACATGGTGGGTTATCTTACGGGCGATCCCAGGGCAGGCCAGCCCCTATGCCGCCTGCCCGTCTGATAAGCCTAGAGTCACCATGGCAACGCCAATTGGTGTATACCTAATGTTGGGAGGGTCCCCCCCTCCCACCTGTGGACCACCAGTCCACTTGCTACACACGCCCCCCCGTGATGGGTGGGCGGAGCATACATGGCAGCCCCCGGTTGCTCAGACCCACAACCGCCTGTCGGTTAGCGGGGCGCCGTCGGTCTTCCAGTGGACACGCTAAAGATCCCTGGGTATCCTGGCTTAGCACCACACGGTGCTGCTGCATGCTATACCCCTTGGTATGTGCAGACCCTGGATCGCCCTGTAACTCCTCCACAGCCTTGGGAGTGGCCACCGTCACTACCAGGGCCCCCCACCAAGGTAGACCTATTTCCTTACAACCTGCTGCAGCCAAAGCTTCCCCTAGGCCCAGTAGGTCCAGTCTATTCGCAACCCGCAGCTGCCAAGGCTTCACCAAGGTCAAGTAAAATTAAATTCATGCCTAGCGTGGAGAGGCGCACCCCATCACCCTCCAGACACCCTGTTGATTTGGCGTGTAAAAGGCCATGCCTGATGAAGCCAAAGCCTCTTAGCTCAGTGAACTTGCACATGGCGCTATTAACTTTTCTCCTTGACACCTCAATGGCTTCTCCTGAGCGGGCTCCTTGCCAAGGTAGCCTATTACTAACAACCTGCTGCAGCCAAAGCTTCCCCTAGGTCCAGTAGGAAAAGAACCGTGCCTAAACTAGGGAGGTGCACCCCATCTCCCTCCCGGCACCCTGTGGACTTGGCGTGTATAAGACCATGCCTGATGAAGCCAAGACCTCTTTGCTCTGCGCAACTGCGCATGGCTCCTGGTAGGCCATCATACCTACAGCATACTGATACCGGGCTTCTCCCAGGTCCAGTCAAAACAAGTCTACGCCCAACCGGGCCGGCGGCCAGCGTGCACCATCAGGACAGGTTCCCCCAACCTTTCTAAACTCCTCCGTGGATTTGACTGAAATGACCTTAAACCTAAATAGGCGATGGTCCAAAGTTGCCTTCGCATGGCTAAATAACAATCCCTTTGCCAAGACACTCCTGCCTGGCAGTGCCCAGCCTGCCTTCCTTCCTCTTTCACTCCGTTGGAGTACGCCCATCGTATTCCATCAGTCACCACCAAATGTAAAGCCTTGCCCTCCCAAAATTCTGCTAGTATACCAGGGAGAGACAGGTCAGAGTGACCACCGAGGAGAACAACGTGTAAAATGCTTCTCTATTTGAATACTGGAAAAGCCAATTGGTCTCCAACAGATTTATAGCTTAAAGTGTTCCCCCGGTGCTTCCCTTAATCATATGGACCATAGGCCCCAGTTGGAAGGCCACTTCCACAACCTGCATAGCTGCCAGCCAGTGCTGGAGGGCGGGCGAAGTTACCCGGTACTGATGCTCGCAAAGGTACCTGTTTCGTCAAACTCAAGGGCGTGCTACTAAGTGAGCAACCAGACTCTGCCCCAGTACCCAGAGGTCAAACCCAAGCCCCTCCAAGTTCTGCTGCTTCACCTGCCTGTTAACACGAATCCCAGGGCAGACCACCGGCCTATAACCCATGCTTGGCCATGCCTGAGCTAAAATACCTCAGAACAGCCTGACAACAGGCTAACCACCAGCATTGCGTTCTGAATGTTTCTGACACTGCCAAGAAACATGCGCATAACTAAAGCAACTGGCACCATGCCATAAAAGTAACAATTCAGCCTTCTATGAAACAAACGTGCCCTTGTGGCGATCAGAGTAGTGCTCCCTCCAAGCCAGCAGCCCTACTCAGCCAACCCGCACCCTCTTGGCACTGGCACACCCCCGCCACAGCTGCCCTCGAGTGCCTGGTCGTGTGAGGCCATAACCTATGTTTCATCACTGCGTCATACCGGGGTATGATGACCCATCTAACTCTACTGCTGAGTGCCCATTGCACCATCGCAAGTATGCCTTTGCCTGCTCAGAGTCTGGCTGTAAAAGTTGGAAGACATTGACCCCCCAGCCCAGGGCGAAGATGGCAGCATTACAGTATCTGGTGCTATAGACGGTCCCCGTACCCTGATGGGACAGAATGCAATTCCCTTGCTCCTGTTGAGCACGAAACCAAAACCAATTGCTCACCCTGGTTTAATACCTTCCTGCTGCTAATCATTTCCTAGCTGAATGTTGACAAATCCATGTTCTGTAATGGCACTACTTCGCCGCCTGCACCATTCTGCCAGTGCCGAAAAGACCTTTGTCATGCTGCCTGGCCTCATCAATCTTGCCCTGTTCTAGCAGCGCCCGCTTCAGCCGAGGAGCAAACAACTCGCCGGTACCCCCAAGCTGGCCCTGATGCGAGACAAACCGGGCCAAGGCACAGCAGTGAGGTACTAACTAATAGCAGGTCTAACAGCGTCAACAGGCGTCCTCGGCTTACAATAGGCGTGGTGGAGTGAGGGTATCCAGTGAGAATCAAGATGACAACTTCCCATCTGACCGACCGTGGTGGGAACCACTCCTGCATATTCTAGTACACATGGTCCCAGTTCACATGTCACTGCCTGATGTACGTGCCCTAGGTACATGGTGCACTGCCGCACAGCTTGGCCCCTCAACCACTTCCCAAACCTTGGAAGCAAGCCTTTGCTGGATGCCCTCAGATCCTAGCCGTGCGCGCCTCACCCAGGGGGTTCCCTTACTAACGAAGCTTTCTTCCTACTGCTAGCCGGCGTAACGCTCAGTGTCCCAGGACATGAAATGCTACATCCAACACATAATCTACGTTCTACGACCGCCAGCGAAGGATGAAGTGTTCACCAAAACCCAGAAAGGAACATCACTGGCCGAGAGACAAGGCAAACAATGCTAGGGCCAATCAACCGCCTCCCTCCAAAAGTTTCTGCTGGTAATTGACCAAAAACTGGCCGGGACCTTAAGTAGTAATTATCTTGCGCCGTTATCCAAAGTTCCCGCACATGCTGGTACTGCACGAGCACTCTGGCCAAGTGCGAATTGTGTTTCCTCAATATTCTGGGATAGTGTTTTCAACATAGAAAGACAGCCGCGGCTCACTGGTATTACTGCAAATAATATTCTGTCACCTCCTTGGTGAATCACCTTGGCCTTCAATGACCGCACCGTCCTGTGAACTTCCCAAGCCCCATATAGGCCCCCCCTGCCTACTCACTGCTCCCTACAGCAGGACAGTTGTGTAACTCTAACCAGGACTCACCAAAGCGGCCCCATCAGTTAGGTCCACACTTAGCTCCTGCTGTGCTGTAAACATAGAACATCACAACTACCCAGCGTTGCTCAGGCAATGCGTAAGGGGTCAGACCGGCCACTAGCACGCCGCGCAGCTACTAGGTGTTCAGCTCACTGAGAAGCCTAGCTGATCGACAATCCTAGCGTTAATCGAACGCGCATTGAGAAATACATCTCAAGTTATACAAATGTAAATGTATGTGAACGTAAAGGAGTTGAAACGTAAAACATGAGCTCCAGTTACATGATATACAGGCACGTGTCATTGCATCCCTACATTTACTACAAAAGGCAATACCTACAACAAGCCCATCTATTGCTAATCAGTGCTTCTATTTGCATAAGGTGAGAAGCCACATTATAGCTCAGTTGCAGGCAACCGAGAGCTAGCCGCCCCCACTCCTTGCTCTTGCGCTCCACCAGAGCCCCAGACCCCCAAATAAGAACAAGCCAAGGCCACACAGTCTCAGTTACAATGAACAAAACACTGTGGTCTCGGTTCCACTGCCTAACCCATAAATACTGAGCACATGTCATGCATCCCTATATTAAATACGCCCTTTCTGGACACAATCACTTTTAACAGCATCGCACCATCTCTGGAAGTAACAAGGTCCTCATAGTAAGGAGATCTTGCCCTCCCTGCTTGGCCTTGAACCCTGATTTGGAGGGACTAGTCGCACCCAATGCTGAGAACCTTGCCTCTGAGGCACGGTTGCTGGTTACTCTCAACCGGCCCGAGCTGCTGAGCCACGTAAAAGAACTGCACTCTGTATGTAGATTAAAAGGTAATGAGCGGGCATGGCAAAGCATTTCATAGAAACCCGCTTACTGCCACAGTTCCAGCGTAGCTGTGAGATTCACTTCCCTTGCACCATTACAATAAGTTAATAGAAGTTGTCCGTCTTCCCCCGGCTCAAGGTACTTCGCTAGCAAAATATATTGGTGAACGTGACCTGGCCTGTGCACCTGCCGGACTGCTGGCGGAATCGCAGCGGCACTGGTGACCCGACCACAGCTGCGCACATGAATTACATAACAATAACCTTAGCATCACGGAGCGTGCTGTGTGGCCCAAGGACCGACTATCTGGGTATCATCGGTTACATTCGTGTCCAAGTGAGTGCAGCAACGTGAAGGCCTAGCCCAGAAATGCGCCACTGGAGAGGCCTGAGGGAAGAGAGGACTACTGATGGAACAAGCTATCAATGAAAATAGTAAGCTGGGTGATCTATGGGAAGTGCATGTCCTAGCAGGATAATCATGTAGTTCCAAATGTCCTAATTGTGCCCGTACAGTGGACAAGGCTTGTAAGTGATGCACATCTAAAGTGTAACAAGACTGAAAGCACCCAAAATTAAGTCCCTCCTCCTGCCGTATTCAATATCCAATAGAAATACTATACTCTATTCTGAAATGAATGAATGTACTCTTAACATTGGCATCTGTTATATAGCGCGAACTCAGCCCGAAGGATAGGAGCGGTGTGCATGAGCACCGTAATTACATTACATGCTCAGTCACGGGGATATTAGGTGATTTGCCCTGAATCACAGGATGTGGACGCGACCTCGAGGCTCGGGCCCTGGTATCCTGCACCAAAGTAAGCAGCCTGAGCCTCAGGGCCCTGCACAAACGAGGCGCTCCACACCCCCCACAGCCGACATTGCGCCTCCATCAACCCGGGATGTCTGGCGACCCAGGGAGGCCGAGGTGAGCGTCGCCCCGCAAACGAGGCAATGCGGACCTCACAGTGCCAGTCCTCTCTACTGTGAGAATGCTAACATGACTCCGTGGTCGCAAGGAGCGAGCCACGGGTGTCATATAGCGCAAACTCGACCCGCAGGATAGGAGCGCTGTGCAAGAGCACGTCTATTGAGGGTCTCAGATAAACCTCCTCTCGCCACCGGGAGAGGCGACTGTCGTGCGGGCCCCCGAACCAGGGAGGCCCCCAGCCGCTCCCGCCGGAGTACCGCCCGCACAACCTGATCTACCCCGCCACCCTACGCTCCCCCACAGAGCAGCCCGTGGAGGAGGCAGGCCAGCGCGCGTTGGCCGTGGACAGGCTTGCACGAAATGTGGCTCATGGTAACAGCCAATGAGTTACATGATACCGGAGGTATTGGAGGGCTTACATAGCCGTACATCACAATTCATGAACGGGGAGGTAAGTGATATGTCGTAAATCACAGAAAGTGGACGCCCACGAGGCTCGAACCCTGGTTCCTGCCCCAGAGGCGGCAGTGAGGCGATTTGGATTGCAATATGGTGCCAAAGGAGCATACATTTGACAGGCCCAATGCGACGCACTCATCTCTACAAGTAAGGGCTGAGACTCCCTCAGTCATCCCCCCCCTGCCACATCGGCGTCATTGTACAGCGTTTTTCATTTTTTTTTTTTTTTTTTTTTTTTTTTTTTTTTTGGGTCATCGTGTGAACTACTTTCATATATGTTAGGGGACAGTTCACACACGTCACATGCTATGGAATTACATGTTCACCGCCTAAATGTGGCATATTATAATCTACTGTTGGTTCTCCATCTCAGGTGAGGTGTGCTTGTGCATGTCTACTTCTGACATGCCATTTGGGGCCAAGTGGCGAAGGAAAGATTTGCCTAGAATCACGGGTGAGGACGCAACCTCGAGGCTCGAGCCCTGGTTTCCAGCACCAAAGACGGCAGCCTGGCTGTTAGGCAGCCAGGGCTCGTGCTCATGCCTGCTAACATAACTCGACACAATGGCCTCACTAAAGGCACACTGTGCTCACTAAAGGCACACTGTGCTTCTACTAGCAGGGAACGCACATCGCACCCAGAGCCCACTGGATGCAGTGGAACATAATTTCTGACTTGCAACCTCCGGCAGCGTAGCTACCTCGTTCAGGCCGTTGCGGTCCCCCACTGCGGTGCCTGCTTGTCTGCCTGCAGTCCGGGCGCTGCGCCCCAGCACATCGGAAACATTGCTGAGCCGGACTCCCTGCCCTGCCCCTGGACCAGAGACTTAACCCCAGGGGAAGCCCGCGAGGAACCCGCTGCCCCCTGTCCCGTCCTCCCAGAAAGCTCTGATTCGCCCCAGAGGGAGCCCGCGAGGAACTCGCTGACCCCCCCCCCCCTCTCCTCCTCGGGAACAATGACCCTCAGGAACGGTCGTGTGACGCTATACATGAGCACCGTAGCAGTGCCGGAGATGGAGCGCTGTACATGCGCCCCGTGAAGTTGTACCGGGGCACATTAAGATGAATGATTCACCCCGGACCACACTGCCTGTGAAGTGGTGAAGTCGGGATTAGAACTCGAGTCTCCCGTTTCCCCAGTCAACTATTCTCAAAAGGCCACCGGATCCCCCCCTTTTACAATATGCAAGTCCCTCTGAGCACCCGTGAAACATTGCACAGGGTTGGGCCTTATATTTCAACACCGCATAATTACTATTGCTCAAGATCGGAGCGCTGCACCTAAGCCCATGAAAGCATTACACATGATTGGAGCGCTATACGTGGGCATCGGGAAACAATCATGAGTCTGACACGGGTGTGTGCGTGCTTAAGCCCCGGCTCCCAAAGATGTGGACGCGCCCTGGCACCGAACTCGGCAAGTTGAGCCGCCGGCCCACACCCAGGCCCATCCCCCCTAGTGCGGGGGGGGGGCGGGACGATGTGCTCGCCCAGGCCTTAACTAGCTGCCCGAACCCCGCACCCAAGGCTTTTGCCACTAGCAAAGGCACTGCTCTGCAATCCAGATTCAAAGCATGACCGGGCTCTGGGTTTGCCATGGAAAGCTGGGGGGGGGGGGGGGGCGTGATAATCCCCAGCTCCCGGGTGAGGACTTGCCCTCGAGACTCGAGTGAGTAAACGGCAGATGTGCCGAGCAGCAGTTGCCGCGCGCCGCCTTCTGCGCCGAGGGGACCCTAAATACCCAACGGGAGTCGTCCGGTTAAGCCGACGCACCACATCCGAGATGTGCAGCTAGGCCCTTCTAGAGCGGCGTAGCTGATTACCGAGAGCCCGCTGGGAGTTCAACATTTTTTGCCGCGCTGTCTGCCCCAACCCCCCGCACATGATAGTGGGAGGACTCGACCCATACTGCGATAGGATCACCGCAACAATGGAGATGGGGAGTAGGGGTGCAAACTAACCTCGATGTCCGCGGTGTAGACTCCGGCGACCACAGGCGAGACGGCGAGAACCAGAAGGCGAACGAGCGGACAAGAGGGCGAGGAGGGGGCGGAGACAGAATATGTACCCCCCTGGCTCCTCCCCGCCGGAAGCAGCTATCTGCTGGGGTCTCCCTTGGTCCATCCCAGGGACACGACCTCCCACCCCTGTGCCTTCCTGTGGCACTAAGGCGGCCGCCCTCAAAGGGGCGGGCCGCTGCGCAACCCCCCCCCCCGGGCAGCCTTACAGTCCATACCCATGTGTAATGACGACAAATGTATGAAGAGTACACGGCATAAATGTATTGACCACCGCACACGTAATCCCGTCGTTGAACGCCTGCTGCTAGTTCCTTTAATCACTCGATAACGGATTCCCTCCCCAAGATTCCATTCCCAACGTTCGGAGACCCGCGCCCAAGGTAGAGCGCGCTGACGCATGGGAACATGGAGGGTAGAGAGAGGAATTTACCTCAAGGAGAGAGCAATGAGGAACAGAACCTACATAAAGGAGCCGTATATTACACCCTGCTCCATATGGAAAGGGACAAAAACACAGCAGCAGGGGAGGTTACAGCTTCTGGGGTTTTTTTCCTAATGAATATGCAGCATGAAAAAAATCGTTCAAACTGACAGTGGTAGACAAAAAAAGCATTTAATTCGAAGAACCAAGAATAGACAATCTGGGCTAATAAAATAATAGCTGGTTGTCATATCTCACCCCGCTACTATGCTGCCTTTCCATCTGAGCTCTGCAGCGATAGCATTCCTGCTTTCACCCCTCCACTTTACCAGGTGCCTACAAGAAACGTAGCCAGAACTTCAAGGGAATCCCGCCCGGCAGACCAATCAGCAATTAAACAGTGGCCTCGTCTACAGACCAGCAGTAGCTTTTCCAGCACTATAACAACAAACCTTGTAAAGCCAAGCCTGCACTTCAGCAGCATACGAGCTGGTAGTCCAGTCACCACTTCAGTAGCAGCCCCACCTGCAGACCAGACATCACTCTAAGCAGCTGCCCCACCATGAGACTGCCTGCAGGCCAGTCTGCACTTTAGCGAGGCGTGGTATCAGACAGTAACACCCTTGCCTCATAATCTCAAATTCCAGCTTCACAACGAACACACTGTGTGATCATTGGCAATTCACACCACATATTTATGTGTCTTTTTCCTTTTAAAATAAATAAAGGATGGTGCTTTTAAATGTTCAGAACAAAAGGCAGGGTTATCCTCACATTTGTTTAGGTGTTAGGGGTCCTACAATAATGGAAAAGGGAAGGCAAATTTAGCTTGTTAGTGCAAAACTGAGGGTGACCCCGCCCAGTCTCACAGGCGCAGAGTATGATCAAGTAGACGATACAATGAAACTAGCTGCACTTTAGGCCTGAAGCCAGTAGGGGGCATCAGATGCATTGTGAATTGGTCAGAGGCAGGTGTCCTCTGATGGCCCAGCTCTCATTTGATATTCTTTTTACCAGTCTGCTTTACAGCGAGAACATTCATTCAGACCACAACTTCACTTCGGAAAGTTTAGGCGGAAGCACTAATTTCAGACCAAAGCACCCCAGTCACCGTCTTTTCAAAAGCTTCACAAACCTAGAAAAAAATTGTAGGTACGAGTGGAAATTCCAGAGACCAACCAAGTGGTGTCTGTTGGCCTGATGTTACAGAATGAGGAGCGCTTAGAAAGATGAATGGCCCGGTACTGCACACGGGGTGCCCTTGCGCTATCTGTGAGGGGGCACAATGCACCCGCCAAGCAAAACAAGTGCACAGCATGCTGCACCTAAGAGAAGTGGAGAAGCCATCATCAGCTCATAGCAATCCGAGCTGTGCGCACACATTCTGGACAATGCGTACAATCCTCTATATTTTGCTCTGGCCAGCCCACCACAGCTCCTATGCTGGAATAATTATGTATGTGCTAGGGAATATTGCACTGCAACTGCATGGGCTGCATCAAGTCTGTGTTACAGATTTGGTCCTCTAATGGGTGGCGAGTGTGCCCTTACACTGTGTGCTGACAGCCTCAATGTGCTTGTGTCTTCCAAAACACCTCTTTGAATGCATCATGTCTGTGGTTTCCACTCTCATCTACCACTATCTCCCAGGTCGGTGCTCTATGTTAACCCTTCTCTTGCCTTTCCCCCATGCATCCTCCCTTCTTGTACCTTATACCCCGCCTAGTGCATGCTCCATCCCTTGTACCTGTGCTCCCTCTTTACCTCATGCAATTCCAGATTAGCCAATGCCCTCTTACATAGTCTGCTCCTCTTCCTCCTCCTTGAAAGTGGCAATCGGTTTGGGCTTGATAGTGAAAAGCTACTCGCCAAACTTCTTTAATATACAACAGCGTTACACTGTGTGTAAGAAGTAATCATCAGGTACTTCCACCCATGTGCTACCTCGTGTGTATTGTTCAAGCTTGCCTACATCTTTTTTAATATAAAAAAAAACACAAAAGAAATGGCCCAATCGGAGCTCTGTTTAGATGTCAATGTCGTCAGATATAGACCGGTAACTTCTCTCATGGATTTTTCAAAGACCAGTGGGGTCTTCAGGAAACCAGGCTTTTATCTTAAATATGAAATGGGAGAGTGCAGGGCACAGACATGCTTCAAAAGCAACACTATGTGCAACAAAAATATGAGTCATAGGGCCAGATTGTTTAACAGGCTGTTGTGATGCATATTGGCACGTAGAAATAACCAGACACCGCCAGTACAATAAGAGAGGGTTTATTGTAAGTTGAATTGATACATACATTACCCCACCAGAAGCAGATCTAGTTAGATGCTTTGTCTTGGTATGATGCAAGATGTCTTAAAAAGTGAATGTATTCCCAAAGGTAAGCGGTGAAGACGCCCTTGTTACTTTCTTTCTTTAACTTCATTTATTATTTAATTTAAATGAATGCTTGCCCGGTAATTTATCATCTTTTTAATGTTAGTGCTGAGTTAAGTAAACAACAGCGCAGTTCTGCTTTTGACCAGGGGCTGCATGTAAAGGTCAAAAGGGCCAAATGCAGCACTGTTTTAAACAGACTCCTACCTTTCCCGTAGGTTCCCATGGATCCTTATATACAGCGCATAAGGAGATACTGACTGTAAGGATACACTCCTCTGAGCATCTGGAAAATATTCAGATTATACCCAGGCATATAACCCTTGGCTGCAGCATAGGGCAGCCTATAAAGCATCATGTCCAAATCTTTGAGCAGCAGAGCAATGCAAGGAGTCCTATTTTTATGTCTGGCGTTAGCCAAGACTTTTTGGTTTCACCAAAATTATATGTATAACCTATTTACTCATAGGGCTTTTCAGCCTTATCCATTGGTTTGTTATTTTTCTTCTGCCCACTACAGCATACAGTGTGGGACCACGGGTCAGCCCATTTCAGCCAATAGCTACCTTCAATGTGCATGGCAGCTTTCTGCTCTTTCACAAGCAAGCAGCACAAAGTAGATCCTCTCTGTGCCAGGGACTATTATGGCAATGTGTGCTTTCTGAGACCAAAAATATATTTGCTTTTAGACCAGGCTTTTTTGGGGTTGATGAGGGTATGGCATCTTTCAAAACAATGAAGTTTTGCAAAAAACATAAAACGACGATTGATAAAGTCAAAAGGTTGGTAGCCACAGCCAGACCTACTGGCTTTGCCAATTCCTGATGAACTTAGTCACATGAAAAATTCCCGGGATCCTATTTGTGGAGGTTTGTTGAATCCCCAGAGACCTATCACAGAGGTTAATCCGAGTGAGGAGTGTCGCTCTTGGGTGAAGTAGAGTCTAAGGACCGGTGATGAGTGGAGATACATTTTCAACAGTTGGCCTACCTTTAACATGCTATGTGGATCTGGTATCAAGGAATCTACATCTAAAATGTAAATTTTACGACAACATGCAATCCTACCTTCCGGAGCCTTGCAAGCAGACTTATTACATGCTCATGTTGTTCAGCTTTCGCAAGATCCTCAGCGGTCTTTCCATCCTATCAAAAGAGATTGACGACAATTAATACAAGCATTGGTAGCAAAGTCAGGGAGGCAAAAGTGCTCCTCTCAATAGGGCATAAACATATAACCTGGTTAAAACATGCCAAAGAGAATATCCAGAATATTTCAGTCCAGCCATCACTCTCATTAAACACTCACTTTAGCCCTGAACAATACAAACCTGATGGATTTGCTCATTCTCCTCAGTGCAGTTGATATGGCGGATTAATGCCCTTGCCGTGTGTCCATGCCAGAGGCCTATGTGCATGCTTTGTCGAAGGTCGGTCATATCTGGGGCGAGTGAAGTCTAGTCGCTAGTTTGAAAAGAGCACAGACTAAAGCTAGAGATCTAAGGAAGGGTATATTGTAAAATAAGATCTTATGTGTAGATCACACTATGTGACACCTAAGCAGTTCAGAGTATATTCAAAAGACCCAGCAAAGCACTCAAACCTTTTGGAAAATACTTTGGAACTGAAACTATCACCTCATCTCAGAGGTTACAAGTGCAAGGAAAGTCAGCAATCCTTGCTGGCCAAATATGACTAGCACTTTAGCTATAGGAGACGTGTACAGCATTAAAAAGTGTGTTTAACAATAATTTGATCAGGGTCCTCAAGATCATAAAAACATTTTCTCACAATTATTCTATATGTCCAGTGTGTTAAACACTGCTGTCAAGTCCGACTGCGGCCCAGACGGACATATTAAAAGTACTGTCCAAAAGCAACGGTCTATCCTATTGTTTTGACATAATAAATCCAATATGTAAATTAAAAAAAATTACAAGCAAAGAAGCCAAAACATGTAATGGATTTTACAGAGCGCAAAAGAAACAATGACAAAATCTGATCTTCAATATTGGCTTTTATTATTTCACATCATCACATCCAGCTGGCAGCCAGTTCTAGCTTTGCAGCCAAAAGCTCTTTGCAAGCTGAATGTTCTCAGCGCATCCTTACAATATTAATTCCAAAACTACAAGTCCCCAAAAAGGAAATGCTTTGTTGGCTTAAATAGCAGGGACTGGCTGGAGATGTTTCACAATAAACGGGACCACTTGGTAACTGTAAATCTATTTGATAATTCGAACATTTCAGTTAAGTTCACTTACATGCTTTTTAGGTCTGACTTGACAGTAAAGCTGTTGCCGGACCTTATGTGGTGAACAGAAAAAGAGTGTTAAGAATCACTACTGAGAGAAGGGCTTTGACTCTGTCCAAATGCTTATTAGTTTAAGTAAAGATTTGATTGGTCTAAAGTTTAGAAAATTACTTGTTTTGCACTTTTTGCCTTGTGGGAAAGCTTATGCTCAATACAGCAGGACTGAGTTGTTTATGGTGACATGCCGTCGACCAAAGCTCTAGTTCTGATCCCTTTATTGTGCGAAGCTACCACAAAGGCAGTCCTCCTGACTTCTTTATTGTGAAAAGCATGTGTTAAAGTCAATAGGCCTTTAAGGGTTGACGGTTATTACACAGTGTTAAAGCTTTGTGACAGGTATTTCAGTACCACGGTAGGCATTCAGTTTGGTGTTGGGTGCTCCTTGTGGCAAATCTTCGGGTTAGAAGCCGTGCACTCTAGGAATCCTTGCTGTGCTTTTTTAGGAAGGGTTGTAGATTGTTTTGTAAATTGTAATTGTGTACTACTTTGTACCTTAATGACTGTATACTGATAATTGCCTTATGGGAAAGCTAATGCGAGATACAAATAGACTGAGTTGGTTATAGTGACACACCAGTGATAAAGTCTATAGGCCTGACTGGTTCACTTGAAAAAGTTACGTCAGCGCTATTGGTCCAATCTGGTATTGTGAACAATTTTAGACAAATGCAGTAGATCTGATTTATTTATTGTGAAAATCATATGTTAAGCAATAGGGATTTCGGGATGGATTGTTATTATATGTGTTAAAGCCTGTAGACTTGCATTGAGTTACACAGAGTTTCACAAATCACTGTAATAAGCAAGGGGTTTGGTGTTTATTTCCCCCTCTGGTTTCCTTGCATTAGAAAACCTATGAATAAAAGATTTGCAGTTTAGTAATTCTAGATAATCCTGTTAGGAGTAGAATATTGATTTACATACTATTAAGTTGTGTCTATTCATATTTTCTATTCATATTTTCTAACAGTGTGCCTGAGGGTTGCCTCATGGCGACGAGCCCATGATAAATGCAATAGGACGGATTGGTTATTTGGGAACATTTATGCCAGATGCCACAAGAATGAAATGTTTATTATTAAAATTTACAACAAAGGCAGTAAGCCTGACCAATTTATTATGAAACGAGTTTGTTAAAGTCAACAGGCTTTTAAGGGCGTTAACATTATATTTTGTTAAAGATTGTAAATTTATATTTTCTTACATGGAATCTCACATATTACTGTAGTAAACAAAGATTATGGTGTGGGTTACACCTGTGGCAAAGACTCAGAATTGAAGATTTGCAATGCCAACCTTTTGTTGTTTGCCAGCTATAACTTTGCATATATTTATATGTTATGACTGTGGGCCTGATGGTTGCTAGCTTACATGCAATGCTGGAGACCTCAGGTGGTTATGGAGACAAGCCAATGCTGAAGGCTAGAAGCTTGATTAGTTCATGTTAAACAAGATGTCAAAGGTCTGATCTGTTTATTATGAAGAACGGCAGCAGGCCTGCCTTCTTGTGAAATGCATTAATGAATGCTACTGGGTCTTTAGAGGTGGATTCTTAATGCACTGTGTAAACGCCTTTACATAGGTATTCCATCCCATGGTGTCTCATAGATTGCTAAAACAGGCAAGGCCTCTCGTGTTGGTTACCTCCATGACAAACACTAAGAGCGGAAGATCTGCACTGTCAAAATTCTTGTCATGCCCTCTTAGGAGGGACTGAAGATTCTTTCATCAACTCTAATTTTGTCCGTAGTTCTACGTTCATGACTGCATACCTTGACAGTTATGTTGTAGGAAAGCTTGTGCTCAATCTAGTAGGCCTGAGTTCGTTTTGGCGATGAGCTAATGATAGAAGGTATAGTCAGACTGGCTCATTACAAAAAGTTATGTCAGATGCTATAAATCCAATATGTTTATTATAAGAAACCACAACAAAGACAGGAGGCTTTATTTTTTCACAATTCTTTTATTGAGATTTTCAGCACAGATACAAAAACACGTGGGTCATTGCTTGCCAACTAAAACATTGACAGTGGCATCTCAACAGTATTGTAGTAGCACGCCTGGAACACGGCGAGTACTGCTTAATGTTCCCAACTCAATTGCCAGGTGGGTGGGCCCTTTTCCCGCACATTCACAACACCTGGACCCCATGTAGACAGGTAGGGTAGTATCCACGTTCAGCGCCACCTAGTGTGCTGTGGCATGTCTGGGTTTAGGAGTATGTGCAGCCTATAACTATCCCCTAATCTCCCCATTGAGGTAGGTTAGGTGTTTGGGGGCGAGACATGTGGCCCCGTCTCCCCACAGTTACTAGATACAAAATGCCCCATGTGTGCACCTGCTGGGGACGACAGGGCACCCATGGAGTGTGCCCGGTGTGGTGACACCCGGCCTGCAGTCAGTCAGTCATGGCAAGTGTACTGAAAGGTAGGAGCAGTATATTAGTGTAAATGGCGGCTCATGAAACTGTGGGTGAGCAGGGTCAAGGAGGGTGCATGTCATCCTTTGCGTTCAACAAAAGCAGCAGGCTTGACTTGTTTATTATGAAAGCCAAATGTTAAAGCCAATAGGAATTTAAGGATGGAACGATATTACACTCTGTAAATGCATGTAGACAGGTTTTCTGTGACATGGACTCTCACAGGTTATTATAGTAAGCAAAGATTTGGAAGTAGCTAACTTCCTTTGACAAACCCTGGGGTAGACAAAATACCCTGGTAATGCTTGCTAGACTCTTCGTAGGGCCTGGCAGCAGTTGTTGTCTGCCAGGCCCTTGTAATTAAAATCTAAGAAAAGTCCTACATACATATACTTACATAGGGAGCCTTTGGGTCAGCCCTTTTCTGTCTGTTCGAGTGCCATTCAGATTCAGCTTCTCCCGATCATAGCATGAAGAATATGCAATGGGTGAGCCCATGTCTGCCACCAGCTCTTTTGTACTCTCAATAAATGCATTTTGCCTGAGCATGTACACATCTGCCTAAAAATAAGTGCACTTTAGTGTCTGACCTGTTACCCAGTCTTAGTTTTCTGTGTTTCCATATATAGGTCTCCTGTAATTACTTTTCATCTTTTCCTCCCTAGACAGTCCTACCAGGCAGCTTGCCTGCCGCTCATTTAATTTATTTTATTCGTAGTGTGCCGCATCCTGCCTGGTCACTATTTCTAAACTGGGTAGTCATCTTGGAATTGTTTTGCCCGTTGTCACAACCCCTTTCAGAGGGCGATGAGGCACGCAGGGACTACTGGCCTCAATCATAGTAGTTGAGGCCTTTTACTCCTGGTGTCCCAGGGCCCAACCTACTATGGATCCTGAGCTGCAGGGTCAAGTAGCCCATCTGTTTTTAAGTCTCAGTGGTAGTTGTGGACGAGCAGACAAATGCGTTTCCGAGGGGAGGGAGGGGGTAGATACTTGTAAGTGAACACGACTCATAACAAAGTGCAAACAGTACGAACAATAAATCAACGTCCAGTCCAATACTTACTTTTATAAGAAAAATAAGCATTTTATTTCTAACTCTATACATTCATAGGAATAACATTCACGAGCAATAACACAATCCCTTTGAGGTTGGGACTCTAGTTGTCTGGCAAATCCCTTTCCCACCCACAGTAGTATCAGCAGCCCCTCCTGGCATACAGGGTTGCCACAATATTGTCTGCCTTGGTGCAGACTCTTCCAGTGCGAGCACCCTTACCACGGCGGCCGCTCCTGACATACGGGGTCACTGATAGAGGACACATGTCTCAACGCTCTTGGTCCAATAAATTAAATGGAGTCCCCCTCTGGCATACGGGGTCACCGCACTGAGGGGGAGTGGGCCTGGCCCTTCCCGTACGGCATGCCTTACATGACTCGGATGACGGAAGCCAACTCCTGGCATGGGTGGTGGCCGGACCATTCTAAAACATGGGCAACTATTTCATCGGTTCGCAGCCGAACTCCACACCTCGGTCAGAGAGTCCTCAGGGAACACTGGTCTTGACAAACAGGCAGTGGCTGGTGCACTAGGCTCCAAGGCAGGAGGTCTTGGTTCCCTCTGTGATGTCCCCTCACCCAGCAGGGAGACTAGCAGGCCTTTGCCCCCCCCCCGTCTTGGTCAAGGGTACGAGTCTTGCAGAGCTTCCCCTTCTCACACAGCCCGTCTTGCTGCCTGCAAGATGACAAAGTTTGGGGTCGTAACCTCCCTTTTCTTATAGTCCATTTCAAGACTCTAAAATGTGATTTAGGGTCTGAGTCTTAAGTTTTATGTTGGTGTTCTACTTATTTTGAAGTGTACACTTCTCTTTCTTCTTTTACCTTGAAAGGATATCGGTCACACCAGGCAAGACTCCGAAGCCGATTGTTCCACCACACTGTTCATGGGAGTGACCAGAGTTCACACTGGGATGTCAGCTACAGTGATGTGTGCACCAAAGGGTTAATCCCAGCCCTGCTCTTTAGGATTCCCTTATCAGCCCCATCTGCTTCCTGAGATGTGTCCAGGCAAATTCTTTTTGATTTATCACTGAATCAAGATCAACGTTTTGTAGTAAAGAGGGAGTCTCTTCCTCCTTTCCTCCAGTGTGTGTCCCGCCCGCTCGCAGGAATGCAGCAATACACACATCTGCCTGGGCAGGGTGGGTGGGGGGGGGGGTTCTCTACTCTCCATGTCTTCACCAGGCAGACCTGGGCTTCCCAAAATGGCTCACATTTAATGTACCTATGCTGGCACACTTGCACTCCGGGTACTTTCACAGCACACATACTCTCCAGTACAGTTACCTCCTTGCAATGTGCCACTACAGACACACATACATTCAGAGTCTGCGGGCACTGTTCAGTATGGCAGCTTTTCTCTATTCTACCAGGGTGTGCTACTTGCAAAAATACACCTTGCCAGCACAAATACTCCCAAAAAGCACACTGCATAACACTTCACCCTGCAAGTATAGTATTTCACGAAAGCACACATACACCCAGCACATGGTTTTAGGATGCACGGACACCATCTCTCATGTAACCTATTCATCAGAGGCATACATACATCCAGTACATGCACTAACCACACATATCCTGCACTATCCCTGTACTGTACCCTTCCCAGAGACACACATACATCCAGCTCAGAGTTGCTACTCCTGCACTGTGCAGCACTCCACATCTACCTGATGTGCACACAGTAGCAGAACTTTTAAAAAGGGGAGTGAGCCTGTAGTCTTCACGCCAGTGACACAGGGTGTAAAGGACCTGCTCACTCCTACTGATCACTGCACTGTCGTGCTGCTTAACTCTAGGCAAAGGCAGTGGCCTTTCACCACAAGGAGGGTAGCCCTTTGGGTGTCACTCCCAATCCAAACAGATCGCAATCCGTGAGACAGGCCTATGTCATGGCGCACACACTGGATACGTGTTTACAAATGACAAAAAACTTGGCATTAAGGATCCAGACAACAGTATAGTTGGGCGCTCAGTTCAGGAGGAACACGCTCATACCATGCAGAGGACCTTCCTGTCCAAAACGCCCTTAATGCATAATTTTTTCATTCCACGATGGCCACTTTGTTTGGAAGTATTATGTTCACTATCTTGGAACAGTAAAACAGTGATATACTATGCACTTTAGCATTCGGAGATGACCACCCAACAAAATATTTACTGAGTGGCCATTGTTGAATGTTCTTGTGCATAATTACTGTATTTGCTGCTCCAAAACAGCAAACAATTTGCTTTTAAAAGTAGCAGCTATGTAGTTTCTTTAAATCATTACAATATGTATAATTCCATTGCAAGACAACCACCTACTACTATGTTTAATTTTATGTTTGTATTGCAAGCATATGCCAAATTTTAGAATTCAGTAGGTTTTCTTTTTCCTACTTTTAATCTATTTTTCCATATACATTTTTGTGTCGGTTTTTGTGTGGATGGGTAAGTGGGTGAAAGCCAGAATGAGTCCGTGAGTGGATGAAAGGAGGGATGAGGGCACGGATGTGTCACAGAGTGCATGAAGTCAACACTGACTGAAGGTGAACTTTCAGCTATATGCCAAACCTCTTAGCATTGCCAGTGGTTAACAGGGTAGAACAATACATGATTGGTATCATACCATTGGCGGACCTTTCACCCTGAAACTGTTTACGGTTTGACTGTTTATCAGAAATGAGGGGCGTGAGATATGGGGGTTACTTGGGGGACCCCCTCAACAACAACAGCCAGCCAGGACTTGGCTGACAAAAGAATTACTATTTACCCATTACAGACTGGCTCTCCTCCACTCTTTTCTTTCACTAAATTCACAGTGCTTTTTTCAGCATGTTGTTTGTGCTTCTCAGGTGCACAATAGTTTTTTTCCACTTGGCAAGAGCATGGTGCTTCCACTGACATCAATTCAGGTACGCACCACAATTTGAAGCCATCTGCTTTAGATTAGCATCCGTCATATTTTCGTTACTTGGCAGGAATGTTTAAATTTAGTGAGAGTCGGATTGGATGGGCTAAGAGTTTAAAAGTTAAATATAAACAATCTAAAAATGTCCGTATTTGATGAAACCCCTCCCAGGGGCGAGTCTCTCCCCCCCCCTCCCCCCACCCCCCTTCTTAGCACCCTGTCCAACGACGTCCCTTTCCCCATCAATCATTACAGTGACGACATGATATGGTGCATAGAAAGGCCGCAATTTATCAAAACATAGTTTATACATCTCACAACTTTTGGTTGATCATTCATAAACATCCATGTCATTTTTTACATCATGCATTGTTCTCCAAGTTTGGCGTTGCTCTTTTTCTGACAGCACTAGCTTTGCTCGAGGTGCCCCTTTAATCAAGGCCTCCGTGTTTGCTGTTCCAGGCTTCCCTTGCTACCGAATTTGTGGGCGTCCGTTAGGATCGGCCTGGGCTGCAAGTGCGGTTTTGTCTGCCCTGGACCCTTGCTGGCCACTCGCCTGCTCCTCAGTGTCCCTGTCGTGTGGCATCCCAAGGACCCTGTGCGAGCATATCATCTACTATGTCTGTGGCTGTGTGCTGTCATTCCCTCACTCTTTGGCCCTGCCGTGAGGCACCCCAAGGACACTGTGTGAACAGCTCATCTACCTATAGTAATTTCCCCGTTTGAATCTTTTTCTGGGTTTCTTCTGCCATGCTGCCTACGGTTTAACGATCTGGGGCAGCTCCCCCCTTTGCCGCCATCCTCGCCATTGCTCAAGAGAAACCCAGCTGTTCCAGGACTCCCACTATGTTAAGTATGAACATGTCCATGCCTACCCCATCAGGTGCACCCCATCTTCCAAGTGGTAACATGGGGACCTCAGGTTAATCAGACCGTGTCTCACAAAGCCCTAACTATTGGCCCTGCATATCTTTGCCAGGTTCAATTCGCGTCTGGACTTTTCAATCGTACCCTGGTTTATGGCCCCTCTCCATGTCCTGTGCACTATTATTTCCAACCATATTACCTCTGCCGGGCGGATTAACTTAGCCAGTAATGCAAGGTCCGTGACCATTTTTTCCAAGAGACTTCTCCTCCCTGTGACTGCTAGGTCATTACCTGCAGATGAACCACCCCCGTGTCCGGCCCCTCGCCCTGCCGAAGCACCGCGAGAAGCAGCTGGTCCCACTTCATCCCAGATTGACCCAGCCAAGTCACCTTCATGTTACGGAGCCAAATACCTCTGAATTCTCGCCATGTCGCTGCCTACTGTTGTTCCCGGGTTATGTAAGAGTGCCCCACGATCCATACTTTCTGGCGACCCCCAGGCCGCTTTCCCCCTCCCACTCGGATTGGGCGGCTAGCGGCTAGTTTGGGGGGCGACCAATCCGGTGTGCCCCCTTTTGGCAGGCTTGCAGAGGGTGGGGGTGTTCCCGTCTCCAGGAGGCGTTCAACGCGGGCCCCTATTGGGTTCAGCTTCGCCTCCCTCAGCCCATGTTTCTAAGTGTTCTACCGCCTGAGTAGGGTTCACGCTATTTAAGCAAACAATTCTATATCTTGGACTGCCACTAAGGAAGTTCAGCACACAACAAGCCATGCCCTGATCGCGATGGTGCAAAATGTACGCCAATACGAATCATATTACATAAGTGGCCGCTCAAGAGTCTGCAGCTCCTTCTGTAACACTGTGTCCTGAAACTGCACAAAAATGGTCGCTAAACAATCACCTCTTGAGTTTACTGTAACATGGCTTCAGTTGTTCATGTGAACTTGCAAAATACTTAAATTAACTTTCACATAAATCATTTCATAAGAAACAGTCTGGACTAGGAGGGCGGGCATTTAAATAACCAAGTCCGTATACGCTAAACCAGAACATCTGGTCACCCAAAAATGGAGCGTGTCTGGATATGTGGAGGTCCAACAAAGGGCAGTAGTTGTCCTGTATTCATGTGGACGTTACCTAGTAACTGTGCGAAGAGTGACGTCCAGCCTGCCAGTATGAATCTGGAGGTGTAGCTCCGCTAGCAAAAGCGGAAACATGTTGCCTTCTACATCTTAAGGGATAGTTGTAATGTCTAAAGTTCCAGACAGTTATATCTGAGTAATCTGCTCTAAATATTCGGGCCTGAGCACGTACCATAAATCAGACTAAACTCCACCATGAGCAGCAATAGTATGTGAAGTTCAAATATATACATTGTGTGTAAACAGTAGCTAGCCCTACTGTCTATTGCCAGATGTTTTACGTTCTGTTGTGCCTAAGGAATGATTTATTCTCTTTGTCTTGGCAACCTCTGTAAAGTACAGGAACTTAACAAGGGTAAACAGCAATGGCAAATGATGCGAGCCACAATTTTGGGTCTTGGGGTGCAGTCTCTTTCTCCCATCCACACGGTCTCATGTTGGACTTCAAACTGGCACGTCTGAACATGACCTTCGATAATCACTCTTTTGATGTTGGTGTCTTCCCTGACAATACCAGGCATGACCCCCACGGGCTCTCCGCCCTTTCCCACTCTACTGGCCTCCATCGCAATACCCACATTCTTCCCTTTCCACCTACCTATCATAGTCAATATGTCCACCATTAAACTCTAGGCTCACAGTAAGTCTCGTCCAAACACCTAATACCCACTCATCGCAATAATTTTGAAGCCTACACTGCGACCCCTTTTTCATCAAGAGAAGGATACAACAGCCAATCAACATACGCCCATGACAGATGATGACTCCATGGTATGACCTACATCAGTGCAGATTCACATCGAGAGGAAACTTTGCTGCAACACTGCAGCCAAGGACCAGATGACCTTGAACACTGGGCATTCATCATCTGCTCTTTGCCTAGTAACATACCACTTAATCATTTCAAGATTTGTTAACCTTCTAATCCTGGCTAAATACCTGTTATGGATTGAAGTACTTGTAAGATGTAAATGCCTTTCTGTACTTTATGGTTTGATTTATTTCCGCAAAACATTTTTGGACACAAAAGAGATATCCATCCAATTTTACACTGATCCCGATCAACCTAATCCCAGTTACCAAGAGTTCCCGGAACATAACTGTACGCAAGAGACAACTCCTGGCACCACGAAGCAGCTCACCTAGCTTCTCAACAATACAGCTACATCATGTTACACTAACAACTTACCATCCAGAGCCAGCATTTGCTAAAATGGTGCCCTGGGCAGATTGAAATTTGGCACCCTTGCCGATGGTAGGGAATTAAATGAGGCAGAAGGGGGTCCCTTGGTGTTCAGTGGTCAGTACTTGGATGAGCAGGGACTGGCCCCTGAACACAAACATCCCCAGATATCCCCCAGCTCACCTAAATCACCAATCGCTTAGCTCCTCATGCAGATGATGGTTTTGTTGATGTGTGCCAGGAGGGGTCAGAGGAAGAAGGAGGAAGGGGCTAAAGGGGTGTTAAAAACATTGCCCGCCGGATGATAATGAAGGACTAAAATCACTTTAAACTAACAAATCAGACAGAAAAGAACAGGGAGGGAGAACAAAGCTGGAGCAAGGTGAGCAGGGCAGTGCTGTTGCCATACTTAACCTTAATACACACAGCTCCATGCGCCCCTCAGAAAATTGGCGCCCTGGGCCTGGACACAACTCGTCAATGCTAAAGGCCGGCCCTGCACCCATCACCATAACACAGATATCATGACCCAATGCAATATCGCAGTCCCACATTAGGTAATACTCATTCTTCACACTGCACGCGCAGAACACGTCAGATAAAACACTTGGCACCATCACGCGCGCAATGCTGCTCCAAGCCAAGCAGCTGACTAATTGTTTACTACCCCAATTAACATCTTACTCTCTCTCCAATTTACACATCAAGCATCCAGAAGTGTTTAACGTACATTTACCACAGCGTCGCAAAGCACTGCGGCAAAGCCATAAAGGACGAAGCTGCATTAAAACATATTATCCAAGGGCTCATCTCTAAACAACAGGAAACACACCCAAGTGCACTGCCAACAATTCACCCTGTGAAATTCTTTTCATCTTTAAAACTGTACTCCCACAGCTAAACCGAGATTATTATGTATGCGATATTATGTTTCCCAGCTCAGTGATGTGTTTTAATGAAACTTAAGGTTTCACATAAAAGAGAACAGGAAGAAAAGGTCGAAATGCAAAGCTGCTCTAACATCACCGATGCACCTTCTTTCCCTTCCATTGGCAATGAGCAGTTTTGTCATTGACCCCGTGGGTTACTGGCCACGAGTTGCCGACTTTGGAACTGGGGAACCAGGTTCAGCGTCGGCTCAACATTCTGTGCAAATCACTTAAACTCCCCGTGCCTAACATAAATAAATGAACGTGTACTTGTGTAACGTAACTGGTGCTCGTGTAAAGCGCGCCAATACCTTCGGGTCGAGTATGCGCTATATAAAATTGCAAAATAAAACAGAAAGAAGAAAAAAAAAGAATATTTTCATACCAGGATTGTTCAGACTGCGTTTGTACCATTTCTCCAGTCACAGGGCTCACCGAAGTGGGCCCGAAAACGTGTCCTCCCCACCCCAGGAGAGCACATGGCGAAGTGGATGAAAAATCTGACATCAAGTGCACAATTACTGACAAAACGTATCACGCTTCGACAGCTGATGCACATACTTTACTGTTTGCCATTAGAGCGACGCATGCACCAGTGTCTGATTGGCTAACTCTGAGGGGCAACCGAGTCATCCTACGGGAGTGACGAGAGCATCACGGGGTGGAGGCATCTGCATGCCCTGGGCATCTCCACGTGGCACCCTGTCATACCAGGGCAAGGCAAGGACATGGCGCCCTCACTGACCAGCATGGTTGCGCTAGCAGAGAGTCCTACAGCAGACATCTCAGAGAACAGAACAGTGAACCGGGCCGTGAAGGGGTGCTGGCAGGCTATAAAAAGTACCGGGACAATAAACAGCCTCTCGTGGCGGAACCCGCTCTCCCGACCAGTCGATTTCCAGGAAGTCGGTCCACATTAGGGTCAATTAACCTTTAAACACACGCTTGATGCCAACCACTTCATGGCAGACGAAGCACTCAGAAACCTTCGATCAATGGAGTGATGCGCGTCCCGTGTGTTTATTTTCAGGTGCGACCGACTGAAGCCGGATGCAAGCTCTTCTGGCTAAAATCAAAGGAGCGGCTGGAGATGTTTCACAAGCAATGGGACCACGAGGCAGCGCCTCACAAAGTAACAACTCTAACAATGCAGCTATGGCCCCCCTCTGACACTTACTCCCAGCCAGGACACAATGACAAGGAAGTAACTACTCTAACACGCGCTAAGACCCCCCCCCCCCGACACTTACTCCGAACCAGGACACGGTTGGCGAATAAGTAAGTATCCTAACACTGCGCTATGACCCCCCCTGACACTTACTCCGAACCAGGACACGGATGGCGAAGAAGTAACTATTCTAACATGCGCTATGACCACCCCCTGACACTTACTCCGAACCAGGACACGGATGGCGAAGAAGTAACTATTCTAACATGCGCTATGACCACCCCCTGACACTTACTCCAAACCAGGACATGGATGGCGAAGAAGTAACTATCCTAACACTGCGCTATGACCACCCCCTGACACTTACTCCAAACCAGGACATGGATGGCGAAGAAGTAACTATTCTAACATGCGCTATGATCCCACACCCCCCCTGACACTTACTCCGAACCAGGACACGGATGGCGAAGAAGTAACTATTCTAACATGCGCTATGACCACCCCCTGACACTTACTCCGAACCAGGACACGGATGGCGAAGAAGTAACTATTCTAACATGCGCTATGACCACCCCCTGACACTTACTCCAAACCAGGACATGGATGGCGAAGAAGTAACTATCCTAACACTGCGCTATGACCACCCCCTGACACTTACTCCAAACCAGGACATGGATGGCGAAGAAGTAACTATCCTAACACTGCGCTAAGACCCCCCACCCCCCCCTGACACTTACTCCGAACCAGGACACGGTTGGCGAATAAGTAAGTATCCTAACACTGCGCTATGACCCCCCCTGACACTTACTCCGAACCAGGACACGGATGGCGAAGAAGTAACTATCCTAACACTGCGCTATGACCACCCCCTGACACTTACTCCAAACCAGGACATGGATGGCGAAGAAGTAACTATTCTAACATGCGCTATGACCACCCCCTGACACTTACTCCAAACCAGGACATGGATGGCGAAGAAGTAACTATTCTAACATGCGCTATGACCCCACACCCCCAACACTTACTCCGAACCAGGATACGGATGGCGAAGAAGTAACTATTCTAACACTGCGCTATGACCCCCCCTGACACTTACTCCGAATCAGGACACAGATGGCAAAGAAGTAACTATCCTAACACTGTGCTATGACCCCCCCTGACACTTACTCCGAACCAGGACACGGATGGCAAAGAAGTAACTATTCTAACACTGCGTTATGAACTTATGACCCTCCCTCTGACACTTACTCCAAACCAGGACACGGATGGCGAAGAAGTAACTATTCTAACATGCGCTATGATCCCACACCCCCCCACACTCACTCCGAACCAGGACACGGATGGCATAGAAATAACTATTGCAACACTGCTCTATGACCCCGCCCCACCACCCCTGACAATTACTCTGAACCGGGACACGGATGGCGAAGAAGTAACTAGTCTAACATTGCAGCTATGACCCCCCTCTGACACTCCCCGCCAGGACACGGAAGACAAAGATGTGCATGACGTTTTTCAAGAAAACTAAAGCTTGCACAGTAGGTCTGATTAGTCGAAGTCCTTCCTGAAAAATGAGCACACCCACAGCATGTATTCCCGGTCCTCAGGTGTATTTACTCGAGTTTCCAAGGTCAGCTAATTTAACTGAAAGATGCCACACAAATTGCCTCCTATTCCCGTATGGCTGTGTTAATGCAGCCGCGTTTCTGCAGACGGTGCCACACTGCAGAGCCCAGGGCTTTGCACTTATGAAGCCATTTACAATATATCCGACATAAGTGCTGCAGTTCACTAAAGTTATCGAGCCATTTATGGGCGGAGAGTCCCCGAGGTACAGAGAGATCCTGCGACTTGCATCAGAAACTTGGTATAAAGGCGGATGTTACTGTCCTGCCAGGAACAACCCCTTACAAGACCACAAGGAACACCAACAAACGCCACGGGCATGGGTGATGCTTCTTATCGTGAATGGTGTCAGCTGAACAGACTCCAGTGAGCTCTCACCCCTTTGTGCATAAACTGAGGGATCGGTCAATGCTGTACTATCTGGGCACGGGCATGGGGGAAGACTTCTTATGGTTCAATGGCGTCAGGTAAATAGACTCAAAGGGCGATCAGCTGGTCGCAGCTGTTGACGCAAGTGACATCACAGTCCCTTTCACGTCATTGGGCATCAGAGGGCTCCCCCCTTCCTTCTCCATGGTGACATCTTTCTATTTGCTGTTGTGGAGGAGGGACTAGGACAAACAATAGAAACGACAAATTAGAAAGGTTGACTTGAGCTAATATATTTATAGAATAGCGTGTAACAATTTGTTTTTAAATAACTACAGAAAGTAAACACAGCTCTTAAAGTCACGCCATATTTTGCACCTGCCATGGCCCTCATGACCCTCAAGACCAGGGTTGGGAAGGCTATAGCTGTGGCTACCCGGATTGATACATGTAGATTGTTGCCTGTCAATATATTGTATTTTTAGGTCGAGCTGGAGCAGCGCATGCACTGCTCTGCGAGGTATGCTGTATTCGGTATATGGGCTATCGGGTACTTTGGACACACCCGTTGGTTAGTTGGGCTGCTTTTTAAAATTCCTTTTCTCTTGTTGGTTAATATTGTGCATCTGTCCCTCCTTTCGGTGCTTGGTCCCCTCCCAGCAAACATCATCAATTGATTCTTTTGGTTGGCTAGCTCTGGCCATCTCTTGAATCTTCGCTCGCACCCCCCCACTCCTGTCATGGCAAATGCAACGTCCATCCATGTCCTTATCTAGAGGGGGAACATTTAGGCCTTTTTTTAAATGCCAGTGACCTGCTGAAGAATGGCATGGGATCCCGGAGGTAAGATCAAGATTAAACAAGCATTTGCAATGCAATAGGTCTCGCATTACTGACAGTTTGACCTATTGGCGTTGCATATAATAATAATATGCCAATAGCTCAAACTTTCAGTAATGGAAGACCTATTCCATTGCAAATGCTCGTTTATATGTGGGGGTCAACGCATTCTATCACTAGCACTGACTCTTTTTGGTAATGGGAGCCATAGGGCATTTGGGGAGTTTGGTTTGAGGTAGGGTTGTACCAGGAGTTCAGAAAAGAGAGGACGCTAGAGGTTGGCAAGAGGTGCCACGGAGACAAAAGGCTGCAGGCCTCACCTCCGGCATGGTGGGGCCTGAGTGGAATGGAGGATCCCATTTACTGGTCTGGGTGCAGGCGTGGTCTGGGTGCAGGCGTGGTCTGGGGCTTGCTAAAGGCCATTGCACAGGGGAAGGGTTTATTCTTTCCCCTTCCCTACGCACACACGCGGCTGTTCGGTTTTCCCCTACTCTTCCTCTGGCAATTTATGGATTTGTGAGGGGCTTCCTATAGGTCGGGCCGTCATCAGTGTTTTCTTGTGGAACAGGCCTGGACATGAGGGGACTTTGATGTAATATTTCTGTCGATGGAGGACAGGTTTGCAGGTGTGGATTTTGAAGCAAGGGGGATGTGGGTTGGTCACAAGCTGGAGAGGTGACAAGAGGGTTGGCCCGAACAATGAACAAAATAGTCCACTTGGGGTTACAGGATGGAAGCTAGAAGTTGTGATGCTCTGCCAATCACAGACGAGGCAAGGGAGAAGAGCTGAAAGAGGGCACAGGGCACATAAGGGAAAAGGCAAGTGATGGTACGCCACAGAGAGTGAAGATTGCTGGAGTAGAGGAACTGGGAGATATTTTCAAATGGCTAGGGCTTGTGTGGGGTTGCTCAAGTGTGGATTCTTAGGAAGTGACATTGTATTAGCAAGGAGGGATGGCTATAGCATGCAAGGCATTGCAAGGGATTGGTTTCTTCTTAGTGCAGACCTGTCTAATTAAAGGTTCTTTTTACACAATATACCGTGCCTGTTGTGGTTACCCCACCCGCCCCAAGAAAGGCCACGGGGCCGGGCTCACGAACAATGTCAATAACATACCGTTCAGTGCAGCACTTTCTTGCACTAAACACCTCAAATAAATGACAGGGAAGCACGCGACCTACGGCTGCGCAGCCAGGCTTCTGAGAGACCCATGAATCAAGCCCATCATAATCAGTAATTATGTTCCATTTGTCATGGTTACTAACTAGCAATAAATACTGCTAGGAAAACATTCATCAGCCTTATCTATCAGCTTTGACAGGCCTCAGTCTCCCAACCTCCGCTAATCACTGGTACTTCTGCCGCAGGCAGCTCAAACACACCCGCACCTCGCCGCGCTGGAAGAAGCAGACTGAGCATGCGCAGGCACCATATTGGGTCAGGGGCAGCACTTTGTTTGTACCCGTCTTTGATAGAATTGCGATTTTTATTTACAACTTTCTTAGGGATTTTAATGTATTATACTCTAATTTCCGTTGTACAGTGTTAAGTAGAGTTACTGCGCTGTCAAAGTTATTGAAACACAGCCTTTCTTCTGTTTCCTCTGATCATAATAAAATGTCATTTTTACCTTATTTAAAGGAACTGTCTGACACCAACGAAGGGAGACCTGAGGTTGAGCTAAACGCTCAGTCCCAGAGAGAAAGAGTGAAACCATTTTAGTCTGTTTTTGGCACATGGTGCTGTGGACTGGATTCACAGCTTATTTAAAAGGCAGTAGTGACTTCATAACCAAGCAGGCTGTCGTATCTTAAACAAAATGTGGAATCTCGTGACGTTCCAGACTGTATAGTCTCTGTGGGGGATCTCTGGTGTCAGTTGGGAAGATGGCTGGCCTGCGGTGCTGCACCACCACTATGTTGTGTTCCACAGTACATTTCCTCCACCACTATGTTGTGTTCAACAATACATTTCCTAGCTTCTTCACTGTAGCCCCAGAGTTCCTTCACAACACAGGCTCAAGCAGCGCATGGTGTAACCGTCACCGCCCAGTCATCGCATTGCGCAACAGAGGAGATAGAAGGATGCATTGCTTGTGCGCTCCAAATCCCACATAGGGTCGGAATGTTTTTTTTTTAAATTTCACGTCAGCATTGAGAGATTTTGGCTGAATGATGCTCACCAAAATGCCCATGATTGTCTCAGACATTCTCTCCAGGTGAGCCCCTGTTGGCTCTCTCCCCTCTCCTGCCTCGCCTTAGTGGTGGTGGCTTTCCCCTATCAAATTAATAATCTACGCCAATTGTTAACACATATTTGAAATGAGCAGTGTTCACCCCTCTCGATGATAGTAATGCTCTGTCGATTTCTGTATTGGTTTTTTGTATGTTCTTTCACGTTCTATATCTCTTTAAATCCTATTTTTTCTTCTCATATCTTTCTTAATGCTATTTTGGACGGTTTTTCACTCTGCAATTATTCTTGAAAAACTGCTACAGTCATGAAACAAAAATTGGGATCTACACTTCTTTTACAACTCGGCTTAGATTGTAATTTAATTCACTACGATTTACTTGACACTGGGTCAAGTAGGAGGACTCTTCTACCAGAAAGATATTGAAATGCATAATATTTTTACTGTTTCCTGTGAACACTGCAAATCTTTTTCTGTCAGAAATTTTCTGAAATGCTTATCACTTCTTTTGTTTCCTATGACCATAATAACAAGTGACAATACCCAAGGACGGAGACGGTGAGTTAGAGTAAGATGGAAACTATATAGAAACTTTCTAGGGACATAGTGGGACAGAAAAGAGATGACATTATGGGAGTCCCTGCTTATTTGCAGGACGTATTGACTTCATTGCCCAGCAGCCTGAGGCAGCAAGCAGTGCGCTGCTAAATCACTACACCGGGTTGGACCATAAAGGAGTCTGCTCTGTGCTGGTTTAGACTTGTCCTGCTGGGGAGGGCCTGGGAGCACAGGACTCTGCACTGCAAGGAGCATTTTCAACAGGTAGCAATGAGCAAACAAGAAGGTCTGAGAAACATACTCTGAACCTGAAATTAGTGCCTTAGCTCAACACTGAAAAATAGCTCTGGGCATTATCTTGCCACGGGTAGATAAAGTTGAAACCAATTTTCGGTCCTTGGTGAGAGCAGAGTTTAGGGAACCCACGATGGATGTGATGCCAATAAGTGGAGAGAACAGAGACAATGGAAAGGGTCAGCGCAGATGTAAAGTACCCAGAAAGAGAACATACAGATGAGTGCGGTGAATGAGCATTTGAGACATTACTGAAAAGCTGAGAAACCAATGAAGAAAGAAGAATGATATACATCTTAAGACAGACAATCCAAGTAAGAGTCAATATGGGCCTAAAGGATTAAGATAAAGGGGGCATGATCTGGGGTTAAGAATCTAAATAGATAATATCCGAACGCAATCTACAGCTCATGATCATATTGTTCAATGCCACCAGGCAGTCTTGATGGAACACCTTCCAGACCTAAGTGGAACCCAAAAGACTTATGGAACTGATGCTGTCAAAGCTTGACGGGAGTGGACCACCCATAAGACAACAATAATGTAAATTTAACCCCTTCAGTGCCCGCCCCTTTCCCCGCCCAGTGCCGGCCGTTGCATTAGCGGGCGGGGTCTATGACGAGCTGGACTCGTCATGGGCACAGCGCCACCGCGGCCCATGACGAGTCCAGCTCGTCATGGGCACTGAAGGGGTTAAGACATGACAGTACATAGCTAAAACGTGAGACTGCAAACATCCAATCAATGAGATGGCAGGATAATAATTTCCAGAGTCTTGAAAGAGAAGAGAAACTAGACAATCACGATAACGCACAGGCCAGATAAAGATGCATGACCAAATATTCAGATGGTAATCCCAGAAAAAAGATGACATTATGAGAGTAGATCATGCCAAGGGTAGCAGAGTGGAACAGAAATGATCTATAGGTCTAAACTCAGATTACACAGGCAATTCCGAGCATGCACATTAATTTGAAAATGGAATTTCACGGTGTGATTCACGGGTGAAATGTTCTTAATGCACACCCAGCTTTCATTCGGCAGCCCTTGTACGTCACTGCCAGAACTGAGTAAGTACCAAGGAGCCTACTTCCAAAGAGCATACTTTGTTGAGGTCAGCCATAGTAGAAAAACATCATATTCATATAAGAAACTATTCTGTAGGATAGAGAAAGGGAATTTGGACAGTGCTTATGTTAAAAGGGAGCATAGTACAATTCCTTTCTCAATTGGCAAAAACTAATTCATAATCTTAGGAAAGGTGCTCAGGGTAATTATCAAAAGTTCAAACTGATTCAAGCATTTCCAACCCTCAATTTTGTCCTTCCACACATGTAGTACCTTTTAAGAAAACCATAGCTCTAAGCTCATGACTCAGCCCCTGGGCTACTAGACCTTTCCACAGCCCTGTGTGATAAGCTGCCCATAGGCAATCGTGCATCGTTGAAATCTTGTCAGTGCGACCCACAAACCAACTTCTATAATTAACACATTTAGGTAGGTGTGGTAACAAGATTTATCATCATCATTAACAATGTTGTAAGTCAATAATTGGACAGAGGTGTGATCAACTATTTAAAAATAGAATGGGAGGCAGAACACTGTCCCTCTGGAAAATAAGCACAGTTTGTATTTGGTTAATAGCATAGCAATTGCAACACAGGTATCTACCACCAACTAACCCGACAGCAAAATTAGAAAGATCGGGTACCTATGACACAAGTAATTAATTAATGTAATAACTGAATTCATGTTTCCAATGTAGTTATGACCATCTGTAGAAACTAACTTCAGTTGACTGGATTCTCCCACATTCCCTGAGATATGTTCAACTACACTTACTAATGCTAACAAGAATTGTCATAATTCGGAACGTTGGTGGTGAGTGGAGGTTTCAAGGAGGAGCTCTGTTCAAGACTCCTGATGCAAGAAGACACTTCAAATTGAAGACACTCGCGGGGAAGCAGTCAAGAAAGTTAAATGCAAAGCAGCATTAGGATATTTAGCTGTCATCCTCTCAGTGCGCAGAGAGAATTCTGGTAGGAAGTTTGAGATTATTTTGAATTCATATACACAAGAGCCTTTAAGACGGCCCTCTGTCAGATAAAAGAATGCAGTGTAGTACAAGTAAACCATATCAGGAGATGTACAGAGAAGTCTAGTGAAAATAAAACAAAAATGTGAATAGAAAATCCAAAAAGGAAGAGAGGCAGATTATTGCAAGGCCAATCAGTTCAAAACCATTCTTGATATTTATTTTAATTTGGTGCAGAGTAATAAGTTTATTCAAGAAATCTTAAAGCTTTAAGCAAAAGATCTAAATGTTCCAGAATATGAACTTCTGAAAGGCTTTTCCATGATTAAAGAAAAGCATAGCCAACTTTCAGTGTGAACACTTCAAGATTCGAGATTATTCAAGAACTACTAACAAGTCCCTGAGAACGCTCTTTGGTGACTTTAATAAGCACATGAAAGTGAAAAGGTGATTGTCTGAGAAAGCGATTTCTTTTTCAGGTCAAGAGACCTCTTGCTTGCAGGAACGAGCCGGCCTAGTTAATTTAGGTGACTGAGCTTGAAGTTTTTGCCTTTTATTGATGGTGATTATATAACAAAGTTACTCATAGTGTTCTGTTCTGTGTACCAGATCCTCTCCGCAGTGCCTCCCAAACACCATTCCCCTCATCTTTCCACGCTGATTCTCTGTGTCATAAATGCTCTGAGTTGGTGCTGCCAGAAGATGGACTTAGGAGGTACTGTTCTTGACGACAGAGGTTCTGACAATTCCGTACTATAAGGGCCTGTGTAGACCGTACAGGGGTAAGATTCAGAGATAAATTAGACCCGTACTCCAGTACATTGTTCACAGTACAAAGAACCTTACATTTTTTTCTAACTTCTACATCGAGCTCGCAAAGTACTTCCAGGCAGGGGCCAAAATGGTGTGTTCAAGCACAGTATGGCGCCTTTGCAGCCCGTTAATCAATCTTTTCAGGAGTCTGGTGTAAAGGATGCTGCAAACATAAAGGCATTGCAATACCATGTCTCTTCTCAGCCCAGTTTGGAGATTTGTCTTGAGGACAAGGAGAGGTTTATGAAAGGGAAAGTGCAAACTGATGCACTTGGCCACAAGTTTGGGGAGGAAAGAGATATTGGAGTCAAGGAGGATTTCCAAGTTCCGTACTTTTTTTTAGTGGAAGGAGGTGGGCCTAAATTAAAGGGCATGTGAAAAGTAGATTGTTTTTGAAAATGCGCTCCCAGTGACATGACTTGAAGCTAGGGACCAAGCTCTATTTCAGGCAAATAACACTGTATTTAGCCAAGTTGTAGTGCTCTCCTGCTTCTATTTTGTAGTTGGGCGAGAGGGCACTTCTAAAAGATAAAAAAGGCAGGACAAAGGAGAATCTTGAGGAATTCTATAAGATACAATGTGGGAGGATGGGCAGTTCCACACAAACTGCCCATTTCATGCAGATTATAGATAAATACACTGCGGCCAAGATATCATAGACTGATGAGAACTGAATGTGTATGTTCATCCAGGGAAGTAGTGATCTTTTCTGTAGTGTATGTTGGATTTGGTGCAAACTGAAAGCCTGAGGACAGATTGATGGTCATGAAGGATGTGATTCAGCTCACCATATCTTGGAGTTATCTCATTACCTCCTTTTCCAAGATCTTGTTTACGACAGGGAGATTAAAGATAAGAGTGGCTTTTAGCTTTGGTTCAGCAGCAGTGTGAGGCGCGTCAAGGACTTTGGAACATTTCCCCAAGAGGGAAGGAATTCATCAACAGTTGCAAGCCACTTTTTAAAGAGGGGCGCAACCGCTTGAGACAAGCAGCTAGACACAGCCTAGAAAGAATACTGGAAGCTTATGCTTTGAGAGTGAAGGATGCTATGTCCTCTTTCATCATTGGATTGAATACTGAAAAAGAACAAAACTACACCCATCATACCACCATCCATGCTCAGAGAGACTGCATGCTAGTTTTCATGAATTCTGATGCAAAATATGTCCTCTCAGGTTCTTGACACACACACATATACATATATATATATATATATATATATATATATATATATATATATTATATACACACACACCAGTCCCATAGACAAAGTCGTTTTTGAGGAGAGGAATTTGTACAACCCTGAGAGCAGTTGTTATAGACTTAACCAGTAGCACATACTTTACTTCAATGGATCATGGCAATTATGATAATTCACAAAAATGTGTCAAGAATCCTTTAATGTATAGAGTTGATGACAGAATTGTCAATATAAAGATCCATCATTTAGAAATACATTCTTATGAGGACATGGTGACAATTACTGTTGAAAGTTGTCACCATCAACTGTAAAACACACCATATAAGACTAATACATGTAAATAGCCACCCCACCATAAATGTGTTGTCAATTAGGGATAGACTCTCTCTCGCTCTTAAAGTCCAAGTAAACTTAGTTGGGGTATCTCCATTTATTCTTTTTGCTACATACACTTATTGCTGACTAAATCGAAAAAGGAACGCCGAGGACCCCTACAATTAGCATCTAGAAAGAAATTAAAGGAAAAATTCCAGAAATCCCTCATGCTCGCCTAAGAACAAAACAAGAGGATAACGAGCACTAAGATTTTGATAAATTATTTAAACACGGAGATGTGAATACATAAATAATGAAAATATTTCCTCTGCCTTGCATATAAGGATAAAGTTACCTGTACAACACCACCATGACCCACAGTAGTTTGTATTGTCTTTCCTATTTCCAACTTATAGGTATTCTGCCACTGAAGATCAGTTAGGACAGGTGCCTACTTCTCACACTAACTACAACTCAGACCTATGTGCTACAGGCACCGCGTACAACATCTTTCATTGCAAAGATGTACACCAACATCAGTTTCCTCTATAAAAAAAAAAAAAAAACCACCATTTCAGTGGTATGGTGCTGACTGATGGCAAAGAATTGGTCTGTTGGTATGTGAAAAAAAGAGAAACAATAGGAGAAGAGGGAACATATTTCCATAAAGGACACTGCACTCTACTACTATGTTCTGGGTCTCTACTATTTGTAACCTGTGGGTAGAATCGAGAACACAATGAAGAAGAAAGGAAGCACTGGAACGACACATGCTTGAACAAACACGTTTTCTAAGAATTCTTGACCAAATTGCACATCGGTTTGAGATGAAGCACAAGTGTAGTGCTAGTAGAAGGCACAATGGATGGCTAAACTAGATGCTCTGCAATTCTGACAACAACAAGGCTAGAGAATGGCACAGCGATTCTGATGGACAGTGTACAGACATTGACGGAAGGGATGCCATGTGCAAGATGTACCAATGGGAGATGTACAAAATATCCTACCTAGCAATTGGGGTGTTGGGCACAGGCTTGCCTCTGTCTGTAACCTGAAGATAACAAGCTGGGAACGACATCACAGACTTTCTTGTGTTCAGAAAATGTCAACAACCGCACCTTACACCAGTGTTGTGCATTTCTTCCTCAGCTGAGTAAGTGTAGACTCATCATTCAGGCAAAGTGGATTCAACACCTTGGCTCCAAAGGAAGATTGTGCCGCACAGTACGACCTTATCAGAGGCACACAGAGTTTGTAATGCACACTGTAAAAGTGATGACGTCAAGAAGGGTGCTTTCCAGAAGATCAGCCTTATGTCACAGGAATCCATTGGTTCATATGTGCATAAAGTGGGAGAAAACAGTGTGCATGCCCTGTCTGCCAGCTGGACGTCTGACAGCAAGGGACCAGACGCAACAAGCCAGCCAGGTGGCCTGGAATAGGCCAATTGGAAGAGGAAACAGGCTATCGAACCTGTCCAGCAGGTTTCACAGGAGTATACCTGCACAAATTGATTCTACCAACTGGAAGAGGTTTAGTGAGTTAGCAATATCACTGCTTCTTGATATAGGCACAGCTCTGGCAAAATCAATAGTGCACATCTACAAAAAACTTGCCAGAACCAACTCAACCTGATTGAATCAAATCTTAGAAAAGTAATGTGCGGTTTACTCAAATTGACAAAAGAGATGCAAAATTCACAAAATATATTTTCTATGGGAAGCGTGGTGTAATCTAAAGTAGCATTGCTATTACCAACACTAATACATATATAGTTCAATGCCCACAATCTGTTTGCTGACTCAAGCAGAATCCCTCATTTGTATCTGTTAACGGGATTTTTCGCCACAATAATTAGTACTTTCCTCCAAAACTTTTATGAAATTTCCAATATCACAATCAATTTAAAACATTAAAGAAGGCATAAAATATTATAGCATAAAACGGTCTATTAACATAAGTGGAAAAAAACAGCTCTCCATTTTGGGAAATCTCTGGGTATTTGTGTACAATTGATTCTGATCTTCAAAAACGATTCACATCCTCAAAGTAATATGGACAGTATTTACTGCATGATTTGGGTTCATTATGCAGGACCTCTTGAAGGCATCATCTTAAAAATAAAAGGGGGTAAAATGTCCTAAAAAGTTTTTTAAAAATCCAAATCCAAGCAGTAAGATTGTGAAACATCATTAGTGCAAAATATATGTACAGGGATTAATATTTATAACATTTTATCCAAAAAATGAAACCATCAGCAAAGGAAGTACACAAAGTCAGCAGCACTTTCGTTTCTCATCTTCAGAGACCAGTTCAGGTTCATTAAATGTATTGAACAAGCCCTCTGTGGGGAAATGCTCCAAAATGGCTACACTTTAAGGAGCAGTATGAAAAATGGAGGCCGGTCACAACTCTCAAGCTGCTGTACCTGCATCAGAGAACGCACAAGCAAATTAAGTCTAGGTCGTGTCTCGCCCTCAATTACACCAAACAAGTAACACAGTAGCAGGGAGACTGGACAACTGGCCAGAGTCCGAATACAGCCGACACTAGAGATGCAGAGTGGGTGTGTGAGGCTCACCGGTCAGTGGCTCAACTGGCTCCACTGGAAAGGAGAGGTATGTTCCATTGCAGACACAGGGCTGAGACAGTTCTCCACTTAAGGGAGCTCCAATATTCACTTAAGGCAGCTCCAACACAGCCAGGATTAGACTTCAGGACTAAACAGCTGAACACTCAGAAGCAGATCCTCTCCTCAGCACGATCCCATCAAAAGGAAGTATGGACTCTTCCAGTGAACAAAGGAAAGTTTGACCAAATCAGTCCCAGATGGAAGTCCCTTTCTAATAGACGTTGCAATTCTGTCAAAGAAGCCCGATCCCTCGCTGTGAATTCACCACAGTCCAGTTGTCTTTGGGAACGAATTGGAGCATGGCGCCTGCCCTCCGTCTTGAACCACGACCAGGATTCCCCTGCACAACAGTCTAATGCAGAGGGCTTAGTTGATAACTTCACCCCACCAAAGAGCTTACTTACCCTGATGGGTGTCAGTAAAACGGGCCTATGGGCTCAAAACGTCCCGGAGCTCTGCTTATTTCTCTACTAAAGGTTTCCTGAGCTGGGAAGGCATAAATCCATGGGGCACGACTCATATCTGCCCTGGTTTGACCAAGATTAAGGAGTTGGTATCACTGAGCTCCTTCTGGCCACAGAACCAAGGGAGAGAAACACCGGAGGCCAAAGCAATACCACCTTTCAATCCCAACAAATCTTGAAGTATACTGCAGGCTTAGTTAGCCATGTGATGCAGTGCAGGCCGAGCGGGGCTTCTTTGGGGAGCTCAGCCCCTCCCTGGAAAACAAGGCTCAAGCAGGTGGTACTGAAAGTGGAATCACAGCCCGCCAGGGTGGATAAGCGACTTGAAAGGTCCATGGCATACCCTAGAGCTAGTGACATATATGAGGCCCCACCAGGGGTTTGGTTTGGGCTTCCTGTATGTCTTAGGGATGGGAGCCATGTGGCGAGCAAGGTGGGTAGCTGCTGACTGCCTCTGCCCTCCTAGAGCAAGCATCGCTCAGCGTAAAGCCTGGGAGGGCATCCATCCCTTGCCATGAATGGATTGGCACTCTCACCTTGGCAGGAAACTGCTTTTGTGAGCAGCCAAGTTCTCTTCTCCTCGAGCTCGGCCAGGTTTACACAGGGAGGTAGGCAGCTGGGTGGGTGCAAGGGAACTTGGTGCACCACCGGCTAGGAAGACAGCCCTTGTACTGGGGGACCCTTACAAAAACATTTTGCATGGCCATTTCCACCCTTGAAATAATTGAAATTGTACTTTCTAATTATAAAGTACATGTTTTTCTGGAGAGAAAATGGGAAGAGTTGTTTAGTGGAAGAAGTTACCTTATGATGATAAACGTTTTTCTTTTGGAGGAAAAAAGAATACGGTTTTAAGGGGAAATTTACTATTTAGGCCCCCACAGACAAACTGCAGCAGTTCAATGTAATAGAATCACACATGTAAAGCGGAGACTTTCACAGCTTTCCATGCAAATTCAAGAGGATATAGGCGAATTGCTGGTGGAAATTTAGAATACATTGATTGATTTTTCCTTGACGTCACCCTTGAACCTGGTGCATAATTGCAATAAACAGGTCGTGCATCTGACTGCCAGAAGATATCAGGGTACATCTTGCATTTTTTGGATATTACATGCAATTTAGCACAGAATGACATTTTGAAAAACAACACCAGTGTAAAAGAAAAATTACAACGTTTACAAAAATGATGGCACAGTGTAGAAAGGCATGGAAAACTAGAATGTTTTTTAGTGGCTGTGTAACAAATCTGGGTCAGTTGTGACAAGAATATGTCATCAGATAAGACCCAACGCTTAGAGACCTGAAAGGAAATCCTGCAGGAATGGGACTGAGCAAATGGGGTGTGAGAAGTTGGCCTGGTACGTGCTGTCCACTAGTTATAGTGGGCACCTTGCACGAGCCCAAACAACCCCTTATTGATGATAGGTTAAAGACAACCTTTACTTAAAGCTATCCTAGTAGTAGCTATGGAGAGCAGCCTTCAGGCCAAGTCTTGAAGGAATGTAAAGCAGCTTGTTTTACCAGTATATAATCTCTTGAGTGGCTAAATGAAAGGAGACCACACCAGATATATATATAAAATATATCTATTTATTACTAAACACACCCCTCCAGTAACTAGCTAGAGGCAAATGCACATAAGTTACACTTCAAATATCACAGTAAATTAGCACAATACACGTTAGGCCCTAGGGGCGGACCAAACCATATACTAAGAAAGTGGTATAAGAACCACGACTTGACTAGACACAAGGCCTAGAACCTGTAGAATTGCTGGGAGCCCAAGGAACCACCCAAGGTAGTGACACAGGAGACCCACGGGGGCCGTGTGCAGTGTGAGAATACAGCCGCGAGCTCCCGTTAGCTTCTATGGGGAAAGTCGCGGTTAGATTTTTTAAGTTTAAGGACACTTAGAGATGCACTAGGAACAAACCCATTTGGACTTAGATGGTTCTAGGGCCAACACCCACGGGAGCACCGGAGTACTTGTGTTATCTCACCCAGGGAAGCCGGGTGCATAGGTGTCAAATGGTGACTGGTTGCGTCGTCGTTTTCAATGGCAGGAGAAGAAGAAGTGCTGATGCCGTGAAGAGGAGAAGTGTCCGAAGAGATCCAAGCCTGGATCAAAGATGTGAAGAACCTGAAAGCAGAGGGGACAGAGTCTGGGCCACTTGCCAGTGACCAGGGGCACAATAGACGAATGCCCACCGATGTCAGGTGCTTCGGGTGAGAAGAGGGGAAGCTTGACTCTTCAGCCACGAGGACCAGGAGGTGTCCAAGATGACCAGGAGCTGGATTCGAGCTGTCCCACAAAGGATGTCGAGTGCTGCAGCGTCGGTGCCTGGATTGGACACAACAAGCCTTGGTAACAGCAACCCACGCAGGAAGAGAAGAAATACTTCGGTGCGGACCAGCAAGGTCCTGGGGACTTCCCTAGCGATGGAGAATCAGGGCACGTCTAGAGCAACCAGGGAAGCCCAATGGAAGTAAGAGTTGCCTTCACAGGGACCCAAGAGTCAACGGACCAGGGACTGCGAAGGTACCTCGAGCGAACACACAAAAGGCGGGCTCAGGGAACACTCGTGGAGTGTAGGCCAGCAATCTTCGGTGGAAAAGGTGCTCGGGGTCTGGGCTACAAGTAACCCAATGCACAGTCTCAAGGGACGCCGAGAAGCTGATGCCCGTGCAAATGTTCGCGGTGACCAGGAGGTCGGTTCCACGTTACCCACGACAGCTACGGGTCTCAGCTTTGCTGGGGACTCGGGTCGGCCTCGGGGAAGTCTGGAAATCCACCTCCTGTGCTGCAAAGTCTTCGGAGATGCACACCGGTCAGATGCTTCGTTGGTGCCTGCCAAGCAGGGCAGTAACTCCTTTACTCCGAAGGGAGATTCTTCAGTCATCTGGCGTCGTGCACTTCGTCAAAGTTCCAGGATTCAGTTTCAGAGTTTCGTCCAGGGATATCTAAAGTTCTGGTTACAGAGGTTCCTTCTTTATACCCAAGGAAGGGGTTGGACTAACTCAGGGGACCCACCTATGGGATGGTTTGGAAAGAGGGGGGCTACACCCATTTCCTTTGTCCAGTTATGCGCCAAAGCAGGGGCTGGTAGCCCCTGCAACCGGTTTGAGATGGGACACCAAATGAGCCCCCAGTGCAGGACTTCAAAGCACTCTGAGTGCACCCACCCAGCCCCAATACACTAAAGCCTGTCTGGGAGGTGGTAACACCTCCCTGTGACAGGAAACCTATTGTCCAGGCCTCCCCTGCCAGAGTTTCGGTCAGCAGCAGGAGGCCAGACTCATGTCTGTGGCTGCAGCATTCATTTTGTGATGCCAGGGCTCTTTTAGGCTGGTACCGGGTATACCGGTGCTGTCATGTCTCTTCCTCTAGAAGGGTGGGATCATACTCCCACACCAGTTACTGGTGTGGGGGTATGATTCCAATGTGTTTGACACCAAATACGACATGTTTTCGTGCAGCCAGTCTGTTAGACGGACCGGGAGGGTCGGCCGAGGACAAGGGGAGAGGTCTCCGGGGAGAGCCGTCTCCAGCGATCGTACAGACAAATAACTTCCCCCCCACAGACAGATACCACACAAGGAGATGAGTTAGCGTTCTCTATAAGCACTTCTTAAGGTACGATGAAAAGGTACAAGGAGGTCTGGACTCAGGGGTCCCCTCGATTCAAGTCTCTCAAGATGGGAAAAGGGGGTAGCGGGACAGTCTGGTTACCAGTCTGGTAGTTGAGATGGTATGGTGGGTAGCTCACAATCCTCGAGCTTGGTGGTCTAGCTGGTACGGGCCGCGGCAGCGCCAGCAGGTCCCGGTGAAGATGGTCGATACACGGTCCGCGGCAGCGCCAGCAGGTCCCAGTGAAGATGGTCGATGTACGGTCCGCGGCAGCGCCAGCAGGTCCCGGTGAAGGTGGTCGTTACAACGGGCCGCGGCAGCGCCAGCAGGTCCCGACGAGGATGGATGTTGCAGAAGGCCGCGGCAGCGCCAGCAGGCAGGACGATAGTTCACAAGATAGGGCTACGGCAGCGCCAGTAGTCCGTCAAGGCTGAGTTCTCTCGGTGTCTCTCGACTCCAGGATACAACTGCCTTCCTGCTCCGGAGCTGCTCCAGTTATAGGGCAGGCGCCCTTTGATGTCCGGACCCTCGCACTTGGAGGTCGGAGGGTCCGGGATGAAGGTGTCCAGACACCCAGCGGGGGGTGGAGCCGGTGCCTGGGGAAGCTGGAGGCGATCGTCACCTGGCGGGGGAGAGTCCTTGGCGCTTCGTTCTCCCATTGACCTGCCAAGTGGTCCGCTCACCTCCTGGGTGGATGGTGGTGCCGGGATGTCGGGGCCGGCCAGGCCCAGGGTTAGGGTCGGGTGGAGGCCACGCGGCCTCGTGGCGCAGGGCCCCAGATGGCGGCTTGACCCGGCCGAGGGAGCCGGTGGTGGCTTGGGCCCGTGATACATGGAGGTCCGAGGGCAGGAGTTCCGTCGGGAGACGGGGTGCGGGTGATTCTCGTGGGTCACGCCTGGCGGGCCGGGGCTTGGGCCCTGTCATGCTGGGAGGGAGCAAGCCCTTTGTGTGGCCTGTCCAACACAGTCCAAAGTTAGCATTTACCGTTTGGTTATAATGCACTTAAAGAGTATATGGTCAGGCTGCATCACAGACACCCCGGATAAGAGATTCCGATGGCTGCAGAGGGGCTCTGCTCATGCATAGGCACCCTCTCACACAAAACCAAGCACCCTGCCTTCAGGATTGATAAGGCCTCCCATAGGGGTGACTGATAGGTTTATATGTGCAGTGATAGGTGAGATATAGTGATCCTATATCTCTGTAAGGGGTGCATGCACCACCCTACCCAGGCTGCAGTAGCAGACCTGTGGTGTCATTTTGGAGGGCTTCCCAGGGGGTGGCATAATACATGCTGCAGCCCCTGGTAGGCCTTTGGGGTAACTATGCCTGGGTACATAGTATACCATATACTAGGGTCTTATAAGGGCACCTCAGAATCCAATCTGTTATGTATCTAAGGTACAAGGAATCCATTTAGAGAGGAAGCAGCTAGGCTGGGGTCCTGAATACCAGGGCCCCAGCCAGACTAAAGTTGAAAAACAGTGTTACATCAGCAAAAAGTGGGGGTAACCATAAGAAGCAGATCCTACTCTCCTACATGGGGGAAATAGATCAACAAGAAGGGATCAAGAGGAAGAGCAGGGGTGAAGACAAACGTGTGGGGCACAATTGAACAATACAAATAGCAGAAACCAATAAGGCAAAAAAGATGGAGACATTTTGATAAAACAATACAGAGAATGGAGGCATTGCGCATGTGTATTTGTAAGAACTGTACTGCAGGATTTAAGCCACTTACTTTAGAGTGCAATAGACTACCATGATGAAACAAATGCTAGCCAAGGCACCAAAGGTTTTTTGTTAAGTGCTGATTACTTGAGAGAGTGAGGAAAGAGTTGTAAAAGTTAAATGGCAATCATTTCATAGAAAAAGGAAGATTAAAAGAAGAAGCTATATGCAAGGGATTAACTGAGGGGAGAGGAAACTCATACAGGCCAGACACTGAGGAATCCCCCACTCTCCAAAACGAAGAATATGTAATTTTTTATGAGCCTCCTTCCACAACCACATTTGTCAAGCAGTGAAGACCTGCAACTTATGCCGCCATCTTGTGAACAACATCACCCCTATCCCGCAGGAATCATGGAACATCTCCAATAAAGGTCATCATCATATCGCGTGTAGACTATTGCAACTTCCTAAATGCCGACTCCACAGCAAGGACAATCCAATATCTACAGACTGACGAAACCGGACTGCAAAGCCAGCCTATAACTTGAATCCATCGACCCATAACCAAGAAGCTCAGAGATGCCTCTGTTGGCTCCTAGCATTTCTCAAAGTTTATGATAGTAAATATCTAACACTTGAATGATTCTCCAGCAGGAGAAATTAACCATCATGTGGAGTTCAAGATGTTTAAAATGAAACATCTGAATTCACACTTTCGGGGTCTGGATCCACAACTGGGTCTCTGTGCACCTGTATCTGAACCCCCAGTATCAGCGGCATAAAGCAGCCACCCCATTATAGAGAAACCTATAGCCGAGTGTCCAGATTGTGCATGCGAGTTGTGTCTTTGCTCAATTAATTTGTAAAGGTTGAGTATTCTGCAATGGGCTTTGCCACGATACGTCTTACATTTCTCTAGAAATAATACATTGTTTATTGAAGTTTTAACTAAATAGCCATGGAGTTTAGCAACAATGAACACCGTTAGCTTTCTAGAAATATCGCAGCAGTTAGTTCTTCTTAGATGGAGATTTGTTACGCTCCAGTGTTGCTTTCATGCCTTGCTGAATGCTTTGTATTCCTTCTGAACCTGCTCTAATCTCTTCCCTGGGTACTTCTAATATTCTATTATGTGTTCATTGTGAAGAAGACAGAGTTGGAGAAATGCACAAATCTGACAGATTTATCAATAATCAATTGGTCCCTGATTGCTTGCGATTGTACATTGATGCTGGTATCAAGAACATTCACTGGGAGTCTACAGGAGAAACCCTTAGAAGAAAGCCAAGCTTTCCGGTAATCGGGGGCTTGAACAACATGTTTAAGACTTATTGCATCCCAGCTGGATTGAATAAAGAGAACAGCTGGAGATGCACAAAGTTGCAAAGAAAAAAATCAAAAGTTTTAATAAAGAACGTTTAGATCTTTATATGTACCTGGTAGGGGCCTCTTTCCTTTACCTGATGAGTTACCACTGCAGCATGGAGTTTACTCACCAAGAGATTAGGGGTTGGGAAAGTAAAATTTAGCATTGTTTGACCACCAATGACATAACAGAGGAAACACAAAACTAAAACAGTCTCTTTATGATCATGCAGTAACCCTACACATTCATGTATTCATTCATTCAAGCAAAATATGCCACTGGCCTATATAACAAAAACTACGTACGTCAGTTGAGCACAGTTAAAAATGAAACAATTCCAAAAACATAACGTATTAAAAAAGCATAATTTTTTTATTGGTTTATACAAAAAAGAGGGATTAGCCTCCACAATTTAAAAAAAAAAACAATGAAAAACAATTCATATACAGAAAACAGACAGTCGACGCAGCGATTCGGCGAGTTATGGATGTGGCACCTTCTTCAGGACGGTTTTCTCTCGTTTTTTACGTTGAGACTTGTAGTCAAACTTTCAATTTTAAAAAACAACAAAGTGGCATCATGATTTGCACTGTTGCTGGTTACCAGTGGTATTCACTCAAGCGACCTGTTGATATAAAATCAAAAGCATATAATATGCTGTACGCAAGAAGGCCACTGTGTTTTAATTGGTTCCAAGTTCGTAAATCACAGTAATAGCTTAAAGGAATGTCTCCGTGATTCTTAGCTTTCCTCTTATTATTATGCTCAAATGGGCACAAACTTCCTCGTTTTCTTAAAATCTCAGTGCCTCTGGACCACTCTTTTTATCATTAAGGGTCTTCAACCAGAGCAACAGCCTCCCTGCCTTCTCAGACGTACAGATTCCGGTCCAGAGGCACTGAGATTTTAAGAAAACGAGGAAGTTTGTGCCCATTTGAGCGTAATAATAAGAGGAAAGCTAAGAATCACGGAGACATTCCTATAAGCTATTACTGTGATTTACGAAATTGGAACCAATTAAAACACAGTGGCCTTCTCACATACAGCATATTATATGCTTTTTATTTTATATCAACAGGTCGCTTGAGTGAATACCACCGGTAACCAGCAACAGTGCAAATCATGATGCCACTTTGTTGTTTTTTAAAATTGAAAGTTTGACTACTAGTCTCAACGTAAAAAACTAGAGAAAACCATCCTGAAGAAGGTGCCACATCAATAACTCACCGAAACGCTGCGTCGACTGTCTGTTTTCTGTATATGAATTGTTTTTTTTTTTAAATTGTGGAGGCTAATCCCTCTTTTTTGCATAGAACAAAAATAAAAATGTATGCTTTAAAACGTTATGTTTTTGGAATTGTTTAATTTTTAACTGTGCTCAACTGACGTACGTAGTTTTTGTTATATAGGCCAGTGGCATATTTTGCTTGAATGAATGAATACAAGAATGTGTAGGGTTACTGCATGGTCATAAAGGGGACTGTTTTAGTTTTGTATTATCTCACCCTGTCCCAATTGGATTCTAGGGCATCTCCCTTTGTTTTTTTGATAACAGAGATAACACCTTATCGTACTATTAATTCCTTTACAGCCTTTGATTTTCTGCTACAGGTGAAGCAAGCAACAGAAAGTAAACCGCACTCTGGCAGTCATGCTTACTTTGTGTTTCTTCAGTTGCCTTCATGTCCCCAGAGACTGCAGGGAACAAAAGCAGTTCCGGGACTACCAAATAGCCAGTCAGTTATTGTTGCAGCCAGCCTCCCCCCCCCCCCCCCCCTAAAATTAATGGGTATGTATTGCGGCATGTGCCACTGTAAAACAAAAAACAGTAAACATGATCTCCCCAGCTGTTTTCATCAATGAAGAACCAATGCAAAACAGTTTAACAACAGTAATGCCTGAGGATAGGAAAAAAGCTAAACAAAGCGAGTCAGGAATAGGAGGTGACGCCAGTCTGTTTTGATCTTTCTAGAAAATGCCTATTAGTTTCTCCTTCCAATAAGTGTCTGATGCAGAAAACGTAAGGCTCAGTTGATTTCCAAAGACATTTCTCAATTGTTAGAAGGCAGCCTTCTATGGTTACAGAATTTATGGCTACAAACATGTGATGGGAAAGTAGAGACTATGGCGACATTGGGTATTCATTCACAGGAATATACTGCTGGTCAGGTTAATGTTTCACAATGCAAACAGAGAATGTTGGTGCCCTTGAGGAACATAAAGATGAAAATGGCTTAGCAGTGTAAAAACATACAGGCTGGGGGTCCCAAGCATACTTACAGACGTTAAAGCTTCCACATTAGCCCCAACAAGACAGAGGTAGCGCACAACATCCAGTATCCCATTACTTGCTGCCAGGTGCAAAGGTGTCCTTCCATACTGAGAAAGAAAACATGCACAGTAAGGTTACATAGGAACTCAAACAAGCAGGTGGTTTTAGGTGGCCCACACAGAGCATTCTGAGTTTTCATTCATTATCCACGATGAATATCACTGCATTCTAGAAGACTAAACATCTACTTGACAATAATGGAGAAATTCCATCCCAAAAAGTTTAAATTTTTAGCAAAACTGTTTTTTTCACCCAAAATATTTGTTCTTGAAAAATAAATTTTTCTTTAAAATACAGGTGCATATTAAACGTAGCATTAAGAAATCCATTGTACGTATTGCAAAAGCTGTGAATATTGGCTCTATAGAATCGGACTCTTCTGAGAGAAAGGCATCTTTCCAATAGGCTGCCACTTTCATGTGAGGCAGATGTACGGGAGTACCCTGTCCCGTGTCAGGTTGGACCAGCGGCAGATTGTGCGTATACAAATGTTAATTCAAAACAGTGGGGCAGCCTTCATTTCTAGGAACCTGGATATATAATAGCACAAAAACACAGGTTCCTTTGAAGACTCTTAAAAAAAGGTTAGTATGAGCGATAAGAAATCGACTACTTTCACACCTAATGTGTTTAAGGAATCAATCAAACGCATTCACAATTATGTTTGTTCTTAGGACAGGGCAACAAATTAAGTACCAACACAAATTCTTAGACTAGTCCTTAGACACAGATAACAGAGTTGCGTTACCACATTCGTTTTCAGGATTGCTACTAGAACGGTCTGTTGGCCATGTCCTGATGAAGACTCCAGTAAAATAAGTGCAGATGGTCAAAAGTATTTTTGGACACAGATTAATGTGTTGGTAATGTGGTCTAGTACTCCAAAAAGTGACTGATCCCGGGTTCCACATTCCACTACATAAATACTTCCAGAGCATTGTTGTTTGTTTTTATGTGTGATACCAGTTTCTGACATCTTTTCATGTTGCTTCACCTGAGGGCACTGCCCAGTCACCTCACAGTTTTTATGTAGACCCTGTAAAGTCTTTCAATTGATTACATTTCTTTACACCCATTAAAATAAAGTGCTGTTTAAGCTTTTTCAGTTCCACTTTTAGTTTGGGTTCTTAACGTTCTCCTCTTTCATGTAAGTAAACGTTAATTAATTTAAATGATTTCCTAAACACTTCGGCCCTTGAAAGTAGCCTACTTCTGTCTACTAGTTGTAATTCTTTTTAAAGTATTTATGAAGGGACCTCTGTTTTGTACAATACATGTGTAGCAAGTTTATTGTAAACCACAAAGGATGAAAAACTGCAGTCTTGGCAAAAGCAAATAAAGCAGTCCCAAAGGACTGAAGGAGTTAACTCCCTAAAACTATGAATATTCTTCAAGCATTATTCTGGACACGTGAATTACTGGAAGTTGTAGTGTGATCGGAAACTTACCAACAGCCATATGTGGGAACTGCAGAGGAGTTAAGGTAAAGATTCCAGATAAAAGTGTTTTTTTATATATTCATGAAAAATAATTTTTCATGTCTTTCATTATGAAAGATTCTGACTGAACCAATGTCCTTTAAAGAATACGTTTTAAAAAGGTATTACCCAGTGTTCGAGAACAGTGGGGTGATAAAACTCCCTGTCCTCCATACAGTACCAAATTATGGCACCTCCATAAAAGTGGGGTAGTTGAATCTCAATATAGACTTATTTTATATAGCATGTTCTCTACAACCATTTCCATTTAATGCAAATATGTCTAAACAAAAGCCGGGCTGAAGCTTAGCAACGGCTCTACCTCACGAACAAGTGAGCTAATGCTGAAATTGTGATCTGCAAAGAAATGCACAGGGTGCCCTTCATGCATTTGTACATAGTGTGCCTGTACTGAAACAGACAGATGTGAATAATGCAAAATGTCGCAGCAAAAAGTGAGCTGTGCATCCAATGCATTATGAATGTCAGTCCAATATCAAAATGGTTTTATGAAGCTGTTTCTGACCGATTAATAAGTTTTCTGTTCCTACAGCAGTTCTTTCCAGCAAATAGTTGACACCACTGCAAAAGTGTTGCAGACACAACGCGCCTTGCATAGAGGCACTGGAGCTTATGCATAACAAGTGCGCAACACAGATGCTGAACTCCTGCTTCACATCACAAATGAAACAAAAAGACCTGTAAGAAAACCGTATTAATAGCAATGGAGATGGGAGTCGGCACTAACCTGCTTTCCTGCTGGCTCACTCATCAAAATAATGCTAATAAAGCATGAAAAATGGTGCATGGGAAATTAGATTCACCATTATTAACCCACAAGATAAGATTACATGCAAACAGCTGATGTGATTGCACAGGCCACTTGGCAAGGGGCCCACGGGTAGGACAGATGTCACCAGCCTTGCTGACTCCTACAGCCCAGCCTTAACGTATTGTGCACAGCTGGTGGACCCAAGGAATTCTGGTACATGGAGGGGCCATTATCTGAAGCTGCTTCTGTGACAGTGGAGATGGGGGGCCTTTCCAGTTATGTTTGCAGTCTAGGATATACCGGGCAGTGCTGCAGATCTTCTTGTGCGCATTTCATGCTTTTGGCCATCATCAGAAACCTTTACAGAGCAAGGGCGCCACAAAATGCCTGGATCATGACTGTCAGTGGTTGAAGGAATGCGGTCTAAACCCTCGTGTGTCAGATGCGGAGCTAGAATCTCAAGTGCAGGGGAAAGTGCAGGATGCACGTGGCTGGGAACCCCTGCAAGAGCACAAGCCACAGTAAAAAGTAAACACCCGGGTGTAAACACTGATTCAGCTCTAACCTTCACCTCCCAAAAGTGAAGCAGCGGGCAGTGGCTTCCGTTTCTAACTGTCCGCAGTCTGAAAACTGTCCCCAACTCTCTACAAACTGTCCCCGATGCAGCTCACAGGTGCCTCGGTCATGGCACATGTAAACTCCATACCCGTGGCTCAACATAAACAAGAAGGCCGAGGAAAAACTCCCTTAAAAGCCCCACACTGGCTTTAGGAGGGCTAAAGGTCACCCTTCAGAATGCGTTGTGCCGTTGACCAGGCCTGGTATGGTCCGAGAAGCTCAGCTTTGAGAAGGACCCTCAGGGTCAGGTCTCCTGCTGTCACTCAGAGCTGGGTGGAAGGTCACAGAGCACAAGGCCCCAAGTCAGGAATGCGCTCAGCAGTTCAGAGGACACGAATAGCAGACCTGCTGCTCAGATAATGCCTGTACAACCCCCCCTGCTGCAAGTAAGCCTCTGAACGAGGACAAGGGAGAGCCGTCCCACCTCCCGGGCAAAAGCGACTCTGAATAATTTTGTTTCACACAGTTGTCCACACACACAATACCCTGAAACTTATCTGTGAATCAACCATCTTCATTACACTCTCTACCCAAAAGCTTATCACCCTGAGAAACACAATTATAGCCTAAACAAGATGTCTGTATTATGTGCAGAGTTTCATGTAGCGCCAGCATGTTGGCTGTGGTGACTTCAGCACACTGTACTACGGTAGCATTATTCGTAGGTTACAAGTTTCAGCCTATGAATGATTATATTGGGTGATATCATCACACGATGTGAAAGGATTCCTTCACCGCGAGGGCTCCAGCGAGCTGCTTGAGAGGCTCAGATAGACATGCCTGGTGAAGTGGGTCTCCTATGGGGTGCTGTTCTAGGTACTGACGCAGGTCAGCGGCGGACAGGAGGGCTGTCAGGGCATGTCTGGCTCTTGGGTTCACAGACCACGCACTGCTGATGGACAGCATTATTAGTCTCCCAGGAGAGGGGGGTGTTTATCCAACCCATTATCTTTGCACTCCCATTACCCGACTACAAGGTAAACTCTTTGATGTTGGGGAGGAACCAAAGATTTACAGGTCAACAGAGCTAACCTCTAAGCGCTGGTTGCTCAGAGACTGTACAACAATCTGGACTTTCTCAGACGTTGTGTAGAACTGGTTTCTATGCAACATGTTAGTTACTCCGGATGCAACTCCTTTACAATTAATAGAGGCAAAAAGCGTTTGACTATAAGGACAGTGAGATCATTTTTATCACACAACACCTCAAATGTGTGTCAACAAATGGTTGCAAATCAACATCTGCAGTAATGATTAGTTGAGGGGAGTGTAGGGGGGTTTAACTCACAGAGTCCAATTTGTGTACCATAAATGTAATGCTAAGAAACCACTACAGGGTCAATGCGATGGTGGGTGAGGCCGGGTAAATGATCTAGGTAACATTCTACGCAGACTGACTGAGGGGAAGGAGGACTGCATAATGAGTTTAGGAGTTGGATATGTAAGCATTACATGGACAGTGTTAAAGGGAGTGACACCAAGAACTGGATCGGTGGGGGAGAGCCACTAGGTTAAAGAGATCTGGACACAAGTAAAGGAGGAATTAAAAAGCAGACAAGAATGGGTCGAGGGTCAGACAGCATCAGACATGCAGGGGGTTAGATAAATAAAAAAAATCAACAAAAAAAATAATCAGACAAGCAGTTTGAGAGTATGATAGAACACAAAAAGACCAGGCATGGGGGTAAAGAAGGATCAGACACACAGGGAATGGATGCATCCATGATTTGTCACTTGGGGCACAGGGAGCTAAGGAGGATCAGACATGTGAAAGTATGAGCCCAATGAACAAGTTAATTACCTTCAGTAATGCTCTTTCTTGTGGTCTATCTAACCGCAGAGTCCTCAACTACAGAATATCCCCAGGCACCAGACTGGATCCAGACGCTTTCACAGCAGTCCTCCTGCACACCACTAGGCAGCGCCATATTGCTCCGAATTGACTTTCATTCCCTCCTCGAAGTAACAATCATGAGCGCCACCCCTGCACACATGGCAGTTTCTTTCTCGATTCTATCCACGCTCGGACCAGGAGGAAAAAAGTAATGAGAGGTACGAGTGTGTAGATCTCCAATTTGGGACCTTTTGAGGTGGGAAAAGAGACCATTCCATGGAACAGGGATGTGGGAATCTGCTGTTAGATAGAATGTTCACTAGAAAGAATGTTAAGAAGGCAAGTAACTTGCCCTCATGATGGATACATCTAATCACAGATTCCACACCCTTCAAATAAATACCAAAACAGCACCTCCCAAAGTGGAGGGTCTGTGGAATGGCCTCATACCAAAAAGTGCTGCAGGACAGAATAGAAAAAGTGCTCTTCACGTTGGACCTGGCTGTCAAGGCAGTGTTGCTTTGTGACTGTGTGAACCGATGCTCACATTGCAGTCTGACAAATGTCCAGAACATCACCTAACCTTTCTTTGCCCCAGAGAACCCCACAAAAAGTTGATCATCCAGCTGGTGGTTTCTGGTGTGACTGATGCACAAAGCTCAAGGTTCTTTTGGGGTCTAGCCAATTAGTCCTCTCCTCCTGTTTTGAGGGGCATGGCGTAAAAAAAAAAATCATTGGGAGGGTGATGGATTGCCTGACAGGAAAGTAGGTCACACCTTTTGGCAAAAAGACCACCATGGTCCTCAACACCAGTTTGCCCAGAAAAAGGTGGTGTAGAGTGGCTGCATTGAGGGAACCTGATATTCACTCAGGCACAAACGGAGCATACGTGAGGAACGTCAGGACCAACTTGAGATTCTCCTGTGTCATCAAAAAAAGATTGGGTGGATAAGGCCGGAAGGTTAAAAAAAATAACTTTTAATGGAGCCTGCTTAAAGTCACTGGTGGACCAGAGAAAAACAAAGCATCTGAGAGTTTGGCTTGTAATGGGTCTGTGTTGCGGACTCTACACCAGGCCAAAATTGATCCCAGTACTCAGCATAAATGGACTTTGTAGTGGGGCTCCATGCAACAAGGATAACATCTAGGATCTAAGGATGTAGATCAAATGCAGTCAACTACAACCACGCAATCTCCATGTATCAAGGTGTAAATTGCACAGGCTCGGTGCAGAACCCTGCCCAGCTGCCCTCACAGAAGATTCTCCTGAAGCAGAATCCTAATCGGGGACCAGACGTTCATATCCAGAGGTTCTGGGTGCCATACTCTCCTGGCCCAATCCACGGCCACTAGGATGGCCTGGGCCCGTTTGTTACGGATCTTTTTCCTTATTCCAGGGCAGGAGAGGCAGAGGCGGAAGGGTGTACAGGAATTCCATGCTCAACTCAATAGCCAGAATGCCTCACTCAGAGAGAGACATTTTGGAAAACTCCAGTGTTCAACCGTTTTGACACTGTGTGTTCTTGACAGTGGCAAAAAGAACCATCTAGATTCCTCCCCATGGTGGGAAAATGCCTAGGGCCACCTCAGGGTCTGACTGACATTTGTGTTCCACCAGGAGCTGTCAGATAAGCTCGTCCACCCTGGCATTCAAAGGTCCCATAAGGTGATTAAGCTTAGGACCCTGGAACCCACACCACCTTTCTTGATCCAGTGTCACCTGGCGATTGTGTTTTCCATAAGATCTGTACTTGCCTTGCATGGATGGGTGGTAGGAATGCCTTCAATATCAGATTAAAGGCCTGCTACTTCAACAGACTGATGTGGAGCAGAGTTTCCGTACAAGACCAAAGTCCTCTGAATTCGCGTCTGTCACCATTATCAGCTCTTGGAGGGGAAGGGAGAGGGGTCTGCTACTGGTCCAATTGCGTTTGAGAAGCCACCATTGAAGATTTTTTGCAGTTCCCTCTGAAACTTGGAGGAATTCCGACAGGTTCCCTCGGTGCTGGCTCCACTGAGACTTCATATTCCACTGCAGAGCCAGACTATGCCACCTGGGATAGTCGATGAGCAGGATGCAGGAGCCCAACAGGACATAAAGGTTTTCATTAAAAAGCCGCTCTGATGTGGATGGAAGAAGGAGTGGGTCAGAAAGAAATGGAAGGGCACAGCGCCATTGAACAATAAGAAGGACCTAACTGTCGACTGTTACAGCTTTCCACCCAGTGAGGAAATGTTTGATATGGTCTCAAACAGGGTGGTTGTGCTCTCCTAAGGGAAACGAAAGCGGCTTGGAGGCTGATGTTGCAGGGATGTGGGACTGGTAAGGTAGCTGCCCCTCGTGGCATGTACGTTGACTGGGTGATCCCAGACCCCAAAAGAGGTGGAATGTCTGCTGCTGGGATGGACAAGGGCTTGATGGTGCCAGTATCCCAATCCTCTGGAACAGCCTTAAATGGGATGAAATTATTGAAATTGGCAGGCAGTGAGAGACTCAAAGAATGTGCCATGGCCTTTCCCTTCTTGAAGTGTTACAGGGCAGAATCTGCGTTCTCATCAAATAGGGGAGATCAGTCAAAGGAAATATCCATAAGTGAACCTTGTACATCCAGAGAAAAGCCTGCAGACCACATCCAAGCATGGTGACGGAGCACCACACTAGGGCCGACAACTCTGTCCAAGCATAAGGTAGTATCCAGGCAAATCCGCATAACATATCTGGTCTCATACTAACCATCCTGAATGGTTTGAGCCAGGGAGACCCGAAATTCCTCAGGGACCGCCAGCAACATCTTGTTGACAATATCCCAGAGGGCATGTGTATATTGTCCAAGCAGACAACTGGCACTGACCGCCATTAACACAAAGCTGGCTGATGTAAACATTTGCTTCCTAAATACCTCAATCCTCGTTTACTGGTGGAAGCCTTGACTACCAGACTCTCAGGAGGGGGATGTGGTGTCAAAAATCGGGGCTGCCTAGCATTGGTCTGTATCGTCTGGTTACCTCCCAGTTCACTAGTGAGCAAGAACAAGGTTTAGCCAAGGTGCCCAGTGATGTGTCAGTAAGTAAAGAGCTTCATTGAATTGTAATGAAGCCTAAGAGAAAGGAGAAGTTTAGAGCCCACGGACCTCCTGTAAGTCCATGCCATCACCATAGTGTGCGGGTAAGACATTTCCAAGTGCTGGTAGACTCTGATCAAAGTCTGAGCCAAAAAGTAGGTGGTGCACCTGAGGGCAGCTTCGCAGCACAGGCAGCGTTTTGCTTTAATCTGACTGTACGGTGATCAGATGCGTCTGGGTCAATTAAGGCGAAATGACTGGATCAATGTCAAACACTGGTTTTCATGAAGGGTCCTGCTCTGGTGGTGTCACGCAGGCACTGACGTCGAAGGGACCACCGCAGATTTTTGCCAAAGAAGTCAGTATTGAAGCCAGTGCAGAACCTGAAGGATTCTTGGAGCTCAAAGACACACCAGTGGGAACCAGAAGAGTCTGGCGCCTGGTTATATTCTAAAGTGGAGAAACCTGTGGTTAGAATAGCTATCAGAAAATAGTTTATTAAAACAGGAAGTGCCTAGGAGCGGGAAACCATTACAACAAAAGGGATCCAATCTACACGTTTCCACCTGTCTTGTATGAAAAAAGGATAAAAGGAGTACGCAGCGATTACAGATTTGTTCTCTATATAACAAAATAGGTGTAGAATGGGTCGGCTTTAAATCACCTCAGGTGAGGAGCACCAAGAAGTGGTAGAAAGGTGGCACAGTAGAAAGGGAAATGGTCAATTCAGTTCAAAATAAGTGTACGGAATGCAGTTAAGCAAAGTTGTGCTATCATATGGTCAAACAGACATGCTCAGTTACACTCTACTATGAAGAAGACCGATACCAAGTACAGCATTCAGCCTCTTACTCACTTTAAAGGTGCAACTTTAAACATACAAATTACTGCAAGGTATCACTCACCTTGTTTGTAATATCCAGACTGCAGTTTGCTTCACAGAGTCCCATTACAATAGGAATATTCCCATCTTTGCAGGCCACATGCATTGGGGTGTTGCCATGTCGATCCTGAAAATCTACAATGCAGCCCTGGCTGATGAGAGTTTTAACAACTTCCATTTGACATCTTCGGACTGCAAGGTGCAGGGCTATGTGACCATCCTGAAAATACAAAAGAGCCGAAATCAGTCATGTGTCAGATTTAAAATGAACTTTCTGCTTAAGGACCCCATGACTCTGTGCCCACTATCCCAACACGATGAAGGTGTCCCGAGCTTTTGGACACATGGTCTGCTGTATTTCTCATCATGGCCTTTTTCTGTGTCAGTTTTGCAACCTTTTTTGAGGTACATAAGTAGAGATTAGGTTGCAACAACAACATAAAAAAGACAGTCATAGGTGTGAATTCCACATCATGGCCCGCAGGCCTGAAATAAGCGCAATTTTAAACTCTTCTGGCGTAAACTTATAATGTGAGAGAATCCACTAGCATAGTGGTTCATCTACCATCCTAAATGTAGGGTTATGAATGGTAAGAGAGAGTGAGCAAGCGGGCAGAAAGCATGGAACGAGAAATTCAGAAGTTTGTCAGATTTACTAAACATATCTGGCCTGAAACACTCAAAGTTACTGCTAACAAAGGACGGTAATATTGCAGGTGGGAATGAGAAGGAAACCTTTACAAAAGTCATTAAGGTTATGGGTTAAGCGTTTCACCACAGGGAAAATATTTACTTAGTGGAGCGCATTAGGAAAGCCTGCAAATGCACATTTCAAGCATATATAGATAGGCAGATGGTTATTCTAGTGGACAATCCACCCGATTAGAAGAATGACCCCTTATGGAAATCTAAGTGCTTGTAAATCCCACAAACTCCACAAAAGTCAGAAGTCTGCTTCAAGCTAAAGAGAAGCATGTGAAAGTAGACTTCCTTTTTTGAACAGGTCTTTGGGTTTGTGCAGAGAAGCACAACAAACTTCTTCATATAAACTATCCATGTAGACTTCTTCCCTTTGCGGTTCAGTACTAGGATTCTTAGTCTCCAATTAAGCATTATCAATATATTGTCTTTAAACATTATTAATCTTCCAGATATAGTTCCCTGATGGACTTCAATTCTGTCCTTTATAGAGCAGATGCCTGCGTAAGAAGAACCTTATGACTATCAGTCACCCGCTTTTGCTGGTAAGCACCTCTGACCACATTAATGAAATAGTTGATTTTAGAAGTGGTACACACTTGGTCAGATAAAGACTGCATTGCACCAGATCATTGCATAGTGACAGGACATCTAAAGCCAGTGACTGCTTCCAAAGCAACCCTTTACTCTGGGAATGGAGAGGAGATAAAAAGAGCAAGAGTGGAGAACACGAGCTGGTGTGTATTTGTTTCCTTATCAAATTGTGTGAAAGCTATTGGCTTGACTCAGTTCATTAGGTATCTGTGAAACCTTCTTGCAATGGGTATTCTATAGGTGACCTTGGTGGCTGCTGAAAGCATTAACCTCTTCGCTGCGGCGCAAATTCCGCCGCAGCGCTGCCGCAGTGCTGGACATTCCATTCCTGGGCGTGGTCATGACGTCTCCCGGCCGTCGTCCGCACACGCCCATCGTGACTCATGACGGCCGGGAGACGTCATGAGCATGGAAGAGGTTAAGTAGTTACACATGTTCCACCTTATGTGGTAGCTTTTGGAGCACACCATATACAGTGCATTACAAGAACTGTATTCCTGAATCCATGATGGCTTGAACTGGAATAGGCACGTGGACTTCGGGCAGAAAAGGCTCAGTAAAAGATGTGAGAGAATTCATAGCAGGTTAGCAATTGCTGCAAATATTGTAATCTGTTCTTTTACCTCCGCCAATATACACTCAGCAATTCAATGAAATCTAATAACTGGAAAACCGCACTGATATAAGGTTGAGCATTTTACAACCTTAGAAATCACTGGTGGCCTCTCAGAAAGAATGCTTTAGTGGACAACATGGGACCTTGCACTCAGGAGAAATGAGGGAAGCCCTGCATGAGTATTCTCAGTTATCCTGGTCAATAGTGGAAGGAGGGTGTAAACTGGACATACCCTGGATGTCAAGAGCTGCAGCAGTGTCAAGCAGATCAACATAGGTGCTACAATTTCAGAGGCAAAAGGATGAGACTCCTGACCCACCTCCTGCTCCCAAAAATCAAACCAATTTCAGCTTCCCTTGGGAGGCAGGGAAAATTATTAATGTGGTTCATACAGTAACTCATACATTTCAGCATCATTCTTGAGTTGTACACCATTTATTGTCTGTGGTCTTAGGACTTGAGTGATACCTCAAGAGTACGGAGTTCAAATGCTAGATTTTCTTGCAGTGTGATCAAACATAATTAGCTTTGCTTATTTCTACTCTTTCCACACGAGTGCCACGTAATGTGCTTCCTAGGCCTTCCAGAACTTTTTCACTTCTCATTTTCAGTAAAAATGGGAGTTGTTTTAAATCAAGCTATCAAATTATCCTAACTCATCTCCAACACCACAAAACCATGTTTTGCTGTGTTCGACTTTCATGGAATAATAACTCTTGTCTCTCTTGATTCATCTACAAATTTAATACTTCATTTAAGTTCACATTGATCTCCATTATGAATCCCACTAGAAGTAGATGTTGGCAGCACGCCATCCACACAAGTTATTCATACCAGTTTATTGTCACATTTTTCAATGTCTTGTGTACAACATCTTTCCAATTTAATCTCATTCACTCTGAAGCTGATGCCTAGGGAGAAGTGCTTTCAAATTGCTTGAGTAGGCCACATCACTGTACTAAAGTTGCTATTCAGGGGGACAGGACACTGTGGATCCACTCAATTCCTAACAGAATTTGAGTGTGGACACACACTCAAGTGTAAATTTGTGCTTTAATGTAAAGCTCCAAGAGGCAAGATGCCAATCTGTTAACAATGGAGGTTTCAGATGCATGCCTGTCAAGAGTGACCACCATAGAGAACAAAAAGCCTATCTAAATTCAAAAGGACCTTCCGGCAACCCGGGACGAATTTTATTGCCCTGCAGACTTTTGCACACGTTCTCGCGTGAAACTATCTTTGGACAGGTAAGAAAGCAAACATATCTCCTAACTGACACAGAAGTCTGATAAAACATTATGTAATGTTATGGATGCAACGGAAGAAAAACCTTACACCGGCGTCAAACTGTTAAATGTTCACAGGAGGAATGAGTCTAACATTCAAATGCTCTGAGCAGAGGGAAATACAAGGAAAAATAGCTGAAGATGACTGATGGTCCTGTGCTAAAAAGGCTTAGTCCAAAAAGAAAACACAATATTATGGTCCTGCACTGTGTGCTGCTTTCTAACATGGAGAAACAAATTCCAGGGTAGAGTGCCCGTCAACAAGCTTCACAGGGCATTAAGAAAGAAAAACATGCCTTCCCAAACTTCTTAAAGGTGCATAAAGCAGCATAGAGTAGATTGACAAGAGTTCCCCCTGGAACCAGATATGCTCAGTAGGAATCACAAACAAGATCATCATCCAAGGAAGATCTAAGGGCAATGGGTTATGATCAAATGGCAGACTCTGGGATATTTTATCTCCTACTGAATCACCAGGAAGGCCACCCAGGGGCTAGCAGAACGCCCCCCTCTGATGGGTATTGATAGTTCATCAGCCGAAGTTTCCCCTTGTGAGCAAGGAGAAACATAAAAAGATGCAATACATGAAATGCTTGCACAATTTTAGAACCAGAACCCAAACCTAACCACCTTAACATTTTGGAATCTAAAGATAGTGACATTTATTAAGGTTCTCTGATAAAAAAATGTAATTGAAGAACACAGTTGAATTATGGTTTGGCTTAAGGCAATAGAAGACTATAGGCCATGAAGCTGCTATTCGAAGCTCCAGTGAACAGAATTACCTCTAGACATCTGCATTTAAAGGGCAGTAGCACCGCATAGTACAGTGAGTAGACTGAAACTTAAGCTTTATTTACTGAATTCAGAAAAAAATGACAAGCTCAACCCTTTGCAAAACCCTTGCACATCATCATCATATTTCCTTTATTTCGGTTCAATAGAACCATAAAACATTTCAAATAAAAGAGCAATAAAAACATACAAATGATTTTTATTTTTTAATTGTGAGAAATACAAACTCGTTTAGAAAATTACAGTCCAACAATACAAGTCTCATCGTACTTTAAGATCCATAATATTAGAATAACAAGCATTTGCAATGCAATAGGTCTCGCATTACTGAAAGTTTGAGCTATTAGAGTTGCAAATAACAATACAACAGCAAAAGCGCAAACTTTCAGTACTGCAAAACCTAGTGCTCCAATACCTTTGGGTCGAGTAAGCGCTATACAAAACTGGAAAAAAAAGAGAAAGATTAGAAATCCACGTTCCAGTGTGCTAATAAGGCATGTTCTTACAAAAATAATTCAAGCTGTGCATAAGGTACATATTGCTCTCATGAAGTGCTTAAAGTAAGAATAAAAAAGGCGGCTAAAAAGTGAGAAGTTGAAGGATACAAGTAGCTAGTCCATGATCCAAGGGAGTGACAAACTCTTGAAGAGGAGGTAAAGTCCACACAAGCTAACAAATAACAAGCAACCAAGCAAATGAGTGGTATTGAAACCAACCAATGGTAAACAATGAATTGCTCCAAGTTATCTGTAAACGGAGATGGTACCTAGCAACAGACAGCACATGCGCAGTCTAGGAGGCGAGAACTAAAAAGCAGTGTCTGCCACCTGAATTCTGACCCTGGTGCTACATGCAGTGTTCTGAAGCTTATGCTTGGCATGTCTTACGCCCTTGCCCCAATGTATGCTCACAAGAGATGAAGATTTCAGGACCCTCTAATCACCTGTAACAAGGAAATGCTGAAAAAGCAGGTCAAACAGCTCCATTTCAAATCTCCCAGCAACCCCGTAACCTTAATAATTTGCACATGAACCACAATTTTCTAAATGCCTATTTCCCATGACAGCATGCATGAACATCCTTTACTGTTGCTAGTCTGCCGGACCCTGACACTGTCCGAGTGGATAATGCATACTCGAGTCATGTACTTCACCAGTTTGCTTTTTCGCAAAAATTATATCTCCTCCTCTGCTTCTGGACCAATTGTATGAATTTGAGGAAGAGAAAGATGATGCAACTCCCACTCCACAGCTCAGACACTTTATCCAAACTCAGATAAAAGCAAATTAACAAGGGCCCTGTCACTGTCTAATGTGGTCATGTGTGAGGTGCCAATACCTACAAGGACTGAGCATTTGACAGAAAAAAAACGTAGCAACAAACTTTCTGATATTCTGACAAAGTGCGCAGCCACATCTGTTCCTGCCTATACCTTGAGATGTAATGCCTGCATACAATGCAATGGTGCGGTAGACTCGAGTACCGATTATCACAAGGAACGCATATTTTAGTTAAACAACGTGATGCTAACGTGGGGTTGTTTTCTGATGGCGGTTAGCACAGTCTGCATCTGACATGCTTTTTACAGGTTAAAAGATCAGTAGGTGTAAAGACTGAAAGCCTTCCACATCTAGTTCAGCTGAGTTCACCCGACACCTCAAAGAGATTCATCTGTGGCCACATAAACAATGTCACAACCTGTTCGGCTACTGCATGTTAAAATAAACAGGCCATTGAATTTTGGGTGGAGAGCACCAGTTTGTGCGGCATGTAGGGAAGTTGTTATGGCGACTGAAAGCAGAGTGGTTTGTACACATTAATTACAAGATGAATCAGCGAAGGGTACAACCCAAAACATTCCTGCTGGTTTCGACAGGCAGCTACAATGTGTGTAACAAGTGTAAAAAAAAAATAGGCTGCACTCACAGTCATCCATGGACCCTTGGGCCATACGCAGAGACAGCACATACTCCAGGAGTGCTCTCATAAACCCCTATAAGCCCAGAGACTGCTCTAATAGACATGTTCGGACGTCTACGCAAACACCATATGGGTGCCTGGCTTCAACTTAAAACAAGCGGCAGTGAAATGTAAAAAATAAAAACGCCCGCGAGTGGTGCGCGCGCCACAGCGAGCCATATGTTTTCAATTATCGCGCCCGTGTCTGGGAACGATAATTGAAACCACATGGGCTTTGGTGTGCGTAACAGACACCAATAGGCCATGGGCGGAGCAATGCGCCCGCCTTTGGACTATTGCGTGCTCTGTTTAAAAAAAAAAAACACGCAAAGCCCAATAGCGGAAGCCAAAAGGAAAAGCACACGCACGAGCGTGTGCGATGCCAGGCTCCGTTTTGAAACCCTGGTCAAAAGGACTCTCGCTGCGCGAGCAAGGCTGCGCGAGACCTAAAAACTACTAAAAGTTGTTAAAAAGAAGCATCCTAAAGCTAAAAAGATTTGCAAATAGATTAAGTAAAATCCTGCAAAGAAATTTGGGTAAGACAAAAAAAGGGATTTCAAAGCCTATCATAAATACATTTGAGACAGTAAATTAGAGGTGCAAAAGATATGCTTTCTGTTTTATGAAAGTCTGCGATCTAATACACCCTTGCACATAACCTTTCCTCACCTTGTCGGTGGCGTCGAGGTCGGCGCCATGTTCTGCTAGGCAGTCCACGATGTCGTGGTAGCCTCTCGCTGACGCCGTCAGAAGGGGCGTCTCTCCTTCACGGTTCTTTATGTTGACGTTGCAGCCAGCCTCGCAGAGCGCCTTGGCCACAGGGTGGTAACCATGCCAGGCCGCACAGTGCAGTGGGGTTTCTTCTTCCTGTTCATGGAACAAACCGTTGCAGGCATAGTGCATTAAAATATTGAAGAAATAAAGGTGTCTGTCTGCCCACGTCCTTAAGAATTCTCTTTACATTACACATATAACAGTGACGGAGCTTTACATATCCTACATGGAATTTTTTGTAAAATGTTTTTTATACGAGCCATGCGAATCTGCAGGTCGTCACTGCTGTCACTTAGGAAAATTATAGTTAACATATACCCCCGCCTGATTCAGAAATTAATTATTTTTGTGTAGAACACGGTTTGGCATGAAACGTGCAGAGGAGTTCTCAAGATTGAGAAATATGGGACCGGAGGGTCAAGGAGATGACAATCTACGTAATTGCATCCATCAGAAAACATACTCCTAGATTGTAAAGCGAGGGAGCTCGTGCACAAGTGTGCTGAGGTGTAAATGCATTTACAGCATGGCATCCTTTGTGTTCAGCCTGCATCCCACACACCTCCGCTTCAGGCCTCGGAGAGGAATCCCTGACTAAACAGGCAGAGGTTTTCTGAGAAACTGGGTAGACAATGAGGGAGTGGGCGGCTATCTTAGTTACACCTATACTCACCAATAGAGGAGGTTGGAGTGGGCGGGAACTACGTTCCCACACATTGAAATAAGCAGGACATTTTAGCACAGTGAGAGCGTGTGTGCGCGTTTTTGTCTTTATGTGCATGCAAAAATCCCAGGTAAAATCCGACGGACACCTCCCCCTACCCGACTGAATGCAGCCGTACCCAACTATTCATATGAAAATACATTACAGGACAAGCAGGGCGCATGAGAGGGGCTTAAGAGGCAGTGGAAAGGGAGACGAATGCAGATTGGTAGGCATATCAACTGAGAGAAATACAATATTATCTTAAATACAAAAATGTTAGGGCTTTTAAAACAGATGAGGGAGAGTGTGTTTTTGTCAGTGTGTGGATGCAACAAGCCCAGGTGAAATCCAACAGACACCTCACAATACCAGACTGAAAGTACCTGTACCCAACTATTCATGAGAAAATACGTTTATTAGGGGAATGCAACTCCCTCCCTCCCCCCCCCCCCCCCCACACACTGAAGCTACGCCCCAGGGAACATATTTCACCTGGAGTCTGTTACAGGAATAACAATTCGCCTGACCTTGAACATTCCCGCGTGGAGGCAGCACGTAACAAACTGCAGCCGCGTCCCTTAGAAGCGGACAAGCGGCGCCCTTTGTGTTTTTTAAACAGTTCAGTAGGCGAAATATGTTACGGGAAAAAAGTAACACAAGGGTGAGAAATAATCGGACCCTAGGGCAGTGTTACTCTATTCTTCCCTTCTTTGGGACTTTGGGACGTTGTTCCCATGTATTCCTCTCGCACCGCACTCTCACCAGCTTCAAACTCATCTTTCTGCCTGACCTCTTGCGTGTCTCTTCCCGCACGCACAGATATGCCTAGTTGCATGGCTGGCTGCCTCTGTCCAGGATTAGCTTTACATTCTTCAACTTGTAGTCCTGTCACCCCACAGAAATCCAGGACTACAAGTTCGAGAACATAACGAGAAATCCCGGACGGGAGCAGCTAATTACGCATGGACCTGGACCTCCTGGCAGCACTGCATGTCCTCGCGCACTTCCACGCGCTCTCACTAGCTGCAGGTCATGCCATCCCTCCTGATCTCTCTTCCTCCCCTCTCCCCTCCTGAGCTCATGTCCCTCTTTCCTCTCGCTAGCTGCAGCTCTCTCATCCCTCCTCAACGTATTTATCTTCCTTCAGCCCATCATACACTCAAGCTTCTCGCTCACCTGTCGCTGGACGCGGTCTGTCACCCTCCTAACCACCCCACATCAATTCCTGCCCCGCTTCCCTTTCACTGAATGTATCTACCACCCCATTCTCTCTGACTCTGTTTCCTAGTGTCTCTTTCCTCTCACTAACTGCAGTCCTTACATCACCTCTTCTCTCTGCTTTCTTTTGTCATCCGGCACACCTCGTGGGAGTTGTCTCTCCACCCTCTTATTCCGCCCATTTCCCCTGACTTTTTCTTTGTCTCTTCCCTCGTGTACTTTTGTCTCTCTTCCCTCTCTTTAGGGGCATCTTACCCTTCCCTCCACTTCATCATCCTCCTCCTCTCTTACACCATGCATTCATTACTCTCACCTCCCACTCACCAATCTCAGCCCTCACACCCAGGTGCACAACGCCCATAGGGCAGAACTGAGTGAGCAAACTATGAGTAGCGCTATAAAAAAATGAAATGTTTGTCAGAAAGGTGCATTGCTGGTGAGTAGTAATGAGGGAATTCATGGAGGAGTACATGGGGGAGGGGTGGCCAAAAAAGACTGTTGCACTGTGTGCGGCCAGTGCTAGGGAGTTTTAACCCCCCCGAAATTCCGGTCTAGTTGCGCCCCTGCTCACACCCCATTTTTCTCTCTGGCTTTCTTCTCTATCCTCTTGTCTCCCTGCTCCTACTAGTGCCTTCTTTCCCCCCCTCCCCCAAACAAAAAGCTCAAGAGAGTCCAACCTTAGCATTACCACCAGTGTATCCCTGAGAACTGATGGAACAATACAAATGTATGGGCCGGGGGGTGCACGTTATGTCCCCAAGAGGTTTTTAGACAGCACTAGCTGACCATATACATTTTAGAGCGGAGTGGGCAGCACCAATGGTTTAGCCGACAGCACGGCTAGATGCTGTGACCATGAAGGACAACTGACCTGCTGAGAACTGTAAAGATAATGGAGAGATGAACCCACAGTGCTGGCCAAGAACATGGATAGATTTGCCCACAGACATGGGCTGGCCATTTAGGTGATATTGACAACTCCTCCAAAGGGAGGTATTGCTGTGCACTAAAATAGAGGTGGCCCCGGCCTACAACAGAAAACGGGTACATTTGGCTACATGTGCGGGCTTACCTATTAGGAGAGAAGGTGCTTAACATACAGCCCTGAACTGCCTATTAAACAAAGGGTGAGCAGTGAAGAGAAGAGGTGCAGGGGCGCATCACTAGCTAGACGAGAGGGAGCTGCAGAGTCTTTTTACTCCAACAGTTTGTTTACTTTTCTTGCTGGAAAGTCTTGGCACTGATGCCAAAGATTTCTTGAGCATGGAGTACTGCCTCAAGTGCAAAGGTCACAGGTTTTAGATCCTTGCATTAAACATGTCCATCGTTAGATGGGTGTGCTGTTCGACCAAATATTTTTCCTAAAGAATTAGTGGTCAATGAAAAGCTAAACGGATAGTAGAATCCAGAATAGTGTGATCTTTCTATCCATGCCTCATTGACCCAACCCCAGATGTCCCCCACACCCCCACAATTGTCTATCCTAGGTTACAGATCCCATACTTTGTTACACTTCGAACAATGCTCAAAAATCTTTCATTCCAACACACTGACCTAATGTATCTCTCCTAAGGGAGGAGGGTAGATGTGAGTATGTCACCGGTGTCAGTAAAATTACCACAAAAGGCAACAGGAACATCCGAACATAATAAAACTAAGAGGGATCCGCTCCTTGTTTCCATTTGTGAATAAAGCAATCAGCTGGACCACAGCTACTGACCATGTGGTTTGAAGCAGATTATACGAAGCTACCATGGACCGTTGCAACTGACCCCAAGGTCACCTAGAGGACATTAACAGGCCTCTTTCTGACAGGCAGCCTTCTCAAAGGCGATGGACGACCACAGCAGTCCCCCTGCAGCATTTCACGATCTGCTGGGCAGATAATGCACAGTTTGACAAATTTTAATGTATTATATAGTGGAGTCTGCTATTAGTGAGTGAACTGGCGATACCTCAAAACATCCAATGCAGGTCATTTAAAGAAGTGTGCAGACCCTCAGATAATCAGCAAACACCCTGCTCTGCTCTCCACTATCCTCTGGTAAGGAGAAATATTTAAGGAAACTCGTAGTGGCCGCTGGACTTGGAGGACCATGTGTCCAGGACACTCTTTGTAGTGCCAAAGACTACAGCTGAGTGGGGTGACTACGGGCAGGGTCGGCCATCCACTCACTCTTGAAGGTGAAGGGCAGGTGTAGTGTATTCAGAGCACAAGTACATCTTTCCTACTACTACCTTTAATCCACCCAACCTCTTTAGGTGTCATCATCTTCAGCTCACAAGTGCTAGGTACAGCAGGATAAATAGTACTAGTGTATTGTTTTATCTCTTCTGCATTTTGTTTCAGGTATGCCAAATTTGAGCAAGAGGTTTTTGGAGGGGCATCAACTTGGCATTAGAAAGAGTGGGGTAGGAGGTGGATGAGAGACAAGATAGTAGATCTTGAAGTCTGCTCTGGTCTCCTGGTTTTACAGCCACACTGTTGGTTGTAGAAACACAGCTACAGAGTTCAAGTCTCCGCTTCCACACCACCATTGTGGGATCTCTACGTTAGCAATATTTGCTCCTAGGTTCCTCCATCAACTGCAATTGAGCTTTTTTTTTTTAAAACCCACCTTCGGTAAATATTTTGCAATAATTGTACATTAATATTTAAATTTGAGGTAGCGAATGGACTAAAAAAGCAAATGAGCACTACTGAGCGAGACCTGAAGCCCATAAACCCGCACATGCAAAACAGATCGTACCGTCAAAAAAAGATCAAGAACAGGGGCCGTGACATCACTAGGGGGACTAGGATTAGCTGCACATCTGTTAAAAAAGGCTGCAATATCAATAGATTTTGCAAATCTCCATTCATAGTGGTGGGGACCTTTTGCCCAAAGCAAACCTATATTTTCCTCCACAGTTACCATGCCACAATCATTAAAGCTGTGGCAGAAGAGGGTGCAAGAGACCTCTCTTACAGCAGCATTTATAAAACAAACATCCATCCCCAGTGGTCACAAGAAAATGTATTAAAACGTCCTACACACAGCTCCAGGGCTGTCGAGCTGCATACACTACATTCTTGTTGTACAGTAGGTCACAGTATAGACACTTGCAGACGCACCTTGTCTTGAAGGTCCGGGTGTGACCCAATGCTGCAGAGGTACTGGACAACATCTACATGGCCATAGCGAGATGCCACATGAAGGGCCGTTTCCCCAGACTGCAATCAAAAGAGAGCATAGTGCATTACTGTATGGGTCAGCTATTTCACAGAGCTCGTTAACATATGATAATATATAGGACAACATTCAAGTAAAAGCTTCACTGTTGAAACGAAGGGGAGCATGCTGAATGGCAGTACATGAGAACAGTTGTAATCTAAAAATACACTCGTTTGGAACCAGCATCCTGCAGATGTCAAAAGCATAAATCTACAAAAGGAAAATGCTACTTACCCAGTATGCATCTGTTCTTGGCATGTAGAGCTGTTGAGTCGCATGCTGTGCATAGCCCGCCATCTACTGTTGGGACCGGATGTTTGCACTTTGTTTTTTTTCAAAGAAGTCTTTTCCAGTCACAAGGTAGAGGACTCCTCCTTTCGGTGATAGTGCACATGGGAATCGACTCCATTGTTAGATTGTTTGCCGCATAGGGTGATATTGGCGTTAGTAAGAGATGTCCATGCATGTATGTATGCATCTATCTAAGTAAGATGTAATTGCAACAGGGGTAGGTACCCGGGGAGGAGGGTGGGCGCATGTGACTACAGCTCTACATGCCAAAAACAGATGCATACTGGGTTAGTAGCATTTTCCGTTCAAGGCATGTGAGCTGTAGATCACATGCTGTGCACAGACTAAAAAGCAGTTATCTCCCAAAGTGGTGGCTAACCCGCAGCTATTGCAGTGGTCTGAAATAGTGTAAGTAAAACTGCTTGGCACACACTAGATTGCTGTCTCGTTAACACATCTACACAATAGTGTTTTGTGAATATGTGAGGTGTAGACCATGTTGCAGCTTTACAGATATCATCTATGGGTATGTTTCCTAGAAATGCCATAGAAGCCCCTAGTTTGTGAGTGGAGTGTGCTCTACGGCGAATTGTTAACGTTCTTTTTGCTTTTGCATAGCATATCTGAATGCATTTTTACTATCCACCTTGTAATCCCTGACTTTGATATTGTATTGCCTTTATGTAGTGGAGCAAAAGGAACAAATAGTTGTTTTGCGGAAAGGATTTGTCCTTTCTATATAGTAAAGAATAGCTCTTTTCACATCTAAAGAGTGTAAAGCACGTTCTGCCACAGAATCTGGTTGAGGGATGAACACAGGCAACTCAACAGATTGGTTGATATGAAAGGCAGAAATGACTTTTGGTAGAAATTTAGGGTTGGTCCGCAGAACCACTTTGTTTTGATGTATTTGTAAGAATGGTTCTTCTATGGTTGGTGCCTGAAGCTCACCCTCTCTCCTCAGAGATGTGATAGCTATGAGGAAAGCTACCTTCCAAGTAAGAATTGTATTTCACATTTATGCAATGGTTCAAAGGGTGGACCCATTAGCCTGGTGAGGACAATGCTGACATTCCACACTGGAGCAGGTGGAAGTCTTGGAGGAATGATTCTTTTAAGTCCCTCCATAAATGCTTTGATGACAGGCACTCTAAAAAGAGACAGATGTCTGTTCTGTAGATATGCAGCTATTGCAGCAATATGTAAGCGCATGGAAGAGCACGCTAAATTCGAACGCTGCAGATGTACTAAATAGCAAATGATGTTTTGAACTGAAGTGTCCAGTGGATCTATTTGATTGTTATTGCAGTCTATCACAAATCGCTATCCACTTTGCTGCATAGCATGCTCTTGTGGTAAGACGTTTAGCCTCTTTGATAATTTTATACAGTCTGGCGGAAGATTAAGGTAGCCAAACTCTAAGATTTCAGGTGCCAGATCACAAGGTTGAGATGGCTGGGATCTGGATGTCTTATTTCTCCATTGCTCTGAGTGAGCATATTGGGAGTGAGGTGTAGTTTTTGGCAAGGAACTACTGAGAGCTCCAACAGGGTTGTGAACCACGGTTGTCGAGCTCATGTAGGAGCAACTAGGATTAATGTCAGGGATGCCTGTCTGAGCTTTCGAACCACTAATGGAATGAGTGGGAGAGGCGGAAAAGCGTAGTCAAATATCCCTGACCAATTCATCCATAGTGCATTGCCCTTGGACAATGGGTATGGATGTCTGGATGCAAAGTTTGGGCATTTTGCGTTTAAGTTTGTGGCGAACAGATCTATGTCTGGAAAACCCCACATTTGAAAGAATGGGAGGAGAACTTGAGGGTGGAGTTCCTATTCATGGATCTGTTGTCTTTGATGACTGAGCAGATCTGCAATCTGATTGTTTACTCCTGGAAGGTGTTCTGCCAGAAGAAACATTCTGTGATGTATTGCCCATCTCCAGATGGTCTGTGCTAGTTGTGACAGCTGGAGAGACTGTGTCCCCCCTTGTTTTTGTATGTAGTACATTGCTGTCATGTTGTCTGTACGGATCAGGACAGCTTTGCCTATTAGATGAACTTGAAACGTTTTGAGCGCTAGAAAAATTGCTAGCAGCTCTAGATGGTTAATGTGTAGCTGCAGGCTCCACATGCCCTGAATTGTATGTGTTTGGAGATGAGCGATGCGTCTGAATTTAGCACCATCTGTGGAACCAGGTCGACGAAGGGCCGCTCTTTTGAAAGGTTTTGTGTATTCCACCACTGCAGAGAGCAATGGGTGCCGCCGTCCACCAACACTAGATCCGATAACCGACTCTGAGCCTGGTTCCACTGACGGGATAAGCACTCTTGAAGGGGACGCATGTGAAGTCTTGCGTAAGGGACTATTAGTATGCAAGACACCATCATCCCTAGTAACTGCATGAACACTCGAGCTGGCAATGAGTGATGAGACTGAAACTGGCAGATCAGAGTCTGCATGTTGTCGATTCTGGCCGGACTGGGGTAGGCCAAAGCCTTTTGTATATTTATTGTGGCTCCCAGATACACCTGTGTGTTGGATGGCTGTAGATGAGACATGGACAGGTTTACTGTGAATCCAAGATCATGGAGCAACTGCACTGTTTTGTGAGTGTGACTAAGACAGCTTTTTTGCGAGCTGGCTTTTAAGTGCAAGTCGTCCAGATATGGGAAGACGTGAATGTGTTGTCTTTGAAGATGAGCTGCAACTACTGCTAAGCATTTGGTGAAAACTCTGGGTGCGGTTGTTACTCCAAATGGGAGCACCTTGAACTGATAACTCTGTCCTGCTACTAGGAACCTTGGGTATTTGCGATGAGCAGGATGTATTGGGATATGGAAATAGGCATCCTTTAAGTCCAGAGTGGACAGGAAGTTGCCTTGTTGAAGGAGTGAAAGTACTTGTTGTAGAGTGACCATGTGCAAGTGGTCTGATTGAATGTATAGATTGAGTTCTCTGAGGTCCAGTATAGGCCTGAGAGATCCACCCTGCTTGGGAATTAAGAAGTATTCCTTTACTTCGGTTCCTTGATGTTTTAATGGACTGCATCTATTGCTCCTTTTTCTAACAGAGATTGAACCTCTTTTTTTTTTTTTTTTTTTTTTTTTTAGAATGGTGAGATGTTCTTGTGACATTGCATGTGATTTTGGAAGAATGTTTGGGTAGGTGTCTGTAAGTTCCAGGTAGTAACCATATTGGATAATTTGTAGAATCCATTTGTCTGAAGTGATGGTGTTCCAGACAGGTACAAATTGAGAGAGACGTCCCCGGACAGGAGTGGCATGATCGGAGGGTAGTGGAAGCAAGTCACTGTTTGGTATTAGCGGGGGAAGTGCGTGTGGAGTTGCCTCGGCCTCTTCCCTTACCATTATTTCCCATAAAACCTCTTTTAAAATATCCTCTTGATGAGGGTGATTGATTGTTGCCCTTGTAGGAGGAGGAGGAGGGATTTTCTGTGGTAACAGTTTTGGAACCACCCCTGTAAAAGGAGTCGCAAAATGAAACCTCTACTAGCAGGTAATTGTAAAGCCCCCATGGACTTTACGACCTCAGTGTCCTTTTTCATTTTCTCCAGCGAGGTGTCAACTGCGGGACCAAAGAGGTGTTCCTGGTCAGGCCTGTACCTCAGGTTTTAAACCTGATAAATTTTAACCATGCTTGTCTGCGTAGCAACACGCTTGTGTTTACTGCACATGCTGCTGTGTCTTCATCTAATGCGCTTTTGATGGAGGTATTGGTAATGAATTTTCCTTCTTGAATGAGATCATTTGCCTTAGCTTTATGCTCATCAGGCAGATATTGGATACGTTTTTCCAACTCATCATAATGAGCTCTATCATATCTGCCTAGCAAAGCCTGGGCATTGACAATGCGCCAGTGATTAGCCGCCTGAGAAGCTACCCTTTTACCAGAGGCATCAATTAACTTTGACTCTTTATCAGGAGGAGGGGCCTCACCTGTTTCTGAATTTGCTCTTTTACAAGCATTAGAGACCTCCAAAGAGTCTAAGGGCAGTTGACCGTTGGATGTAAGCAGGGTCAGTAGGTGCTGGTTTATATTTTTTCTCAACCCTGGGCGTGATTATTCTTGCCCCGACAGGGTCTTTGAAAATTTCATCTGCATGCTTAAGCATCCCCTTAAGCACTGGTAAAGTTTGTGTTGTTTTTTGAGTGGAGCTTAATGTCTCGAATAAGAAGTCCTCCTCTAAAGTTTCTTTATGTAATTCTACCCCATGATAGTGAGCAGCCCTATTAAGAAGCTCAATATAACCTATATAATCAGGAGGTGATGGCCTTGATGGATACGAATCAGGGTCAGTGTCTGTATGTGGATCAGTATTATAATCCTCCCATGGATCAGCATCTTGTGGCCTGTTGTCATCCCCATCCCTCTCATCCTGTGAGTCAGGTGACAGTGGTGAATTAGTGTGGGTAATAAGTAGGTGAGGATTAGTAGGTGAAGGAGGTGGAATATCAGGTGGTGATGGGTTTGTACCCATATTCCTTTTCTTTAGTGGTATATGATGCTCATCCTTATGTGCCAATTTCCTTTTTTCAGGTAATTTGGCATGAATATATCCAGTATCTGGGTTGATAACCAGTACTTTTTGTTTTGAATCCGGAGGTGGAACATCGGACCGAAAATCTTTTGTTGGAGTCTTTTTCCCTTTAGTTGTAGTTTCTGCATCAAGAGTTTCGGCTCCGAACTCTTTGGCACCAAAGATTTAGGCTTGGACAAAGATGGTGGATGGACCTGCTTGGTTTTCGGCGCCAAGGATTTTGGTTCGGTGCCGCTAGGGGGCCGACTCAATCCCGAGCCGGAAGGCTTTTCTTTGTGTTTTGGAGCCGGGCCCGCAGGCGGTGTGCCGACTTTATCCCGCAGGCAGAGGAAGGACCGGAGCCTTTTTAGATTTGGATGTTGGGGCAAGGGGGTTTCTGTACTCACGGTACGTTGACCCGGTGTAACTTGCTCCTCTTCTTCCATGTCAGAGTCAGCTTCGGACACGGAGACATGTTCTTCTTCCTTGGCTCCTAGAGGGTGTACTTGGTCGGAATCTTCTCCGAAGATGTCCGGTACGGAGCCGCCTTGTTGTTCCATTTCAGGACATCGAGCCCGACGGTCACGAAGCGTCTTCTTCGATCAAAACGATCAGCATGCGTCACAGTTTCTCTCATCATGTTATGAGGAAAAACAAAGATTGCACACTTTGTGCAGGTCGGTACGCAGAAATTTGGTGCAACACCCAAGACAGAGCTTGAATGGAGTTCGTTCCATCGACTGCTAGTGAGCCCGGCGCAGGTAGGCCCAACAGCCCTCCACGAGTTTTCCGATTGATTCAAAACGATACACAGAGAATAGGAAACGTGATCGAGAAACAATACCATCGAGGGTAGTGGATTGCGCGTCGAAGGGAACCTGAGAAACTGTGCCGAACCGGAGTGCAGCAATTCATATCCGAACCCGATGGCGGAAAAAAAACAATCTAACAATGGAGTCAATGCCCATGCACACTATCACCGAACGGAGGAGTCACCTACCTTGTGACTGGAAAAGACTTCTTCAAACAAAAACGAAGTGCAAACATCCGGACCCAACACTAGATGGCGGGGTATGCACAGCATGTGATCTACAGCTCACATGCCTCAAACCTATTTTTTCCAAAAACAGTAAATGCTGCTCGTGAAATCAGAAAAATCATACCTTTAACACAGCGGAAAATTTGTACAAATTATTTTTACTTTGAAATAGTCTAGCACTTGAGTGTCCAAACTGGTAAAAACTATTCGGTTCCCGTAAAATCCAAAGAAAACAGTAGACATATTTGCTGAGATGTGAGCAACAGAGCAAAACACGGCTGATGCAGGTAATCTCCTGAAAGCTGCAACCGACGCACATGTCAACAGCAGTCAAAGCAGGCCTAGCAGATGTTAACACCTGCTTGTTCATGGAAGTATTTCTTTAATGTTAACTATAGTCAGGGCCAGTGGATTTTTGCATAATTGTAGATTTGTCGCATTTGCCACATAATCCAGCATCTGCTGCATAATCTGCAGATTTGAACCCAAAAAATTTGTTTCTAGCTAACACGGTTCAAATTTTGTTAAAACACAATGACACGTGTTGCTCCGCAGTGGAAGGGCCTTTGCAGAGGGTGACTGGTCAACTTTCTGTGGCTTATTGCTATATTTGGGTGTTAATCTGGCACAAATGCCCAGACAGTGTTAACAAGTTTAAAACTGACTAAATAATAAAGTTATACTACTACAAAATTTGCCGCATAAGTTGCCTTTTCTTTGCGCATACTATACTCAACCCTGCTGCATGGTTTAATCCTCCCCTGCCACAATATTCCAGTGGCCCGGACTATAGCTTCCAATTGACCTTTGACATTTGGCCATCGCTTTACTCAGCCATCTGGCTAAGGTAGATGGAAAAAACACCTTCTACATAAAATGATCAAGTCCAGCCAAGACACAATCAATAACCGCAACATCTACAATGTCAAGACCTTGCAGGTAACGTATTTAAGGCTTTGACTTTCTATCGTTGAGTGCTAGAAGAATAGTCCGCTTTTTAAGCTAGGCTTGGCAATGAGAGTTGAGTTGCTATGTCCCCTTTATTGCTCCAATGTGCCACAATATTAGTGAATTAGACGGAGGAGGCAACCAGGTAGAGAAAACACAAAGGAGGCTGTGGTACGAACTTAAGGACGAGCAGCTGCAATGTCGTGAATTTAAAAGGTGAGGGGTGACAGCGGCAGAATGTTCCTGTCTTCTTTTGTTGTCTGTGCTCCTGAGGACGGCCATATTTAAAGGCGAGCTGCCTGTTTGGCGAATCCTGAGTCACTGGCAGCCATGACAGGGAAGGGTGGACATTGACATGGCGGTGGTAGGAGGCAGACGTCTATGTAGACCCGACTGCATGAAGCGGGTCACTGCTCTTGCCTTAACACAGCACAAGGCACGCTATTCTGCCTGCAAATGTTATGATCTCTGCAGAGGATCCTTTGTTCGCTGTGCTTGGGTGCCAGGAAACACGGGTTTCAAGACAACACATTTGAGTAAAACATCATGGAGGAGAGAAATCCACAACAAAGAGAGATTTGCAAGGACTATTAGTCATGGAGGTGGGGCATCGTCAATGTCGTTTTCTGCGCGGAACTCTTGCTACTGAATTGCAAACAATTGAACAAAGGAATTTTACATAGGAGAAATCATTTAGACACCTCTCAGGAGCAAATACAAAATACCCATTATAGGAAAACAAAGAAAAAATGTGAAGCACCCTTTAAAAAAAACTTCAGTTATCTAGCAGCACATTGGAAACACTGAGTAAACATCTGGCACCCTGAAATTCGTTTTCAGAAGCTGACATTTGAATGATAATCCTTTAGCAAGAGGTCACAAAACATCTGTCTAAATCCCCATCAGCTATTTTGTTCAACAATGCTCCCTACAGGAAGTGACAGTCTGTGCTAAAAAATAACCAGATTCCTCGGACAAAACTATATTCCCATTCAGTAAAGACCACATTATTTCCCACGATGCATTTAGGGCACAAAAATAAGGAAGCCTTAAGGATCGTTTCGAAGGCTAAACATTCACAACAGTCAAAATCTAAATGATTTAAATAATGATCGAGTTTGTAAAGCGCGGTACTGCGAAATGAAAACCCTATAAACATTCACTACCTGAGAAGATGCCCCAGGTGCTATACATAGGGTCCGTCCCAAAAATGTAATCACCCCGCTGCATGGGTAAATGTGAATGCTTGGTTGTGTCGCCATACCAGCAGGATTCAATCATCTTTTTCATGCCAGAGGGCTTTACTTGCCACCAAGCATCCTCACGAATTACCCCTAACCCCAAGCCCGTCCTGTGCGCTCCCCTTCACAGCAATAGGTAATTCAGGAGAAATGACTGCATTTATTCAAGCCTTTGTCTCCCCTTTCAGTGACATTTTGAGTATCCTTTGAGCATCCATTGAAGGTGCTCACCTCCAACCTACGCAGCTGATCCTGGATCCGACTTTATATAAAGACATCTTCACTTAGGACCGCTCCGCAACATCCCTTATAATCGTATACGGAAGAACTGACTTGTGGATCAATCCCACCAGCTCATCACAGCTCATTCCCCCCCGGACTTTAACTCCATGCGAGTTTAAACACTTTCCAGCCCAATGTACGACACAAGGTCTCACTCTCTAAATTCACAGATCATGTATGAGGCTCGTGGGCACCGGCGCTTGAATCCAGGCGGACACGGCCTCATCTCCTGGCCGCAGCACAAAGTACTTCCGGTTAGCCTGCCCCCGCTTCTGTGTGGTGAGCCCCCTGACACTGTGGATACTGCTGTTTATGGCCTTGAAGAAATCCTACAACCCTTTACTTTAAAGGGCTTTTTTCCTCTCGGAGGAGCAATTTGCCAAATTGATGAAAAACTGACGGAGAAAATGATCCAAGGTCGAATTATTTCTTACCTGTGCAGGTCCACGTGAATTTGTGAGTGTTCTGGTTGTGTTACCTGGGCCAAGAGTACGTTTCTGGGTCTAAAGAGGGCAATATGTGATGTATGGTGCAGGATTAAACTCTGGAATAGGTAAAATAGGTATGACATCATGCACATCAGCCGTGGTGACGGGAACGAAGTCTGTGCACTTTTAAATGTTGAAAGACAATGAAAGAATAACATGTGTGGCACGCATTTGGAAGAAAGACTGCGATTTCAGGAAAAAAAGGATCGCTTTAGGGAACAGTGAGAAAAATAGGCCAAGAACGTGTCCTACAAATGCGACCCATCCATAAAAACCTTCCCACTTCAGAAACCTATACACTAAGAGCACACAGATTCCTGCATGGAAGAAGAAACAAGGATGCAGTTGCCTTGGTTGGGCTTTCTCAGTCCAATCTTCATATCATAACCTCAAAGAAAGGGCACCGGGCTCTGTTACGGCCGTGCCATTTTGCCATACGGATCCATGCAGAGAAAAGCTCATGAGATGTAATCTAAGCAAACACGTAGGAGTAGCCATATGGCGTGCCAGGGCAAACCAAATGAACGCTCTACAGCATCCTGAATGGACTGTAGATGTCTGCTGTAAGTATGCTTCACCATACTTTTTTAGCACAAATTTCTTTTCCGCATGCATTCTTGGACTGTGTCATCAAGTGAAGCAGGTGGAGAGGACAGGAGTCTCGAGCTGGTAAAGGTGTGGCCCTTAGGGCTTGATGTTTTTATGGTACATATTTTACAAATTTACATTTTGTGCAGTTCAATATCCCCCATACCTCCAGACGGGTACGCGACTATGGGAATTCTTGCACCTACTACGCAGATGATACTACGCAAGTCCAGCCACCATGCTCTTAAAGAGATGGAGAACACAGATTTTACAATGCTGGGGGAGAGGGTCGCGTTAGATTCCCGAAAATCCCCAGAACTGAACTCAGTAAAGAGTTCCATAGACGTAAGGTCCAGCCTGGGTCATGGGCTTGAAAAGGAGATGCACTGGAGGAGCAACTTGCACAGATGGGTACGTGCCACCTGCTACAAAGCGCTTAGAATGAGGAATCCATATGTTAAAGTAAAGCACCATTTCAGCTGTAAACTGTGGAGGCAGAACCAAGTCTGTGGATTCACTTGTCAAGTTATGTCTTGAGTGCAGACATTTGAAGATCTTTTAGGACGCCTCTTCAGAGTTTGATAATGTTCCTATTTTTACCTTTAAGAGTTCAAACTTCTAGACGTAGGTGGTAAGTGGGCGGAAAACACAATTTGTCACAGCTCTGCACCACCCTACAGAGACACATGATGGGAAAGAGCTCACATGTTCTCTCCCAATCAATCAATCAATCAGGTATTTATAAAGCACGCTACTCTCCCGTGATGGTCTCAAGGCGCTGCAGTACGTGAGGTTTTCTCTAGTACTTTAGAGGTTTGTCACATTTTCATGAATCACAAGTACACCTTATAAGCGCTTTGAGATTTTAGAAAATTGGAGAATAACAGGTATTATATTATCATTTTTAGGAGTCTGGGCTCAGGCACTGGATTTAAAAAACTTGCGTTAATGAATACAACCATTCCAATCGAGGAGCTACCAGCCATCTAATTCTGGCACGAAGGAGAGAGCCTTGGAAGGGCAGTTTAACACCACAGGTCGCATTATTTCCTCAGCTGTTCCTTTGAAAGGTAGTCCGCCCACAACACGAGGTTTTCACTGTAGCTTCTAAAGGCAGCACAGAGGCTTTGGAAACACAAGTGGAACCGGTTCAACTAGATGGTCGGAAATACAGCCATAAACAGTCAGAGGGACGTACTTGAAACAATAACTGCAGGGCAATTAGGAACTGCAATGCAAGACCAGACGCCATGTTTATGTTTTTCCACTGCAGGCATAATGCCATGTACAACTGTTCAGCTTCTTGGCTGCTCTGTGTAGGTCACTCTTACGCACTTCTCCTACCAACCAAAACTGGCATTTACTGTATTAAAAAGAGACCTCCTCACCCACTTCTGGGCTCCAGGTCTGCCAGCATCTGAACAAGCCAAGTAACTTGAGTGAACAGTAAATTCTACTTAAACTTAACGGTTTCATGGACTGTGGATACAGTAGAGTGCCGCGTGATGTTGAAGTATCCGCCAAAGGTGAGAGCGGATCAGAGGGCCTCAGGAGAATCTCATCACCAAACGATAACTATTGGACTCCATATCACTATGAAGTGTATAGGTGTCGGAGTTACAAACCTGGCTAGGCTGGAATGGTTGTATGAGATACCATACATGCAGAGAAACCAATTATTCTGCATGCGAGCAGCTTTCTTTTGCAACAAGTGTGTTTTGGCCCTTTCTCATGTCCTGAAACCTTCCCTCCAGCCTCCCTTCACAATAAATGGGCAGGAGTTTCTCAGGATGTCACGTTTGTAGGAGTCATTTTTCCATCCCCGTAACCTGTGCTGCATACGGTATCTTGGGTAAAACTTTGCGCAATTCTTTTCAAAACTTGAGAGGGTGGAGCTAGGCAGACCTCAATCTATGACGGCAACCCTGTAAAAAATTAAAAAAATTTAAATCATTTAAAAAACAAAAAAAAACAAAGAGGAAGCAGAGGTGCAGCGGCTAGCGCCATGTGGTACTTAAACTGGAAAACAGCAAACACGAAATCCCTAGAACTTTCATCGCAAGTCAGGGGTTTCCCAACGACTATAATCAATAGAAGAGTAAATTAAGTTACATTCAGTCGATATTCCTATGCAGATGTTTTAGCCCATCAAAGTAGTTTAAACAAATAGATATTCTGGCTCGTTTCTTTTGGTTTGTGAGGCACCACTGGCTTCAGCGCTAGGGCAAAGGGAAAGCTAGGCATGTTCTTTCTACAGGTCGGCATTACCGGAATTCGGAGACTTGGGAATGGAATGTTTAGAAGCAGCTGGGAAATGTTATGAGTATTTCATCTGGTAGAGGTGTATTTCTGCACCACCAGGACTTTTACCCATGTAACATTTGTTTTAGTCTAGTAGTGGCAGGAGAGATGCAATGCAGCATGGGTTAAGGAGGTTGAAATAGCCTGGAGGAGCTTTCCTATCAAAATGATTGGATGTGAATGAAGGTCCTTTTCAATATGATATTGAAGTGCTTTTGAGGAAAGGACCCTTTTGTTTTGATTGAAATTGTGCAATGCCATGAATGAGCCATAAATAGATTTGTTTTAATTTTGAAAGTTCAGGGTAGCACATTTTGGGGTTGGAGTGTTTGGTTGTGAGGATCCTCAGAAGAGCAACTTATTCTCTTATTTCGCAGGCAAACCACTGAGCATTAGGAAGACAAACACGAAAGGAAGGCGGGAACAGATCTGTTGTCTGACAGTGGTCTCAAGGTTCTTCAAAGGCAGGTAGAAAATGAAGGCAATTTGAAATGGAGAAAGACAAGTAGTCCCAGAGCTACTCCCCAACTTTTTTTCTCTGTTGATTCAGCGAGCATCACAAGACTTAAAGGTCTATCTGGAAATTCCACTATAGAAGGAGATCATTGGGCATCTTATGATGAGGGCAGCTGATAGAGCCTTTATGACCGGTATGAAGCAGTGGAATTCCACTCATCGTACCCCCCGAAGCCGTGAAGGAGCACACTGCTCTTCCTGTGACAGTGACCTCTAGCTTGATGCCAGTGCTTCAGCCACAGATTGACGGCATCAAGGAGAACAGTGATGCGGAATCAAAGCAGAGGTTGGCCTCCAAGGTCACAGGAGTAAAAATGGGAACATGTTGCAAAGAGGAGGGAGGGAACTAACAGCAGGTCACAGAGGGCAGTTTCTACCTGGTAAGATGTGAGTGAGCAGCAATGAACTACCACATCAGGCTATTGTTTTCCAGAGAGACAGACACATGCACAGCCACATATGCGTGAGCAGAAAACTTTGTGGGCATTGGCTGTGGCTCGTAGAGCTCTTCTGCTGGGTATGGGTAAAAGAAAAGTGAAGACCCTCAGTAAGCTAAAGAATAAATTTGATAAAATAACATGTCAAGTAAAAGGTACTGAACGGAGGTAAGCCTCCAGCGCAAAGGAAGTAGAGATCACCTTAGCAAAACCAATATGAGGCAAAAGGTAGATGGGGGAACCTGCATGTTGCTGCGTTAGGGGACAAATTTAAGAGCCTGACCAGCAGGGTTTTGTGGAGTTGAGGGGATGATAAAGAAAATGGGAGGAACTATGGGTTCGCTGGAAACAGAATACAACTACCTTAAAGAGTGGAAAAAGAATTTTGCAGAATTTCTGCACATAAATAAGCTGCATGAAGAGCAATGTATATTGCCCAACAATGGTGACAAAGATCAGGATCCTGGAGGCCAGCCCATATGACAGAATTTAGAACTGCAAAGCCCAATGCAGTATTTTCTGAAAAAAACACAGGGCCCAAAAATGTGGCCCAATGCAGACTAAATGCCAATGTTAATAAATAGAGAATTCTGACTCCTTGGAAGAGGCAAGATAGAACACAAGGCAGAGAAAGGCAGATGGTTGTGGCAAAGTATTAGAGACACTGCGTGCAGAATCAGTAAGAGATAAGGTGCTTAAAGGGGAAACTACAACTGAACACCTAAAACAGGAACTATTGAGAACGTGTTAAAAAAGCTTACTTCAGCCCCTAAACTAGTAACAAAAGGGGGGAAATAGAAGAGATCAATAATTTCTTAATGGAGCTGCAGGTGAAAACTGCTGTTTTGGAATTGTACAAGCTTAGGGTCAAAAACTAAAAGAAGATGTTCATGTTTACAGTAATGGAGTCTGCTGCACATTAATTCGGGGGATAGCTGAGCTTGAAGGACTTCCAGCTGATCTTTTATGGTTAACAATTCAAGTGATTGAGACTTTCTGTTCATATTAGTTTGTAAGAGTGTAACACATTCTAATCTAGAGAAGTTAATAGGAGTCAGTCATTTTCCATTCTGTACTTGTTTCCCATTTCACTCCAATGGATGGGGACTAGGTATGGAAAAGGAGGTGGTTTTCCGCTTCTTAAATGGCCGAAAAAAAGGTTTCTCGCTCCTTTTACCTCCCACTACAAGGAAGTGACAATTTATATATTAGATGGAAAGACAAAGCATGCTTGTTTCATCGCTAGAAAAATTAATATCTTGTATACTACAGTTTGGGATAGTAATTCTACCACTTTCTCAAGGAAGACTTTGGCCTTAGTCTAATGCTGTTGTGGTGGATTACCTGTTCTGGTGGATGTCCAGCAATTGACAAACAGAAGACCTATGTAGCTGGGACGAAGTCAGTGGAGTTTACAGACAGTGCCTGACAAGGAGGAGATTGAGGCGGTGGCCGTTAGTGTGGACGCAGGCCAAGAATAAGAGGAACTGATCATGAGAAAGGATGGGGTTTTGGGGTGCCTAGGAGATCCACTCAGTTAAAATAAACAAAACGAATGTGGATCATGTATAACCATAAATAAACAACTCAGTATCATATAGGGTAAGATGGGCAAGCAGCGGGCTGGTAGAAGGGAATTATCAGAAGATACAGGAGAGATATAGGGAGTGAAAGAGGGCAGAATACGGAGAGAGTGAGAAAGAGCAAAAGCAAAACAGAGAGAAAGTATATGTGCATTACAAAATCTGGTTCAGGGATGAAGCAAAAGGACCACTCACACAACTCTGTACCTCCTTTAGTCCTTTTCAGAATTACACAAGCAAATATGAGTGGGGGAGGAGGGCTAGAATGAATCAAGAGAGTTGAGGGGCATAAAGAGACAGTAAGAAAAAAGGCCAGGGAGGTGGAAATATAGAGATGAGAGAAAGTGCAGTCTACTTTGCCTATTTCACTACATGCTATAGGTCTGGAGGAGGCCATTTTGGTAATTTCAGCCTCCCACCACTCCTCTAGAAATAGACCCCAGTGCCGGGTGACAGGTTAACAGGAATGCATCCAAGCATTCCTTCCATCTCTTTGTTGCAGTCAATGCACTAGAGTGAAACATGTGTGGATCCAGTGCTCCTGTACCATAAACCCCAAGCTATCTCTCACTTATAAGGCCTAAGCAGACCAAAAATCATCATACGCTGATATGTGTTTCCATGCAGCAGGAGTCTGGCCAGGAAGATGTGGCTTGCCTGTTCTAAATGGAGCAGTACCTACACTGATTTAAATATGGCTGAACTGTCCAGAGTTACACAGTGGGTGAAAAAAGATGGATCTGAATGCGGCCCAAGCAAGGTTGGGAAAGTGATGGGAGAAAGAAGAGAGGTGCAAGTACAGATCACAACTGCTGTCTAGTTTGTCAGTTTCTTTGTCCTGAATAATGCTGTGCATCAAAAGAAAATGCTGGCAGCAAGTAAGTGTAAGGAAGATATGTGGCCTAGGGAATACAAGGACTCAGAAGGCATGAGCTATAATTAAGAAAGACAGGACTTCTTAGTCAACAATTTCCCCTACTCTTAAAAAATGCATTCTTCTATCATGCCCACAATATCTCACAGTGCACAACGCTGAGCGTTCGCCTTCACATGCATGGGTTGAAAGGTTACATGAGCAACACAAACACAAAGTAGTAGAAAATACATTAGAAATAAAGAATTTCAAAATCAGAATATTGGGCTAAGAATAAACAAAAATCAAAATGTTATAAATCCTGTAATTATCTGCTTGTAGTACTGTAGTGTTGGGCTAAGATATTATAATTTAGCTTTCTTCAAAGAAGGTTTGAGCCATGGGTTGTGCTGTGACTCCTCCCTTAGTCCACAATGCACATTGGCACTGACTCCACCCTAGACTTTTTTTCCACTCCGCGAATGAGAGCTGAAAGTGGAGTGTAGAGTAACACTAATGTGATGTGCCATTGTAAATTGTCAAATAAGTAATATGTGATAAAGGTAAACGTGTCATCACTGCCAGCTTCCGGGGAGGAGGGTGGGCACATGTGAATTTACAGCACTACATGCTACGAACTGATGCTTTCAGGCTAAGTAATATTTCCATTCATAGCATGTTTGGCTGAACACGCTTGTATTGACTGTAAAGCAATTACCTCCTCAGCAGTGCCTAGAGGGCAGATGATGCAGATTTTGGGAGCATGCAGATGTATGGAACAATGTTCGCAACAGTTTGGCCAACCACAGCCTGTTGAAAGGCTACTATGTCCACACAGACATTCTTTGTCAAGGCGTGTGGCATTGACCAGGCAGGTGACTTGCAGAAGTCTGCTAAAGGAACGTTACATAAGAAAGCCATGTTAGCCCCCTTTGTGAGTGTAGAGTGTGCCCTGGGAGGTATAGTGAGAACATGTTTAGCTTTGGTGCAGAAAGTCTCAATACACTTGATAATCAACTTTTCAATGCCTGCCTTGGAAATGGGGTTACTTTTATAGGGTTTAGCAAAAGCTACACAAAAATGGTTAGTCTTGCAGAAGGAGTTAGTATATCAATACAGTACAAAAGTGGCCGTTTCATGTAATAAGCACTTTCTGCTACCAATTCCGGTTGTGGAAAGAAAAGAGGCAAGCTCAATAGTCTGGATGATGTGGAACGGCGAGATTAACTTGGGTAAAAATATTGGATTAATTCGAAGGTCCTTGTGCACTTGAATGAATGGTTCTTGAATAGTGAGTGCTTGCAACTCACTGAAATGTCTGAGTGAGGTTATGGCTACAAAAACACTTTACAGGTTAGGCTGAAAGAAAGGAGGGGTTTAAATGGGGGTCTGATAAGTCTTGTGAGAACTATGTTAAGGTTCCACCTTAAGGGACTGCGGAAGTCCTTGGGGATATTACCCTTTTAGGCCTACCATGACCGCCTCAACTACAGGAATTTCGAAGAGGGATTTTTTCTCCCTAATTTGCATGTATGCTGTGACAGTGGATAGGTGAAGACGTATGGAGGTACATGCTCTTCTGTAGGTGAAGAGAAGTAGATGATGTCTTGAATACTGGTTTGAAAGGGTCAACTCTAAGACCTCCGGTGCTAGGTTGGTAGGTTGAGCTATTTCAGGTCTACGTTCCTGATTTGGCAGTGTTGCTGCAGGAGAAGGTCTGGCCTGATCAGTATAGGTTTTAATGGGGATTGATGGACATCTCCAGGTTTGATTGAGAGCCAGGGCTGTGTGGCCCAGGATGGAGAGACTAAGATGCGGGTCATGGACACCTGCCTATCTTCCTCGCCACATACTGGATTAGTGGGAGAGAAGGAAAGGCAAATAATTCTAAGCAGATCCTCCAAAGAGTATTGAGAATGGATTGTGGATGTGGATACTTGGAAGTGAAGCTTGGGCATTCTGAGTTTTCTGGGATGGCGAACAGCTTGATGGCTGGGGTTCTGCACCTCTGGAACTACACTCATGGACTTCTTGATGTGTCCAGCTTAGCACATACGCAAAGTTCGCACCCAGCCCGGCTAGAGCCCTTTTAACAGGTGTATCTTGTTGCAGATTGCCCAGTGTCAGATGTATTGTGATAGTGCAGACAGTTGGTGGTAAAAACTTCTCCCTGGCTTCTGCATGAAGTACATGCTTGTCGTCGTACATCTTTATGGGTACTACTTTGCCCTGAACTGAACTTGAAAAAGGTTTTCAGGACTAGAATTAGAATTTCAGAATATATTTTTATTGTTTAGTTAATTAAACCATAACAATATACCAATAAATCAAAAGACATAACACCATTAAAATGTACATTAAATTATGTGTGTTAAAAGTTACAGGTTGCATCGGTACCATAAACATTCAGTTAGGGTGTATAGAATCTAAGTCGGTGAGAATGCAAAGGATAACGAAAAAAGGACGCAAGACAATCTCTAAAGTGCCGTCGTGCTTCACCCATAACCATGTTATGATGCTTCTCGTGTCTAAAACTAAAGATTTTACTAAATGACAGTTAGTCAATGGTTCATAAATACACAGGGTATACATAATAGTTAAGCTAAACAATGCATAGGATGATGAAAAAGAGACACAGGCCATAGTATCTAAAGTGCTGTTGAAGATGGCCACTAGCCATGTTTTAATACTTTCTCGTAGTTAACATTTTTATTAGATGACAGTTAAGCGGTGGGCCATTCAGTTCGAGACATTTTAATACTGCAGTTCTACAAGAACAAATGCCTCTTGCGTTGAATAATTTCTTCAGCAGTTTGCGACGGTCTAGACTTAGGGCTGGGCAGATACATATTAAATTAATGAAATCTTGTGTTGGTGATCCACAAAGGCTACATGACACTGGCCAGTAGTTCTAGCTAGTTGGTGTGTTTGGCCCCGATGCTGTGGTCATGTTAGCGAGATGTGCACCCACCTGGTGACTGATGACTTGGTGGTGATGGTGACCTGCGGAAGTGGGTTCAAGAAAGGCCGTCCGCATAACAGATTTTTGCTATGCCACCATTACAGAGAGTGTTGAGTGTTGAGCTTTATCCACACCAGATCTTCCAAATGACTCAACTTGTAGCCATTGACTAACAAGGTACTCAGAGTATGTGCATATGCTGTCTAGCGTGTGGCACAACAGATATACAAGAAGCCATCATGCTCTAGACCTTTATTAAAGTTTTGACCTTGAGTGGATAAATGTACTTGAAAAGAGGCCGCAGCTGCTGAAATGCCATTACCCTAGGCTGGTTAGGACACACTTTCCTTGTGACAGCGTTTAACACTGAGCCAAGAAGGGCCGGTCTGCTGGGATTGGAGGTAGGATTTCTTTGTATTTATGGTGAACCCTTTGCTCTGAAGTTGGGCCACCCCTGCCAGAATGTGTGTTAGGCATTGTTGCCTGCCGCTGCTCTTGATCAGCTAGTCGTCAAGGTAAGGAAAGACATGAACGCCGCCTCTGCGGAGATGCAGGCACTTCATGAACACCCTGTGAGCTCTGAATTGATATTGATGTCCACTTACCATGAACATAATGTATTGGCGAGGGGCAGGATGGATGGAAATAGGAAAATAGGCATTCTTGAGATCAAGCTCCATCATGAAGTCTCCTTGACGGAGAAGGGGTTGATGTACTGCAAGGATGCCCTCTGAAAGTGCTAAAGCAAGAAGCACCAACCTCAGGACTAGAAAGGGTTGGGGGTATCCGTCCTTCTTTGGAATGAGGAAGTAGAGCGAGTACATGCCTTTGCCTTGTTGGTGGGTTGGCAAGACCTGTATTATACCCTTTTTGAGGAGATATTGAACCTTCTCTTCCCAAAGTCTGAGGTGGTCTTGAGTGAGGATGGGACAACAAGGGGGTATGTTTAGGGGAGAGTGATGTGGAATTCTAGGAACAGTCCTGCTGAACTACTGCTAAACCCATTGGTCTCAGGTGATTTCCTCACAGTGGGCACATAAATCCTATAGTCTCCCACCAACAGATATAGTGTGAAATGGGAGGCGGGTGGTGAGGAGAGAGCCTGCTAGTCAGTGCTTGGAGGTGGCGGCTTTTTTACCACACCCGCCTCTGGCATTTCGTTTGTTGTAACCACCTCTTGCATATCCTCTGACTTCCTGAGACTCATGAAAGGTCTGCTGTTGGTGCTGTTAGGCAGAGGTTGCTTCTTTCTCCCCTGGTGGGAGCTTGACACCCGTCTCCAGGAGGAGCAGTGCTCTGTGTGGGCATGTTTAATTGCATGGGTTTTCACGCACTGACTTTACTGTGCTACTCATGTCCCTCATTCTTCTTTGTTTGGAGAACTGTTGAACGTCCTGCTTGTTTCGACACAGAGTAATGCCCTGCCTTGCTCTTCCCTTCCAGAGGTACTTGAAGACAGCATCTCGGTGCTGGGCAGTGTTAGGGTAACGGCACCCCGTAAAGGCCTGTCTACTCACCTTCAATGTTGAGAGGGTCATGTTCCCGAAAAAAATGTTGGCGGGCTCCGTGGAGGATTGCTGTTGCATCTTTGGATAAGCCCAGCATTCATCCCTTCAATACCTCAGGTTCTTCTTGCATAGAAAGTCAAGGCAAAACTCGAACAAGGTCTTGTTGGTGTTGAGGAAGAGGTTGCATATATCATGCTGGTCCAACCAAGGATCTTTTGTGTTCACCATCGACATCACTGGAAGGGTGTGTGTTCCATCACCCCCTTCCTGAATTCATTCCCCAAAACAAGCTTGGAAGGAACTGGAAAATGCTTCTATTTGGTGAAGGCAGTAGGGCACCGAAGCTGTGGTTTATAGAGAAGGTCAAGCAGTTTTGCCTGAGGGAGAAAAGCTGGGTAGGTTGTTAACCTAGTCCTTGGTTTTGAAGAGTATAGCGGGGAAGCCAAAGAATCTGTGGGGAGATTATATATACATATTTGTTTTACAGCCACATACGCTACAAAAATATAATTATCTTTTTCTAGCATTGGGTAGGTCTATTGAAGAGACAAGGCAGAACAAAATAATACATGGTTTTAAATGTATAATTCTGGCAGTGTGATGTTGATTGACAGATATATATATATATATATATACACACGGCTGAATCCTTACACCCCAACACAACCCTGGCACACCCAGAACCATGAGATGAAAAAGCAAACGAAAATGTAGACACATACATACATGAAAAGAACATTCTCTGTAGAATATCATTTGACTTCTGGGTTGCTGCTAATAGGATGTTTACATGTGTGGTCCCGAGGAAAGTTAACAGTAATCTTATTAAAGTCTAGGTCTGATTGCCCAAAGTCAACCCAATGAATGCTCAGTCTAGAAAGCGTACCTGTGATGAACATCACCACTAAGGCTGTATTAAACTTTAAAGGTTCAAAGATTCCTTCCATAATGGAGGGAACCTTTTTGTTGGAACCCATGATTTGGCCCTGAAACAATGAGCAGACAGAATACAGTGTGGATACAGCAGCTTAACAGTCTACTGAGTTTAGCTAAATTGTGGAAATAACAAAGGCTCCAGGGGAATGACGCCATCTCTATTTGCATGAAGGCAAGCTTTTTCTGAGCAAAAGAGAAATTAAATAGTTTTGGATGATGTGACACCCTAGCTTATGAAGATGCTCAATGGCCTGTGTTGATGCTTGAAGAACCAGCTCCTGGAAGCCCATGTGTATTTTGTATATATTTTGATGTTTGTACAGCTCTAGCACACCACCTTTTGGCAACATCTGAGCACGAGGCACACCAGAGAAGAGGTAGTGGTGGTTACGTTAAGTGACAGGACTTGGAGTGAAGCTGGTGTGGACAGAATATAATTTATTTAAAAACAACAGCGCTGATGCATCAGTTTGTGGTGTGTTGTTGGACAATGAGGGTAGGAGTAGTTAAAAGAAGTTTGTGGAGAAACCGGAATGCTGTTGATTGCTGTAAGCAGGAGTCAAACACAGCAGAAATCCAACCATACAGCGATAATCTTTCTGTGCATGTATATCACAGCCCGAAGTCATAGGTTTGAATAGTTCAGTCATAGAAGTTTCCTGAGATTCCAACAGGTGATCTGCACCCTCATGGCTGCACAGGACTTTGAATTTGATCCTGGCTTTCACTGGTAGAAAACAGAGTACTTTTACAGTGGATAAGATGTGTTTCTGCTTCTTCCAGTTGAGGGCCAACCTTGATGCCTGATTTTCGCATTTGCTGTAACTTAGATAGACCCCTGTAGATCACATTTTAGTAGTACAGACGTGCTATGAATAATGATCAGGCTAGCTACACTCGGTGTTCACTTTGGAGGAGTGGTAAACTCTTGTGCAGCAGTGATAATCCATTTTATCTGAGCTTTTACAAGAGTAGTGATGAAAGGCTTGAATCAAAGATTATTTGTTGAATCCTTTTTTGTTGGACTTCAATTTAGCTGGTTCCTAGAACTAGGGATATGGGGAATATTTCTCTCAGTCAGACATGGCAATTTAGTCTTCGTGGGATGAAGGCATTGTACACTTTCAATCAGCCACGCCCAGATGTTGGTAAAATATTCCGCAAGTTTAGTGTTTGCTTTATGGATTCATCTTCAAAACAGAGGAGGATCGGTGAGTTGTCTTCTTCTACAATTGCTGTGGAATGATTAATTATACCCATGGATACATATTCATGTTGAAGAGCAGAGTCACATAATAATGAACTCCACTGGCGCCAACATGCCACCATCCTTGTGGTGAATGTGCAAGAACCTTTTTCTGATTAGTTGCCTCCAGTTTCTGAGGAATGGTGCATCCAAGTCAGTCCACTCTCCATGCTTAATCTGAATTTTATAAAGACAATTTCATTGTTTTAATAAGTGTGCTATTATTGGAACACACAAGGTAAATCAACAAAATTCTTGAACAGTTACAAATTGTTGGATAGATCATGAAATATCTGTGAATTAATTAATACTGATCTAAATGTTAGATATGAATTCTGTGCATATAGTTTAAGTGACACTGTAAATGTTATTGTACAATTAATTTTTTTCTAAGTAGAAACTCCTGCTTATTTTGAGGATTATCCACATATCTGAAAATTTGATGAACCAATTGCTTTGAATATGCACATTCTAACAAGTGTGTCTCAGTCACCCTGCCTTTAAATTATCAACCAGCGGTCACACTGAAATGGGGATGCAGGACATTTTGTGGCATAGCATTCATAATCAGGAAGGTCCTGCTCAATCATCTTAAGAAAACAACATTTATTTTGTGCCGAAGACTTTAAGAATATCAAAATTTATTTTAAAAAAAAGATGTTAAATGAAACATGAAGGGACTACATACAATACATTATGCCATTCAGATGAAATAAAGGTAAATCAGACTAAAATTAAAATAAATAAGTACAAATGAAAGAACTTAGTGACAAAGTACAAATATGAAAGTCCAAACAACACAAAACATCTAAAAGAATTCTTCCAGAGAGGTGGATAGCTCTTAAGCAATAACAAGTGCTTAGAGGTCATTTTCTAATGATAGAAAACAGCAACTAGTTTTGGGAGTTGAAACGTTCATTATGTGAATATTAAAGTTTTCAACTTTCATCCTATCAAAAATTATTACAAAAATTAAAAGATCATTAATCTGTACTATGAGGTGCCATTGAGAAAAGACTGACAAAATATCAAACAAAAGCATTTTAATTATATTTGCATGTTGTATAAAACCTTCCAAACATACATATGCCCAGTAGGAATGAGCACATCCGCAAAAGAAATAGGCATCGAATATTGCCACATTCAACCTGTGAAGCTATGAAATACTTACTTTATCTTTAACATCCAGAGGGCATTTACAGTTGTGAAGAAACTTCAGAGTCTCAACATGGCCATGTCGTGAGGCCCAATAGATGGCATTCGATCCAGCCTACAAATAGACAATCGACGAACACACAGGGCAAAGCAACATGGTTAAATATCTTCAAGCTTCTGAAGTTAACTAAGCTCACTGACACTCCAAAGAAAGTTAAATATTTTAATAGGTACTGTCTATTAGCAATTACAATAGAGGCATAAGGGGAATGAGACCGGTGGGAGATTCACTGAAAACAATGAAATGGTTCAGAGCTAATAATGGCTTGTATAGACCTTCTGCTACGACATTCCAATGTTTGTCTTTCTGTTTCTGACTTTTTAATTTAGAACATTCTACCCTCAGTGGAATTATCTAATGGTCTTTCTGTCTCAAGCTATACTGGTTGTTGAAGGCTCTCTCCTTCATTTTATAGGCCCGAGCTGCAGGACTTTTAACAACCCGTACATCTCTTGGCAGTGGGCTATAAGGCTATGGTAAAATACCCAACAGTGCATAGCAAACTTGTCAAGGGCAACATTCTTTACACATGGAAACAAATTAAATCAAACTCAATGCTTTTTCGATCTGGGATTATTGATTATCAAATAAAAACAAAGAGGAAAAAATAATATTTTAATCCAAATATGCGAGTGGATCTACAATAGTGTTCAATCCAAATTGTCGGCATTGTGGCAAATAGTAGTGATCTACTAGGTCACCTTTTCCTAGGACACTGACAAAATACTTCAATTTTTATGAAGTCCTCCACAAACCTTATCCTGGATATCGATGCGTGAACCTCTCTTCATGAGTAACTCTATCATTTGTATATTTCCACAACCAGCTGCAATCAACAGGGGCGGTGTGCCATGCTGAAAAAAACAGGAAAGAATGGCAATTTAATGTCCCATAGAATGAATAATACATATAAGGTAATCGACCTCTGAAGTAATTGGTTTGATAAAAAAGTTTTTCAATTTTTTTGTGAAATACTGTAAAGAATATGGCAGTCATGTTACTACACAAACATTTTAGATATATACACTTTTCAATATATTCATGTATTCTTCATTTCTCCCAAACTGGCTTCCGGCCCCACCAAGGCACCGAAACAGCCCTACTCTCGGTGGTGGAGACCTCTAGAAAAATCCTCGACCAAGGAGGGTCCTCCGCCATAATACTCCTCGACCTCAGCGCGGCCTTCGACACAGTGAACCATCAAATTTTGGTACACCGCCTCAAAAAGGTGGGAGTGTCTGGAACAGCCTTGGCCTGGCTCCAGTCATTTTTAGAAAACAGACACTTCCAAGTATTCGAAGGAAACTCCCTTTCCAAATCCCTCCCCCTGCAGTGTGGAGTTCCTCAGGGCTCCTCCTTGAGCCCCACGCTTTTTAATGTGTATATAGCCCCGCTGGCGGATATTGTATCCCCCTTCGGGGTCCATATAGTCACATATGCGGATGACACCCAGCTGGTTGTCGAACTAAACCAGGCCAAGCAGTCACCCATTGCTCTCCACTCCTGCCTTAAGGAATTCACCAACTGGATGTGCCTCTCTCATCTGAAGCTCAAGGGTGACAAGACTGAACTGATGGTGCTGGGCAACCAGCTGAGTCTAAAATTAAGCACCATGAGGCCAGCCTGCATGGGCCCAGCCCCTATCCCCAAAATTGAAATAAAGAGTCTGGGAATTTGGCTGGACCATGAACTATCATTTAAAACCCAAGCACGAAAGACTATGGCATCCTCAGAACGACCCAAAAAATCCTCCCCCTGCTCCCTAGTCAAGCCAAGAAACTCCTGATGCAGGCCTTGATCCTGTCCAGGCTGGACTTTGGCAAATATCTCTATCTGGGTGCCCCCTCTTCAGTCATCGCTGAGCTTCAGGTGGTACAGAACTCGGCGGCGCGACTACTCACTGGAACTAGCCTCCGCTGCTCACCAAAACTGCTCTCTGAACCGTTCATTGGCTTCCGGTACAGGAGAGAATCCACTTCAAGGCTTTGTGTATCGCCCACAAATCCTTGAAGGGAATTGGTCCTGCCCTTATCAAGGCCTTAGTCAAACCTTACAAGGCCTTGAGAAGTCTTCGATCGGATGAACTTCTTCTAGCAGAGGTTCCTAGAATTAGAAGGTCCAGATCGGGGGCCGCTTTTTCTCATATAACTCAGCCAAGCTGTGGAACTCCCTCCCCCTTGCTCTGAGAAAAGAACCCAACCTCCTGGCCTTCCGGAAACAGCTGAAAACCTGGCTCTTCCCCTGAGCCTCATCACCCTCCCCACTGCAGTCCCGTTACAGGGCTGGGATGCCCCCGGGTAGCCATGCGCTATACAAAAGCACATTCCATTCCATTTTGAGGAATACAGAGTTCCTAATCTTATACATAAAAGAGACAGAAGAATGACAGATGTAGCAAGATGTGCAGAATGATACCATTTACAACAGCTAAATCAGTCATTAACTCACTGGTCTTCAGTGGACTGGATTACTGCATTAGTCTTCCGGTTGCCCACCTCATCTTCTCCTACAATCTCTAGACAAGATTCTAAACTTTTACAACTTCTTGACGGGTTGTGCTCCAGCTACCCCAGGCTTAACCATCTCCTATTCCACTCTCCACAGCTCTGCAACCTAGGAATGGAAGACGTCAGGCCCTAGGAATTTCACTGGATGTTATAGTTCAGGACACTGCCCAGGACATCCGTGAGTCAGACACAGGAAGTCCAGTGACTTTCATTGGGTCCCTCAAGTCCCTGGACTACACAATCAGATGTTTCACCAGCATAAAATGTAGTATTGCCATCTCTGGTATCAATTGCCGACCCAAAACACACAGGGCCTCTTTTGCAGATTTAACAGCATATGAAATGCTCCAACTTGTTCCTGCAACACTGCCACCTTTCTAACAATGGTGAATCCTTCTTGCTTATTCAATCAGACATGGAGGCATTATGGACTCAGTCAAGTGTCCCAGAAGAAGACAACAAGAGAAGAGAAAGTACAAAAATGTGAACTTTAAGATTTGATGACTATTAATGTACCTTGCCTACACAGAAGCAGCAATTCAATCTAGTCAACTGAATAGAACTTAACACAGTAGGCTTCTCTCTGCATTCCCCCACTGTCACTCCAGGAAGAAATGCACAGTAGTACAAGCGTGGGTGCCTCTGCAACCGCATTGACCTCTATGTCTTAAGAGACTGTCAAGGAGCACAAAGCTCAGGTTCAACAGTCATAAATGTTTAAATCAAGCTCTTGATTCATCATTGAAAAAACATAAATTTTGTATTGAGCCTAAGGGCAGCATCCTATTCAGTGCAATAAATCAATTTTCTACATATGAGCATGACTTCTTTAAAAGTTTCCTGAAAAACAGGTTGTTTGGTTCTCCTTGCAGGAAAAGTGTCCAAATCATGGATCAGGTGTAAAGTGGCTCAGCGAAGATCCTGGCTGAAATAAAATAGGTGCTAAAAGTTTTTTTCATGGCCTCTTATTCCCCCATGCCGCCATCCAGTTCTAGCACCAGAATTGCCCACCCAAGACACAGAGTTCTTTTTCAATGCAGTGACATCCAACCACACTCCAACTTATCTTGTGGCTTCACTCACAAAGTAACAATCAGCAAGGGCACGCCAAAATGCACACAGAAAACACATACTCATTAAAAACTAGTCTCTAAGTGTATTTTGTAGTCTACCCGGGGGAAGCTACTTATTCTCCAACCATCAATAACCTACAATATTCGCAAACCAGGCGAGCTGCAACATCTACCCACTGCCTGCCATCACCCCCTTGCTAAACCCAGTATAGTATACTTCAATAGATTCACCACCAAACACTAAAACCGTTATAAAAAGGCAATTCTATAAACAATGCTCATTCGGCACCAGTACCATACAAAGGAGAAGCCAGCACCTCAAATTCATCACACTTCCAACTCTTTCTGACTGCACACACCTCAGCAGAAATCAGCTTCTGGTTACTTTTCCCTTTACAGTCTAGTCCCATGCAAATCTACATATCTTCCCTGAGCCACATGAAACACACAAGTTCCACAGCCTTGTCCGGCAAACCCTTACACACCAATGGTCACAACAGATGCATCATTCTTTTCTGGGACCTTTCTAAACAAACAAAGCTTTGGCCTTAATGGAAATCTCCCCCAGCCCCTTATATGAAAGCCATCACCATGTAACAGACCACTATATCTGCTCATCCCAGTGAATTAGCAAATCCAGAGGTTTCCATTCCGTAGTGCTAGTGCAGCACCCGAACCATCCTCAGTATGAGCTCCAAGATGTGGCAAAAACTGCATGTTAGGCTGACACCACCGAAGCACTGCATGAATCCACCAAACTTTCCACACGATCCATTGCCTACCATGATCACAACACTAACAAATTCAGACCCAAGTCCAGACCACACCTTTAAACAGGGAGACGTAGGCAGACCATATTGCTCCTCCAAATACGTCTTGCACAAAGCTGCCCAAGTGTATGAATTTGCTGTTCTCCGTGTGTTATTGTCCTATTGTGCAACTGTGTTTGCAAACATATCAGCTTGCTGTACGCGCCCTAGTACCTATAATTGTATTTGGAAGTATGGGAATACCAAGTTAGGAGCATTGTCCCTACAGTCATCCTGATCTGGTATCCGGCATTCAGGAAGTAATGTCTGGTCACCACTTTGGATGAGCCATGGAAACTGCCAGCCAAAACGAACAGCCGGAAGAGTGAACCCCCATCTCAGGTAAAATGCTAGATGTATAACACTCACTCCTTGCTCGCTAGAAAGGCACAAAAAGTAGAATCCTCTTTCGCTATCTCAGCAAGGTTTACTTTGTCTGCTTGTTTTTTTATTTATTATTTGTATTCCTCTTTTTATGCTCAAACATCACACAGTAGCTGATGTCTAAGGGATCTTACAAGTGTCTCTTTTAGATGAAAAATCTATCTCACACTTCTTGCTTCTTTAATCTCCTTTATGCAGACACCTCTCAGCTCTTCGCCTCTTTTACTCTGTGATACTACTGGCAACAGTTTCTTCAGTCTAGGAACAAATGTACTTCCCCTTTCTTCATCTTAAGCCTAATAAAACCAAAATGTTGTTCTTTCTCTTCTCCACGCCCTGTATTTGGCTTATGCCAGTTTCTAGTGCTTTTCTCACGGTCTCCTGCTATGACGTCTGACTTTAATCTGTTCATCACCTTTGACTCTTTGATTACTGCCCGGTCGCATTCCCACTCTTATTATTTTATACAGATTACATCTACCTCATTAGCCTTTTCTCCAACTCTCACCCTTGCTCTTGTTGTTATACTCCCTCCTCATTTCCAGGTCCCACTTCTGTCTATTTTAATCATCTCTGCTCCTCCTTTTCCCTTTACTTTTCACTGCTCTTATCCATCCTTCTCTTCAAGCTCTTCAGCAGCTCTCCTTTCACCCTGGCCTGGCCTGTCAGTCAGTCTCTCTCTCTCTCTCTCTCTCTCAGTCTCTCTCTCTCAACTCTTCATGTGTGGCAGTCTGTCTTCCTGGTAATAATCTATGTTTAAGGCAATAGACAGACCAGTTCAATGTTCATTTTTTCCTCTAGTACTAGGGTCAGGTATTCTTTTAGTTTTCTGGCCGCTTCCAATCCACAGACCGGTTTTTCCCTCCATTGTACTGAAGCAACAGGCTTATTTAGTATCCATTCACACCCAAAGCGGCCTTCCTGGTTACTCCATCCACAAGTACCTGAGGCTCTTCATTTAATGAATCTCATTAATGATGACACCATCATGTCACTTTTCCTGTCACAGTTCCTATGTGCCTTGCCATAATTTGAACCGAATTATTTAAAACACAGTTCTTTGGCAAGGTCGCTTTATAAACTTAAAAAATGTAATTGAGTAGACGTTTATTTTACTAAACAAATAAATTAAAAACTTACAATGTCTGGAGATACACAAGTATAAGCCTTATCCACATAGAAGCAAAAGAAAGCTTCACTGCCTGGAACTGTTTCTGGTGCTAATATGTTCAACTATCAGCTGGACACAATCAGAAATAGTTACATTTCTTACTTGCAAGATGGACAAAGGTAATGATGTAGGAAGAGAGGAAATGCAGAAAGTGCAAAAAAATAAGTTATAATTAAATTGGAAAACTGCACTTCTTAAGAATTCAGTCTGGCAGTGAAGGAATAAAGGCTGGAACTTTCTGCTACTGCTAAGGTTGACCTTTGTCAGGAGCAGTCGACCAATGACCTTCGCACTTGCAGGTTAACCTTCGCGGCGTAGAAGATTGGTATGGCAGGGTTTTCAAAAGATTACACTGCTTTCTAAAATCTCTCTCATCTTCTCTTTTACAGCTACTGATTCCAGCTATTCTTTTCCATTTGGCACCAAAAGTAATTGTTCCTTCCGCTCTTAATGATTTACAACCGTCACAGAACCAGCCAAGATTAGAAAGTGTTATAAATTCTGCTCAAGGGAAACATTTTTGCAGTTCTTTTTTCTTAATGAGCTGACACTTGCCAAATTGGGTACAACTTCAATGTGACTTTAACATTCGCATTCCTAGGGGAACAGACTTTAAAGGAGATGGGCCCGTATATAGGATGTGCACTTGGGCGCCAAATGCACATTAAAGCCCACACCAGTGAATTTCAGCTAAAAATAATTTTTCCTGGCTAAACTTGGCAACGCCACACGGTCCATTTCCACAAAATTTGTTTGCACTTATTCTGGAACGAGGAATAATAAATTAGCGCACTATCGCCCATGTTTGCGCCCGAAACTCAAAATTGAACGGGAATTGCGCACCTGGTGAATACCGAACTCCGTGCTATCGATATTTATCGGGTGTTCAAATTGCCCCCAGAATGGTGCCGCCCGGGGTATGAAGGACCACGATATGTTTTTTTACAGTCTTTGTACTTGTGATTTGGATCTTGAAAACCACTTAATACCTGCAGGTGCCAACATATCAATGATTGATGCACGACCATCATCTCTCTTGAATACTAACGCCCCAGCAATAATGTAAATATTTAATTGTGTTGGGGGACCTATTTTTGTCGCCTTTGTCAAAAGTAATTTATTTTATGTATTCTAATGTCTCAGCAGGAATTTCTTTCAAGGCAAGAAATGTTCTGACATTATTTACAGATCAGGTGGCCTCAGTTTTAAGGCCGGTGCTTCTATCATATAGGATATCAACTTTATGGTCCGACCCAGGTATTTGAGTAGCCTCTAAAATAGTGATCAAAATCTCTTCAGATGAAAACATAGCGATGAGCGTCGCCAACTACATAAGTTTTAGGTTTTTACCTTTAAAGGTAACCCACCAATTCCAAAATCGAAGTATTCTGTTACGTACCAGGGGTTTGTATCTTTAAACCAAAGGTTAAAATCACCCAGCAGAAGAAACTTCAGAACCTTATAAAGTATTGGCCTAAAATTATCATCTGAATTAGATCCAAAAGAAACACTAATTCCTGGTGAGAGATGTAATAAATTACCTGCAATAACAGAGTCCCATTCTTTGATATTTTAAAATTTTGGATCTTTGCCAATTTGAAGTTGACTTCCAGAAGGGGGTCCACATTCCAGCATTTTGTTTTAAACATTATTGCAAGGCTGCCACTCATTTTATCTAAGTGCTTTTTTTGTAGTATGGAGTATCCAGAGGGAAAAGCTAATGCCAAGCCATGGTTGGAGGTCTCTTGCAACCATGCTTCCGTAATAAAAACAATATCTGGATTTAACTCCTCGGTGTAAAGTGTGAGATTTACAATATGCACACATAAAGAACATGCATTAAATAGAGCACATTTCAGACATCCCCCAAAACTTTATTGGGCTCCAGACTGAATATGTGTGGCAAAGTTGTCACTATCTAATACAGAGATATCTGTTGATATTAGAGAACTCTCCTGTGTCAACTCTGAGCCACACCGTTTCGCATCCTGAGCTGCGGGTTGTCCTTTAAGTCCAATCAAGTCCTCCTTTGAATATTGTAAATAGGGGTGTGAGAAGCACAGTCCCTGGTGCATGGCACACCTGTATATTGGATGGGAGCAGATTGGTGTGCCTTTTCCAATATGGTGATTTATATAGGGAGTTCTACACATAGCTTAGAGCGCACCGTCTCCCTGGCTTGGAGGAACATTCCCTAAAATGTCGGCTAGTCTCAGTGAAATGGAAAAAAAACTTAGCACATATCAGTGCTTCAGCGGTGGTCTATTTGAAATCAGGGCAATATACCTGATGGTAAAAAACACGGTTATGCAGACAAGTTAGCCAAGCATTTAAATACCCCACATTTTAACAGTTCAACTATTCTGATTTAGATTAAAATACATAAAACACATTTACATCTCATCGCAGTTCAATAGCAAAATAAAGTACCAAGTGCTGTCATATGTCTGCAGTGTTGAGCTTTATGTGATTACTCGTCATCCATGTATTTATAGCAGAAGGAAGTCATTAAGTTTTGAATTGTAGAGGTCTTAAGGGCCATCCATTTTTAGAAATATTTGCATGTCATCTGCATAGTTCAAACAGCTGAGGTTGAAGAATGTAATCAGGTCTGATAAAGGGGATAGGTAGATGTTAATGAATGACAATGATGGAGTCTTTGTAGCAGCATGCGTTGGTGGACAGTGGTAAAGGCCACTGATAGGTGCAGAAGCAATAAGACGGCTACTCAGTACTGGTCCACCGCGAGTTTTAGGTCATTGCAAATGAATAGGATAGCTGAATCTGTGACTCTCTCTGGTCTGAAGTGGGATTGTCGGTCTGACATCAAATCATTTTCTTCCATAAATTTAGAAAGTTGAGTAAACACTGCTCAAGGTAAGCTTGTGATTGTGGCATTTAGCATTCTGTAATGCAAAATTCTGCTTTTATCGTGTGGACTTCCTTAGACAGAAGTCGTCATGTTTTAGCGCCATAAAAATTGGGCCACAGGGTCAGATGAAGATGATGGACTCTGGGCGAGACCAGGTTTGGTGGATCCTGGGTGAGAGTTGAACTGTAAGCAGAGACTGGGGGCTCCTTGGTTATTGTGGGAGTCAATGCCTTTGTGGACTAGTGGATAATGATGGAAATGCCATCATGTGTATAACCCACCCCCTCCCATCCCAAAACAAAAAGTCTCCAGTTTCCAAGTATTTGAAAGCAGAACAACGTGACTGACATAAACCTGTCTGCCTGTTAGCAGCATCGCCTCATTATCAAATGCTTTCCTGCTGGACCACAAGTAGTTAAAGAACTAAAACCAGCTCCTAATACTCATCCAACAAGGACTCACTTCAAATCCTCCCCACAATGCAGCACAAAAGAAGAATGACCTGCAGCACCACAGCCTTCCGCATTGTCTTACTAAACACACTCTCCTCCTACTTTTTTACAGTTGTAGGGGCTGAGAAAATATCGAGTAAGTCATTTATACATTGAAGCTCTATCTTTCACCTTGAGAACAATTTTGACTTGTCTATGAAAGAAGCAACGCTACAGCATGCTGTATACGGACCTTGTTGGGCTGATTGACATCATAGCTGTTCAGAGATCCCAGAAGATGCTGTAGCCCGGGGACATTATCATCATTGATGGCGTGGATGATGGCCTTCATGACAAAAGAGTCCTCTTCATCCTTTGGAGCAACATGGAAAGAAGAGAAAGGTAAAGAAGAGAAAAATAAACAAGCGAAAGCTTGTCGCAAGAACACAAGCATGTCTGAAGGGGTAGACTAAGAATGGAACGGACTCTTCTCTACCAGCAGTCATCAACCGGTCCTTTATAGATGAATGCTGGTGCTGAGAATGTGGAGGTTACTTGCTTGAAAAATAAGGGGAACTGCCCTTATGTTTTTTTTCTTTTTTATAAAGCGTACAGCCCCAAAAAGGCTGTACAATGCATTTCACCGGGTATCATTAAAGTGCTGGAGCCTTTTAAGCTTGAAAACCTTTATATAAACAATATACTGTATACTAAATACGCAGTTTACATACAACCAATGTTAGACAACACCTTTTTAAGCTGCATCACAGAAAAAGCATCAATGCCATCACATGCGACATCATTGATCTACTTTGCCATCATTTTGTTACTTTGTACATTAGTTTTTTCCTGCACTGTAGAATGATTGCATGTCAAATGAAATTAAGCCCAGGAGGAGTACAATCTTCTGAGTTAATATGCCTTTTAACTGCCCCATATGTTTCAAAAGCATGGAAGAAAGTGAGAGGCAGATCAAAGGAGGGCATACAAAGCGTAGAACACCATGTAACTAAAAGGCAGGCCAATAACACGTTCCACAAACGCTGCACGCAGTGGGAGGCATTATATGATTGGTCGTTAAATCTTACAAGACTGAGCCATGTCCTGCATGATTCTGAAGCCCCATCAGCGTCTTCTCTGGATCTCAGTACACTTCGTTCAAAGTCTGGTGTACCATTGACAAGAAGGCTTCATTCTAGGTATATTAGCATTGGAACATACCAGCAGCCACTGACCTGAGGGGCTACAGCATGGACTGGGCAGCTGCTCCCCTGCTACAGAAACCAAAATCACTTCTGCCAAAAATGTTAAAAACCGCACCATAGTGCAGATGGCCACACATAGAATGGAGTCCTGAGGGAATGGTTGGCTCATGCAACTCATCATAGCTTGAAAGCAGTCCTCTAGGCTGTAGCCCACCGGGAAAATGGCAAGTGCCACTGTGCCAGAAAGATCAGTCTGGCCCTAGCTGTTGCCCCGGGACAGAGCTCGTTACCACAGGTGCAGAAGCACCCGCTAGTAACCCGCATTTTAAACTTGCATTACCAAGAATTAACTCTCAAAAGGCATTCAGAAGAATCCAAGCTGAAACCAAAAATTTGTTTTCTGTCCAGAGTGTTTTGTGCTCAGCCAGGTGAAGGGCAAGAGGGAGAAGCAGAGTGACTCAACCATCTTTCATCACTGCTGCGCTCAGGTTGTTTACCAGAGGAACACAGAGAAACCTGAAGAGCTGGCTAAAAACTCCCGGATAAATGCGACTAAGACGCCCCCCTAGGGCGCTCAATCTGCAAGAGGAGGCATCTCCAAACAGAGAAAGACACCGGGCAGCAGTTTTATTTTCCCTCACCACGCACATAAAGCATCTTAGGAAACGCTGAGGCTCTGAGCAGAATAAATAAATGCCACTTAATTCTGCAACCAGGTCTCTTTATGCTAAATAAAAGCAATTGTAAAATACCGTTTTGCTCTCATTACGATGTCAAATTGTGGCCTCACAAAAGAGCACATCACTGCAGGTCTTTCTACCAAGGAAGAATGAAAATAAATATATTATATATATACACGTATACACACACACACACACCTATACATATATACACACACGACAAGACCAGCTGTACCGAGTGAATCTGAATTGAGCTCTGAAATCGAATCTAACTCAGAGGCCACAGGTAATGTAAGTCAGACCCGAAAGGCCCGACACCCGTCCAAGAGTTTGGTTTTTTACGCATGGAACGCATGATGAGTTTGCGACCACGACCCAGGTGCCAAGATCAAACACAACACAGAGAAAAAAATCAAACAGGAGAAGAAGGAAGGACAGGAGATGGAGCAAACATAACACAGAAAACGGGGAAATCTACATACAGAAGGAACAGACGCAGATAAATACGACAACAGAAACTGGAAATACAGTTATAAATCTCACTAATATGGCTTTGACTAAAGAAGAAGAAAGAATCCTCTCTCTGGGTTTGTCTTTTTGCACAGATACAAACTTTGACTATACGCAAACATGGGTAGACTTATACCAGTTTACCCAGCGGTTAAAACTACGCAAATATTTTTTCAACAGCCTTAATAACAATAACAGAGGCAATAAGGAGGCAACGACCCCGGCAATGTTGGGCAGTTTGAGTGTTGCTGACATGATTATACTAAGAGACTTGGATTGTGAACAAGAAACATGTCAAATTACAACAATGGAAGCCGAAATCAGATCTGATTTAAACATTTTGGAAACAACTCAAACGTCTTTTAAACCTAAATCTGTACTCACTCCACTCATGCCCAAGGATGGAATCTATATTTTTTCAGAAAGGGTAATTGAGATCTTTAAAGATTTGGCCATAAAAAGTAGCAATGATTTCACCAAAACTAAACACAACCTCAGAATTGAATATTCGAATGTCATGCAAAAAAATCAAAGATCGAACTGATATTGTGGTACGCTGGTCCGACAAAGGGGGAAATGTAATTCTTTGGCCTCTAGAAATGTACAACAAGGAGGCGATGGCTCAGTTGCAAGATAGAAACTGCTATAATCGTATTAGCGCCACGAATATCACAAGTGTGAAAGAAAAATTCCATAAATCTCTATATGATTGGAGAGGGGCTGGACTTCTCGAAGCAAGAGCTTGAGTTTCTGAAAAATGACTATCCAATAACGCCACAACTATACCTACTCCCTAAGATACACAAAAACGTGTTGTGTCCCCCTGGGAGACCAATCATATCTGCAATTGGGAGCTTGTTTGAGAACACCAGTAGATTTATTGACTTTTTTCTACAACCTTTTGTCCAAAGACTTCCAGCTTATATCAGAGATACTGGTGATTTTTTAGCAAAAATCTATGATTGTTCTTGGCATGATGATTATGTTTTCATGACATTAGATGTCCAGAGTTTGTATACCAGTATTAGACAGAGATGGCCTGAATGCACTTAGTCACTACTTAGGCACTAGTCACATAGGGCTACACCAACACACACTCATGCTACTACAGATGGCAGAGTGGTGCCTGGAAAATAACATCTTCATTTTTGACAGGTTGTTTTACAAACAGATGCAAGGAACTGCCATGGGTACTTGCTTCGCCCCCAGCTATGCTAATTTGCATATGGGGTGGTGGGAGGAGCAAGTACTCCTGAAGACACATGACATCCATATGTTTGACAATGTCATATTATATACTAGATATATAGATTACATTTTTATCTTGTGGCGAGGCACTGAACAGAGTACAATAGATTTTTCATCAGAAATTAATAACAACTCTTTCAACCTAAGTTTCACATGTGCTACCAGTAAGGAGTCTATTGTTTTCTTAGATCTAGAATTATACATAGAGAACGATAGAGTACAATCTAGAACTTTCAGAAAACCTACATCTGGGAATGCTATCCTCCACGCCAGCAGCAGCTTTCATCCAACCAATCTTATAGAAAGCATTCCATATGCAGAATGTTTGAGGAGGAAACGTAATTGGAGCACCCAAGATAGTCTCATAAATTCCACGGATGGTCTCTTCAAGAGACTAAAGAACAGGGGATACAAGACTAAAACACTGACAATGGCAAAACAGAAATGTGCTAAAATCAAAAGAGAGGATTTGATTTTCAAAGACAGAAAGCAACACACACCGAAAGTGATAGACAATACTCCTAGACTGATCACTGGATATAACTCTTACCACACTAACCTAAGGAAGATACTACACAGACACTGGCCCTTAGTGCGTAGTGACCCTACGATAGGACCCACGTGTACTAAGTTTCCACAACTTACATTCAGGAGAGCTAAAAGTATGCGCCAAGAACTAGTCTGCAACGCACCAGTACACAACAAAGGAGGAAATTGGCTTAAACCTCAGAGAGGTTTTCAGAAGTGCTCAAAGTGTAAGGCCTGCAAACATGATGGAAACACTAGAATTATTCATCTTCCCCTTAGAAAAACCCCTTTTGAAATCCGGGGATGCTTCTCATGTAAGACGGATTTCGCCGTATATGTCCTTCGCTGCACCTGCAACAAGATGTATGTGGGTAGTACTATACACCCCGTACATGTCCGTCCAGATCCTACAGCATCTATGAGCCATCGCGAATGATGACCCAGCGTATCCCGCAGCGAGACATATAAACTCACACCATGGGGGCAAGGCAGAGGAACTTTCCTATTTTGTGATCGACAGTATTGCCAGAAATATAAGGGGAGGAAATAGACAATTGTGCCTCAGGAGACTAGAATCCAGGTATGTCATACTATTGGATTGCAAAATCCCTAATGGGATGAATGCTGACAAGGCTTTAAATGTACATCTTTAAATTGAATAAAACAAGCCTCTTAACATTACTAAAATGCACCTTGCTGCTCCCGCATTTTAATCCTATCCGCAGCATGTGGTTCTCTCTCTTTTCATTAACATGATATATTTATTTTCGTTTGGCACAAATCTTATTTTATTTTCACTTTGGAATATATGCATTTTTTACATATATCTCTATTGATCATCGGCTATTATTTTTCCGATCACACTTTATATGAGTATATACTAAACTCACACAGGCCACGCAATATGAATCACAAATGACATGGGATTAATAACATATTATCCTTGCCCACTTGGGCTATACACCATGCTGACCATTACCAACATTTCGATGCTTTATCATTGTCATAATAATGAAAATTGACTATATTTACATAATACCCTCTGAGTTACCAACAATATGTGATCAGTTTTTATCATGTAAACTGTTACATCATAATCACCGCAACTAATTAATTATTAATTAATTTTTTCCAAGGTAATTTCTCCAAGGAAGTTATGTAAGGAGTACTGTGTAAAAGCACCATTTAGGTTATATGCATCCTGACAATGGTGGAATCCATGGCAATAGCAAATCTCTCCATGTCTTCTTAAAAAACGCATTTGAGTATTACTATATTGCCATCAAGCGATGTTTTGAACATTTATACACTTGTATTCTAATTCACCTGTGGTCTCATTCATCTCTAATATACTCACACTTATCTGTGAATTAGCACCCAATTTTCATTTTTGTTGTGTATTTAACAACAGTCTAAAGTATGCCTTTTATTATTTTCAATTTTTTATATTTTAGATGGTAGATGCTTTTCTCTCATGAATGCACTGACACATTTTACACACACACACACACACACACACACACACACACACACACACACACACACGCGCACACACACACACACACACACACACACTTACCAGGGAGTCACAGTTGAGCCTCAGTAGTTAAAGCTGAAACTACATACCACAGAAAATCAGATTTTGGTATCCTTAATATCTTTGGCCCTCTCGACCAATCTGCACCCAGCTTGGAAAACATTTTTAGGATTTCTTAGTTTATGAAGTTTGGTGCAGATCAGTCAAACGGATCAAAAGTTATGAAAGGGAGCAAAGGAGCTCCTCCAATTGCGTTTTCACTCACCTTTAAAATGGGATCACAAATTTGAAATTTTAGTGTGCGTCTAACTCCAAAACAACTGAATGGACAGTCACAAAACTTTAGACGGGTGGCCTTTCTGCCATTTAGTGCATTTTCTTGGTTTGGTGAATTCCCATTCAGCCGTTTTGGAGCTATAGAGCACCGTGGGAGTATCTGCAATGTCACACTGAGTATATTATTCAATACATTTGCCCAACATGAGCAATAATAGGATCCCAATTTGTGTGCACAACACTTTGTGCGTGCACACTGGATACTAAGAAGTGTTTTCCTCCAAAGTTTGAGTACATTAGGAGAAAAACACAAGAAAACCAAAGCAAAAAAAGAAAAAAGAAAGCAGCTTAATGTAGGAGTCAAAAGTCAATGCTGCATGTTTCCTAAGTGGGAGGTAAGCCTGCCCACTCATGAATATATTGACAGGCCAGGGAGAAATAAGGACTTTTCCTTCTGTACCCCCTGGCTTGAAGCTTGAACCAGGAAAGCTAATCGCACTCTCCCCATCCCTTCCCCCCGTCTTGCCAAAGATGGGCAGTGTTAATGACTTACCTCCCTAGGCTTGCCTAAGAGCTCAGGAGGTGGATGTCACCCACATACTCAGTATAACAAACATGCCAAGAAGTTGACTGAGGAGCTAACTGCCAGACATTATCCGATACTACTGATAAAAAGAGCGGCCAAGAGAGCCCGTAACAATGACAGGGGGGCACTCCTGGAAACATATACCAAACCGAAATCAGACAGATTGGTATGTGTGACAACTTTCAGTAACCTAACTACAAATGTTAAAAGGGCCATCAATAAGAATTGGCACATACTTAACACAGGCAAGCTGACACTGGATTCACCCCTTTTTGCATTGAAACGGAGCAGCAATCTACAGGACCTCATGGTACATACACGACCAAGAACTGTTGTACATCACAACAGCCAGCCAACACTATGGAACACTAATCCTGTGGTTGGTCATTTTCCATGCGGATCCTGCTCTTGCTGTCCCTTTACAAGCCACATAACAGAGCTGGACATTCTACCGGGAAGACCATGGAAATTGAATAACCATACAAACTGTAACACCAGTGGGGTAATATATATGATCAAATGCCCTTGCTCACTGATTTATATTGGAATGACTTGTCGCAAAGTACGACAAAGAATTACTGAGCATCGCAGTACCATTCGATGTAAAAAATCTAACACACGTATGACAAGGCATTACCTTGAGAAGGGTCACACGGAAAACGACCTTCAATGGGTCATCATTGACAAACCTCATTATGATGTGAATATGGGACCTTTGGAACAAGTTCTATTCCGCCGTGAACAACGGTGGGTGTTCCGTCTTAAAAGCCATCTGAGAGGTCTGAATGAAGAAATTCCCTGGTGCTCGGTTTAACTTTTCCAGGTCCCCCGTAGCACTTTAATCCATTTTTGGATGGCTTACAACACACAAATATGGGAATAATGATGTTTCCCATAGGGGGTGCATAACATTATGACTGATCCTCACTGAATCCATGCCAGCATTATGATAGAATTTTATCTTTAACTTTGTGATACATCATATACATTCTGAACTACCACCATATTGTCTACACACGCTGGTTCGATGTCTTATGGGATAGACAGTCTTGAATGTGCATCATGTACCCAATCGCAAATACTGTGTGATTTTGAAGTGGCACCTTGCTCTGTGTATGGAACTATATGTATGGAGTATTTCCATCTATTTAGCCACCTAACCTGGAGGTGTTATGTCGTGGTGGTACAGCCCTCTCCTGGAGTAGAGCTCTTAATTACCGACGTATATATATATATATTTTTTTTAGTACACAGTGGGCACACTAGTCATTCTGAGTGCAACGATTATTTGTGTCTATGTCTTGCGAGCTAGCGAGACTGCGGGTATTGCTGTTTCCCGTCTGGTGTCCCCTGATCTACTGTAATGTACTCCACTGTTTCTCAGGTGACAAACTACATCTTCCGTGTTCCCTTATAACTCGTCATGGCATGGCCCCGCTTTCCGTATTTTAATTAACCAATCCGGATACGGCATTGTGGACAAATAGTATTTTTAGAGTACCTAGACTGGTTGTGGCAATTTTTAAAGTATAAAACACGGCATACATTGATACATTTTGATCATGTTTAGCGTTACCTCTATTTTCCCGCATAATACTACATTTCCCATGATTCTGTGTACCGCGGATGCTATTGGTTCTACTTCCGGGTAGACGCACTAACGAAGATGCAGGGGTGACTTAAAACCATTGTGAGACGCGCAGCTTCTCCCCAGCGGGTTGGTGCTCCAATAGGACGACACAGTTTAACGGAAGGTACTGGAGTGAGCGAGTGAGGGTAGCCGTTGATGGCTTGTGCGTTGTTGATATTGAGTGATTTTTTGACCTGATTTGTGCAGTCTTTCTACCGACCTAGCCACTATTACTGAACCTATACCTAGGTATTCTATAGCTCGCGTGTAACGCTCTTGATTCCCTCGCGTCTTTAGGACTCTTGGGTTAGCGGGTGTTTTGTTTTAATTTATCTTGCTTGCTGTCCGCTTCATACTTCAACAAGCTACACGTGGCTATAAAGTGACTGTTAGTCACTTTTTTTTGGGACATGTGATTTATAAAGTTCTGATTATCTTTTGTCCTGGATATTGTGTATTGTGCAAATTATAGATTGTGCTAATCATATTGACATCCAATGATAGCAACTCTAATCTATCAGTTTATGTGTCCATATTTGTGCAACATGTGAGAAACATACTGAACCGGTCTTTTATATTTCTAGTAATCTGTGCTCTGTAGCATCATTCTACGCAAGGTAGAGGTAAATTAATACTACCCCTAGGTGAGTTCCTACAATACATTGACTTACCTGAATGATGGTTGTTTGTTTTTAATCACGTGTGCAACACATCACGTGTGTGGTGTTTAATTTGGTGTGTGGAGGTTGACCTTAAGGTTTTAGAAATGATACTGAATTTATCAATTATCTTTTTCTAGTGACACTGTACCGGACTGCAGCTGGTCCTCTTGTCATTTACACCTTACCAATGAGTATGGTCTGTAATTCATTTATTTTGAGTATACGAGCAGAGTGATAATATTGAGAGGTCCTGATGAATGCCGCGAACATATAAGTCATCTGGCAGAAACATGTCGACCACCAATAACTAGGATATTTTGTCAATCCTAGATCACCTCATTTTAACTCTAGCTGATGGGAACTATTATTAAATTTGACTTTGTTACCCTGTAGCTAGTTTTATTTACACACATTTTGTTTAATTCACACTCTGCCCCTTACTCCCCCTGCCAACTTTGGTATCCCCTTTAAAACACCTCACGCTCCTCTCTTGCCCCCCCTTTTTTGAGAGTTGTAGCCCACACTGTATACCTTGCGGTTACAGTGTGCAAGAGGGGACCCAATGATGAAGCATGTCACCTTCGGGTGAGTGAGGGTTCTCGTCTTTAAAAGAAATTATTTCTTTTGCCTCCCTTCCTTACACACACCTATTTTGCTTCTTTAGGATAGTAGCATTTCATCACTTTTAGTGAGATACACCCACATACTCTACCCATACCCAAGTTGGGAGAGCAATCCAAATTAAGTTGTCTGCCCTATACACTGGTATTGATGATGAGTTTGAGACAGCAGCAGTGTCAAGATGATAAGGGAGAGTTTAATGAGGAATGAAAAATTTGAAATATGTCATACGTTCAGTTTGCAGACCCCATAGCCAAAAGCTTTCCGCTGGGAACCTAGGTTTTCTAACCCGCTAGAAATCCCTCCAGGTCTCCCTGGGGATAGAGTGTATCGACATTGCTCTTCAAAGGATTCAGAGAAATTATTTAAACAATAGGAGGCTTGTGGATCTCATATAATGACAATTTAGCAAAATCAGATTCAGAGTTTAGATTTCAAATTGCATGAGCTGTAGAAATCTGAGAACTTTCACCTTTATGAACGGTTTACCCCACTTTCTGGCAAATTTATATAAAATAAAACGCTGTGTGTAGGCAATGATTTGTTGCCATGTTTGTTGCTTATATGTCCTATATATTAATATTAGTGACGGCTTGCGCCCCGATAGAAACTTGCATAGGAAAATTATATCTTGGGATTCCTATTATCTTCTCACTGATCAATTGGTGTGAGACTGCGTGAAACTTTTAGATTGATCACAAGTTTAATACAATTTATATGGATAGTTTTTTACAGACTGATCAGTATGGGTCAAAGACATTAAGAAACTGAAGACTTTTTTCATATGGATTATTCTACTTAACTACTCAGGTATTACTGCGGTCTGATGCTAGCACAAAAGGAAACTAGCATGCCTGTGGAAAGATTTTTTTTTTTATACACAAAACTATGACACTTGACCAAGCTGCACGATTTCACATGGGCTGCAAAGATTGTGGTCATCATGCCCGTTACTAAGCATTCCATATGCTTCATTGGCATACTTTCTAACGTATGGAAAGAAATGCTACGAAAGGTATGAAAAGAGGAACTACAGAAACACAATGGTCCATAGAAAGTCAGATGTAAGATGGTGGGAATTTGCAGGGTAATTGTTTTATAACATATCTATGAACTCTAGATGGAGAGTCAATTTTTCTTTACTTTTGGTATAATCCAAAACTGCTTCGCTGTTATTACTGGGGGCTTGCACAATACTAAAATTTTATATAATGTTAAAATGGGTTTTAAAACACATCACAAGAATTAAACAGTTCAATACATTTTCATGCTTCTGAAATCAGATATGTGCTTTATAGTTTTCAACGTATTGTTGTGTAAGACACCTAGAATTATAGGAATCACTAAATCCAACATGCCTCGACAAGAAAACCAAAAAACCTTCTAATATACCATTTTCAAAAATCCCTTACACTTGTAACTTACCTTTGGACTTCTTATTCTGCCCACATTAAGTTTAGTTTAAGACAGTCACAGGGGATTCATTATTGTAGGGAGTCCTGAATAATTGTCTTCCAATAATTGCTTTTTATTCATATATCCTAATTTGCAACGTGTTATGAATTTTAATTCTAATGTACATCTTCCCAAATTTGTTTGAAAGGTGACTTTGTGGACCCAACAGAGGCCTTGCGTGTAAAAAGACCTGGGCATAACAAATAGGATAACTAATTTAGATGGCAAAGCCCTGCAGTCCGATTGCAATACTGTCATATTACTTCTATGACCAAGCAGAGCGACAAAAAATGTAATTTTATGACCTCGCACAACTTATTTCATAGCCCCAAATAGACAGAAAATTGAGGAAAAGTATGATCAATCCATGTGTGTCATTTTTGTACGTCTGTTTAACAAGTTACGAGGGAATTGGTAAGTTCGAGGGATTAAAGTAAGACATTTTCTTATAGGGGGCCAAGATGGCATAACAAAACCTTCTCCCCCCATAAGGTACAATCCATACCCTGATGTTACATCACATCTAACATATCACTAATGGCATCATAGATTTTTATCACTCTGTGCTAACGCTTCTTATTGAGGAAGGCATATTGAAGCAAAAACGGCATAGGAATTGTTCACAGTATATGTCCTTCACATTTTCTAATGACGGCATTTTTTGCAGCACATTGTGTAGGAGCAGATGCGATTTTACATATTACCTGTTTCCCTAGACTAATATATGCCTAAATCTATAGCTAAGATGAGTTTCTACACACTTGAAGGGTATGTAACTTTTTTCACACATCTTGTACAATGTGTGTTTGAATCATATCCGTGCCGCCTAGGTTCTATGATCACGCACACAGACAATCTAGCAAGTCAATTCACAAATATTTCTAAAAGCTAGAAACCTACTCATTGCAGCTTTCCTCCAAAAATTTTAGGAGAATTTTGATTTTGGATATTCACATAGATCTTTGGGAGTAGACATGTAATTCAATTCGCTTTACTGCTGCTTTATGCTTGTTCTTGAGGCTGGGCACAGGGTTGACAATCTGCAGACGTAAGTGTGATGGAAAGGCGGATGAGCACATTAAACTTGGTTTGACTTTATTTCTCTATTGGGAAAATGGAGGTGTGAAAAACTACTAGGAAGTTATGTGAATACCAATTAAGTACAATTGGGTGTTTATTACCTTACAAAGGTTGCACAGTTCCATTTCCCCATTTCTTTGACCAAAGAAGCAGTTGGTGGTCTCATAAATGAAGCAAGGAGCAGTGTATTCAATAGCTACCAATTAAGGATTTGTGAATCATAACATTGTCACTAGATAAACAGTTTAAAATAAGATTTTAAACGTTTTAATGGCAATTTAGTGGAGTGCTATTGCATCCGACAAACTCAAGTAGGGGTTTTCCGTGAATTTAAAAGGTTCATGAATACTTAATTGCTGTAACAAATACACGCTTTACAAGACCTCCGCGCTCATTAATGGGCCGTATGAAATTTTTGAGTAGGACATCAAAACACACTTTCTACTGCCAAGTGTGTATCATGTGAGTGATACAATGATCGAAGAACATTTGATTCAATTTTTATCTGCTTTATTTAAGTGGGAAACAATTTTCACACTGTTGTGTGTGTGCCATTTCTATTTTACAATTCATGTCTTTAATTTATGACAGTGATTCGTTTCGGCTGCATAGGACTAGTGCAAGGTCTTCAGCTGTGCATTGCGCATCTCACTCCGTTGCATGTTCCAGTTTGCTTTAACCAATGATCCCTATTTTGAAATTCAAGGAAACACTGTATTTTTTAACAGGAGTTCTTTACAATTATTCTTTTCGTAAATCATTTCCCCAGGGAACCAAAAACTGCTACACCATTTTACCCATTGTGAACCTATTGGAGTCACCAGGGGATCTCGATTTGAGCTTGTCGCTTCAGTTATGAAAGTCTGCTGAGGAAAATGGGAAAAAAAGAAGCCAAACATTGAGAGTAAATACTAGAAATGGAGGGGGAAAGTTACTCTCTCCAGTAGCCTGAATACTTTTGTTGCAAAACAAAACTTCATTAAGGCTTCACAGAACCCTTGAGAGGAAGAAGTAAATGTATGGATGGTAAGATATCTAATGCTTTTTGAGAGTTCTGTGCATTTTAAGCACTGCCGACTAAACATCTTCCTTGGTGTTATTGAGCAGTTTCTTGTTCAAGACAAATTGCTTAGAGGAAGCTTCATATGAATGCAGCCAAAGAAGTTTGGCATGGGATGATTTAGTCATAGGTTTGGGTAAGGAAATATTACAGTAGGGTCAGGGTTTCTGCATATGAGAACAAGCTCCTCTTTGAGGGGCAAACTGATTAGAAATTACCAGATGATGTTTGAGGCGTAGTTACAGATAGTTTTTAATAGTGGGAGTGACATTTTGGACCATATGGACTAGATTTGTTTCTTGTTTGGTTTCAATGTGTGGTAATGGATAAGAAAACTGATGAGACTATGGACTGACCAAATAACTGGGTAAAACTTGAGCAAGAATGTTGTAAGTTTAACTGAGCAAACGAGATCACGCGTAAGCGGTCTCCTGATATTGCCATTTGGCATTGAGAAAAGGGGCTAGAAGCTGGACAACCAAGGAGAAGGAATTAGTAGAGGGAGTGGCATTAGAATATGAGGAAAAACAAAAAATGTCATGGCTTACCAGTCATACTACGAAGAGCCTAGATTGTGCCTTATCCTGTTGCGATCTAATTGTCGTATAGTGCAAATTCCAACTGATGTTTAGAGTACCGAGGCATTTGGGGCAGCACACCAGATACTGCACTGCTACAGCAATGTGCTCCAAGCTACGAAGGTATTGCTACCTCATTGATTTCACAATGGATCTATTGGCCAGACACCAAGCAGTTTTATCTCACACAAGAAGCTCTATTCCAGATCTCCAAATGAGAACAGTTGTTTAGTTCCTACTTCGAGGACTGACTACAGGAAAATTTACCTGACATGCCACGTACTGGTTGCATCCCCTCACTTCTTCATTAGTTAAACAAGCATTTCAATGCAATAGGTCTCGCTTTTGCGAGCGTTTAAGCGATTGGCATTGTAAATGACAATGCCTTTTATTTATGTGTTTTAAAGCCAACACATATATAAAAAGCAGTTATTTTTTTTGCCAACAGCTCAAACTCTCGCAAATGCAAAAGCACTTTAATGTTGGCCGCACCCCTTTCTTTAGATGCTGCTCACTGTATTCAGGTTACAGTAAGCATCTAAATAGAAGGGCATGGACAATATTAAAGTGAAAGCGCATATGGTGCGCTTTCACACAAAGCAAAATTAAAATAATTTAGAAATGTTCCACGCAGCCACTGAAGTGAAAGCAGCCGCGGTATTAATTAATAAAATTAATAAGCGTGGCCGCTAATGTGAAAGCGGCCGCCTGTAAAATAAATAAATTAGCTCGGATGCTAAACTGAAAGCAGACCGTGCCGTAAGTAAAATAATTGAATAAGCGTGGCTATTATAGTTAAAGCGGACCGCATAATAATTTAAATACAGTAGTCAAAGCCTGGGGCGTGCTGCAATGTCGTGGATGAAATAGGGTAAGAGCAGTAAAGAAAATAGTGCTTACCACCTTATATTGCAGACCATGTAACACCACCAGTAAAAGGTCCAGTCGTTATGGGAGGTAACAAATGCAGACAAGGCGGTACCAAGGAGGGACTAACAACCCTACTAACGACTCGGAAGCCAGCATTTACGAAGGACAATGTCACAAGCCAAATAATAATATGGGCGGAGAGTGGGCGAGGATTCAAAGCCATACTCCACTACTGCATGCCTCGCAGCAGTGCATGCGCTGCCCAGGCTCGACCCAAAAATAGGTACTTATGACAGTGATACGATTATTGAGACATGAACCTCACTATGACCAAAAATCGGTACCCCACACTATTCGGAGTCCTGAACTACTTACTCACAGACCAGATACAACATCTGTGTTTGACAAACTACTCGCAGACAAGATACAACATCTGTGTTTGACAATTTAGGTATCAGAAGGGTGTTAAATCTGGCAAACTGCAGGCTGTTGAGGGGGAAACAGCCTTCAAAATGACAGTGTTCCAATATCTGCAGAATGACTTATTTTGTGAACTGACTGGTACATTTTTCATCATCTACATGGAAATTATCCAAATTTAATCCCATGACCCCTGGAGCAACATGATGAACATCAGGCCAGTGTCAACCAGACTTGGTAAACCTCGATGGTGTGCCACATACCCGAAGACTATCTTAAAATGGATCAGGTCAAGCATGTGGGTCACATGGTCTCCCAATGAGGTGGTAATGACTCAACGCAAGGTATGGTGAAGATGAATATGACCACTGGAGAAAAGTAAAATAACTGCATGGGTTCACAGACACTGGAAACATTTAGTGTCACTTCATACCCTTATTATTAACTGACATCATAAAAAAATAATCAGAAAGAATGTCCCATATTTCCAGATGAGTGCAGATGTTCTTGGCTTAAACACCCTAAAAGACCACGTTTTGAGTCAGGCCTGTTATACAAACCGATGCTCTCAGTACATATATACTTTAAAAAAACATTGCAATCAAAATGGCATAAAGAAAGAAACCTTCATCTCAAACTACCTTTCTACATGTCCAGTGACCTTAACTACGAAATCTATACCAGGAAGGTTCTAGCTATTAAAAATGGATGCCAATTCAAGCTACACTATTTCCAAGATAGTAAAATGATAGTAGTGGTTAATGACCAGAATAACCAAATATTGCTTAAATCGGCTTGATGCCTCATCTCAAGGTACAAGCTGAATCTTGCTGTACGAACTTCTCCAGTACGTCATTTCAAACACACCCATTTTCTGTGTCAAATTCTGTGGTCATGAAACGCGCTCTACAAAATATAGGCAGAAATAATACAGTGTTCCACATCTCTCAAATAAAAACGCCACTTGGAAGTCGACAAAGATTTAGAATACAGTAAGAGGTAGAGCAAATTCTAGGATCTCTGTTATAAAATGATACCTTGCTACCTTACACAGGAAATAATATGGTCGCCGTCCAACCATGCACATGTATCTAACTTGGGGAGGCACATCATGCACCCACGCCTCCCAGTCCACAACTGGGAGGCGTACATCATGTCTTTGATCTAGGACTGTCCAACAGAGTGGGGATAACACTACACTGGGCCCTCTCAACCGTGGGACAGCAGCAGCCATTTCCACATTCAATGCATCTCCAAGAGAGATGAGAAGGGACACTAACAAGAAGGAGACCCGCAGCACAACATCGTGCATTATGTACAAGTACCTAGTTCACCAGGCGTCACTTTCAAGTTAAATTGCGAAGCCTTATAAAGAGATTCAACATTTTGGGGTTTTGTCAAAACTCAACGTCCCCTCTTGAAATTACTGCAGCTCTGAGAACACTAATAATAATTTACATGTATAGCAAAATAGTTTTTTGTGAAAAAGGTAATCATTCTTTTCACTGGGTTCAATTTAAATAGGTCGGATTTTTGCTTCCTGTTGCAAACAAAAACCTTTCCCTGTGAGGATTCTAGTATCATCAAAGCAACAGTCTCTTTTTAAACCCTGCATGAAAAAACTGAACTTGACTGACCTGATTATTTTCGGCTTGATTTCACTCCTGTCTTTCATCAGTGACCTTCTCACCTCTTATCTTCCACATGCTTTCTATTTCTGAGTATAGCACTCCTATCTGCCTTAATCTCTCCTATTGTAATTCTACAAAAGGCTGACACCTCATTTCATAGATCACAACTTCTCCTGCTTTAAATCCCTATTCCTGTAATCGAACATTATCTAATCTCCGCCAGCCTATCCCACCAACAATCACCTGATACCGCAGAGTCCCTACTAACGATCACACCAAACCGGTATTAATATAATCTATCACAAAGTAACAGGAGTACATACATGCAATTTTTTTTCTTGAGAGCACATGACTAATCGCAATAACCAACATTTAACCACTGGATTAACAACTAACCTTGGGTTTTGGAGTAGCGTGCTACTCGCCGTAAAGCACTTCAATGCCTCATCAGGGGTAGTAAGCACTATATAAATATGTGAGAAAGTGGCTCTGTATATACTGTTCCCAAATAGGTACAGTGTGTACAGAGTCCAACAGTCCCCAGAGGTTTGGCAGAGGCTAAAGTTAGATATAACCTTACTCTCTAAAGTGGTAGCTTGGTTGAGCAGTAAGGCAGTATCAGAGGACAGTGTAAAGCATTTGTTGTACACACTCAGTCAGCAAATGGTCTCACACACTCAATAACTGAACTCTAGGCCAATGGTTTATATAAAAAATATATGTTTGTTTTATTTTAGAACCAACAATAGGTATTAAAATATACTTTCTCAGAATGAGATGCTTTGGTTAAATACTTTAGCAATATGCAATTGACTTTTGTAGCTAGTAGTTACAGGTTGTTGCAATAGGCAACACAATTTCAATCACAATAGTACATTGAGCTCAATGGAAGTTTTAAGTTATTTACAATAGATTACTTTCAGGATTACTTTTCTAACTCCAGGACTGGATCCTAGATTCAGTCCTGGGACAGTTCTTGGAAACAAGTGAGTAAAGTCGACTTAGTTACTGTTGTGATTTTTAGGCAATATTTTGCTATTTTAAAAGTTGACACTTCGAAGAAATGTCATAGAAAAACAGTCAATGATTACCTATGGGAGAAAATTCAAGTTACAGATATGGTATGTTCTCGTTACTTTTGTTCCAGTACTGGGCTCCTAGGCTCAGTACTGGGACCTCAATCTAAAACAGGTAAGCAATTACGTTTTCAAAGTTGGTACGATTTTTAAAGAATATTTGTAGTTTGCAAAAATCGACACTTTGAAGAAATTTCACAGAAAAACAGTCAATGATTTCCTATGGAAGAAAATTGGGTTAATGGTAAGTACGGTTGTGAGTATTTTTCAGGGTCAATGCTGGGCACCAAGATCCAGCATTGGGATCTCTCCTAATAGCAGGTGAGTATTTTCGTTTTCGTTACTTGGTTGATTTTAGGTGAATATTTTACGTTTTAGAAACTCCACACTTAGAAGAAATTTCAGAAGAAACCAGTCAATGTTACCCTATGGAGGAAAATTGGGTTATCGGCTTTTGGGTAAGTACTCGACTGGCAGAGTTAAGGTTCTGGGCACAGACTCAGGTGTCACCCAGGGTCAGGTAAGTACAGTTGTTACACCCTCAGTGGCACAGGGGCAGCCGGGTGCAGAGTGAGTTAGGCCCAATGTTATCCTATGGGAGGCAGGGGGCCCTTGGTTGGTGGCTGCTGACTAGCAGGCCACGCGGCTGTGGGAGCTGAGCTCCTGGTCACTTGCTCTGGGCAAATGGGGAAGTAGATGGGAGTAGAGGTTACACTGCCAGGGCCACTCGGGCGGCTGGGTGCAGGGTGCTTTTGAGCCTTCGGGCGCTCAATGGATTTCAATGGGAAAGCTCCTGGATGAACAAAGGCTGCAAGCTCGGGGACAAAGGTTCTTCAGGTGCCACCATCACTTCGAGAGGTAAATTGGGTAGTTGGAGGATAGGTAGGTACCCAGGAGTTGGGCACAGGGGGCCGCAGGGCGCCGGGGTGCCTTTTGGTGTCGGGAAATCTTACACGCAGTTGAGGGGGTACCTGGTTCTGAGGCTGCAGGTGTCGTCAGGAGCGTTGAGGTGAGTCCTTGGATGCCGGATTCGGGGTCACAGTCGCCGGGGGGACGTCCTCGGGGTCTTTGTTCACTTCGGCACAGGCCAGGCTTGGCGGGTGCAGAGTGTGCAGGGTTCACGGTTTTGGGATGATGCCAAGGGTTAGAAGCTGGTTTTGAGCAGAGCCACTGCTCATGGGAGTCCCAGGTGCTTAGAGTCAAAAGGTAGCGAGGTCCTCCGGGGTTTGTGAGGTTGCTGGCCACAAGAGGTGCCGGGATGTAGCAGGAGCAGGTTCGAGCCGGTAGGGCTGGGGCCAAAGCAGTTGGTGTCTTCCTCTTCTTACTAACTGCACGGCAGGTCTTCTTTCTTCTAGCTCTTCTTTGCTTTTCAGAATCTGGAATCTAAGGAAGGAAGGTTCAGGGTGCCCCTAAATACTAGATTTAGGGGGCGTTACAGGTAGGTAAAGGGCAGGGACCAATGGGTCCCTGCCCAGGGGTGGGTACACCCCCTATCCTGCCACTCTCCTGTGGGAGGGGGGCAGTAGCCTAGTCCTGATTGGGCAGGGCCTCCCATCTCCAAGATGGCGAGTGCCCGGAGATGTGCTTCACCTCGCCTCCCCACCTGAGGGGTGGGGTTGGCAGGCTGGCACATCCCCTGTCCTTATTTGGGGTTTCCGGCCAGTCTTCCCGCCAGAGTGGGGGTGAGAACCGGTGGGGGCCAGTTTGCTGGGTACAGCAAGTGGCCTGGGGAAGCTCACAGAGGCGGCATGCCTTTGTAGCTTCCCCCTGTCCATCCTGGGTGAGGAGACCTAGCACCTCGCCCAGGATGTGCATTGTTGCAGGCCCAGGAGAGCGGGGGCTCTCCCACCCAGGGGTCCAGCAACATGTCTGTTGTGTGGCAGCCTAGGCAGCCTCCCAGACCAGATGTGGATTGTAGGTTAGGTTTCAGGGGGCATCTCTAAGATGCCCTCTGTGGTGCTTTGTACATTAAATCCCACACTGGCATCAGTGCGGTTTTAATGTGCTGAGAAGTTTGATACCAAACTTCTCAGTCTTCAGTGTTGCCATTATGGTGCTGGGGAGTTCGTGTTTGACGACCTCTCAGTACCATGTACTCTTGAATGGCAGCACTGCACTTAAAGTGCCCAGGAATGGACCTGGGTACTGTAGGGGCACAGGGCTCATGCTCCTGTGCCCACACCACTGGCATAGAGCACCCAGCTAGAGGGGTGGCTGATGTATGCCAGGGTAGGTAGTTGGTGGGCATGGCACACAGGGATGTGTGCCATGTTGACTGGTTGTTTTGTCTTGTACCCAGACACTCAGCCTGCAAGGGCAGTGTGTGTGCGTGTGTGTGTGTTAGGGTACAGGGCCTCTAAGGGTGGCACAATGAGTGCTGCAGCCCTTAGAGGCCTTCCCTGGTCACAAGGCCCTGGGTACCTAAGGTACAATTTACCAGGGGCCGACATGTGGCCTGGGTTTGCCAATTTGGGATTGAGGTTTTTAGGGAAGGAACATAGGCCCTGGGCACCTGATTGGCAGGAGTCCAGGGTACACTCATTCAAAGTACATTCAGCAATTCAGCAAAAAGTGGGGGCATACCATGCAAGAAAGATGGCACTTTCTCACAAAATACAATTAAATTTTTCACGAATGTCTGACTATTTCACTTTTTGCAAACCTTGCTAGCTGTTTAGGACTCAAATGAGCACTATTTTAGCTAGTTTTTAACCTATGAGCAAAAAACAAGTTTTGATTCAAATGTGGAAATTATGCTGCTGGTTAAGGATTATGTGGTAAATATGGCAAATCTATAATTACATGGATAACACTGTATTCAAACGTTTCCCGAGACCCTTATCTCTAAATTTAATTTCAAGCAAATATTTAAGATGTGTCTGGCGCCTCATGTGTATGTACATTAACTCAATTTCTCTAGCAACCTCGCACACAAGTCGTAGACCGAGCACATGTACTTAAGAGCAGCTGAATGTAAATAAGGGTTCTTAAACAACTCCGCCATGCTATTGAAACGCCACCAGGCAGACAACAATTAGGAAAATCCAGCAATCAAGCTTTCAGCAGCGCGATATTACACATCAATTTCCCTCCCACCAGTCGCCCGGCCTCTTTCTCGGTTACTTCTGTGCTGCGCGTGCTGTGGTTCGTATTTCACAATCAAATGAACAGTAGCTCACTTATCGCAGGGTGTTATTTTTAGATTCAGGAGTCTTTTATCTTTGATATGCTTGGCAGTTTTTGGCATACGCGGTGATTTCATGAAATCTTTTGTCTATCGTCTGCTTTCCCAGGGGCCTCTTTGCCACAATTTACTTTCGCAGAACAAAACCCTATCTATGAAACAACAGATGTCTCTCAAATGCTAAATGCATTTTCTTTCCAGGGGCCGAGCGAGTTCAAGTAATATTTACTTGCCAAATTTCATTACATTTCCCAAAATTAAGCTTTCTCTGAGAAATGTGAATTGAAGGTATCTTGGGGATGCGTATTTCATATTAAAAAGTCTTGTGAGACACCTGCAGGAGAATGGTTTGGTGGAACATTCCTCTTCATCAGGCGTTTTCGGCGTGAACATGCCTGCCATTGCAAGACATGCGTGCAATCACCATTCTAGAAGCTACCAGCCACTGAAAGATTAGTGACTGTTCTCTTTTCCCCATCTATTCCAATGTTCCAGGTTTAATCCCCAGTATCGCTACTTTGGGGTCTTCTGGGATTTGGAAGCCTACTATCTCTTTTCAGGAAAGTGATTATATCCGATATTCAGACCAGGTATTTAGGGGATACTCACTGTTGCCGCACTAATCACAGACTCCTTCATTTTGCTCAATTTATCTGCGGACCAGACACCAATGCTTCTTTACTGTATAGGAAGATTCCCTATGTTGGACTGATTTGTTGAAGCTGGTTATATTTTTCCAGAGGCTGTCCCACACGCTCACTTGGATGCCTCCGGCTGCCCATTTAATGAGCCCAGGAAGTCTCTAGGAGTTTCTTCAACTTAGATACCACTCCTTTAAAGCATTCCATTGTCACCACCAACTTCTCAAATTATGTCAATTGTTTAGTGGTCACTATTGTTGGGGGTGTGAGTCACCCAGTTTTTTAGCTGTTGATATCCGTAGTGTTACCCTCAGATAAGCTAAATGCTTTCAACCCGACTTTAAAGGGTCTTATTTTACCACTGACATGGAGATCAGCTTATATAACTTATCTTTCTTGCTACGCTTTATAGGCCTTGCCTACACCAACGTGGTTAACTCTTGGTTATCATGGATGGGCATGAAAGGGGGCAAAAATGACGTCAGATTGTGTGTTATTGTAACTGTGCCCCATAGTCCCAGCACCGTGCTTGTGTTCTGGATTTAATACAGTCTTTGTGGTCTCAGGGATTCTTGTCATAGTACATTGCACTGGAATCTATCAGTTATTGCCATGTTTGTGTGCACCCCGCGGCTGCTCAAGTACCTTGGTGACCACTCTCTGACAAACCTAAGCTGTGGCGCCCTGTATGTAATCTGTTCTGATATCTGGGAATCTCAACCCTCGTTTGAGTTGTGCATTCTCAGAATTTGGTCATACACTTGTGATGGTTTCCCTCGCCAGTCAAAATTTTGCAATGTCTTTTGGCTGTTACCTAAAGCAAATCAGTCTTTTTTTTTTTTTTTTTTTTTTAAAAAAGGCCCAGGACTATTGCAGTAAGTTGAATCCAGAGGTATTTTATGGACTGCATGACCATCATAAAAGTATCACCTGTTCCAGGGTTTTCCTTATTTTCCCGTCTGAATGAGAAATAGTTTGGATTGAGAGCTTCTAATAAGATGCATCTGCAGACAAATTGTAACTTCTGGGCCCGTCAAGTAAAGGGGACACCATTTCCGAACAGAGGAAACCTTATGTTGGGTTCCTTTGAAGTCTAAACCCTTAGTTGCCTCTTCCAGCCAGATTCCTACCGCCAGAGGTTGAATAGCCCTCGCGAACAGCAGGTTAGACGATGCACACCCCTGACTTATTCATGTTTGAATCTGTGTTTTGGCTGAAAAAAAATGTCATTGATCATAATTGTGGCTCTCAGGTTCTCGTAGGGGGGCATGAACACAAGGACCCAGTCCCTTGTTATTCCAAACCACAGCCTTGCCTTTTTTAAAACCCTTTCAAATGCATTTTCAGCATCCAATGCGAACAGAGCCAGATTCTTTTTTAAGCTTTCTCAATAAAGTGGGCCATTGTCGTTATGCTGTCAAAGGTTTGCTTCCCTTAATAAAAATCAGATTTCTCTGTATGTTTTAGGCCAAGAAGGATAAGGGACAATCTAGTAGCCGCGATTTTCATGTAAAGTTTGTTATCAATATTCAGTGAGGCCGTCAGCCCTTGGGTTGAGCAGAGGTGCATAACCCTCCTGTTTTGGAAGGTTTATTGCATCTACCTCATGTATGGTGCTTGAGACCTCCCCCTTGCTTGCTATGAACCAAATTAGCTATTTGAGAATCGGAATTAGGTGATTGATCAATAGTTTGTAAACCTCCCTGGTATGTCTGTTGGGGATATGTGGGACTTCAGTCCTCTTATGACAATTTCACCTATTCCTCTCCAATAGGGTCTATCAATGACTCTCTCTTCTCAACTAATATCATTGAGAGTTGCAGATTATCCAAAAAAAGAGTCCAGCTGTGTCTGGAATTTATCCCGCTTTGAAGATGGCACTGTATAGTAGTCTGACAAGAGAGCCTTCTTTCCCCAATCCTCAAATGAAAGTTGACTATCCATTTGTAAGCTGAATCTCTTGCAGAAGACTAGATCTGCTCCAATCACTTCTATTTTGTTTATCGGTGATCTCTGTGTAGGGGAAGTCAAGCCCATCATGTTTAAAGGGGAACCCATTCTTATTGGGGGTCTGAGTTCCTTCTAGCTGTGTCCCTTGTATATTCCCCATTACATCCTGCAGGCAGCACCCCATCCAGCACCCCCATAAAATCTGTCTTCAACCACAATAATTTAGCCAAAGTGACAATGGCATTTGCCAGTGCTAAACAACAAATAAACTCGCCCCATTTTGCAGCTGACATTCGTAGTCGATGCCATTCCTTGGGCTCATCTGACTTTTTTAGTCTTTCGATATGTCTTTACCCTCAAGAAAGAGAATACCGTATGATTAATGGACCAACTTTATTTCACCACCTGTGGGTCAATATGAGCCTTTTCTTCTTGACGTCCAGGCAGTCAACCATGTCTGGTGTATTACAACTTAATTGGATGTTGTCCGAAGGAGATTTTTAGCTCTGTTCCAACCTTTCTTCGATTTCTAGAATGTCCACATCTCAACTGCCTGTGTTTTTGTTTACATTGTTCAGTGTGATGGTTTTGTGATAGCTCCGAGCTCTCTCCCTTCATTTTATCCTTTTGCCAGTCTGTACTCTTCATGTATGGCAGGCCTCCCGTCCATTTACCATTTTGATATGTTGGCTCTCCCCATTCACTTGAAATTTGATGCCAAAGGCATATGTCCATCAGTAGCAGAGTTGTCTTTGTGTTAGCCTTTCCACAACTGGTCAGGCCAAGTTTTATGGAATACTGTCTTGTCCCTGTAGAAGTCTAGCAGTCCCCTAAAATGTTCTTCCTTAATCAGCTGATCTTTGTCAGAATGATGATACATTAGCCATAATGACCCTAGGTCTATAATTGTCATTTATTACCAGGGCCCACTTTGTGTACTTTCTCTATATTTACATCGTCTCCTTTCAGATTTAGAATTTGGACAGACAGCGGTATTATTGTTGGTAAAAGTTTACTCCATATAACCGGCTCTAACCATAGCTCCAGCTTCACCAGAGTCCTAACTCCAGCTGTGTCATCAACATTCCACTAAGCATACATAAACACTGGTGGAATTAACACCGCCGCACATTCCACAGTAATACCCGCAATACCACAATTATTCCATAATCCAGGTGTCTTCCGTCTTCTCTGAAACATTTTCCGATTCGGACATTGTTGCTTTGAATGTAGTTTTCTAAACCTTTACACTTCTCCTGAAGTATTAGTAATTGAGTAGATCACCTCTTTCAGTTTGCCTGCCTCAGTGGTGGAGGTGGTCTTCAGATCACTCCGCTTTCTCCTCCGGATCCATTACGCTCAGCTTTGAACATCATCTTGTCAAAGGGAATTAAGGTTTTTGCCCTCTTCTGCCATTACCTGTTGCAGGTCCTCCTTCCTTCCTTTCATTGCTGAGGCCCTCAGGCCCTGTTGTCTCATTTTGTCTGGATATACAATACTTCACTAACTCTTTTTGGACTTTCAAGTGTCGATTTAGTGGCATCTAGATAATTTTGGACAACATTTGTCAGTGTAGTCAGAGTTCCACTTTTATTTCTTAGGCTGCACCCAGCCATCTAATTGCACCCCTATTGTGGTCTTTTCTCATCTTGCACTTCTTGAAGCAAGATGGATAGGTCCTACTCTGAAAAATGACATGAAGTAGGTGGAAAATGGGGCCTGTCAAAAAGGAATAGCAGGACATAGCAATCTGTAGGACTCCTCTTTCGGATGTTATAGTTTGCCATCTCTGGAAAAAATGTTGGATCCTGTTTCTACAGAGTGGGCTTTTGCCAGCTTGGAGGATGATGCCAGAAGGGCAGACGCCTGGAGCGTGTTCTGCCCCCTGTGATCTTGGACATTGGCTTGATCCCCACCCAAGAGGGCTGGAGTGCCTTTTGCGAGGGCAGAGGGCCTTAGCATTGCCTATATGCCAACTCCCTGGAGTAGCATCGAAAGGGGCAAAAGTGTTCAGGCTAATGTCTCACAGGGGTACAAAAGCCTAAGGAATGTGCAGTGGCCCACTTTCCTTTATGCATTCCAACACAGAATGGACTTTCTTTGCATACAGATCCATCAAATGGCGTGTCCATCAAAGAGGCTTGCACATCCCCAGAGAAGCCCATGGTTCTCATCCAAGCAGGATGCCAAATTATCACGCCAGCGTCAACTGCCCTGCCCAAGCAGTCCTAAATGGATTATGCATTTGGCCGCATTCTTACCACCCTTAATAGCTTGAGCCATGTTGGCTCGAAATTCTTTGGATGATTGCCGGCAAGATCACACCAACCATGTCACATAAAGCATGGGAATATCTCCCGAGCAAACAGCTGGCTTTGAAAAACTGGCAGGCTAGACCGGCTGAAGAAAACATCCTCATTTCTTGAACGTTTCTGTTCATTTTGATCTACGGCATGGGGGAGTAGTAAGAAAGGGATTAGGATTCACCCTGCTGGTTGAAGACAATCACCAAACTGTCTGGCATAATGTGCTGTGTGAAGAAGTCTGGGTCAGACAGCACTGGTCTGTGGTGCCTAGCAACCTGCTTTCACTGGAAGGCACAGACAAAGCTTAGAGCAGGTGGCCATTCGGGTATGCATCATGGATTCACTGGCCGATAGAAGAAGCTCAGAGGAGATCTGTCCGGGTTGCAGAAACTCTACCAAAACATATAGTTATGACTTGGTAGCTTAAGTTCAATACCGTGACTGCCAGCCTCATCACCAAAGCAAAGGAGGCACTCACTTCTGTTGATGGCTGAAGGGAAGACCACAATTCAGTGTCTGGGAAAGTGTCCAACCCACTGGCCTCCAGTCAGTTCATGTACAGATTGTCGTTGCACAGTTGGAGGAAATAATTCCCGTCATCTCCACTGTCATCAACAAAGGCTGGTTGACTCTGAACATAGTCAGATCCAAACGTCTGTGGGAGTGCAGTCTGAATGAGACTGAACTTGGCGAGGGTGCGTTGATACAGCTTTGGGGCATCACTTCGATGGGGCAGAGATGAATTTCTTCAGTGCCAGATAGAACTGCAGTTGCAGATCTTCTTCAGGGGTTTATGGTTGTGGCTGGGACTCCTGTGAGGCGCACACTTGCTGCTTCTTGCCACAACTGCTGATTATTGAACTGAACTGTATTCATGAAAACACAAATATAATTTTTCATGACCACTGCCAATGTGCAGGTCAGACCTCTCAGTTCTAGGCTCCTAATGATAGGGAGGGTGGGGTGGGTCGACGGGTGCTGAGGGGACTGAAGCATGGTGCAGACACAGCGATGGAGTGGATTGGGGGAAGCAAACCACGACAAAATGCTGGCTCTGAAATACTGAAGGTAATTTTCAACATACGAGACAACCATGGTATATGGGCAGTATCAATGGCAAGATTCTAGCACTTGAATACTTTATCTAATTCTGGCATTAGCACAATGAAAGTCATTCTTAACATATGGGGAATTCTCAAGGCAAATTGTTTTTAAAATGGGGTGAACTCCTGGCTAGTATTACTTCCCACCACTTTCAAAGATCACAAGCTGCCACTGGACAATAGGTAGGGGGTCTGGCATGGATTTTCGTGCTCGACTGGAAGTTGGCTGCGGTATCTGAGCAGTACCAGAGGTTGGTTCAATAGGCACAGGTGGCGCTGAGGGAAAGCTCGCTGATAGTAACCAGACAGGAGGCCTCCGCTAATCCTTGGACTCTGAAGGCGCACCAGAGGGATGTGGATGAGTGCCGAATTTAGAACAGGGTGTCTCAAAAGGCCTCACTGTGTTGCAACATCGCCGATGAACCTGGAAATGCAGGGTGCATTGTGATCAGGTGCGGAATCAGTTCCACAAACAGAGACTGGGAGTGAGACGGTAAGACATCCTGATGTCCATGCAACTTCTCAGGCTGCACCTCCTGTCCCTGGCAGTGTATGGGTAGGTCCACTCACGACCTCGCGGTTGGAGACACGACACTGGCATTACCAGGTGTCTAACCGGGAGTCGATGACGTGAGTCACCAACCTACCTTGTGTTGGCCATCATACTTACAGGTACCACATTTAAGGTGCTTCTTGTGGTCTATCATGGTTAATTGACTAGAGGATCACATTAGTGTAGATAGACTGCTTTCAGGTCCTGATGAATTGCTGCCAGATCTTATGACATTAAGGCAAGAAACAGGTTGACCACAAAGTAGAGCGCGGGATCCTGACGCATCATATCAGGAGTGCGCCACTGCTATATTTTTTTAACCAGGTTGGAAGCCATATTCATTAAAATTGTTTTGTCTCGACTTCCATCGCCTGTTTTATCCCTACACGGTCCATTGACCCTCACTCCACACATCTACACCCTTGGGCCCCTCACATCCACGGCACCAAATGGCATGGAATAAAAGATCTCTGCCAAAGAGCCCCTCATAGGGAGCCCGTCAGGTATTGCAGCACTGACCTGACGAGGAGCAAGCCCTATGATAAGGCATGACACCCAGATGGCTGGGTGTGTGAGGGCCCTTATTCCAAAAGGAGGAATTCCCCTTTCCTCCCACTATTAAGTGAGGACATTCCCCCACTTAGCTGACCTTACTCCCCTTGCCCTGTTAGGAACTGCATACCTATAGTGTTTGGTTGGTTCAATAGGCACAGCTGGCGCGGAGGGAGGACTCACGGATAGTAACCAGACAGGAGGCCTCCACTAATTCTTGGGGTCTGAAGGCGCACCAGAGGGATCTAGATGAGTGCCAGATTTGCAGCAGGGTGTCTCAAAAGGCCTCACTGTGTTGAAACATCGCTGATGAACCTGGAAACGCAGAGTTGCATTGTGATCAGGTGCGGAATCAGCTCCACAGAGAGACTGGGAGTGAGACTGTAAGACATCCTGATGTCCTTGCGACTTCTCAGGCTGAGAGTAGGCGAACTGGACCAACCCTGCTTGGCCTCCTTGTGCTTCTGCTTCAACCACAAGCACATGGACCTGTCATAGGAATGGCCCAGAGAGTGGGAACAAGTCCGCACCCTTGACTTTGAAGTGGGAGGAGGACATCCAAGACTTCCTTTTGTGTTCAATGACGTACAGATTTTGCGTTCCAAGGTCACCCTCGGAGTCAGGGGCACACTCCTCACAGGACTTGGAGTTGGGCCGTGAACCCAAACACCAGAGGCTCACCTCTTGGGGATCTGCCAGACATTAGTCTGCAACCGTCCCTAAAAGGCTTACCTACTGTATAATCAGGAAGGGACATAGATTACTTGCACACTGGAAAACAAAATCAAAATTTGCAAGTAAAACCTTATCAACTGTCAAGGAAGAAGTTTGGAGTGAGTACACAGATTATATGCAGCTACACTAACTTTTCTGGCGGGATGAAGTTGATGCTGCAGAGCCACACGGCGCCACCTACCATTGCTTGGGAGCAATGCTGTTTAAATCTTCTAAATCCAGTCTGGTGCCTGGGAATATTCTAAAGTTGCAGTCATAAATATCCATCAGAAGAAGCTAAGGCCATCCAGACAGATGCTGCTATCATGGAGTCAGTTAAGATGGACGACATGGGAAACTATCGAAACCCACAGACAGATCGAGATGGGTCAGGGCTGCTGAAGCTCCCTGATCTAGGATGGAGTGGATGTCATGGATAGCTGCAATCAGAGATTGAAGAAGTAAGTTTGGGAGAGGCAGACAATGTTTTGAAAGAGAGGGGCTAAAATTAAGTGAGTGGGAGATCAAGTTGTTGAGGGAATTAACCACAGACAAGTTGTTTGACGAAGGGAATGGGGTAGGTGGTGAGAACTTTGCCGAGTTTGACAGAAAAGATAAGCTTCAATGATCTGGAGGTGACGGCTTGTTATCCCAGGTCAACCTCAGGAACTGGGAGTGAAAGCAGAATACTAAAGGTGATTAAGAAGGGATCCGACCAGGTCACTGGACAACTGGGGAGAAAAGAGAGGTCAGGGATGTTAGAAAAGATTGGGTCGAGGGGTATGTTCTGCTGAGTGCTAGGTGCCAGTGACTAGCTTGCTGGAGGCCCAAAACGGCATGTCATCAAGAAGTATGTGTGAATTATGGTCTATGGGCATGTCTAGATGGAAATTAAAATCCCCTAGGGCGATCAGGTTCAAGTATTAAAGGGCGAAAAGTGGCAGTACATCTGCAAGTTTGGAACTGAAGCCTTTTTGCTCCGGACGGGCTGGCTATAAATGAGGGTGCTGGAGAAGTGGTGGTCCTTCTCAGTGGCGAGTTTAAAAATGATGGTAGTCACTAATCCTATGAACAGATGTCGAGGATGAAGAGAGTGAAATTGTGTTTGTAAATAACAGTGACTTCGCTGCCAGGTTTATAGTATCTATCTTGTCTGGAGATTTTGCATCCAGAGGGTCTCACAGTGGCGAAATCCATATTGGTGGAGTTGTTGAACCCAGTCTCCGTGAGGAGGAGTATGTCCGCGAAGTGGCAGTCTAAGAGGTCACACAACTCGACCTGATGTTTAGGAAGGGAATGAATATTGATACAGAGGCATATGAGGCATGACTGTGTGTGGGTTGCCCAGGCCAGCCAGTTGTAAGGGTGGGATGGGTGCTGGGGGTCCGGCAGCAAGACAATTTGCACCTGCGCAACTGAATGTGCCCTCTAGTTTGGGAGGGTGGGTCTTGGTGCAGCTGAGGTGTGAGCCTATGTGGAAAGGCTAGGGGTAGATAAGGCGGCATACCTTGTTGGTGAGCTTGGGGGCCATGGGTTCTGGCACTAGGCAAAGTCTGGGTGCAGACAGGCTTGCCCTAAGTGCACCTTTGGTATATCAGAAGTGCCCTTATTGTGAGCTTCCACGCTGCAGTTGCTGTTTAAGGCCCCCAGAGGGGGTTAGACAGAGCTCCAGAGAGTGGGAGATAGGGGAGCAGGCACCAACAGCTGGCTTGCCCAAAAGGGCAGGGTGGGCAGACCTGGGCAGCAAAAGGGCCACAGAAAGAATACAACTGGTGAAATAAAAGAGTTAAAATAATAAAGATAAAATAAACAATAAATGAGGCTAGGCAATCCAGGAAAGAGGAGATACAAGGAGGAAACAAGCATTCAGAAAAATAAAGTAAAATTAAGACACAAGCGGTCTAAAAGGGCCAGGCAACCCTTGGTCAGTGGACCGAGAGTGGACCGAGATCCCGATATTAAAAGGAAATTAAAAGCAGGTAAATGTGTTCAAGGTAGTTCAAAGCAAACCAGGCAGCACAGGCAGATTCAGTCAGTGACACATTTTAATTTCATCAAAGACACATTTTTTGCAATTAGAAAAAAGTTATTAGGCTCAGGCGACATTTTGTTGGTACCGGTATAATCTCACACCGCTTTTGTTATCTGAAATGCCCAAGAACACGTCATCACGCCACGTCACATAATTGAGAATTCATTCAGGTTAAAATCCTATTGTGGGAGCACAAGAACAATGCAAACGGAAAGAATGGAGTCACTGTTGTTCACGTCAAATGCAACTTTGTGCTATTTTATTGATTTTTTTTAAAGCAAAATACGTCCTCTTATTCAAAATGCACGAGGATGAATTTAGCACTAAAAAACAGCACAAAATGCTGTAATAATAAGTTCCTCACCACATTGATAGATTATTCTAGTGGTTTATTTAGTAGTTATCTAAATCCAGCATCAACGGTCCAGCCTGCAGCTCAGCTCCTGAACTAATGTCCAACCCTCTCCCCAACATTCTATGACATCGTTAAATTCTGGTGAGCAACATTCCTAACTAGATTACAACAATGCTGTACTTGCATTTTGTGTTTCAATGCATATTTCCTGTCATGTTATGGGCATTACGCAAATTTCTCTTCTACTTCGTTATTGGGGACACAAACTGTCTCAGGGGGCAATATAGTCCCAACATTAGTCAGAAGAGTCCTGGAGACCAAAATCCCATTGGCCTACAATACCAGACCACTATATATGGAACAGAGAGAACGGACCTGTGTTTTTTTTTTTTTTTAATTCTCTTGAGCTTCCACTAAATTCCATGCTAGATGCAGTATTCTTTAAGCCTGCAAACGTATTCTTAGAAATGTACCCCAATGCCATTAAGAACCCTGATTTGAGTATTAAAAACCTCTAGATGCATAAATAACCTCCACCTGGCTTCTCTTCCACGATAGTACGTCATGCGTTTTATTTTAAGAATAATTGGCAACAAATTGGCAACAAAGGAAATCCAGAGCGATTGTGAAAAATTAATTTGCAGTAAAAAGAGCCAGGTAAAAGGCCCACATTCAAAAGAATAAATGAAACTCTCACAAACACTGTTCCACATTCTATCCCCCTTTCCAACAACAATGGAAGTCATTGAACAACCCTTGTGTGCCCTGCAGCATAAGGGAAATCACCTTGGAGCAGGTTTATTTACAGCGGTCATTGTCGGGAACACAGACCTAATTTCCTGAGTACAATCAATGCCAAGATTCAGCAGCAGAAAAAAGCCATACTGAAGCCCTCGGAGTGCGTTGCTGTGACCTTGGTAGAGGTCAATCGCTATCCACGCAGCAGGGATGACGGTTTTAAGGTTAATCACAAGACAACCTAGCAGTGGGCTTTCACTGTAAGTTTTTTTGAGACAAGCTTCACAAAGTCAAGAAAATCATAATTCTGAGGAGCCAGAGCAGTGCTTAATTTGAACCGGTGGTTTTGAGTGCTCAGTACCGGAACTTAATTGTCAACACCGGAACTAATGACAGTTTGCCACATGGTGGTGCTGATTGTCTAATTTAGAGATGATCAAAACAACAATAGTTTATTAATTCAGTATAAATTAAAAATTACTAATAGCTGCTGCCCAAGCCATTCCTAGAACTTTGGGGAACTGGATTAGTCTGAACTGTCACATTTGTAGGAGTGTGAGAGTTAGTAGTTGTGTTGGTATTGTCATTGGCAGTGCTGTTGGGGGGGCAATGGTTAGTGCAAGCTGCAGTAGCCTCGCGATGAGGGCTCTGGCACTTATTTTTTTACAAATTAAGGACCGAGCCAGAGAGTAAATGACTTGCACAATGGTGTGAATTACACCTGCCCATTCGTCTAGGAATTTGAAATAGACGAGGCTCATCTCCAAAGGGCCATGGACCGCTTTACAGAAAATATGCTTATTATAGCAGGAGCATCTAAATAAAGAGGTGCAGTACAGATCAATATGTTTGTGACCCAGATGTATTGGAGGGGTAGAAACAATCTACAGCAGATTTTTGCACATTCACATTATCAATATTTACAACCAAAAGCGCATTCAGACAATGTCAAATCTTTAAAATCCCACTATTATGGTCCAGTGTCAAAGCTGGGACTGGAACCCAGATCTCCAAGATCCAAAGTCAGCACAACGGCAACTAGATCATAACCGCTACCTAGTGGAAATTGTGTGCTCAGAAAACTTCAAACCTAGTACGCACAAGTGAAACCAATGAACTCACTTACCAGCGTATCGTCGCTTCTCGCAACGCTCATGTTACTTCTGGACAAGAAGGACCGAGATAGTCTTTGGCACAGGGATATTAAGCGCACAGATTGCTGTAAAGAAAAACAAAATGGATTCAGGGATTGCAAAAAAACCTTTTTTTAAAACATTTTTATTAATAGGTGATAATCGTGAAAGAACCAGGAATGGTTACCTTGTTCATGAAACCGTTTGAATAGAGAAACAGAACAGCAAGAGCTGATTATTGTAACTTGCACAATACCATGATTTGCCTCTTCATGGTCCACATACAGAACGTGCTTAGCATTACCTTGAATATTAGTAATACTGTTATAGAAGCAGTGAATGCGTTTATAAAGATAATGTTATTGCAAATTTGACCTAAATCATCAGGGGTCTTTACAATTTAATCTGATATATGGAAATATGATAGTGAACGACAATTGCATTTAATGCAACAACAACTCTTCTTACCCTGAGTGAGGATACAAGGAGTGTGTAGATTCATAATGGGTAAGAGTACCTTTGGGTTTAGTACAGGAATGAGTGAAAAGGGCCTGTCCTGCTGCAGTATCCAGCCATGCAGCATGACTGCACCGTAACTCCACAATATCAGCCTGCAGTCGTGTGAAAATTCACAGCTACCCTCTTCTGAATGGCTCGGGATCTGGTGGCCCTTCCTGGATCTACAAGTAGTGAGGTGCTGGTTCTGGCTTTGTGCCTCTGAAGTGGGCGCCAAATGGGTGGCAGGAGGGAATGTGTGCACACATCTGCCCCAGGCTGCAATACATGTCGGATGTCTCTCAGAGGGCCGCCACTTCCTTGTGCTAGGTGGGGACACCAACATGACCTGCGTACATCCGACAGGTGATTCCTTGTACAGGCGATGCATTATGCCGGGTGCATAACTGCAGACTGCTCCAGAGCCACACGTCCGCATGAGTTGCTGACTGGCAATAGGTATGCTGGCTTTTTTAACGAGCGTCTGACTGCTGGTGAGCATGCAGATTTAGTGTGACCCTTGTTTTTCGAGGCTACAATCGACTGGCAAGTGTACTCCTGACCTGATGCAATGAGAGGTATGCTCAAGAGGGGTCTTGGACCCACACACGTCATAGTCCGCAATTACACAGCATGACTGCAGGCCCATGACACACAATAACAAGGTACCTGCATCTCTGCGATTCTTTATTGGCCACAGGTTCCTACCTGGTCATTTCCAACATTGGGTAAGCGAGTATTCATCAATGCTGCCCTCTGGCTATTCTACACTATGTTCCATACCTCCTCCTACATCCCTTCTGTGCCTTCTGGTCACAGGAAGTGATGTCCAATTCCCACAGATCCTGGAGCAGGGTCCTAATGCCCAACCTGAGTGTGGTAAGTGTGGGCTTGGCGGGGAAGTGTTTAGTGGTTTAGAGAATATAGGTCGCGTTTCTTGGGAGCGAGCAATCCTTTCTCTCAAGTTTGTGAAATTTTCGATTCTAAGAAGGATATTAACGACTAAACAGTTCAGGGCAAGGAAAGGAACAAATGCATGAATTCATACTTTTGGCATACTAACAAAACACATTAAAACAAAATGGAATCCATGCTAGCATCGACTCGACACGCTGTTAGCATGCATCTCAAAAGACTTTGAAAACAGCAGGTTATTAAGGTTTCTATGATTTAACTTTGAAGGCACGCGAAATTCACAGCTTGAGTTCGATCACTACACTAATCAAGGTTTGTTTATGGTGTGCATCATTTACCTTCCATTTTCTGCGCGCGGCAAACTTCTTGAACTTCTCCATGTTGACAGCGGAAGCTTTTCTACTAAGTGCTTGCTGCGTATCCTTCGGCTGAAAGATAAGATACAAAAAAGTTACTTTTTAAAGCGGGCTGTAAAAAGGAACTTATCAGCGCTACCTACGCTCTACTGTGACCACCCTGCAGCACAGCTCATTTCATAAAGGATGCAGGTGTAATATTCCAGTTACATAATCAATCATTTCCATCATGGTGGAACAAGCAAAGTACAAGTATCAGGAACTCAAAAACACAAATAAGAGAGAAGTGAAGTAATAAAAACGAGTATAGGCAAAGCCAACAGGTCTGGCTCGCATCTCAGTTACAAGCTAGAGGTGATGGCTTTGCGAAAGCCGCTGGGCATGCTGAATTTGTATTTCAGCAGTGGCCCGCTGACAGGAGCCGGGGAGCTGGCAGGTGCGCCGCGTCTCATCAGCAGCCAAGTGTGCTGACAGTGCTTGCTGGGGACGCCAAAGGCTAATCCCTGTAATTGATTCAATTTGAGGGAAAGACTACTGGGTGTCACCAGCAATTCATTCCTTTTGATCTGAAGTGACCCACTGTGTCTTGAAGGGGGGGAATAAAAAAAGGATTGGCTTTTGTATTACATGTGTGAGATAAATAATGACCAAAAGTTTGATCGCTGTGTATTTTTCAGAAGTAAAATAGCCCCTCATCCATTCCACTATAAGCACTTTCTAGGTGGCAGAAGGCTACATCCACACAGCCAATGGCGTGATGGTGATCATGAATTACTCCTCTGGGCTGATCAAATATGTGATTGACAATGTTTCAAGCCAGTGTTTGAAAGGGGCTTACCCAAACAAGCAAATGGTTTCTTGGTGCCTGTATATAGTATATGAAATGTTGGCTTTGTCAAATCTGAAAAAATGATGAGGAAAAAATCCAGAGGCCAGAAAAAAAATAGACTGGATTTAATTTAGCGATCTAAAGGGAAGGGTTTAAATATTTTTATTATCACTATCATATCAGTATTGTATCATAGTAGCACTGTTCTCGCCTTAATTGTGATGGCTTCTGGTCATGATCTGTAAGCAAGGCGAAAGCTAAACGAACATAGCATTGCCAGGCTGAACTCCAGAAGATGCAAGAAACGAGAACGCCAGATGCTGGGCCTTGTCTCCTGCTATACCACACAGATCTGAAACATCCCCGGAGTCCATAACTACCACGCTTCACCGTCACCTTCAAGGAAGACCCAGCTCTTCAAGCAACACCTTCACAATGTAAACTTAATTTCTGTGACCAACTGCCTCGCTCGCACGAGACTCCTTGGCTCACCCACCACAAACTTTCTCAAAACTCATTCTCTTCAACTATGTCCAGTCTCTATTTGCCTACCTGGTTCCCATTTCCTGCTGAAGAGATCCCGACCCAGCGAAGCGCATCTTTTACAGTACTCCTTTGCTTCACACTCATAAGTTACATGCTTACATAATGACATGCCTACATTACCTGCGGCCTCAACTTTATGAAGTCATAAAGATAATACATACGTATTGTATGCAACCGGTCTTCATAGATAAAAAAAAAAAGACAAAGTTTTTGGAGAGTTTCAATACCCCCACATTTTTAGATGATGTAGTGGAGCTTCCCTGAGATAAACTTATTCCATTGCCAGGATACGATCTGTCAAAATACCTATGCATATCTTGTAATAGCACATAAAGAGGTTTCAGCAACTGTAGAAAATATAAAGTGTTGTATAAGATTTTCACAGACTCAAGCTGGGTCATAGTTTATAGTACTGAGACCTGATGCACGTTACCTTGCAATACTTCGGAAATTAATTACTGAGGAGATTGTTAGGCACACGAATAGCGCCTCCTAGTGGGATGGCACCTAATAGGGCAGCCAGGTGGAATACCGCAGTTGGTAGAAATCAGACTAACTTTATAGTTTGCGTAAATATGAACTACAAACATTTTATTAAAATTGAACTCAAAGGAAAGAACCACCTCCGGCTTCTGCCATAATTGTTCTTGATGAGAAACATAATTTGCTACTTTACACTTGACTATTTCGGGGGTCTGGGAGGCAGAATGAGAGAGATTGATACTTGGACTGCTGATGGCAACCAAGCAAAATTGCTGAGATTTACTCTAGTAAGTATCAGGTAAAAAGATTTAATAGTGGGGTAAATCTCAAAATTTAGAGGGCTGACTGATGATGGTTTGCTGAACAGTGAGGCGTACAATTTAACGAAGGATTATTTGGCATGTTGTGTTGTCAAACAGACTGCCTAGCAGCACTAATAGAATAGAACCAGCAGATCAAGGGAGAAGAGGAAGCAAAATGGAATACATAAAAAGCTTTCTGGAAATATCACTGAGCAATAAAAGGTCACATGAAATATATATGATGCCTTCTGTATACAAGGCATCAGAGACCTAGGATGTGAAGCAAACATATCTATAAATCTAGTTCCCTGCAGAGGGAGCTATTTATAACTGCCATGAACCCGTCAATGTTATGCTAGAGGCGATATTGTAAATGCATTATGTATTTATCATTTTTGTGCGTCAATAACAATGTACAGTATGCAGTTTCACACTAGATTTCCACATGTGAAGATTAATTTAATGCATTAATTTCCTTCTAAACGACTTTTCAATGATGTGTGAAGCTGTGTTTTTCTAATGGATGTTAACTAGGTCAGATTTCTGTGTAAAACGCCATTTTAACCAAGATGGAAGTCATGTCTGTTATTCTTTCAGGGCTTTCTTCCCTGCAGCCATCCTCTCCCTACAGGCTCTGCAGCACAAGTCAAGCTGACATACTACATTTATTTTCACTATTATTATTGTTCTGCTCAGGATAAACTTTCTCAGACTCGCATGTAGCTGGCAACATAATATTATATCTTCCGTTTCTTTCCTTACATATATTCAAATAGCAGGACACTGTAAATGCAACTTGTTTGTTTGAAGTTCCCCAGGTGAGATTAGCATAGTGGGTGCTGAATAACTATTAATGTAGTGCGATTTCACTTAAATGTGTTACGGTAATGTGTCATTTATTTTTCTCATGCTCCGATTTGCTGAACAAAATGATACACTGGCTCACACCATGATGATTCTGCAAATGTTCTCGTGTATGCAAGAATTTTGCATAAGAACCCTCCATTTTGGGGCTAAGCAGAGATTTTCAGAAGACTTTCCTGTTCTCTTAGGGACCATGTCTGAATATGTTCAGATTTTTCTGCTCATTGAGACCTAGAATATTTTCTGCTTTTTACACACTTTGTGTAACTCTGCATTAGAATGCCTCATGGCATTGAATCTGTACTGTTTATTTTTGAATATTGTAATAAAAGCCTTTAACCTTTCACTGATCTACAACTCGGTTATTAGTTGGATCCGCGCTCTATTTCTAATCTATCTAAATTATTAATATACTGTATTTAGCTTGATGATGTTTTGGGAGGTGCCATAATTTGGGGCCACGTTGCCTAATAAAAACGAGGTTAACACACTGTGTGATCCAGTAAATTGTGGGAGATCTGACTGAAGTAACTTTTGGTGTGTCTACATTTTGGGGTACGCTCTACACTCCTACACTATTTAATCAAAAAGCAGTGCAATAAAACTAATGGCCACCCATGAAGAGGCAGCAGAAACAGCCAGGTGCCCAAGGATTGGTGAAACAGTGCGACACATTTTGGATGCAGAATTAAGGCCTGCTGCCCTTCAGAGTGAGCACGTACCTGCCTGTGGGGTGAGTGCCTGCATATGAGCACTTTCAGAAATTGATTAATGTGAAACAATGATGCTGCCCTTTATTGAGTATCAAAGTCTGCAGCTTGGAAAACTGCACTGCATAGTGAATGTTATGGCTAAAAGGTACTTGTTGCAAACGTGTATGGTTCTCTTCATGTTAAGTATTTTAATAAATGGAAGGTTATCATCTGAGTAAATCGAACATTGGTCCTTTAAAGAGGCATAGACTTTTAAGACAGAGAGGGGAGAGACAAAGTGCACACTGATAACTAAAGCCCACCAAATTCAATCTCACCAACACTATCCATGTCTCTTTCCTTTGTCGTGAACTGGGCCGGGGTGGGACTCCAAAAAGAATTACTGCTCAGTGTGCCTGTCTCCTCCTCTCATCCCACTCATTAGACTATTTGACGAGAAGTTTGAGGTGACAAAAACACAATTAAAAGACATACCGAAGAAAATAGAATGTCTTATTTGCATCTAAAAAGATTTCCGGAATATAAAAGTCCCTGACAGGGAAGTTTCCTCTACAGATGATGGACACTGGATGGAAAGAAGGTCATGAGATTTGAATTTAGAAAACAAATCACTACACAAAAATGCTGGCTGGTGTTCCAAAAGAAAGAAGACCTAAAGACAAAGGCACTGGAGCTCTGAAGTTCAAGTCCACATTATAGTTTCTCCAGGGGACAGCCATCAAAACAGCCCATGTCTGGAGATGTGCAGGCAGCCTTCTGGGCAGAACATCTGAATACACTACAGGGTTCAGTGACAAAAGGGTGGCAGAGTCATTCTTTACCCAGGATGCTGAGCTCCAAGGAGAGACACATGTACACAGAATGTGGGGGTCCGTAGTAATAATAGCTATCCAGCTCCTTCGGGAACTCCAGCTCTCCACCACAATTGCTTAATCAAACTTTAAAATAATTAAAATTGTATCCACCTGGTATGCAGTAGGGGTGTATCACAATTACAAACTAATTTGACTGCCAGAGGCCTGAAAGACACCTACCTTCAACCTTTGGCTAGTAGCCAGCTCAGTTTAATTGGTGCGGATACCTACAGTAGCTCCTGAGGCAGCAGATTGGAAAAATACATACAAGATTTTACGTACCTATGGCAACCAACACTCAGATGAACCTCTGAATAAATGTTACCAGAGAACTGGTGCCTCCAACTTAAATGCAGTACCCAGCAGGTACGATCTTAATAAAGTTGCTATCCACAGGTAGTCTATTTTCCTCAACACTCCAACCAAAAACCCCATGCCAAAATGTATGAATTGTATTTGTTTGGACACACTGAAGGCTCAGGATTGCACAATGAAGAAATATAACCCTCAAATACCAAGCACAAATGAACTCCTTACACTGGGCTCGATTCACACAAAAAATTGTCAATTTTCCCACAGAATGAGTGGTCATGAACATGCTAAAAATTGCTTAAATGTTGTTTTTTCTACTTAACAAAAATCATATTAAACTGTGAAGGTACATTTGTGATATGGAAATGGAACACTCAAAAATCATTCTTTATGCTTCCTGGAAGCCTGCCAGTAATAAACCAGTTCTGCTAGACCCAGGGACAGTCATGAGCATCCTGATGAGACTTCATGTATCTAGGATGTGGAATTTGGGGTGGTCTAGTATAGACGCTATGACACACGCGGCCAGAACTGGGGACTGGCTTTCAACAAGATGTTGGGGACGGACTTCTATAGAAAAGGCCTATCATTTGGAGAGTCTCTCAGGCATTTGACTCTTCTTTCAGCATGGCGAAAAAACAGTTTCAAGATCAGGAAGAGGGCGCGGCTCCTCATTTCCGTACCACAACACCTGGGAGGAGATTAGGAGCTCTGGCGAGGCTAGCTTGATGTGCCATTTTGAACAAAGGCTTCTGGGACAGTTTACAGTAAAGTGAGGCAGAGGTGCTACATGGATTGGGCCTGGGGAGGTTACCAATCACTAAACGGTGCACAGGACAAAGATTGCACTTCATCATCCTGGACATGTAAGAGGCATCAGCAAAGGAAGAATACTACCTGTGAAGAAGCCTAAAGGTGTCTCCTGCTCGCCTCTTACACCCAGGTGCTAGATGTGCTATTAAAGGGTCCATTGCTGGCTTCAGGGACACAAAAGGCTAAAGAAGGGCACCATCATGTGTATAAAAGCCAGCTTCCCCGTTGGCAGTGGACTGCATGTGACCCTTTGGAAGCCCTGGCAGGAGGGAGGCTGGACCTTTGCAGGCTTCCTGGAAGATTAGGAGAGACTAGGAGTGAATTTTACAGCATACACAATAACTAGGTGCTTGCCAGTTCTTTGGCCTCTACAAGATTGGAATACGGCACCTTGGCTCCCAGAGAAAGGAGCATCCTTCCCCGCTATAGATTTCCGGTCTGCTCCACTCAGATTTTTTTCCAGTAAGAATGAAGGCTATCATGGAACCACCTTACAAAGTACCCAACCTGTTGGAGATAACATTGGCATAGTGTCCTTTCTTGCCCTACTTGAGATCAGAGAACTGAAAAAAAGACAAAGTCAGAACTTCATGCTAACCAGAGCCGCAAATATATCCTAGAGCACAGTCAGCCTGGAGGCAACAAAACACATCTCTATTACGCTCTGCAGTTGTTGGTACCAAAACTCAAGGCTTAAGCAGGGGTTCAAGAAAAAAGCCCCCTATCTTCATGGAGGAACAGGTTATTCTCACCTGTTTCTCTGTACTGGCTTACCACAGACCAAACAGATGTATTATATTGCGGACTACTCTAGTGAGTGGGAGTTCTTTTCTGATTAGCTGACTCAGACATGCCCTATCTAGCTATCACCACAGGGCCTACAACTATTTTTGCCTCCTCCACTATTAGGGCAGATAAATTTTTCACCATGAAACACATACTTGCACTTTTTAATTTAGCCTCAGAACGCTGAGGAAGGCTTTTTTAGATGAAACATGCTGGGCTACTGCCAGCACTGACTGACTGATATGTTTCGTATCTAGGTGCTTTTCACCTTCAGAGTTTAAAATACCCATATCTCCAGTTCCTTTCTTCATATTCTAACCATTTTTGCATGCGGCTTACTGCATTTTTCTGATGTTGTTTTGACTCTAATCAGGATTCATCTTGTTTCCTTGACTTTAATGATGAATCATACTGCTTGACCCTATCACGCCTTCCTTGTATTGTGGTGCAACCTAGTAAGATAGTTCTTTATCACAACAGTGAAGACACCAAAAACTAAATGAACAACCCACTTTTTCACAATGCTCGTGGCTACGAGTGCAAGCAAACATATGAAGTGGGTATTACCAGCTACTGTTGCATGATCATGGACAACAAAGATCTCAAGGATGGCAACCCCAGAAGCTACTGGAGAACATCACCATTGAAAAGGAGAAAAAGCACTCCTTACACAAGTGTCTGACAGAACCTGAACGTTAGGAACAACTATTGAGTCTGTCCTGCTTTATGTTGTCTTTTTCCAAAAAGAAACGTTGATACAATAACATGCTTATTTTCCTTCAAATGCCAGTCTGCATAGTGTGAATTTTGTCCATACTTATATGACAGGAGTCAAACAAAATCATATTTACTGGATATTATTCCGATTAGTATGAAGCGTTTTATGTGCAATCTTTTCAACTTTTTTTAACTTCATTATTTCAGTGAAAACAATGAAAAATGTCTTGCTTTGCACACATTTGCCTTTATTGCCTGCAAGTTTAGTTACTAGTAGTATTTAATGGAGATGCCACTGCATTGCTTATGAAGAGAAATAAAGCACCCAGTGATGAACACTATGTGATAAATGCGAGGTGAGGCCTATGCTTTAACCCAAAACATAAACCGGTATTGGTGGCCCTACTTTCTTCCAATAGCCTATCACACTATCACTGCTTGGAAAATGAGGTATCTTTATGAAAACAGATTACAAGTCTAGTTCCAAGTAGCAGAGATATTAGTATGGCAAAACACCAAAATGTTGAAATGTGCCTACTTTGCGGCAGTCTATTTGTGAACCTCAGATGGTTGACCTCCAGAGGAAGAAGGATAATTCAGATTATCTTTGTAGAGGCTTGATAGATAATTGACTAACACACATGTTAAGGTGTGAGTGTGGGTGAAGAGGCTCAAATCAACTCTTGAAAGGTGGTGGGCAGGAGTGGCCCTAGAGGTGGGTAAATGGAACCATAACTCTTTGAAAGGTTCAAGGCTGTAGAACAAAGTCACGTGGGAGAGCTTGCTGATCTGCAGGTCATTCTACAGCCACCACCAGTCCAGTGCTTGGATAGGTTTACACCAATGTTTAGAGTGATTGAATCCCGATTGTAGACCAGTGTAAAGTTGCAGTTCTTGAGGGCATGGCTGGGAGCCTATTGTGGAAAGATGCTGAAAATACTTCTGGTCCCACACAAAATAATTTGTAAATGGTGCAGACTATTTTGAACTGGAGTCTTTTTTTGCACTGAGATGCAGTATTTCTATTTCAGTGTAAGATAACAGTCAGAATTATACACATTTTAGTAAAATCTGCCACATGCCTTTGTTTTCCCTCACGTTTCTAAGCTCTTTCTTTGCCAGCCTTGCACAGAAAATATTGGAGTATCCCAGATTGCATAGTACCATGGCCAAGGTTATTTGATTGTGTTCTGCGTTTGGAAGAATGGAAGGTCCTAAATGAATTCAACATTTTTCACTTTCTGGGGAGGGTCAGGTATACAACACCTAAATTAATATTTCTGGCAAAGGCCTTTCACAGGCCTGTATGCCAACCAGGCCACATTTATTGTGGAATCTACTGAATGTACACATCAATATAGGTTTGCATTTAGTGAACCATTTTATTCCAAACTAACTTCCTTATTGAATTTGCTGAATTGATACTTCCTTTTTAGCGCACAGCAATGCGGTGACTTATGTACGTAAAATCTCACTCCTCTTATGGTTACATCATCATTCAATATAATAGAAACTATGGGATAAATCGATTTCATACATTGGTTGTTCTTTAAGGTAAAGGCAAACACAGTCAATGTGGCCTAGAACACAGGCATCTAATTTCTTACACCCAATGACAAGAGGTTTCAGAGTCTAGATGCCATATTTGAAAAGGCACAACCAGTTCAGTGTTTAATTATTTATATAGTGCACACCACAAACCTAAAGTCTCTAGGTTAAACAGGAAATCAAATGGATAATCAAATAATAAGTTATAGCACAGTGCAGAAGAACAGCATAATCAGAGGACTTGAATGGCACAATCCTGGGACTAGTTTGAAATAAAAGTTTATTCAGGTGAGTTTTCCTCCGAGTGGCTGGAACTTCCAGAGTCCTGGTCCTAATACAGAGAACCTCCAGTTACCATTGAACTAAGCACAGGAGCACCAGGGGCCCTATTAAGTATAGGGCGCACTTTCCCTGTTTGCGCCCTGGTGCACCTTAAAACAGGTGCACTGGGCACAAACAGAAAGCGTGCCCTATGACAAAGAATGCGATGCCCTGGGGACAGCGAATTCAAGTGAAATATGGGGCCGTTTTGAAGCAGCCGCTCCGTGTTTCACTGTATAGGTGGCAGGTGGGTGCAGTAAATGACTGCACCCACCTGCAAGGGGATGTCCGGGGGGGTACATAGGACCCCCTTTTCAACTCCAGAGGTCTGCTATCAGGGGCTGCACTGACAGTGCGCCATCTAGCAGTGCGCCTCCTGAGAGCTTCTATGCCTCTGTGCCCACGCCTTTAACACAGCGCGGCTGCAGAAGCCAAGGGAGTCCCTCATTCGCATTGTGCCCTCTTAAGAGCTCTGGCGCTGTACTTGCACTAGCGCTTTCAGTATTGCAGAAGGGGCCACACAAGTGTCTGTGGCCCCTTTTGTAATACCAAAGTGCCCCTGGAGCATGTAAAGCAGGTGCAAACACCCATTGCGCCCCCAGGGCAGTTAGTGTAATATGGACCCAGGAGGTCATGCTGGCATGTATGTAAAGTGTAGAACATGATGCATCAGGCCATTTTTCCCAAAGCAACTACAGTACTCACTGCAGGGGTTCTGTCTGAAATGTGGGTACCCCCTCGTCAGTTCTTTCAAATAATGGGGGTACTAAATAGCAAGTGTTTGCTAATGAGAACCATGACAAGTGTCGGGCCCTGACGTATTAGAGGTAATATGACAAAAGGGTAACCTAAGGGATATGACAGAATTAATTGTAACAACTGGGATATTGTAGGTAATTTTTTTGCATAAGTTGGCACATATTGCATATGGGGGCACCTCTGACAAAATGCTGTTCCTGGCACAACCGAGGTGATTATATGATGTAAGGGGGCATCCATAGCACATTGTGAAAACAATGGGGGTTAACTCGAGAGTGTCAGGTTTCATTGGCTTTGCGCCCTGAAAGAACTTGAATATGAATATGTACCCTTTGAGAACCTTTGGATTTTAGCAAATACATGTGAAAATTTTGCTTTTTAATCCACTATCTGCTCCCATTTTTAAAAAATATATTTTATTACCATTTTATTTTTTATTGCAGCCAGCCAGCCTGAGCCAAGTGTTGGGGCAGGGCATTACTGCAGACTAGGAGCAGGGAAGGGGAAGTGGAAGTGGTGCACACTCCAGTTTAAAATGCGCATGTCACTTTGGCTGGCTGTCTTGCGATAGCCAGCCTGACATGCGAACTTTAAACCTCTCCAACCTGAGCTGTCTTAGACAGCTGGGTGGAGAGCAGGCACAGTCACAGGCCTCTAGTGCCTGTAGGAGTACTGATCCAGCCAACTCCAACCAATCCTGGTGCTTCTCTCATGCTGGTTAACAGCATGAGAGCAGTGTCTGAATTGGTTAAAGGAGTTGTCGCTGAGGTCCCTTGCTGCCTTTTTGGCATGGACTGCGGGACCGAAGTGGAGAAGGCAAGTATGTTTTTAATTTTTTTTTTTAATTGTTTTACTTATTTTCACACACTGTCAGGCAGTGTGAGAAACTCACACTTCCTTCACTCTCGCCCCATAGCTCTTAATCGTGGCCCATTTTAAACACTGTTTATAAAGGTCCACGATTGAGAACTCTGGGGTTGTGCCTTAGGGAACTGCAGGAGTACCCGATAGTGGCTCGATAATATATTCGCCTCACCACTTTCAAAAACAAGCAGCCGCCACTGTGGAAAACGTTCCCATTCACATCGATTATCTTTTTCCCTCTTTGCTCACATGCACGCTTACATTCTTTCTGCCTCACCTCACTGCCTATTAGCTGGCTCAGCTTATTACACTTTTGGAAATTCCTAAAACAAAGAACCTCACGAGAAAAGTAACCTCTAACACTATATTCTCTATCCACTTCTACATGTTCTCTCCTCTGTACCACACTCTGCAAACACAGCTAGAGGCAACTTTCGATCACATTCTACGCAGTATCAAACGGCAAAGGTAGGATATTACTGCTCTAGTGAACCTGTAGTCTGAACTAAACCCAAGTCCACTGGTTAAGAAGAAGCAAAGGATATTAACAATAAGCATTGAAGAAAATATACAGAGACAAATTTAAAGTATACCTTGATCCATGGGTGGTTCAAACTCTCTTCAATTGTCATTCTTCTCCTTTCAAAAAGAAATTAAGAATGGGTACAGTTAGACAACCTTAAGCACTGGATGCATAAAAGAATATTTACATCAATCCAGTGTGGAAGAATTCACATCATACTGCAGGTCTTTAGATCCATGTGGGATTGCTATAGAGACCACTTATCAGCCTGTACATAAATGATTTTCTTTAGCAGAGGCAATATGCAAGGTGTGTTAGATGAATAAATTCATAAATACAAAACAACATTCACGATTAAAAACAGTTATCCCAATGCAGAACCAAAATCTTACACTGACTAAAGAAAACAATCGTAATGCCACTCACTTTGGATCCTTGACGAGAACTCTCCGTATAAAATCTTTGGCTAAGTTACTGGTATTACTGAAGAACTCATCATCAAATTCATAGTTTACAGCAGACACATTCGCCAACGTCTCCTGCTTGGACTCACCCAGAAACGGGGATGCCCCGCTTAAGCTGTAAACAGAAAAGGGACAGCCATCTAAACGACTTGCACTTAGAAAATATGCAACTCATCCTTTTATTAATGAGGAAGAACAAACTACAACCAATTTTCCAAGAACAAACTATAGACGTCTGGAGATGGAATCCACATGAGCCTTGGTACCAACCTAGCTGATAGAACTGAATGTGGTGTGGGCAACTGAAGCTACCAATTTGTCACAGTATCAATGTGCCTGACGTAAAAGAGGACCACTAGCCCACAACATCAAGTCTTATGCAGACCTGGGAATTAATGCATACATATTTTATACGTTAAAATGGAAGTTCTGTTCACATTTATTACAAACATGAAAACATCTCTTCAAATGAACACTGAAGCATTTCACAATTCGCTCTGGGGGGAGAAGTTATAAATGAAAGGGCATACTATAACACCCGTATTACTTACAGAATATATGTTATTACACCAATGCTCCTAGGGATAAAAATAAACAAGGTAAAGTTAATTACGTATTGCCTATTGTATTATTCTCTGAAATAGGATTACAAAAAAAAAAAATCAATCTGCCAACTTACCACATATCCGCAACAAGACTAAGTGGTTCATAATTTACAATTTCAGGAGCTGAAGAAAAGAAATAAGCAATCAATAAACAAACACGGGAAGCAGCCACTTAATTCCCACCAGCAACACTCTTGCTTGGACTATGTTGAAACAAAACATAAGCCACCTCTAAAATGTATTTTTTATTAATTCTTGGATGTTAAGGCACAACATGTATTCATGCCATTGATCTGATCTTAAGACTGCACCTAGAAATACAATTATTGTGATATGTTGCCTTAATATATATTTTGGGTACTGGAGCCACAGATGTTTTGCATTCTTATCACAAAAGGAAAGCCATTTAAATGTTTGTTTAGGGATAGCCAAAAAGAGTTCCAGAGTACTGGTGGACTGCACATTTCGTGCTCAACAACAGCTACCAGTAAATAACACGGTGGCAATACTGCACCCTTGACAGAGAAAACAAGCATTGGCATAGCCAATAGGTCTCGCCTTTGGGACCTTATAAGTGTTTAGCTATGCAACAGTGGCATAACTAAATATTTATAAGGTCCCAAAAGCGAGACCTATTGGCTATGCCAAGCGACCGTGAAAGTGATCGCGATCAAACATCAAAGCGGCCGTGAAAGTTAAAGTAATCGCGGTAAAGCGCGGCGCCCACGCACTTGCACTGTAGCTCTAGGCTGGCCTGGTAGCACTTTTTGGAGCCCTCTCAATAAGTCTCGAAAGACCAGCGCATGCGCTGGGTCAGGCGAGACCTAAAAATCAGAAGGGAGAGGGGGACCATGTTTGGCGACTGGCTGGAAAAATCAGGTCCAGTGCTTCCATAAGTGTCAACAATTCCTGGAATGAAAGGAATGTCAGAGTTCAGCCTCTATGGACATAGTATTCTGCACTTCAGGAAGACGCTTTTCCTTAATGCCATATCTCATCGGAAAGCTAGGTTTTCAAAGTTTATATGACATTTGATGCAGCCTAGGTGTACCTGCTACTCAGTCTGTGGCTTAGTGGCTACACACAATCGCTTTACAAGACTACTTCTCGAGTGAAGAACAGACCAACCGCAATGATTGGGGCAAACCAAGCCACATACCTGGGAGGGGTGAGGAGGAATAATGTTATGGTGAAATAAATTCCTAGGCAATCCTAATATAATGATTACAAATTCTATCTTATTACGTTATAGGGAAACAAGAAAGAAATTCATAAAGCTACTATGTAGTTTCAGTATTTTTTTTTTCTCATTTGTATTATGAAAAAAAGTTATTTTATATAACACATTACATTCAATTTTGTTTAAAAACAGAATTCATACTAGTCCTTTTCGCTAGATCATTCAGAAAATTAGATATTTAACTGCTCAAGATACTATTGCAGCCACTGTATTATAGAATAAATTAAACTGTTCTTATATAGGGAATCTAAGAATAAAATCGAATTGGATTTGTGTGTAATACATGGAAAGAATTTTTTATGAATATATTGATGAGGTATAAGTATTATAATGTCAATTGTAATTGTTTATATGTCTTTATTATTGTAGATTCCTTTTGTGGCTATTCCGGATGAAGGCGTTGTGAACGCCGAAACGCGCGTCGATTATTGAAAATCTGCCACTTTATATATTTTATGCTGTATTAGCTTTTATAAATGTTTGATTCGTCTGTTTTTAAACAAAATTGAATGTAATGTGTTTTATAAAATAACTTTTTTTCATAATACAAATGAGGAAAAAATAAAATAAAAAAAATAATAAATACTGAAACTACATAGTAGCTTTATGAATTTCTTTCTTGTTTCCCTATAACGTAATAAGATAGAATTTGTAATCATTATATTAGGTTTGCCTAGGAATTTATTTCACCATACTATTATTACCCTGTCCTAGGAATTGAACTATTTGCTGTTCAGGGGGTCCTTGTTTTTTCCTTCTGAGGAGGAATAATGCGCATGGCTGGGACTTTGATGCAGTAAAAATGCAGGCAAAATGTAAAATCTGGAAATTGACATGGCTATTCAAATGTAATTATTGAAAAATTATATTTTTATTTTGGTAACAGTAGTATAGTAATGTGCAGTGTAAGCAAAAATAGTCTTGCGCTATGCAGCAAAGAGAACGAAGAGGTTATGGATAAACCATAAAAAAGGTGGGGTCCAACGACACCGAGTTGTTTTGTGGGAAGTTGGGTCTGTTTTTCACTTGCTCAGGAAAGAAATACAATACGTCTGGGCAGAGTAGCAGAAACAGCAGAAAATAGTAGGAGACAAGGACCTCAGAGACTAGCACGTGGTAGAGGCTGTGAAGAGGTAATGGAGTGTGATCATGGAGTGTGGGGATTTAGAGTAGAACTTGTAATGGGACGAGGAAGGAGTAGAGAATAAAAAGATGTTAGAAGTGAATAATGGGGGAAAATCATATAGAGCTGAAAGTGTGTTGAGCGGGAACAATACAAGTAGAAAGAGTATGTAGAGTGGTAAGGTAGTTTACCCAGTGAAAACTAACAAAAAAAGTATCACCCCTCAGTTAAGATGGTGCTTAGGAATATCTATCGGACAAATACATGTTTAAGGACACAAACAATGTTGGGCGTTTTGTGGGATGACATTACTGTGAAACTCAGGCGGGGAGAATTAAGACCTTGTTTCATTTTGTTGGTCCTGGCTGTCCCTTTACATAATCTTTAAAGAGGAGGGTGCAGCACATGAACTGCTGACATATCGGGTATTGGTCTAGCCGGATTCTTCTTCTGCATACCACGTTAAATGATATAGTCCAGTTTTAGGTAGAAATCGATACAATGGAGAACCCGCCTATACTGGTGGACACCATAACCCACATGAAATAACACAATGGGTGTAGGGACAAAAACATGTCATAAGGCTTTGAAATTGATGCCCACTAGAGCAGAATACAGAAACGGAATCAAAGCGTTCTGATGGAATTTGAAATACATGAGTTTTGACTGACTTGCACTGTTTAGTGAATTGTAACACGAACAGACCCCTTTCTAGGTTTACACACGGACTGGAAACCAAACTCCATCTTCATGTTTTGCACCGGATTCACTTAAAATAGCAAATTAACTAGGTTTTTTTTCATTGAGCGATCACGGTTCTCTAGACCCAAAACGTGTTTTAATGTAGCCACCAAATAAATTAAACAGTACACTGGAGTGCTCACATCCAGTGGCTTATGTTGCGGGAAAGCGGACACTATTATACAGGATCCCACTCCTGCGGATGATCATAGGACTGTGCGGCATTCATTCAGTGTATCCGTACACAATCTCTTCATTCTTCTAGCATTCCAGTTTCTACTCTTTTTTCCTCATTAATTATTTTTACCCCTCTTGAATTCGATTTGTAACTTAATTTGGGCTTAATTTTTCCAGACTCTCCACCAAATCATACCTTTTCCTGAGTTGATTTCAATATTTATTCGCTTTCTCCTTTATTTTACTCTGCTTCTTTTCTTGGACTTTAGCAAACGACTGTTACGGTAGGTAAATTATTGTGTTTTTCAGGCTTAATTCGTCGAGAAGCTACCCTAAGAGTTTCCAATCTATTTTTTTTAAAAACTAGAACATTTGAAATTTTATTGGCAGATCTATATATTCACTCATCGGCTCTTTCAGCTGGCGCTACGTAAGGTTCTAAAGATACTGCTCACCTTTAGGAAGCCTGCGGCTATGACGTGTGATTTTAACTCTAACTTTTCCATTATTATTAAATTTCCACAAATACATTCCAGCTCAGAGCCGCAGGAACGATTAAGCATATGCATTCTCCAATTAGTGCATTAAATGTACATCTCACTTACCAACAAACTCGGCCGTCCCGAAGATGTTCTTAAATTCACTTCCTGAGTCAATCTTGTGCGCCAAGCCGAAGTCTATGATCTTAATGCGAGGCTTCGGCGAACTCCTGTCCAGAAGCATGATGTTTTCAGGCTTCGAAAGAAAGACAATTCGAAATTCATTAACACAGAAGTAAGTTATTCATTTGTTTATATTTAATAATATTCACACAAAAAAGCAAAGTAGTAACACAACACGGAACTGAGTAGGAGGGTTCCACTGAGTGGCACACAGGAAAAGAAAATATATGTCTGCGTCAGATAACGCATGGTATTTTCATGGTAATATTTTTCAACCTATACTGGCCCTCCTCTTAGTCTTTGACTTTAGAGGACTCTTCATGGGCAGTTCAAAGTGTTACTTTTGAAATGCACCGGAGAATCCGCGGTTCTATCAACGTTTTGCTTTGTAGTGGCGAGTGTTTGGGACGGAAATGTCCACTGAATGGTGACAGACATGCACCCATGCAAAGGGTGTCGCAGCTGCAACGATATTTGGATCCCTAGTACCAATTGTTGATCATGGATGAACATACATTATGCGTGTGCGCCATGACCCAGGCATGTCTCACGGTACTGCAGTCTGTTTAGACTGGGAGGGGGGCACCAGGCGCTACCCTTGTGAAGGTAGGGGGCTACTGCCCCTATCTGGAGTTAAGTGATACAAGCACAGTGGTGGCAGCATACCCGTTTGGTGTCACAGAACTGCGGCCTACTAACCAGCTCATGGAAAGTTATCTGACTGTGTATGTGACTCACTCTTGGTGTGCATGGACTGCGTGCAGCGCTGGATAGCGCATGACGCTTCCATGCATGCTGGATAGCATGTGTGTGCCTGTGGATAATACAGGACATGGAGGCTTGTGGATTCCTCTTTGGAAGCCCAAAGGTGGGAGAAGTGAGGACTACAACCCCCAGATAGGAAAATGTATATTGCTGACATTCTTGAGGGTGGAGAGAGAAGCTGAGCACCCTCTGTGCACATCAGAGGTCACTGATTCATTCCAGGAGTTACTGGTCAGTGGGGGTAAACAGCCATTAGTACGCGACTTTTTGTTCGCATACCATTACAACGCAAGCGTAACAACACATGCGTTGTAACAATGCGTAGCCTTTACTACGCATGTTATTACTTCGCATGCGTTGTATTGCGTGTATGGCTGTGACTGAGGTCCCGGCGCCAAGATGACAGAGTGGAGGCTGTGATGACGGAAGTAGTGGAGAGGCGCTGGTGCCTCGGCGGATCTGCAGGCTCCTGTGCGCTGGCTGGGGGCTTTTTTGTGGAAATCTGCTGCAAGTGAGGACCCGGCGCCAAGATGGCAGAGAGGAGGCCTCGATGACTGAAGTAATGGAGAGGCGCTGGTGCCCGGGGCGGATCTGCAGGCTCCTGTGCGAAGGATGGGGGCATTTTTGATTGACAGGGTCGTGCACAGAGGAGAGAGAGGTAAGAGGGGCAGTGTATATTTTTTAAAGGGTTTGTGTTTGAAGAGTAGTGTTTTTGGGTTTAGGGTAGTGCTGTGGGTCGTGCAGGGTAGTATGTGTGTAGGGACAGGAGTGGGGGATGGGGGAGGGTCATGCAGGGGTTAGTGTTTTAGGGATTAGTAGTGCTGTGGTTTTTGTGTAGTGTAGGGTAGTGTCGGGGTGTCGTGCAGGGTAGTGTTTCAGTGTAGGGACCGGAATAGAGGTATGGGCAGGGTCGTGCTGGGGGTAGTATTTTAGGGTTTAGGGTAGTGTTGTAGTGTGTGTAGGGTAGGGTAGTATTTTAGGGTTTAAAGTAGTGTCGAGAGGGGTCGTGTAGGGTAGTGTTTCAGTGTAGGAGACGGACTGGGGGCAGGGGTAGTGTCGTGCAGGGGTTAGTGTTTTAGGGATTAGCAGTGTTGTGGTTTTGGTGTAGGGTAGTGTTTGGGGGGTCTTGCAGGGTAGTGTTTCAGTGTAGGGTCCGGACTAGGGGTAGGGGCAGGGTCATGCTGAGGGTAGTGTTTTAGGGTTTAGAGTAGTGTTGTGATGTTTGTGTAGTGTAGGGTAGTGTCAGGGGGTTGTGCAGGGTAGTGTTTCAGTGTAGGAGACGGACTGGGGGTAGGGGTAGTGTCGTGCAGGGGTTAGTGTTTTAGGGATTAGTAGTGTTGTGGTTTTTGTGTAGGGTAGTGTCGGGGGGTCGTGCAGGGTACTGTTTCAGTGTAGGGGAAGGGTCATGATGGGGGTAGTGTTTTAGGGTTTAGGATAGTGTTGTAGTGTTTGTGTAGTGTAGGGTAGTGTTTTAGGGTAGTGTTGGGGGGTCGTGTAGGGTAGTGTTTCAGTGTAGGGAACGGACTGGGGGTAGGGGTAGTGTCATGCTGGGGGTAGTGTTTTAGGGTTTAGGGTAGTGTAGTGTAGGGTAGTGTTTTAGGGTAGTGTTGTGGAGTGTGTGATGTAGTGTATATGGATGTAGAAATTAGCGTAGTGTTGGGGGTTATTTTTTTTAAAAAAAATGCGTTGTAAATCTATGCAGGGAATTGGGATTAGTTGTAAAGACATTTCTTATGCATTTAAAAGCAAATGCGAAGTAATGGTGTTTGTTGTAGAAATATGCATTGTAACGGTACTTGCGAACTAAAAACAACGTTGTAAAAGTATGCGTTGATTTAGTTTGCGAAGTATCGTCATATATTCGTCAGTGGGGCCTGGGAACATTGCCAGGACGCTAGTAGGACTGATTACCAGAGAATATAATATAGAGGAAGACTTAGTCCTTCGAACCTCTATGAGCTTATTACAGTGGAGGCTGACAGCCAGGTGTGACCCCAGATTACTCCCTTGGCCTATGTTGTGGGTCACTCAGAATAGGCCTACTGTGGCCGACTGTCTATTTGACAAAGAGCAGTGCAAAGGAGAGATCACTTCAAAGGAGCTGACAGCCCCAACACAAATTGTAAAGGTGAGACACTAAATCACACGTGTCTGGATTTGGACTACGAAGGGGATAGCATGAACCCCATACTTTGTTGAACTGCACCATCTCATCAGAGGAGGAATATCACTAATACATTTTGGCTGCTTTAGCTAGGACTGGGGACAAAGGTCTACCAGGCTCCCTGCTGGTTGAAGAGATATCACCCAGGGAGTCAAGATAATTTGCCATGAGCCTGGAGCACCAGCCCTATGCCTTCTTGCCAAGATCAGAGCACCCTGTGAGAAGGAGGTTGCCTAGAGTCTGTCTGCCTGCCACAACCAGTGAGTCCTGTGAGGAGGAGGAAAGTTACTGGAGGCTGCCTGCCCACCACGATCAGCGCACTCTGTGAGGAGGAGAGTGCCTTGTGCCTCCCAAAAACAGTGAAGCCCTGTGAGGAGGAGGAGTGTATTCGGAAGGAGCGAGGCTCAGTAGGTATCCTGATAACTGGATCCAAGTGAGTGAAGTGTGAGACTGGTTGGCTCGGTCAGTACTGCAGCAGGAGTGCAGGCCATCTGTACCAATCCTGTGATGCCCGTAGTCCCCCCGTGTTGCCAGAAAAGGGACCACCATTAAGTTCAGGCCCTTATCCATGCGTGAGCCAGAGTCGGCAACACCTGTGTAAGCAGGAATGGGCCAGCTTTGGAGTGCAGGCCGTCGCCAAAATAAGAAACCCCTGGATGACCAGAAAGGTGGCTTCTTTGTAGTGTGGGCCATCACCTGTGTGTACGCTGAAGTCAGCAACTCCTGTATTGCCAGGATGTGGGCCACCACAAGAAGCAGGCTGTCGTTCATGTGTGGGCCAAGGTCGGGGACCGCCATGTGACCATGGCAACAGATCAGTTGCCCTGGTTTGTTGTACCAAAGAAGTAGGAAGGGACACAAACCGATCATCACAGCCGAGCATGGTTGTCTGACAGCAACACTGGCCTTTCACAGACTGAGGAGGTCGCTAAGTCAGCAAAGATATACAGCGAGAGGTTGCGGGCCCTCAGTAGGCTCACAGAGGGGAATTGTGGATTCCCCAGATTAACAGTTGCCATCAGGTTGGGTAAGAGTTTCAGGCTGTTGGGCCTGCTTGGGACTTGTATGAAGTTAGCAAATGGATACAGAAGAACCTGAACTCTTAAAGCATGGCATACGAGTTTAGGGTGCATGGGATTAGCAAGGGGTGCATCAGAGACTCGCCCCCATTATGCAATGGGGAATGATCACCCATACCAGAAGGGACCAAGGGTCTTTGGGGTTGTGCCCAGAAGAGCAGTAGCAGAGCTGAACTCAAGATGGATGTGAGGATTATTTAGTGAATCATAAATGCTTTATACACTCAAATTAAATACTCAGTTTTTCATAGACGCTCGTATTTGACTGGACAATCCACTTATAGCTATTATTGTCCATATGTTGAGCTATGAGCCTACCTTGCCTAACACCTACTTCCCCCTGAGAATCCTTTGACTGCTTGACCTGTTCTGCCACTGAAAATCAAGTGCAGGACGGGGTAGCACTTGGCACAATTACTCAGGACCCATAGTAGGTCGGGCCCGGCACATCAGGAGTAAAAGTCCTCAACCACTCCCTGCTCTGTGGCCCTATGAAAGGGCTTCTGAAAATGAGAAAGTCCTATAGATCTGCTCAAGTTAAATTTGCAGTTTTCTTATTGCACACACTCGCATTATCTTAACCACCCATTACTAAAAAGCCAACACTGTAGTAAAAACTAATATTATTCAGAGTACAATAGTCACCAGGGAGAGTTGTTGCCCCTCAATTGTTAAAGGTATGATAAATTTAAGTGCAGAACAAGTCTTCGCTGCTAACCGATTGCAAGTGTAAGGTTGCAGCGTAAGCTGGTAGTAGGTCTTGAAATAAAAGGGATATGACAATGGTACTGGACTCAAGTCATGCAAAACGAGCACAGTAGAGGGGCATGGTAAAATCTCAAAGTTAGGTGCTTTAAGGACATGTTGAGTAGCAAATGAGATTCTCACAGTATCACCCTAGTAGTGTCTGTCTAAACTCCAACCTAGCAAGTAGATTACCTCAAGGTCTCTCCATTACTCCATACCATTATGAAGGTGTACTTCTTGAAGACTACCAACTAACCTATTATTTAAAAAAAACTGCATTACAGTTTATTTTGCATCCGTTTTTCATGTGCCGCCTCCACTGTGGACAGTGTTTCAATGAAAATGCAGACTCTCATCGGATGAGCATTAGGCTTAAGCTAGTGTTTTCATCCATGTTGTCCACTGTGCCTCATTGGCTGTTTAACCCCTTCCCTGCTCATGACGGAACCGTTCCGTCATGAGCCACGGTTGTCGTGTGCTCATGACGGAACGGTTCCGTCATGACAATCCTGCCGGCGGCCGCTCCGCCTGCGCGGCGCTGTTTCCCCGCCTGTGCGGGGCGACAACGCAAATGGGCGGAGTCATGACGGAACCGTTCCGTCATGAGCACAGCTCAACTGTGGCTCATGACGGAGCGGCTCCGTCATGAGCACAGGCCCGCCGCGCTGCCCCCCTGCCCCCCCCAGCGCTGCAGCGGAATGTCCGCAGCAGCGAAGGGGTTAAGAGTGTCCTCAACCTGGTCATGTGAATATTCAGATGGGCGGATCCTGCTCCATTTTCTATTTACTTCCTGATATTGATACAAATGTGTTAGAGAGAAGGTAAAATGTTGATGTTTGATGTCTGTCTTTTTATGGGGTCAGTATGCCATAACCGCAGTCATCTTTGGGACAAGGAGGTTTCAGAAACTATGAAACAACCAGGATCAGGCACACTTGACAGGAGCCAGTCTTTTCAGGGATCACCATAAATTCAAGACTCATTTCACTTAGCAGGAATGGTATTGATGTACATTTTGCATCAGTACACTCAGAACACAAATTAAATCAATGTAGAATTGTCATACAAAGCACTGTGGGCATACAGTCAGGACTCGCCACTTTACCGTTTTCAGAGATATAATGTTTCCAGTTTCCATAGACATCAGTGCTTTAGTCACTTGGCAGAAACAAATCTTGTTACAAGATGATGAAAAGTGGGGAATTAATTTCCCAATTTTAGTACAGGAAATATTCAAATTTATTAAAATATTCCCTGATGGTAGATGTACTTAAAACTTTTAAATTACCTGCATTAGCCTCTCATACTCTTAATATAGTTAGCGCTTGAATGATCTTATGGTATCCTCGCTGTGCTTCTTACGGCTATGCTGATCTAGATTTGCTGTGCTTGCATAATCCTGTTTTATTTCAAAAGCTGATAGAAAAGTGTTTTCAGAATCTAAAAGGATTCAATTTTATTCCTTACAAAGTGTCATTTGAAAATATTAGTAAACAGGCCCAAGATATACACCTCAAAGGCATCCTAAGATGATCATATTTGGCTAACCCCCATTAAATTACTCCGATTTCTTGATGAGAATCATTGAATCACCTAAATACACAGCCATGTCAGGAGTTCACAATCGGATGCTGTTACTACACCGCTGGAGCTGGTCAGTTTACAGCACAACCACACAGAAAGGGATTAGTTTAAAATTACTGTGATAAATAAGCTACCCAAGTTTGCAGTGCATGCTGAAACAGTAATGACATCAGCTAGAATCAGCGGCGGCTCCTCCACAATGGCGGAGGACCGTCGCCCCACTGGCTTAGAGCCAGCGTGTGCAGGGAGGGGCGGGGCTGGGCCACGGGAGGGGGAGGAGGAGTGGTAGATGTGCACTTTTAAGTGAACATGTCAGTTGGGACGGCTGTTTCAGGCCGGCCCAACTGACATGCAAACATAGGATTCTCCACAGTATAGCCGGGTTGGAGAAACATTACAGACTCCCTGTGCTTGAGCGAGCATTGATCCAGCCTGCTCAGGCCAATCCCTCATGCTTGAGAGCAGCGCAGGGATTGAATGGGGAGTCGTGATGCTGTCCCAGGGACTGCTTGGACCAAGAACCTGTAGCAGAGGATCACAAGGCGGCCTGCAGCACTAGGTAATTGTTTATATTTTTATCATTAAACCCCTGGCAACGCGCTCCCCCCTGCGCAGACCAAGCCTAAAAAAGCATATATGCATACAGTTGACTTCCAAATCACAAAGAGGGGAGTTTAGTGGGCTGGTGACACTGCACTGTTTGTGCAGTTTTAACATCATTAACACTCTGGCATTACATTAACAGAAAATGCAAAGGACAGCTCCAGATGTACAGAATGTCGCACAGAGAACCTCAACATTAGGCCTTGAGTTAACAAGTCCTTATTCAAGCACTCACTATCATCACAACACAATGTATATAACTCAGTGTTATGCATCAACTGACGTTTAATGCTACTGTTGCACAGGTAAAATAAACAACAACTGCCAACAGTGGTGATGCAAGTAGGCAAAGCTCTGTTGAGGTTCTTGCTTATTTTGTCTGCACAGTAGCAGGAATAAACAAAGTATGCGTACCACACAATTTAGGTTCATACTCCATCCCTACCGTCGCGCTGTCACACATGCTCTTCCAGCTGCTCCATACAGAGGTGCTTCTAAAGTAGATACTGAATACTGCACCAGCCAGTGAGCCTGAGGAGATAGTCTCATGATGGTGCTTACTTTAGGAGAAAATTGTCCCAAAGAAGGACAAACAGGAAAACACCATTCAAGATGGGGAGGATCCGATCGTGATCATCACCATGATGGTTGTCCTTCTGCTCACTTCCTTTCAGCAGCTGCAGGAGAACACCTCAGCATCATACAGCTAGTAAGGCATGCCTATGACTTCCACAACCATCTACTTCTGCCACTTTAACCCGCTTTTAACGAGAGTCAGGCAGCAGAGATGTCCTTCAACAGGCCTGAGAAAGACAGGAACTCTACAGGGATTCTGACAGAGGCTATCTGAAGAAGAAAGATATTGACTTTAAAGTAGTTTTTTCTCAATGGAACCAACAAATCAATATTAAAAAAAATCTCAGCGAGGGAGGTACGGTTAAAACAAAATAACAAGTTCTTTAAATATTGCCAAAATAGGACCATGAGGGTGCCGTTTAAGTACATATGTAACACAAATTAGTTTGGAATGCTGCATCCATCATCTTCTACATCAACATCTATAAGATCAGGAGTGAAGACAAGCATTAGCAGCATTTTCATCATTCATGTTCGAGTCAAATTACATGTGCACTTACCACAAATGTAGCATCACAAAGACCTATGGATGCACAGTAGTTATATAATTCTGAACAGTAGGCAAGTGCCCCTTTTTGACTTGGTGACCCCTACTTTTTGCCTGGTATCTGATGCAATTTTGACAGAAAGTGCACTGGGTTCCTGCTGACCAGGGCCCCAGTGCCAGATCTCTTTCCATAAAATTGTGCAATTATGTCCCAACTGGCAATACCTTTAGCACCCCCTGTAAGTCCCTAGTAAATGGGTACCCCCGGTACTTAGGGCATGGAGTACTAAAGAGGGTCCCTCAGGGCTGCAGCATGTATTGTGCCACCCTAAGACACACCTCAACACCAAAATACAGACAGCCATTGCAGGCTGCGTGCCATGGTGCAGAGAAAAGTGAAGACTCAACATGGCACACCTCCTGTGTGCCACGCCTGCAGACACTGCATGCATGATAGGTAAGACACCCCTACAGCAGCCCTTCCAGCCCTAAGGCACGGTGCAATATACAACATGTGTGAACATATTTGCATGAGCAGAGGTCACCCTGTGATGTCTAAGTCAATTCTTCGATATTACAAGTGAATAGGGAAGTCATTTTGAGTACATGTGCTGGAAACTGACATTTACGAGTTCCCCGCTGAAACTAGAGATGTTTGGTATCAAACATCTCGTATTAATAAGCCCACATTCATTCCTTTGACTGATTTATTAACGCAAGCACCCAGAGAACACATTAGAGGTGCCCCCTGAAAGCCTACCGACTACCGAGTGTGCTGGCTGACTGATGTAGGCCAGCCTGCCTCCACAGATTGGTTTCTGACCCCCTGCAGGTGACAGCCTGAGCTCTCTGATGGCAGAAACAATGCCTGCTCCGGTTGGAGGTGTTGTCACCTCCTCCAAGCAGGATAGCTAAGTAATCAGCAAATAAAGGCAGGAGACTTCAAAGGCCTCTGCAGCCTTTGATATTTGAGCTAGTCAAGAGGTGTGTTCCTCTCTCAGGCTAGTACCACCTCTAAGGTGGGCTACCGAATGTGAACACAACTTAGAAGTGGTCATATAGAGGGTGTAGAAACCTAAAGGTAAGTTTCCCATTGGCTACTACGTACCACTCCCTGTAACACCCCTAAATTGAGTATTCAGGTGGCACCCATGACACCAGGAACTCCGATTCAATGGATCAAGAAGAGAAAGACACCGAGAGCCACAAGAAAAAAAGAGAGAACTGAAGACTGCTGCAGACTTTTGTCACCAAACCCTGCCTGCTGTGCGAAGTCTCGACGCCGACTCGTACTGCAGGTAACCAGCTTCCAAGAACCCTGGGAGATTGCCAGCCCATCGCAAATCACCAAGCAATCTCCCGTGGAGTAGAGGAGCTACTCCCCTGCAGTCCACAGGCACTGATACGCAAAGTCCGGTTTACCTTATTGCTGCTACCCAGTCAACCCGACGCTGCAGCAGCCCAGGAAGAGGACCCTGTGCTGCGGAAGATCAGATGTGTCCCCGCAACAAGTGAGAGGACACCAGGTTCAACCAAAGCTGCACAGAACCAATACCGGCAGTTCCAGACCCCTTGCAGCAAACAGAGACCGAGATAGTCCAGTCGGGACTCCAATGTCTCCAAGACAAAGCAGCCATCAAGGTACGTCAGCACTACAAAGACCCACTTCAAGAGTTGCCCAGCTGTTCTGATTTTGCACCCTCAACCAGTGAGACTGGCGACCGCAAGGTTCCAAGGCACACAGAGCCTAGCTGACCTTTCCACTCTGCACCAGAGCGCCCATACCTGGGTAACAACGAACCTGAAGGTCCTTGTGACCCGAGCCCCCTGTTAGGAGCTCTCTGACTTGTCTCAGAGTCTCCCTCTACAGCCTGTCTCTTGGTGCTCCCCCTTCCCTTTGCCAGCGTAGCACGCACAGTTACCAATGCAACCAGCACCTCTGCACCCAAATGTCCCAGGGCAGGTAACGGAATCTGCTGCTAGTACTTTGGACCTGAGCCCAATATGGTCGTAAGAACCAAAGGAGACCCCTAGAAACTGTACGTAATTAACAGTATGCTACACATGCCTTTTCTCCCACAGCAAATTCTTGGTATCAAAATGTATTAAAAAAATACAAAATGTTTCTAAGTTGGTCTTGGATTTATTCTCGAGTGTGTCTCCTTTATTGCATGTGTGAGTGTGCTAGCAAATGCTTAGCTCTACCATCTGATATGCCTAACTGCTCACTCACGCTTCCACAAAAGAGAGAATTTGGGATATCATTTGCACCTCTGTAAACCAATTAGAGTTTGCTTGTGCTCTTTACAGTGTACCTCTTTTTGGTCCACTATATATAGAGCCAGCTTAACATGAACACTCTTTAAAACGTGGGTATTTATGTTGCAACACGAGCAAAGAATTTCCCTTTTTATTTTTAATTACCCCAATTTGGATTAACAAGTAAATAGTTCAATTACAGAATGGCTGAAAACAAATCGTAAATATTGCTGGAAACACCTGAAAGTCCCCCAGTAATAGACTACAACAACTTTAAGGCGTATGAAAAACACAATTAAAAGTGCCAGCCAAGCTGAGGGAAATGTGTGGAATGCAGACTGATGAAATGATCCTGCATTTTAGATAGCAGAATATGATCATCCGCTGATGTGCATGCAAAAGCCGGGAGGTAGTGGCCCAACGGCCAGAGCTTCCGACTTTGGAGCTGGGGAACCAGGTTTGAGCATTGGCGTCAGCTCAACATCCTGTGGTTCTGGGCAAATCCCAATCTCCCAGTGCCTACCAAAAATGAATGTGTCCTTTTGTAATGTAACTTGTGCTCATGTAAAGCGCTCCAATACCTTCGGGGTGAGTTTGCGCAATAGAAAACTGCAAAAAATAAAAATAAAAAAACACGGCTGGAAGAACCAGAGACAATGGTGGGAAGCAGAAATCCATTTCCCTCAACAGGTGGTTTGTGGTAAGCCAAGTCTTGCAGGATAGCAGTCACACAAGCTGTCAAGCTTCCAGTTCAGACTTCTTTATGGTAACTATAGATGGCGCTTCATTTCAACAACTCCGACACCTACCTTCAGATCAAAGTGGGCGATCTTCAGGCTGTGAAGGTAATGCACTCCATTAAGGATCTGCTTGAGAAATTCCGTGGCTTCCTCCTCCGTCAGAGATTCTTTCTCAGCAAGGAAATCAAAGAGCTCTCCGCCTGCAACACTGACAAAGAGAGAGCACACATTACCGAGAGGCAGAGAATCAGAGCTAAATCTATGGTAACTAAAAATAAATGTACATTTGTCATAAACCTAATCTGTCATCCTACAGCCGGATACATTTTCAAAGGAGGTATTCCTCAAAGCAAACCACAAAACACACAGAATTCACAGATGTAGGAATTAATTCAGCTTTGGCTGCGTTTGAGATAAGCAAAAGTGTGCGCTTAAGAAACGGAAAAGCGAATATACAGACGAAAACTGCATATACTCTTCTCTGTGAGCTTGAATTCAGAGTTAAACTGACAAAAGGAATGTATGTAAAAGTTATTCAGATTTTCTCGACAACTAATGAAAGGCTATATGAAGATACATGTGTGAGTTTCAAGAGAACACATTTACCATTTACAAAGTACCACTAGATGTGTTTTACTCCATACTTGGGTGTAACACACATTTTCAAGCATAAGGCATGGAATTAATGTCCGGTATGCAGTTAAATACAGTGGCGGCTGAATTGGTGGGGCAACATGGGGGAGGGAGGTGAGAAGATAATACATAAAAATACACCTGCTCCTGCACCCGCTGCCTCAGTGCTCCTCTTCCGAGGCTGGTCAGGATGCACAGGCTCCCAGGAAGCAAGAACGGCTCTGCTGTTATGTGATTGCCCTGAAGGTGCTGACTTGATGCTTGCTCAGGCCCACGGAGCCCGGTGCTTTCTCCAAATCAGCTGTTGCAACACAGCTGGGTAGGAGAAACATGAGTGCGCATGTCTGCTTGGCCGACCAAACCAACATGCGCACTTACAAGTGCCCAACACTCATCCTGTAGCGTGATGCTCAGCGGGATGGCCCCACCCTAACCTCAGCTTGGAGTAATGAAAAATAAAATGAAAATAAAGTGGTTTGATTATCATTTTATTTTTCAGTGGAGAGACACTCTTCCGCCATAACGGAGGAGCCGCCCCTGGTAATAAACTCAGATCCCCTGCCTGCCTAAAATGTTGCGCTTCTAGCAATGGGGGCAACTTCGGATGCCAGTATCACAATGAGTCAATTGCACTTTTTCCTTGGTTTACCAGCCATGAGACCGGGTCACAGAGGGTCAAGTGAGTCACAGATTGCCTGTACTTGCATTACTTGGTAACAGGTCTCATAAATCACGGAGGCAGCAGCCGGAAGCACGTTTTCGGCCCCAACGTGAAGCAGAACCTGGCACTTGTCCACACTCAGAGGCTAACTGAGAGGGGGAAGCACTGGATCATTTATGGTTGACTTCAATGTGGCCTTGCAGACACTTTTAGGAAAGGGATGGGCTGATTGTGAGAGCAACAGGACTAGCCTTCCTCACAGGTTTATTTGCCTCCTTTCCAAGAACAAATGACCAGCCATTTGTTCTTGTTTGTAAAGTCTGCAAAGGCCTGAGCATGATACGGAGTAGGGCATGCGGACAGAGCCGTAGGTTTTCAGTTGTAACAGGACTCTTCAGTCTTCATTCACTTTATCCAAGGTTCTTATGCGGGGACAGCTACCGGTGCGAGAATCTAACAAGCCGCTCAGTTAAGGGAGCACAGTTTTGATTATGGTAACCAGCAAGCATTTTTGAGATAGTTCATAAACACTAATGTGCAATGCTAATGTCAATGTTCACTGTTGCAGGCACGTCCCTACAAGGGGGATGCCGTTGTTTCGGGGCAATCAGGCACTAAATTTTGATTGTTTTATAATCCAGTTTCCTTTCCTCTTCTCTCCAAGATGGCATAGTGCAGTCACAAGCGGCCGTAGTTTTATTCTAACAATAAACGTCTTCTTCGCATTTTATCGCATCGGATAAGTGAATTAAAAACCGTTTTCACTGCCATGGAGATAGTCCAGCAGGTTAACGTTCCACTCCGATATGGGAATAGTTGGCAGGTCAGGAGTTAGAACCTGCACGAGGTCACAAGAAGCTTCCACCATAATCACTAAACTGTTTGATGTAATACAAAGGCACAGCATTACGGGATGTTAAGATATGGTTCTTGCTTACTTTTGATTGGAGTGGATTTTTTAAAGTTTAATGCTCCACCTAGGTTTGAAGTGTAGGGGGGGCATAGTGGATCTCTTCCCACTTGCTATCATAATCAGATGAAAGTGAATCATGTGTCTTAATATTCCAGGGTCTTTCGATTTCTTTTCTAGAGACCCTCATTCACATTAACCCAGTGTGCGGTATATGTTGATTCTCCGCTCTTTCAATTAGGTGAATAGCATCATTATTATGGGTGCTTTATCATCCGAGTGTTCAGGTGTCCAGCTGATCTAGTCACAACTACAATTAGGAAGTAACCAACCCAAAAGAATGGAACTAAAGTATAAAGTATAGGCACAGTTCTAAATCTGAGGAATGATAGTTGCTACTACCAATATTGGGAGCAATACCTCTTTATATAGGAACCCTCACACACTTTAATAGTGTCATGCTTCATCATCGGGTTCACCCTGGCTCCGAAAGGCCAGGGTGGGCTCAACAGTGTTGAACGGGGAAAATGTATTCTGTTAAGTTAGCCTCTACTCCTCTTCCATTTTGTCTACCAGCCCCCATTTTTGTGTTTCTGCGGGGACTTTCATAAAGTCAGAAGTTACATGTTCACTGGGAAGCTGGTTGTACTGATAATACTTGCATGCCACAGTAAGGAGTCCTGCCCTGACGAAGGGCCAAAGTGTACAGATGTCTAATCTGTTAGCCCACCAACGCCTGTAACCTCCCTTGCCTATCTACAAAGATGACGTGGGTAGGGGTTTATCAGGATTCAACAGTTCAGCATGTACGCATTATGTAAAAATGCCGAAAGGGGTTGTGTAAGCATTATGTGACAATGACAAAGGGGTATTAGTGCTTGTCTTACTGTACCAAAAATGTATAAAAGATAGGTTTGAAACCATGCTTATCAGTTCTTTCTCATGCACTTGTAGTGTCTGTATGATGGACTCCTCTCATGAGATGTAATAAACTTGTGTTTTGTTCCACTCCAGTGTCGATCCTCATTTTGTGAACCCGTAGACAAAGGGTGGCCCTGCACCAGTGAGACAGATAAGATATTTCACTTCTACAGTGTTTCAGGGAGCTCCTATGAGAAAAGGTCAGGGGAGGGGGGGGGGGGATTAAAGATTAAAAAAACACCATACACTCCAGGTATCCCTTTAATATGGAGAGATGTTGGTTATTAAAGTAGAGAAAAAGAGGGTATTCCAAGGATTTAATTGTCCTATGACCCTATGGATGCCAACTTGTTTCAGCCAGTGAACGGCCCTATGGGTCTGTGGCTCTCATCAGGACACAAGTGAATGACAAATCCCTCCCTGGAATTATGAAAATGATATGTCAGTTTAAAAATTATTCAAACCACAAAACAACGCCGTATGGATACACTTATCCTTGGAGAGGCATTCCCATTTCACGCCATTAGGTGCAGACCAATTAGGTGACGTGGCAGGGTCGGGATCTTTGACGAATGTGTTTGACTATAGACCACCCTGTACTCTCTGCACTCGTGAGACGTGCGTAGTCCATCAAAATCTGGTTGGTCCAACTTGAAATGGGAACGCCCAGCGAGGCTTGCTCTGTTACATACAAATCATTTGATGAGGCAGATGACATGGTGAGGCAGGCCGAAAAAGGAGCTATGCTGACTGAGGCAGATATGGAGTCCACCCCAACAGCTTTTAACTCCTAGGCTTCCAGTGGGCTAGTAGGTTCTACTTTAACCAATGCATGCCCATAAATTGCTCTGTTTCATGCTCCTTCTTTGAAACATTCTGTACTCTCTAGGAATGGCCAGTGTCAAAAGCACACCCGAAGGGTTGCTCAGCCCACTACCTAGAGGATTTCTTGTTCATAGGCAGGGTTGGCACACACAACTGCAAATTTTTCTTGTATGCACTCCAGAAACTAGCTGATGAGCTGGGGTCCCACTTGCCCAGGAAAAATCTGAGGGCCTTGCCACAAGGCTGAATTTTCAGGAATAGAATTGGGCACAGTGGAGGGCATGGCAAGGCTGCCTGAGGAAAAGATCAAAGAGCTATTGTCTGACAATTAGCTTGTTTAGGCAAAGGAAACAGCTATGCTAGGTGCCATCCAAAGCCTACGGGGAAAACTTAACTTCGCAGCCAATCATCCCAGCTGGGAGTGTTTTAGGCAGGAGATTGGCTCGGGCGACATCAAAGAACGTTCAAAAACACCATTTACTGAGGCTCAACAAAGGACTTAAGGAAGGCCTACTAATGTGGGCTCAGTTCTGAAAACAATTTAACGCCTCCTTAAAATGGAGATCACCTTGGGCATCAGGACTGTCCTTTTTCACAGATGCTTTTGCCAGAGAAGGCTTCGGCATAATATTCGAGAAGGAGTGGTGTGCTCAGAAATGGTCCATAAAGGGAGGCTACATCAAATATTACGGTGTTGGAACTGTTCCCCAAAGAGGCCACACTACACATATGGCTGAACTATCTATCAGACAAGATGGTCCTCCTCTGGTCCGACAACATGGCAGTGGTGCAGGCCATTAATTCACAATCTACCACCTGCCCAATAGTGCTGAGTCCGTTAAGAGCTGGTGAGGGGGTGCTTGTACAGAAATGTAGGGTTCAGGGCGAGACACATAGAAGGGGTGAAGAATAATGCTGCTAGCGCTCTTTCTCAATTCCAGTGGCAACGTATACGGGCTGCATGGCCACAGGCGAACACCCCCATGGCACCTTTTCCGCCCCAGTTATGGCACCTCCTGTAGTGGACCCGCAGCTCACCAATTTTGGTGAGCTATTGCTTGCTCCAGGAATTCTGGTTAGGTACAGGATTTGTGTCAACAGCCAGGACCAGCACCATTTCACCATTGGCAGCAAGAGTGCAAGACTGCGAGTAGGAAAATAGCCACACTTGGGTGACAAGGTCACCTCGCAGCAGTGGCCCACCACGTTAAGCTGCAAGGTTTTCCAGACCCAATCAGCTCCTTGACCCTCAGAGTGGCTTTGAAGGGATGGGGGAGGTGCAAGAACATAGAGACGGATAGCAGAGCACCGACTGAGTTCCACATTTTAAACTGGGTACACAGAGACATCGATTCCAGTTATGAAGCAGCCCTTTTTTCAGCAGCCATTGCATTAGCCTTTTTTGGGGCATTCAGGTGTGGCAAGTTAGTTGCCAAGTCTAAGAGGGATACCGGCATGCATGCCCGGGCCATGTATGACATTACACTCACAGACAGGGCTCTGGAGATAAGGGTCCGCAGATCTAAAAAGGGCCAAAGGGGGCAGGGTAGGACCATTTATTTGGGCACCCTGGGGAACCTGTTTACTGCCCAGTGACCTTGGTTAGAGCATGCTTGGAACCTCACCCACCTGTCAGGCGCTACCAACTGTGCCATGTGTAAGGCACCCCTCTCTCTAGCGTCACCAGTTTAGTGACATAATGGGATCCTGCCTCAATCTAGCTCCCTCAGCATGCAGGCCTCACCGCTGGTAGGAAAACAAGTACTGGGTTGATGGGTGTCAAATCACTATAAGCTATATGTCAGGCCCTGGGGGGATGAGGGGGTAGTCCAGGCACTTGTAGGCTAATCAGGTGGGTGATCAGCATAAGTTGCTCATCCACTAGCTGCCCTTGTCTAGCTCGTAAGTCAATCCATTTTGTTCTTGCCTACATATGCAAGAATAAACCTCCAGCTAAGCTGTCTTCAGCCTTGTCTTTTGTTATGGTTTGCATTCTATAGTTATATGCATCTCGTCCAGGTCAGTTGTGGGTGTGAGGGGGCAAGGGAATATCAGCACAACGCTTCGAGAAAATGTTTTTCAAATCAGGTCTGGAAATTGAGGGGCAATTCAGATATAGGGCAAAAGCACAACAAGAGTAGTCAAAGATAGGGTTATACGAATCGAACCCCAAATGCAGTTATTTCTCCACGTTCAATCACTCCCTTAACATAACATAACGTGTATTTGTAAAGCGCACATTCACTTGGAGGTATCTTGGCGCTGAATAACAGATGTTTATTGTCACCCAACTAAATGGTACTCATTTTATCAACATCAGATGGATGAAAGGCTGAGTGGACCCGCCGCGATTCGAACCTGTGACCATGAGGTCGAACACAGGTCCCTAAAGTGGATGCAATAGTCAGCTAGAGCCACCAGACCCGGCTTTACTCTGTACTCTGCTTCCTGTTTCGGTCTGTCCCTTTCAATTATCAGAAGAGAAAGACTCTTTCCAACTTTTTCTAGGAATATTCTTGCCGCAGTATGATTATGCCACAAACAACCATCACCTTCTACTGTTCTCATAACAACCGTGTGAATAAAACGCATCTGCACTATGTTCAACAAGCACATCTAGTGAGGAATTTGAGAACACATAACACTCACCCCGCTGATCATCATGGCGCCTCAGCAGGTCTTACTCAAACACACCTCTCTCCTCAGACAATGCCTTCTAAGAAAAGCAGTGTCACAAATACAGTTGCTTCCCAGAGAAGTGTTCCAAGTGGCATAATACCCAAGAAGACTTATTTATGATGTGGCTTTCAATCATTGGGTGGAAAACACCCCTTAATTAATACATAGTCAGCTACAATTCCGTGTAGTTTAGTTGCACTTGCACGCTTTTATCACTCCTGCTTTCCTTCTCCAGCCTGCCCCCCCCCCCCCCCGTGACCACATACATCAGCTGTTCCAGGAGAAAGTTGTCATGGGCGGCATACGAAATATGACCCTGCTCAACATTACACCTGGTGTCCGGCTACTCTTCGAAACCCCACCTCCCACTATGTACAAGAAAATGAAAACTGCCACCCACCATCCCTCCCTCATAGCTTCCAAACACTCCTTCAATTAAAATATAAAAAATAATGATGACCTGCACATATCAATCACGCCTGCTCTCAAAGAGCACTCTTGATTCTCAGCTGCCCCAGAATAAAGTTCAAACTTCTGTGCTCAATCTTTAAAACATACAAGGGCTTAACCCCTCAACCATAGGAAATTGACAAAGAAATACATACCTGATGAAATCCTGAAACCAAGCACAGCTAACCTGTTCACGCAATCTACATTCACCATCAAAACTCAGGCAAAGGAATTTAGGTCATGGGCCTACAACTCAAACGTCATATGCGTAGACTTGTACAGCCAACCAACCCACAGGTAAAAGTATTATGAACAGAAGCCTTTTCAAAGACCTCCCCTTTCTGGACATCACTAGGCCCATCTTCTCACCTCCTCAGAGGGAGCGAAGCATCCCAAAAATGTAGTCCAACTTAAAAAAAATATTTCTTTATCATTTCAACATACAATTTTTAACATAATAACAATGATCTTGACTGGTACAATCAATGGAATGTAGCAAGACAATTATCAATAGCAGACATTTATCAAATTGAGACATCATACCCAAGTATCAGTATTAATGCTATATGTATCCAATTGGTCCAAACAATAATAATACAAGTCTGGAAGAGGAATCGGTCAACTGGATTAATCATCCGAGCGAGTGTCTAGTCGTTGGTTCGGATTTATTTTTAACCTACCCCTTTGTTGGTTTGTAAATCGAGTTAGTGGGAGAAGAAATCATTAGATAAAACCCTTAAAGAGGTGTGGAAAGATGCACATATGCAGAAAGGAAGGGTAAAGACGGGGGAAGGGGACAACAGTGGCTCAATGATTAGAGCGGCAGACCCTGATGCAGAGGTCTAGCCCGGGACCAGGGTTCAATTCCCCGCCTCGGCGGGTCTTGGGCTAAAAAAATTCCACAGACCTGATAATTCTCGCCTCGGTGCCATTCCAATCATGGAGTCCCACTCTGCAACTCTGGGCAATAGCTTGCTTAATCTCCACAATGGCCCCCACAACGCTAAGGATGCCTGGCCTCCACCTTGGGGGTGCCCAGGAGTGGACGCCTCACAGGGAAAGCCAGGATGGGTTCCACAGCGGTATTCGTACAGGCGCCTTGAGACCCTTGCGGGTGAGTAGTGCGCTATACAAGTATCAATTTACATTAGAGTGGGAATATGGTAGGCAGACATTCAGTTTAGTCTGCATTCGGATTCAGAAACCCTTCCCAATGGCCATCCTTCTTTCACGACCTCAGAAGTAAGGTGCAATGCAAATACGAGTCTGGGGATCCGTGCTTGACATCTGCATTTGTGTCATTATATTCTTTAATCTTTCCATACCTTTTGTTACTAGGACCGTATGCGGGTTGTGCGCGGCATATGAAAACTATGGTCTTTTAGTAGGTGGTATAGGTCTTTTCCTGCAACGCAGCTGATGGGTTAAATATTCTCAACAAGTACTCAGTACTCATTGTACCTTCTTAGCATAATCATGGTCCTGTAATGTCAGCATGATTGTATTGTGGCTCTGTAAAGTGGACATTCAAATAACGGATCACTCTATTCATTCATACTCATTAACTTTATATGGAGTCACTCGTGGTTTATCAGGCTTCCCACGTTCTCTCATAGAGGCGTTTGGCCATTTAGTCTGTGTAGGATGCGCGCCTGAGAGCTTAGATAGAACTTCGTTATACATTCAGTTTGTGTTGGTATTCAATTAGAATTTCAGTGTCTAGGAATGCATCTTTTTGCCACTTTAAGTGACGCTGTGATCCACCTGTGCCAGGGGTGATATAGTTACTTCGGAATCGAATATGTTGTGATGGTAAACAGCCTTTACTCCTAAGTTTTTACTTCGTATAATATTTACCACACATTTTTTACATTATAAAGACTGTTGTCACGCATGTCCTAACACAAGACTTTACCACGCGTTTCAACGGTAAGTGGCAGTTTTTCTCTATAAGACATATATATCTTTTTAGTATATTTTAAAGTGTAATTAAAAAATTGGGCTGGAGGGGGTCACCCCCCACCCCCCCAAAAAAATCTACAATAGTACCAAACCTGTAAACGACAAAAGTAATTTGTTAAAAAAAATATATATATATATATCTATAGTTAATAACATTAGGAATTAATGTATATTTTTTAACAGTAGGCAGCAGTGTTCGACTAGGACAGGATTTGTCAATAACAGCAAGCATGGTGAAAGTATGCGTTGTTGTGGATTGCGTGGTGAAGGTGTTTCAAATGTCAGTGAATGTAAATGCCTGGTAGTGGTATGCGTTGTAAAATCTGCTGTGTCAAAAGGTGCATGGTGAAGGAAGGTGTGGTAATGTCATACAAGAGTTGTGATGTAATGCGACTTTACCTGATGGGTAACTGGGACAATTGCTAGTGTGCCATATGAAGTGCCATATGTCTGTCCAGCAGGTCGAAATGTTGTCATAGGACTATAAAATGTAATACAGGTCACAGTCTTGCATCTTCAACATATAGAGTTTAGGGGGAGGAGCCAAGATGGCGACCGGGACAGCTGCGTAGGCTCCCGGCTCCGTGAACCTCCGCACCCCGCACAGATATCCTGCATGAGATCCTTAGCCTGCGCTATCTGCCCGTGTTGGTGAACGAGAGCGGCAACCGATAGTGTGACCCCGAAGTTTCTGGCAGCGGTACCGCCGGAGAAATGTCCGTCTGAAGTTTGCGGCCTGTGCAACCCTGGAACCGGGACCTCGAGTGGACACCATGGCCGGGTGGCAGTTCAACAACAGCGGCCATTGGTGACTGGGTGGAGTCGGACTACCGGAGCGGTGCGAATATCGGCCTACATTTCGCCGTGGTCGCTCCTACCACTAAGCGTGGCGGAACGAGTGCATGCCCGAGGTGGCAACTCCAAGACTCTCCGGTGATTGCCTCAGCCTTCGCTGGTGAGCTGCCCGGACGCCGCCCGTAACTTGCCCCGTTTCCTGCGGGCTGCTCCCGGATTTTTGCGGGCGCTGGTCCGTGGTGGGGCTGACTGTGGCCCGTGACACCACACCGGACACATTATTTGCCTGCCCCCGGAACCCTGTTTCCAGTGACATGGAACCCGAGGCGCTCGTGCCTGAGTCCCGGTCCCAAACTGGGTTGGACCTACCCAGCGGCCATTTTGGAAGGACGAGGTCCACCATCCTGTGCACTGGGTCGCAGCAAGCTTGGGAGGGTGCGACTCTGAGGAGCGTAGCGGAGCGAGCGCCGGGAGCTGTATTGGGGTACGGTGACCTTTTCGAAGCTCTCGGTGCCCTTCATTCCACCTTGGTCCACGGCGCCTGGGTGTTGGGGAATAAGCTCGATGGAGTGATAACAGCGTCGGAGCAGTTGCGGCCTGCCTGTCCCCAGGTGCGCTGGGACTTCCTGCGCTGCACGCGGGAGGACAGTGTCGTGGCCGCCCCTGTGAATAGTGCACAACTGGACACTCCGGACAGTATGCTAACGTGCGCTCAGCTGGCTGTGGACCTGGACTGTTCCGGAGGTTTTGGACCTGAGTGGGGGGTGGTGGCCTTGTCCTGTGCCCGGCTTCCGGCGACTCAGGCAATATCCAAGCAACGGTCGCCTGCTCTGGCTTATTCCGCCTTCCTGGACCTGGTGTGCAGTGTAAATCCTGGGGCAGCACTGGGAAAGACGACCCTTCATAGAGCTGACTGTGTCGATCTTCAGAGCCTTCTACCCTACCTGTGTGTGTCGCTTCCTGACCTTTATTGGACGCTCCTCTTCCTTGTAACATTGGACTTGGCACTGGGTCGAGGGGTATGCATGGGTAGATTTGCAAAGAGTGGCCAAGGATAAGGATGATCCTTCAGACGTGGTCATCTAATAGGCGGGCGGGCTCGGGGGTTGCTTGCTCTCACGGCAGAACTGTTAGTGTACTAAGTGCGTAATGCTCCTTACTTTTCTTTGACAGGGTCGATCCTGTGTTGTTTATTGTATGCTTTGCGGGAAAATAGATGGTGCGGGAGGGAGAAGCCGGGGGCATGTTTTGCAGGCCCTCCTCCAGTTTATTAATACTCTCTCTACCCCCCCGTCCGGTGGGGGTTCTTTTCCTACTCCTTTTTCTCTGTTTCTTCTATATTTCGGGTCTGACTCCGGGGCGACAGGCACACTGCTGGGGGGGGGGGGGGGCCGTACTCATCCGCAGAGGTGCAGGGTGGGGGGTTGGGGGAGGGGATTCTTTAGTCTTTAACCCTTTTTTTTTTCCCATGGCCTCCTTTTCTTCTTTTATTCTTCTTTGTCTTTTTCTGGGATCAGCATGGTAGAACTCCTTAGTTGATAATCGCTGCTGTTTCCTGTGTGCCATAATTTCCGTGGTGTTTCTTGGGTCTTAGGGCAGGGGGTTGCGAGCGCAAGTGGCCGTGATATTCCTCCACATCCTGAACTTCCTGTTTCAGCGCCATTGCTTAGATAGACTGCTGTTTATTGTTTACGTTCACTCTGCCTGCCATTTTTCGCTGCTGGGAAACTGTTTGGCACCTGATCCTTCCATCCTCCTCTATTATAAAATGTAAACCTTTATTATCCTGGTCTCCTACTTGGGCCGTTCAGAGACTGAGAGTATGTTAGCGTGGAGATTCTGCTCCCCGAGGTGCTGACTGTGATAAAATTGCTTTCTGCTATTCTGACTGTTTAGCGGCCGGCCCCGGGGGTTGTAGGCCCATACGTGTAATTGATTGAAATATCAATAAAGGTTTTCCAAAAAAAAAAAAAAAAAAAAAAAAAAAAACATAGTTTATGGATAGCCCCACCATGTGAAATTAAGATGACGACCTTTGCCAGTCGTGTAATATTTTAAAGTAGGTATTTTTAGGCACGCCTCACTCAATATCCTATCAAGCAAAGGTGCCCACTCTTCTGGTGAATAGTCCTTTTTTAACCGGTCTTGCCATTTCACCCTCGTCTCCTGAAGACCAGAATTTTACTCAAAACACTAGAGGAGAGGGGGAGTGAATGCCACCATGCATCCTCCCAAAGTAATCCTACTTTGTACCAGGTACCTGCGGCTGGGTGAGGATGGATGATAGATGTTCCTGCATGGTGTACCTCTTGATGACTGACTACCGAGGACATCGTCCCTCCCCAAACTGGATGGAGCATATCCCCTTATTGAGGGTTTATAACACTTAGACCAGGTAGGATTCACTCTAGTCCTTCTAGTGCATGGTTTTAACTTTTTACTACTTACTATTTTGTAGACTAGGTCTTTAGGGATCGTTAGCCCTGATGAATGGTCTCAACCAATATAGGCGACTTAGAATAGGGCAGAAACATGTTGGTGATAAGATGATGGCCTGAGCCATTGAGCTCTAATTCCACTGCATGGTTGGTTTTAGATGCACCAGATGTCACCATTAGTAAATGTGAAAACCCGGTTGCCTCTGGGTACTTTTAACGTTATCTGGATCCCCTTGTTTTGTCGAGGAAATGGTCTTGTTTAAGAACTCCCTCCATCAGGTTTACTAGGAGGTCAAGTACGCCCTGGTGCCATTGTCCTACCAGGGCGGGGAGAGGCTGCCTATGATGAAGCATGGCACATTATGTGAGTGAGGCTTCCGCTTCCAATAAGACTGGCCTTTCTTCTCATCTTGGACTTACCCCTATCCACACCAGATTCTTGGTAATTTAGGTATCAGTGATTTGTACCACAGCACTGATAACAAGCATTGGCATAGCCAATAGGTCTCGCCTTTGGGACCCTTTAAGTGTTTAGCTAGAACTATTGGCTGTGAGATTGATAAAAAAGCAAACAAGATTGATAAAAAAGCTATCTAATAGTAAGCAATGCACTGACTCTTAGCTCACTGAAAGTTTTGGTACTTTCCACATCAGATTTTCAATGGCAGACAGGAATACAATAGGGGAAAAAGAGCATGATTGGAATACATTCAGAAAGGGAGACAAGTGCATAAATAAAAGCACTCTTAAAAGGAAAAGGAAACCATGAAAATTTCTTGATGGAAATAATGGAAGGGAGAGAAAGGAAAAAGGATGGATCAAATAAAGGGATTACGTTAAATGAAGGAATGCATTGAAAGTAAAGACAGAAGTTAAAAGAAAAGCGATGGAAGTCAGATTGGACACCACTGGTTCCTTGGACCCTGGACTTGAAGGGTTAAGCGTCCTCCCAGCCCTCCGGCGGCTGCAGAGCTGGCTCAGGGATGAATCACTGCCCGGGAGGAGGATGGTGTTGTAGGGAGAGGAAGAGGGCGGGAATGCCTCTAAGAATTAAGGGCCAGATGTATTAAAGGGTTTTACCCATTCTGTGTCTATGGGAGAAGGTATTCATATATATGGCCCTTAGTCATCCAGCCTGGGCCCCGGTCTCTTCCTGCCTCTCTTTTTGGCCAATCAGGGCCCGGCTGGGCCGGCTGTGTACCTTCCAACTACAGGCGGGAGGGGAGGAGCGGCGGAGGCGTATGCACGGATGCTGACTGAGCTCAGCTACAGTAGAGCACTCAGTACTGTGGAGGGGGTAGTCACCACAGAGGAAGCAGGCAGGGTGTTGTGCGGGGATGGTGCTGAGGAAACGCGAGACAGTGAGGTGCTCAGGCGGGCTCTAGTATGAGGAGTGTCGATAGGGACACCGGGGTGCGCAGGGGCTGCTCCGGGGTGCTATGAGGTCACCTGCAGTGCGGGTTCCAGAGGGAGTACACGGCGTGGCAGGGCTGAGGGGGAGGAAAATAAGAGACACCAGCCTGTTAACTACCTCTTTTAGGCGGTTCCAGCACTAACGTGCCAGGGAGAGCGCAGGGACTGGGGAGGAGTGACAAGAGGGAGAGAGAGAGCGGGGCATTCCGAGGAGGCTCCCATACCCTGACTGCATCTCAAGCAGGTCTCTGGCCTTTGGTGTGGTTAGAAGTCAGATACCATAGGCACAGTGCGGGGACTTGGAATAGCGCACAGCACGAGCTTTACCGCTTCTGGGCGGTAAGTAAATTTGATATATTGTGTGGAGCATTGAAGCCCACACCGGCAGACTGAGGGTCTCGAGCTGCGCCCCGTCTTCTGACGTATGCTCTTGAAGCCCCGGTGTATGGTGATAGTGGGAGCCCTGCTCGTGACAGCGGCCAGCGAAATAAACAAGTGAGAGTGGTGGGGGGGGGGGGGGGGTTGAGTGCACAGAACGGAAGTGACGCCCTGGGAATGCTTCCTAACGCGCGCCCGCAAAATAAAAAAAGTGGGAGGGGTTGAGGGAGTGCACAGGCAAATGTAAGCAAGCGGGGCCACGTTAATTACAGCTGTTTTGAAGCACTCGTGCTTGTGCTGGCATCCGCCTTGCGGGAGCGAGCAGCAGTGGCATGAGAGTCATATGTTTTCAATTAGCACGCACACACGCTGCTGCTCGCTCCCGCAAGGTGGATGCCAGCACAAGCACGAGTGTGCTTGAAAAGGAGCAGACCGATTTCAAAAGGTCATCTCCTAGAGCAGCGAATGCGCGCGGCCTAGGCGAGACCTAAAATGGCTACCTTTGTGTTTTGGGACAGGTATTTTACTACATGACAGCTCACAGATTATCTTAGTAGGCAAGGGTTTTTTTCTTTTGTTATCTCCTCTGACGAACCCCTGGTGTAGAGGCTTTGTGTGAAATTTTGTACAGATTTGCAATTTGCGACTGAGTGCCTGAGGGCTTCCCAGTGGAACGCTTATGCTCGGCACAATAGGCCTGAGCTGGTTATAGTCAATGGCTAAGGCCATATGCCCAGTGATTTGCTACACCTTTTGCCGCCTGTGGCGGTCCCTGCGTTTGCCATCCCATGATGGCCGCAGGTGAGAGCGCAGGGGGGTTAGTGCTGTTAATTACAAAAAGTTGTAGGGCTGATATATTTATTGAGAAAAATGTAAGGTTACACCAATAGGCCTTGTAATCACCCTCTGTCTGCTCAATGCACAGCACCATCCCAAGATGGAGCAGTAGGCCTCTGACCCATATCATACATACCCCTTTATCCCCAGAGACAGAAAACCAGACAATGTAAGACACACCTAGAATGGCAGTCACCCAGAGTTGCTGGGCAGGCCTTCCCCAAAGGTGCTCGTAGATGGTGACCAAGGAATCATCTCCACACTTTGTTTCATGGGGAAGCTCACAGAAGCAGACAAGACTTCTTTTGCTATCATTTCCCCTACATGGCTAGGATTTTTTTTTTCTGATCAATGTGCCAGGGTGCACATGAGTACTCAATTTTTACTGAAACTCAACATGTATGTGCCCCTCGTCAAAAAAGCAAAAGTTTTACAAAAAAGAAAAGGCACCTAGATTCTTTACAAAATGATTTTTTTTTCAATACAGACTTTTCTGCAAGACCTTAAAAATGTTTAGCACTGAACCCAATTTAAAGAAATGCAGAAATATTGAATTGTAGCATTTTTGCAGTTCGAAATCCTCGCAAATAGCTTTGGCCTGATACTGAAATTCACTTCTTTAAATACGATTCTGCAAAATCAGATACCAGGAGACCAGTCGTCAAGAGAAGTGCTAATTACAGCCTGGGTGTTAGTGGGCACTGCAGTCTGCAACAGGCCTGGATACCAAACACTGCGGTTGTAAAATGAGTTTCAAAAACCAACAACCCATGCTCCGGGAAGCCAAAAATGGGCACAAGCATTTTCAGATTTTATACATTTCCCAAAAATCTAAAAAGGCTGCCATCCCAAATTCGACTTCCTTTGTTGAATACACGATTATGGAGCCAGGGCTCAACTCACAACTCAAGCGTTCTCAAAAACATCACAAAACAAGCATTTGCAATGCAATAGGTCTCGCAATTGGGAGATTTTGAGTTACAGGCATTGTAAATGACCATGCCTTTCATTTATGTGTTTAAAAAACCTACAATAATAAAAGGCATTGTCATTTACAATACCGATAGGTCAAAGTTTATAAAATGCGAGACCTGTTGTACTGCAAATGCTTGTTTTCAAGTGCCCCATAATGCATTTTCACGCTATTAGAGTCCACGTCCCTTTGTTTGGATGAGGGGCGTCTAAAGAAAGGTTCGCTGCCGCTGTTAAAGGAAGGGTCGCTGTGATCTGTACTGGGAATATTTTCTGAGCTATGGAGTTGCAGAAATGTTTTGCAAATACGAAAGAAAAGTCTGATTGAACTGCATGTAACTTTTCTGGTTACTTATTTTAGATTCTAAAATGTGCTTCTGGGTAAAAAAACCTTACATGGATTGGGGGTCGGGGGTTGGTTGAAGGTGATCTAATGTGTCATGTAAGTGTCAGTAAAAACATGGGACACCGCATAGTGTCAACTATATTTAAAGATGTACTCCCTGAAAAAACATTAAAACAATTCACTACCAAATTCCTTATTCAAAAATGTCACCAAAACTAGATAAAAAAAAGAGAGCTGTTTAACTAAGATTGTTCCTCTTCAGTGTCCTGGTCTAATGGCAGTGTCATTTGTGATATTTCCATAGAGAGAGTGACACAGACATCTCTCAGCGATGTTGTAAACACCACATACTCCCCGAGTCCTGTCTGAATTATACCCAACTCTACACAAATTATTTTATTTGATCACTTTTGTCTTAGTTGTTGTTAACCTATTCATAGAAAGAAAGCTTAGTGAATCGCTAATCTTTTTTCTGCAAGTAAGTGGTCTTTCTCCTGAGAACAAGTAAAGCAGAAGGACAACATTTACCTAGAGAAAATGTGCCCCGAATTATACCCAGAACATCAAGTTTAATTCACAGATAAGGCACAAATACCCATCAAAAAAGCGCGGCATTTGAGCCATGAGATAATTACCATCTGGCACAAGGTTAGCCAACTCACCCACACACACAAAGCTTGTTTGCATGGCCAATGAGCAATGGTAGTGCTATGCTACTCAGCCACTAAAAGTGTAACAGCTCTACTGAGAGGTACAAGTACTCTCCACTAAAGAAAGGCAGTCTTGCGCAAAGTGTTGGTATTTTGTGGATGAACATTCAGCAGGCACGCTGAGAAGTGCTGTAACTGTCCCATTAAACGTAGATTGGGCCTGTTGTACTAAAAATAACGTTCTTCTACAGGTTGAGCAAACTTGCTTTGAAGTACTCCTAAAACCACATCACATGTGTATGTGGAACTCCTCGCGCCTGGTCTGTGATGTTGCATGCATGTTGCACTCCTCCCGCCTGGTCTGTGGTGTTACATGCATGTGCATGTCACACTCCTTGTGCCAGGTCTGTGGTGTTACAAGCATGTTGCACTCCTCGCAGCTGGTCTGTGGTGTTACATGCATTTCCATGTCGCACTCTTCGCGTCTGGTCTTTTGTGTTGCATGCTCCACGTGCAGGGCGCGTGCAGCAGCTGAGGGGCTGTGGAGCTCGTCCAGGTGGCCGCTCTTCCCGCCTTTTACCTCTTGTGTCTGCTCAGGCGCAGTGCCCCGAGCCTGGAGCAGGAGGAGACAGGGCGGGATTCAGACGCACACCGTTGGTTGGCTGGGAGGGCAGGGGAGGCCTGTGATTGGGTCCTTCAAACAGGGAGAGCGGAGTTCAGTCAGAGAGTCCTGGAGAGGAAGAGACAAGGGAGACTGCAATTCCAATGAGGGACAGAGGAGGAAGAAGGACAGTGAGGGGCAGAGGAGGGAAGAAGGACAGTGAGGGGCAGAGGAGGGAAGAAGGACAGTGAGGGGCAGAGGAGGGAAGGACAGTGAGGAACGGAGGGGTGGACAGTGAGGCACAGCGTTGGACAGTGAGGCACAGCGTTGGACAGAGAGGAACAGAGTGAGGTAGAAGATGGACAGTGAGGGGTAGAGAGAGGTGACCGGCTGTCCTTGGAGGGGCTGCCGGGGGCCCTCTGGGGGAGCAGAGGTCCTGAACCCCACAGGCCACTCACGCCATTCCCCCCCCCACCCCAAAGAGGGCAGAACTCCCAGAAGAAGAGGTGGCACCTGGAAGAGGCCTCGAGTCAGGTAGGGAGCCTTGAGAAAAGAGGCCCGTGTGGTCAAAATAAGGGCCCGTATGATGAGGGCGGGCGACCCCAGCCCCACAGGCTGAAGGGCAGGGGGGGTGCTCCTGCCCCTCTGGTGAAAGGCCTGGTGGGCCCCGTGCGATGGGGGGGGGGGGGGGAATGACCCCAGCCCCACATGCCGTAGGGTGGCTTCCTGCCCCTGTGGTGTAAGGCCTGCTGGTGATGTGTGGTAAAAGCTGGCAGGGACCCTGTGTTGTAAAGTCCCGAGTGTAGAAACAGTAAAGCCTGTGTGTCACGGGTGCCCTAGCCGGGGCCCTCAGTCCCACTGGGTAACAAGGCCTCAAGCCCTAACCTGCCCCCAGAGCCCACGGCGACCCTCATGAAGGAAGCGCCATGGACGGAGCTGTTAGAACTCAGCACTTCTACCTTCACCCTGTGTTTGTGCGCGTCCATATCCCCGGCCCTTAGACCTTATTATAACCCGCGGCCCTGCTGGCTGCGGAAGGAAGTGTTTTATTCCCCACTCTCTGCACACTGGGATACATGCTTTTTGCAAAGGCTGGAGTTTCCAGTGGTAAAAGCCCCCTGGGGCACGTCTGTGTAGGAAAGTCACTGGCTTAAGATCCTGCATTATCAGTGGGTGTGAAATGACCCTGCTGTAACAGATGTAAATATCATGTGGTAAATGTGGTAAAATGTGGCGGTGCTGCACCCCCTGTTGTAATGGACGCAAATATAAAATGTGTTGGTGCTTCACCCCCTGCTGTAAAGGATGCAAATATTATGTGGTAAAATGTGGCGGGTGCGCACGCCCTGCTGTAAAGGGTGCAAATATCATGTGGTAAATGTGGTAAACCATGGTGGCTGCCCCCCCTCCCCCTGTGCAGTAAAATACGTGTTTGCTGCAGCCCCCCCTTTGAAGAAGTCCGCCCATGGTCCACGCCCGTGGCTGCTGCCCTCCTTTGTAACTTGTTGATTCTCTGCAGAGATGTTTCTGCACGGTACGCTCAGCGTTCACTCTCATGGCTTGCTATCGTCTGGGAAAGTGATATGCGGCAAACGGAGGAAAACATTTGTGGGAAAGTTTTATTGCAAATGAAGAGAACCATTTGTGTGGAAGTTTTATGTGGCAAACGAAGGCAAACATTTGTGTGGGGAAAGTCTTCGCTATTTTAATGTACTTTTTGGTAAAAAAAAGTCACATGCCTCTACCGAGCTCCCTTCCCTTTTACACACTCCACGCCCCAGCCCAGCTCCTTTTTCCACAGAGAACTGTGATTGAAATGCAATGTATTTCGTCTCTCGTCTTATCTTTATGGGGCCATATGTTTCTAATTAGCGTGGAGGCGCGCACGGCCCCCCACCTCTCAAAGGAAAAAAAATCTTGACGAAACCAAGATTTTTTTTCTTTGAGCGATCGGGGGCACTGCGCTCCTCCACGCTAATTAGAAACACATGGCCCCATAAAGATAAGAAAGTGCTTTGCGACAGCAGCAAAGTAAGCGACCCAGTCCGGATGGGTCGGACCAAAAGGCGAAAGGGAGGCAACTCAAACAGCTCATTTCCAATGGCAGGCGACTGCTTAGCATAAAAGGTGACGCCAGCCAATGGCAATGAGGGGCGGGGCTTAAAGCTTTTCTTTTTTTTTTAAACTCTTTTTATTGATACAAGTCATTGCTTATTGGAGTGTTACATATTCAGATACAAGATGGTCACTTTCTACATCAATTAGGGCGTTAGTGGTTTGTCAAGGGAGGGGATTATTGGGGGTTCACATAGATTTCCACGGTATACATTCCATTTAGACCAAATCGCTATCCATTTCCGGGGGCAACCCCAAGCTACATATACTGTTTTCTCCCGCATCATGCACCAGTCCATGTCTTTCTTCCATGCGTTGAGTGTTGGCGGTGTTACTGCTCCCCAAAGACGTGCAATGTTACGTTTCACTATCATCTGCCCAAGCGTTGCCCAGGTTTTACCCTTTGCAGTCAGATCCGTGGGCTCCCAAATATTCAGAAGGCACCTTTTGGCTTCAAGCCGCATTTCCACCCCCCATACTGCGCTCATGCATTCATGCACCTTTGTCCAGTAGGTTTGGACCAAGGGGCACTCCCAGAGTATATGCAAAAATGGCCCCTCTAGGCCACATTTCCTTCTACACGTCCCCTCTTCACTCCTGCCCATCAACACCAGTCGGTGACCAGAGAGATACACTCGGTGTAATATCTTCAATTGGATCAGCCTTAGTTTCGCTAAAATGGCCACTTCCTTTGGGGAAGACAGTGCCTCCCGCCATTCCTCGTCATCTATCTCTTGGCCGTCCCTCCCCCACTTCTCTCTTAAACCGACTAGGGGATGTGGTGTATGAGTTTCTTATATGTGAGAAAGATGGCCTTTTCCGGCAAGTAACCGTCAAGCAGCCTATCGTCTAGGGGGGAGGACTCCGGGAGGGACATTCCTGTTGGAATGTTGGCCTGTAGTTAGTGAGTGACTTGTGCATACCTGAAGTACTCCGTATTTGCTAATTCATATGTCTGCTGTAGTGAAGCAAATGACACTATTCCGTTTGGTCCCCAGAGATCTTTATGCGAGAGATCCCTATTAGGTCCCACTTGTCAAACCCTTTAGTCTGACCCAGTGTGCCCAGCCGTTCAGAGACCCAGAGTGGGGTAGCTAGCATAAGTTTATCAGCCCATCCCAGGTTGCGACTTACAGTATGACAGAGTTGGATCGAGTGTCTTGTGGGCGCCGTAAGGAGATATTTATTCAGTCTGGAATAAAGCGCCGCCTTGAAATTCCCACCCGGGAGAAGCCATCTGTCCATCTGATAGCCGGGGTCGTCACCACTGCGATATGTGCATTGATTGATGGCTGAAAGGTGTGCTGCCCAGTAGTATTTTCTAAAGTCCGGAAGTGATATACCCCCATCGTACCAACCAAGTGTCAGTTTGTGGAGTGATATACGCGGTGTCTCGTCCCATAATAGGTCCCTCTGCCTTCAATTTCTTTAAAATACCCCTGCGGGACTGAGTCCGGATAGTTCTGGAGGGCGTATAGGAAACGCGGCAGTGTCATCTTAAGAAGAGCCGCCCGTCCCAATAGGGACAACGGGAGCGTTTTCCAGGTGGTGGTGTCTCGTTTGAACCTCTGCAAGGGTGGGAGGAGATTTTGCTCATATCGGGTTTTAGCATCAGTGGTGATGAAAATACCAAGATATTTGAACCCCTCTGTAACTGTTTGAATTGGGCAGCCGTTTGGTATAAGGGGGGGCTCCGCGCAGGACATAGAGCAATGGTTTACTCCAGTAATGCTGTAGCCAAAGTTTCTCCCGAAACTGGTGAATATGTCCAAAACCACTCAGTGATTTATGGGGGGGGGAGGCGAGATACAGAAGGGTGTCGTCAGCATAAAGCGAAATCCGGTCCTCCCACCCCTCGGCCCATTTGAGTCCACATATTGAGGAGTCCTGTCGTATCCAGGCTGCGAGCGGCTCAAGGGAGAGGGCAAAAAGACAGGGCGAAAGTGGACAGCCCTGCCGTGTCCCCCTTCCCAGGTTGAACACCTCATATATTTTGTTGTTAACTACTACTTGGGCCAGCGGTTCCATACAGAGGAGCAGTATCCATCCAATAAAGTTAGGGCCGAAGCCCAACTTTTTAAGGACTGCCATCAGGTATGCCCATTCAAGCGTATCGAACGCCATTGTGGCATCCAACGAGACCACCACTGCGTCCTCCTGGATTGTAGAGCAACGCCCCAACACGCCGTGGAGTCTTCTCAGATTAAGTGCGGTATTGCGGTGTGGCATAAAGCCCAAATGATCTGGGTGGATTCATTGGTCTATAATCTGATTGAGCCTGTTTGCTAGGAGCTTTGCGAGTATTTTGGGTTCAGCGTTTAACAGTGAGATTGGCCTATAGGAGGCACATTCATCTTTGGGTTTCCCTTCCTTAGGGATGGCCACCAACGTGGTGATGCGTTGGTCTCCCGGTAGTATTCCTGTTACCTTACTATTTTCATACATGCGCTTCAGGTAAGGGGCCAGGCCATCGGGCTTTAGCTTGTACAGCTCTATCAGTAGACCATTTGGTCCCAATGCTTTTCCGGGCCGGAGATCCCTGATCGCCGTAGCCAGTTCATCATCAGTGAGCGCACTCTCCAATGCCTCACGGTCTGGATCAGAGAGGGTAGGCAATCGGATGACCGCTAACAGCATGGAGGAGTCCTCTTCCGGGAGCTCTGACCCCCTTTGGTACACTCGCTTAAAATGCGCGGTGAGCTCACGGACTATGTCCTGAGGTTTGGTCAAAAGAGTACCCGAACTGCCCTTGAGCTCCGATAATAATCTTTGCGCCTTTTCTTTTTTGTCCCGCCAGGCCATCATTTTGCCCGCTTTGTCTCCCTGGTCGTATAGTCGCCCATCCCTGTCTCTCACGAGGATTTTAGCAGCTTCAGTCACTAATGTCTTGTATTCGGCTGCCTTGATTTGCATTTGGTGAAGAGCTGCCGGATCCTCATCTGTTTGTGCGGCTTCCTCGAGACTAAGAAGATCACGCTCGATAGTGAGCATTTGCTTTCCTCTTTCCTTGCGCTGCCAGGCTATAGCTGAGCGGGCGTTTCCCCTGATCACTGATTTAGCCGCCTCCCACAGGGTAGTAGGGGACTTTACTGCCCCCTCGTTCTCCTGGAAGTATTGGTCGATGGTTTGGGTGACTGCGGTTTGGTCTCTGGATTATGAAGGTACCAAGGGTTTATAGGTGCTATACAGCCTACCTTTTTCTCTCCTGTGGATAGTTGGGCCCATATGTGGGAATGCTCGGATATGCCCTGTGCCAGGTGCTTGATGTCTTGAATGGTAGTGTCGCGTTGCAAAGGCATAAGGATGTAGTCTATCCTGGAAAGGGTGTGGTGGGAGCCCGAAAAAAATGTATATTGTTGGAGGTCTGGATGGCGCATTCGCCAGAGGTCTGCTAGGCCGAATGCTTCAATAAAATTAGAGAGCCAGTTTTGCCGAGTACTGATGTCTCGAGGTGGATGCCGGTCGAGCCTACCCGATACTACTGCATTGAAGTCCCCCACCCTGTATGAGTTGTCCCTCAGGGAGGGAGAGGAGGAGCTTACCCAGATCTTGGTATGACTGGGTTTGGAGGCCTGGTGGGATATAGACCGTTAGTAGAGTGAGTGTGCACCCCTCCCATCGTCCAGAGATCAGTCCAGGTATGCTCGATAACGAGCGGGAAGGTACGTCGGAGCAGAATGCCCACACCTCGGGACCCAGATGTAAAATCGGCATGTGTCACCATTCTGTATCCCCATCTGTTAAGTGCCTTACAGTTGTTTCCGATTAGGTGCGTTTCTGGTAGTAGGGCGATATCTGGGAGGTGACGTTTCATGTATAGGAGAACGATGCCCCTTTTAACATTATCTCCCAGCCCATTGACGTTCCAAACGTACAAACTTTTATCTCACCTCGTATTCATTTAGACTAAAAACAATTCTGTGCCATCTGTTCAACATGCAACACTGTTCAATCGCAATATATCGTTTTCTGCATGACCAATGTGGATACCCGCCTTTCCCACCCCCAAACACTGCAAAAAAAATTGTACATAATACTGAACCCTCAAACCTCCCTGCCCCCCCTCTCCCTGCTACCCTGCCACGTAGGTTTGAACCTACCCACATCCCCAACTAGCAGAGTGCCTATCGCCCCAAAGAAAACTCGTCAGACTGATACTCCTGAGGCGGAAAGCCGGGAGCACGATTCTTATGTGTTTTTAAAATTTGAGTGTCACATTATTCTCTGTATTTTCAATCACTCACCCTCTGCTCCCTTCAAAGCTGTAGCTTGCAGACTTCACTCGCCCTGACTACGCCGCGCAGCGGATTTAGCGTTGCCACGGTTGCTAGTACCGGGACACTCTTGGCGCCATTTCCGGCGCTTGCCGTGACCACGCCCCTTTGAGGCCACGCCCCCTTCTGAGCCCTTTAAAGGCGCTGACTACGAACGCCTGGGCAGACAGACATACTCCTGAGGCGGAAAGCCGGGAGCACGATTCTTATGTGTGTTTAAAATTTGAGTGTCACATTATTCTCCGTATTTTCAATCACTCACCCTCTGCTCCCTTCAAAGCTGTAGCTTGCAGACTTCACTCGCCCTGGCTACGCCGCGCAGCGGATTTAGCGTTGCCACGGTTGCTAGTACCGGGACACTCTTGGCGCCATTTCCGGCGCTTGCCGTGACCACGCCCCTTTGAGGCCACGCCCCCTTCTGAGCCCTTTAAAGGCGCCGACTACGAACGCCTGGGCAGACAGACTGATACTCCTGAGGCGGAAAGCCGGGAGCACGATTCTTATGTGTTTTTAAAATTTGAGTGTCACATTATTCTCTCTATTTTTAATCACTCACCCTCTGCTCCCTTCAAAGCTGTAGCTTGCATACTTCACTCGCCCTGACTACGCCGCGCAGCGGATTTAGCGTTGCCACGGTTGCTAGTACCGGGACACTCTTGGCGCCATTTCCGGCACTTGCCGTGACCACGCCCCTTTGAGGCCACACCCCCCTCCCTCCCAGCCCCCTCCCACAGATCCATAAATCATGTGCAGATTTCGGACGCGCAGCGGGCGAGCGCAGCGGGAGCGCCGTTTGCGTGCCGAAGGCGCGCCCAAGGCAAGCCCGTCTGCGCCCGTCCGCGGCCGACCGGGGCTAGGGGCACGTCACTCTGCTCAAATCATCACTTGCACTTCTTCACAACTCCGCAGTCTTCATGGCCTGTGGCCTTTGCCCGCCTCCACTTGCTCTCGCATATCTTCACTTGATCTGTCCCCCGTTTTGTTATCTTCCCACCCTCTCGCTCCCCCATTCCCTTTCATTTTCTCAGAGAAGACGCCAGCCTAGCATCACTTAGGACTCTTTCGGCCTATTATCTTAACACCCGGTCAGCAGTGGCCCACTCACACGAACTGTCGGTGCTGCTGGACCTTCACGCACCTGATCTCCTCTTCCTAACAGAGACTTGGTTTAGTGAGGATTCTCTCCCTACCTTATTGGCCACTCTCCCTGCCCCATACTATGCTCTACGAGCAGATCGTTCCGATGGTAGGACTGGGGGTGGCGTAGCGGTCATTACCCGGGCTGACCTCCCTTTCCAACTTCTATCTTTGCCAGATATTGCCACAACAGAGTACCTTGCCATTCGTACTACATCTACCACTCCCCCTCTTACTTGTGTTCTCACTTACCGTCCCCCACAGTCACCCTTACTTTTTCTTTCTGATTTTCAGGAGGTATTGGCCACACTTACGGTCAATAACTCTTCCATCTTATTACTGGGAGACTTTAACTTTTGGCCTTCAGACCCAGCGGAATGTCCGTCCTCAAGAGAGTTCTCAGATACACTTTAATCCCTCAATTTTGTATCACACGTTCATTTTCCTACTCACGTCAAAGGACATATCTTAGATCAGATTTGGTCCTTGAACTGTCCGGTAGACTCTCTGTCCATCTTACCTTGCACCTGGTCCGACCATCACCTGATTTCGTTTACCCTTCCCATCAACCCTACGGTTAGGCCCCCGCTCCCAAAGAATGTTTGGGTCCGCTCATGGAGCCGAGTGGATCCGGAGAATCTATCCGCATTATTAGCCTCCTCCTACCCTACCCTACAAGGCCTATCCACTCTTTCTCAGGCCGTTGCCATTGAACATTGGCTCGCCTCAAGCTGTGATTCCATTGCCCCGCTGAAGCGGGTGACTTCAAAGCGGGAGAAGGATGCCTACTTGTGGTTTAACGAGGATCTTAAGACCATCAAACTAGCGGTACGCCGAGCCGAGCGTGCCTGGGGGAGGAATTATTCTCCCTTACTCAGATCTGAGTTCACCACTCTCCTGGCTCAATATAAGAAGGCCATTTTGGCTGCAAAAACGGCCTACTTTTCCTCAAAGATTCTTGCAGCTGAGAATCAACCAAGGGAAATTTTCTCGATTGTCCACAATTTGGCATTCTCCGATAGGACATCTCTCAAGCCCTCCCCTTCCCAGGACCTTTGTCACTCTTTAAATAATTTCTTTATCGAGAAGATTGCTATTATTAAAGCCAACATTCCCTCACCCCCCCCGATTTTTGTTGACCCTCAGTGTCCTCCATCTAATGGACAACTCGATGCCTTTCCCCCCCTGACTAAGGAATCCCTGACCTCGATAATTCCCCTTGTTAAATCCGGCTCCCCATTGGACACTTGTCCCGCGCACATCCTTCGCCACATTTATACAACTTGTCCAGATCCCCCTCTTCACTTCCTTAACAGTTCCCTTTCCCAGGGGGTTGTAGCCAATCCACTGAAAACAGCTGTTATTGTTCCCATCTTAAAGAAGCCTAGCGCAGACCCTTCGGTCCCCGCCAATTATCGCCCTATCTCCCTCCTACCATTTTTGGCTAAAGTGCTCGAACGCCATGTTACCAGGTCTTTAAGCACTTTTGTGGAGGAGTATGGGGTCTTGGCTCCCCGCCAGGCCGGCTTCCGCCCCGCACACTCCACGGAGTCCGTAGTACTCTCGGTCCTTGACTACCTCAGGGAGGGAATGGATACCAACCAGCCCCAGGCTTTGGTTCTCCTCGATCTCTCAGCCGCCTTTGACACGGTTGACCATACCATCTTACTTTCCCGTGTCGGGGCGGCGGGGATCGGGGGTACCGCTCTGGTATGGTTATCCTCCTTCCTGAGGGACCGCACCCAGGCTGTTCGCCTGGGTGACTTTTCTGCGGACTTCCGGAAAGTTCAGTGCGGGGTCCCCCAAGGTTCCTCCCTTTCACCTCTTTTGTTTAACCTTTATATTGCCCCCCTTATTTTTTCATTGCAGCAAATGGAGGTCAGCGTATACAATTATGCGGATGACCTCCAACTTGTTTTCAATCTGTCTTCTTCCTCTGCTTCCATCTCAAACTTCCAGTCTATTATGATTTTTATCCAGGACTGGATGAACTACAACCACTTGAAACTTAACCCGGATAAGACCGAGCTGGTGTTGACGGGTGGTTGCTCCAGTCCCTGGTCTTCACTTTTTTGGCCCCCTTCCCTAGGTTCTCCCCCGGTCCCTTCTACCTCAGTTAAAACTTTAGGTATCAAACTTAATTCTCAGCTCACTCTTCACTCCCAGGTTAGTTCTGTGGTGTCCTCTTCTTTCCTGTCACTACGCACCATCCGCAAGGTATCCCGCTTTTTTTCCTTCGATGCCTTGAAATTGATCATCTTGGCGATGGTTATTTCCCGCCTGGATTATGGCAACGCCCTATATGCAGGTATACCTGCATATAGTTTAAGGCGTTTGCAGCTGATCCAGAACCAGGCGGCACGCTTGGTGTTCAATCTTCCAAAATCCTACCACGTAACCCCCCCTTCTCAAATCCTTACACTGGCTCCCTGTCCGTGAACGCGTCCAGTTTAAGCTTGCTTCTATCATCTTTCAAGCACGACTGGGCGCGGCTCCGGCCTTTATAACATCTGAGATCGTTCCCTATGTTCCAACTAGGGAACTACGCTCATCCACGCAATCCCTGTTGTCAGTCTCCCGTTTCTGGAGGAAGAAATGGGGAGGATCAAAGTTTGCGACCCTTGCCCCAATCCTGTGGAATTCCCTGCCTTTGGAGCTTAGATCTCTAACTCTTTACCCTCAATTCCGGAAAAAACTTAAAGCCTATTTATTTGCTAAATCTTTTAATTAGATCACTTGTTGTTTTTGTCTCTTTCCTATTATGTTTTGTTACTCCTACTCTGGGGATCTGTCTGTTGCAGCGCCATGAAACCGCTGGTGAAAGTGCGCTATATAAATATTTTTAAACTCAAACAATTAGGTGGGGAAATGCGCTAGCACCAACTCCGGCCGCTAGAGGCCCATCCCCGTACTTTAAACGATTCGTCAGGTTAAGGCATCCCAAATATGGCCAGACTCATAACACGATATATCCTGCCATCTACCTGATGACCCTATCGTTGCCTACAGTAATGTGGGGCCAGTCCACCAGTGTAGTTCGCACAGTCAAGTTCGAGTATTGTCTCTGGTCTTCAGTATACCCTCATTATTGGCGATATGTATCAAGAGCAATACTTTCGTCGGGCTAGTGCCTTACGGGATACCCCTCGCCCTCCTTATCATATTAAAGGTTTATAAATTACAAGTTGTCAAGGTAGGTCCGTGCCTGTCACAGCAGGCCGTCTGGGTCGCTTAGTTCCTCTGGGCGACCAACGTACCCGGGCTGCTTGACCTCGATCTCCAGGGGTGCTGACTCAGTCTGTCAATGTCCGATCTTCCATCTAATGAACCCGGTGATTTGGCACGAGTGTCTCTCCAGTCGACCACTGTCGCAGTTGCCGATGCCTGTGTGGCCACCCTATCCAGCCAATCCTGCGCCTCCAATGGCGTAGCAAAGAAAAGGGATTTGCCGTTGACTAGGATTTGAAGCTTCGCGGCGAAGAACATCATATATTTGATACCTCTTTGTCGGAGTGTCGCCTTCACCCCGTCAAAGGAGTGCCGGTCCCGCTGCACTTGGAGCATAAAGTCTGGGAAGAATCGGACCGTTGAATTTTCATAGTGCAAGTTTAAAGCCCTTTTCTGAAATCCCCCTCTCACAAAATTTCTCACCAGCTAGCAGCACATGCGCTGCAACGTAGGCGAGACCTAAAAAGGCGTGCTAGTGTAGATGATATGCAGGGCAAAGCTCTACTTTCTGGAACTCTTCTTCGAAATTGCTGAAAATTGAAGGTGAATATTTTAATTTAAAAAAAATTGAAAACCCAACCATTTCCAGCAATCGTACCCGAAACCCAACGCCCTTTCCTCCCAAACGCAAGCATGTATTGGAATTGTACATACTGTCCCTAATGCTTTGAAGCAACCTAAAGAACGCATGTGACGCGCTAAACACCAACCCGATTTTATACCGGACACCATCACACGCGCTGCGTCCAGTATTCGATTCTCTGCTCCAGTTGATGCAAAATTAACAGAAAAATAAATATAGTAGAAAGTTGGCTTGCTCTTCATATTTGCAGAGTTTAACTTAGTTCTTTCAATAGGTGAACTCCATTTGCTGTGTGGTATTTGCAAACGTTCATTTGTGAAACTAAAAAACCAAACATACAATTACTGCCTGATCAGCAGCCAGCCAGGCCATTTCATTGATCGATTTTAATCTTTCTGTGCCAGCTTGCTTTGGCCCTTTTGGCGCACTTCCAACAATGGACATAAGGCTGAAAATGCATCAAATTGTATTTGTAAAGAGAGACGGGGCAGTTTCGAGGCAACATGGTATCCCTGGAAAAAAAAGCGGAAAGATTCACACTTTCCTCTTCCCGACCTACCACCCCATGTTTTTCAAATGTGATGTTGTAGAGTGGAGGAGACATAGGGTCGTGAGCATGTTAAAACATTGAAATGCAAATGCAGCTCAAATGATTTTATTCATTTGCAATCCACTTACTCAATACTCTTGCCGGCATCCCACCCCCTGGAAACACCTCGTATACGGTCAATGTTTCCTCAAAGTAAGATCATTATTGCAGACACCTTACTCTAGGGGATGTTAGGCTCAGCCCAGTTTAGGTCCAGAAAAAGATAACCTGACTGAGAAAGAAAGGTCCCTTTCTCATCCCCCATTCCCTAATTTAGTATGTTCCCCAGCGGGGATCCTACCAAAAAAAGATGCCTGGGCAAATTACATTGATTCACAATTTATCTGTCCCACAAGGCTCATTAGTTATCTCGAGATCAAACCATCTCTGTGCTCAGTGTGTTATGTCTCTCTGGCATAACTGGTGGGAAAAGCTTAAGGCTTTGGAAATGGGACACAAGTGGAGAAAACAGATGCTGAATAAGTCTTCTGATTACAGCTGGGTTGTCCTAGAGATCTGGAGTGGTCGATCAAAATCATGCCTGCTTGCAGACAAATGATTCCTTAGCAGGATAGCTTCCTGTTCTTGTGCGTGCATGGGATCTCATATCGCACAGAAATCGTTGAGTTTTTCATAGCACCAATCAATAACTCGGTGGTGCACTTAGCAAGAGAAAAAAATGAGATGTCCCTCCACAAGCCAGACCTTCCTTGGCAACAATTTTGATTTGGTACAAGGTCATTGTCGCTTGCCCATTGATAAAGGACTTTGCAAGAGACAACTCACATTTGCTTAAAGGCAGGAAATTTACTTTACACCAGTTACATGGCCTAGTGAGTCAGCAAAATCTTGCTCTGCCCACAGTATCCGCAGGGTGGTTATTCACCCGCTCTTGCACAATCAATGCATCACAGGATTTACTTGCTAGAGGAAGTTCAGTCAGGGCTAAGGAATTTGAGTGCATTCTTCAATACTCTAATAAAACAGTCCTATTTTTCAGTCAGTCCCTGCATCAAGGAGTTGGATCTGTACAATGATCAGGCATGAAGCATGGGTTTTGGCGCCATAGGGGGTAAGCAATAGTGTAATCAGAGGAGGCCAACATAAAAGGATCTGTTTTGGAGAGGAAGATCACTTTTTATGACCCATTTCTTAATTGTAGTTGCCTTGCAGATCTGAGATGACCAATTAATAGACAGACGTATATTATTTTTTTTAGCCAGACAGCAGGCTAGTGGTTGAATCAGTCAATAATCGGAGAGCATCATATTCCATGCAACTGCAACTTCTGAGGACTTAAACATTGGTTTGTTGGATAACGACTGTGACATTGAAGACTAAATTGGGCTTGGTGCCTTCAAGATAGTGACCGGTTTATTGAGGGCTCTGTGGAAGCACGCTGCCCTGTTCTCTCAGACTGATAGCACCCTTGGCTACTGTTTTTGCAAGGCCAATCATTTTAGTTAGATTATTTCCTTGGACCGCTGGTGGCAGTTCATTGGACATCAAAGTAAAAGGAGTAATTGATTTTCTATTGTAAATGTCATCTTTCTGCAGGTTCACTCTTTGCTAAATAATCGAGGTCCGCCATGTAATTGTTCAGGTTTTGTATAAAGCGCATACTGTTGGGGGGAGAGATGATCTAGTTTTCAGATGACACGTGCAAGCCAAGAGATATTGGGATGCTTGCAGCCTTGGCTAAACAATCTACCAGAAATGCATACACCACATTTAAAAGTCTTACTCGGTTAACTTTTTTAGTGGCCTTTTACATGGTGTTTTGGATAAGCAAACTGACTGCAATTGCTAAGAAAGATTGTGAAGGGGTATGCAATCTAGCAAGGTAAAGTTAATACTGTAAGAAAGAGCGAAAGAGCGCCATCGCTCATCTTGGGAGGCCCTGGGGCAAAGTGCCTGCCTGTGACCACACTCAGCAGTAAGCGGTTCACCCAACATATCGCATTGAGCGTGCACAGCTAATTCACAGAAATAGCACAGTGTACATCAAATATCAAGTCACTGGGACTTATCACCTAGAATCTGTGCAGCCTTCTGTGGCGGGCTTATCTCTGGTGTTCAGTTAGGTGAAGAGGACCGGGTGGTTTAAATCAGACTGCTTTAAGTGATATAATCAAATGTGATTTATCCAAGTGTAACTCAATGTATTGAGCCACCAATTATTTCTTAGTTAGTTATTTGAGGTGCAGAAACAGCGTGGGTCATCCAGCATTCCTTTTCAGGTGGGCAGCCTTTCTCGCCAAGAGTCAGGTTAGACTGAATCATTGGGAAGCTGTTGAAAGGATTTTATTTTCTAGTTCAGGGGAACGGTGGCCTGCAGCGGTACCAACCACCCGTAGTCGACCATCCTTGACCCATTGCAGCATCATGTTCTTCCACATCCTTAACCTGCTGATCCTTCATGTTTGGTCAATGGCATGGATACTTTCTGGAGAAAATGTGTGAGGGCACGTTTCTCCAGGATTTGTGTTGCATTCCACAAACTCTTCCATTGAGCACCACCACCTGAGCTCAAAGGATACATAGGAGTGGGAATTCAGGTCAGTGCAATTAACAGTTCCGTTCAGAAATGTAATTCCAGATATATCCACAATTGCAGAGACAACATTTCATTTCTAAAGTATACCTCATAGTCTTATTAGAAAAAATGAACATAACCTTGTGACAGTTTTCTTTTTTTTTTTTTGCAAGTCAAGAACACAATCCTGCTCTACTGAAGGGATTAAGAGTTTAAAAAAAGATACCCTCTGTGGCCGGGCAATCCATTGATCATTACGTCATCTTGGGTGAACGGACTCTAATAACAAAAAATAACTAAATTGACAAACCAGGAATTCCATTAAATATTTTTCTATAAATTGTGGTCTGGAGGTTGAGGCTCTAGTCTGCCACCTTAGCATAGGCATCACTGGCAAAAGTGCAATGAGGCAGAAAAGAAGGTCAGGCTTCGGGAACCTAACTGGAGGCCCAAGATGATCCCTCGTTGGGTGCAAAGGGCGCCTTTATTAATTTTCAAATTGTTTATTACTATCATAAAGCAGAGGCAGAAATAAAAAAAGATGTTGGCAATACGAAAATTCAACCAGAAACAAAACACTACAATAATTTCGTTTTTAGGTACCCCACCTTGACATGCCAAGCACCAAACAAAACAAACAGCATGGTGCAAAGAACCAAGAGAGGGAAGGACAAATAACAGAAAAGAAAATAAATGAAAACATAGAGGAAGAAAAGCAGATAGTCGTCAGCTAACCCATTTACAAATTCACTCACTCTCCAACTCTACAAAGAATCTTCCCCAGAAGAACTCCCTCTCAAACTTAGTAACATCAAATCTAAGACCATATATGACTCCACACCAGCGAGAACCAGCACTGCATCAAAATCAGAAACAGTCCACTCACGTGGTGATTCCAAACAGGTTACCATAGAGCCTTTGGCCACCACCGTTTGTGAGCAGGTGTATTTGTCCACCCTATAATGCTAGTTTAAGTGTCATTGTCATTCGAATTTAAGGTTAGCTGGATTAATTATGATTGCCTTAACTCTTAGCGTGTCCATGTCTTCCCTTCTTCTCAGTCATTTCTATGGACAGCTTCTGAATCCAAAATGGAAACCACTTTAGGCACAAGTTCCAATGCACAGCATCGGTTACATGCAGCAAGAAAGCCTAACCGCTCCGTTCAAGTTAATGGTGAAGTGTACCAATCGGGTTGGGGAGTGGGAGGATGTAGGAGAGGAAAGACAACACAGCCACTTCATCCATGAACACACATTGCTACAGAGCATCGGCTGCCAGTGGAGATCGATTCATCTTTCACCTGGGAGTCTTTTCCTCACTGCACTCCAAGTCCAACTTGGCATGATGATCTTCACAGGGCTCGGTACACCGCAGGTGCCTATCAGTAGTATCCTTGCCCTCTGCCAAGCCTCCTAATCTTCTGAAAATCTCTGGGGCTAATGATTGTACTCACATCACCACCAGCAGCACTCCAGGCTCCTCCCTATAAGATGCTTGGGGTGGGGTTCGTGGAACTCATAAATCCATGCCAGGGAACTCTGCCGCAGCTACAACCAGACAGAAAGAATCAGCACTTCAGTCGCTCCCACGCCTTTAGCTCCTGGGACATAAACTTCCCTTTGGATAGAGGAGACTTCAATGATAACTAACCTGCACCTGGATCTCAAGAGGAATGCAGCCATCTTGGGAGCCTAAGTACTTCACCATGAGGCTTACTTCAAGACTCTTGCACACATTTATCAACCTTGACTGACAATTGTTTTTAATTCTTTTAACAGTCGTAATAAACGTAGTCCTAAATTCCCCAAAACATTTAAGAAGCGTGGATTTCTCTAGGAACATATTGTGCTGCTCTGCATATTGCCTACATATAACCTCTCTTCTGATCACTACTTCTTTATCAGCACCTTCATTTCAGGGTTAGGGATACTTCTGGGATGCAGACTGTAGCTTATCATGCAATCACAAAAGGTTAATCCTCTACCCCCAAGTTTGTTGATTATACTCTAAAAGTATTGGACCATGAACAGCAAAGTACCCTTGTTCTACTGGATCTTTCTGTGACCATGGACACCATTGACCAAAATGTGTTGACACCCGCAAAAGAAACTGGGTGTTAAGTCATGTAGTGAAATAGTTACCACTACTAGAGACTTCCTCTACAAATGAAAATGGCAATCCATATGGACAAACACTGTTCCACTCGCCATCTCACACCTCATGTGTGCCAGATCATCCTCAATCCCATGCTGTTCCTCGACATGTTGACACTTAACTCTTTCCTAGAAACAACTCTCACATACATGTATATATTTTTGCAAACTGTTTGGATCAAAGCAAAGACTGGGTGTCTCAACACAAACTTGGTCTCAATCTAAACAAGGCCCAATTCTCAAGGATTACAACCTCTGAAACAACTCCTTAAACACACAGTTGGCTCATATCCCACAGATCCTCACCCAACGAGGTAGAAAAGCCAAATCGGTGGCCTTCATGCTCGATAAGAAGTTAGATCTAGAGGAGAACACTCCGTGAAAGGGGCTGTGTTAACAGGCAATGGTGCGGGTACTGGCATCACCAGGAATGACCTGAAACACGCTCCTAATTGGCTTCCCCAAACCAAGAATGGACCACTCAGAGTCTTACATGCTGTTGCGTTTTGGAATCTGCTGAAGGGACCAGATCACCCGAGTGTCAGACCACTCTCTGGAATCAACATTTTAATTTAAACTTGCCAGTATAACTTACAAGGACGATTTAAACATCCTTAAATGTGTAGCAAACACAGATATTTAAGTCTGGAGGTACACATACTCCCAGAAACTCGAAAACACTGCAGCCAAGAACCCCCAAAACTCTGAAACAAAGGACAATTCACCAGACTTCACTGGAGGTGGTCTGAAACTATGGAACCCCAAACCACTCTAACACAATAGCTCCTACTCTGAACGTTTTTCAAGATGTCCTCAACACCTTTCTAAGAAAACGAGTTTTAAGTTGTAAAAGCAATACTGTGACCACCCAGGACATGATATGGCCATAAATGGCATACTCTATGGCGCGTATTCGCTGTGGATTAGGCATCAGTTTGGATTCATTGTTCCCATAAATGCCTGGCCTCAGGAATCTTAAATGTGAATTAATTCCACTGCTGACTCCGAGACAACATGATGCATGATAGCATGACTCTTTTCGGTGTTGTATCTGACCCTGATGTCAACTGTTATCTTGTTTCTTCTGTTCAGTGAAGTTGGTCCAAATGATTAGTTTTCTCTTTTATCTATAATATTACACTCGCACATCCAACATTTGGAAGTAACCATTTGCTATTTCAGTTTGCGTAGTTAATTAGACAGTCTTAATAGGAGATTAGATTTACATTTTAGAGACTTCCTTGGACACCAATGTACAATAAAGTGAATCACCCACCAGCACCATGCGCAATAACGCAGTCGCTGTGCTGTAAAAAGATGGAGGCATCATCATTATATAGAGTGGAATTAGATCTCAGAAGTAACACGTAAAGGTCTTCGCTCACATAGACGCATTAAAATATCTGACACAGAGCAATATTCCATCCTACACAGGACGGTAATGAATCCCCTCTCAGTTACAATTTTCATCCTCCATAGCAATCGTAAAGCGTCAATCACCTGGAATATCTGGCGATGCTGCTCTGTTGGTTTTTATTCCAAAGTATGTTTGCAGAGCTCAATGTTGAAAGGTCAATTTCGGAAGACATGCGAGAAATATAGGATTATAGAGGATAAGCACACATCAAGGCACTAATACAGTTACTGGTGAAGAATGCGGAGTCTGTAAATGACAGACATGAAATGTAATTACTACATTCTTGTGCTTTCTGAGAGTGCTCCTAGAACACTCCTGGGTCACAAGCAGACTGGAGACTGCTGCTTCCCAGTGTGCACAGACATCCGAGCATCCCTGTCCGTTGCCACTTGAATGAATGAATGAATTGAATGAATTTTAGATTTATAAAGCGCCTGGTTACTCCAAGGGAGTGTCCCCGCACCGAGCATAAATCAAGCCCTGACGAGTCCGGAGCAGGTGGACTTCTAGTTCTGTCTATAAAGCCTGGTCTTCAGGTTTTTCCGGAAGCTTGCCTCCGACTGTTCAAGTCTTAGGTTAATTGGCAGAGAGTTCCAGAGCTTGGCTGCACGTAACCCAAAAGAGCATCCCCTCAGTCTTGCACGATGAACTATGGGGATCACTCCTAGCGCTGCTCCTCCAGATCTGAGTGTTCTGGAGGGAGTATGAGTCTTGATCAGGGGAAAGAGGTAACTAGGACCCCTCTGAAACATTATCCTATGCGTAAAACACAGGGCTTTATACGCGATTCTGTGTGTAACTGGGAGCCAGTGAAGTTCGGCCAAACCATGGCTAATAGAAGACCATTTAGGTAGTCTCAGAAGCATCCGGGCTGTAGCGTTTTGTACTCTTTGCAGCATAGCTAGCCTGCCTATAAATCAAGGGTCTCCAACCTTTTCTATAATGAGTTACTTATATTCAATAACATTCATTGAGATCTACTAATAATATTAGCATTGTAATAATGGCCACTATATGTAAGATTTCTAGCAGTTCACTCCCAGCGATCACCTCAGTGCATCAGACATGGTTGCCAGCAGTAATGTAAACAAGCATTTGCAATGCAATGTCTCTCACATTAACATGAGTTTGAGAAATTGTAAATGACAATGCCTTTTATTTATGTGCTTTTATTGAAACAGATAAACAAAGGGCATTGTCATTTACAATGCCAATAGCTTGAACTCTCGCAAATGCAAGACTATTGCATCGCAAATGTATTAGGAGAGAGCGTGTCCTGTCTTTACCTGCCAAAAATAGTACAAACGGTTCTGTCGGGTAAACAATATTACTTCAAGAAACAAACTTCATTTGTATGCATATACGAACACACATAGAGACCATAAGTAGTTTTTCAAAAAGGCTTTATGAATTGCATCATTCATAAATAACTAATGACAATGGCTGTCAAATATACAACACAGTTGTGACAAAGTGGCATAAAGTGACATAAAGTGCTCAGTGCTGTGGTGAAAAGTGCGTAATATATACAGTGTGATTTTTGCGGGTACTGATAATTTACAAAGGCCAGTTTAAGCGAATAATCGGAATGATCTGCAAATCGATTGAATCAGTCTTTTGTGCAGAGTATTTCCAACTGGTCCTTCAAGAAGTGTCGACGTTTCAACCCAAGGTAGCGTTATTCGCTAGTCAAAACGGGTCTTCATCAGGACAGGGAGTGACAGCCTATGAAATAATGAGGAATATGGTCAGGTGCGTTCGAAAGACTGAATGCCGTCTAAAATTGTGCATGCAGGGTGGAGACTCACCAAAAGTAGGAGGCCCAATGTAGCTTGTAGGGCGAAATGTAAAGGGAGGCAAGAGCAGTTGTATCCTGTTCTCCCTGGTTAGGAATCAATTAAAGAAATTGGGATTTAATAATAGCCCTGTCGTGGCTACTGAAGTGATCGCATGATTGAGGAGAGATAGATAGACTCACTTGGTAAATGCGTGAATTCTGTTCAATACATCCGCGTTGGGGATTAATCGTCCTGTGCGGGAATGCGTAAGCATAGACAAAGTTACGATTCACTGTCAGGATAAAAATAATAAAAGAGCTCAGTCAGGATTTCAAGTTCAATCAGGCATGGCGGCAGAATCAGGGAGGGGGGAGGGGGGAGGGCTTGGCGCGCACTCACCATCTGAGTTAGTTACGATTCAAGCAAATGCTTTGTAATCAGCAGCGCGCAGGCAAACGTCCTGTCATTCGCGAAGTCTGTCAGTGAGTGTGACAGGCGCTGTCAGTTAAATGGAGAAAAGGGCGCGTTGGAATTGGCGCGTGCGGCCGCGTCATATGCCGGTTGCTAAGAAACGCTCGTGACTCAGACCTCTGAGTCTTGATTGGTTGTAGTGGGGGATCCGGATTGGCTGGAATGTACGTTGTTAAGGTAACAACGTCAAGCTTTTGTTGCTAGGGGCCCCGGTGTGTGTACTCAGAATGGGGCGACGTCGAATACGTCAAGCCTTCGTTATTGGAAATTATTAACACAGCGCTGTCCATTTAAGCGCGACCAGTGATGATAGATTGCGGTCTCATGATGACTCGCATGGTTAGAGTCAAGGAGTGAATTGAGAATCAATCCATGGTTAAATCGATTGGATTACGAACATAACCTGCATTAATAGAATTTACGTAAGAAAAGAAAGGCAAGGAGGCACAGTGAAGACTTGTCTACATGCATTCAAATTGTTTGTATACATCGGGTGTTTGAAAGGCATTAGTGAAGATGATATAATCAACGAATAAAACTTATATATTAATTATTAATACACCAATGGCTTTCCTGCAAACATTTGGTTCGTGTGAACATTGAGATTATGTACATTTAAAGGTCAACAAAATTGCGGGTGGTTTTGACACATCTGACCTGTATTGTTTCCATATTTGTGAAATGAATACTTAAAATTAAAAATTAAAATTAGAATTCTTATCTATTAGTGTGCCAACCATTTCAAACGTTTTGAATATACAATAGTTAAAGTTTTGTATAGATATACAAATGATCAGATTACAGGTGATTTCTAACATAGGGATCTATGCAGAGTATTCTAAGACATATCTGATTGCCTCAATTTATAGCACAACCTTGTCTATGTCAAAGCAAGGCACAGCGTAGTCTGTGTCCCAAGCGGCACACCGGGGCATGCACGAGGGAATCATGTTGCAGTATTACCCATAGCACTAGAAATATTTAGAGGCTAAAGTTGCCCCATCTGTTTTGCAATCTCCTCAATTTCGTTCAACCCGGTCTGTACAGAGTTGAGCAAATGGATCCATCTACACTCTTTGTAGTTTAGGGTCCCGGAAATTGCACCACCTCTGACATTGGTGCTGACTTTCTCTAGGATCCACCATTTGATGCTGTCTGGAGGGTGATTGTGTGTCACAAAGTGCTCGACCATAGGTGCCCCTTGTACTTTGCACCTAATCCTGCTGGTATGCTGGAGAATTCTGGCTTTTGCTTTTTGGATGGTTTGGCCTACATAAATAAGGCCACAGGGACAGATAATGGCATAGATAACCTGTGAACTGTTACAATTGGTAAACTGGGGCAATTTGTATGTTTTATTTTCATAACTGAAGCTATTCCCCTCCTGGCAGAGGTCGCATGCTTTACATTGCCCACATTTATGGTGTCCCGACAGTGGTGGTAGTCCAAAATAGTTCCTCACATCTGGTTGTTTTGGTGGTTCAAGAAAGGCTCGTACTAACGAATCTTTAATGTTTTTGCCCCGCTTAAATGCAAAGATAGGGTCTTGCTGGATCATCAGTTCACTCGCTACCAGGTTCCAGTACTTTTTCACGATTTTTTTGATGTCGTTGCTCCTTGTGTTAAATGTTGTGACGCAAACGATGTTGTTGATTTTGGTGGCTTTAGTTTTGACTTCTAACAGCTGTTCTCTTGGACAGTACCAAGCACGTTTTTTCGCTCTTTTCAGCAGACCCATGGGGTAGCCTCTCTCCCTCAGGCGGTTCGTGAGGACGTCAGATTCCTTAAAGTAGTCCACTCTACGAGTACAGTTTCTTCTTAGTCTCAGGTATTGTCCGTAAGGCAAGTTGTCTCTCAGATTACGGGGGTGGTGTGAGTTGTATCTTAATAGTGTATTTCGCTCCAAGGGTTTGCGATACAGATCACAATACAAGAGCCCTTCCTCCACTCGAAAAGTAAGATCCAAGAAATCAATTGACTCGTTGTTACTAGTCATAGTGAATTGTATATCGTTGGACCTGGCATTGAGCCACTCATAGAAGTTATTAAACTCCGTTCTATCCCCGGACCACACCATGATGACATCGTCAATATAACGTTTCCAAATTGTAATCTGGTTGAGGAATGGGTTTTGGAGACTGTATAGATGTTCCTCTTCGTAGTTGTCCATAAAAATATTCGCCAGGCTCGGCGCATATGTGGCTCCCATCGCCACTCCTTTACACTGGTAGTAGAAATGTTTCAGAAAAATGAAATAATTCTTTTTCATTGCGATCTCTAAGAGTGTGATCAAGAAATCAGTCGGGATCCAGTGGGGTCTCTCTCGTTCATCCAGGGTAGTTCTGATAACTGCCAAAGCTTTGTCTTGAGGGATTGAGGTATATAGTGAAGAGACATCCAATGTGACGAGCAGTTGTGTTTGTGGATCGAATTCCTGCCCCTCCAAAAGTTGGATAATATGCATAGTGTCTCTCACAAAAGATTTTGTTTTGGGTACCAATGGTTGCAAGAAATGGTCGATAAATTTGTTTAGTGGTTCCAAGATTGAGCCGCAACCAGAGACAATAGGTCTGCCTGGTGGTTTCACTAGTCGCTTGTGCACCTTAGGTAACGTGTAGATTGTAGGGATACGAGGTTCTTTGTTGTTTAAGAAATCATGTTCGTGTTTGCTCAGGAAGCCGCAGTCAAGTCCGTTTTTGGTCACCTGTTCAATCATTGATTGTATAGTTGGTGTTGGATCTTTTCTGATTAATTGGTAACTTTCTGGATCTTCCAGTTGGTGTTCAATTTCATCCACATAATCCTTGGTGTTCTGTAGTACCACAGCTCCACCCTTGTCTGCTGCTTTGATAATGATTGAGTCGTTGCCGCTCAGGGAACGGAGTGCCTGCTTTTCTTCCTTGTCAATGTTAAACTGGATGTATTTTCTCTCATCCAAAAGTTGCATGGTTTCATGGAGAACAATCTTTTCAAATGCTAGAATCTTCTCACTCATTTGGTAAGCATTTGGGGTGAAAGTTGAAGCCGGCCTAAAGTTCGTCGCTGATGGTGCTGGATTGAAAGAATTTTTGCTAAAGTAATATTTCAGCCTGATTTTGCGAAAGAATTGTTGGAGCTCCAGTTTGACTTGAAATGAATCAGGTATGACAGTGGGCACAAAGGACAGTCCTTTAGTGAGAACATTTCTCTCAGCATCAGTCAAGTTATGTGTCGACAAGTTAATTATTGGTTCTTTTTGATCAGTTGTGATGAGCTTATTTAGACCTTCGATCTGATCTGTTACTCCAGTGGTGTCAGGTAAAGCTCTCGGTGGTGCTGTGGTATCTTCCGTGTCAGTATTGTCAACCACAACTGTCCGTTGTACACCACTGTCAATGCTCTGTTCAGTGGCAATACTCGTCATATTCTGATGTGTCCTTTCATTCTGTGTTCCCGGATTGGTATTATTAGGGTTCAGTAACAAGGCTTCGTTGTTCATGTTATCAGTGTTGGTCAAGACACTCTGTATCTGAGTATTAGCACTGTTTCTCTGGTTTCCAGTGATGGTCAGAGTACCGTATGTCTGGATAGTGGTCGGAGTACTCTGTGTCAGGATGTGTGCACTCGGGCTACAGATATCTACCACCTGTATGTTTGTCTCCGGGTGGATATTTCCCCGTGTGTTTCCGGTTGGTAGAAGCGAACACGTGATGTTCCTTGTTGTGAATTCCTGCCTCTGTTCCAACCCCTTGGTCTTTCCCAATTCTGTGCTCTGCCACCGCCCCTGTTGGTTTGGCGGTAGCCTTCCCCTAAAAAATTGGGGCCTTGGTTAGCTTGGTTACCTTGATAACTGGTGGAGGGTCTGTCTAGATCCGTATCAGAGCCACTGCCAAAGGAAGAATCTGAGAAGGTTTTGAATCTCCTAGGGCCCTGTCTGCTTTTATTAGAGAAGAAACCTTGACTGTCTTGCTGATAATAATCGTCAGATAGGTAAGGATATGTGTTGTTCTTATCGTAACTTCTTATGTCCTTAGCTAGTTTATCCAACTTCCTATTCAGTGTGACTGTATTAAATTCTGCCAATGTTTTTTCTGCCCGCTCTAGAGCTTCTCTAGCATTAGAAAGAGCTCTGTCCTCAAGAATCTCCTTCTTAAGGTCAGAGATTTCTTGCGTAAGTTTTTTAACGTACTCAATAGCAGTCTCCACACCGAGAACCATCCAGTGTCTGGAGCAGTTATTGGCCACGTAGCTGAATCCTTCCCTGAACTTGGGGATATCTATGAAAATTGCTGGTTCGTTGCGTACTTGCAATCCCTTGGGAATTATATTTGAGGACAAATACTTGGAACACAGAATGAAAGGACACATCAGAATATGACGAGTATTGCCACTGAACAGAGCATTGACAGTGGTGTACAACGGACAGTTGTGGTTGACAATACTGACACGGAAGATACCACAGCACCACCGAGAGCTTTACCTGACACCACTGGAGTAACAGATCAGATCGAAGGTCTAAATAAGCTCATCACAACTGATCAAAAAGAACCAATAATTAACTTGTCGACACATAACTTGACTGATGCTGAGAGAAATGTTCTCACTAAAGGACTGTCCTTTGTGCCCACTGTCATACCTGATTCATTTCAAGTCAAACTGGAGCTCCAACAATTCTTTCGCAAAATCAGGCTGAAATATTACTTTAGCAAAAATTCTTTCAATCCAGCACCATCAGCGACGAACTTTAGGCCGGCTTCAACTTTCACCCCAAATGCTTACCAAATGAGTGAGAAGATTCTAGCATTTGAAAAGATTGTTCTCCATGAAACCATGCAACTTTTGGATGAGAGAAAATACATCCAGTTTAACATTGACAAGGAAGAAAAGCAGGCACTCCGTTCCCTGAGCGGCAACGACTCAATCATTATCAAAGCAGCAGACAAGGGTGGAGCTGTGGTACTACAGAACACCAAGGATTATGTGGATGAAATTGAACACCAACTGGAAGATCCAGAAAGTTACCAATTAATCAGAAAAGATCCAACACCAACTATACAATCAATGATTGAACAGGTGACCAAAAACGGACTTGACTGCGGCTTCCTGAGCAAACACGAACATGATTTCTTAAACAACAAAGAACCTCGTATCCCTACAATCTACACGTTACCTAAGGTGCACAAGCGACTAGTGAAACCACCAGGCAGACCTATTGTCTCTGGTTGCGGCTCAATCTTGGAACCACTAAACAAATTTATCGACCATTTCTTGCAACCATTGGTACCCAAAACAAAATCTTTTGTGAGAGACACTATGCATATTATCCAACTTTTGGAGGGGCAGGAATTCGATCCACAAACACAACTGCTCGTCACATTGGATGTCTCTTCACTATATACCTCAATCTCTCAAGACAAAGCTTTGGCAGTTATCAGAACTACCCTGGATGAACGAGAGAGACCCCACTGGATCCCGACCGATTTCTTGATCACACTCTTAGAGATCGCAATGAAAAAGAATTATTTCATTTTTCTGAAACATTTCTACTACCAGTGTAAAGGAGTGGCGATGGGAGCCACATATGCGCCGAGCCTGGCGAATATTTTTATGGACAACTACGAAGAGGAACATCTATACAGTCTCCAAAACCCATTCCTCAACCAGATTACAATTTGGAAACGTTATATTGACGATGTCATCATGGTGTGGTCCGGGGATAGAACGGAGCTTAATAACTACTATGAGTGGCTCAATGCCAGGTCCAACGATATACAATTCACTATGACTAGTAACAACGAGTCAATTGATTTCTTGGATCTTACTTTTCGAGTGGAGGAAGGGCTCTTGTATTGTGATCTGTATCGCAAACCCTTGGAGCGAAATACACTATTAAGATACAACTCACACCACCCCCGTAATCTGAGAGACAACTTGCCTTACGGACAATACCTGAGACTAAGAAGAAACTGTACTCGTAGAGTGGACTACTTTAAGGAATCTGACGTCCTCACGAACCGCCTGAGGGAGAGAGGCTACCCCATGGGTCTGCTGAAAAGAGCAAAAAAACGTGCTTGGTACTGTCCAAGAGAACAGCTGTTAGAAGTCAAAACTAAAGACACCAAAATCAACAACATCGTTTGCGTCACAACATTTAACACAAGGAGCAACGACATCAAAAAAATCGTGAAAAAGTACTGGAACCTGGTAGCGAGTGAACTGATGATCCAGCAAGACCCTATCTTTGCATTTAAGCGGGGCAAAAACATTAAAGATTCGTTAGTACGAGCCTTTCTTGAACCACCAAAACAACCAGATGTGAGGAACTATTTTGGAATACCACCACTGTCGGGACACCATAAATGTGGGCAATGTAAAGCATGCGACCTCTGCCAGGAGGGGAATAGCTTCAGTTATGAAAATAAAACATACAAATTGCCCCAGTTTACCAATTGTAACAGTTCACAGGTTATCTATGCCATTATCTGTCCCTGTGGCCTTATTTATGTAGGCCAAACCATCCAAAAAGCAAAAGCCAGAATTCTCCAGCATACCAGCAGGATTAGGTGCAAAGTACAAGGGGCACCTATGGTCGAGCACTTTGTGACACACAATCACCCTCCAGACAGCATCAAATGGTGGATCCTAGAGAAAGTCAGCACCAATGTCAGAGGTGGTGCAATTTCCGGGACCCTAAACTACAAAGAGTGTAGATGGATCCATTTGCTCAACTCTGTACAGACCGGGTTGAACGAAATTGAGGAGATTGCAAAACAGATGGGGCAACTTTAGCCTCTAAATATTTCTAGTGCTATGGGTAATACTGCAACATGATTCCCTCGTGCATGCCCCGGTGTGCCGCTTGGGACACAGACTACGCTGTGCCTTGCTTTGACATAGACAAGGTTGTGCTATAAATTGAGGCAATCAGATATGTCTTAGAATACTCTGCATAGATCCCTATGTTAGAAATCACCTGTAATCTGATCATTTGTATATCTATACAAAACTTTAACTATTGTGTATTCAAAACGTTTGAAATGGTTGGCACACTAATAGATAAGAATTCTAATTTTAATTTTTAATTTTAAGTATTCATTTCACAAATATGGAAACAATACAGGTCAGATGTGTCAAAACCACCCGCAATTTTGTTGACCTTTAAATGTACATAATCTCAATGTTCACACGAACCAAATGTTTGCAGGAAAGCCATTGGTGTATTAATAATTAATATATAAGTTTTATTCGTTGATTATATCATCTTCACTAATGCCTTTCAAACACCCGATGTATACAAACAATTTGAATGCATGTAGACAAGTCTTCACTGTGCCTCCTTGCCTTTCTTTTCTTACGTAAATTCTATTAATGCGGGTTATGTTCGTAATCCAATCGATTTAACCATGGATTGATTCTCAATTCACTCCTTGACTCCAACCATGCGAGTCATCATGAGACCGCAATCTATCATCACTGGTCGCGCTTAAATGGACAGCGCTGTGTTAATAATTTCCAATAACGAAGGCTTGACGTATTCGACGTCGCCCCATTCTGAGTACACACACCGGGGCCCCTAGCAACAAAAGCTTGACGTTGTTACCTTAACAACGTACATTCCAGCCAATCCGGATCCCCCACTACAACCAATCAAGACTCAGAGGTCTGAGTCACGAGCGTTTCTTAGCAACCGGCATATGACGCGGCCGCACGCGCCAATTCCAACGCGCCCTTTTCTCCATTTAACTGACAGCGCCTGTCACACTCACTGACAGACTTCGCGAATGACAGGACGTTTGCCTGCGCGCTGCTGATTACAAAGCATTTGCTTGAATCGTAACTAACTCAGATGGTGAGTGCGCGCCAAGCCCTCCCCCCTCCCCCCTCCCTGATTCTGCCGCCATGCCTGATTGAACTTGAAATCCTGACTGAGCTCTTTTATTATTTTTATCCTGACAGTGAATCGTAACTTTGTCTATGCTTACGCATTCCCGCACAGGACGATTAATCCCCAACGCGGATGTATTGAACAGAATTCACGCATTTACCAAGTGAGTCTATCTATCTCTCCTCAATCATGCGATCACTTCAGTAGCCACGACAGGGCTATTATTAAATCCCAATTTCTTTAATTGATTCCTAACCAGGGAGAACAGGATACAACTGCTCTTGCCTCCCTTTACATTTCGCCCTACAAGCTACATTGGGCCTCCTACTTTTGGTGAGTCTCCACCCTGCATGCACAATTTTAGACGGCATTCAGTCTTTCGAACGCACCTGACCATATTCCTCATTATTTCATAGGCTGTCACTCCCTGTCCTGATGAAGACCCGTTTTGACTAGCGAATAACGCTACCTTGGGTTGAAACGTCGACACTTCTTGAAGGACCAGTTGGAAATACTCTGCACAAAAGACTGATTCAATCGATTTGCAGATCATTCCGATTATTCGCTTAAACTGGCCTTTGTAAATTATCAGTACCCGCAAAAATCACACTGTATATATTACGCACTTTTCACCACAGCACTGAGCACTTTATGTCACTTTATGCCACTTTGTCACAACTGTGTTGTATATTTGACAGCCATTGTCATTAGTTATTTATGAATGATGCAATTCATAAAGCCTTTTTGAAAAACTACTTATGGTCTCTATGTGTGTTCGTATATGCATACAAATGAAGTTTGTTTCTTGAAGTAATATTGTTTACCCGACAGAACCGTTTGTACTATTTTTGATAATCCGCCCAGGTTCTGAGGGATACTGGGTTACCCCATTTTGATATTATCAAGCTGTCTTTACCTGCCAGCAACAGCAGGCAGGACAAAGCTCTTTGAGAAAATAGTGCTCGGAGGCTGTAATTAGAGCCTACAGAGCAACAACACACATAACAGGGGGTGCCGTCTTGGGAGGTTAGAAAATGGGAAAAGGTGGTACTAAGGACGGACTACTAAGCCTATTGACTTATGAAAAGCCACAGTTTACAATGAACAATGACACAAGCCAAGGAATAAACTGGGCCGAGAGTGGCGGAGCTTCACAGCCATACCTTAATACAGCATGCCTCACATAGCAGCGCATGCGCTGCTCATGTTCGACCTACACTGGCTTTCCTAAGTTATTAGGGTTGGCAACACCCAGGAGAGCTACTTCTAGGTTGCTGGAGAGCTACCAGTAGCTCATGAGCTACTCGTTGGAGAAGCCTGCAATAGATGTACCCATATAGAGCACATTGCAGTAATCCAGCCGCGACATCAGCAAGGCCTGCACTACTGTTTTTTGTGCAGCAGCCGGCATTAGCCTCAGGAGCTTCTTTATCAGTCTCAGCACCCCGAAGCATATGCTCATTGTGGCCCTAATCTGACTGTCAAAAGATAGCTTTGCGTCGAAAATGATGCCTAGTTTTTTCACTTTGGGTTTTGGGCTCAGGTGAGTCCCAAATCGACCAGCCACCATGCAGAGGACCAGATGGAGGGCTGTTTCCCCACCACCAGCACCTCTGTTTTCTCAGCATTCAGCTTCAAGCAGCTGGTTTGCGTCGCTAGGTCAGCGAGGCATAGTTTAAAATTGGTTGCGGCCCTCTCATCATCATTAGCTAGTGTAATCATGAGCGGCGTGTCATCAACATATGACAACTTGCTTCAGAGATGAAATGGACCCAATCCTGCAAACACCCCAGCAGGAAAACACACTTGTAAAGGGAGTAATCAATTTGCTGAGGGACAGTCAATCCTAGCGGGCTGACAAGGCCACACCAGGACCACGTTCATCAATTTCACTACTTTAAGTGAACAATTAAAAAAACTAAAAAAATTGTATTGACTGAAAATGCACACATCCTGAGGCCAGCAGGACGTGCTCATCCTCTACCACAATGGAATAAACAATGAATTGTCACAGTTGTTCCTTACTCACCGCCCACACCCCCCGCTGATAGTTGATTCCCAAAAGATGAAGACAGAGAAAAGAAAAAAAAAAAAAGATACTGGCCAATTGGCTACAACCCTCCGGGACTACTCTGTGTGCTGCTGCTATCTGTTCCTATTACCTGCCCTCTTATGCGGTCACTGTTTGACGTAAATTGTAGCACTCTGAGGTGCCTGGTATACATGAGCGCTCTGAACTCAGCAGATACTCCAGGAAGGGGGCCCACACCTCCCCAAACAAATCACCTCTCTGTTCTATGGTCAAGGAGATTTTACCCATCCATAAGAGGTCTAACAGCGAATGTAACCACTGCCTGTGTTCTAGCAGCCTAGCTTTTACCCCACACCACAGTGGTGGTCCATTTTGCTGCGTACAAATCATGTGACATCTGTTTCCCTTTGTGCAAGTATAATCGCTAGTTGGGTTTGTTCGACATCCCCTACACCAAATGCAAGGATAATCAGAGGATAGCAGTTTCTAATATTGCGTACAGTCATCAACAAGTGGGGTCTGTGTTTCGGAAATTGCTATAGTAAGTGTCGAAGAGTGCGTGAACCCTCTGCCTACAAGTCTCTGATTCGCGCGAGTCCCATTCGTACAACTTTGCTGGGATGTGATAGGAATATGTCACTAGGTTTAGCACTGCTTCAATCCGGTCACGCTTTTTTTGTATTTTAGTGTGAAGTGTAAACTCTATAATGTCACTCTGCTTATTCACTCTTTGAAAGTGCTCCACTCATTTCGCTCTCCCATCTTTTCGGTCCTATTGTCTTCTACAAGGCTGCCGAATTAAGGAGGAATCTATGTCATATTACATCCGCTCCTTGTTTTGTATTTATCCATTTATCAAAGTGTGTCAGGGATGCGCTTGCTTGTGGTTTAATAGAACTATGCAAATCCCACAGCCTGATTTGCAATTAGTGTCTGTGGTCCAACAATGACAGGTAACTTAATATACCTACAACTGGATGACAGCGCAAGTAGCATTAGTGATGCATGTTGTGTGTTGCATGTGAACATATTTGTCTTGAAGTGGGCATGCTTAAGACCAACTGTCCTGACAAAAGACAACAACCCTTCATGGGCACAAGAGAAGGCTCAAACATGTTAGCACATATGTTATGGTGAGCAGTGCTTTAAATGGAAACGTAGGAGTGCAGGCACTCACTCTTGAGAGCTCCTGTTTGCTCCTGAGATGCACAGGTCGATAGGAATCTCTAGGCTTCCCTTGAGAGCACTGTGTCGCTGAAAGGCTGTGGAACTCTTAGAAAGGGAGAAGATGAAAGCTGGGTCAGATAGGACCTGCTAACTCCAGAGGCACCGAAGCCTCACTGCTTAGCTTTCATTCAACAGGACAACGTCGGAGACACACTTGTTGGGAATGCGGTGTAATGCCTCTTGCTCCCCATGTGTCCCCTCATTGACACCTTACAAATCTCATACCCAGGTATAGTTGAACAAGATGACCAGTGACAGAATGCATCCAGACCATGTGCTGGTAAATATGTGCAAATTCACTGCTTGAGCTAAAGTTGAACAATGACCACCTCAGGTGGTCCAAAGACAAGTCCATATGCAGGAAACAGGGGGAGTTCAACTTGCATAGTACATGGATCTGGTGTACTGGTCTGAGTAGCATATGTAAACTGCCTTGCATACTACCACGAGCAAATTTCCTCTCCATCTGCTGATCAACACAAATCGTGACCACACCTGGAGAGGTGTATAAACCTCATTCAACAGAATGTGTTTGTAAGCCAAGCCCTTAAATCTTTGGGCATTTCATTCCATGTTGCTTCTTATATTCTATTGTGGGTGAACATCAAAAACCAAACATTACATAAAAAAGCAATTGCTAGTGAAGGCAGCTGTGTAATGTTCAGGCTGGTGTTCAGATGCCAGGACCAGGTCTCAATTCACAAAGAGTTCAAAGCAGAAACAGGAAAATGAGAACTTGGCCATATTGTGGTACGGTACAGGTGAAAGATCAAGCGCTCGGTCGGCAGGCAGTCCTAAAAAAAACAGAATGGTCTGAAAGTAGTGCAAGATTTTAACTCTTTCCGAGTTTTGCCTAGGAGTAATACTTGTTTGAATAGAATAATAGTTTTATGGTTTTTATTGATTGTAGATCTGATTGACTGACTGACTGAATAGAACAATCTCTTCTCCCTTTGCATACATTTCATGCTTCAGAAATGTGTGACTTTTTCAGCCCGGATTGGCTCACACTTAGGTTAAGAACGGAGCATCGATACGCGCGCACCTGGCCCGGCGGTGTTCTCGGCTGCCCTGAGTTGTGAGGGGCAGTTATCCTTCGGGCATGACTAAGTAAACGGCGTACCCTTTCCAAGCAGGATATGATACCCCTTTAATGGAGAGCCACATGATATGTGTTTTAATAACCAGGCTTTTTTGTTGTGAAGCTTATGAGTGGAGGGTTATTAGTTGCCTCTTTTGCTCTCTTCTTTTGATGAGTTACACCTAGGTTATGCCAATGCCCTCCATTTGGGACACTCAAACTATCTACTTCGCAAGCTTCAAGTTATCCAGCTTACTGCTACATATGTACTCCTTGTGATTCCTTGATTCTCCTGCACTAGGCCCTTACTCTCCCACCTTCATTGGTTACCCTTTTAAGCATTCATCCATTTTAAGACACTCCTTGTAGCGTTTATAGAGCCCTATCTCAAAAGACCCCCTCCTTAGGCAGCAGCCGATTCTTGCTGTATCTTCCTAATAAGACTTTAGGTTCAGCTTCAGCCGATCTAATCATTGTTTCCAAGTTTAATTACCAGCCGCAGAGTCCCAGTATGCTCAACCAAGAATTGTAATTATCTACTTGATGCAATCCACCATGAACACTCCCTCCTTGCATTCAGGCATTCTCTAAACATTTGACTTTTCCAACACACATCATGCTCTTTATAGGCTGCTTGTCTACCTCTTAGAAGGGTCCTGCTGTAGCCTTCTTTTTTTGTTGTTCTACCTCACATCAACTAAGCGCCAAGCAACCTATGGTGTTTGTGCGCTTTACAAATAGGTTTAACATAACATTACCAACATAATGTATTCAAAATTGACAAAGTGCTCCGATGTACCATAATTCATCATCAAGATATTGTACATATTATTCATTATTTGGACCCCACCCATTTCCTCATTTAAAACTGCTATTTTTAAGTTACTAAATTTAAAGAACACTAAGTAAGGCTTATGCAGAACAGAGCTCCGACTGAATCTGGGTATCATCAGAAGTACAGCTTAGAATCTGGGTGTTATCAGAAGATTATCTGGGAGTGAAGCTCGGTATTACTGGGAGCTGAGCTATGAGTACATTTGCGTAGTGTAAGGAGCAGAGCACTGAGTCTGGGTATCAACCATCACCAAAACATCTGCGTCAGAGCTGCACTGCTTGATCCACAACTGCAGATCTGCAATCAAACACAAATTGGAAATCTCTGGCACTATCACCCACCAGAATCTTGACATGTTCTTCCTCACTGAGACAGGGTTTAATAACTCCTTGCATATTTTGTTTGATCTTCTGGTGCCCACTGACTACTCTATCCTCAGAAATGACAGAACAGACAAATTTGGGGGTGGTGTCTCCATCATCATCAGGAACTCCCTTCAAATGAAATCCTTCCCTACCACCCTTTTCCATACATTTGAATGCCTATCCCTAGAACTTTAAATACATCACAGCTCACTCTTTAGATTCCATGCCATCTACCACCCACCCGGGAACTGCTCTTCCTTTGTGGAGGAACTCACTGACTTCATCAGTGACCAATTTTCTTAAAGTGACAGACAGATCTTCCTGGGTGACTTTAATCTCCACTGGGACTCTTTGGAAGACTCGGCTGCCAACAAGCTTGCCACCTTTCTCTCAGCCAATGACCTCTTCCAACATTGCTCAGAAACCACACATTCCAAGGGCTCAATTCTGGACCTTGTTATATCCAAAGCAGACCTGCCGACTACTGCTCCCCCATCCATGTATACTGGTCCGACCAATTCCTCATTCCCTTCCGTTTTCACCTATCACATGTTATAACTCTCGAGCATCCTAAAAGAGCAACTACCTGGTTCCGCAACACTAAAAACATTGATCTTGACACTTTGTGATTCTGCTATGCAGGCACTTCCTAGACTAGACCCTAACGTGGATGGCAACGTTGTCACTTCAGTGCCTCTCAGTACTAGCAGTTGAAATCGACAATGTCGCTCATCTCCAAAGCTAAGGAAAAGACCCAGCCCCTCGGCACCTTGGTTCAATAAAGCTCTCTACAATGAAAGGAAAAACTTTAGAAACCTGGAGAAAATCTCCTTCCACCTCCAATCTCTCTATTTTACGTTCAGCAAGATCCAAATACCACAACCACATCTTCCTTGAAAAAGCATCACATTTCAGATCCCTCCTTAACTCAGCCAAAAACAGACCCCAAAAACTTTTTGACCTCATCAAAAACCCAAACTGTTCTCCCCTAACCATTAAGCCTCAGGATTCCGCAAAGAAAGCAGCAAATTTTGCTATATTCTTTGATGAAAAGGTCAAAGCACTGGTGGATCAGGTTGCCCACCCCACCCCCATTGAGGAGCAAAAATCCTTAGTTACCTGGCAGAACTTTGACGTCATCTCGGAAGAAGACCTCCTCAAATGCATCCTCGAAACTAAACCCTCCAGCCATTCTTCTGACCCCATCCCTAGCGTCATTGCCATCGCTTTCTACACCCATACTCTCTCTTACTGGACCAGGCTATAAAATCTCTTCCTCAGTTAAGGCTCCCTCCCAGTTGCCCGCAAATCAGGACAGGTTACCCCTTTTCTAAAAAAAAAAACCTCCGCTGATGCGAACGACCTCAACAACTTCCGCCCTATCACCAACCTCCCTTTTCTTTTGAAAATCACCGAAAAATGTATTGCGAAACAACTTTCCTTACATATTATGGACAATAATCTCCTAGACGTTTTCCAGTCTGGCTTCATCCAAAATTGCAGCACTGAAACAGCCCTGCTGCAAGTGATTGATAATGCGCTGCATATACTAGACTCTGAGGAATCGGGTCTTCTTGACCTCTCTGCAGCCTTTGACACTGTTAATCATAGCACCCTCCTTAACACTCTTCAACAGAGAATGGGATTGGATGGCACAGTGCTTAAATGGTTTGCCTCTTTCCTCTCGGACAGATCCCAAATGATCAAGATAGCGAACAGTCTCATCTCAATTGGCTGTAGGTCAAGGCGTCCCTCAAGGTTCTATCCTGGCACCCACTTTGTTTAATCTCTACCTGGAACCATTAGGGAACCTCCTAAGCAAATCTGGGATCCATTACCATCTTTATGCAGATGACACTCAAATCTACCTCAAGGTGTCTTCCGCACACGATCTCTCACTACTCAACTCTACTCTCAACTCTATTCACAACTGGATGTTAGCTCACCAGCTCATTCTAAATCCAGCCAAAACTGAATTCCTCCTCCTTTCTACCTCTCGCTCACCTCCTCCTGTTCAATCTTGGATGGATCAGCTGAACCTACCCAACAACTAACCCATCATTGTAGACAGCGCTAAATCCCTAGGTGTCATTCTTGACAAAAGACTCAACCTAATCACCCACATCAACTCTATTGCTAAGAACGCACAATACCAGTTGCGCCTTCTATGGGGGATCCGTCGGTTCTTCCCGGAGAAAGACTTAAAAACCTTGGTACAATCTCTGGTTCTCTCAAGGCTGGATTATTGCAATTCTCTTCTGACGGGCCTACCCAAATCCCACCTCTCCCCTCTCAAATCCATCCTCCATTTAGCAGCTCTTTTTATTTCAGGGACTAAACGAAACGACCACGTCACTCTTATCCTGTCGGCTCTTCGATGGCTTCCGATCGAGGCAAGATCTATTTACAAAACTGCCTGCATCACACACAAAGCCTTACACACGTCCTCCCCTCGTTACCTGACGAATAAATTGAAATTGTCCGGTGGCTCTCGACCTTCTCGCAATGTGGTAAAGCTTCTGTTTGAGCCCCCCGCCTTTAAAAGGGAAAGATAGATGGTGCAATCCTTCTCAGGCAATGCGGTGAGAATCTGGAACTCGCTTCCCCCATTGCTCCGTGCCACCTCCTCTACCCGGATCTTCAAAGCTGACCTCTAATCTCTTCTCTTCCAAAGAAACTTTCAGAACTCATACCTTCATTCTCAGGCCTCTCTAGGAAGTTTGCTCTTTATTGTATATTTGTACTTTTTCCTGTACATTCCTCACCCATGCGTGCTGTGTTGGATTTTGTGTACCCTTCATTTTAAGTCTCCTGTTTATCTTTGTAATGTTCTATGTAACACTTTTCTCTTGTAACATAACTGGCTCTATTGTACAGCGCTCTGACACCTTCGGGTAATGTCCGCGCTTTATAAAAATGCACTAAATAAAAATAAATAAAAATCAATGTCACAGTACTAAGAATCTTGGGATTTTTAGGACCAGAGCTTTGTGAGATGTGTTTATTATCAAGAAGAGAGCTATGAGTAAGTCTCCGAATTCTCAAAAGCAGGAGCGCTGCTCGAGTATGGATATTACGATATCCAAAAGATTGTTCTCATGGTACTGTTTTAGAACGTCTACAGAAATTTTTAAAAAAGAGGCATGAACTTTGCGGTGCCTGTATTCTCGCTTAAGGAACAGATTTCCATATTTTGGCAGTGTTGAAATGATGGACTGTTGGTTAAGCACAGGAAAAGTATGAATTAGCACACTGAGTTTTATTATTAGATGCACACTCAATTTTAGCAGTAACATCCAATGCTTTTGAAACCCTAATGATACTGGTCAGCATGACTCTGCCCCATGACCAAATTTGAAGGGATCTGGAGTATTTTTCCCTCCTAGTTACATTCAAACCTTGGTATTGACAATAACAAATTAATGAGATACTATAGAACATTTATCAGAACCTGTAACTAAGTCCTCTTATATCAAATATATCCCTGTTTTAATACCACTAGTACAATCTGCTGCATGGTGAAGGACCTGACTGCTTATATGAAACCCAAAGCTTAGCCTTCATACAACATTTTGGCACAGCTACCTTTAAAGGTACACACTGTTATTTTGTGTGGATCATTCAAACCCCTTACGGCATCAAGCCTAGGAAGGTCTACCCTAACCTTTAAGGATCCTGTGTAACCTTTCAGCACCAGCTCAAATTTGGAGAGAACCTCGCAAAGTTACCTCTCATCAGCTGCGATCTGCCTAACCCGAGCTCTCTCTTTTGAATGCATAAAGTAGTCTGAAGCTCTCACGAACTTAAGACATCAAGCTACTTGCTTTGAGATTCAGAAGAACTATAAACAAAGATTTGAGATCTTCAAGGAAAGCGGGATCATTGAGTAGGGCAGATCCAGAAAAATATTTAATTCAGACTATAACCACCAAAACAGCAAGACATCAACAACATATAAAAAGCATGGACATGTTAAAAGGTAGCAAATCTGGCTTGGCAGTTCGGGCTGGACTGTTCCCAAGAGGCACAGGGTCAAGACTGATTTGCATATAGCTGGGTCTGAACTGAGGTGGCGAAGTGAGCTAAAGAATGATGATGGATTCAACCCAGATCTGTGACTGGGGGTGAGTGTCTGAAAAGTTTCAGCGCTCGGTCCATCATCTCCTTGTGTTTGCCGTGTTAAAAGGTATTCAATGAATCTAAAAAAGAAAGCCACTGGTACATGTTGCTGGACTGAGGATCGTACTATGCTAAATATTAATCAACCACCAAACAACAATTATTCACCAGCATTAGTTCAAGCACACAACTATCTACGTTTTGACATCAGCTCAGGATAGTATAGAACATGAAAAACTTGCGTTTTCAGCCTAACGGGAAAGGAATGTGCAATAAAAGTGCTGAATACTTAGAATGGGTGAGAGGCAGACCTCGTCCCTCCTGCTCTCCATGCATCCAGAATTACACGCCCCAGAGCCCAACATTCTCTTGGATAGTTACCACATAATTAATCAAAATCAGAATGCTGTTTTTCAATATAGAATAAAGCACCAAGAATCTGGACCGCCATACCCATTTTCATTAGGACTGGCCTAACTTTGCTCTCTTTTAGGAAAGAGCTTAAGACGCACCTGAAAGAACACAACATCACGATCAAGTAACAGGCCACGTCTTATTTATAGTGCTTCTAATTCTTTATAATTCATGGACTGAGAAATTTACTTGTACAGCACAACATCCACCATAAGGCACCTTGACTTGAGAGGCCTGGAGTTATGTTCAACAGAACGGGTGAGCCTTAAGTGCTTTTCAGAATCTGCAATGGTTGTTAATCTGTCTCAGAGAGAGCAGATGGTTGTTCCAAAGAGAAGGATCCATCACAGAAAAAGGACATCCACCAACTCAGACTCGCTGAAGACACAGAACAATAAACAGGAGGAAGCAGAGGAGATGGACTGGGGAAGTATTTAACAATTTGCCATAGACCAGATTAGAGTTAAACTTGTAAAAAGTGTGTTTTGTGGACTATAAACAATTAAACTGTATATGTTGTGTAACAGGAAGCCAAAGAAGGCTTTTAAGGGCTTCCGAATTTCCACTGCATTTCCTTACACCGTGAAACAGGCACACTGCCATGGAGTGCACTCACTAACTTTTGAAGAGAGCAGGTGAGCAAACCCTAATGGCATGCATTGGAATAGTTGTGCCTGGAGACAATCTAAGCACTTACTAACAGGGCTCTGAGATTAGCTGGGAATAAAAGAAGAATTTTGCTCTAGTCACATCTGAAAATAACAAAATGAGGCCACTGTATTAATCTGTTTGAGGTTTACTTTCTTCCCAATGTGAGACACAAAGATCAGAGCTGTCTCCCATAACAGAAGTCCAAAAAATGGACAGCCAGACTGGCACTTGGCCCAGAGACAAAACTTCTGTTTTGAAGCACTGAGCTTCAGGAGATTCACATTCATCCAGTTTAGGGTATCAGAGAGACAACCATTAAGATTCTCCTTAATTTGGCCAACAGATGTATCCAATCTTGAGATAACTTCGGACTCATTAGCAAAGGAGATATCCGCTATCCCAAAGACAATGAAAATCCTGTCAAAGACCCGTATATAGATGTTAACAAAATGGGGGACAAAAAATGATGCCTTGTCCATACTGACCCATGCAGACCAACCACCCCTGGATGCTGGGTGGGAATAGCATAATACATTGTGTCTAAGGTGGCAAACTAATCGAGTAGGATAAGGCCTTATCTAGCCCCCTTCTAAGATCACCAGCAACTGTTTTGATGCTGCCTCAGTACCCATTCCAGGATAGAAAACCCTCTGATTGGGTCCAAAAGCTCATACTCTTCAAAATACAAGATAAGCCGATCGGTAATACATTTCTCACTGATTTTGGCGAGTGCAGCAAGCAGTGAGATGAGCTTATAGCTGGATTCCGCAACAGAGTCATAATAAAGTTTCTTCAAAAAGGGTTTGATTACCGCCTCTTTCCATTGTTTGGGACCCTACCATAAAATGCAAGCATTTAGCATGGTTGTAAGAGTAGGGGCAACAGCTGAGGATAGCTTTAACAGAGTAGGTATCATCCATAGAGCCAGACTTTACTGCCTTGAGTAGGGTGAGAACTCGTTCAGTGAAGCAAGGGAGCGCTATCAATGTGGGAGCACACAGACACGGCCCTGAAAGTCTTAATGAACGAGTGATGCTGGCACGTGTTGTTTGAACTTCATCTTGAAAAATGGTCGCCGAGCTATTACATGAAGACTAAGAGGGAGTGGTCACCACCTTCATGCTGTTAGGGTAAGTCTGCTTCAACACAATCTTTAAAAAAGTTCAACAGAAATTAGCAGAGCTGACAACAGTATCAACAAAAAAACGATGTAACTTTAAAAAGACAGTGTTTATAGCGTTCCAGTTCCTTTCAGTAGGCCAGTCAATTGCAGCACTTGCAGTCACTCGAGTTTCAGGTTAGAAGTAAACAGTTTTTAGGGAAGCGTGGCTTCAAACCTGTTTTCTCAAAAGAATATAGTGATCAAATGTTTGCAGTAGGCATGTATTAGGTTTAGAAGACAGCTTTCCATAGCTTAAAAACTCAGTTGCTTGCAGATGCGGCATCCAACCTGCTTCAAAGACTCAACAATTTCTCGTATATTAAGGTTACGAGTATATGGTTGATCCAAACATGGGGCGGATTATATTTAGAATTGGAAGAATCATCCGAACAAACGTTTCCCACGACAATAGCTTTATAAATGCTTTAATCGTTAAATTGACTGAAAGGCTAAAGACTGTATTGAAACTCCTTAGTATCTGTGGAAGCACTGTAAACCTATGCAAATTTGAGACTGATAAAATTAGACGAGACAGCATGTGACTAAAACCTCTTCTAGAACTGATTTTCGGGCGAGGCTGAAGCCAGATGTACAGATTATGGAAATCCCACCACAGATTCGCAGAGATCTGTTACATGGACTTATCAAATAGCCAGCAGGCAAAGTCCTGGCTATGTCTGCTGCAGAGGACTCATGAATCCATGTTTCGGTGAGAAAGACCAAATCCAACCTATCTTCCAGAATAAGGGAAAGGCACAGGAGCTACTAATCAAAAGCACAGCGCCTAAAGACCATGCCTGTCCAGAGGTTTGTCAAGGTGGCCGGCAAACTAGAAAAGTCAACAGAGGAGGAAGGACTTTGCTCTTAGGGGTATAAAAGGTACACATCTAGAACAAGACGCAAGATTGTCATTAAGAACCATATATGTGGAAGAATACCAAAGCTTACTGAAAGCAATCCCGGCCGCCGTGGGGCAGCAAATGCGTCCAGTGGCGTAGCTAGCCCTTTGGCTAAAGGGCTAGGTACGCCACTGGACGCGTGTAGTATCCTCAGTTCATGTTAATATGTTCCCTTTCATCCTGTACCTACCTGCTCAGCCAGTGTGAGTGTTCCGCGTAGAATGTTAGTGGAATGCTTGGGTGCCTGTGTGTGTGTGTGTGTGCGTGTGTGTGTGAGACAGTTGGGTAGATGGGCTGAGCAGCTAGGAGGCTGCTTCTGGTGGGGCTTGTTCTAGCTTGCTGCAACTTCTACTTACAGACTTAATAACCTACATAAAATCATCTCGGCTAAGTCTACTTCATCACCTGTACACGTGGGGCCAGCCCACTACAACGCGGTCTTGGTGCAGATGGACTTGCTTGTCGCATGGGTGCTCAGCTGTCTACGACTTGGCTCAAAACAAAATGGGGAATAATAAAAGACGGGGAAAAGTGACTCAGACACTAGAGAGTGGAAAGTGCAATTTGTGCGGGATACCGAAGACTTGTGCTGAGAGTTGAGAAGGAATTAACAGCAAATGTGCAATGACTTTGCAGTTCCTTAATAATATAAAAGTTACTATTCTTAAAGCACCAATTCTTTTAAAATGACATTAAATAATATATATATTTTTTTAAGTAGAACAGAAGAAGCTCGCAGGAAAACAAGCCTGCATAACTGTCAAGGCACTCGGCGTGACTGGGTGGCCAAGGCGGCAGTGTCCACAGGCACGACAGCACAGTCCCTGGACATCTTGGAAAGGTATTTTAGTGACAGTATATAAATTATGTTAGTAGTTTATGGCACTACTTCTACTTTGAAGTCCAGTCTTTGGAATGCATGCGCTGCACACTGCACAGCGAACTATATCTATGGTACTGAACAACACTGTCCCTTCAATATTCTCATTCCATTGCCTTCCGCATTCCAGTTTCCTCTTTTTTTTTACAAAATATATCAGCACATAAAAGAAGGTTAGCGACCGAGGTATTGTTTCTCACCCATCACGGTAGGGATTACAGCTGTCATATTCCTATAATGCTGTTAATGCAGACTATTAAGTAAGCGCGTAGCAACCAGCGCTCAGGCTTGCTTGTGCACGATATGATATTCCCCATTCGCAGAGCTGGCTGCACAGCCTGGTGGGAGTTTGACGTGACAATGACAAGAACGAAGTCTAAATTAGCTTATGTAAAATTGGAACTAAGTTAAATATTGAGAACTGTACTCAAAGGCGGGGTATGGTACTTGATGTTGTTCCTCAGACATCATCCCCATGCATTACTGTTTATTTGAAATAGTAGCATCTATTTATGGTACAGAATTAATGAATGCAGGAACGCAAATAAAAGATACAAAAAATTAAACAAATCAATAAAACTAATGATAGAAAAAGGTAAACCGACGCACGAACAAAAAGATGGACCAACATGAATTTCTAGACATTTCAATGATTTCTTAATATCGGTCTCTCTAATATTTACACACTCGTCTCTTTCCATCCCCCCATAGTGTCACCTGCACTCGCCCTCACCTTACTCACACCCTTGAGATAACACTCTCCAGGTTCAGCTGAAAGCACTGAAACAGCAGGGGGCGGGGTAGAAAAGTGACAACAGGTAGGCGTGAGCCGGTTGTAGGGATAGGAGTTCAAGTGCATCGGCAAGATTGAGCCAGAAATAGGGTCTGTTGTTGGGGAAAGTCCTTCAGGGCCAGCAGAGTGAACACATTTCCGCTAGGAGTTTACTGGTTACTATGCTGGCAAAAGACTTTAAAGTATGCGGGTGAAAGAAAGATGGCACGGAGGGGGATGTAAAATGTTGTATTTGGGGAAGAGGGGAGCAGCATATACCACTGACACCAGGTTTGTGTGAAAAAGGCTGCTTTCTTGAAACAGGTGCACATTACAACATTACCTGGGCCTTTGCCTTACAAAACTCTAACCTCGCTATACATATTTAATCACCTATGGTAAGTTATCCCCACCCCTAAAATATCCCCCCCTCCCCAAATACCAACTTAAATCATCAATAAAAAACTTGCATCATAGCTGCTCAACTGTAACTGGGACCTCTAAAATCCCTTCCCATTTTCCACCTCTATTAACCTTTGAACCTATTCAACTTCCTACCTAACCTTGAACTTCCTAGGTCCGCCAGCTTTGAACTTGCCTACATGTTCCCTTTCAGCCTGAACTGCCACTTACAACAATAAACTTCTGCAAATCATGGCAACTTCTAAGCCAACCGCATATGCACCTGAATCAGTGACAACCTAATAACATAGCTTCTCTTGCGCACCTGAATGCAATAAAAAACTGCACAGCCCCAAAGGGGGGTAGGAGGGGGTGGCGGGGGGAGAACTATGCCGGAAACCAACCCCCACCTCTCCCCAAAAGCCTTACTCAAGAGGACAGGACGGAGGGGACAAAAATGCTACTGCACAGGTACCAGCCACCGTATCACCAAGACACAATGGTGGCTGGTACCTTAAAATGGCAAATTAGATATAGCTTGGGCTACAAAAGTAGCCCAAAAAGAGCACAACGCCCCCCCTCCACGAGCAGTTGGTGGACTGCTCCACTTCTCCAAAATACCCGGGGGGGCGGGTACAGATCTCCCTTGGGTCAGCTGTCTCCCAAATTCTCCATGTGGGTAATACTAATTACAAAGGAGCAACAGTTTAAATGCATCAAAGAGGGATTGAATGGCTGGCTGAAAGTAGCTGCTCTACTAAAAATAAACAGAGAAGCGAGGAAGAAGAAAAGTTGGAATTAATGGCAAGGTGGGCGACGGTCAATATTTCAACATCAGCAAAGTGTCTGTTAAGTGCATAGCCTCAGTGTTTTGGAGAGTAATGGGAATCCTTATAAAAAGTTATTCTGCAGTGACCCAACATATCTATTAACTGAACCAGTTACAATAACAGTTAAGGCAAAAATGATGATCACAAAATAATACTATCAGATGCACAAGAATATGGAGCAGCGGTGTCCAACTCAGGTCCAGGAGGATGGGATCCAGAATATTGATAAGTTCTATTCAGATTTATTTTTTGCAAACTTCTGATGTGGATCTCCTGAAATTCTGGCATTGACCTAGCCCTATTGAACCTACGATGGACACCTGTGATCTTGAGCAAGAGAAGCATATTAGGAACGTCTATTGAAAAAGAAGGGATCAGAGGCAAACCGACTTCAGCAGAAGCTGCAAAGATCAGGCTCCATTGTCTGCATGCTGCTGGTCAATGATGGATCATGCAGAAGATTCATTCAGGGCGACAGAGGAAGGGCTGGGCAGGAGCTATTCTTTTCACAAAAATTATCTATAATGGTATTACATTTTGATTCCTCCCTCCATGCATTTAAAGTTTAGGACCGCACCCATGAATCTAATGAAGTAGATTGCTAAATACCAGATTAGAAATGCTGGTAGGGAAATCAGCATAGTCATTTCAAACACCAAAGTCAATGAAACACTCAGGTTGGGGGTCATGCTGTTCTGCATTTGCAATGCAAGAACGACTGCGAGACGGACAAATACCCTGGGCAGTTAAGGCTCATAATCATACAGAATGTACTTCACCACCGCATTTACCACATGCAACGAACTGAACACACACTGTTCTGCAATACCCAAGCACAGCCACAACTCTGAAGTCTTTATAACAATCACAAAGCCAGCTTGTGAGGACCAATGCCTAAATCACATGGAGGACTTTCCTAGACAGCATATGATGCAGCTAAGAGTTCAACAGACACCCAAAAAAGCACATTATGTGTAGAGTTGAAAGTCCATAATAAAGACACAATCTGATCCTAAATTTCAATTTTGTACCTCGCCGGTATGTATTTTTGTGCAGGAACTGTGTCACTAGTCTTGTGAAGAGTGCTCCAAATAATGTTTTATGTTGCTCATCAAAAGAGTACTAAACTCTGCTGGATGCTTGGGGTCAATCCAATATGGCACTCTTTTTAGCATGTGCAACTACCCTCCTCATGACCATGCCAAGACACTAACGGTTGGCAGCAAGTGATTAAATAGCAGTGGAGAGCAGGTCCATTATTGACACACTACAGACATTTTTCCTGAGTACGGTAGAAAAGTAGCCAAGTGGTAGAATGTTTATGTGATAGTTACAAAAAAGGCCAAAACTTCACACCCTGTGTAAGGGATGGTTCATCTACTGTTCTACTTGCCTCACTCGGTTGAAGCCTTTTTGCTAGAGGAAGAACCTGGCCTGATAAATAGGACTGGCTCACCACACGCACGCACGCACGCAGGCAGATTGAGCAGGAACGGGATAAGGGAAATAAGATCATCCTTCCCTGAACTCAAGCTTTCCAACGATAATAGGAAACTCACCGAACCTCTGGCGGCAAATAAAGGAAAGTCTCTCTCGATTATCTACTTAAACACCCGCTCCCTGTCAAAACATCAACTAGATATATACAACCTGTTGAAATCCGAACAACCAGATATATTACTATTAACCGAGACCTGGCTAACACAAGACTCCGCCCCCGACATTCTAGCAGCACTACCTAACGAGTTCTATATTCTCCAAGCCACCGTCCACAGGGAAAAAAGGGAGGGGGAGTAGCAGCTATAATACACCAAAATCTCAAATTCACAGCACTCACCTCCTTAGACATTCCTCAAATAGAACAACTTAGTATTAAAATTAGAGTCCGCTCTCACCCCTTTGGTCTGTGTATTACTCTACAGACCGCCACAGAACATGCCCCAGTTTCCAAAATCACTGAGTGAACAAATGACACACCTTGTAACAAACCATGCCAAAGTACTGATGGCTGGGGATTTCAATTACTGGGCCAATGACCCAGCAGAGGGACCACACTCAGCGGAACTAACAGACCTACTCGCTGGACTTAACCTAAGTCAGCATATTTCGACTGCCACACACATCAAAGGGCATACTCTGGATCAGGTATGGTCCAGCAATCTAGTCTTAGCCAACCTAGTAGTCACCCCCTGTATTTGGTCTGATCACTACTTCATTAAATTTACCGTAAATATCCCCACCCCGACTAAGACAACATCTTGCGATCTTGAAGCATGCAGGAGCTGGAATACTATTGACAAAGACCTATTTCTGGAGTCACTGACCAATACTATTCCCACTGGTCAATCCTCCATCGAGCTAAGTGAGAAAGCCCTCTCAAACTGGCTGCTGACAGCCAGTAATAAACATGCGCCCCTCAAAAAACCATTGTGCACTCGTCGCCATGAAGCCCAGAGATGGTTTTCCCCTGAATTAAAGAACTTAAAACTTGCCCTTCGACACGCAGAAAGGAAGTGGAGAAATAAATATTCACCTGATGACAAAAGCATCTACTTAGATGCACTGGGAACCTACAAAACGGCTATATTGGCTACCAAAGCCGAATATTTTTCATCCAAAATCATTAATTCCACTAATCGCTCCAAAGACATCTTTTCAATCATTAACGAATTATCCAACCCGGACAGAGTAACATTAAAACCCACCCCCTCCCAATCCTTATGTGATTCCTTAAATAATTTATCGAAAAAATCAAAATCATTAATTCAAGAATCCCCAGCTGTCCGAGCCCTGCATGCCCTATAAAATCGCCGAACCCGTACAAACTGGAAGAATTTCCAATAATAAATCAGGAAAACTTCAATGACTTACTGGCAAAAGTCAAGTCTGGATCTCCAAGGGACTGCTGTCCCCCCTGGATCCTAAAGGAAGCATTTGCTGTTTGCCCTGGCCCAGCCATGACTCTCCTAAATAAGTCGCTAATCCAGGGTCAAGTACCAGAGATCTTTAAGGAAGCTATTATCATCCCTCTACTGAAAAAGTCAGGAGCCGACCCTAAAACCTTAACTAATTACCGACCGATCTCACTGCTCCCGTATCTGGCCAAACTGCTCGAAGCACATGTAGCCAAAAGTCTGTCGGCCTTTTTGGAGCAATCTGAATACCTGGATGCCCATCAAGCAGGCTTCCGCCCAGCTCACTCCACAGAATCAGTAATACTATCTGTGTTGGACACTCTGAGAGAAAAGGTGGATAAAGGTCTCCCCCAAGCCCTGGTACTGTTGGATCTCTCTGCTGCCTTTGACACGGTCGACCAGAACATCTTGATCGACCGTGTCAGAGATGCGGGTATCGAAGGAACAGCCCTTGAGTGAACCAGATCCTTCTTAACAAATCGATCACAGGCTGTACATCTTGGTGGGTTCTCAACTCCCATGATTAAAAATACCTGTGGAGGCCCCCAGGGATCCTCTCTATCTACTCATTTATTCAATCTATACCCTCTTTCCTTGATCCATGCACTAAAAGAAAGAAATATCCAAACCTTTAACTACGCAGATGATTTCCAACTGATATTCCCTATAACAAATTCGCCGGCCTGCATTTTCGAATGTCAATCCACATTGCTGTTCATCCGCGACTGAATGAACAGCAACCAACTGAAACTAAACCCAGATAAAACAGAACTGATCCTCACGGGAGGCTCAGTGAACCCCTGGAGTACCCAATTCTGGCCAAATTAACTGGAACAACCTCCGATTCCTTCCAAGCATGCCAAAACCTTGGGAGTTACAGTCAGTAACGATCTATCCATGAAAACCCAAATAGGATCGGTATCTTCTACATGCTTTTTCCAACTAAGAAAAATAAAGAAAATCAGCTGGTTCCTGACTCAGGAAGCAAAATTACAAGCTATCCTCGCCATGGTGATCTCGCACATTGATTATGCTAACTCCTTATACTTTGGTATCCCGGCCTATCTTACTTACCGTCTCCAACTGATACAGAACCAGGCGGCTAGGCTGATCCTGCAGGAAAACAAACGCCAACACGTCTCCCCCCTTCTGAGGAGACTGCACTGGCTCCCTATTTCACAAAGATGCGCCTTTAAGATGGGCTGCATCATCTTTAAATCTTTGAACGGCAAAAACCCCAAATTTATCAACAGCTTGATTAATAGATATATTCCAAACCGGAATCTGAGATCCACCCACATGCACCGCCTGGCAACACCCTCTTTTAAACAGGAACAATTCGGCGGCACTAGGTTCGCCACATTGGGTCCTAGGTACTGGAATTCTCTGACCCTAGAGATCAAATCTTGCACAGATCTCACGACCTTCCGCAAGCTGCAAAAAACATGGCTCTTCAAACAGGCGTTCGAATAACCACTTGATTCTTCTCCCCACCCATCACCTACCCAAGCAGTGCCAAGAAACCAACCCGGTGTACGTGCGCTATATAAATCTAAAGTAACATAACATAGCATAACACACAACAACTGACAACAACTGATTTCAGGTGGTAAGATGGAAGTTGTAGAGAAGTACCACTTTGTGCTGGGATACTGAGCTTCTTCCTCATTAAAATAAATGGACAAATATGAGAGATTGATGCTATACAGATATCGATTATGGGAACATTACGTACCAGAGTTTGCGATTATGAAGGCAATATGACCATGCTCTTTTTGTTGGTGTTAACTTTTACATCAAAACCCCCAAAACATGTTGCTTCCAAGATACAAAATCCTTGCAGAACAAAGATACAATTTATACTAGGCCTATTAATACAGGAATTAGATTTACTGTCTTTCTGAGAAACCTAAGCCTAGTTGTGAAGAAATACACCAATAACTAAAAACCGTTTTAAAGAGGATTAGATTTCTTTCTTTCTAAAAGCTTTCAACAATGACTTCACTATATCAAATACTCCATGCTATTCCCAGCCAAACTCCGTGTGGAGTCTGAAGGCAAGACTTGGTTCTTCCTGTCCCCAGAAGAGGCCTGGGATTGGATAGAAGGCTGGCGCCGAGCGGGCAAACACCCAGATGGACGAAATAATGGTGGCATTACTGGTGGCCGACGGACACTTCCCGCAATGGGCGGGAGACAATCGGAGGGAGAACCAAAAGACGCACACTGACTCAAGCTGTAAGGTCCCATAGATCTCACTCAGAAGCAAGATTCACACCTATTGAATTGATAATCCTTAATTCTCATACGAAAACCCCATGAAACTGTATCAAACTAACTGTTAGTTGGGGGACTTACAGAACCGAGCGAAGCTCCACTGTTTTGACACTATCGGAAAGTTACTATTAGATTGGACACTATTACAAATCGTTTAATTGCATAACATTATTATGAGGGACGGCGGGGGCTGGAAGTGGTTAGCCAGGCACCTCACGAATGGGTGGGAGGGAGGGCGACAGGCACTCTGCCTTGTTGGGGAGTGGATAGTTCAGATTCCACTGGCAGGGGGGCTGGGTGGGGGGCGCAGAGCAGGGGAAGGGGGATTGGTTGGGGTTTTGATAGTTGGTTTTTGTTGCACGATATACACAAATCAGTAGGGAATGTTTGGGGGGCGTGGCTTGGCATCCGGGTGAAGCTCTCCGGTGCGACCTGGCGGCACCGCGTTACCTGATCTTCTCCTGCGGGCAGAATGCTGTCTACGAGCGTTGGAAGACCCGCTGATTGCCGCGCGGACCTCTTCGTTCCCGTTTCATAGCGGGACATGTTTAATTTCAGTACAGTGAGTCCCTGTGTGGCGGCGACGCGATTTCGCGGCCGCCATTTTGTGGTTTTTTTCCGAATTTTGAACTAAGGAATTTTTGCAGAGGTGGGCTTTATTTTTGAGCTGCTAATTACGCCTGAAGCGCTCAAATGAATGTGCTTTCACTCTCTTTCCCATAACGTTCGCCACCAGATGCTGTTATTTTTATTTACAGCTATTTATAAGGTTACCTGAGGAGAGGCACCCATGGCAGCCATTTTGTAGCTTATCCCTCGTCTCTGTGGTTGCAGTGTTGTGTTTTCCCTCCTTGCATTTTGGTGCTTCATCTGCGCATTTGGCTATAACTTGGCTCATTACTTCTCCTTTTTCCAGGAATACCCCCTTTTGGTTAATATTGACTTGATACTTGCCGGATATGATGTTGCCGTTGGGTATTTGACCAAAGTTGTTATATTTCTGGTTTATGCCTTCTGCGGCCTTCTCTCCATGCCAGTGGCTCTTATTTTTATTGTGGCCACGTTTATAACCTTTTTGAATAGATTTTGTGCTTGCATTGAATTCTATGGGTAGAATAAAAGGCACTCTCTCCAAACAACCCACGCCTAAGCATATCTTCGTCAAAATATTTTACTGCCTTTTCCAAATTAGAGAATTTTGTTGTCTCCATCTCAAGTTTCTACGACAAGTATAGATCCCTCTCCCCCACCAGCACCCTCTGGAAAATCCGTCACCAAGCGTCTAAAACAAAACCCTCCTTCTCCACCTAAAACAATTTCACCTGTTTCCATGGAGACTCTGTTGGAGGAGATTAGGCCCTTCGACCCTTTATGGAGGACACGAACAACAAACTACAAATTCTCACTGATACTTGGTCTCAACTTGACACAAGAATTACTGCAGTTGAATATAACATGTCTTCTTTTAAAGATACCGCTACCAATGTGTCTCAACTTCAATTTCGAGTATCTGTACTCCAGCGCCAAGTTGAGGACCTCGAAAATCGTAATAGACGGAATAATCTGCGCATCTATGGTCTGGTGGAAGGGTCGGAGGGATCGGATCCTCCTGCCTTCTTTAAAACGTTCCTGCCCAAGATTCTTCATATGCCAGAAGGCACCGGTCTTAACATTCAACGAGCCCATAGATTAGGACGTCCTCCCTCGTCTACTTCATCTCCACAGAGGCCGAGAGGTATCATCTTGTACTTCCTGGAATACACAGACTTACTGAAGGTTTTGTCAGCGGTTAAATCTTCCTAGCGCATCACTTGGTCTGGCTCAACTCTGTTTTTCGCACAAGATTATGCCAACTCTACTGCTAACAGACGTAAGGCATTTCTTGGCATGAGGTCTACTCTCCGTTCCATGGGTGCACGCTATGGGCTCTTTCACCCCTGCTTATTTAAGGTCACGTTCAATAACAAGACGACAACCTATGAAGATCCGCTGCAACTACAGAGTTTTATAAACTTTAGCAAGACGGATGCTATGGATGCTTTTGGATCTTCGTCCTCAAATATTACTTGACTTTATGTTTTTTCTTACAGATTTTTCATTTACTACTTCTTCTCTCTACCGTCTATGTGCCATCTGTTATTTCTCTTGGCTTTGATAGTCTTGCAATTTTGACTTGGTACTTCAATGTATTAATCGCTCTGATTTATCTTATGTTTGACATTTTTCACTATTTATTAGACTAATAGTTCTATTGTTTTTGTCCTATTTCACTTCCGCAGATATCTTACCTTTTTGGTGTGTTGCCCCTCGTCTTCCGTTTGGTCAATCGTGGATGTGCCGTCTGTGTCATGTGGCCTCACCCCTCCCCCTTGTTTCCTTGAATCATCTTCATGTAAGTATGTTTCCTGTTCACATGTTCTTTTTATGTCTTTTTTGTTGCCTTTTACCAATGTTCCTCTCTTCCTCTTTTTCCTTTTTCCTTTTCCCTTCTTTTCTTTTCCCTTGCACTTCCCATATCCTACTCTTTTTTCTCTCTCCTTCTTATCTGATTACTTGCAAATTCATACTTTTTGTTCATTGCTCTTTTCTCCTATTGAGTTTATTAATATTATGGTCGTTAATTTTTTCCTCTTTTACCTTCTTGTTGGTATGCTCCTGAGTTCTCATTTATTTACTAATTTTAATCTTATAACTGTTTATCGCATTGTATGTTCATGGATGAATGATTTGACTCATATCCAGTTAAGTTCAGGGTTACCACATGGAATATTAAGGGATTGAATAATCCTATTAAAAGACGAGTATTATCCCACTTAGCTAGATTAAAAACTGATGTTGCTTTTCTTCAAGAAACTCACATATCTGATGCTGAAGCGTCTAAGTTAAAGAAATGTTGGGTAGGTAATGTGTTTTGTTCCCCAGCTTTGGGTAAGAAGAATGGTGTTATCATTTTATCTCATAAAAAGTTTAATGTCTGTTACTTCTCAAGAAACTGACTCTGAAGGTCGTTGGGTTATTGTTAAATTAATTATTGATAAAATAACGCTGGTTCTTTTTAATGTTTATGCTCCAGTTTCTGTTGACAATGTTTTTTGGCTGCAAATTTCTGATAAGTTACTTTCATTTGATGATGATTATATTATTTTTGGAGGTGACTAATCAAATTTGTGATCCCATTCTGGATAGGAATTCCCCAGTCAGATTTGTAAATAATAAAATGCACTCACAATTTACTTCTACCATTCATCAAAAATCTTTGGTTGATATCTGGAGATAGTGCCATCCTGATCTTCGAGAATACAGCTTTTTCTCCCCCACACACAAATCACAATCTCGTATTGACTACCTCTTTTTCTGTAAATCTTTAACGAAACATGTACTCCACTCTGAAATAGGGTCCATTTTAATTTCTGATCATGCCCCGGTTTCCGTTGATTTTGACCTAATCCCTTACAGCCCGTCTGCTGGACGTTGGCGATTTAATAATTCATTGCTTGTGGATCCTAATTTTTCTAGCCAATTCAGTTCTTTTGCTTCGGAATTCTTCACCATAAATACTACTCAGGATTCCTCCCCTGCTATGATTTGGGATTCTTTCAAGGCAGCTGCAAGAGGCTTCATTATCAATTTTGTCTCTCAGAAGAAAAAAGTTTTGAGAAACACTCGGCTCAATTACTTGCCCAAATTAAAAAAACTAGAATATGCTTATTATCATTCTTATTCTGAAACTTCCTTGAAAGATCTTATTACTGCTAAGATGACTTTTAATAAATTATCCACGGAAGCGGCTTCTTCTTATCTTCTGAAGAGTAGTGCTCGTTACTACGGGGGTCAGAATAATATGGGGAAATTATTGGCTAATTATCTCAAAGCACGTCGGGATAGAGTTAGGATAGACTCTCTGACTAATTCTAGTGGCGACACTCTTCTCAAAGATGAAGATATAGTAACTGAATTTGTCTCCTTTTATAAAAAATCTTTACACACCTGAGACTCAACCACTTCACTCTGATCTATCTTCTTATTTTCAGTCAATCAGTCCCCCCCCTTCACAACACATTGATTTTGATTCGCTACAGGTAGAAATTACATTGACAGAAATTTCCCATGCTGTTTCGGTTTTAAGACGAGGTAAGACCCCTGTCCCCGACGGATTTACCATTGAATTTTATGAGCACTTTTCGAAGCTTCTTCTCCCACAACTTCTTCTTTTATTTACCTCCTTTATTGCGAATCGATCGTCTCAATGCACCCTTTAAGACGCTATGATTTGCTTAATTCCTAAGGATAACAAGGACCCTTCTTTTTGTAAAAACTATCGCCCTATATCTTTAGTTAATACAGACTACAAAATTTTTGCTAAAATTCTTGCCTTACGTATTGATCCGGTCTTGCCTGAGCTTCTTGGACCGGAACAGTCGGGCTTTGTAAAAGGTCGTTTATCCTCTGACAATTCTAGAGTCTTTTTCAATATTCTTAGCAAGGCCTCTTCCATAGATTACCCGCTTGCTGCCATAGCTTTAGACGCTGAAAAAGCCTTTGATAGGATTGGCTGGGACTTTATGTTCCATGCTCTAAAATGGATAGGGTTCCCTTGATTTCTCTATTATATTCTGGTCCCAAAGCATCAATTTTTTCTAACAGTAAGGTTTCCGACTATTTTTCTCTTTCTAGAGGTGTGCATCAGGGTTGCCCCATATCCCCCCTATTATTTGTAGTCGCATTAGAACCATTCCTAACTATAATTAGGCAGGATCCTCAAATTACAGGTTTCCATCTGGGCTCCCACCAAGTCAAAATGTCTGTTTATGCAGATGATATTCTTTTATATTGTTCCAATCCAGACACTTCTCTCCCCCCCTTTCCTCTCTCAGGTAGATGCGTTTTCGAAATTATGGGGTACCGCCTAAATCGAGATAAGTGTGAAGTTCTGCCCCTTAATGTCTTGTGTCTCAAACACTATTTTACTCAAACAGGTTTTTCCTGGCAATACTCAAAATTAAAATATTTAGGATTATGGTTTTCCCCAACTATTTCAGAAACTTTAAAACTGAATTTTGATTATATTACTAAGAAATTAAATGATTCAATTACTAAATGGCATCCTCTTTTTCTCTCTTGGTGGGGTTGATTAGACTATTAAGATGATGCTTGCTCCCATTATTTTATACTCTCTTTCAATGATTCCTGTACATATCCCGGGCTATTATTTTAAGAGAATAGATCGCATTTTATTAAAGTTTCTTTGGAAAAGCAAACCCTCTCGAATAGCTTTATCTACTCTTAAAAAAGATAAATCAAATGGCGGACTTAAGTTTCCTGACTTTAAATCTTACCATTATGCGTTTTCCCTAAAACAAGCCTCTCGCTGGCTTTCTTCTGATTCTCCCACATATCCTCCGGTTTGGCTACCCATAGAAAAATTCTTCACTTCCCCCTTTGGCTATCTGGAATCCCTTGCTTTCTCTGCTAACACCTCTTCTTTACGTCATTCTGTCATTTCTTATACACATAAACTTTTAACTCCTCTTCTGCCATCTTCCTACCCCTTGCTTATTTCACTTTCTCAACAACCTATCTGGCACAATAAACTGTTACGCATTAAAAATCGCGCTTTCTATTGGAAATCATGGCAATCCAAAGGACTGGTATGGATTTCTCAACTCTTGTCTGATAATAAACCCTTATCTTTTTCAGACCTTAAATATAACTTTGCTCTTCCTAATTCTTTCAAGAAACAATATGATCTTTTACTCCCTTCTCTCCACCAATATCTTTCATTACTTCCACCCTTTCCTGATCTCCCTATAACATGTTCTACATTATTTCCATTATTAAACACCTCCCCTTCTGCATCTTCCCTTTACAAATGTCTATTAACATCTCCGGCAAGGTGCAAAACGAAGACTGAGTTGGCATGGGAAAAGGACCTATCGCAATGCTGGTCTGTCTCTGGGATAAATTATGGTTAAAGATTCACAAAACCTCACGGGCGGCCAACACTACTCAAACTCTTTATTTTGTGTATCAACGTTCATTATACTCACCTGCAACTTTAGCTTCCTTTTCCTCTCACACCCCATCACTATTCTGGTCCTGTCCATGCTTAAAGGCTGATTTAAAACACATGTTATTTGAATGCCCCAATATTGACAAATCTTAGCATTTAGTTTGGTCTCAAATTAACAAAATATTTAACACTAAGGTTTCCTTTTCCCTTCCAAATATTTTCCTAGGTTCCTTATCCCCTTCTTGGCCTCAATCCCCATCACATTTTCAGCTAATTGATTTGTTACTTACAATAGCCTTACACTTAATCACCTCCAATTGGAAACATGCAGATAAAGTTACTTACAGAGCCTGGTGGAACGCCCTCTGCTTCCATCATAGACTTGATACTAATTATGTTACCCCTGTATCATTAACAATTAAAAGAGATTTGCTATGGCTCCCTCTCACTACATATTTATCTGCTTCCGCCTCTTCAAATACTTCAATTACTACTATTGTGAGAACATCAGATGATGTCCGTAAACCGCCATGATTTTGTTTCGTTGTCTTTTTGTCAAACAATCTAATGCTGTTTTACATATTATACTTGCACAATTATATAATTATATCTTTTTTAGAGTTTTAATTACATGCAATGCTTCACTTTGTTGTTTCATTTTGCTTTGAACCTTTTCCAATGACATTTATATTGCTTCCAACCCCCCTGCTTTCCTTTTTTTCCTTTTTCTTTTTTCTAGGATGCAGTGTTTATTGTAACCCTTATACTTTTTATCCTTTATTATATATATTATGGTTACTTATGTTCTCTTAACGGTTTTTGATTGCTTATTGTAATGTCTTTTGTGGTTTCAATAAACTCAAACTTAAAAAAAAAAAAGTAGGGAATGTTTTACTCACCGTAGCACACGACATTTGTTGACAATCAAAAGATGTAGCACAGAGGGGTTCCCAAAGACAACTCAGTCACATACTGGCAAAATACTTATAGATCTTCCCCCGGGCACACTCCATCTAGGTGGAGACTTCAACATGACCATGGATGATATGATCGACAGATTCCCACACAAAATCTCCCCCGGACGCCACACTTCCCTAGCAAACTTTACCCACGCTATGGGACTTACAGACTTATGGCGTTCGTTGAACCCAGATCGACCTCACTTCACACACTATTCTAACACACACAACAGCATGTCCCGCATTTATTTTTTTTTCACCTTCCTCTCAGACATAGGGAACTTCCAACATCTTCAGGGACTCCCAAGGGGAATCTCTGACCATTCTCCCCTCAGGGTAGAACTCACCTTCCATCGACAACTGGCCCGTGGCCCCATAATTATCAATCCATGGCTACTCACTATTCCTGACATCAAAGAAGACCTAGCCGAACACACAGATCACTACTTCACTGAAAATCTAGGCTCTGTAGACTCAGCGAATACCATATGGGAGGCTTATAAGGCGGTCATCAAGGGTCGTGCTCTGGGTTTAAAAATAGGATACCTCCGGAACCACAACGAACAACTAACCCGGCTAGAAAGTGACTTGCTTCTTTTGGAAACAGAGCACAATACCTCTCCCACTGACGACACAGCCCACAAACTCCGCAATAAACAATTAGAATACAAAGAGCTAGCAAGAGAAAAAGCCCAAGTCAGGCTGCTTCAAACTAGACACAGGGTTTATGAACTCGGGGAACGGGCTGGGAAAATGCTGGCCTGGCTAGAAAAACAGGATCAGGAGTCGAGATGGGTCCCAGAAATCATACTAGAAGATGGGAGGCGAGTGACAGACCCCCAAGGGGTAGCATATACGTTTGCAAATCACCTGGAAGACATATACACCTCCAAAACCTCATACTCCTCTGAGGATTCTCGCCAGCTCTTAGAAGAGATGGGTCTGCCACAATTATCGGATGCTGACAGGGACGCCTTGGATGCCGACATCACGGTGGACGAGGTTTGCAAAGCTATCTTTGGTATAAATTCTGGAAAAGCGATGGGACCTAACGGAATCCCCATTGAATTCCTCAAGGGGATGGCTCTTAAGGTAGCTCCACACCTCAAAAGCATGTACGATGAGAGTATAGAGAGAGGGATCCTCCCCTTAGATCAAAGATTAGCTAACACAATATTCATCCGTAAAATAGGTAAAACAGCAACACACTGTGGTTCATACAGGCCTATTTCATTAAATAGTTCAGCGGCCAAGGTGCTGGCCAAACTTCTGGCTTCCCGACTAATAGCTGTGCTCCCCTCTCTGGTCCATTAAGACCAAGCAGGTTTCATACCAGGTCGAAACACCGCCCTCAATATTCGAAGGGTCCAAAACTTTCTGGATAGGCAACCCTATCTGCGGAAAGAGGCGGTCATACTGTCATTAGACGCCACCATGGCTTTCGATTCGAAAGAATGGCCTTATCTTTTCGAAGTACTGGCTCAGCTGGGCTTTGGTCCCAAGTTTAGACGTTGGGTGGCACTACTATACTAAGACTTACTGGGACAGGTCAGGGTAAACAATCGCACCTCCCGCACATTTGCCTTACAAAGAGGTACCAGACAATGCTTTCCTCTATTCCCCTTATTGTTTGCTCTTACCTTGGAACCATTAGCCCACTGGATCAGACGGGAAGTGTCAATACGGGGACTAAAATGGAGTGAGGATATAGAAGACAAAATATCACTATACGCCGATGACATCCTTATATATTTGGCATCCCCCCGAACTTCCCTTAACGGCTTATTTAATATCATCACAAATTTCGGCAAATATGCAGGCTATTCTATCAATTGGTCAAAATCAGTATTATATGTGCTCCATGGCCCTCCACCTAGTCTCCCTTGTGGATATTCAATCCAATGCGCATCGGCAGGTTTTAAATACTTGGGCATCTTTATCACATCCGACCCCAAACTGTTCTATAAACACAATCTCCTAGGCCCCCTAAAGTGGCTACAGGAGGACATGTGACACTGGCGGTCGCTGCCCCTGTCCCTCCTTGGCAGGGCGGCTCTATTTAAAATGCTTGCCCTTCCTAGATTCTTATATGTCCTTCAAAACTGCCCATTCCGCATAGCAGACAGTTATTTCACCACCATAGAAGGAGAGCTCCGTACATTACTATGAGACAGGAAAGCCCCATGCATCGCTCTTCAGAAACTCACCATGGGATGGTATGACGAAGGAATAGCCCTTCCGGATCTCCGCCTTTACTACTGGGCCTCCCAACTAGTACCCATCAACCACTGGATCCATGGACCCTCAACAAACCCAACCTTTCATTTAAAGAAATATCAGTCAGGCCGAGAAGGTTATATGGGAGCTCTCTATAGCAAAGTCCGCAATAGCCGGTACTTAGGACCCATGTCACATACGGTGGCGATTTGGCACAAGGCAAACAAACGCCTGGATTGGGTGGATAAATTCACCAAAGCTACGCCGTTGTGGGCCTCGCAACGATTAGGGTCGCTCTGCTTTCCTAAAGGATTTGATAGATGGGATACTATCGTAATCACTAATTTAGGGGACCTAGTTGCCAAAGGGAAAATCCTCACATTCAAAGAACTGCAAACCAAATACTCACTTGCACAAGGAGAGATCTTCCAGTACCTACAAATCCGACACGCCATTCTCACCAATATCTCCGACCTCTCTTCCCTACCAGACGCCTCCCCTTTAGAGGACCAATTACTTACAGAACACTTCTTATTAAAGCCATTTCTTGCACCTACCGCAAACTCTGCAACAATTTACCTGACACAAGCTCTAAGAAATCGCTGGCAAGCAGACTTGGGGGAATTGAATGATGAAGACTGGCAGACCGCCTTAATGTCCCCCAGAGAAACAGCCGTGAACCACCGCTTCCGTCTCATAAAATAAAAAATACTCCATAAAACATACCTCTCTGGCATCCTCCTGGCAAAAATTGGTAACAGGAGTGATGCGTTATGCCTGAAGGGATGTGGACAAGATGGCTCCTTTTATCACATCCTCTGGGATTGTCCCCACATATGCCCGTTTTGGGTCACAGCCACCACAAGATGAAAGATGCTTTGGGCAAACACATTCAACTGTTGCCAAAAATTGGGCTCCTAAATATATGGGAGCCTACCGACCTAACGGAAGTCGAGCAGCAATGGGTGGCGTTGGGATACTTATTGGTTAAACATCCCGTAGCAATGTCCTGGGGTTCCAGCAGAATGCCGCTTACGATAGGCTGGGTAGCTGAAATGGACAAATGCATGACTGCAGAAAAAGAGGTTTACAAAAGAAGGGGCTGCCCTAAGAAGTGGGATAAAAAAATGGGGAGGGTGGAACAACTTTAGGGGGGAAATATGTATGATTTGTCTCCGTCTCATTGATATGGCAATGAGACGGACCAGAATTGAAAACCCATAATGCCTTAATGTGCGATATGTTGGACATCAATTGCTGTGCTGCTTAAGTAATATACCCCATAAATGTACTGTATTAATGATATTGTGCTTTAACTTTAATAAAAAAGTTTATTAAAAAAAAAAAAAACATTGACTTCACTGGCGCAGCAGTAGAACATTCTTCAGTCACACTGAAAAACATGTCCCTAGTCCGAGACAAAGCACCATTGGATACATCTGCAAAAAACCTATGGAAAAAAACAAAATAAAAACATTTCTAGCGCACCAATTGCAAACCAATGTTATAAAAACTAGTGTATGTGAAAGGATGGAAAACTTTTCTGCTGTTTGTGGCCCCTACCTATACAGCGTAAGTGTTACTAACTTCAATGGTCACAAGAAATTGAGCGATGTTCGCTAGCTTCACTTCACATCTAGTGTGTTAAAAAAAAAGTCCACTAAACCCAATGTATTATGCTCAATCTCAGTAACAATGTAATAACTGAAGAGCTTAAGTGCTATAATCAACTCTAGTATTTAGTTTCCATGCATAATCTAATTGCATTATTTACTACTGTACCAACCTGCTGAAAATCTATATAAAACGTGAATTTAAAAAAAGGTGGAGAACTAAACCAAAAGACAATGAAGTGGTGTATTCATGGACCAGCCATTGGTATTCATGATTAATGCACGATTAACAACATTTTAACAATACTTTTGCAGGACTTTAGGGAATTGACTCAAATTTTTCGGTGATTGATTAGGATAAGGAGTGATTTGTATAAAAATATTAAACAAATATGTTTAAGAAACTGGGTGCCTTACGTCTATGATAAAAGCAGAAGTGTTTAAGGGATAAAGAATTCTACAGTGACCCATGTACAGGCATCATTTGCTAATAATATATTTCCATGAGGGAAACGTCTCACAGGAATTATTTATAAAGTATTTATTATTCTATTAATTCTGTTCTTTTCCATTATTCTAATAAAAGCAGAGCATGCCAGAATTAATTCCCCCTTAATTAACACCCTCCGTGACCAATTATTTACTCAGTTCTAGGTTTACTTCCCATTGTGCTCTATAATCGGCTCTTCTGCTTTGCTGCAATCAATTTCTACCCATGTTTATTGAGGTCTGTTGCAAAGCAAATTTAAATGAGCCCAAATAAGTTATATATGAAGCGCCATATTACTATGCGTTTTGTAAAACTGTTATATACAGAGAAGTGAGTTTCTTAGAACAAAGAACGTTAACAGGGTTGTGTGCACAGTGCTTTTACCATGTTGAACACAGATTGTAAGATCAATTATTCAAGTGCATGCAAAACTGATGCCTCAGAATTTGGGGATACTGAACTGCACAGGTTAAGGGGAATGCACCCTGATGAGTTACTTGTTAACACTCATTGCTTGGTCGATACTGTAGAGTATGCTAAGATATCTAAAACACCTACATCTATAGTAGTGTTTCTGTAGGAAAAACGATTTGAACAATGCGAAATAGGACTTTTATGGACATTGTAAGAGGTGTATTTTCATTTTCAGCTTACTGGTTGGTTGCAGATTTTGTGTATGGGTTTATTCGTGTGTGCTAAGAAAACGCGCCAATGGCAGGATGGACCTAAAGAGAGCGTCCAGTCAGGGTCATTCATTATTGGAGTGTATGGTTATCTGTACAGCGCTTTCCATACATCTTGTGATGACTATTGTATGGTTTACCTGTACAGCACTTTCCATAACTCTTGTGATGAGTATACCACAAATAGTGAGGGTTCTTTTTCTACTTGAAAGTGACTCTTTCCCACTTTAAGGATACACTCTTTTGTTGTTTTGATTATATTTAACCTAGGGGGACTAAGAGCGGGTCCTTAGTTTTTCACCCTCTCTCTCTCTCTTGTTGTTTTGATATACCACAATCTGCCATGTACTTAACCATCGGTACTGCTGAGTATTTCTATATAAAATGACACCAGCAGCTGTTTGAAACTAGAGTGAATTACTAAGATTCATCCATGTCTGTATATCAAAGAACAAAGTCTGCAAAAAGCGACAGCAGTAATACTTGCACATAGGGAGAAATAATTCCAATGCATCAAACCCAGAGCTGCACTGAATGGTGACAAAGGACTTCGCTGCACTCTGGTCCACCTCACTAAAAATCTTACCCCCACCATTTGTGTTCTCCACCTGGACCAACAGATATTTTCAACAGCTCAGGAAATGAAACCACTGGAGCGGGTGGAAATCCCTTTAATAATATTACACCAGGCACTGAAAATGCATTTTTAATTACCTACCTGATTGAACTGCTAAATGTATAGCTTAAAGGTTAACTTTTACATTAGCCTCTTTGTTCTGTCTCTGCTCTTGAGGTTGAATTCTCCAGCACTGCGTTCAGCAGATCTCCCTCCCTCCCATAAAATAATCACTGTTTTTGTTAAAAACAATGACGCACGAGGAAAAAAAAGTGAAAAATGACCATCTGAATGCGGTCTCTGGAGACAATAGTTAATAAAGATCATAGGACACTGTATAATGCATGTAATTCACATCAGTAATGTGTCGCTGCAATTACAAAACGAAAAGAAATGTCTTGCTCTTCGTACTGTTAAAATGCTCCCTGTTTTGTGTTACAAATCACTCCCCGGATCCACCAACAGCTCAGATCGCTCCTCCAGGACATAGCCACTTCCCACCGAAACCTTCATGCCAATCCTGCAATTTCCCAGACCTCTTAATCTTTTGAAGCAGCTTGGCAGGTTACACTGCTGATATTGGCAGGAAACTCACTCCTTTTTTTTCTTTTAATCATAGTGTGCAATTATTTTACCTCTCGGCTATGTGCTGGAATCCCTACAACTAAGCACACTGAATAAACATTGATTCAAGTGTGAGGGCATATCTAAGAAAGTATTGTTCTAATACATGGGTCCTGCTGTGCACACTTCTTTCAGGTTTGAAACTATTTTTTCAGAATTCTGGAGCCATAGCTCAATCATTCAAAACTTCATTATTTATAGAAAGTTCTGAATTTTGGATCCCACCTCAATTATCCAGCCCCTGAATGAAAATTGAGTACCGTAAGTTTGATCAAACTTAACGTCTTATTTACAGCGCGAGAAGCCCTATGCAAAAAAACACTATTATTGTTAGAGACAGATTGCTCAGTTCCTACATTTGCTGAGTATCTCAGCCTTGGCCAGAGGCTTGCAACAAGGTGTGTGATGGAGAATGGTCAGAGGGTATCACCCACCAGAAGCAACACTACAACTAGGCACAAGCAGGGGTTGTTTTACAGGAGGTTCTAAAACCCCACTGTTCTCACCATAACAGAGTTTAGCAGTCTCTGCCACAGGTACCCTGCCCTCTTGCAGCTGCTGTAAACCCAATCTCGGCTCATCACAGGCCTTTATCATCATTACATTGCACTGGCTGGATCCTCCTCGCAGATTTTCCAGCGGATGTTGCCTATTTCTGGTCTCTGTAGATTTGCAGCACAACCTTATTCACAGGCACCTATATATAGCTATTTCTTTTTTTTCTTATTCAAGCTTCAGACTAGGGGGGGGGGGCAAGGAGACGAGCATGGAAGATTTATCACAGCAAACACAGAGCAGGGCAGTAAATTCAGCCGCAATCTTATAGTTTCAAAGAACAAATGTCGTTTGTTTTACTGTAATTTCTGTATTAGTCTGAAACTTGATTTTTAGTCTGTTATAAATATATAGTTTTGCTTCAGAGTAGCAGCATTTCCTTCTTTTTAAAAAACCAGGGGAAATGTTGAATTAAATGACTGCTTTGAATGGGTATTTTGTGGTAGAGAAAGATAACTTTTAAAGCAATAGGCAGATGGCTTAAATTAGAAATAGCCAAGATGTGAATATTTAAAATTCTACTAATTCCTATGCCAGCCTCAGAAATCAACATTTTAGAAGAAAAAGCAGTGTACACATTCTGTAGTCATCAGGAATGTAATCAAAACAAGCACTTGCAATGCAATCGGTCTCGCCCTTGGGACCTTCTAAGTATTTAGCCATGCAGCACATTATACTGGGCGCTGTACTATCTACTATCAAGCACATAAATGTCAAATAGAGGAAGGCGGGAAAGGCTCGCGGGGAGTGGAGTGGGGGGGGGGATGAGCGCCGTAGTAGCGTGAACAAATAAGCACTCTTGGGGCGGAGTTTGCACAATGTAATTTGCTTTAGAAATAAAACACATAAATTCCAGTAGATATCACTGATGGTTCAGAATGGATGGCTGAGTGCTGGCCCTCGAAATGTACAGGGTGGCTCCGGTGTTTATGTTCACAGGGAGCACTGGCCGCAGTCCAGCTCTGTAAAATATCTGCAAAGTCCCTCAGAGGGCACCTGACTTTCAACAGAAACAATAAGATATACTTTAATTTCCTCTTAAACACAATGACTGTCCCCAGAGAGAACTGTTTTTAGAGCACAAACAGAGATTTATCGTCGCCTCACCCTCTCCAAGCAGTCACACTCTTTTGAAAGATGGGAGCCTATTGTGTTATTTCATCATTCAAACTAAGCTACCAGCACGCTGGCAAAATAAAGAACAAAGGAAAACACAAACAGCTATATTACACAGTTGCACACCTGGGGAATGGAACCGAGAAAAAAAAAAAAATCAGTGTGCATTGTTGTGGTTCCTTTCAATCAAGCATAGCTGAAAGAGGTAAAGACCTGAGCTGCCAAGAGTGACCCGAGCCACCCAGCAGTGAGTGGTTCCAAGGGAAGCAGTTCTGTGTGGGTGTATCTGAGAAGAGCGCCATTGTTCCCGCCTCTTCACACACTGAAAACTATTCAGCAGTGCTGTACAGCAAGGAAAGATATACATATATATACATACATATATACATAAATATATACATTCACTCCTTAGTTTCTTTTTTATGAAAGACTAATGCCGAGCCCAATTCCTTTTAGTGTGGATTTTTTTTTATCTCATATAGCGCAAAGCGCCCGACGTGTTTCGGAGCCAGCGCTCCTTGACCTTGACTATTTTTGCAACAACTAAATAATGCACAGGTTTGTCGTGCAATGAGTTCATATTTATGACAGGATTTAAAAATTAGGAAAAATCTACGGGTGGAAACTTTTAAATCGCACTATGCATCCTACTGTGTATAAATTTGAATAGGAAATTTTAAAAATGATTATGTATTTATGCCATCCTCGCAATGACTAAATAACTTATTGGTTTGGTGTGTTTTATTCTTCCATTCATGGAAGATTCCAATAATGAGGGAGTGCGGATTTGTCTTTTTAATTGGAACGCATATTTGCCCAATTATGACATTTTACTGATTATGGAACCTAACAGCGTAAGTGGATTTTTACTGACACGAGCACAGCATTAGCCTCCCAGACTAGAATATTCTTCAGGCATTTCTGGGCAGAAATGACACCCTTACACAGTGTGCTTGTTCACTGGAATTGGTGCAGCACTATTGGTGCTCATCTGGGCTGTGTGAGACCTGGCTGTGCGCCTGATTGAGAGGATCGGTGGGCTTGGTGGGGTAGGGCCTTCTCCCGTGCAGCTGATTAGGCCACCAAGTCCTTGGCTCCAGTTTCCCCTTAGGGTGCCGCTTGGAACAAATTTTGATTGGAGGGGGCCCAGTTTAACCATTGTTACCTTTAAGTGGTTTTCACATTCGCCTATCTAGCCAAATCGCTCACTTACCACGGCACTGAATTGACAAGCTCTTAACTTCAGTGACATCATGACGGGAAAGGAAATCCCAAGAAAGATGCCTCCATTAAGGGCCTCTTGGCCAGGCCAAAAAAAAAAAAGATGAGACCATATTGGGGAAGCTACCCACCCCACCCCCCCTTAATACCTGAAGCAGGTGACACCAGTTCCAATGTAGCGGGCGGAGATGCACCAGTTACCTGTGTGTGTCTGGAGAATCTCTTTGGCGTTCTGCACACAGATATTGCAACCCTCAGAATCGCCATGATGGCAGATATCAAGGATCTCCCCTGAGAAGTGAGTAAATTTGGGTGACAGAATTGATAATGTGGAAAGAAACAAATGACTCACTTGGTGAAGAGCTAGAAGCTCATCAGAGAGAACTGCTGGAACTACAACACCTAAACGAGGAGCTACGATAACAAGTGGAAGACCTTGAAAACAGGTCCCGGAGACTGAATATATGAATTAAAGGTGTCCCACTCTTGGCGGCAGCAGGGGGCTTGGAGGACTACGTCTGCAGGCTCTCCCACCATGTTGCGCCAGATCTCGACCACCAAGATATTTTACTGGATAGAACACATCAAGTAGGTCGTCCAGCTAAATCCCAAGGTAGGCCCCAAGATATATTAACATGCCTGCATTAATACAAACAGAAAGAGACTATCATGTCTGCTGTACAAGTTATTGCTATGGACTTTGATGGCAACAAGATTTGGCTATATCAAGACCTTTCGCCTTTCACTTACAACATCGCCGTTTACTGAGGCCTATCACAGAGTTTCTGCTAGGGAAGGGAATCTGCTATAGATGGGGGCACCCACTCCATCTTGTTTTCATGTGGGATGGGGAGACGCATAACGTGCGTACCTTAGAGGAAGCCTACACCTTGCTGAACAAAAACCAAAAGAGACTGAGTCATCTCGCTCCCCTCAGCGTAGCCCCTCACACTCTTCAACAAATTCAAGACGCTCCACTCGAACAAAGACGAAACAAAAAATTGATCAAGCTTTCAGATGTTGAAAGTCACCAAGAGAGAGAGGCCCTCATCTGTCAACTCAAGCACCAGGAGAAAACATCTGACTTAGAAACTGCTTGATCGTCCTCCTCCCACGATACAGATATTATGTACCCCCTACATTGCAGACAACTATAATAATGAATGCTTCCCTGTAATGGTTTGCTGGGTTTCAGCTTCAGCAAACTATCTTGTGCCAGCAGCGGATCTCCCTGCTGCGGAGATCGATGTGCGACCGTTCCTGGTTGCTGCGACATGGACCCCAGCTGCATTGCAGGTTGCGATCTCTGAGGGAGAGAGCATTTTTTGTTATTCATTATTCTTTCTTTTATCCTCCTTATTCCTACTCTACCCATCTATCTCAGGGTCATTACGGGCTACAGCCTTCATGCATGAACATCAAATGGACCACACTTTCAATTCAGGACTATATTGCCATACCCGGCCCTGTACCTGCCTATATTTATAACTTGATTGATGATTTGAGTTATGAGATATAACATTCGGGAACTCAACGCGCCATCACAATGCTTGTCCCTCATTTCTATGTTGAGGGAATCCAAGTGTGACATATGCCTACTCTAAGAGATGCACCTTCTTAAGACAGTTGCAGGCACTTGCGCTCTAGGTGGTTTGACTTACAATACTTTTCTTCAGGCACAGGGAAACGAGTGGGGTGGCAATTCTCCTGCCTCCCCACTTCCCCTGCAGGGTTGTTCAAACACAAGCTGAAGTCCCTGGTCGAATTCTAGTCCTTCGCATTACTATACAAACATACACATTTACATTAGCCATCTTATATGCCCCGAATGATCATCAGGAGGCCTTTATTCTAAATGCACTGGATCAGATAATGACTAGTGCTGACACCAATGTCCATTGGTCCATTCAACGGGTGGGACACACTGGTACCTTTTCTCTCCAGGGCCTAGGCCAACTGACCTCACATGGGCTTACAGGTGCCTGGCGCAAAGATCCATTAGAGAGGGACTACACCTTTTCAGCTGTGCATCAGACGTATGCCAGGATTGACCTCTTTCACAACCCTGCGCCTTACAGCATCCACCACTGCAGTTGATATCTATACAATTGCCCTTTCTGATCATGCCCCACTTCCTGTTGTCTTGAGATTGCCAGTCTCCACCCCACAACATTGTATCTGGCGCCTCAATCAAACTTCTCGCATTACAGAGATAAAGGCAGCAATCGACGATTTTCTAAACACCGATGATAACTCGGACACTCCTATAGCACTGCTTTGGGATATACTGAAGGCAGTACTACGCGGCCGATTGCTTGAATTAGTGGCCCACTTAAATCATAACAGAAGGGACAAGAGAACTGCACTAGTGGCACAGGTGAAGGAATTGGAAAAGGTGCATAAACAATTGGGCTTGCATAGAATTAGTCGCCAGCTCACAGCTGCATGCAAACAGCTTGCAGCTTTAGACATGGATAGGGCAGAGTACGCACTCCTACACACTAAACAGAAGGACTTCATAGGGGGTAATAAAGTGGGTGCATCTTGGCACACCGTCTGCAAGCCCAAGCAGTTAGGCAGCGGATAACTGAAGTGGAGGGGTTGCAGGCCGCACGCTTACTTCAAGACGAGCAAATTGGACAATCCTTTGAACATTTCTACACCACTCTCTATTCAGCCCATGTCTTGGCAGAAGGTGCTTCTGCCCTATATTTAACACAGGCCCCTATGGAACACTTATCCCCACAGGACCGGAGCAGGATTTCTATTAGCTGTTTGCTACCTCCTTTGCTCCCATACTCACTCAATCACACAACTCATTCAGTACTACGGGTTCCCTAACGGATACCATGAAATTAACTACCATACCGGTCCTGCCTAAACCAGGAAAAGACCCAGTACATTACTCATCATATCGGCCAATATCTTTATTAAATAACGATGCCAAGATTTTTACCACTATGTTGGCAAACAGATTGGCACCATATATGCAAGGCCTTGTAGACCCAGATTAAACGGGGTTTATCTACATTTTAATTTCTTAACCAGTCTTAGAACAAGAAATAAGCGAAAAGTGAAAGTTACTGTATCGGGGAAAAGAAGATGGCGGCATGCTGCTTTTGCTTCTCCTCGCCACATACACAGTATATCTGCTTGAGCCATGTTTACCCAGCAGGCTGGCTAGCAAGAGTCTTTACTCTTTACGCACTACAAAGTATGGCAACGCCTCACTGAACAACCAGTGTTGTATAATTGAAAGATATGTATGTAGTAGGTGTTCTAGGAAACAGTTATCTATTGCTTTTAATAACTGGCAGGACATTAAAGGAAAAGCTTTCATCAAAATTGCATTTTATTGTAAGTGTAAAGACTACACCTTTAATACTTTTGGCTCGGCAGCGCTCTCATTAAGAGAGCTGGCTGACATCCATTTCTTAATGCCACATAGACACTGACAACAACTTTTTGGCAAACGCCTAAAATGCGAAGAAGAAATGTATACATACTGATGAATAGACAAGGCAAGCAGTTTTGATAATGGCAAACCATACAGTACTGCTTATGGGGTCTTGACCAGTACCCTGGGTGCCACTGGAAGCCAGTATAGTGAGTTTGGTACTGGGAACATTGTTTGCTTCTGCATATAAAGTACAAGCTATTGAATGGTTCCAATGACCACAGAGACAAATTACAGAAGAGGGAAAACTCACCGCAAGGTTGAGCTGGAACTGAAGAAACAAACCACTGCATTCACATGGGTAGTCAAGGAGCATTTCTTCAACATGGAAGCCATGTTCCTTGACAAGCTACACCAACAGGTTGAAGGCAATGGATTCTGGTTACAAGTAATACCAGTTTAATTGGTCTGTTTCAGGCAATTTGCCTGCATCCAGGTGTGGCACTGCAGCCCAACTGAAACCGCTCTAACAAGGCCATGTTTTAAAAGAAGTGAGTTGAACTCACGATGGATTATCAACGTCTATAAGATATGATTGGCCAGTTTAGTAGTCTAGATTGTAAAGAAACCCATGGACCTTGCAGACAGGACAACCTTTCAATCCTGTCATTGGGCACTCTACAGATAGGCAACTGCCACACACATTCAACTAAAAGAGTGAGGTTGACTACCAGCTCACTGCTGCTAAAAAGTGTGAAACCCACTGAAAATAATAGAAGGCTTGTTCTCTAGAGAAGGAACAAAAAGTCATAGGTCCCCGGCAGATAAAGCTTGAGGAGACAGGCAACGTCTGTGAAGAACGGAAAACCATAAAAACGTTTATGTGGTATATTTCCACTCAAATAGACTTTCATGATGCTAATATGTCTGCACCTGCATCATACATCAGAACACTCAATTAAAGACAAACTAATTAAAAGCTGCATAGAAAATAAAAACAAGCTTAGAATATAAATAATGAGCACAAAGCCTCACAATAAGGATGCAATGAAAAATGCATTGTGGTCTGCACAGCACAAAACACAAAGTATCTAATGAAACTAGAAGCGACTGGTGAAACTAGGAGGACTTATTAAAAATGTTACGAGTTGACCCCCTCACATATGTTTCATATACACAATCTAACATTACCTCAGTAACTGCGTCTTTTTTACTGTCAGCCCTGCTTCTTGTAAGCAAGGACTATAAGTACTGTGTGTTTACGCACCGCTTGCAGGTTTTCAAAACACAAATAAAAGGCATTGTCATTTACAATGCCAATAGCTCAAACTCTCATAAATGCGAGATCTATTGCATTGCAAATGCTTGTTAAACTCTACTGTGTGAAAATCTCGGGTCAGGAACAGCACCTGAGAGCGCAACTCAGCTCTGTAGACAACCTCATAGAGAGAATGACACACATACCTCCTACAGCGCACCCTCCCTGCAGAGAGAAACTCTGCACAGAACACAATCCCCTCACTAAAGCATTGCCTCTGCCAAAAACAACCTCCCACATGCAGACACCCACATCCTCAGCACAGAGACATTCCCTTCAGACATACTCTGCAATGATACAACCTGCACACTGACCCTCCACAGGCACACTCCTCCCTCGCACTGACACACCCTTTGCTGACATAATCTGTAGACAAACACATAGTTGTAGAATTAGAGTGCCACATTAACACGTGAACAGACACAGCCCTGGTACAGGCCCCCACCACAGGCATGGAAAAAAATACACATATCACTGCACAGACATAACCCCTTTGTGTGTACTCCCCTTGTTCAGAAACACACAAACTCTGCCTCAGATGCATATTTCCAGTAGACCTCTTCCGGATGTCCATCAAGCAAACCCACTGACCCAATAGTTGGGGTTACTGCAGGACAGTGGTGCCAGGAAAGATCAGTTTGCCAGTATACAGCGGATGCTAGGGCTTTAAGAGCAGTGCATGTACAGATGAACCATCTAGGCAGCGGCAGCACAAGTTTTGGCAGCTACGAGGGCAGTCTGCGCCAGATTAAGAGATTGTCAAATTTAAAATCTATGTGGCTGAAGATCTAAAGAAGAGAGGTATTTAGTGGCAGACTGATCCCCGTCACAAACTGGAGATCATGGGGCATGAGATGCCTTAAATGCTTTATGGCTGCTCATCTGATGATTTAAGACTGATCCGCTGATGGCCACTCTACAGAAGATGTTCACATATCTTCTTGTTAGCATTGCTAAAGATAAAAACAAATGTGCCTCTAAAGACGTGTTTAACAGAATACCTTTGGTGCTGCAGCTCCACCTCCCTTTATTAACACCTCAAATAGTCAAATAGTTCTGACTGTGTCTACCATAATTTAATGTCCAGTTGTCAGTCAAACAAAATCCATTAAAACGTCCAGTCCTCTAGGGACCACACAGGTCTCAAGCAGGGGGACAATTCAAATTCCTCACCTGAACCATATTAGCATTCCCTTCATACTGGGGAATTATTTTTTATGTTTTTTTCTTTTCAATATTTTTGGGGGAGATAATCATCAGCAGGTGTTACAATAATATTGATAAACATGAGAAGTGCAGATCGATCAAAACAGTTAAAACTACATTTCATGATGTAATAGAAAAAGAAAAAGAATTAAGTCACATAAACGTCGCTCTAGCTTCATCATATCAAAATTAGAGCAAATAAGAATATATGTCAAGCTTAAAAAGAAACAAGGGGGAGAGGAAAAGGTATGAAAGAAGTTTAGAACGTAGAAGCGAAGGAGAGAGGCAAGATATGGTGTTGTAAAATGATGTATAAACAACCACATCTGGTATAGGTGTATTTCAGGGGGGATTTATCTTTTGTAGATACAAGTATAGCTTCGACCACAGTAAGCATGCGGATTTGTGGTTGAAGTCACCACTGTGCAGGATGTTATCATTACTTCTAATAAAACATACACAGGCCCACCATGTATGATGTGAGATGTTGTTCTAACTTTTCCAGTTGGAAAGGATGCTCGTGATGCCTATAGATAGCAATATATCAATCAAGAAGCAGTCCCTATTATTTAGAGGGTTTAATAGAGAGCTGTCAGAGCAAGCAAGTATCCCTAGTGTAACAATTAGGTAGTTTAGGGGCAGTGTGATATAAAAAATGCCGATCAGGGTCTTCCCAACCTGCCTCCAGAAAGGTTGCACGTATTTACAATACAATACTAAGTGATCAAGGTCACCAGAGGGGTGGTCACAGTGTCAACATGTAGCTGATGTCGATAACTCGTGTTTGTATAGTCTCGCAGGAGTCCAGTAGGCCCTATAAGCAGTCCAAAACTTACATACTGGGGGACTCCCAACATCCCCTAAGCCTCACATCATGTAGAGAGGACCGGCTGGTGTTGTCCTCCCAAGAAAACCATATCCTCAAGGACAAACTGTGTCCAATAAGTATAGGGTTTTACTAGAGGGTCTTCTTTCTAGAAAATAATTGTCCTACACTGCATGGAAGTGTACTGGGGACTGATTGGTCTAAATAACTGGTACAGCAAAAAGGGTCCCAGATGCAATGTTAGAAGTAATGTTAGTAAGTGGGGTCAGTGCACATTACATATGAACCTACACAAAAAAACTTTAAATAAATACAGTAATGAAGGACATTAAAGGCTATCTTACCACAATCTTAATAGTGACGCTAAAAAAGGATGCGACCTGTTTCTCACCTGAAAAAATACATTCTTCTAAAGAATGAGATAGACAAGAAAGTTACCCAATCAGGAGAAGGGGGCTGACCCAAGCCCACGATATATATACATGTTAATGTGTTGGAAACAATCAGTCTTCAGCAACAGACAATTATTGCACTTCCTGATAGGATGAGACAATCACAGATTTTAATATTTAATCATCATTGTCTCAGTTTAATGGAACTATGTAACAGAAGCTTTCAGAAACGCGGATCACCTAAATGCCCTCACAACTCCAATACAATCTGGAAAACAAGCATTGGCATAGCCAATAGGTCTCGCCTTTGGGACATATAAGTGTTTAGCCATGCAACAGTTGCATAACTAAATACTTAAAAGTTCCCAAACGCGAGACCTATTGGCTATGCCCAGCGGCCGTGAAAGTAAAGTGATCGCGATCAAACATCAAAGCGGCCGTGCGGCCGCGAATGTGAAAGTAATGGCGGTCAAGCGCGCGCTCGCGCACATGCACTGTAGCTCTAGGCTGGCCTGGTAGCACTTTTTGGAGCCCTCTCAATAAGTCTCGCCAGACCAGCGCATGCGCTGGGTCAGGCGAGACCTAAAAAGATAGCTATTTCAGTCAGCAACTTTATTTGATGAGAGCACAACCTGTACTTTGTAACACGACAAAATTGCATAAGTAACATTTCTGAAAGGCAACCAGAATTCCCACGAGTTTGCTGTAAATAAAATCACCAGAAAGTAACTGATGAGGTAATGTAAAAAACGAACAGCTCATCCAGGAACGAAGTTTTTGACTGCTTTGGACTTGTGTTGTCAATCTTACAAATTAAAAGATGTCCAACTATATCTCTGCAAAACCGTTTGGAAATAAAAAATACCCGTATTCAACCAAGCAACACTTCCAACAGCCTGCTCACAAAAATACATCCATATTTCTGCCTGTTAAGCATGCATTTATATATAGAAATATGTGAGCATTCCAAAATGAAGAGGTCCGTTGAGTACATCTAATTCAAAAGAAATAGCCATGCCAGCAAGAACTTGGTTTTGAAGCAGGCATGCATGAAACAACGCAGCCATGTTTGGCTCCTTCCGGCCATACTTTGTGCATACACGTTCCAATTAAAATGAACAGAGCTTATTGTAGTATAAAAAGTGTGCCTAGATGTGAGAAAGCGAATTGACAAATAAGAAATCTATATAATGCTTAATTTGTAAAAATAAATAATTGCCAGGGCTCAAAGTTTTTCACAGGAGCTTGTTACCTGCCCTGCCGAATGCAGGGTTGGCATTTGTTTCAGCTGCCACTAGTCACTCCCTGCCACTTTATCTTACTTTTGCAGATACGTTTGGTAGAAGCCTCGGGTGCAATTGGGTGGTGGTGAATAAAAATAAGGGGGCGGTGGAAGCATAAAGAAAGAAGAGAAGACCATTTTCAGAAACCATTCGGACATGTTTTATCTGTTGTGTAACAGAGTTAGAGTCGTAGTGATTACCTTATTTTCCAAATAAACAAACAAAATGCAAGGTATAAAGGTACCGATCGGCAGTCAAGTCCGCCGATAGGTCTTAAAAAGCAAATTAACAGGAAACCCAGCATGCACCGGCAGGAATATGTGTGTGCAATCAGGACTTGCTTACAATACCATACTATAAATAGGCGACAAGTATGAAATCTAATTTAGATGGTTTCTGAATTCTGTAACAAGCAGTTAACAAAAGTGTAAGTGCAATAAGTATTTAAAAATTTGAATTCATATCCGATACCTTCGATCTTTACAGATTACAGATCACATACAAAGCAAATTGTATTATTGCTTCAATAAATTTGCTTACTCACAATTAAAAAGCAGCAGGCTTGTGTCAGTCCAATACTATTTGAAGTGTACAATCAATATATTTGTCATTTTTCATTGCAATAGTAAGGAAAACAGGGGAATTAAATCGTAAAAAAGTGTTGAACATTAACATTTATTTCCATCCAATGGAACCATCTGTGTTAAATGGTAAAACGAGCCGAACATGGATGAATTGATAACAGCGCAGCAGGCTCCGCCTTCTCATTAGGATTGTTTTAATGTTACTCATAATTTTTATTTTAATATCCTTCGTTATCTTAATTTTCTGTGAGTAGTGCAAATAATTTCAAGGTTTTATTTACAACAACATCTTTCTTTACAATGTTGTAGGTATAAATATACATGCATAAAAAAACGCACATTTGTCAGTGCATCTTTCTGTTTGTTCGCTTGAAGGTAGATTTCAGGAATGGGGGGAGGCGGGATCGGGGGGGGGGGGGGGGGGCACCGAGAAAAACATTCTCTGAAAACGGGGCGGTAGGCCAAATAAGTTTGGGAACTTCTGTGCTAGGTGAAAAGAGCGCAAAAACTGGGAATATGTAAATTGGGCAGATAAAGTGAAGCACTTTTTTTCCCTGTCATTTTCAGTTGCCTACGTGAAAAAGAATTTAATCGGTTTCTTCCACTCTGTTAACTGAAGACGCCCGACGCTACCCGAGCAGCCAACCACAAACTCTAGTAGGGATGTTGCTGGAGTCCAGATACTAAGCTGTAGTCAGCCATATCCTGAAGGGAGGAGGTGTAGATCTCCAGTAACTAGTAAAGAGCCAGAATGGAGGGCAGGACCCAAGCAAAGCTGTGCTCTGTCCACATGCTATTAGGGGAACTACACATGCCCCATTTTTATGACAGGACAAAGCATCCTGGGACTTGTAGTTTCACTTTTCCTGTTTTACTTATGAGCCTATGAGACATACTATAATTAATAAAAAGTGGAACATTGCTAGGGGCTGAAAGTCACCTTCATAATATCGTGTTAGTAAGGTAACTCCTTCAATGAATGGAAGTAAGGAATGCTTTCGTGTTAGTAAGGTAACTCCTTCAATGAATGAAAGTAAGGAATGCTTTCGTGTTAGTAAGGTAACTCCTTCAATGAATGGAAGTAAGGAATGCTTTCGTGTTAGTAAGGTAACTCCTTCAAGGAATGGAAGTAAGGAATGCTTTCGTGTTAGTAAGGTAACTCCTTCAAGGAATGGAAGTAAGGAATGCTTTCGTGTTAGTAAGGTAACTCCTTCAAGGAATGGAAGTAAGGAATGCTTCCGAACATGAAAAAGGAGGTTGTGCAGGAGTCAGAAGGAGATGTATTTTTCAGGGCCCCAGGGGCCCATCGGAATCATGGACCCCCTGGAGAACTGCAAACATCTAAGTAAGGAGGGAAAGCAAAAGAAGCCACGGTAAGGGACAGCAAATGTCAAGATCCTAAAGGAGGGAGCAGTGCTACAAGAACCTGGAATGGTGGAGAGTACAAGAGGAGCATTGTAAACGTGAACGCTGCTGCACGCGCCTAGCGGGAGGGAGCACACAGGACTCTCAAAGGAGAGGCTGCTGCACGCGCCTAGCGGGAGGGAGCACAGGACTCTCGAAGGAGAGGCTGCTGCAAGCGTCTAGCGGGAGGGAGCACACAGGACTCTCGAAGGAGAGGCTGCTGCACGCGTCTAGCGGGAGGGAGCACACAGGACTCTCGGAGAGGCTGCTGCACGCGCCTAGCAGGAGGGAGCACACAGGAATCTCAAAGGAGAGGCCGCTGCACGCGCCTAGCGGGAGGGAGCACACAGGACTCTCGGAGAGGCTGCTGCACGCGTCTAGCGGGAGGGAGCACACAGGACTCTCGAAGGAGAGGCTGCTGCACGCGTCTAGCGGGAGGGAGCACACAGGACTCTCGAAGGAGAGGCTGCTGCACGGGTCTAGCGGGAGGAAGCACACAGGACTCTCGAAGGAGAGGCTGCTGCACGCGTCTAGCGGGAGGAAGCACACAGGACTCTCGAAGGAGAGGCTGCTGCACGCGTCTAGCGGGAGGGTGCACACAGGACTCTCAGAGAGGCTGCTGCACGCGCCTAGCAGGAGGGAGCACACAGGAATCTCAAAGGAGAGGCCGCTGCAAGCGCCTAGAAGACTGGTGCAGGAACTTGAAGAAAAGCATTGCTGAAGATTCCTGCAAATGAATAAAATAAGAATCAGAAATGTACATGCGTCAGGAGATTTGAAGGCGTGAGCTCTGCAGGTCTCAGAAGGGATGGAAGTGATCTTATGAAATAAAAGAAGACACGGTGCGACAGGGGCCTTTGGAGAGGGTGAAAAACAGGATTAGAGTGAACAAGTGGCTCCATGTCAACGAGACTCTACTTTTGCATTCATGACTTTGCTTTGACATATCACTGCATTCTGGGAGTCATAGTCTTTGTTTATTTTAATTGAGCCAATTGGACAAAAAAGCCTTATAACAAAGACGTGTAACAGGCAAAGCCCAGTAATGGAAAAGTGGTGTCCTTGTAGCACAGAGCCAATGGGGAATCTTACACAGGAACCTAGAGTGAGGGAGGGGCCCAACAGGCGCATGTTAGTAGTTTCTACAGATGCACGAGCCTATAGGAACTTTAAGTCCTGTTACTGAAGTCTGGAGAGAGGGAGCCTGCAGGATCAGCAACAGAGTAAGAGCTACAGGAATTTGGAGACAGTGAATGAGGGCACAGAACTTGTACAGCAGGGCTGCCTTTTCAGCTGCTTTTTACAGAATGTGGAATTATGGCCCTGCAGAGCTCTGAAAACACCCCAGCGTATATATATCCGATTCAACATCTGGAAGCATGCCACAGCTTTGTCACACTTGTTGAGTACACAGAGGAGGGGGTCTGTTGCTATGTATTTGGCTGCTCTGTGTGTCAGTTGTACTGTATTGAGATTGTAGCCGATAGCAGTGCAGTTAATGGGGCTGGTGAGCAGGCGCTGAGTGGGGAACACATGCTGCACCGGGCCATGCCCGTCTGCCGGGGCTTCTCTCTCTGCATAGCGGAGTCTGTTGAACGAGGCCCATCATGGAGGGGAAGGAAGAGAGTCACTCACTGGCATTGAGTCGCCCCTTCCTTCCCTGCCCCGACTAATTACCTCTCAGCAGTGAGGGGCATCCCAGCGTCCAGTGTACAGCTATCTCCCGTCTCCAAGGTACTGCTCCAGAGCAGCTCTCATGGCACAGGCAGTTTGAGGTAACAGCGGTACTGCTGGGCCTTGACACCGGCTTTGGTGGGAGGAAACCGTGCTAGGCCTCAGTGTGGTACATTGTTACCGGTGCAAAGAGCATGAAAGTGGTGGCAGGTTGCGGATAGACGTTTTAAGGGCTTTTGGGACCAGCCAGAGAGGAGTGTGCCCAGCCACTTGCATTCATTTTTGAAAAATTATCTGCACTCCTGCTGCCCGCATTAAATAAATCTATAGTACCGGCCTTGTAAATTAAGTGTAAGTGCTGAGCACCGGAAACCACAAGCACACATCAAGTACTAAATATATATGACATCATTTTGTAGTTTCTCAAACATTAGGCCTTAAACATGCACATTTTTCTTTCTCTGTAAAATGAAAATGAAAATTGCGAATTCGTTGAAACGGTCTGGCTTGCTGGTCTGTTGCCTCTTTCCATGGCTAACAGTGCGTTTTGGCAGAAGTGCAAATGTTCTCATAGGGTAATATTTTATGTTGCAGCCTTTCCAGTCTGATGGACGTGCAAGAAAAGGTTGCTGGTGAAAGTTATATGAAATTAAGGATAGGCCGCACAGAAAATCGTAGTGTGGTGCATTTGTATTTTACGAAGATACAAGTGTCCACACGGAAAGCAGAGGAAAATGTTTTCATTTTTCATGTTCCATTATTGATGTTAATTTCTGTGGGCGACAGTAATATGTATTAAATGTGTCAAATAATTTTATTTCTGTGTGCAGGAATTTTTCATACTGTTCAAACCCCTATGAGAATACGCACATTTATTGGCGAGCTTGCACACTTTAGCTCACTTTGGAACTGTTGTGTGGAACACTCTGTTGCTCAGTCTAATAGTTTGGCTAATCTCTACCAGTAGCGGTTGACAGGAATGAGGGTGGGTGGTTGGCGGGGGGACAAAATAGCTTTTTAAATAAAACACTTACCTCGTCCGCCGGCCGCGTCGCTCCTCCGCTTCTCTAGAGCCAGGAAGCACCCAGCCTCCCCATAGCCAATAACGCTGCAATGCTCAAAGAGCAGTGGGGCGACGCTCCCCCGCCTTAGCGGCGGAGCCGCCCCTGCTCTCTACTGATCTGGCTTGCATATTGTTTCTTCAGGCCATTTATGTGCTGTGAGCATACTGTTTTACTGATGATTGGTACTAATGTTTGACAACTACATTGCCACTGTAATGCTAATTATTTTGACTGATTAAATCCAATACAGTGGCATAACAAACTAATGGGATGAAGGGCCCCAGAGTCTCATTTCTCACAGATATTCATTGGCTTGGGGCAGAATGGGGCCCCTTGAAGGATTATAGGCCCCCTAGAGAACTGCAGCCCCCCTGCATCACGGGGGCTACAAAAAACTGAGTTACACCCCTGGTCTTATACATAGAAAAGACCAAGTGAGTGCCCTTGGCAAAATTCTTCATGTAATCAAAGTTGCTATTGAACATGTCATGAGTAATGTAATATGTGAGATCATATGCAGTGCATGGAGGTGGCACACAGTTATCTCAGTAAAGTATATCTGGTGAATTTCAGTGTTTTTTTGTTTAAAATTGTATTTTTAACTGACATTTTCAGCTAACTATAAACTCACTTTACCCTTTATTTTTTCAGTGAATTTGTATTTTTTTTAAATGTAAAGTAAGATAATATTACCACCTCTAAGTATAATGTCACCTTAACATTTGTTTTCTCAGAGAATTTCTAGGTTTTACTTTTGGAAAGTAAAATATTACAAACGTATCTAGATGTACATAGCAGTGCCTTCACTACATAAGGAGTCATGAGTATGTGCAGGGAGGAGCTATTAGCAGGGCCTTCACTGCATAAGGAGCCATGAGTATGTGGAGGGAGTGAGCTATTAGCCGGGCCTTCACTGCATAAGGAGCCATGAGTATGTGCAGGGAGTGAGCTATTAGCAGGGCCTTCACTGCATAAGGAGCCATGAGTATGTGGAGGGAGTGAGCTATTAGCCGGGCCTTCACTGCATAAGGAGCCATGAGTATGTGCAGGGAGTGCGCTATCTAAGTAAGGAGCTGCAGTAAGAGCGCAGCCTCTCTGTAGTCGTGGCTCGCCCATTTAAATGGACTTGTGTACCTGGAGGGAGGGGGCTCACCATGAAGAGCTGCGCAGAGCGCGCAGGCTGTGCACAATGGGGGCCTGCGCACCTAATGCAGTTTGGATCTTTGGATGGCGTGGGCTCTACGCACAATCTGTGCTCTCAGTTCTGACATTACACAGTAGGAGTTTGCCCACCTAACAGCGCTTGCAAGACTAGAGGGAGTGCGCTCTACACAGTCTTCGTGCTGAGCGCAAACGTGGTGTACTAGGGGCATGCTCAAAACAGCTGTCATGAATTACACAAGAGGTAAACACACGGTCCATAACTGCAGATCTCCATCGTTAGCCCTGGAGGTGGTCGCTAACAGGGCTACTGGGACAAGTTACTAAGATTTCTCTTATTGACTGCGAACAATTAATACTGAAATTATGGTAGCTGATCGCAACTTCTAAAACTAACTGCCCAGTTCTTTTTTCTATGCATCTCTGCTGCACCTGATGAAACTTTATAAATGGCACTTCAAGCGACGACAGCTTTTTCAGGGCATCCAATGAAGAAAATGTACGGAATAAAGTAGCGACTCTCAGTTGGCTATGCAGACCACCGCGTGCCAGCTCAGAGAGAGGGCAATGTGATGCAGGAGGCAATTATCATACAATCTAGAGCCATACAAGCCAAAGCGATGGAATCAACCAATGCAATGGTACCTTCTCTACTGTGCTCCGGAACTTTCAGTTGCACCTTGCACATCTAAGAGTGGATGGATAGGAAGCCATCCTAATCTTGAGGGATTGTGTAACCAAGCTTGTTTCTTGGGAGGTGATGAACAGGAAATGCTGTGTTTTTGCGATTCACACTTTCACAAATGGAACAAAGGCAGGACTATGAGAAGGCGAGCTACACAGTCCCTTGTGACTTTAAGGGCGGGTTTTCCTTTATGTCGCTAATGAATCAATCCAGCTGAAAAAGAAAGATTAGAAATTATTTGAGTCGTCAAACCGCCCCAAAACGAGACTGTGCACGATAGCATCTTACTTGGACGACCATCTGGATACTTGGTGCGCCTTAATTGAACGCGGCACCAGCTAATGAACCTTGCTCTAAAGGCGTGAGAGGCGAGAGCCAATTAATACTTGCGACTGCCTATCACAACGCGAGCAGATGATCAGTTTGTCAGTGTAAGTAAAGGACCATGAAATGCACAGTTGGTGACCAGTCTTCAATTTTCATCAATCAGCAATCGCATCTGTGGCAGAAGCATGTCGGGAGCTGCACTGCATCAGCCAATCTTCACCCTCAAGGGCCACCAGCGCTGTTGAGCACAGTAATTTGTTTTTCGTCTCGTCAGGGTAAAGGCTGGTATGATAATGAAGCAGACAGGCGCCAATGAACATTACAAACTAGGAAGTTACGTGCATCGCACAGCTGGCAGCGTAACTGAAATACAGATACAACATGGGGCATAAGGCCTGCCATTGATTTCCAGGCAGCAAAGATGGAGACCAACGCTAATATAGCGAATCCTGTTTTTCCGATTTAAAAAAATTACTATTGTATACTTGAATATGCTAATTTATCAGAGGATATAATCTGCACAAGCACTGGCATAGCAAGTAGGCTTGGCCTTGGCAAACTGGTGCAATGGGTCAGGTTTTTTTATTGCAAGCAAATGAGACCAAAATAAAAATGAGGGGAAAAAAAAAAAAAAAAGATGTGCCTACCAAACACGGCGGGCAAATGCTTGCCATAAAAAACAAGCATTGGCATAGCCAATAGGTCGCGCTTTTGGGACCTTATAAGTATTTGGTTATGCAGCACAATATCCTCGTGCAACAACATCAACTTTGGCATGGCTAAACACTTATAAGGTCCCCAAGGCGAGACCTATTGGCTATGCCAATGCTTGTTTACAGCTTGTTGGGGTCTTACTGCAAACTATTAGCCAGTCGCCCCTGGTGAAACAATTTAAGATTTTTTCAAACTTACCCAGAAAAAAAATTAAACAGTACAAGAAGAAGCCTAAATATGGCCAGCAGGGTAACAAATATTAAAAAGAGCGGGACTCACTGAGGAGCCCTGTGAGACTCCGCACAGCAGGGGAAAAGGTTCCGATGTAAAATCACCTAAGATGTCAATTTTGGAAAGCGTCTGCAGATCTATTTGATACCGGATTCAAGAGAGAGCCAAACACCTCTGGGCAGCAGACTTGGAATTAATGGAAGAACAAATAAGCTGGCTATTTTAGTCACAGTCATTGCTGGGAGTTTTTTTTCTTTGATTCATAATTTAATGACTTAGCAGGTTGGGTTTTTGGGAAACTGGGGAATTATCTAGGTGGGTCTGCGCTGAAGTACAATCAATCTTATACTGGGCTGCCTTTGCATGTGCCCCGTCTTGCTGTTCCTGCCTGTCTCGTAGAGGATTCTGACACAAGAAATGTCAGTATTTAAAATGCACTATGACAAGTCATAGACTGGGTTTTAGATAGCTTTTAGGTCTGGCTGAAGAGGGCCTAAACGCACAGAGTGAAGTTTAATCCGTGCCTGTGTAATTATTTTTTTGTTGTTGCAGTTTTATATAGCGCAAACTCTTTACATGAACACCAGTTGCATTACAGATGGACACATACATTTTTTGGTAGGCACAGGGAGATTAAGTGATTAGCCAAGAATCACAGGATGTTGAGCCCACGCCAAGACTCGCACCTGGTCCCCCAGATCCAAAGTCGGCAGCTCTGCAATTGAGCATTACAATTGTTAAACAAAATAACTGAGGTTATAGCATGGCGCCATATCAAGTAACTAAGGCTTCATTCAGTTAAAAAGCCTCTCACAGGAGCAAGGGAAAACGTAATGAAGTGAGCTCAAGTGGGTGTTTGCGTCAAATGTGATTTTCCTTTTTTTTTTTTTTTTTTTAGCGCAGCACACCAAAAATGGAGGCCAGAATGCATTTTGCACTATAAATAAATAAATAGTGCAAAGTGCCGACGCTGGCATTTCATGCAATAATGCTGAATTTGGTGTGACATTTTGCATACTTTATGCAAAGTACATTATGCAAATTTCGCTGGGATCTAGTTCTAAAAGGACTCTGTGCAGTGGCAGCAGCCCAAATCATTGGTCTTTAATGTGTCGTAGTCCGTGACTCACGTTGCACAATCACTGGTGGTTGAGTTCATCTTCTGTGAAATAATTTGGGGCTGTGCGCGTCCCATTGGTTTCTCTCCTAGGATACAAAATCCCTGCCTACATCCTCTGAGCCCTGTGCAAACCCTTTGCTAGGCAGTGCCATGTCAGAAGGAGACAAAATCTAGTGCCTAATGTTGTTAAACGGGAAACCGAGAACAACTCACCAACGTGAGAGACAGAGGGCAGCTTGCACTTGATGGTGATGCCTTCTGCTGAGTGTCTGTGCATAGGATATTTGTGTAGGTGTGTGTCTGTGCTTGTAAATGTGTGTGTGTATTTTTTATGTTGCTGTGTCCTTACATCTGTGTATCTGTTACATCAGAGTGCCCACTGAGGTCTGTGTTCTTGTGTGTCTGCTGTTCTGCTGTGCATGTGTGTTTGTGCATGCATCTGTGTTTGTGCTTACATGCCTGCCGGTTGTCTGTCAATGCACATGTGTGTTTGTGTACGTGTCTCTGTATCCACATGTGTGTATTTGTCTGTTTACGTGTTGGTCTCTGCAGTCTGTTTTTCCGTTGTGTGCACAGTTGTCTACTTGTGTGTCGTGCATATGTTTGCCTGACTTCCGGTATTCATGTGTGTGTGGGAGAGAGAGAACGAAAAAGACTTAGAGAGAGAGGCATAGAGAGTGAAAGACTCCGTCACACCGCCTTTCCTCCTTTCAGTGTGTGTCAGTCCCTCGCTGGAGCGTTAACAGAGGTCACTCAGTAATGAGTACAATGAGTGATTGCATTATCGGCTCCCACTGGAGTACATGTGAATAGCAAAGGCAGCTACCAGGATGGAGGCCTGGATTTTAATCTGCAAAAACAACAATTGATAGACAGAATGCAGAACAATGTCATACATTCACCCCAGTACAGAGATCTGGGCCTAAATCCATCGTTTTTTTGCTCACCATGCCATTCCAGTTTGAACCCAGCCATATGCAAATCAGTCTTGACCCTGTGCCCCATGGGAACAGTCCAGCCCGAACTGCCAAGCCAGGTCCTCCCTGGACTGGAAACAAGCATCCTAGGACCGGTTTCGGGCTTTCAGCCCTCGTCAGCCAGGATAGCTTGATTCCAGTGGCATGGAGAGCACGGGACTCACGTCTGAGCATACCCTTCCCACTCGGGGTGACAAATGCAAAAAGGGTCAAGACTGATTTGCATATGGCCATGTCTAAACTGGGGTGGTGTAGTGGGCAAAAGAACGATGGATTTAACACAGATCTCTTGACTGGGGGAGAATGTCTGCATTGTCAGCATTCCGTCCATCATTTGTTTGTTGTAATGGATTTTAATCTGGGCAAGTGAATTCCGACGGAAGGTCAGCCTCGTGCTAATGAGCCCTTGTAATCTTCGTCGGGATGCAGGAGCAGTTGGTAATGCGAGTGGCCTTCTTTCCACAAGATGTAAGAGGAGGAAGAGAGAATTATTTATTGCTAAAAAAAAAAAAAGCATGGTGAAGATGCATGCACGCGCGCGCAGCCTGCTCTTTTTAAAAGCACATACTCGTGCTTGTGGCACGCTGCTGCGCACTCCCGCAAGCTGTATGCCGACACAAGCATGAGTATGTGCTTTGAAAAAGAGCTGAACGACGGCTAAAGGTCCTCCTATGCAGCGCATGCGCGCTGCGTAGGCGAGACCTAAAAATTGCCATCACAAATAATTAGGAGTGTGGTTACTTCCTAGCAAACAGGTGTGTTTACAACAGGTATGGAAGCCCTTTTTAGTGTTACTGCACATCAGAGGAAAATGTATTTCAATTAGTAAAATAAAGTATAGTCACTGAAGTGTACTTCTTCCAAGACAAATGCACCTGTGAACGCCAAAATGCTTCCACTCCCAGTGCAAGAGAGCCAGCATCTGAATTGGGCTGAGACACTGCTCCCTACTGAATGCTGCTGATGGGCAGAAGCAAAATGAGTGGCGAAGTCCAATGGATGAAGAGAGTTAACCCTTAGATCCTTTATGTACATTTACAAGTATTTTTATTCATGATTTTATTGCATTAGGCTGGCAAACATTCAGAGTTGTATCTAGAGCAGACATCAAAAAGGAATCAAGTGTGGTGCTGGTATTTTGGATGAAACTTGTGTGTTTTCAACCTTATTTATATTATTCTATTGGAAAAAACAATTAAAACAATAAATAAAGGACATAAGTAAGAAGATAAGGAGTAGTTCCGGATTAATTTGGAGGCTGTAATTCGCTTGAAAGTCCCTCCTAACACCATGGCGGCAGTTTTCAATTTGCTGTGGAGGTGAGGCGTGAATACAGTGAAGATTTAACCCGCAGGATTGTGCAGATGTATTGTCTCACAACAGTAACCTCCTACACAAAGACTTCTGTGCAACTGGCAGAATGACACAAACAAAACGTGCAGGGATTAATCCCACATAAGGATATGTATTTAGGGCTCAATTCAACTGTGCCTTGGGTGTACAAAAATTGATCCTCAATAGTGGAAGTTCCACAAACATCCTTCATGAGGCTACTTGCTTCAAGTTGTCAGTAGCATCAGTGCACTCAGGACAAGGGGTCACGGTTACAATTAGAAAAGTGTCAATTGGTTATTGAGAAGGAATTTCCAAGGAATTTCTCAACCATATTAACACACCTATACCTATCTTCAATAAAAAGATTGAAGAGTGGAAAGTGGATTGTAAAGATATACAACCAGCACCGTATTTAGTATAGGAATTTTTCCATAGGGGAAATGTTTTCCACCTAGATTAAAGAGTGTCGTTAAGATGACATAAAAAAAAACTTTAAAACCCACTAAGTCTAATAAATCTACTGAAACTGCAAGGTGACATTTATGACCAGTAGATTTAGGGCTTCTAAACATAAATTTGAGAGTCAGGACTTTGAGTTAGTCTTTATTGTACCTGCTGTGCTCAGTTCCCTGCATTGCTTTTGTCGAATGATCTTGCTGTGAAGCGTAACATGTCCCAATTTCACTGACACAGCATTCCAGGAACTGCCAGAAAATGCCATTTCTATGGCAATTGTTCCAAAATGTTTGCTTCTAAGCGGTATGCTTTTTCAATATGCACATGTAAAGATTATATATGTTTCTTAAACATGAGACACGTAACTTGTCTTGCAGCCATGCTCCCCGTACCTACACTGCCCTGCACATACATCTCAAGTTGACCTATAAGTATATCTGATTAATTATTTCATGGATGAGGTAAAGCTTATATTATATACTGGTCAACATGGGACAAAACGGTCATTAAGGGGGGTTGATTGCTGTTCCCACGCAACTGCCCATATGTTTTGATGCAAATCCTCACCTACTATGATGTTTATAAAGGGATCAGTGCCAAAACCTTACATTTTTTTGAGGCAGGCATAACGAAGAGTAATGTTTCATTTTTCCTTATTTTTTTCAACTTTCTATCTGCATTCATTGTACAGCACACATACTTTTAGAGGATAGGTTTTGTATTAAAAAGTTCCACTTTCAGTATGAAAACTATGTTTTAGAGAAATTGCACATCTAATTGCACACCCATGCACTTTGGCACAAGATTGTCTGTGTTGTTGTTGAGGTGAAGTTAAAGATTTTACAGGGCCTGGCAAGAACTTGGGCTAAAATAAAATTTTCTACTAAACTAGGGTATTATTCTAGTAGAGCTCCCCTTTGGGATCTTCCAGAGCCCCCAAACTGGCTAAGTGATGCACTTGCAGTACCACTCAGGGAATCAGGGATAGCTGTTTGGGGAGATCTTTTTGTGGAAGGGACCTTGATCCCCTGGGAGGATTTAGCTCGTAAAGTTGGGCCCAATTTCTCAAGATTTAAGTATCTACAAATAGTAAGTTGGTCCCAAGCAGTAACATCACGACCCACACGGTTTGATAAGTTTGTTCTAGGGGGAGGAAACCACTTGGAAACTCTTTTGGTTGATCAGACTCCTGTAAAAAAAGGAGGTCTCGCTATGGTATTCTTTAATATTGGACGAAATGGACGGCGATTTTGATCTCCCAGAACAGCTCTGGAGCTCTTCATTGCCAGCCTCCAATGTTGCAGATCTCTGGTTGATGTCCTGTAAACTGCTGTGGGAATTAGTCAAACCAGCTTGGCTACGCAGGAACCACCTGTTTACTTTACATAGAGCTTATTATTCCCCACAAAGACTCTCGAAATTTGCTGCAGGAGGCCCGGTGGTTTGCCCGAGATGTGGATTTATGGAGGCTGCAGATACACATATGTTCTTTGAGTGTTCTCATTTAACTCCATTTTGGGATGCAATTAGCAGTAAACTCTCGGCCAGCCTGGGTCGTCCAATATTAATAGATCTGAAACTTGTAATTTTTGGAACAGCAGACAATTCACTATCTATGGCTGGTAACCTACTATTCTACGCAATGTTAGCGGCTCGAAGAGAAATTTGTAAACGTTGGAAAGAACCTACGCCACCATCTCTTTTTGAGTGGCGTAGATCTCTGCTTCAGTTCTCTAAACTAGATATAGCTAGGGCCGGTAATCGTGACAGGAGAAACTATTGGAAGATGCTGGACGGGACTGTTTGAACTTGCTGGGGGTTTTTTTTTTGGTTTTTTTTTTCCCCAGCTCCGATGATTATTCTGCCATAGTACCACCTTGCTGTCTCATTGATGGTCTCCCTCTTTCTCTTGCCCAGGTCGCACATATCTTTCCCAGCACGAATAACCACAAAGATGGTTAACTTCTGTCAGCTGGCTAGCAAGGGTTGAGCTGTTAGGGCGGCCGTGGTGGCTGTAGGGCTCTTATATTTGATCTCTCATCTTTTGCCCTCCCAGCAATTGCTGTGCCAGCACAACGGTGCGCCCGTAGCTCCTGTTACCCAAGCAGCAGGCTCTCAGTAGTCTGGAACCATGGCAGTAAATGAGGAATAATAAAAAAAAAATAAAAAAAAAAAGATTGTCTGTGTTGTCAGCCAAAAGTGTGCCAGGAGAGAAAAATATGTGACATCTCTTAGTAGATATGCTACATTTTTTTACAACATGAGGGTGGGAGCACACTGCCTTACATCCCAGCACTCCGTTCACTCCAATGCATCATTGTAAACGCAGTGCATGATAACACTTACTTCAGCGACAGTCTTCCGTTTTTCACCCTTGTTGGTACAGCACCAGCTGAAGTAAGTATTATCACGCACTGCATTTACCATGGTGCACTGGGGCAAACTGATTGCTGTAATGTGAGGCAGTGTGCTCCCACCCTCTTTTTGTTTGAAAAAGCTCCCTTGAGCTAAAAAGCTGACGAGCTCCGGCTGATGCACCTGGGCCTAGTGAGTGGTACAGAGAACTGAGAAGACTTTGAGCAGCTTTTGCAGAATCCCCAATAGAACGTGCTGCTCTCTACTGAAGGACAGCTATCCTGAAACATGTGTCTAGAGATGCACAACACTGGCTGCACCAACAACGGTGACAAACTAAAGACTGTCACTAAAGGAAGTGTTTTCATGCACTGCATTAACCATGATGCATTGGGGGTGATCAGAGTGCTGGGACCTGAGGCAGTATGCTCCCACTCTCTTTTTGTTTGAAATGGTACACTTTTGTCTCTTCTTGGGACACAGGGCTGCGCAGCAAGCTTTGGTTTCTACTCTGCCTTGCATCAAAATATTAGTATATCTGGGAGGGGGCGTGTCAAGGAGTGACTGAGGCAGAATCAAGACCACTTCACCCTACCACTTATCTGTGACCCCTTCTGCGCCCCCTCCCCCAAAATAATTTCTAGAGACGCCACTGGGGAATGCTCCTCCAAATTATAACTAGTGCTTCGAACTGGCATTAAAAAGGATGCATGTGTGCTATTTTTCTTCTGAGACTTTGTTGCCTTTACCCCACATAAACATCAATAACTTTTTTAATATGGTGTGACTCAGAGAAGGAATATTTACTCTACGATGGCAGGATCATACTCCACTCCCAAGGGCTGCTTCTCATGGGTTCCATTGAAAAACCTTCTCTCCCCATTCCCAGAGGCGCGCCTCACTCATGTTTAAAATGTTTACTTCAACTTTATTGATTTAGACCCGGTCTAGAGGCAAAAATATATGTAATACAACATACATCCAATAAAATCTATTTTTGTCCAGATACGAAAGGGAAACTGTGCAATAAAATTACTATTTATTCAAATCTTGAAAAACGTTTAAAAAATTTGAATATTAGATAACACAACCTTTCATATGTGGGAGAAAGAACCAATGATCTACTGTCACTAACTTAGAAATACTACATTACCGAAAATAAGATTCTACATATTTTGTGCGATACTGTTTGAGATGGGTACATGTGAAAAGAATATTCAAGGATGGAAGCATGTTCGAGTCCTGAATGCCTTTGTTACAAAGTGGACACGTGAGTTGATCATAGGGAATCCCACTCCATGCCCCCACTTCTGCCAAAAGTGTTAATCTTTCTGCTCTCAACAAAAACAGTGTTCTTTTATTGTGATGTTAGGAATCCAGCAGTAGGTAAAGCTGCATCTTTCCTTTTATGGAGGTAAGCCATACATTATTGCACATTTTCAGAGTGGCGCAATGTAATTTATACCATTTAAAACCAATGGTGGGAATTCATCTTTTTAGTACAAACTTCGAGTTTCTAAATTTCCACGTTTTTAGATAATGAAGGGGAATTTTCACGTGACTAGTGCTACATTCAGATTATTTAAAAAAAATACTGAAATAATCAGTATCTCCAAACACTTCATTTTTTATCATCTTTAAGACCCTTCCTCTTCAAAAGATTAGAAAGTTGGGTTCACCAGCACCCCTCATTGAGCGTGCCAGCCACGAAGCATACTCCTGCTTCCGTCACACACTGTCATACTCCTGCTTCCGTCTCACACTTTCATACTCCTGCTTCCGTCTCACACTTTCATACTCCTGCTTCCGTCTCACACTTTGAGTATGAGGGTGCCCACTGCCCATCACTGGGCCACAAGGTACAGCTCCAGCAATGGGCCATGGAGGAGGTCATACAATCTAAGAAAGCGGCCCAGACTTTGTGGAAGATCCTCTCCTTATGGCAGACTATATACAATGACAAAAGATAATCATAGTGGGACTGGGAACAAGAGCAAGATTTACCCTTCAATGTGTCGCAGGAAGAAAATTGCGCCATTGACACATACACCCAGGAGCGTGTTGCTTCGTACTCTGACTGAAAAATACGTTCCAAGAAACTTAAGAAGCCAAATAAATGAAAAATCTGTGATTTTTGAAGCATGTATTTTTTATTTTGACAGCGACATCCCTATTCCGGGATGTTTATGTTGAAGTTACAAACCGTGTCAACACTGGTATTGTTACTCTATTTACACGTATAATTATAGATTGGCAGGAGTTGAGAAATACAATCGCTTCACACCCCACCCACAAAACAAACTATCGCAGGCCTCACATGCTGGCAGCACTACGGGGCTGCGTCATATAGTATACATTGAGGTTTTACTGAGGTTTTTTTTTAAAAACATTATATTTGTATCCATTTCATATCTGTAGTATTCAATCTTTTACTGAATCAATACGCGCTACGCGTGTTTTACTTCACTCCAGGTGACCGGACAATGAAGCAACAGGGCACCGAAACACGCAAAGTAAACAGAGCATTACAGCTGTTCAAACCTGGCATCCTGTAGCTGTCACAAAAATGGCGTTCCGTAATTTGTTTTGCTCAATTTCAGCCTAATGCTTTGGCAGTTAATTTTACTCCATTAAGTAAGAGCGGTGGTAAAAGAGGTGGTCAAACGGGTACGTTGATTGCGGACGCAGGAGCCCCGATGTATAAAACCAGGCCGCCCAGTTCACAATGTTGGGCGTTCCCAGCCATTCTCAACTTTTCAACATGGCCGCCCCCCTAGTATTAAGCATGACAAACTAGACATAAATCTGCTAAAAAGAGGTAGTGAAAGCTAAGATGAAGTTCTCTCTGCATTCAAAGGTAAGCAAACCAGTGGCGGCTCCTCTGCAAAGGCGGAGGAGCGTCGCCCCACTCCCTGGCTCAGAGCCAGCAAATGTAAATTAAAACAATGTTCTTGCATCGTTTTAATTCACATTTGCCGGCTTTTAGCCAGTGCTGTTGGGAAGGGTGAGGCTAGTGCACTCTACTCCTTAGGTGCGCATATGGGTTTTAGCCGGCCGTCTCAGTCTGACCAAAACACACATGCCCACTTCGGTTTTTTCCAGCCCAGCTGCATTGTGCAGCAAGGCTGGAGAAACCCCACAGAAGTCTGTACCAGAGGCTGCTGGGACCAGCAGGCAGGAAGAGGAGAGGCAGTGAGAGGAGACGTGACTCTAGCAGCCCACGCCAAAAGGTAATTAAAAAAAAAAATTATTATTCAATCACCCCTCCCCCCCACCTGCTCGATCCCACCAGCCCCACCACCCGTTTATGGCAGCGGTCGCTGAAGAAAATCTGTCATTTGACTGCATTATACCCGCTGTCAGTGTCTGAAATTGTATTTATTTATTTGATTTTTTGCAGTTTTACTTAGTGCAAACTTGGCCCAAAAGAGTCAGTGCACTTTACATGAGAGCCAGACACTTTTACACAAGATTTATGGTCTGGCTTCACAGTTCAGCTGTTGCCACACAATTTGGTGAGCATCACTAGAGAGGGTCTCTGGCTCCGCCCACATATCGGAGACGAGGAGTACCTTTTTGATTGGACAGAAGTTGTGTGCTTCCACAAAAAGTGCTTGCCTTCCAGACAGCTCTGTTCATTTTACTTATTCAGCTGTTTGAGCTCGAACTTTTAGGGGCACACAAGACATGCCATATTAATTTAAAGTGTCTTAGATAACTTGATCATTTATGGTGTTTTTCTCTGGCAGCAGGACAGATGGGAGGAGGGCAGCCATTAACTTACGTGGATGTTTAGGTCTGGCTTGACAGTGAAACTCTAACCATACCTTTCAACCTACACCAATATTACTCTAGAGTTCTTTGTTTCCACAGAAAGGCATTTCCATTCCCATGATATTTTGCTGCTAATTCTTCACATTACATTACAACATTCCTTCAAAGCTAGACCTGTTGGCTTTGTGGCTTTGCTAATACATTTGTTTTAGGCCCTGGGTAGTAAAGTGACTTGCCCAGAATAACGGGAGGTTGAGCCAAGGTCAGAATTTGAACCCAATTACCCAGTTTCAAAGCCATCAGCTCTCCTTCCAAATTAGCCCTTAGGCCTAATTTCCACCCCAATCTTGTTAGAAGTGCTATTTTGACACTAAGCTTCTAAATCAGTTAATACAACTGTTGACCATGAATGTAAATTCAATAAAATCTTTTGAACAAAAAAATGTATTCAACAAGTGAAAAATTCCCCCATCCTTCTGCACCTAGGAGATCTATAAAAGTTAGGAGGACTGGGAGGGGGGAGGGGGAGTGAAGATGAGGACGAATCAAATAGCCACCAAATTAGGATCAGTAACAGAAAATGAGCAGGTGAGTGACAAGCATATCTGAAAGAGATTTAAAGAGGAAGAGTAAAATGCTGCAATTACATTAGGAAAGTGAGAGAGCGGGACATCGGTCAGTTGCCTTGGTCAGGCTTACACAGCAATTAGAAAATAATAATTTGGTCTACAGGACTGTACTCTCAAATGCTAAACGGAATTTTGTTGAAAAGCCGAGGGCACGGTGCGTGCTTCATCAGTGAAAAGGTACAGTCCAAACAGATGTGGAGAAGATGCATTTGCAAGAGTAGCAAGAAACTATCATTAGCCCTTAGTCGTTGAGTGCAATCTAGCATGACCATGCTCAAAAACTGCTAAACCAGAGGAATGCAGTGAAAGAGGCTAAACTGAACTTCAAAATCTGTTGATGGGTACAGCTTAGCTTGAGCTAACGGCGAACAGAAGACATCTGCATCGACTGATTGGTTGGAAAATCCAGGAGACTCAGTACTTCCCAAAAATTGCTCAATTTAAAAAAAAAAAAATTCAGACATATGGTGGATGCCTCAAGGAACATCAGGAAAGTATGCACGAGAAGTTGGAGTTTAGATAGGGAAAAAAAACTGCTCGATCTACACCCACAAAATCTGTGAGAGCATGATCAGCAACATCACCTTTACAAGCACAGTGCAATTCAGAATAAGCATTTTTACAAAAGCTGTACTATTAAGACTAATAAAGTTACAGCAATAACGGACTCCCCAGAAGGTATGTGATGAGTCCAAATAATTGGGTGCGAGTTTTAGCTTTATAAGCAAAGAGATTTGATATCAAACTCTTCTCTTACAGGCCACATAGTTGATCAGAATCACAAACAATTTCTACAGATTTTGCGCTGGTGACCAGAGTGGCCGAGATCCCAAGATGTACAAGAGCAGACATTGAGATCTGAACGTTGAGAATGGGGGGTCACGTTTTGCCCCAAACTAGCGGGTGTCAAGAAGCCAGTCCTTCCTTCATGTCCATTTTCAGTTCCAGGTGAGGCCTAGTATTTCCTGTTTATCCATAAAAACAGGACGTCTCGTAAATCTGGGAAACGTCCATGAAACCACCCCATGGTTATACTGTTTCTGCCTATCCATGGGAGAGAGGACCTTCAGGCAGAAGTCACAAGGGCTCCAGAGGAAATGGATGTTTTCAAAGTACCGATGTGCTGGCCCACTTCATATTCGCCCTCCTCCAAGCTCTGCAAAGACCATCATGAGAAAAGGGTCTGCCATACACACAAAAAGTGACCCTGATGCGCCACTGGTCCACCAAGAGTGAGGCCAATGTCCACATTCCATGAAAAATCTACATTTAACAGCATCCAATTAAGGGAGTCTCACACAGACCACAAATGCCCATACGCTGGGCAAACACACACTCCAGGTGCTCCAACTTGCCAGTCTTGGACATCCCAGAAGTTTTGAAGGATGTACCAGTTCTTGATACATCCAGCTACACTGATTAACTATGAGTGATCCTACGGCAGCTGCTAAATTCATTCATACTATGCAATGGTATAATTGTGTTTGATGATCAAACTTTCCATTACCTACCCTCCCCCAAAACTACAGCTGGGTAGGAAATTCAAAATCTTGACTAGACCAGTTTAAAAATACACACATCTAGGGGTTGGGTTAACATTATAGCTGACAAGACACCCTGAGCCAGAGCTCCCACTGTTCGCCCTAAGTTGGCAGGGTATGCCCAGACGTGGGTCCCTTGCTCACTTTGCCGCTGGATTCAAGATAGCCTGGCTGATGAGGGTTATGAACCCGAAACCGGTTCCAAGATGCTTGTTTCCGGTCCAGGGAAGACATGGCTTGGCAGTTCGGGCCGGACTGTTCCCATGAGGCACAGGGTCCGACTGATTTGCATATGGCCATGTCTGAACTGGGGTGGTGGAGTGAGCTGAAGAATGACGATGGATTAAACCCAGATCAGTTGACTGGGGGTGAGTGTTTGATTTGCTCAAATGCTCCGTCCATCATCCCCTTTGGTATCGCAGAGCTCCCACTGTGGTCCTTCATAATTCTACATCCTCCTGTTTCCATTTGAGGCAATTATACCAAGACAGGTTGCCTAGAAATAGTGGAGTATCAGGAACACCCATCACCAAAACTGGAGGCAGGGAACAAATGGATTGCCCAGTGAGAGCTGCCTGAATGTGATGCCCTGTCAGAGGATACAAGAGCTATTACAGTTTGGCTTATTCTGTAGACGGACAGAGCCTAGTGTTGGGTTTCCGAGCCCTTGGTGTTGATGAACCCTGAGGGGTGCTGAGTTGGAGCAGGGGGATACGGTGTCTCAGCCGACCCTGTAGGTTAAATTTAGCCACCTCCGCTACTATACCTGGGGCCTGGGTGGTGCTTGGTCCCTTGTGGGTGACCATGAGGGCTCGTGCAGCCCACAAAATTCTGGTGACTGCTATTGGGAAGTTCTTGGGTCCCGGGGGCTGCTGTGTCCTTTGTGAGTGACCAGAACCTTCTGTTCCTCTTGGTGGAGGCCTGCAACAGGGTTTTTTCTGTGACTTGCGCTCATCGTGCATGGTGGAGCAGCACTGGAAGTGTCGCTGCCTCTCCCAGCATTAGAGGCCAGAAAGAAGTGCAGGTGGCACTGCACCACTCCTTGCCTTGTCGTGGGGTCCTGAAAGGACCACATACAGGATGGACACTGGAAAGAGGTATGTGGAGGCTGGGCTGGAGCCTAGTTCAAGTGCTGGCACCCCTGCCTCATCCTGTCGGGGATCCCCCAACAACTCCCAATTTTCTCCCATTCCTCCAGCTGTGAGGACAGGCACTCTGGGAAGTATACAAAGGACTAGCCCAAATCAGCTACAGCAGATTAGATAGAACACTAATGCACCAATCGGTTAGCACTCAGGTGAACAGTGTCCAATACTTTAACCAATATCTATCAATCATTCATCCCTAATGATGGAGCTCGGGATGGACAGACCCAGGGCATGCATTCCCAATTGGAAGTTGATCCCACGTGCTTTAACTGACACGGCATTGCGCATGAAAGTAAAAACTGCAAAACAAAGTATTTCCAGGGAAATTACTACGCTTACTGAGAGAGAGGAAATTAAAATTGTGCATTTGGGATAAGAGGAGAAAATATTTGGGTTAAGAGGCAGTTGCATTAAGCTATGAAAGCCCAGAAGAAAATATTGTCCCTACTTCAGAGGTGAAAACCACGGCAGCCATGAGAGATTCCAATGGCTGAAAGCCCAAAAGGGTGCTTGGTTGTACTTGGGATACCCTTAACAGGCTTACATTGAAAAATTACAGACAATGCCTACACAATGAGGGCGATAAATCCAGAAGTTACCTTCATGTTTACTAAATAGTGAAAGGCCTTATCCCCGTCATATTAATAATAAATGTAATGGATGGGTTATTAGCGGTTTCACAAAACACGGTTAAGAAAGACCCTGGCCAGTAACCTAGCTGCAGTACATAAATCGTCAGTGCACCCTGACCTCTCCGACTCATTTCTATATGAGGGATCAAGAACACTCTTGTCTGGGGCATACGCAGTTAACGGAGCTTGAAATGGAGTTTCAAAGGGAGGAATTATTGCAGGCAATAGATGGGATATTGGGTGGGAAAACTCAGAGGTTATGGCTTCTCAACCGATTCGTATAAGACGTCTAAATAACAGCTCCTTGACAAATTGTTTGATGTGTTTCACTAGGCCAAAAAGCAAGACAATCGCCCCATTGTGAATGAGGGAAGCCATCATAATTTTGATGTTTAAACCAGATAAAGACCTACTAGACATATGATGAGCATTGATATTACAAATCTTTGAAAAGTACTAAAAACCAGGAAAAGGGGCAAGGTAGGGAGACTAGTTAACGAAGACCAAACAAGATTCCTACCAGAACGTAGCACCTCAATGAATATACTAAGACTAACTCATATTACATGACTTTATGCAGGGGACAGAGAATACCTCTCTTATAGCCTTGGATATAGAGTAGGCATTTGATTACCTGTAATGGGAACAAATGTTTGAGACTAAAAGAATATTGACTAGGGAGGAGCTTCCTGGGATAATTCTGCTTGTTGTACACCAATTCCACAATTAGACTAAAACATGGTGATAATATCAGACAGTCGGACAGTGGAGCGATGCACTATGCAGGGGGGGGTCTCCCCTCTTCTGTTTGTGTTGGAACCACACCCCCTGGCAATTGCACTTGGAAAGCATTTGCAAGGTTGGGGAACCAAGGGGGCTGGTGTGGAGCATATTGTGTCAAAGTGTGCAATGACACACAAGTCTACACATTCACACATTCGTCAGTCTCACTACTCCTGAATGAGCTTGACAATTTAGAGAGGGTGTCCGGCCTAATCACCAATTGGGCTTAATCTTTAATATTCCGGTAGGGTGGGCATCCCACTGTTGATCTTACAGTATTTCGTCGCAGGACAAATTCCAATATCTGGGCACGCAGGTGACTCCACAGTGGAGTCATTATACGCATATAATAAGGGATAAATTAAGCAATGCCTTAGATGGTCAGTTGGGTTCCGAAATTCACTTTCTATTTTAATCATGGGATGCATTGCACTTGTTAAAATGGTGTTCTTACCAAGATGCCTGTATGGATTAAAAACTCTACATGTCTTATTCCTACACACAACTTTCAGGACATTGACAGGCTGGCAACTACACCGGTATCCGCTGGTACACCGAGTCAGTGAAGCTGATCACACTTAAAATGGAATGGGAGGATGGAGGCTTAGCTCTCTCAGATGTAAAATTATAATAATGGCCAGTCAGCTCCAACTCAGGGCGAAATGGTGATAATTCCCCGGATGATACATGGAAAAACAGACTTCTAGGAGGTTTCATCAATACTTACCCTCTCCGGTTACTGTTGATAAGGGGGAGTAGATGCCCCTCAGCCTACTGGTAAAGGATGACACAGGTGGGGAAAGCCTGTGGTGGTGAAAAGTCTTTCAACAATCACTGTTTTCTAGAGAAGTGAACATTTCCAGTATGCAGCCCTTTAGGTGTACACCCCGAGACATGTCAGTGAGCTGTTGGACAAAAGGGAGGGGTGTCATCCTAGGGGACTTATCACGGAGATACCTTCATTATGCTTGTTCAGGCCCCCAACTCTTTTGGGTTGAAGTCCGACTCAATTCCTCCAATACGCTAAACCGTCAGAAATTGCAAAATCGATCTGAAGGGACTTCCCTCATGCACCCATGCCACCCAAACACTTAATAATAATAATAATCCACATTTGTAAAGCGCAAACAATCACCCGTAAGGGTCTCTAGGCGCTGGGGGCCGTCGGGAAGATTAAGCAAGCTATTGCCCAGAGTCACATGGTGCTGGGCTGATCTGGCGCCGGGGATCGAACCGTGATCCCCAGATTCCAGAGTCAGTCGCCCTGGACGCGGCGCCACACCTCTTCCACTTCCACTTGCAACTATGCTGCTAGACTAGGTCTGTGGACAGATCTCCCTGCTGCAGAAAGCATCAAAAAATGGGAGAGGGCACAAATTCCCTTGAGGACAAAACAATACTGGAAAGAGGACCTGAAACACCTATTTCAGACACAGAGGGTCAAAAGCGTGTTCCCAAGTAAGGGAGATCTTCAGTAAAGCTCACTTTAAACTAATACATTTTAATGTTCTTCACTGTACTGACCAGGACAAAGTAAAGCTCTGCGAAGTATACACAGACAGGTCATCAGCCTGCCGGGCTGTGGAAATATCAACACATCCGTCTTTGAAATGATTAGGTCCAGCACAGCGCGCTCAGCTTACTGGGAGAGTACTGTGCAGAGTTTGCATGAGTTTACTGCCTTTCCTTTTAGTGTGTTCACCTAAAAAATGCTTACTGAGTGTGGATGTCTAAGACAAGAGGTAAAATAGTGGAATATAGCTTAAGTGGGCAACAGCGGAGGAAGCCCACCTGAAAACCGTAAGGAGACATGCCAAAGCAGCAATGGGTACACTTTTTTGGGGGTTTGATTATGTTGTGACCTGGCCATGGGGAATGTGGGAGATACTCCAGGGGTGTTTAGTTTATTCATCACCCTCATGTTGTGGATTATGATACATCAACTAAGGGCACTGGGAGGAGTAGGGCTGATCCTGTCATGGAGACTTCTCTTCGGTTTAATCTGCCTTTCCCAGATAGGGCCTACTGAACTGTGTAAATGTAACTCAAGGTAAACTGTTGTATGTGCTGCTATTAACTGGGTCTACCATCATGGACGTACTTTAGAGGGTCGCTGATGTTACCTCTGTCCTAGCTTTTTAGCGCGTCGCTCTTTAGCGCTGCATTTTAACTTAATGTCCTTTTGCTAGCGTTTATTTTATCTTGTGCTTTGCTGCTTGGCCTGGGGGCAAGGGTCTCCACTTACCTGCATTTAAAGTGTTGATGCACCGCCGTTTTGGCGGGTCCGGGTCCCGAGGGGGCATATCTAATCAACTTTGGCCGCCATTTTGGATTGGGGCTGTTGGCGCTTTTGCGGGCGCCATCTTAGAGCGTCTTGACGCTCGCTTCAGTCCAGGGGACGCCTATTTAAGGCGGACTCGTGGGGTTTGACGGCGGTCAGGCTCTGCTGTTACCTCTGTTACCTCTGTCCTAGCTTTTTAGCGCGTCGCTCTTTAGCGCTGCATTTTAACTTCATGTCCTTTTGCTGGCGTTTATTTTATCTTGTGCTTTGCTGCTTGGCCTGGGGGCAAGGGTCTCCACTTACCTGCATTTAAAGTGTTGATGCACCGCCGTTTTGGCGGGTCCGGGTCCCGAGGGGGCATATCTAATCAACTTTGGCCGCCATTTTGGATTGGGGCTGTTGGCGCTTTTGCGGGCGCCATCTTAGAGCGTCTTGACGCTCGCTTCAGTCCAGGGGACGCCTATTTAAGGCGGACTCGTGGGGTTTGACGGCGGTCAGGCTCTGCTGTTACCTCTGTTACCTCTGTCCTAGCTTTTTAGCGCGTCGCTCTTTAGCGCTGCATTTTAACTTCATGTCCTTTTGCTGGCGTTTATTTTATCTTGTGCTTTGCTGCTTGGCCTGGGGGCAAGGGTCTCCACTTACCTGCATTTAAAGTGTTGATGCACCGCCGTTTTGGCGGGTCCGGGTCCCGAGGGGGCATATCTAATCAACTTTGGCCGCAATTTTGGATTGGGGCTGTTGGCGCTTTTGCGGGCGCCATCTTAGAGCATCTTGACGCTCGCTTCAGTCCAGGGGACGCCTATTTAAGGCGGACTCGTGGGGTTTGACGGCGGTCAGGCTCTGCTGTTACCTCTGTTACCTCTGTCCTAGCTTTTTAGCGCGTCGCTCTTTAGCGCTGCATTTTAACTTAATGTCCTTTTGCTGGCGTTTATTTTATCTTGTGCTTTGCTGCTTGGCCTGGGGGCAAGGGTCTCCACTTACCTGCATTTAAAGTGTTGATGCACCGCCGTTTTGGCGGGTCCGGGTCCCGAGGGGGCATATCTAAACAACTTTGGCCGCCATTTTGGATTGGGGCTGTTGGCGCTTTTGCGGGCGCCATCTTAGAGCGTCTTGACGCTCGCTTCAGTCCAGGGGACGCCTATTTAAAGTCGTCCTCCCCGCGCAGCGGGAACGCGCAGCTGGGACGCCGTCGCGTGGCCGGAGTCGTGCCAGAGTCCTGCCCGTCTGCGCCCGTCCGCGCTAAGGACGCGCGGGACTCTGGCCAGGCCCTGCTGGTACGAGGAGCGGTTGGTTATTTCCAGCCATGTTGACATATTCTTGTGACACCCTGCGTGACCTGGGGCGCCGGACTGCTGGCTGTAGCTTACCCCTCCTTCATCCATTGGACGGTCCTTATCATTGTGCTGGCTGTCAGTGGTTTTTGGAGCAAGCTACTTCTATTGCCCCCACACGTCCGGTGGCAGCCGTTTGCTACACCTGCCCGGAGCATGTTCTCCGCATTTTTAGTTTTAATGCTAGGTCTCTGGTGTCACATTATCAGGCAGTATTTGACCTGTTGCAGGATGCAAGCCCGGACATCGTGGCTATCACCGAGACATGGCTGAAAGACGAGGACGCAGCCATTATTAATCTGGCATTCCCCCCTGACTATACAGTCCGTACCCTTAATCGATCTTCTAGGGGAGGGGGAATTGCCCTGGCTATTCGTTCTAGTCTTACTTGCTACTGGACCGCACTGACCATTGCGGGATGTGAAAGTGCGTTGTTTAAGATTCTGGTTACTCCACACTTTTCACTCTCGGGGATGGTGGTCTATCGTCCCCCAGGGAACGAGGCGGCGTTTCGCGCCGCTTTCCCGGATGTGGTCAGCTCCTTGGTGGTGGGGTGTCCCAATTTTTCGATTCTGGGGGACCTTAATCTCCATTTCGATAGACCTAACCTACCCGCGGTCAGTGGCATTCTCACGGATTTGGAGGCCTTACAGTTGCTGCAGCTAGTTCAGCAGCCCACCCACATCGGTGGCCATACGCTAGATCCCTTCTTCACTAATTTGACAAATGCTTCTGTCACTGCCGTCTCGCCCCTGGGTTGGACTGATCACTCTTTGGTCGCCATTAGTACCCCTTTGTCAGGTAGGACTGTCATCCCTCCTGCAAAGCTGATCGTAAGGCGGCACTGGGGCAAATTACGGTTGGAAGATCTGCACCGTGTCCTCGCTGCAGAGCCATTAGATCCGTTTGTAACTGTTGATTCAGGTTACGATGGGTTCTGCGCGTGGATCTCCAAAGCGCTAGATGCGCTCATTCCACTCACCGCCTGTAAGACCAGTGCCAGAGAATCTAGCCCATGGTACGATGGCGCCCTACGTGCGCTCAAGGGCAGTTGCAGGCGTGCAGAGAGGGCTTGGCGGAAGGAGTAAGACTCGGGAAAAAAAGCTATCTATCTCGCCTCCGTCAAAGTATACTATCGGGCTGTGTGCCGTGCTCGGGCATTGTATTATACTGCCGAAGTCGGCAACAGCTCTAACCCCTCGAAAACTATTTTCAAATTGATGAAGGATCTTCTAGCCAAGCGCCCCGATGCTCCGACGACGGGCTCTACTGCTCATTGTGAGGCTCTCGCGGTGTTCTTTCAGGAAAAGGTCCAAAACATCTATATGACCTTTCCATCCACAGGACCCCCATTTGAGTCTCCGATTTCCATCTGTGGAGACACAGCCCTGCACTCGCTTCCCCTGTTGACATTGGAAGGGTTTAACATCTTGGCAAAGCAGGTGAAATCTGGGTCCCCCCCCGACCCTCTCAGTTCGGCTCTCTTTAGAGATGAGTCGTTCGTGGGTCGGACCGTGTTACACTCCCTGATCAACATCTCGTTGGAGTCGGGCACGGTCCCCCGTAGCTGGAAGCGGGCGATGGTTTCCCCCATCCTTAAGAAGCCCTCACTGGACCCAGACAAGCCTGAAAACTATCGGCCTATCTCTTTGCTTCCCTGGCCTACCAAAGTAATGGAGGCCCATGTCAACAAAGTTCTCTCGGCCCACCTCATCCAGTTTAACATCTTGGATCCCACCCAAAATGGCTTCCGTGCTGGTCACAGCACGGAGTCTGCCCTTCTCTCCATGGCTGAACACCTACGCACAGTGATGGATGCGGGGCAGACAGCGGCGCTCGTTTTATTAGATCTGAGCGCCGCGTTCGACACCGTGTCCCATCCTATCCTGCTGCATCGCCTGGAGGAGGTCGGGCTGGGTGGCTCTGCCCTCCAGTGGTTTCGCTCTTTCCTAAACGATCGTCTCTTTAGCGTTGCGCTGCCACCGTACCAGTCCCAATTCCTTCCTCTGAGACAGGGGGTCACGCAAGGCTCCTCGCTGAGTCCCACGCTTTTCAATCTGTATGTGAGACCGCTGGCTGAGATCGTCAAGCAATGGGACATGACTATGGTCTCGTATGCTGACGATACTCAGCTAGCGGTGACTATCAGCGGGGATGCGGATCGGGATGCCCCCAGGTTTCAGAGTGGACTTAGGGCGGGGGCAAGCTGGATGAAGAACAACTGTCTCCAGCTCAACGCGAAGAAAACCGAGATCATGATTGTTGGCAGGAAGGCGGAACTGTGGGGGGACAAGTGGTGGCCCAGTGAACTGGGGCTGGCCCCTCTCCCGGTCACTGAACTTAGGAATCTGGGAGTGTGGATGGATCCCGCTCTCAGTTACGAGGGCCACTCGAAGAAAATCGCGGCCGGTTGTTTTGGCATCCTGCGGTCGCTGAGGCCCATTCTTAAGTTCTTTGACCGTGGTACCAGGCAGCTGATAGTCCAGGCCACGGTATTATCTCGCCTGGACTATGCCAGCTCGCTTTTGGTAGGGACCACCACGGCGGAGATTACCCGCCTTCAACGAGTGCAGAATGCCGCGGCTAGAGCCATTGTAGGCTTACCCCGAAGGAGCTCTGTCTCAGGTGTCTTGAGATCCTTGCATTGGCTCCCCATTAAATCACGCATCCAGTTCAAGGTGTTGTGTTTGGCGTTTAAGATCTTGAGGGGAGTAGGTCCCCAATTCTTGCTGACCTCCTGTCGTGGTATGTTCCTTCCCGCGCTTTGAGATCGGGAAGCCAAGCGCTCGCGGTGGTCCCCCGATACAGGTTGTGTCGGGCTGGTGGTCGCTCTTTTAGGGTGAGGGCGGCTGAACTCTGGAATTCCCTCCCAGTGGACCTGCGGCTACTGACTGACCTCTTGGCCTTTCGCAAAGCTCTGAAAACGTTTCTTTTTTAAATAGATCTTTTTATCTGTGTTGTGTTTCTGCTATCTGTTGCACATTGCCTGCCATGCGCCAGGACGCCCCTTAGCTGGGGCAGCTGTGCGCAATACAAAAGTGCATAACATAACATAACATAACCACGGCCATGCCCCTTGTGAGCCCTGGCACTGCCGTTGCGACCCCTAGCATCAGCAGTGGCAAAATCAGAGGCAGGAACAGAAGCAGGTGGTCCTTAGGTGAGGGCTTCACTCGCCTCGTGTTTTGTCATTTTTTAGGTCTCGCCTGACCCAGCGCATGCGCTGGTCTGGGGAGACTTATTGAGAGGGCTCCAAAAAGTGCTACCAGGCCAGCCTAGAGCTACAGTGCATGTGCGCGGGCGCGTGCCGCGCTTGGCCGCGATTACTTCCACTTTTGCGGCCGCTTTGATATTTGATCGCGATCACTTTCACGGCCGCATGGCATAGCCAATAGGTCTCGCTTTTGGGACCTTATAAGTATTTAGTTATGCAACTGTTGCATGGCTAAACACTTATACGGTCCCAAAGGCGAGACCTATTGGCTATGCCAATGCTTGTTTATTATACTAATAGTGAATAATATTACTTTATTCGCTATTAGTTGAATACAAAATTGAGTACAAACAGCTGGAATATGGCTTTCCCTGGCAACCGAGGAGAGGAAAAAATGCTTAAATGAATGTATATTGTGTGCGTCCTTGCAGCCTCGAGTGTGTTTGTGTAAGAGTGTGTGCATATATGAATGTATGAGTAGGAAGTGTGTGAATGAGTGTATGTATAAGCGAGTGTATGTATAAGCATATGTATGTGTGAGCAAAGGTCAAGGTCAAGGGGCCTGGGTCACTCCCGCTACCCATGGCCTTTTGGTGAATTGACGTTCATGTCTACCCTTAAGGTGGAAAGTGATAGTGGTTTGTTTTCATGTACTTGTTCCAGTTCTCTTCAGGACGAATTTCAAAGCTGACAAAGAATTTTTAAAACCTCATGTATCTCATAAGTAGAACCCGAACATGGGACTGAATTTAGCACTATTATTTTCATTCGGCTGAAGGATCTGCTACGTTGACAAAACATGTTTTTGTTAGCATTGCTATTTTAAACGCTATCTGGGATTTGATAATATGTTTCCATCAGTTGCTACTTTCATAACAGGAAGTGATGCATGAGGAACTGCTTCGGTTTCGAGGAAGTCAAAACACAACCGCAGCTTTTAGATCACAGTGCAAGAAAGTACCCAATTACAAATAAGTAAATTGGCATGCTTCACACTTGAAAAAAAGTCTTGCTTCCGGTCACAGAGAGAAAAAACACAGCTGGGGGACTGTGAAAAAAATACGTCCTCTCACTCCAAGTGACATAAAAAAATCAAACTGCCCAGAGTGGGTGCCATATATTTTAATCGGAGGCAGATTTGCAGGCTATTAAACAGTGCTGTGACATCATACCAAAATAATTGTACACTCAAGTGACCTCACAGAGCTTAGTAAATACGTAGGCATGCCTACCATTGGAATGTAGGAGGGTCAGGCACCCTGAAACTCTACCCCTCCCACTCCCAAACAAACGTTTCTCTACGCTTGAGGAGACACGAATGTTGCAGAATTGTCCTCAGACTTCACACCTCCCTCAGGAGTTTGCAGAAATGAAAGACATTGAGAGAACACATCTGCTGTGGAGCCACAATATTGCATACCTCCATCCCACTTTCGACTCCCCTCAGTATTTGGGGGCAGACAGACGCAGGTGCTAGATAACCACGCCACGCTGAGGCCACAGCCCTCTATCGACCTCATGGAATAGCAGAAGATGACTGCAGCACAGCACCATTTTTACTATTTCCCCAATCTTGCTTCCACGGGTCTTTCAGACTTGAAAGAATAAAGAAATCAAAATGTTGTGCTACACCCTCACCTTCCATGGCTCCCTGGGATAAGAGAGAAGGAGGTGAAGGGCAGCTGGCTCAGGAGGGGCTCTGTTAATCTAAAGGTACTGTGGTCAAGTGCAGTCACTGTTCTCCACTCCAAAGTAATAAGAGTGGGGAGTTGTGACACTGTGGAGGGGTAGCTTAGACATGCGTGGTACGTGATCAGCATGGAGATAAGAATGCTTTAAATAGGAGGATGTCCAAATGGCAGATGAACAATGTGAACCTTGTGGGGCTGTGCAGCAGTGGGTTTCTTTTCGAACAGTCTCCGCTATTTCCTGCCACGCTTTTACTTTGATTCCAGCGTGGGAGTCAGTCTTTGGAGACAGATCATTGGATGGAGAAGCCAATCAGTAATCGGCGAGTGACTTTGGGGAGCTATGATCTGTGGATGTGCTACGGTCTGTCACCCCATTAGCTCTGCCCAAACTAAGGAGGGAGAGCTGGTTTGTGGCAACAGTTAAGTATGTGAAGCTGCCTTAGAGCACCCACAAAGTGGTGTGAATGTCTAACTCAGTGGAGAAGAAGCATTGGCAATGTCAAAAGTCCTGGCTTTAAAGGAACGTTGTATAGTACTGAGAAGCATTACGAGTGAATAGCACGGGAATAGATATCAGTGTGTGGAAGCAAAGAATTGTAGAATAATATTGGTGTACTGTGAAAGGTCAAGTGACGGTTGCACTGTCAAGTCAGACCTACATTTTCACTTAGGTTAATGACTGCCCTCCAGTCATCTGTGCTTCTGCTAGAGAAGTAACAAATGATCTAGTTATCCAAGACACTATAAGGATTCCAATGCCATGTGTGTGCCGCTGAAAATTCAAGTTTAGGAAGCTGGATAAATAAACAAACAAAATAGATCACAGATGTGTGGAGGGTAAGCACATTTTTGTGTGGAAGCACACAACTTCTGCCCCATCAAAACCTGTACTCCTGGCGCCCAACATGTGCATGGAGCCAAAGCCCCTCTCGAGTGATGCCTACATAATTGTATGGCGAACGCTGCACTGTCAACCCAGACCATGAAAGGGGCAATCATGGACGGGGAGAGATAATTGCCCAGAGCACACACTTGGCAACGTGACATGGCTGCTACAGTAGAACATTTGCATATCACACTCAAATGAATCTGAACATCCCAAAAAAGAAACCAATCAAACTTCTTCAACAACCGTCTATAAAGCTGCAAGCACAATGCACTCCATGTAGTAAGTCAAAAGTGACACTTCTCCAATAAGCCTCATCATAGCTCTAATCCCATGAATACGTGAGTCTAACCACACACAATTTCTGAAAACAAGGCCCCCTTCCGGAGGAGACTCTTGAAGGAATACGGGTCCGGCAAACAACATTTTGGAAGAAGTGACCCTTGCTTTGGAGGACTCTTGTTTTTGTTTTGCCTATCACCCAGGGCACACTAAATTGCTTTGGAACAATTGTAATAAACTATGATACACACCAAGATGAAATTCTCTTGACCGGTTTTGTACAAAATACTTTAGACCTGCATTGATTTGGCTATCTATACAAGACACCTAATTGAATCATGTACAAATATGTGTTCATATGTTTCATGAAGTATTCACTATCTGCTCACAGGTGACTGCTCGCTTTCTCTTCGCCCTGCTTAATCTGATTTCTTGATTTATTGTTGCAAAATATGTACATGTCAATGCCCCTTGAGAAAGTCAGAGACACAATGCAGTATAAATGAATAGAAGTAAGAAATTTAGGATTGGATTCTTTTTTGGAACGTTCAGATTTGAGTGTTCTATGGGAATGTTCCTCAAGTGTAACTAGGGAAGCCTTTATCTAGTGCATATACTTGGTGTTGTGGTCCAGCTGCACTAGTCCTTAAGGGTCCAAATCCTTCTAGCTTTGTGGCGGCCACATTGGATTGGAGTGTTTCTTCCACTCGGGTAATTTATCTTGCTTATTCTTACTGGGTAGATAGTTGCCCCCAACGATGCCCCATCCTTGGAACAAAAAGGAGATAAGGTCGACTTACTGCCCCGACTGGCCCACCAGCAACCATAGGGCAGGGGAAGGAAAAAGAAATCCACTGGTGTTGGGGAAACTTGAGAACTACTACGCTCAAGGATATAGCTCTACTGTGACAGGAATGCTTCAAAGAATAGACATTAAATTCAAAGTTTAACACGCTGCTTGGCTTTGTATTGGCAGAGTATCACAACTGGAAAAGTCCATCCAGGCCTTCCCTGACACCAGAAACAAGGTTCATAAAGAGATTAAAGAGCTGCAAAGGGCCACATCACATGCTCCACTGTTAGCCTTTGGAGCAGATGGCCAGAGCCTGGAATCTGCAGATATTCTGTATTGCAGAGGATGATCTTTCATCTTTCTGTCTCCTGGGATGGCAGAGGAGTTCAGGATACCTATAGAAGACCTGTCTGCGGCCTTAAGGAGATATCCCCGACTCAAGATAGCCAACCTCACAACAGAGTAAACAAGCATTAAAAATGCAAGAGGCCTTGCTTTTCATTAAGTTAAAGCCATTTGCATTGCCATACAAGACCATTAGCAAAGCAAATGGCTTTAACTTAATCAAAGGCGAGACCTATTGCATTTTCAATGCTTGTATTTTAAGGAGAGGAAGCCTACCCCTTATTGTCCGCCTGGTGTTTTATTGATGAGGCGGGAGCCCACCCAGTGTTTCGCCACAGCAACCCGAGCTGTTCTGGAAGCCTTCTCCGGGCCGCTCTCTTCACGACCCGGAAGTCAGGCAACCTTGCCTGGAACATGGGCGGGGCATGGAGCACGCGGCTGGAAGTGTCCGGGTGAAGAGGCAAGTCCCCCCTGCCATCGAGGAGAGCAGCCGGGGAGCAGCGCAGAGTCCGCACAAGAGCCGTCGAGTGGGGTTGAGCGGGAGCCTGCAGGTGGTTAAAGAGGCATGCTGTACATGGCCACCGGCTGATAATGCATGCAGTTGACGTAAGCGCGCCGCGCCTGGACAGGAGATGTGCACGCATATGGTGCGAGCAGGGGTTGTGATAAAACCGCGAGCAGTACGCGTGCACATCTCCTGTCTGTTAAGCTTCGGCACAGACAGTTGATGTGCATGGGTACGGCTTGCGGCATTATGACAACTCCTGCTCGCACCATACGCGTGCACATCTCCTGTCCAGGCCTTGCCGTACGCGTGCACATGTCCTGTCCCCCTTCCGACCCAAGTCGACAACAATAGATCTCGCATAGCGAGCAGTGCTTTGCGCTGCATCGCTGGGCGAGACCTAAAAAGGAGCCGGTCCGACAGCTATGCTAATTTTGAAAAAATAAATTGTGAAGGATTAGATTTAGGACACTACAAGAGGTAAGATACCTCTTAAGGTTAGACATGTATATTTTATCCCAGACACCTCAAAGGTGAGAGAGAAGTTGAGGAGACAGCTCATGTCCCTTCGTCAACAATCTGGAGCCAAGGGCTTACAGACTAGGATTCTCCAACCCACGAGGTTCTGCATAGTGAGAGATGGTGATTTCTCCATAGTGTTCTTGATGTGAATAGACATTTAGACCCCCGTAGAGGACAGATGTTTCACAATCACCCACTCCATCAAACTTTACATGAAACTGTTGATTGTCATCTCACCCTGTAGTGTCCTGGTCGATCTGAACAGACTATCGAGAGCTGTAAATGTTTAGAGACCCAACCCCAGTCTTTATGGGCCTCGTTTCATGTTTGAGCAGTGACTTTTGAGTGAAGTGAATGATTCCCTCCATGGGCACCTTCAATCCAACATTCCCTTTTTATTTTGGCCTGCCTGCCCACTTTCTTCCTCCATAACTTAAAACCCAAAAGTTGGACCTCTTCTCCTTCGCTCACATTTATTTCCAATCCCCCAGCCATGATTCTCTTTCGCCTTCATGAAGCTGAAGCCCATTTGGTCCTGTTATGGTGAGGCTTGTTGCATCCTAACTTAAAGGTCCCTGGCTAGATAAGAGCGGTTGAACATGTTTTAGGGGCCCTGGATACTCTTAGTGATAAACCAATTGAGCATAAAAGATCAGCGCACACTCAAGGTGGTAGACACTGTCAAACAGTGATGTCCTATTGTTACCATCAATGAGTTTGCTGAACTATGTGCCATGACTGAAACTACATGAAACATTTTAGTCAGGTGGTTGTCTAAATGAAATGTATCTTAAAAAGTATTAAATATTTCAACAACAAAAATGCACAGGAGTCATAAATTAGATGTGGGAAAAGAAGGTCAGAGTGGTTGAGGATGGGTACAATGCTTCTTAGAACTGTTGATAGCTCCACTTTCCACTAGTTGATATTTCTCACTTTAGCGTGCAGGGACTGCCGGAGACAATACTTGTTTCACTCAGGTCTACTGAAGCTAGCAGGATGGCTCAGTGAGTTCAACACTTGCTGCTGACAAGTTATGAAATTGAATGCATGCAAAGCGGACTTACTCTTCCATCATTCAGATGTCCATAAATTGAACACAATCACATTGAAGCACGTTATTTGCAGAGTTTTGAATTGCCAGCGTTGTGCTATGGTGAGACATATTAAAAAATTAAATCACTAAGAGTGGCTCTGGCTATTTGGAGGAAGCTGCGGGTGGCAAGCTGATTGCAATTGCACAAGGTAAGGGAGGCACAATATAAGACTCCTCTTGCTTTAGAATAAAAAAAAAGACACATTGCATTGACTGTACTTCAGAGAGTACCAGGACCTGCTAACTCGCACACTGACTCTAGGCCTTCTAAGCACCGAGACAAGAAGAAAGTGCTACATGCAGAGAAATGCCAAACAAGTCTTTTCATAAATGACAATCCACTTGAAATCTGTCTCTGTATTACAGACCATTCAACCTACTGATGGACCAGGCCACAGTGCTATGGCCTGCAGTCAACAAAGCAACCCATCACCTAAGCAACGAGGCCCTCCTGAACTACCCTCCCCATTCTCAACTCTCACCAAAGGTCCAACATCAGTGCTGCCCAAGACCACCTTCTGCCTGAACCACAATAGAACTGAGTGACTTACAGCTCCAGAATGAGGATGACATCTAATTTGTTCTCGTAAACCTCATGCAGAGTGATGACGTTTGGATGCTTGATCTCCTTCAGGATGCTGACCTCCCTCTCGATGTCCTCTTTGGTGACTCCCCTTCGGCTGGATTTGGTCCTCCTTTTCTTGATAAACTTTGCAGCATATTGGACCCCGGTGCTTTTCTCCTGGCATTTCTTCACCACTGCAGACTGTCCGCTGCAATACAAAACACAACCGCTTCAAGTTTAGGATCAAGTTTGGAAGATTAGAACAAGCAGTGTTTTAAGAAATTGGGATGACCAGAACATTACATATCCTGCAATAAATACATGTCAGTTTGGTTTTATTTAATTTACATTTCTACCAAATTACTAGACTCCATAAAATCCAGCAAACTTACGTTCGCATCACACCTGGGCTCATCAAAATTACAAGGCTCTCCAACCACTTACTTATGGAAAAACAATTGAGTACTACGCCTCAGATGTCTATGCTCAAACGACATCAACCTCATCACGGTCCCTAGAACAAACTGCAAGATCAGAGGAGGCAAGCGATCTTACGCTGCGAACGAGCGCCTCTGGTACAACCTCCCACTGCACATACATAACTCCAGCAAGACTCAGTCATTGAGAAACTTTCTCTTCCTCATTTTGCCTTCTCACAAGCTCTTAAAAGCAATTCAGTTTTGCAATGAGCACAGTACAAAATGTAGTAAATAAAAAATCGCATTTCCATAGTGCATAGATCTAAATTACTTTACAAAAAGAATGGTATTAAAAGGCTAGAAATAAAGAGAATGACAAAAGGGAGTAGGTGATCAGAGCTTGGATAGCAATGCCCGAAGAAGTAGATGTGCATTTATCTTTGCTCAAATAAAACCTACTGCTGGTTCTGGGCCCAGTTCACCAAGATTTAGAAAAATTAAGTCTGTTTATCAAATATTTTCACCTAAGGTTTGAGCAAACGTATAACATACACATGGAGACCTATGCAAATCTTGTTCAATATTTCTTCTCCAATACATACCCAGGATGATTGCCCATTGCACCAACAACCTGCAACAAAAAGTCTTCTACACATGTATGTTGTTGAAGTATTTATTCCTCTGCACTTGAAATATATGGAGTTAGTCAGAACTTTTACATCCCTGAAAACAAACCTACACATTACTTTAAGAGTAAATTTAGGAGTGTTCCTGGGGTGAAAATAGTGCTTCAAATCTTTCTAAATACCCAAAATTATTTCAACTTAGTAGGTATCTCAAGAATTGCGTATAGATGCCCCATAACACTCCCCTAACCTCCTCTTATCCTCAGTACAACTAAAAACAGGACTATAGAAACAACTCCTTACTTGATGATTTTACACTAGCCATAAGTGAAGTTTGCAGTCATTAAAATCAATCTATCCTGTTTAAGTGAGAAGGCTGGTCTTTGGACCACAAATTCACATAACCAGATAATATTTCAGTGAGCGTATGCATCACACTTCAGGACCATCTACCAGGGCTTCTGCACCCACACATACTGATGGAGCTGCCCTTAAAGAAAGGACAGTGAACGGGTTTGAAGGGTTCTTCCCAAGAAACAGCTAGAAATGCCACGTACCTGCTGTCGCTTGTTTGAGCCAGGAGCTGCAAGTGATGGACACTAGAGTAAAGCCTCTTGCAAGTTTATGTCCATGCGTGTGACCAGTCAAAGAGAGGCAACTCATCTAAAAACTAGTAAGCTCCTTCAAATTTCTGCTTAAAAAACATTGGTCCATTGATTGAACACCCCGAAATTGCAATACTGTGGGATGCAGTATTTACCATATCATTTCAATTTGTTCATTTTTCAGGGATAGCACCTAGTTGCATGTTTTCACCCATCCTAAGGTGAGCAAACATAGAATGTGCCCTGTTAAACCAGGATTTAGTTGGTGAAATTTTGTAAGCAAAGTATAGGCAATTACTATAACTACAGCAAAACTTGTAATTCACACGCACCAGATTTAGGATTTGTGCGAAGGTTGGAATAATGTACCAGTACAGTTACTGTTATAGCCCTATTACAATGTGGAAATTGAAGGTGAGCAACACTTCTTTTCCAGGATCCAAAACAATTTTGTGAGGTTGTTTCTCATTAGGTGAATCAATCATTACCCATTTCCAACCGTGGTTGATCCTTAAAGTCCCCAGATCGAAGGGGACGGTGCATAAGCAATTTATGTGAGGTTGAATTAACTGTAGATTGACTGTTAAGTATACACTGCAAATTCACAACTTGCTTGTGAGATTTGAGCTGCAACATATGCTCCGTCACAAGAGCACACACTCACTGTGATCAGTTATAGATCCAGACAATAAAATAAAGCATTTAGTGAATGTCCCATCTATTTTCTATTACAAAATACATAGGATACTGGCACCTATGGACTTTCCCCTGTGATTGAAGGAGACAGAATATAACTTGGTTGACGGGTTCTTAGATGACTTCATAAATTAACATTTCACTCAATTAGCGGCTGCTCTTAGACACACGCCTGAGGCTACGCAGTGGACCTGGTGCTCTGGAATAGTGATGGTATTATACAAAAGATCTCACAAAAAAAAAAAGGACTGCTTAGCTCCCTTCGTAGGCTCTAACCGGCTCCGAGCTTTGCCATTCGACATTATGGTCAATAATAAAGTGCAAAATCTCCTTAATAGAGTTAGAAGAACTATTTCACCTGCGTTTTACAATCTCACTAAGCCCTCTGGTTCCATGATCCCACAGCAAAATGAGAGGACGTGGAGTAAAAGACCTTCATTCTAGATCAAAAACTACCATTGAGCTCAGCAGCAAAATATAAACAGGTGTCATTCCAAGCAAATTAATAATAGCGCCCACATATTCAAGGTTGTCCAATATCAGACAACCATGCAAACCCTGAAAGAAAACTATTTCTATAGTACAGATGCCTTTTCCAATTTAAGGATAAGAAAGTAGGGAACTAAATATTCTGGATACTGGAAAAGGATTCTTCTAGAAATCCATCATGGAAGTTTGTTTAAATTTCCCCTTCACAAATCCATGGAGGAAATGTTACTACAGTTTGCTACTGATCTTGGTCCAACAGAAATGCGCTTTTTTCCTATGCACAAATGGGCCAATTCCACAGTCCTGTGGACCAATGCTTCTGTGGTGAGGTTATGTGATCAAATATTTGTGACACACATTTCTAACCTCTCTCTGAAAAGGTACCGCCATTTTCCCTCAAAACCAGACACGTTAAGTCGCTATTGGAAAAATGACAATGTGCTTTAAGAGTCTGCCCAGTATCTGGCTTTTTATCATATGGACTTCTCATTTCAAGAACTAGAGAACGTACTTGCTAATTAACTATGTAGTGAACTGGGTGACTACCATGTGCCTCTCTGCATTATAAATAAAAGGATTGGTGCCTTTAATAGACAAACGTAATACTACAATCTTTATGGGCTACATATCACATAACTAAAGGGTTCCAGAAGGTACTGGGTGAAAACCCTTTGCTCAGCATGTGGCAGGTGATAGTATATCCCTAAGCTATGCCTTTGTCCATTTCACTGGACAGAAACACCACTGGAGGATGTGTACTGGACATCTTAGCATAATTGTCCAGGTTGTATCTGCTAGACCTGCCCAACTCTAGAGCAAACCATTTTACTAGCCTTGTGGAGGGATAAATGCCCGGAGAAGTACATCACCCAGAAGAATGCCTGAATAACATTGAACGGTGGATACAGGCCAACTGGCTTTAAAAAAAAGAAAAGATAAAGGTAATTTAAGCACAAGAAGTTATTTTGGGGTCCAAAACGCTCTAAATTGCTTCGGATATTAGGCTTCACTTTTCTATGGCAATGAGATGGTTTCCAAATAAAAAGTTAAAATGCAATAATTAATTATTGTATCAAGATGTTAATACAAAAGTAGATCTAGACGGTATATATAAGTGAACACGGCGTTAGACAACTGCAAATTTTAAACCGATATTATGTAATACATCTTCTCTTTGGTTGGGGCGGGCATAGTTAAAGTATTTGCAGGCCCAAGAGTAAAGAGACAATATTCGATGAGAAAGGTTTATAGAGGCAGATATCATGTTGCTAGTGGATGACTAAGCCATCTAAAGCCAAAGATTGTTAAGTCCTCCAATCACAAACATAATACAAAAAGATGCAATAAAATGCACAACACCGCTCCTCTGAATAAATGAGGGCAGATGCAGAGTCAAACACTAAACACCACATGCTTCCAATTAGTTATACTGTAAAGGCCTTCTGCATCAAGCAGTATTTAATCGACTTGCCCTAATTCAACATAGTGCTTTCTGAAACAGGAAGAATAACTTTCTATGAATATTAAAGCATCTCTAAATACACCGGGGAATGGAGGTTAGAGATGGATGATGGATAAAGCCAAAGTCGGGCACGTTCACTGCTTTATAACTAGCTGAACAGCCTCCCTTTCATGGAACTGAAGCTGGACTCTAGGCTTTCTGGTGTATGAGATTTGACAAATATCACTCTGGTCACCAGGGAAAAGTGTGTAGTGCTTGTTCCCAAATTTTATGCTTTGTTGTTTGGTACATGCAGCTAAAACTACGTGTCACAGCTCTAGCATGAGAACTACTCCAAGTAGAGCAAAATTTACAACACCAGCTTTGTGTTTCTCCTTTGCACAAATTACTATTTTGTATTGTGTATGAATGCAAGCAAAATACATGGTACAATGAGAAGGAAATTATGGAATGTGACAACAAATGAAAGTTTATGGGAAAGTAAGACTACCATGCTTGAGGGAACACAAGATGTTTTAAAAGGGTCCAAAAGATTTTAATAAAGAGCTCTCCGCCTTTCGTCAGAGATGGAGAGCTGGTTGGGAACTGGTTTGCCAGGGAAAGCTAGTGTGAAGAAGGGATCTCTACATGGTTTACCAGCTTAAAACAGATGTTTAAACAGATGTAGCGATGCTGGAGATGGTGCACAAAGCAAAACCTTGAGGGAAACGCTAGACATGCATTCATATAAACGCGCAGCTTGAACTTGAAAGAATGTGTTAATTCACAGCTTTTTTAAAAGGTGGATATCCATGTGACATATTTGCTAAGATACCAATAAATGTTGTTTGGATGCTATATTTTTAAACGAAAATGAAAGGGGCAGTAGATACAAAGAAGGTATGAAAAGAAAAAGAAATTAGCAAAAAGAGCAGTGAAAGTAAACTGTCCAAAAAGGACAGACAACGGTACCTAAACAGACAGAAGACCAAGCAGGAATATATTAAAAGAGTGGGCTCACAAATCAAATGTTGAAACAAATTTGGATACGGAACCAAGAAAGTGCACAATTGCTGGCAAATGCGGGTGGAATCGGAATTTGCCTAGTAACATGACGGTAAGTTCCAATTCTATTAAGGACACGGAGGCGAGGATTATGCTATCTCTCTTCGCTTTATTAGAAATAACAAACACACAGCAGCCAGAGAGATACGTAAATATCAGTGTAAAACCATAAAAAACTACAACTCCCTACAACCAGGGATAAGTAGAGTACATTAGTCCATCAACTATTTCCATAACATCCTGTAAAGTCCTCTGTCCGCTCTCATTCCTCCTCTTTCTTCGCGCAAGTCACGCCATTTCCTTATTGGTCTTGCTTGGATCCATCATTGCCTAAAAGAAACCAAGCAGGGAGGTGAGAACCGTGCGAACCAAACCGTGCATATTACGCAAGGTCACAGTAGAAAACACATCAAACGAAACAAGCATGTCCCGCCAATCAAGGTCGAGAAAATAAGTACTTACTGCCATACGGGGGGGTTCGCACCAAAGGTGCCCCGGGCGGGATAATCCTCGCCTCCGTGTCCTTAATAGAATTGGAACTTACCGTCATGTTACTAGGCAAATTCCGATTCTATGTCAGGACCGGAGGCTTCGGATTATGCTAGTTCAAAGCTTACTTACCACTAACTGTGCAACATTAAGGACTGGCTTAAAATAAAACCTCTTGAAGGTAGAGTCGGACGACCAGTCCGCTGCTCGCATTAAATCCTTCAAACGCGCACCTAGCGCGAAAGCCTTTGAGGTCATAGCACCTCTGGCAGAATGGGCACCAAATAATTTTGTGTCAATGCCAGCCTCTTGCATAACCCATCGCACCCACCTGGCAATGGTGGGAGAAGAGACTGCTTTGTGTGGTTTCTTGAGAGCTATCAAGAGTTGTCGCTCGCCCGGCGGGCGGAGTTCCTGCGTTAAATCTTCATATGACTTTAAACAATCTACCACACACAGTTTGGGAGAGTCCCGGAAAGCCGGGTACGTTACTGTACGTGAATGCGACTTGGTTCTGCGTCCGATCGTAAAAACAACCCCTTCCGGGGAGAAAACCCGCGCCGAGACGTCTAGTGCACGAACATCGGAAACCCGTCTGCAGGAGACCAAGCATAGAAGCATAGCAAGCTTGGAAGACAATTCTTTCAGAGAGAGGTATCGATTAGATTGCCAGGAAAGAAACAGATTCAAGACTCTGTTGACGTCCCAAAGAACAGAGTAACGAGGTTCTGGGGGTAACGATAAGCGCACGCCCCGTAAAAGTCTGCAGACCATCGGATGTTCCCCAACAGGCGCTCCGTCTAGAGGCTCGTGACCGGCAGAAATCGCCGATCTGATAGCATTAATGGAGCGATATGCCAAGCCGTCCGACGCCAAATCGGCGAAAAAATTCAAGAGGGGAACGATTCCTGCGACCACGGGATCCAAATCCCGTCGAAGACACCAACGAACCCATCGTGACCACGCGGATCTATAACGTTTCGTGGTGCTGTCTGCCCATGCCTTTGACAGGAGGGCCTCAGCCTGTCCCGAAAGTCCCGGCAGCGACCATCTGCGCCTGAAAGACGCCACGCCATGAGTCTGAGCGTCTCCCGAGTAATCAGGGGATGAAGGTTCCCTTCTGGGTTCCGAAGAAGTTGAGGATACAGGGGGAGTAGGATTGGAGAATCCCAGGAAAGTTCCAGAAGAACTGGAAACCAAACTTGAGACCTCCATAGGGGGGTGATCAAGGTCAGCTCCGCGCACTGTCGTCGGATCTGGGCCGTTGTTCTCATTATCATGGAGAATGGCGGAAACGCGTAACCGGTTTCCGTCCTCCAGTCCTGGAGGAAGGCATCCGTGGCTAGAGCCATCGGATCCGGTCGCCAACTGAAGAATCTGGGCACTTGGTTGTCCAAACGGGAGGCAAAAAGGTCCGCTGAGAAGGGACCCCAGAGTTCGTTCAACCATAGGAAGACAGGAGGATCCAGCTTCCATAAGCTGGAGTCGTAGAGATGACGAGAGTGCCAGTCCGCTACTTGATTGTGCTGGCCCGGGAGATACTCCGCTGTCACCGATATATGATGGTCCAGGCAGTATCCCCAAAAGTCTTTCGCTAGGTTGGCCAAAGCCCGAGAACGGGGCCCTCCCAACCGATTGACGTAACGGACCGCAGAGACGTTGTCCATCTTCAGGAGGACACAAGATTGCACCCTGTCCTTGGTCCAGCAGCGCACTGCGAAAGAACCGGCCAACAGTTCCAAGCAATTGATGTGAAAGGCCCGCTCGTCTGCTGACCAAACACCTCCGGTGGAGAAATCCCCGCATCGAGCACCCCAACCCAGTTTGCTGGCGTCGGACTCGATGACCAAGTCCGGAACGGAGCCAAAAATCGCTCGACCGTTCCATGCCTCCATATGAGTGAGCCACCACTGAACTTCCTCTTTGGCTTCTGCCGAAAGTGGTACCACGTGATCGTACGACCGACCCCGTCTGAGGTGGTAGGCCTTTAATCGTTGCAATGCCCGATAGTGTAAAGGGCCCGGGAAAATCGCCTGAATCGAGGATGACAGGAGGCCCAGAATCCTGGCCAAGCGACGGAGGGAAATGGAGGGCCTGCATACCGTCTGGCGTAATTCGTGCCGAATTTTTGCCAACTTGCGAGAGGGAAGGCTCAACGTCGCCTGAACGGAGTCTACCACAAAGCCCAGGAAGGTCACTGACTGCGAAGGCTGAAGTACTGATTTCGCAGTGTTGATAACGAACCCTAGGTTCTGCAGAAGAGAAACAGTTTGCTGGAGTTGCACCAACAAGAGTTGGGGAGATTGAGCCATTAGAAGAAGGTCGTCCAGATAGACGATCATGCGAATACCCCGTGCCCGGAGAAACTCTACCGCGGGATGAAGCACCTTGGTGAAACACCATGGTGCCGAGGAAAGCCCGAACGGAAGGGCCGTGAATTCGTATATCAGGCCCCCCCAACAAAACTGTAGGAATCGTCTGTGGGGCGGGTGCACCGGAATCACGAGGTAGGCGTCTTTCAAATCCAAACGCGCCAACCAGTCGGAAGGGCGCAGGAGATCGCGCAAGAGATGAATTCCCTCCATTTTGAAGTGGCGGTACACTAACCACGTGTTGAATTCCTTGAGATTGATTACCGGACGACGACCTCCATCGGCTTTGTCCACGAGGAAAATATTGCTGAGGAAACCATGAGGATGCAGGGATGTGCGACAAATGGCGCCTTTGCGAAGCAAGTCGGCGACCTCTTCGTCGATCAACCGTGCGTCCTGAAGGCTGAATTGTAATGGAGTTGGCCGCGCCAGCTGGCGGGGATTGTCCCGAAATTCTACATGAAAGCCCTGAATCGTCTTAAGGACCCATGCATCGGACGTTAACGCCGCCCAAGCCTCTCTGAAGCACGCCAGTCGCCCCCCTAACTGTATTTGACATGCGGGAAGGACACTTACCGCTAGAGCTCCCGCCTCCAGAGTTGGACTTGTAGCCTCCACGACCTCTGAAACGCTGTCCTCGCGTTGGGTAGAAGTTGGTGTAATTTGCGGTGGAATTGTATTGACCACGACCAGAGCCTTGTCCCTTTTGAGGGTTTTGCTGGAACCCGTGGCCGGACGAGCGGCCCCTGCCTCGGCCGGCCCCGCGGAAAACCCGCTGGGTAAACACCTTCTTAATACCAGACTGGGCCTTGTCTAAGGAAGTAAAAGTAGACACAAACTTCCCCAATTCCTTCACAAAGGGTTCGCCAAAAAGGCCCCCCTGCGCAACCGCCCCGGCCTCAGAAGAAGCCAAATCTCCTAGTTTGGGGTCCAATTTAATCAACAAGGAACGACGACGCTCCGTTGACAGGGCGCAATTTGCGTTTCCCATAAAAATAAGGGCCCGCTGGGCCCAATTAGATAACACCTCAGGGGAAATCGTTGAACCAGTCACCTTAGCCTCCTCCGCCATGTCTAATATCTTTGCCATGGGACCGACGGCATCGAGGAGTTTATCTTGACAGGACCGCCAAGATCTATCAATGCCTTTACGGGGATCTTTTACAAATTTCGCCAAGAAGGTGGCCATTTTAGAGTCCAGTTCTGGAGTAAGCGCGATTTTGTCCGGCAAGGAGGGACGCGGACATTCTGCCCTCAAACAACTCCGCGCCTCCTTCTCCAGAGGCTTACGCAGCCGGTTGGACAGGAATCTAACGACCTTATCCCCTGGGACCCAAGCGGAAGACCGGGGATGCATTATATCATCTGGGTTTAGCATATCAGCATCCTCCTCCGGCGCCTCAGAAGCGGCCGCCGGGGTCGGGCGCCAAGGACGGGAAGAACTCGCGTCATCATCGGTATCACCCTGGGTATCATTGTCAGTCGCCGGGGAAGGGGGATCTGGCAAATCTAGAGGTTGGTCACCCGCTGGGATGGGGGCGCACGGGGCCGTCTTTGCTAAAAACGCCGTTTTAAGGCGCGCAAAGGCGTCTGCATCCACCCCGTCCGGTCGCTGTTTTTTAGGGGGGGGAGGAACCGCATCAGCGAGATTCCCAGGGGCCGGCGTCGCGCTGCCGCGAGCCGCCGCCAATCGGTTGCATTCCTGCACAATTCTATCCGAAAGACGCTGCTCCATCGGACCCACTACCTCAGTAACTACTCGATATATTGAGTCATCGACTGCGTCAAAGAACTCATCGCTAAAAGGTAAGTATTCCTGGACTTCCTCCTCATAATATTCAGATTGCCCCGCCATATCTTTAGCAAAGGTAAGTATTTTAGAGAAAGGCAAGGGGGTCACACAATCAGCAGGTGGTATAACTTTATAAGGCCTGAGGCCGCAATTTGGGTAGCCCAGAGGGTTACAATGGGGCTGCACCAGGCCCTCAACGCGTATACGCCCTCAGGATTCACCTGACAGGGCAGCTGCCTTCCAAACGCGCTGAAATTCACGTTGGTAATGTGCTCAGAAAGCGGATAATATGCCCAAATGAAACTGACACCGCTCGCGAGATGCGTGGTGTTTGGTAGTGCATACACGCTGTATAAGCAGCGCGTTCGCCGCGGATCGAACCGCAATACAGACCCCAGCGGGGCGTCAATAATTAGGGGGATAAATACAATCCGCGATGCGGACGTTAAGGGAGAGGCAGCAGGGGCAGGCTCTGTCGTCCGTTGAGCTCGCGGCGCGCTCCTCATCTGAGGAGACGCGACGCGAGTGTCACAAGGCGAACGAGCGCCCCCAGCGGCATACGGAGGAGCCGCACAGCAGGGAAGCCGGCCGCGTGAGGAGCGAGAACGTTCCCGCGGCCGGTTGGGGCTCTGTAAGGGAACAGAGAAATATAAACGCGCGCAATGCAACCAACATGCAGATCTTAATCAAATAGCAGGCACAAAGCGTCAACAGATAAAAAACAGAGCAAGAGCACTTAACTGGCTGCGAAGCAGCGAAGAAAGAGGAGGAATGAGAGCGGACAGAGGACTTTACAGGATGTTATGGAAATAGTTGATGGACTAATGTACTCTACTTATCCCTGGTTGTAGGGAGTTGTAGTTTTTTATGGTTTTACACTGATATTTACGTATCTCTCTGGCTGCTGTGTGTTTGTTATTTCTAATAAAGCGAAGAGAGATAGCATAATCCGAAGCCTCCGGTCCTGACATAGAATCCCTGACATCAAAGCACAGGGAGTGAAGGCTCAGACCGCGCAGTCCTCTAACAGGAGAATTTAGTGGCGGGGCAGTATACACTGGCTCGGGACGTTGGAGAGGCTTCTCAGTCTAAATAGGACACTGTTCAATTAGTCGCCTGAATCCTCATCAGAGGGGTTGATTCCTGCACCAGCTATCCACCCACACGATGCCTGTCCGCTCATCCTTGACAGCGACAGAGCTACTCCTCAGCCTACTGGGAGGTAGTGGTTAATGGGTATTAAGGATAGCGTGCACAAGAGAGGGGTAGTAGGGTTGAGGAAGGGACTTTGAGAGGGCACACAGGATAGGGAAAATGAGAATGCAAAGTTAAATAATGTTATTAGAGGTAATAAAAGAATCGGGAACTTATTTGTGTTTTTCATATATTTCTGTATGACCGTATCAAAGACCCTAATTGGGAATGTTATTGGCTTGAATACACAGCAGGATCGGTTATTAGTCAAGCAAGAACTAGAAGCATACCTAAGCACACTAGGCATGTCAAAGCACCCGAAATATACCTATGCACACTATGCATACCTAAGCATTATTGTTTGCCTTCAAGAGACACACATCCCATGCAGAACGTGCTCTGTTAAAGCAATTAGGTTTGACAGTAATAATAATATGCACACACCAGACATTTTTGCCTGGGAATATTCATTTGTCCACCTACTAGAAATATCAAGATAATTTAAAAAATGGCCGACGACTGTGGCAGATGGGCAGCTACACAGATAGTACCATACACAGAACATATAGTGTGGCGCCAACTCCCCATCACTAACACTGAAGATCCATCGCTATTTAACTTTCTTATGTTAGAACTTGCCAATTGTCAGGAAACAAATCAATGTGGCGATATAAACCGTCAGATCAATTGACTATTGGATGTTACTAACCCTTTGCGATGTGAAATGCTACCTCAGGTCAGAACAGCATTGAAGAACCTTATCCGAGTTCTAGGTTTAACAGATGTCTGGCTTACTCACCATAAAGATAGAGCTGCTAGCTAAATACAGGCACTACAAGAGGCAGCGCGGGAGTTTAGAGAGTTTTTTCCACATAACTTATCACCGTTTATTAGGCTTCACTCACTCACGCAACAACTTTCCACAGGCACCAATTTACCTACGTTTTTATCAATGGACCTTCCCTCAGTCTTTTTTTAAGCGATTAGACCGTGCCATAGGTAGCTTTATTTGGGGGTATAGACGTGCCAGGAATGCTCTTCGGTTTTTGAAACTACCTTATACGCAAAGGGGTTTAAGCTCCCAGACTTCAAGCTTTACTACTGGGCCACTTGTCTTGGCCGAATCAGTGGCTTGCATTGCGGATCGGATGGTGGTCCGGCTTAGCTGTCCCATCAGTTAGCTTGCGGTCCGTCAGCTGGGTTTATGTTATACAAGACCTCTGATCCGAATTACTTCAGGCGTGTTAAATTTAAGGTAGCTCAAGATATTACTATGGAGTGGCAGGACATCTGTAAACAATACGCCATACCCAGGCTTCATTATTATACGCTGCTATGGTTCAAACCTGTGCTGCCCCGATATATTTCAAGATACTATTGGATAAAGCTGGCAATGCAACGGCATTAATCAGATCGGACAACTGTATGATGCTCGTGGGTTTCGATCTTTCGTCTCATTTAAAGAAGAGTTTGAGTTATAACAGAATACTTTTTTCAAGTATTTACAAATCAGGGATTTTTTTTCTAAGAGGCCAAAAGCTATTAGTCATGCCAAATCCGTTGGAAATATTAACGGGAATATATAGGAGTTTCGGACGAGGCGCAACTGGCACTGCTTACCAGAAATTTCTTGCTGTAGCTAATGAGGATAGCATACAGAGAGCTACCAAACTAAGTCGGACTCTTGGGGTTGATATAATGGCTGAGGAAATACAGGAGTCAATGGGCGTACTGGACAGGGTGGTAACTTCTGTCAATTTGAAATTACAACAGCATCGGACAATGTATATGCTCTCTTATTCACCGGCGATCATTGTTAAGTGTGCTGCATCCTGACCGTCTATCAAGTCATTCTGTCCAAAATGCCAACTCTTTGCTGCAGACCTAAGGCACATGTTTATTGACTGCCAGGGGCTTCAAAGGTTTTGGAGTGAGGTCTCTAATAGTCTTATTTCACTTCTCGGCGAAAACTTTCAGCTTACTGAGAAGAAAATATTCTTGGGGATCAAATGTGATGATGCAAGGTATGCAAGTCTGTTAGCTACTATCATTATAGTATGTGCCAGATTATGTATAGCTAGAGTCTGGATAAACAATATCGGTCCAAATGGCAGCAAAGTCTGGGTTCTGCCTCGGCAGGTATACGAGATGGAATTAGCTTTGGCTAAGGCCAGAGGGCCTCGTTCCTGGCTTAAATTTAACAGTATTTGGGCTTGCCTTCAATGAGATTAATGACACACTGTCACTTTATTCGGTCTCTGCTTCGATAGCTGGTGTACTCCTATTTCTCCAGCCATGACAGAGGCATCCAAGGACTTGAAATTATGTGAAGCCAACATTTCCAACGCCAAGGTTTAATTCAAGTACAATCTATGTCTTACTTATTTGTCTTTCTTCGTCTTTTTCTTTGCTGATTGTACTATACTGTGTTATACTTACGGCTCAATAAAAAAAATCAAATGTTACAAAAAATTAAAAAAGCAATGGACCTTCAAGCCTACAAAAACCTCTTGATATTCTTGACCTGCAAGTATTGTCTCTTAGGGACCACAGAAGCTTTAAGTCGCTTATTGTTACTTCAGACAATGTTATACAGCGCCTTAGAGCACCCCTTTGCACCTGCTTTTGATTTATACCAACTCCATTACTAGGTCAAGCCCTGTGAAGTCATGCTGGACCCAGGGATGTTAATCCTTCTGCATTCAGTGCAAAGTCATCCTGTGTACTAAGACATTAGCGTAAACCGGTCTCTCCTGTTTATGCATACTTGTGATGCTGTTTCCCACAGCGCTGTCCTCTTGCCAAATTGGTTGGTTGCTCTTGCACTGTGTATTGTGTAGTAATTAGTGCTCACGTGGACTTCCCTGTGCTGTTCTTTCAAATGTTTGTCCCAGAGAGAAGGTGAAACAAAAATGCAACCTTAATCTCTAATGTGAATGAATGCTGCTCCCTATGAGTGGACATTGCCTAAAGAGTTCATCTTCTCTCATTGCACCAAATTTTACATAGGAACTTAGATTTTAGTACAAAAATTTGCAATCTTAGTTGGCATTTCTTTCTATACGTATATTCATGGTTTATAGCATAGTACAGGAATATAGACACTGATCATTCATGGTTTGCATTTGAGATTTCAGTGTGGCATATTCTCTTTAGTTCATTCAACAAAACTGGAATCTCTGCCATGACAGATAGCGGAAATGGGCCGTCACTGGCAGCACATAAGGACACAATGACTAAGAAGCACACATTGAATCTGTTGCTTCTCCTTCAAAAATCTCATTCATAAAGCAATCATAATAAAATAATTATAAACCGGGGTATTAACATTTCAATGCATTGTGATTTTGATTTCTCCTTTGATACCGCTACAGTGACCTGATTAAACAGACAGCAATGTGCAATTACTCAGGTCTTCGAGTTTCAGTTCATCACTTTCGTCATTCTACTCTCAGGATTACGTCATACAGAAAGTACATTTCTTATGATTACTGGTCACTGAAATGGCCACACTACTTGACTCAAACAAAAACCTTAGCTGTGGCAGACAACATAAGGAGATAGAAATGTTACTTTGCAACCTAGCGAACCTGTTTGGCCGCTTTGCCAAGCAGAACTATTGCAGGTCATCGTAACCATGACCCCATTATTCACCATGCGCTCCACAATATTTTAATATTTAAGTCTGGTATCTTGAGGTGGTTTGGTTCTTTGAGTGCCATCTAAAACACGCAGGCGAAAGTGGCCTCATTTTTGAGGAGACAAATGTTGAGACATTTACCACAATAGTTATATCTGTTCACCTAAAATGTCTTCAGGGAGAGGACAGTAAAATCTAGACACAGCATCCATGGTCACTCACATCAAGAGCCATCCTGTTCGAGAAACGCAAACCTTGCCGCAGTAAAAACACTAAAACAACAACACAGGTCAACATATTCACACTTTATAGCTTACAGAAAGTAACATGGGCCATTGCAGTGGTCTAGAGGTTTTGGTGACCATCACTGCATGAAGTAAAGAGAAGATACCTCTTGGTACAAAAGGTCATCGGGGTTGAGGCACATATTAGGAAAAGTACAAATCAATACATTAAGAGAGCTCTCAAGGAGAAAGTCCACTTTATGTAGATGAACGACCAAGGTGCTGGCTACTGGCAGAATGCAGGCACACAAGGGACCCATTTATTCAGAAAATAAAATTTGTCCATGCACGGTTTTCATGGAAGCTAGTGAATCCCTATGTAAAAGAATCTGGAGCAGTGGCTATCCTCTTACACTGCATCAATGGGCCTTATAACACAGAGAAAAGCCCTCATTTACATATCTATTAATTTAGGGCACAAGTATGTCTGTGTCATGATTTCACCCTGTAATGCTTAGGATTCAGAATTACCTTCAAGATGGCACGCATGCCTACAAAGCTATGCTGCTGTCTAGCTCACTCACAGACCCTCAAACATCACAGAGCATGCGGATCAAAAGAACGCAGGAGCAAGTTACACCTTCTCAAAATGCCAAAAGCAAAACAAAATCCAAAACAATCTCTCAGTCTTTGCCTGCCATAAACACCCAGAACCTGGATTCTGACAAGGTATCCTTTCTTGAGGTAATGAACACTCACTCACTCAAGATTTCACTCAACTGACTTCCTTCAGCTTGCCCATGCCTTGCTCCTCAAGAAACGTTTGTTAGTTCTACTAATACACAGTACTCGACTGATATCGGATGTGTACTGTTGGCATGTGGCTTGGTCCGAGCAACACTACCATCCTCAACAAATAAAAAAATAAATATATTTTGTGCTTTCTGAAACATTTTGAGCCAAAGACACTAGTGGGGTGGATTATTTGTTTTTATTAACAGTGGATCAGAAGCCTTTTGGAATTCTTTTTAATCACCTTCCAACTAATTGCTCTTTGGTGCCATAGGAACTAAATAATAATATTTTGCCCAGTCTCATTAATACATCCACTGTTGAAGAAGAAAAGTAGCTCACTGCCTGCGAAGAACTGAACACACTCAGTCGCTCCCAGCATATCTCAAAGAATAGATCAAGCACTCCTCCTTTATAAGCGAGATCCTTACCAACAGAGCAACTTGCCAGGTCACCAGAGGACAGGCACCAATTTTAGATGCTCAAAGCAAAGCTCTAAACTGTTTAAAGTTTTACATCTTCATAGTGCTTCCCCTTCTATCTGTATATCTCCTTCCCATGTTTACCCTCTCTGCTCTCTCATCACTTGACATATCAGAAGTGCTTTACTCTATGACGTTTGTTCCTAGATATGGAATTCTGTACACATTTGGATATAAATTATTAACAGATTCCATCTATTAACTTATTAAAATATTTTACTACATGACTTTTGTATCCGTGCAGGGATTTCTCAGATCTGATTTGAAAGTGTATTACTTAAATGTTTTTTAAAAAAACATATTAAGGCTTCCAGATTGTCATCTAAATGCTTTTTGATGGTGTGTTGTGCAGTGCTCTGAAACCCAGCTGGGTACAGCTGTGCTACATAAAACTCAAATTAACTTTTTTAAAAAACGCACAAATTAAGAAAAATAAATATTAATTAGTTCCAGTGTTAACTTCACGAGCCAATGGTGGAAATCAAAATTGCATTCATTACTAGCTACATCAGGATGTTAAAGGCAGGAAATTTCCTATAACTCAATAGTCATGTTTTAGAATGTGTGGTTCCCTTGCTTACTTTGCCACTGGATCCCAGCTAGACTGGCTGTTGAGGGGTGACATACCCTGAAACCGGTCCTGGGAAGCTGGTTTCCGGTCCAGGGAAGACCTGGCTTGGCAGTTCGGGCTGGACTGTTCCCATGAGGAAGAAGGTCAAGACTCATTTGCATATAGCTTGGTCTGAACCGGGGTGGCGCAATGAGCTAAAGAATTATGGATTCAATCCAGATCTGTGACGAGTGTCTGAAAATGTCAGCGCTCCGCACGTCATCTCCCTGTGTTTGCTTTGTTCGCCCTAAGTTAGCAGGGTATGCCCAGACGTGGGTCCCTTGCTCACTTGGCCACTGGATTCAAGCTAGCCTGGATGATGAGTGGTGTTACCCTGAAACCAGTTCCAGGATGCTTGTTTCCAGTCCAGGGAAGACCAGGCTTGTTAGTTCGGGCTGGACTGTTCCCATGAGGCACAGAGTCCAGACTGATTTTCATATGGTAGGTTCTGAACTTGGGTGGCGAAGTGACCTAAAGAATGATGATGGATTCAACCCAGATCTGTGACTGGGGGCGAGTGTCTGAAAAGTTTCAGCACTCCGTCCCTCATCTCCTTGCGTTTGCTTGGTTACACTTGTAGTCAGCATGGTGGACTCTAATGTACAGAGTGGCTAGTAAACTCCCAAGCCTGCATGTGTCACAGGACTAATCATGTCGCTCAAAATAGGATATGGATTTTACTGGCTTTGTACGCTCCCAACGTTATGTTTACACAAGCAGAGAGCGGGTCCACAAGTAGAAAAACTACACTAATGAGGGAGACCGATCAAGCACATAAACTAAGCGAAGCAGGCCCACTGTCAATGAGCAGGAAAAACTACAGTGGTAGAAGAACAACAAAAAATATTCTAATGGTACCTGAATTGCATCATTACATTAAGTAATGGTGCTGTTTCAAGTGGTATATAAAAAACAAAATTATTATCATTTAAGTTTGTCATCACAGGGAGGCGCAAAGTGGTAAACTGAGCGTGCCTTTGTCATAACATATCCAACTTGCTGTGCAGCTACGACACGATATGGCTATGTAAATAAAAGACACTACACAGCACCTCCCAGAAGACCCATATCTATTTTAGAGTACGCAGCCAAGGCAGCAAAATATTGTGCAAAAATTATATACGAGACAAGACAAAGAACAACGTTTGGTTCCAAAACCTGCTGTTCTGGAATAAATTTGTTCATAAATTTATGTTACACCATGAAAAATTGTTTTTTTAAATCCTTAATAGACAATAATACCTGGTTGGAGTTCAGAGTCTATTGAAAGGACATAAAATAGTGACACACAATAGAACTGCATTAAGTAATGAATTTCTTATTCACTGCTTCGCTCCATCAACCCCCTCAAACTACTGTTTCGCTGGCTGGAAGGGGGCGTTTAAAGACAATAGCCTTTCAATGTAGCTATTGTTTGTTGCCTGTAGGCAAATAATAGGCAGAATTCATTGGAACTCTTTCTGCTCGAGCACAAGAAATAGAGCTGCTTGCATTCAAATTGTCAGCCAAACTAAAATAAACAAGCACTGGCAGAGCCAACATGTCTGCTTAGGCCACTAGCATTTTGACTTTATGAATGTTTGCTCTGCTGTGGCTTTTCCAAAACTTTATTGTGTGAGAAGCAAATGGGTCCTCATCAATCTAAAAAAGGCTGACAGCAACAATATTTTCGGTCTTTAAAAAAAACACATTGTGTGGATGTGCACTTTGTGAAAGTTGTTAATGCGTTACAGTAGAATTAGCCAATGGCTGCAGTAGGCTAACCAATTTTACCATGTTGTATTCTGAGGGCAGAAGAAAAATGTGAATGGCACCATAATAGACCAACGGGTGAAACAGGCTGGATGAAAGCCAATACAAATTAGTACATTGTAAATATAGTTTTAGTAAAATCAAAAAGGTCCTGGTTAAAGGCAGAACTAAAAATATAAATACAAAGGTGGCATACGATCCACTACTCTGTGACAAGCACCAAACATGGTGTCTTCCTCACCATCGGATACATGTTTTTAAGGTAAATTATATGAAAATTTCAAAGCCAGCAAATGTGAATAAAAGGATCTAATCAAAGAACAGACTTCGGGTCAGCCCGCTTTAATCTGTCTATTGACACCAAGTGCTTTTCTGAAAGGGAAAGCTTAGTTTCAGACTAATGAATGTACTGCAGTCCGAAGCTTACAGCTCTTAAGTAGCTTAAAACTCATCTAAAGACGTTGGAGCTCATTTAAAAGCACTTAACGTGTTACCATGGATTGGAGGGCAATTACAGGTGCTTTACCAGCAATAGTAAACATCACAAGCTGCCCCCAGCAGTAAAAACGTCAGATCTCCATTACACAAAGAGCCGCACCCAGGAGGGAAAGACGCCTTGTTGGAAGCAGAAAGGCACCTGTAATCATCGCTCTATGGGAAGTGTAGAACTCCGACCAATCAGAAAGGGTGGAATTTGAAGGACATGGTGTGGGTGGGTGGTTTAAAATATGCAGTTGTAGGCGTGGCTCTTGTTTTACATCAAGTGTGAATTTGTGCGAAAAATAAACTTAAGCAGCTTTAACCTTCAGAAGGACTCTTCCTTTGGTTTGCTTTTTATTTGCTCTTGGGATTGTTGGAATTTCCATTTGTCCATTACTGTGGTGTCTAGGGATTCGAATTCCAACACATACATTTTTGGACATTGGACTAAATATGTTTAGGAGAGAGAGATTATATAGTACAGGAATAAGCAGGCCCTGAAGGCAGCAGGTCATAAGCTCTCCAGACCCCTAGAGATCGACAAATAGATGCTGCGGAAGAACAAGTGCATAAAGCGCACATTCACCCAGGAGGGCATCTTGGCACTGAATAACAGATGTTTATTGTTATCCAACTCAATGGTACTCATAATATCGACCTCATAAGGACGAAAGACTGAGTGGAGCAGTCAGGATTTTAACCCTTGAACATGAAGTGAAACACAGGCCCTCTACAGTGGGCACAGTAGTCCACTAAGTCACCAGGCCCAGCTTAAGTGTGCAGCTCTGGGGCTTAAAGGCAGATCCCTACAGCACGAGGGGGCCCAAATCCTAAAAGAGGCCCCAAATCCTTCAGTTGTGCCCCATTCAAACCAAAGTCAATGAATATCTCAGATATAAGACTCAGGGGACCCTAAATACATTCTGCAGGAGGACCCCAATATTTTGCGTTACGTCACTGGTGTAGCTAGGCACGAACATTTCCAAGAGTTAACTCGAATGCAACTGAGAAACCCAGGTATATACAGTATTTCAACAAACACAGTGACAGTCATTAGCCTGACAGCACTCGGGACAGCACGCTTCAGATAGTTCGGAGAGCTGGCAACAGCGCGCAGGCTTCCTGGCATGCCTATGAAATTTGCTCTCATGAGACTAATTTCAGTTTCAATATGTTCTCTCTGATTGACACCCAAGACACTTTGTGGAAAGGCGTATGGATTCCTGTACCTTTGGCAGATCAGTGATACGCAGTCTTCATCACAAAGGTCATTCAGATTCGGTACTGCATTTTTTACTGTGTGCAGCCGCGGCCCGTTGTACAGGTGAGAGTGGTGGGGCAGTGAGCGGGGTGGAGGAGGGATTGCGACATACGACGGGGGAAAATTAATAATTTATTTAAATTTTCCCCCATGATCGTCTGTTGAATCCAAACCCCCCCGACTGTGCCTCACAGCCACACCGCTCTTACCTGCACGGGCCGCGGCCGACTGCGTCACATTTTTAAAATATGCTTTATGCCTTAATATAGCAAAGATGTTATTGGACTGCAACAACCGGATGCCTAGATTTTGAGGTGACTGAGCAGAGAATGGAAGCTTTTAATTTTTTTTTTGTTCAAAACAGTTGTAACAAATGAATCCCCAATAACAGATTTCATTTCAACATAATACTAAAGGCATAGTGCAAAAAGAGCAAATATAGCATTAGGGTTCTCTGCATCCCTAGCATAAGTCACAGGACGACAGTATTACTGTCAATGACAATCAGATTTTCTGCCGTTATTTGGAAATTTTTACTTTCGCTCCTACCTTCATTTTTATGTCCCTGAACCAAATATGGAACTTTTCTTTAAATTAAGGCATTTTTCCTGCAGCATGGAAACAGACTTTCCTACTGCCTATACTCAAGAAACCGGACGCCAACCCTGCAGAGTATAAAAACTTCAGGCCCATCTCTCTTCTGCCTGCCCCACAAACATCCTTCAACAGATAGTCCAGAGTCAACTATCTGAATTTTTGGAATCCAATAATAGATTCCATGGCTCCCAATCCGGCTTCAGAGCAGGCTATAGCACGGAGACTACACTCTTATAAGTGTCGGAGAGTGTCCGTCAGACTATTGACTAGGGCAACGCAGCAATGCTTGTGCTGCTAGATCTGTCTGAGGCCTTCGACATTGTGGCCTCTCTCCGATTCTCCTAGAGAGATTAAAACAATTGGTAATTCAGGATACGGCCCTTGCCTGGATCCGGTCCTTCCTAGAGAACCGAACACAACAAGTTTTTCTACATCCCTTCGTCTATTCCCAGAAACCCCTGTTTGTGGGGTTCCCCAGGGATCAGTATTGAGTCCTCTCCTTTTCAATGTATACCTCTCCCTGCTTGCAGCCTTGGTCGAATCCCTGGGGGTGAAGGTGATTTCCTACGCTGACGATACCCAGCTCCTGTTTTCTTTTAAAGAACAATCGGAGGCTGCCTTTATCAACTTTAGAAGCTGTCTGAGTAACATCTCGGCTTGGATGACCCAAAATTGTCTAAAGCTGAACTCTGAGAAAACTGAGGTGCTCTTCCTCAACCAACGGTCCTCTCCACCTTCTAAGCTCTGGTGGCCACAAGGACTGAATCCCCCTCCTGAGCCAGTAGACTTGGTGAGAAACTTGGGTTTCAGATTTGATAATGATCTTTCTTTTAAGTCCCAGATCCTGCAAGTCTCCTCCTCCTGCTTCGGGAAACTTTGTACCCTGTGGAAATTCCTCCACTTCCTCCTGATGGACTGCAGGAGGAAGGTGCTTTAATTACAGCTCATCTAGACTACGCTAATGACCTTTACTTGGATCTCCCTGCATATCTGATTTGCAGACTACAAATGATACAGAATGCTGCGGCTAGACGGATTTGCAAGGTGCCTTACCGTCACTCCATCACTCCCCACTTGAGAAGCCTTCATTGGCTGCCTGTCATAAGGAGAATAGAATTCAAGGCACCAACCCTTGCTTACAGAGCAACCAGGAGCCGAGGCCCGGCCTAATTGAAAGGTAGACTCCAACACTACCCTCATGACCGGGACTTGAGATCTAACCACCTTAAGCGCATCCCCACTCCCCACATTCGCATGGCTAGGGTAGGCAGCAGAGCTTACGTGGTCAGGACCACAAAACTGTGGAATGCCATGCCGCTCCGTCTCTGCCTGACTGATCCAGAATCTGCCTTGAGGCGAGCCCTACAAACATGGCTCTTTAACTGTCGTTAAGCTTATGTGTGCCCTGTGTTTATCCCACTGACTTAGCGCCGGGACACCTCCGTTGGAGGTAGCTGGGCGCTCTACAAATGCCAAAAATAAATTATCAGCAAAGCAGCCACCGACCTTCACACTCAAAGTCAGGCAACCCATACTGAGGCAGCTCTCACTTAGGAGGGACTCCAATCCCATTCAGGATAACTCTCTATAGAACCTGGGGTTCAATGGCTTTGATGATCAGGAAGTGAGGAGATAATCTGGGCACAGCCAGAGCTCTAGCACAGCCTTAAAGTCACCAGTCAGTTTAGTATTATGCAAGACTTGGAAGGAAATGTTGGATTTTGCTTGTCTGTATGCGGAAAATAGGGCAAACAACTACTTTTTCCATCATGACTAATATTTATGAATCACATATTCAGCTGGTGAAAAAAAAGATGGACCGGTCTTACATCAAGGAAGAATTTTAAACCAATACCATGGTTTGAACCAGAACTCACTCATGTTAAATCTGCCATTAAAACGGCAGAACGGAAATGGTGCTTCAATTACAAAGATGGTGTGAGGGATGCATTCGCCTCCTAAAAGCATGCCTGCCAATAACACTTGGAACCGTTTGAGATCTCCAAGTTTCAAACAATTTCTAAAGCTAAGAGCAAACGAAAATCAAATTTTCAAATGCTTAATGAAGTTTGAAGTTCCCCCCTTCTTTTTTATTTATTTTGAATAGTTTTTTAAAGTACGAACATGACCCTTGCGGGTATCAGAGCGCTGCGCGCAGAGGCAAAATCATGAATAAACTCCGTACATTACAGGTCAGCACAGTAATACCACACGGAATAAACAATCCAGATCAGGGAACGAGTAGTGGGCCCACTAGTTCAGTTTCACATAGAGTGCAAAAGATTTCCAGTAACATTCAGCAAGACAATCATAAAGTGACTTGTCACAACATAGTAAAATAAATGATAAATCTGTAATCGGCCAAGCTAATATAGTTCTTGGCATATGAAGGTGTAAAAAACAGTTCCACCTACCCATCAGTGACATACAAATATGGAAATGGCAACATGAGACTATACATAGCATCCAGGCCAACCTACATCCATCAACTAAACCAGCTGACATTAGAAGCTTCTTCCATTCTAACCTAACATCACATCCCAAAAAGAAAACTAAATTCAGCCAACAATTACCTATTCATTTGAATTGAATTATGTTTCAAACTAGACATAACAGACAATTCAGAACTTGAGGTGAACGTGTATGGCAATATCCCCCATGAAGGGTGAAAAGAAGCAGAAGAGGAGCTGCTATTATAATATTTTGACCATGACAAAGGTGTTCTGCTTAAAATACATCTTATACTTTATCTCTGATATGTTAGATTTAAGAAATTATTCCTGTTCCAAACCACTGAAATAATGATGTGGAATAACATGGTCCCACATAAGTATATTAATAAAAATAGAAAATGATACTTGCAATAGAAACTCTGGAAACAGTATTTAGTAACATTGAGGTGGCATATAGATGACATATTAGGAATATGGCAGAGGACTCTGGTTGGTTTGAAACGGAGTATTACATCAATATTTGCCACAATACCATCAAATGTAATCTCTAAGTTGGTACACCAGGGATCGCATTTTCTTATATTAAAATAACGATATGGGGCAACAAATATTTTAGACCTTTATGGTAAATATATTGATAAGAACAGCTTTTTAGATGCTCGAAGTTTCCATCCCATGTTGGGTTTGCCAACCTGCCATACAGCCAGTTTTTAATATTGAAGAGAATTATTAATGATGAAGAACTAGATCTGAATGGAGAATATGAAATGCGCCCACAAAAAAATATAAAGCAACTATTCTAATGAAATAATTTGGTAGGCGTAAAACACATACAAAATGCAAAGAGGGAAGATGTAATGCTTTCATACTCTAAAGATGATCATGCCATACTCAAAGAGAAAACTTTAAAATTAAACTGGTCATCAAAAAAACATAACACATAACAATAACTTTCCACCATTCAAGAAAAACTTTCCAATGAAGACCTCTACAAAAAATGAAGAGTTCACAACAAATTTTGGTTAAGGCAGATATTACCAAGGTGACTCCACAAAATACCCTTAAAGCAGGAGTCAAAGGACTTTTCCCTTACCTCCACTGTGCACATTGCAATAATGTCATTATACATACAAAAACTGGCAAAGGATACAAAGCACACCATTTTGCAACATGTGATTTTAAATTATTTATATATATTGAAATATCCGTGTAGAGTTGTAGATGTCAGCCAAATGCCAAGAAATATAAAGTTGAGAGTAACAGCTGTAGAAATATTATCAATTCTAGAGTGGGGAGACATTTTCATTAAAGAAGGCATGAAAATAATCATACAATTTTTGATATGGCTAGGGAAATTTCAAATCAACACTCAAGAGGTGGAGACAATACTAAAATATTGCTGGGACGAGAACTATGGTAGCATGAATTGTCAAAGAGTGATCACCCTGATTAAATGAATGAAAAATGTTATTTTTTTTCCTTTGTATGAGATCTTAAAAGGCTAGTGATCCCCGGCTGACCATGAAAGGAACAACAGTGGGTATTTAGGACATGAAATAATGAAGTTGAATTTATAGAATGTAAACAACTACAAAAAGACTACGAGGACTTGGATGCCTTTGTCGATAGGCATGAACAACAGACTTTCTATTGTCTTTAAAATATCCCTGGAATTTTTTAACATATGAAATTTAAGATATGTTCAACTTCATATGCACTGTAATGTTATTATTTTTGTTTACAGCAGATCAGATGTGCTGAATAATCATAATCCAGCACCTGATAATATGACCAATCATGAGCTTGAGATGTCTGTAGGATAGATATGAAGTGGCTGGGCGGGTTGCGATTATACGAGGGTGAAGTTCGCGGAGTTCCGCGAAACTCAGCCGTGCTATGTGGAGTCCTGCAAGTGGCGGAGTGCATTAGGTCATGCCGTTCACGCCGATTTTTAGCGCATCGCGCACGGAACCATGTGCAGTGCAAGAGGGTGCTGCTTCTTTCTGCCCCTCGAGTAGATGAAGTACTCGAGCTACAGCTTCCTCAACGCAAACGGAAGGTTTCTCAACACGAGTGGTAGCAGCCATCCGCGACCACACGCATTGAGAAATCTAGCCGCGAGGTGGTCTGGAGTAAGATTTTCCTCGCTTGTGCTCACCAACTTAACACTGGCGAGCGCAAGTGAGGTATAAAACTTCACGCAGAGTGGGAAAAACTCTGCAAACTCCACAAGCGGAGCGGAATTTCATGCCCAGGCCTAGTTGTGATATAGCCTGCACACTATGAGGGGAATGGAAGTCAGTGTAAAACACAGTTATCAAGATCAAACGTGAACCAGACAATAATAAATATAAAAATAGCATTCAACTGATGATTTTTTATGAAATTGTGGTTTGTTTCTAGTATTTAATATTTCTAAGTGACACTACCTGATGATGAGACAAACGTCCCGAAAGGTGTTGGGAGGTAAAGATACTGAAAGAAATTGGGTTATTATTTGTAAAGAATGTGAGTCATGCACAAGTAGTTGGTCCACAATAGTTTTATTAGTGGGAACCAAATACCCCACTGTAATACTTGACTCTCTCAGGGTAGCGAAGCAGAGCAGTCTGAAGCCTAATCAGGGGAAGTGGCACGGCTAGCAATCCCTATTAGCTGGCACACAATCCCATCACTCAATAAATTATTATTCAGTCAGTGCTTGTTCTTTGTACACACTATTAAATATTATACAGTAAATTGCAAATATGTACATGAGGTAGAAGGAAATATATTTGGTTATGTTCTACAGATTTGTAAAGCACACTATCACCCGGGAGGGTACTCTGGTGTTAAGCAAGTGGGACACCCTCATCTCACACTACACCCCTACTGGCTCCTGAACCATTCAACCACCAAACTCCCCAACAAATATAAGATGCAACATTACAATTAAAGGAAAGGCAGTATATATGAGGCAGGCCTACTGGCTTTGTGAGGGTGTCACCCCATTAATAAAATCAGCCACGTATTTTGTTTCATTAGGTCTCCAATATTAAAATCAAACAGTATTAATCATCAATAGCATTCATTGTACTGATAAACATTTATTGTTCAAGATCAATGATGTCAGTAAAGCATTCAAAGTCAAAGCAACGTGTGTCCTAGTCTTTCTTCACATTCTACATGCCACAAATGCAGCCACGGGACCAACCATAAGGGCACCCCACACTCCAGCGCCCAGTAGCAAAGGTTCCAGCTCTAGGAAAGCATGACATGAAAGAGAAACTCTTCTGAGATTATGATTTCCCAGCCCTCTGAGGCTTAGGGTGACTGTAAAGGACAGTCTTGGGGGAGGTGGTTGCTGCACATCCTACGGCCCCTCCACAACGCATTGGAGTAACACTGGTGGTGCCTCTGCCCATTTTAGTTCACCATAGAACAAGAGCAAATATGCAAATCACGCCCTCGTGGGCATTATGGGGTGCTTCTAGGCCTGTTTTGTGAATATTTATTTGGAGGTTTCTACCACTGTGGCCTTGTGCCACATGTTTCTTTTCAATTCTCACCACCTCATGTAAAGTTGAGGGCTCTGGGGAGAGCACTAAGCCCCATTGACCCCAGCGGTCTCCCTGCACACCTTCATCATTAGGCATGGGAGCAGGCATCCGTATCTGCAGCTCCAACAGCAGTGGGAGCAACACTTCACTTGATCCCCCGCCTGTGCTGTCCTCCTGCGGGCAAGGAGAACACGACTGGTCTTCTCTTTATAAAAGCATACATGGGTTTGCGTGAACCCCTGGGCTTGGCCCTCCATGGGGGAATTTTCAGAAGACCAGCAGAGCATCACATGTTTTGTTTCTCCTAGTCAACTGGTTTTTTTTTTAACAAAAGGTAAATCTTTGAAGATTCACATCTCTTGCCCTGTTCGACAGATTTTCTTAATCTTTGGCTTGTTTGTTCTTGGTGGCCATCCCTAGTCACTAGGAGCATTTCCTTCAGACCTACTGGCCTCTAAAGGGCTCTTTGCATGAGGAGCTGGATCTTTACAGTCCCTGCACCAGACCGGTCCTCTGCCTGCTCTCCGGAGGCTCTCTTCTGCTGGGGGCATTTTCCACAGCCAGCAAGCAGAGCACTCTCCCTTGACCCTTTTGCCTCTTTTCTGCCTTGCAGAACGCCTGTCTTTCAGAAGAGGAGTCAAGCGCCAGACCCCAGAATTCCTAGGGAACCCATACAAAGTCCCCTAGCAGGTCCGCTCTCCCAAACTGATTCTCAGTGAACATAAAGGGGGCAGAACCACTGGCCCTGGAGAGACCCATCATAGATGTCAGGGTCAGCTGGTGTGAATGTTCTTACTTCATCCATGAGGGGCATCAGGTGGCTTCTCCGTCCAGCTGGGTATCATTTTGCTATCGTCAGTCGCAGGTCCCGGGGCTTCTTAACTGTCTCTTTTTTGTGCAGGGATTTTTAAGTGAAGGTGGAAAGTTTTAGGTCCCAGGCACCCCTGGCCAATACCAGAATGCCACATCATTCTTCCACCCCTTCAAAATCCGCATGCATACCACTCTGGGACAATACAAAAAGGAGACTTCAAATTGTCTTTGGTAAGAGTTCCCTTGAGAGCCAAAGCTCCTATATGTTAGCTCCAGAGGTCTGGGCTCCCTTCCTTTGCTCCAGTAGGCCAGGGCTCTCCCAGCCCGGGAGCAGTGTGAAAAATTTGTTCTTAAATGCAGCTTTTTGCCCACCCATTCCTTTCCCATGTACTAAGTCAATCCCTGTTAATTGTCCTTTACTGTGGTGAGGCCTTGGATCCCTCTGCTGGGGAGAGGAATAACTAATTTTGCCCAGTTAGGGGGATAAAAGCCTGAAATCTGATTAGAAGCCAGAGAAATATGATAAATAAATGTTGAAGTCCCACAAGATGTGCCGGTGGGTTATTTGGAACTGCAAATTCAAACACAGTGTGCATGATTTACCAGAGTTTGGTACGTTGCTGTACCCTGTGGGGCCCAAGTGGTACGAAAGTATACTCAGGGCAGATTTCACCCATATGCATACTAGAGTGAAAACACCACAGATGTTGTGGAAAGGCACTGCATAACTACACTATGAATGCCCATTCATATTATAAGGCCAACTCCAGGTCAGTCCCAATCATAGCAGAGTTCCTCCTGTGACACTACCTGTGTGCAGATACTAGGCTGTGCACAACAGTATCCTCACACATGCAGCCCGCACAAGTGTGCACACCGGTGTATCCAACCCAGTTCCTCTTACCCTAGCTATGCAGCACCAGCTTGATCTGAATTTACACCAAGTGAGACTCAGGTAGTGAGACTTGCTCACATAAAAGTCCAAAAAGCAGGTAGTCAATTGCGAAAAATCCTGATGGGCTAAATGGGTGGAACCCATTAAGTAACAATGAATTGTGTGATAATAATTAATATTAAGTGAGGAAGCAAAGTTATAATTTTGCTAAGAACATTAAAGTATTTTTGAGAATCAAAAATTTTAAAAATACTGACATTGATTACGGTGAGTGTCCTAATTCTCAAAGAAATAGGTCATTGGGATTATACAAGGCTGCAGATCGAACTACCAAGCAATTCACAAGGATTACAGACACAGATAAGCCACTGATACAATCTGATAAATACCAATTGTATGCATTTACGCACATATAGATAGTTCAGAAAGTTCATAAATTAGCCTGGTTACTTCCTATGGACTATCAAATTTAATATGGCAACCGAGAAGGTGAGGTTTTGCAATAATTAGCAAAATTCAGCGGTACATTTATAATGTTACTAAACCAGAGTACCCATTATTGAGAATATTGTTCCAGAACTTGATTCTCTAACCCACAGATCAATGTTTAATTTTCGGTGCCAATAAGCACTCATTAAAAACATGCAATGCTATGCTAAATATTGATGCATAATGCAAAGAAAGTTTATCAGAAAATAATATTACACACATTCATATTCTCCATTTAACCATTTGAACAGTTTGTTCTATAGACGCACAGATAGTTATTGCAGCTAGCCATCAGATCCCATATACTCTACTAATTTCCCTAACTGCTGCATGGCTGTTAACAGTGCACTTTACTGTACATTTTTTTCAGATGCAATGGCTAAAAACCCATCATTTTACATGCATTCTGAAGGTGATCTAATGGTACTTTGTGGTATCCAGAAGTAATATTTCTCTCTCCAGATAACTTTCCCTACTCCTTTCCACTCTTCTCGTGCTCTCTTACTCGAGAACTTCAATGTCCTTTTTACTCTCTTCTCCTCCCTGCTGCATGTGAGAAACTACCATTCGTTCAGAGGGAGACCAGAGCAAGATGATTTCTGTAGTCGCTTGTTGAACGTGAGCCTTCTATAGGAGCTTCCATGTCCTGCCATGGCTCACCTCTACCAACTAAAACCAGCAAAGGAAAAGAGAGTTGAGATGGCGGCTATGCTGGAAGGAAAACCGGCCACCCACCCACTTAATGCTAATTGAGAAGAGTTCTCTTCTCCAACTAATGCACCATTTTCACCTTGGATCATACTTTCTACTAGCAGACATCTTCCTTTGAGATCTTCATTTGACCTTCCTTTGAGATCTTCATTTGACCCTTCCCATCCCCTGGTCATTAAGTATGGCTGAAAAATGATCCTATCAATTAGTATATACCATGAGTTGGCTGGAACGGCTGCAAAGTTGGACGTGACTTCACAGGTCGCCTGCATGGACTTCCTTGTCTTGAGAGCATGGCCACAGCGGAGTCAGGGTAAGACCAATTGGCTCAAAGGTGAGAGGTTACCTCCTAGCAAAGTGTCAGACTATGTCTACACCAGCAGATCAGAGTGATTGGGCTTAATTTGGCCACAGAATCTCTTGTCATGAGCTACTTTTTTTTGCCTAATGATCTAACCCTCAGCAAAATGTAACAAAGCGATCTGAAAGTGGTTATGTACTGTAACTCTTCTTATGCAAAGTGATCCTCTCAGGATACGTTTGCACTATATAAAACTGTAAATTAATTAAGATGGAGTTGTAGCATGTTTCTCAGCTCATCCTTTTAAAATGAACTTTCATATTGAAAGCATGCTTTTAAGCTTGCCAGAGAGGTTTATTCTAACACATGCTTGCTGCAGCGTTGTCCTACGGCAGCTGCAGTGAGTGGTGTAAATGCACAAGGCTACTCATGTGACACCGCACTTTAATGCCAGGTGCGCCTTTTCTGCAAAACTTTGCCCTAGCCTTACATCAAGCCTGCTGTGCCAATTGACCTTGGCCTTCTCAATATGCTAGGGTAGGAGCAACACACACAAAACTGATTAGCAGCCTCCCCAGTGACCATTGTCAAAATATACCACCAACCTAAGGCCTTTTCAAAATCAAAAAACGAAGGGGAGACAAAGTAACACATATATTTCTAAAAATATTGCATGAGCCGTTTGGGATACACGAGCACACACTAGCATTTAGGTTTAATTTTTTTGGGCTTGCTTGTGAGCATTAAACTCAAAAAACACATGCATTTCACACAAAATTGTGAAAACATTTACCATTTTTTTAAATCAATCTCGTAAGTCACATGTACCTTTGCAACAACTGGCTGTCAGGCCGGTAATTGCGGCCCTTGGAGTCGGCTAACTAGGTCCTCCCATGTTAATATTGCATTTTTAAGGAGTGATGCACATCTTCCTTCGTTATGTCCCACCACCACGATATTACGGAGCCAATTAAAATTAGATAAAGGTGCCCCCATTTAAATTTCTAAAGAGTGCAAATCCTATGGTTCGTATATTAAATCTCTTTTCCCACTTCTTTGTGTTTTTTCCTCTTTGCTCATTCAAATGAAACTTACAGCAAAAAACTGATTTTCCAATATTTATGCTCTTTAGTACGATTAAAATTGGTTATCTGCAGCCTGATAACTCAAGTTTCATTTTATCTGTAGGTTTTCAAGGCACTTAGTCTTCGGCTCACAAACCGCCAGCTTTAATGGTCAGAAGCCCCCTAATAGCGGAGGGTCGCCATCAGTTGTTCCACAGGCAGGAGCCAAGGCAGGGAGTCTGTTGTTTGTGTCTGTTTCGCCACAAAGGAGGATCATGACAGCATTGGGAGGCGTCTGGGACGGGAACATTTAAGGCATGGAGAGGCAAGGGATTAGCTGCTTTTTCTCTCCAACACGCTCCCGCACATCAGATCACAAACCACCCACCCACCCACCCTGGAGGAAGGCAAAAATCAAAACATTCTAGCAGCAGAAAAAGGGGACTACCCAAAAATATCAAATGATTCACTGAACTGACCCCTTGGAGGGGTGTGCATTTGTGTGGGCACTGTGCAGAGGGGATGGAGGGGGTGCTGACCTGCTGGTGACCCTGGACCTTTTCTACCCTACCCTGGGATGCCTGGAATTGAACATTTTGGGGGGAATTTTTCAAGTGACATAACGCAGCATGGGCAAAACACTATGCGGTGCCCTGGTATATGTTTAGGTATAGAATTGCACGTATTGCCCATCCTTCTGAGAGACGGAAGGGACGTTGCCACTAAGGAATGCTTGCCAATAATCCTCGGGATGCCCTTGGTTGAGGGCATGGGTGATGGATAAGGAATGGGGTCTTCTGGCACTATGCATTCTGGAGTGTTGTGCTGTAATGGAAAGTGGAGACAGTTGTATTGCTTGTACAATCTTTGAGCTGTTTTGCTGATTTTATGTCCTGTATTCTCGTAATTATGTCTGCTTAACTGTGGTTCTCTTTTCTCACTGAAGCTGTGTGAATAAAGATAAAGGTCTATGCCTTGGCTAAACCATAATTGAAGTGGTCTCTCTCCTAGGGAGACTTTTTCAGTAGGAGGGGGGAGGGGACAGCGACTTGCACATTGTGAGCGCATTAAGCATAATACAAGCCACAAGGTATTGGATTCTGATCTGTGGAACCCTTGGTCATGTCGCAAAGATCATGTCTGAGTTGCATGTTATGAGCTGGTAGCCCTCTTTGGAACGGTCAGATGAACGAGTATTTAGAGATGGAAAGCAATTGAGCTTAGTAATGTCTCAAAGGGACACCATATTGAAAAAAACAGGATAGCAGCTTAGTCAGTCGATTTTAAGAGTGCAAGTTAATAAAAAAAACATGCTCAGTCTCTTTCAAAGTGATAATGCTTTCATATTGATGTTTATATAAGAGTGATGTATGCATCTCCTACGAATCCTTAGGGTTGCACCGGCTTCTTTTTAAACGACCCGAAACAAGCGCGCAGCGCGCGCACCGATGGCGTGCCGGAGGCACGCCAGAGGCAAGCCCGTCTGCGCCCGTCCGCGCCCTGACGCTCCCAGCGGCCATCGGCGACTTCTCACCTGCCCCACCTATGTTAAATTCATTATTATATACTGCCGATTACCTTCGGTCATTGAGAGGCAATGTCTCCCGCTGTGCACTACGTATAACCCCCAGTCACGGAGATTTGTATGCTCCAACTGTAGCTTTGCGCTGGGCCTCTGTCACACCACGCGGCCAACTGTTGCCTCAAGGGCCTCAGTTTCTTCTGCATTTAAGAAAAATCCCTTTCCAAAGGTAGGCGAGCACTTACATTTTTGGAGCTTCAATTGCCGGTCCCTTCCTAAGAACAAAGCACATATATTTGATTTGTTATATACAGAGAAGCCTGATGCTTTGTTTCTTACGGAAACCTGGCTTCACGCCAGTTCGGGCCCTGATATTGCGTGTGCCCTCCCCCCTGGCTATGTTATTGCCAGGAGTGATAGAGGCACCGGGAGGGGAGGTGGGATAGCGATAATCTTTCAATCGAAGTACTCTTGCAAGCTGGAACCTCAACCCTTTCCGGATTGCGAAGCTGCTTTGTTTAAACTTGCCGTCTCTCCCCGAATGACCCTATCCGGCATGCTTATTTATCGTCCCCCTGGTAACTCTAAGAAATGGTTGTCCTCTTTTCCTGACCTAATTGCCCCTTTTATTTTACAAGTGGCCAATTTTACTATTCTGGGTAACCTGAATCTCCATCTAGAAGATCCCCAGAATTCTGAGAGCATTACTCTCTTGGCTGATCTTGAAGCTCTTAATCCGATACTACGAAATAAGGGGCCCACACACCAGGCGGGGCACCTATTGGATCCTATTTTGTCCAACTTTTTACTGGACTGTAGCTTACCTGCTTCTCCGTTAGGGTGGTCAGACCATTTCGCTATTTATTTTCAACTTACCTTCTCAGAAGATTTCACGCCTATCCCTGCACGCAACTCTGGTAGCAGAAGACCATGGCATAAATTAAATTTAGGCTCATTAAATAGCTAGCCTTCTAGTGGCTAATCTTCCGGATTTAAAACCTTTCTCTTCGATCTTTAAATGTGGCGGTATCTAATTGGCTATCTACATCCATTAATCTTTGTTTGCCTTTGATACCGAAACTCAGCTTTCCCATCATCCCCCTGCCCCCTGGTTTAATAATGATCTGAAGATTATGAAATCCAAATGTAAGCATTTGGAAAGAAAATGGCGCAAATTATACGCTCCCAGTTGCAAATCTGACTATAAAGCCGCTCTCCACACCTATCATTCTGCCTGTAAGGCTGCAAGAGCCACTTTTGTCTCCAATACTATTAATAATTCACTGAAACGCCCCCAAGTACTATTTTCAATGGTTAAGAAATTGGCAGGCGCTAACACCCTTCCTTCACCTCCCGCCCTTGATGCTACCAAATGCAATAATATTGCCAATTTCTTTATTGCCAAGGTGGAGACTATATACAGCAAATTATCAACTTCTGCTCCTGCTAACTCCGACAGGCTTCAGTCAGGAACCACCTGCATGAGCCTTCCTCACTCGACATTTAAAATTTCAAACTGGCCCCTCCTTAAAGATGGATCCTTCTTTGACTGTTTAGCCAGGATGAAATCGGGCTCTCGCCTTGACCCGTTACCGGTTAATATTTTACAACAATAATCTCCTGTTGTTTTGGGAATTTTTAAGGCACTCCTTAATTCCTCTTTACGGGAGTCCTTTGTTCCTTTGGACTGGAAGCACGCGATGGTGGTCCCCCTTTTAAAAAAGCCCAACGCTGACCCATCCATCCTGTCTGACTTCCGTCCAATTTCACTTTTACCTGCGCTCTCTAAAATTTTAGAAAAACATGTAAATTTTCAGCTCACAACTCACATAGAAAATTCAGGCTTTTGCATCCGTCTCAATCAGGATTCAGGACCCATTTTTCAACAGAGACCACCTTACTGGGGGTAACCGAGAAACTGCGCTCCCGCCTTGACCGAGGGGAGACTATGGCACTCATTTTATTAGATCTGAGTGCGGCATTTGATACTGTGTCTCATTCCATCTTGTTAAAATCTCTCCAGTCAGCAGGAGTTGAAGGTCCTGCCCTATTGTGGCTGACCTACTTTCTCAGTAACCGTACTTTTCAGGTTTTCTCCTCCGACTCTTCATCCACTATTCAACCATCTGCGTATGGAATTCCCCAGGGGTCCACTCTGAGCCCACTGCTCTTCAACATCTATGTGAGACCTCTTGCGACCATCGTAGAGGACGCTGGCCTCTCCCTCTATTCCTACGCCAATGACACTCAAATCATCTTTTCTTTATCTTCTACTAAAGAAGCGCCTGCATCTTCTTTGCAGAGTGGTTTACGTCAAGTATCAGAGTGGATGAGTGCTAATTTTTTTTAATTAAACGGTGACAAAACTGAGGTTATCATCTTGGGCAAACAAACCTCTTTGGAGCCCTCACCACTGGCCCCAGGAAATGGGTCCTTTCCCCCAGCCTGTTGCTCAGGTCCGCAATCTGGGGTTTGTTATTGACAACCAACTGTCTACGCGCCAACAGGCGGTCAGTAATGCTGCCATCTGTTTTACCATTCTTAGATGGCTGCGGAAGATCATCTGGATGCTTCCTGTTTCCACTCAAAAAACTGTGGTCCAGGCACTTGTTATCTCTCGCCTGGATTACGGCAATGTACTTTACCTAGGGGGCAGTCAGGAACTTTTGAACAAGCTCCAGGTGGTTCAAAACTCTGCGGCTCGCCTTCTTTGCCACGTCCCCAGGAAAACCCCCATTTCTCCTTACTTTCGGAATCTGCATTGGCTTCGTATTGAAAGCCGTATTAAGTTCAAGACCCTGTGTCATATTTTTAAAATTAAGCAAGGTTCTTCCCCTGCTTATTTGCAGGAACTTATTCGTCCCTATGTCCCCTCCCGATCCTTACGTTCTTCCACCTTAGGCAATCTAGTATTCACCAGATTCAAATTAACTAGAATGGGTGGCCGCTCTTTCGCTTGTCTTGGACCTAAACTCTGGAATTCTCTCCATAACTCCATGAAACATGAATCCTCTTATCTCAGGTTCCGCTGTGATCTTAAAACTTGGCTCTTATCTCAGTAATTAGCTCAGTTCACTTAGTCTACAGCTGTGGACACGCATGCGCCGGGAAACCCTGTCAAGGGTAGCTGTGCGCAATACAAATTTAATTTTATTAATAATAATAATCATCCTTAGCCCAGGTAACAACCCAATATGGTCTTATTTTCCAAAGAGATATATTCACAAACGTTGATCTGACTAAAGACGACATTGTTTTCTTGTTATTTGTGAGTGTCCTCACTGCTTTCAGAGCAGGACCCGAACCCTCAAAGCAGGCTCTAAACATGGCCGCCTCCAATGGGGCTGCTAATTTTCTGGATGGCTAGATCAGCCCTAGTCGTTTTCACTGGAGGAATTACTGGCAACATTGTTCTCTGATTATGATCAGCTTTTGAGAAGAAACATTTCAGATGGCCCTGTTACAGGATTGTGTACGATCAGGGCTGGTTCTAGGATTTCTGGGGCCCTGGACCAAAAAGGGAATGTGCGAGGCCCCTCTAATTTGCATAAGTGACACCTCCTGGGCTCGGAAGGTTCTTTGTGCAGACTCCTCCTGGGCCACAGCTCCTCCTCTCAGCCACCTACAGCACCTCTTTTACAGCCCATTTCGGGCTGAAGGTGTGAGAATTGCTTGGGGGCCGAGAGTTAAAACTGTAGGGTGCTGAAGTGCTGGACAATGGAAGTCCTGCGGTGTCTCTGAATGGGCAGCCCGAGAGGTGGCCGAATTGCAGGACAAAAGTGAAAAATGCATCTCCTTGCAACTGGAACACCATCCCAAAGAGGCCCAGGGAGGGCCCCCTTCCCTCCCTCTCACGGGCCAAATTCAAAAGAGTCGCCTTTCTTTCAAGTGACCCAGCATGTGTACTGGAGGGCTGGTGGTGTGTTAAACTGGTGTGGGGCCCCATGCTAGTGGGCTGAGTGCGAAGCCCTGGGCAGCTGCTCACACTGCCCATGCCTAGCGCCGGCCCTGTGTACGATGATGGAAATGTGACCGGTCACCGGCAGCTCGCTAGTTACGGGTTGGTTCCCATCTGTGACAACTAATTGCTGGGAGACAAGCAGTCTCGCGAGACCATGACTGCTCACCTATGGCTCACAGTCGCGAGTACATACACAAAAATAAAACATGGCAGTTAATGTACGACTGGTTCCCACACGTATATCAAACAAATGTAAATAGGCTGGTGTTTTCCATTATGCACATGGAAACAACTTTGTTCAGTGTCACTTGAACCTTTTGCAATGAAATTCAGAATGTGTTTATCGAGTTAAGACTTCATGCAGTGTCGTCTAATCCGGTACTTCCTTCAATTGGGGGAACCGGGCGCATTTTGTACAGTACTCTAATGGTGGCAGAGGCTTAAGCACTAGCCCAGATAATGAGAGGGCAATTGTCCGATTCTGTACCACAAAAGCATGTCTGCTGCCCTAAAACGGGACAGTTCACTCAAGTGCACTCTGCAGCTTATTTGCATGCTGGAGCGCGCTCGACGGGGCTGGGAACCTCATGGAAGCTTCAGGAACAAATAAGCACCAGTAAGTGCAGCCGCAGACGTTTAAGGCGGACTCTGCTGAGATTTAAACGAAAATGTATCCTAACAGCACGCAGCAAAACATGCTCTGCGTTTGCACTTCTGTGGATTGATTAGATTACATTATTTCGTGGGGAGCAGGCCGGGCTTTGCGCATTCGAATCTAATCTGTTCATTTATGGCCGCCAGAATTCTTTACCGTGGAACACCGAGTTCACACGAAAAGACACTGTTCTCTCCAGTGCGGGACCCGCATCTGATTAGTCTCAGAAAAGGAGGTGGAAAGGTGCTATGTATGTTATCCGACTACTTACAAGAACAGAGATGTTTTCCTGGGAGCCAGGCCAGCTTTGCCTTGGAGCCTTGATGTGGTGTCCAAAACATCAGTAGCAAACGGATAACAAACATTTGCAATTCAATAGGTCTCGCATTTTAGATAGTTTAAGCTATTGGCATTGTAAATGACAAAGCCTTTTATTTATCAGTTCTGATAATGAACACATAAAAAAGCATAGTCATTTACAAAGCCAATAGCTCTAACTCTTGTCATTGCGAGACCTATTGTATTTCAAAGCGGCCGCCATTGAAGCGTCACCCCTCTGCTTTTCAGCAGCACAAAAAGTAAAAATAAAATGATAACGATGTTATTATCAATTTATTTTTCCCTGCTGCGGCAGTTTTGCGGGGCGGGGCTGCTCACTGAGCAGGGGGAGGAGTGGTTGGGGCACTATCTAAGTGCGCATTACGGTTTGGCCGGCTGTCCTGGGCCAGCAGACACTCATGCGCACTTAGCATGTTCTCCATTAAAAAACCAGCAAATAGAAAGCAAGCAAATGTGAGTTACAAACCGCAAATCCGATGGTAAGTAATGAGTGGATTGCATTCCCAGGGAAGCTCTCCGAATGTCCCCAAGCTCTCCGAATGTCCCCAAGCTCTCCGAATGTCCCCAAGCTCTCCGAATGTCCCCAGCTCTCCGAATGTCCCCAGCTCTCCGAATGTCCCCAGCTCTCCGAATGTCCCCAGCTCTCCGAATGTCCCCAGCTCTCCGAATGTCCCCAAGATGTTGTTAGCAAATTGGACAGCTGCACTGTCTGGAAAGCTTCAACCTAAAAACACTGCAATGTGCTAGTGACTTCATACAAAACTGTTCCCTAAATATCAAGGGGTTGTGACAGCAAGTAGCACTGAATTTTACCTGAGACACAATAACCTTACCGTTGTTTATGTGCAAGGTATTCACATGTTTATTAGGTAATTTCAGGGAGGCAGCTTGTTTGCAAGCATATAGTGTCAGATGTGTCTGATGTTAGGAGAAAAAACGGTGCTGCCCCAGCGCTGGCTAGAACACCTAAAGCCCACATACGTAGCATGCAGTCTATCTCAAAGAGGCAAAGGGTGGAGATTCAAGTTAAGATGTATTGTAAGGACATAGAGCTATTTAACATATGTGTCCCAGAAATACAGTGAAAATGTTAATATCATTTACCCATCAAAATCATCGACTAATTTCTAGATGACTATAGTGGAAAATGTTAGTCTGGCATTTCAAGAAATTCCATGTTAATTTTGAGGGCCATCAGTACATTCCCCCAAGGACGGAAAAAACATTTTTGGGTTGGTTTTGGTTGGAAACTCCTGTCCCACCTCAGAAATAACTGTAGAAAGCAAATTAACAGTAGACTCTTTATCGAGTACTGCAGCTTGGACATCCAGTCGATTTTAGTGATCAGGCAAATGTTATAAATGACCTATTTTTTTCAAATAACACATTCCAAGTTTGGTGAATGGCCCTACAATCCTGGGAATTTTATGACACATTGGAACTCCTGCAACTCAGCACCAAAACAGAATTCAATTGTGCTTCATAAAAATGTGTTTTGCACACTTACACCCTAAATCTCAAGCAAGGATAGATTTTAGGTCTCTAAATTCAACACTACTTGTAACCTCCTCAAACTAAATGATCTCAAAACAGAATTCCTTCTATTTGCCCTACCCACGCGTTCCCCGGACATTGCAGAATGGATGAAACTATCAGCACTGAATTGCGTACCACACATTATAGAGTCAACAAGATCTCTGGGAGTAACGCTGGACAAGAATCTGAACATGTTATGAGCACATCAGCTCTGCGACCAAAGGAACAAACTTTCACATGAACATCTTAAGAAAAATAAAACCCTCCGTTCCCCTGGAAAACCTCAATTCTGCTGTTCATGCTCTAGTGATTCCCAGGTTAGACAATTGGAGTGCAACCCTCTGCGGTCTATCCAGAGTTAAGCAGGCACCACTAAGGGCCTCTCTTAACTCTGCTGCTAGACTCATTAGAAGATCAAAAAGGAACAATCACATCACTCTGGACCTAAAATCACTTAACTGGCTTCTATAGGAGGCGAGGATTCATATGGAAATTGCGTGGTTGACACAAAGCTCTGCATTTCCACACTCCGACATACCTTGCACAGAAACTAGAGCTGTCTAGGGGCTTCAGAACATCTAGAAGCACTAGTTCCCTTCTGCTGAAACCACTAAAATTTCATAAAAAGAAAACTTATAACCATACCTTTTCGGTCACTGCCTGAGAATCTTGAACACCCTTGCCCCTGAAATCAGAATGAATCCCTCAATTGCCTCATTCAAGAAAGAAGTCAAAAGGGAGGGGATGTAGCTAAACAGCTAAGGCGGTCAACCTCAAATGTGGGGAACCGGGTTCGAGTCTCAGCAACGACACTCAAGATCCTTTGATTCTGGGCAAGTCACTTAATCTCCCCGTGCCTAACAAAAAATGAATGTGTCCTCATGTAATGCAACTGGTGCTCATGTAAAGCGCTCCGATACCCGATTTCGGGTCAAGTTTGCACTATATAAAACTTCAGGGAGAGAAAAAAAAAAAAAAGGATACTGATGAACAAATCTATGCCGTTTAACGCATAAACTATAATCAAGAACTTGATTTAACCCTTGCCTGCATGCATGCTTACGCCTCACAAACTATTCTCTTACTTTAGTCTACTTGTTGCGGACCACTTGGACCCCGTGGTCTGCTCTCAAGGAGAGATGCTCACACCTTGTCCATGCTCAATGATGCTGCTGTTATTTTATTACATGTCGCCTTGATCATTGCAAAACGATCTGATACACGCAGGGGTCATGTTCACGCTATATAAAACTTTATAGATAAAATAAATAAATGTATTTATCCATGAAAACATTTCTTCATTTAACAAGTGGCATGTTAGATTTGCCACTTACCTTTCATCCTGGCATTAGTAACTGAGCAAGACGAATTCTTGAAATACTTAAATCAAGGCACTGAGAATGCTGCTTGCAAAACAAGTTCCTAGCATACACCAAGGACATTTTACAGAAAAGTAAAAACCCTCAGAATTGTCTGTCAGCAACTCTTACCGCCGTAATAGATAATGTAGCAAAGTCAGGCTTTTAAATGAGCAGATGTCAAACAAAGTCTCTCCATTTGTCCACATCGAATCCAAACACTCATAATGAACTTAGCTGGAATAACATGGTATTGAAACAGAATCAATCTACACAACCGCAATCCAAAAACACACAGAAAGCATGACAAATGCAGCAGTCTTAGTCCCCTTGCCCCTACGAGAGGTAAACTTGACCAATCGAAACATTTTGAAACCCAATTCAAAGTTCATGAGCATGATCTTAATGTATTTTGTAATATAATTTAATTCATTTAATCTATTATGATGTATAATGTACTGCGTGGAATGCACATTTCCTTACTTTTTGCTGTGCGTTCTAAATATGGTTAAAAAACATTATACCATTTTTTTTATTTCATTTTTCCCTTAAATGCATCATTCATCAGCTGAAGATCAAGCAGCATTATCAGAGTCCTACAGGATTAGAACTTCAGAAAACCAGTTACCGCAGTAACAGCCACAGAGGTAAGTCAGTAAAATCTAAGAGGGGTGTGTACCACATCAAAAAGCAACAGAACTCTAGCATACTAAAAACCAAAACAAAACTAAGGGCATTCGAGAGACTCTGGGGTCAGGGATGCTGAGGATGTGATTTTGCTTCCATCGGATATTGATTAGGTTTAAATTACCCACATGTAGGTTAAGGAAGAGTTATACATAATCTCAAGACATTCATTATGGCGCATAGGCAGATTAGGTCTGCATAATGACTGAGGAACAGCCTTAAGCTCCAATACATGGCCATTCATGATCCAAGCTTCTGTGATCGGCTGCACAGCTTGTAGCATAGAGTCCCTCGGAAATTAAATGACATCTAAGAAAAAAAGCAAGCAGGACCCCTTTCAGTAACACACAATTATGCCCAGGTGTCCAGGGTAAATGTACTTTCATATCAATAAGTAAAACTACCTTCAACCTGCACCTAACAACTGATTCCCTTCGCAGACCAGGCTTATAAATAAAAAAAACATGGATCAAATCATCTGTTTCTGAAAGGTGGGAATCCTTAAATGAGATGCTTGAAAGATGTAGTAAAAAAAAAAAAAAAGACAACGTTTTGGCATGAAATAAAAATTAGTTTACTAGAAGAATCAAAACTCACATGACATTAAAAAAAAACACAACAAGAGCACAAACAGTTTACTCATAGCAAACATTAGTAAGGAAGAACATTTTTCCATTTTATGATTAAACTACTATCAAGGTTTAGGTGTTCTCTTTTCAATCTTTAATTTAGCACAATCAAACCAAGGCTTGAATAATGACTCTCGAGGAATACATTCTATTTTTTTAATTACATGCGTTCATGAATATTTCTAATTTAAAGCTATGTGATTCTGTTTATTTTTTTCCACACAATCTGGGCTTACTGTATTCGTTCCAATATTTCAAGGGTAAGGTCTCTGTAGTATCAGTCACCAGAATAAAACAGAACAGCAATAATTTAGTTTCCAGCAGGGAATTTAATTAGAGCCTTTTCAATTACCCAGCTGAATGGTCACCACTTTCCGTGTACTAGGCTGTAAATGCAAGCTTAATCATAGATAGCAACCGCGCATCGCTGTGCGTTATAGCCTTCACGGCTCAGGATTTCCCATGAAAATTAGGTTTATCTAGAAGGGATGCCCTTTGAGTTTAATCACAAACCATTCAACGAATAACTTTTATAAAACTTCTCAGGTATTATAAAGCTTGCTCTAAGCGTTAAAATTTGGCCATTCCCACACCAATCTGCACACCCACTTTTCAATAAGGTGTGCACTTTATGGCCTTATTAGTAGAATTATGTCTATTAAAGCAACTGATATATTGGACCTCAAACTCCAGTCCAGACTGTGTTGGTCAGTGCCTAATTTGTACATAAAAAGTGCAGGAACCCAGAGGTTTTAATTAAAAGTCCACTGCTGATGCTGCCGAATTCCAGCGTTTGCCAAATATCCCTTCTTGCCTTTCTTCCACTATTCAACACTTTCTCTTTATCTTATTCTAGCAGAATGTTTTTAATATCTGCGTTTCTCCCCACATCACTGGTTTCCTATCTTAGTCTTCCTTCGCCCTTCTCCTTTTTTTATGTCTCGCCTAGGCAGCACGTACGCTGTCTCTTCAGGACATGCTGTATTCAGGTTTGGACTTTAAGCTCCTCCATTTTCTGCCCATCTTTATAATTGGCTCCTCTTCCTGTCCTTTGTAAACAATAGCTTTTGATTGATCAATAGGCTTACTAGTCCCTCCTTAGTACCTCCCTCTCTCCTATTGTTACCTCCAATGAGGACAGCCCCTCTTACATGTGTCCTTACTCTCTAGCTTTCATTAGCAGTTAGGAAGAACTATTTATCTAATTAATGTCTTGCTGAAGCAGGCACATGCAGGCCGAACGCATAGAAATGAGGCCGCTTCTCTTATATCCAGCCCCACACAGCACTGCCTCTTTAAAGCAGCGATTAAGCGTGGCATCCACCCTGTCCCCTCAATTGGATTTTCAATATTCACGTTTTTTTTTTTTTTAAGAGCAGCCCGGCACCCCGTGCTACAGCAATGTCGGCCGCGTATGTTATTTACAGCCCCACAGAGCACTCGCAGGACGCTGCGCTTTAGCAATGGCAGCCGCTTCTTGTTTTAATTTGCAGCGCATCAGGCATGCATTTACTTTCACAATGGCGGCCATGCGCTTTTCTCTCTTTGCGTAGCTCACCGTATTCAACTTGTTTTATTAGCGGTCTAGCACGCGGCCTTTTTTCCGGTTGTGGCACGAGGAGCAGAGGCAGTGTCGGGTGTTTCATATGTGAGGAGGTGAGCGGGGCATAATTTAGCCTCTCTTTTTCCATTACTGTAGCATGGCCTCTCGCCTTTGTTTATGTAGAAACTGTGCCGCTTTGACTTTAAGCGCACCTTTAATTGTTTAAGAACAGCGCCGCTTTCAATCTTATTGTTCTCCTGTACACCAATCACCCCCCACTGTTTAATGTAAATCCAACTTGCTCTACTGTTCCAGCCTCTCATCTCCCCAACCCTCCTCCATCCAGAATCACTTCCATAGCTACTGTCTCCTGAGTGCCGAACGCTTGTCACAGCAACAGCAATTTTTCGAAGCAGCAGGCCCATGTCACAACATCTCAAAAGGTCTATTTTTATTCGCCCCCCCCCTCCCCTTCTGTGTATACCCAATCGCAACCCCATGCAAAGGCGTGAGAACAGGGAGTGATTCCTACTCATGCCTTACTTTAATTGCTGCTTCTCCCAATTTACAATAAACGGGAATACAAAATGCAGTGCAAATTATCAGCAGGCTACTCCTGCTCTCTCCACCCTACCCCTTCAGACACTGTCGAGTTGTTTATTCGCAGCTCTCTTCGCTACCCTTTCCCACACGTAGGCTCATGCAAAAAAACAAAAAATATTTGCAATGCAATTGGTCTCGCATTACTAAAATTTTGACCTATTGGCGTTGCGTTATTATTTGCAAAGTCTGTTAATTAAAAATAAGTTACAGTCTCCAAAAATGTGTGCTGCAACCACCAACACTAATTAAGCACCATCCTCACAAATCTTATATAGAATCCGTTAGTTTGATTTTTATTTTACCTCTTAAAAATAAGCCAATCTCTGAAAACTTCCTAATGTACCAAAGAGTACCTTTTCATCTGGACCTATTGTACAAACATGAATGCGTCCCAGACAGGTTAATGCTGAATAGAGCTGTAAATTGCAAAGAATGTAACATGCAAACACACCATCTTTTAAGGAACAAGACAGGCATGTGTTCTTTTGATGACAGTCAGCTGGTGAGATGCTATGTCCAAGTGCATTTTCCAAACGCTTGTGGAGCATTGTGACCGGCCTTTTATTCCCTCAGGCATTTTCCCAAGGGGGAGGTGGGGGGCTAGAGCCCTTGGAGGCTGGTTTTGAAAAACGAGGGCCTCTCCTGGTGCCTCTGTCACTTTCCCCAGCTCCAGAGAGTGAATGAAGCAGGCATGAAGCTTCAAGAGAAAGGGAAGAGTAAAGTAGTGAGAAATTGATTAGAGAGACAGAGAATGGGTGGGTGGAAAGAGATTGTGAGAAGAAACAAAGGGAGCAGGGCTGGTGTAGGAAAGTGCTCTTTTTTGACATGGTCACCCCCATGTTTGGTCTGGTATTTGAAACAACTTTGACTTGCGTGCACTGGGTTTCTGCTAAACAGGTCCCCAATGCCAGAGTTCTTTCCCAAAAACAAGGTAACTGAGCAATTGTTCCACAACTGGCAAGACCGTTAGCGTCCCTGTAAGTCTTTGGTAAATGGTACAACTGGTACCTAGGGCATGGGTACTAATGAGGGTCCCCTAAGCGCTGTAGCATGTATTGTGCGATCCTCAGAGATCCACCACCAAACTCATGTAGACAGCCATTGCAGGCTGTGCGAAATGGTGCAGACAAAAGTGAAAACCAACATGGTACACACCCTGTGTGCTATGTCCCCAGACACTGCATGAAATACATGTAAGTCATACCTACAGCAGGCCTTACAGCCCTAAGGGAGGGTGCCTTATATTACATGTGAGGGCATATCTGCATGAGCAGATATGCCCCTGTGCTGTCTAGGTCAATTGCTAGATAGTAATATTGAACAGGGAAGCCATCTTGGTTACATGTATTGGGCATTGATCATTACGAGTTCCCCAGCTACAGAATGGCTTTACTGAAACCTATGGTGTTTGGTATCAAACACCTAGTCTTAATAAATCCATATTGATGCCAGTAGTGGATTTATTAAGACATGCACCCTGAGGGTGCCTTGGAGGCGCCCCCTGAAAACCTACCAACCAACCTCGAGTGTGCTGGCTGACAGGTATCGACCAGCCTGCCAACGTTGTGTTCCTGACCCCCTCTGGCGGTGAGAGCCCACGGTCTGAGGTAAGAAACAATGCCTGGTTTGGCTGGAGGTGTTGTCACCTCCTCCAAGCAGGATGGCTGATAATCAGTATATATTAAGGCAGGAGGCTTCAAAGACCTCTGCCACCTTTGATGCGGGACCTCGGCTTCCTCCAGTGCCCATTTGGCACCATGACAGGTGGGAAAATTTGTTAGTCAGTAGGCATTTTCACTCTCAGGCTAGCTACACCCCTAAGGTTGGCTACCTGAAGTGAATAAGAAAAGTAAAATTCCACCATCTTGGTTTTTGGTGAAAAAAGTTACACTCGATCAGGGTTACAGCTACTCCACACAGGAAGTGCTCATATAGGGGGTGTAGGCAACCCAGAGGTAAATAGCCCATTGGCTACTATCTTTCACTCCCCTTAACGCCCCTAAATTGAATATTTAGTTGGCATACCTGACACCAGGAACTCAGATTTGATGGACACAAGAAGAGGATGAAGCAAACAAAGAATCGAGAACAGAGACTCAGCTGCGGACCGTTTGGCACCAAACCCTGCCCACCCATCCCAGCAATTGCGACAAACCAACTTGACCTGCCACTGTGCATTTGCCAAGATCCCCAGTGGGCTACCAGCACTTCGCAAATTGCCAGCAATCTCCCTTGGAGTAGAGGAGCTACTCCCATGCAGCTTGCAGGCACCAACCAGCAAAGTTGGTCCACTGTTCTGCCACCCCCAAGTTCCAAAGATGCTATACCCGCCCAGGAAGAGGTCTCCGCACTCCAGAAGGTCAAAGCAGTCTCCCCACCAAGTGATAAGATGTCAGGACGAACCGGAGCCACACGGCACCAAAACCTGGGGCACTGGACCCCCTTGCAGGAACCAAAGCTCGTTTGAGTCCAACCAACTCCAACGACTCCAAGACTGAGCAGCTATTGAGGGACATCAGAACCGCAGAGAACCACTTGGAAAGTGGCCCAGCTGTACTGCTTTTTTCCCCTCAACAGGCAAGACTGACAACTGAGTGCCTGTGACACACAAGCCCAGCCGACCTAACCACTCTGCGCCGAGGTCCCCCACTGCAGCCTGTTTCTAGGTGCCCCCCCCTTTCTCGCCTGTGTTGTAGAGCGTAAAGCTACTGACCTGACCAGCGCTTCTGCACCCCGATGCTCCATGGCAGATAAAGAAACTGCTGGTGTTTCTTTGGACATTGGCCCCTACCTCCTTAAGCCCTAAAGGTGACCCACAGAAACCTATTGCAAGCAACTGCTAGCAGTATATGCCTTTTTGCCCCATAGGCAAGCATTGCTGCATAAAGACTCATTTATGTGAACATTTTACTTACCTGTAATAATCAACAACTTGGAAAGTACTTGCTGGATCAAAATGTTCTTATTGTTGAAAAATATATAAAATTGTGTGTTATTTTTCTAAATTGGTCTCGGATTTATTCTAGACTGTGTCTCTCATTCATTGCCTCTCTGGGTAGAACAAATGCTTAGCCTAAAATGCTCGCCCACACTACCACAAAAGAGAACATTTAGGATTATTACTTTTGCCTCTGCAAACCAATATGGGTCGCCTGGACTCTGCACAGTGTACCTCATTTTGATGCACTATATAGAGAGCCAGCTTCCTACAGCTGGTTAATACATTTTTGCCAGGGCTGATCTTGGTCCTCAGCCTGGCCCTGAGCATTGTCAAACTCAGTGGAGAAGCGTATAGCAAGTTAGTACCAATCCAGGCTTTGGCCATAGTGTAATTGCTGTGGGGTATGGCTGCATGAGAAACGTTTCAGTTCAATTTGAAAACTGATGCATTTGAAAGAATGGGTTTTAATGAAAAAATATATCCAGTTTGCGTTTGTAGACTGAAATTTTTAAAACCAATTATAATTGGTCAGAAATAAAAAATAAAACCTTTTCCATGCATTGGTCTATCTGGGATACTTTTTTCCAAGTACTATTCATTTTTTTAGTCTATTTCGGTTTGTCAATTTTTACCAAGTTTCCATGCTCTGGTTTGTCAATAATGAAATTGTGTAGATTTGTTACGTGGAGGTCGCCGACTGTCTCGGCGTGGAAGGACAACATGGATTGGTGTATGTTTCGGGAAAAGGTGGTGTATGTTGCGAGAGGTAAGCCTGGGACATGGGTGAAAGTATGGGGCCCCTGGAACGCTTACCGTGGGGGAATCTGTACCCCGCCGCTACTGCCTGATCCGTCACCGGCCCCGTCTCCTTAGCCTGTTTGTCTTCCCGGTTCTGGGCAATGAGTTTACTTAGTCCCCGTCCTGACCTATTCCCCCCCTCGATATTCCTATGAACCAGTGGGGTCCCCCCCCTAGGGGAGCACATGCTGTTGTTTCAGACTGTGGGTTGCCTTGTGGACTTGCTTTTTTGTTGTTATTTATATAAAAATGAAACCGTCGTGTGGGGTCCGGATGGTGTGGCTGCCAACGTCTGTCAACTCCTGTGAATTCCCTTTTGCCGCAGCGTGCGTTCGATTGTCTGTATTACACGCTCCTTCTGTTTGCTAGAGGCCGGCCTGAAGGTTGTAGGCCCATCTTTGTATATTTTTTGGATTCTGTAATAAACGGTTTCAAAAAAAAAAAAAAAAAGATTTGTTACGTGGAATCCTGCACGGCAGATGCAGGCTTGGTTTATTGCTAATTTTCTTCCTATATCTCTCTTGCCCCCCCTCCTGACCCTTCCCCCAATTGATGCCCCAAACAACTTTCTGAGCTTTATGTTTTTTTTTGTAATGGTTTGCCCTGGCTATCCTCATTTAAGTTGTATTTTCCCGAAAATACTGAAATAAAAAAAAAAAAAACTCCTCAACTCCATTATAGGTTTTTGCCCTCTTAACTTATTGCTTCAAAGTTTTAGTGTTTTTTCAGTTTTCCTTTTGCATATTTAATCTAATGTGGGCAGGTGCAGAAAGGATGCTTGCTTTGGGGGCCCAAAGTGAGTGCTATATGGGGAAAGGCGACCATGTGCTTGGACGCTCAGTACCTACCAGGATGATCAGGGAGGGGGACTTTGCAGACTTTAGGGCTGTCCAGTGAGGGGGTTCCACAGGCAAGCGAGCAAGACTTAACTACAGCACGCTTCTTGATTTTCGAGGTCATGTGTATTTTGCAGTAGTTTTTAAATACATTTCAGTAGGGGCGTAACTAGACCCGAATTTTGGGGGCGGGAGAAGGGGGGCGCTAAGCCTCCCAGCCAGGGCTGGCCCTAGCACTGGTCGCGCACAATGCAACAGCATTTTTTGGCACCCCCATTTCCTCCTTCTCCATGAATTACCTCACTACCACTCGCCAACAATGCACTCCATCTCTCTATAGCCACTTTGACAACATTTCATTTTTTCTATAGGGCTACTCGTAGTTTACTCACACTTAGATCTGTGATCTGCTTGGTACACGTTCTTTCTAGCAGGCACATTAACCATCTGCGCTGTGTGGTTGGCCCATGTGATGCAACAGTGTGAGAGGAGTGACTGCAGGGTGAGTGAGGTGACCATATGAATTTGGGTGTGGATACAAGTGCAGAGTGGGACGAATGAATGTATGGTTAGTGATGGCTTGTTTGAGAGAGAGATTGCAGTGTAAGCACCGAGGGGGGACAGGTGAGTTAAGCATCCCACGAGTGTCGAGCGAGTAGTGTGCTTGTGTGACTGCAGGTTGAAGTATAGGGTGAACAGCGCAAGTGCATTGTGATTGCAGAGTGATCGCTGTGAGAGCAGAGTGAGAGGTGTGCTCATGTGATGACCTCAGGGTAAATGGAGAGAGAACGGTGTGAGTTCATGGTGAGTGGCATAAGTGCTGTTTGGTCCTTGTGAGTGTAGGATGAATAGTGCGAGTGCATGATGATCAATGTGAGTGCATTGTGATCGCTGTGAGTTCAGGTTGAGTGTGAAAGTGAAGGGTGAGAATGAGGAGTGAGTTGTCTGAATGCATTCTGAAAGAAAGCAGGCACGGTGCCGGCGTGCTTCTGAATGTGTCCCGGTGCATGAAAATTTCAGCGTATTTCACTGAGGCCCACCACTTGAAGGGTGGACGACATCCACCCTGTGACAATAGTGCACCCGCGTGTACCCCCAACTTGTGCCCTGGTTAAACTATTGTTATTATGGCATTCAGGGACAGGGCCAGATTGTCAGTAGCGGGCACCGGGAGTTTTCTCAGTGGGCCGGAAGGGTGGAGGAGTGTTTGAACCGGTGGGGGGCATTTTTGGTACAGGGGGTCGGTTTTGCAGCAGTGCAGCAATATCGGCCCCCTGTGCCAAAAGTAGCTGCAGTGTTTTCCACGCGCACCCCCTCCCCCCCATGCCCCACTCCCTGCCCCGTGGCCGGTCAGAATCAACTGTCAAGGCCGGTTTGCGTTCCCAGTCCGGACCTGTTCAGGGATCGAGGGTGGAGGAAATAAATAATGTGCTCATCCTAAAACAAACTTCCAGTTTTGTGATTAGGGTTGCCAGCTCATCATATTGATGTCCCAGACATTACAAAAATAAGCAGTCGTCTAAAGCCTATTTTCAGCACTTATCTGTGTATATTAGGAACAGCAAATATAGACAGAAAACGTTTTTTATTGTGTTCTAGGGCTGCCTGAATGATCCATGACTGATCATTAAAGGGAACAAAGACAGAAAAGGCACATTACAAATCAATTCATATGATTTTATTTATAACCCTATTTAGTGTCAAGACAAGTCTTTGCAGGCTCTTTAAACAACAAATGACTGGTCTTTTTCTTTTGGCAACCTTACTTTATATTTTTACTGCGGTAGTGTGAGACTGCATTTCAAAAAAAGAAATATAATCAAATGTAAGGAATAGGCAGAGTTGGGGCCTGGGGTGGGGGGGAGGGGCAGTGTTGATGGGGGTTATGGAAACCAGAAAAAAACTAAGCCTTGTTAAAGTTTACAAAGATATTTAAATATGCAAAGGATCTTTAAAGACCTGTGAAAAACTCGGGCGTGCCGGAGAGGAGACTCCAGACACTGCCCAGCTGAGCCCACAGCAGCTCCAGCTCAGCAGCCCGGGCGGAGACAAACGAGGGAGGGGTGGGGGCGGCGGCTGAAGCCCTTTCAGCCCAATGGGCATTGCGTGCCTGTATTTTAGTTTGTCAAACTATGAAACTAAGTTACAGTTTCTTACTACACATTAGGAAAGTACATATTAAAAAGTCCTCCGTACCGATTTAAAGAGTATGCTGCAGCACCCTATATTCGTTTGGAATTTCTTACTAGGAGAAATGTTTCCTTTCACTAAAGGACAAAGCTGCTAATTTAAGAATTTCAACGTTGGTACAGACATTATTTGAGGAAACAGCTTTTTTTTTAATGTTACTTGCTAACTAATATGCATAACAAATACATGGCTGTCCAACATAAAACCAGATATTTACAATATCCGCATAATTTAAATGTACATAGACTGACTAACTTCATGTTTACATGGTCCTTGGTTATCCTACAAATTTGACCTGCATCTAACAGAGCAGGTGTCAGGAAGCCCTGCCAGAGTAAGGGACACGGCCTGTTTCAAAAAACCTTTTTTTTCTCCAACAAATTCCCTTCAAACTTTACAAACCAGCATTGGCAAAGCCAATAGGCCTGACATTTTTATGACATTAAGATAAAGCATGCACATGCCGTCAAACATTTTGTACTGACAAAAGCATCTGAAAACAGATGCCACACAAAACAAACTGTTTCCTGGAGCACCTACTCTTGCTCCCCCAAGTGGTACCACATAGTCATGAACTGATTTCAAATGTAAAATAATTCCTCATGCATCCCCATAGAGGAGAAAGGATACACCAAAACAGCGAACAGAAAAATGGTGAGACTTGAATACTCCTCTGGGCTGACGTAATTGACAACGGTTGAATGTGGCTGACCCAAAGCCGCTTAACCTCTTCAGTGCCCCGCCCTTTCCCCGCCCTGTGCCGGGCGTTGCATTAGCGGGCAGGGTTCATGACGAGATAGTCTCGTCATGGGCACAGCGCAACCGCGCTCCATGACGAGGACCATCTCGTCATGGGCACTGAAGGGGTTAAAGTATAGAAAACAATATTTGTCATAAATAACATGAGCGCCATACATATTAAACCAAACCTAAAAATACAGTTTGACTTGAAGGCTAGTGGCAGAGAATGCATCCTCGAGTATAGTTGATGAAAATCCCCCCCCCCCCCCCCTTTCCAAGTAAGACTGTTAACTGAGGCAATATCAAGAATCAGAGCATAATTGTAAAATGGAAATTCCGAAACCACTTCAGATAAACCATTCATTCATTTTCAGTGATGAAGCGAGAGTTTGGGGGATGTGCTGTAATAAGGTGAGGTGGCACAGATTTTGAAGCCTTGTTTTCCACCACTATCACACATAAATAATTACTTTGTACCACAACTCTTATTCTGGATGCTCTCAAGGATGGTGGTTAAATAACCTGAAGGAATCTACTGGGGTGGATATGTCTCCGGCATGGTAAACGGGTGTGTTTCACTGGCCTAAGGCCTCAGCTTGGGAAACTAGTGTCCCTCCTTGACTTTTTATTTGGTTCTAGCATCATGCTAATCTGGTGTGTGCTACAGGCCTAGGCCTATCCCTTGTAATGTGATGTCCACAAGCAGTTTTGTAACTTGGAAGGGCATGTGTGCCCTCATAGCAGGTGTAGGTATACAGCCAATGCCCTCAATACGTTGCATAAAGTGGTGGTGGCAGGCTCTCTAATTTTGGTGACTTAGTAGTAGGGAGAAGTAGTCTCCGGACCCCTCACATAAAGTTCTGCCGTTATATGAACCCAGGCACTTGTGCTGACATCCTGTGCATGTATGTGTACATGTGTGGAGCGTGTGTAGCACTTTATGGTAAGAGTCTGAATACTGGTACCATGGTACCAGTGTGATCCAATTTGTATGGCCCTTGAATTATCATGTCACAAAGTTGGGAGGTGGATACAACATGCCAAGTCAGTAGAAATGCATTGTTACCATTTCTGTGGCTGGTTGAGTGAAAGAGAATGGAGACAGGGCTCTCCTTAGAAATTCGAAGAAGTTCTTGTTAGCAAAGGGCTGCTGAATAGTCCTCCCTGAGCACTGCTAATTGGTAGATGACAGAGGTGATGGAGTGGGACTACAGTTTGTGTTCTTCAAATTGAGGAGGTTTCTAAGAAGGCCTTTTCCTTTTCAGCGTCACCAATTTCTGCTTCAGAAAGACAGGCGTCAAGCAGGTGCAGAGAGATCTCGCATTTAATTGCACCTTGGTTTTGGATACTCCTGCTTGGAGTCAGCATAATTACTGCCGGATGTGAGAGCCATCATCTAGCTAAGTAACAGCCAGAAAATTACATTTGAAAGAGAACCACCCCAAACTGGTTCTGAAACCAACATCAACCTGCATGTGGGAGGGATTCCCTAGTCTCCCTAAATGGTTCTGGTCACGAACCATATCAAGACTTCTTCAAATCTCAATCACCATGTGTGATTGGCAGTCTGCTGTAACTGAGAGACTGCCGCTGTTGCTGTCAACTAAGTGGGAAAGCTTTGCGGAAGCCGAGGTAAGAGCCCCTGATGGGCCCAGAGGCTGCAACTGTCAAATACGTTTACACGGTCAATATGAGACGGGAGGCCGCACCTACATTTCCAGTGTCGCAGTCGGTACCTGGCTCAGGAAGGCAACAGCTGCTAAAAACTAGAGATGCCACTGGTTGAAATCTTCAAGTTATCAAGTTCCAAGCGAGGCGAGCCCCAACTGCTCAAGAACCACAACTGCAGGAGAAGGACCACTGCATGTGTCTGTCCCACACCACCCTAGGCTGCAACGGCAGAATGTGAGCCTTAAGAACTGTGAACAGCCGAGAGTATCGGCTGAGGTCTGCAAAACTAACGTAAGACTTAATCAGTCACCAGAAAGAGGTGAAAGCAAACTGAATTGTGGGTGCATCTATGCCTTGGGGTGATGTGGCTGAGCTGCACCTGGCATTTAATTTGTTCCAAGGTATATAGAAGGGATTCAAGACTCTGGGGAACTCCGTTAGCAAGGGAAGGGTACCTATGGGAGTAGCGGCTCAAGGAAGATCATGAAAAGGATTACAACCCCGAGTCTGATTCCCCGAATTGCACTAAGAAATATTACACTAGGCTGTATTATTAAAGTACCTCCCTTTCATTCAAAGGATAAGCACTGGGCTGGACAATAGTTATTGAGTCTTTTGGTTGACTGTTGGGCTTCCCACATTACCTCACAGGTAAAGCATTTGACTGCTCACCCACTCTACCCTGAGAACCATGTGCAGAAAGGGTGTCTGTGGTACAGTTTACCTAGATATAGCAGAACGGACTCCCAGACACCAAGGTCAAATTACCTCAACCAGCCGGTTTTGGGCCCAGTAACTCAACTGCTCTGTGGCCCCACCAAACAGAGTCTGACAGAGTTTCAAACACTAAGGCCTCTGTATTTTGGAAGAGTTTAATGGGCTTCTATAAGGCGCTCACCATTTGCAAGCAACGTGGGTTGTAGAAGGAATGCAACCTGGACTGTAGAAGTAATGCTGCATCTACTCAGAAACAGTACTCATCCTCATCGGGTTTCAATGGTATATACTTACACCATCAAAGAGCCACACGTGGAGCAGTCATTGCCAGAGTTACTATACTTTGCACACAGGGATGTACTGACACGGTCTGTGATGTGTGCATCTGTGGTATCTTCATGCGCTGAAAATGACATGAAGTGACTGGACTGGACCCTGGCGAAGGACTGCTTAGAATGAGAAGCTTCAACTATGGAATTAAGATACAGAACCTTTTCCTATCGATAACCACACATCACAGGAATGCAAACATGATTTGCTGTTTCCATTGTCTGCTCCTTGATTGTGTTAAGAAGTCTTCAGAAATGGGGGATCGGACCAATTAGTAGACGGAGCCAGGGCGGTAAACTGCATGAGAGGAGGGGACTGGTAGCATGGCCACTTCAATTGGAGAATAAAACGACTCTAAATGCTTCTTCATATTAGGAAAGAGTTGAAGACTCACCTCTTTAAAGAACACTACACCACAGTGCATTAACCGTCCACAACCCAGCTTCCTCTCCTATTACTCATTGACGTTATGCTTGTCGTCAACCATGTACAGCACTCCGCTACCTTTTGGCTAGGTTGGTGCTATACAAATACCATAGACATACATGCTTCAAAGGTGGCGAATGTCTTGAAATAGTAGTGTGGAGGGGGCTTTGCCGCAGGGGTGCCCAATGTTGCTCCAGGACCACTAAATCCAAGCAATGTAATCCATATTAACTTGTCCCTATGTAAACTGTTGCCATTTCGATTTACTACATGTACATTTATGTTATCTAGATATCTTGACATTTTGAACAGATTCTGGCCCTTCGTGACAGGCCTTGGACACCCCTGCTGTGTAAAATGGTTTTCCAATATAAACCTATGAGGCAGGACAGGATTTAAACCCTAGAATGCACCCTCCTAATGTATCCAACACAGCCAAATATAGGAACTTTCTGTGAAACAATGTGCGTTACGCCTGACCCTACTGGAAGTGTATCCTTGAAACAACCTTTTTGTTAAAGAACATATGCCCTCAACTGCCTACTGGATGGCATGCTTCATCATCTGGCCCTTCCTCAATCTGCTAAGACGCTGACCTCTTTTGAACTTTAGATGTATGTAATGTATAAAGTCTCTACGAAACCAGATGGGATGTGGAACTACTACCTTGTTGTCGACATTCTGCTTTATTGGGTCTCTAGTGTGAAGAATTATACCTATATGCAGGGGATAATTCAACCCTGTATCTTTGACCGATTTGTTTCAGCCTTATCACAGAGTCCTGCTAGCAGGGCAAGGGGCTTCTTCAGGACCAAAGCACTCTGTGTTTAGAGTCACCTATAGGTGCATTCCAAGTCAGAGTAGGCAATGGCCACTTGAATTGAATAAAGAGTTTACTACACTCAGAAGATCCAAGAGTTGAAATATTCTTCATTCCTTGGTGGTGACCCTACTTAGGGTTATTACTGTTCCTACCACAGAATTGGGAACTGCAGGTTCTCTAACATTCAACAGTGTCACTGTAACCTGCTGCCACCTACCCTGTGGGAGCAGTATGGCAAGTCAGTTACCTTTCACTGTGTTCCGGGAAATCGGCAATGCCAAATAGATACCCATCAGAGTAACTGACCAAAAAGTGACTGTTAGCCAAATCAACAGGAAAGAAATGCAGCAAGAAGCAAGGTATAGATACACAAGACATTTTAAAATAAGCCTCTCATTTCCATTAGATGCTACAAGAACCCAAGTTGTCTTGTTTTGGTGTTTTAATATAGTTTATAAAATGGTCCGTGGTGGAAGGGTCTGTCGCTGGGGCAAAGTTGGAAACCGTGTTTGACTTTTTTTGTAACATATTTTTATTGACATTTTCAGAATTTATATACTGTACATTATTCAAATCTTTCCAGCAATTATGGCATAAAGTACAGTATGCGGTATCACATATCTGTAAAACCTGACGCAGAATCAGTAGTGAGATGAAGTGATCAAATACGAGACAATGCGTGTGCCCCAGGGGTTCGAGTGAATAATAGGTCGCTTGAACTAGGGTGTAAAACAGGTTTAAACTAGGCGAAGGGCATGGAAGTTCACCTCTGGACCTCGTAAACGAGTGCAAGACCTGTCGTGTGGGTGTGGCGCCTCAATGAATCGTGCGTGGACCTCCTTGTAGGGTTGACCGGTAACATTAATAGTATGCACTATAAGGCTGTTTGAGACTGCTCAAGCGGGGCTGATAGTGTGTGTGCGTCGTCTGTAAGGTCCTCGCCCGGGGTCCACTGCTTGAATTGATATAATAACAAGGCCCATTCCATGGATATAGGGTTCTTGCGGACCCCTCTCACCTCCTCCTCCCGCAGTGTCTCCGCCACCGCCCATTTAAGTGTAGCTCCCACCCAAGCTGCCAGTGGAGGGCCGGTGGGGGATCGCCAGTGCATGGCGATGCTGCGTTTGGCTAATAGCACCGCGAGGGAGAGAAAACGAGTCCACACCTTGTGTTGCTCATGCGCTCAGAAGATCCCTAGGGCGCTGGCCTCCCATGTGTTCATACAGGTAATCCCTGTAAGGTCAACCAGAGCAGTGTGTATGTGCTGCCAGAAAACTCGAATGACGGAGCAACTCCAAAACATGTGTTGGAAATCTGCACCCTGCGTGTGACATCTGGGGCAAAGGAACTGTGTGTCTGGGTAGTAACGTTGAAGGCGCGCTGGTGTTAAATAAGCTCTGTGAAGTATGTAGTATTGAATATTTTTAGAGCGTGCGTTTCTAGATACCTTCTTTGGGTACTCTAGAGCCCTCTCCCACTCCTTCTCGTGAAGCACACGCCCAATTTCATGTGTCCCGCAAGGTCTCTAGTGGTCTAATGGTCAGCTCTCGTATGGCCTTACAGAGCCATGTAGTTAGATGACGACTCGCTCCCATGTGTAGAATCGTGTGGAGGACTGGATGTGCGTGCGGTTCCCCCCCTGCAAGGTCTTGATATCGCCGGTAGATATCTAGTAGTTGACGGTGGAGCAGGAACTGCCCTGGGGGCAGGTCGTATTCATCCACAAGATTGCGGAAGGGTCGAAGCTGCCTGTCCTCAAAAAGGGATTCCATCTCCGTGATGCCACAGGATGTCCACGTGCGAAGCACTCTGCTTGTGTAATAGTGTTCCCGGTTGGGCCATCCCACCAGAGGGAGCAATGGGGAATACAACGGTGTCCCCGAGGACATGCGGTGAATTCTTTGCATGCACCTCCGTGCCACTGCTACCTGAAGGGGGTACATACGTTTCGGCTTAGTGCCAGGGAGTAGTAGGCGACGTATCTCTGGAACAGATATCCGCCCAGTTATGGTATGTGTTTCCACAGTATATTTGTCTGCCGTCCAATGGGACAGCCACTAGTTGCGCAGCTAAAAAATAGGTCTCGAATGAGGGAGCGCCCAAGCCGCCCTGTGTGGTGGGCAACTGCAGTTTTGTCAGCCCTATTCTATGTCTGGTGGTTCCCCAAATTAACGTACTAAGGAGGGAGTCCAAGTCCCGAAAAAAGGTGGAAACCGTGTTTGACTTAATAATCATTCAAGCTATTAAAATGGTGTACTTTGGATATTTATTTTATTGATTTTTTTTTAGTATTGAAAGATTAAAAAATGTGGTCATCAAATCTTCTCAGCTAGGATTTGAAAAACGTAATAGTCAGTTTATTACATGTTCATTACCATAGCTGAATTCTCTAGCAGGCACACTGGTAAATGTTCTACCGGTTGTTGTGGAAGCAACAGAATGAGTTCCACAACAATCGTTCAACCGATTGCAGAAATATGCAACCGTTAGGCCAATATCTAAAGTTCAAACGTTTACTGTTTAAAGCCTGCACGCCATTGAGCTATAAAGCGATAACAGGTAGCTGTATGAAATGCACACCGAGAGCAGAGGATTTTTATTTGTTATGGCAGGGGTTTCAAAACCAGATGCGATGCTTACCGTTTCTGACGTAGTTAAGTTGTACTTCGGCTTTAATCACTACAGTTACCTCATTTGTGCGAACAGGGATCTAAAATAGAGAGATCCGGGAGCGTGACGTGGATGCGGGTGAATGAATGAAGCATAGTTTTAGTTCGTTTAATAAAGTGTAAGTTTCACCGTGCAGCTGGAGAGGAACAGATTCTATTGATGGGAGACAGCGTCTAACTTAAGAAAAAAATCCCAAAGCTCTTAAGTGTCACGAATAGCGCTAAATGTCGAGAATGGTGAAACCTGACTGTGGCAAATCTGTGCAGTGAGATAAATTCGTAGAGCAGATGCACCTAAATGAAGGTCAAAACAGGCCTGGGGGAGACTTTATTTAAAGAAACGCTACAAATAAATTGGTACTTACAAATACGGAATCTGTTATAAACACCACAACCAAGGCCTCCATATCCCTCCAGTGAAAAGGTTTACAGCACAAATGAAGATGGGGTTTTCTGCTTCATTATTTTTCAATGAGCTTTTTTGACTGCCGTCTATTTAAACTTACAGAAGGATGTGACGCTTTCCGCCCAAAAATATTGTATAGCAGTTTTACTAGCCCTCTGACATACAGTATTTCTTCTTTTGAGCGCGATTACACATCCTACGCCAAAAAACACTGTTGGATGAGAGTGGGGTTCCACTGCTCATCACTTTTTACAAAGAACTGGATAATAGAGAGGGGTAACAGAACAGAAATTCGTATCCACCATCCATAGCATTGGATCATGGAATCATGCCAACGACATAGTACACGCTAGGTCTTTGCTGAATCCCTTTGCCGAGGTCCCCTAGACTTACTCTGGTAATTCATCCAGATATAAACTTTTCAAGGGCAAAATATGAAATGGTTTTTGTAAGCAACAAGAGCGGTTAAATCAATTTCCATGAATTATCTTTCTACAGCGGGTTCAAACTCCCATGTCGGCCCAACAGTTTGCTATGGACCTATTTCGTCCTTCAAGCCTGCCTGAGCATGTTAATGTCTTCACGCGTGTAAGAGTTTAATTCTTATGCAGTTTGTGGCTCCTATTTGCAGCAAATCACATTATAGCCGATACGGTGGCAAACTGGGAGCAAAGCAAGTCACTGGTGTGATCATCAGCCAAATAATTCCCAGAGGACTGCGGTGCTGATGTTACAAAACGGATGTTGCTGATCAGAGCTCATTGTGCATTTTTTTCAGAACAGATTTGCTGGATTATGTATTTGCAGAAACCATAAGAAATACCAAATCTTTGCGTAATCTATTTTCAGAACTAATGAATATGGACACATTTCACAAAACAGAATGTAAGCAAAATGTATGCACATACTACATATCCAATAAAAGCTTGATGCAACACTTAGCCAAGTCCTTGACCTGGCCTCCTTGATAATGATGGCCATTAAGTGCACGACAAAGCTCAAATGGTTTACTGCATATGTAAAGCACTTACGAATAATATCAGTAAACCATGTCATCTTTCATCGAATCTCCATCCATGGAGAACAAGGATATGCCAAACGCTCGCTGAAAAGCATACCACAAGGCCATTACTGCTGCAACGGCAGCCACTTATGAAACTCAAGGGCACAAAGCATGCAGCCAAGGATTTTAGAGTTGAACAGACTACATCACCACAACTATCATACCTGCTGATCAAGAATGGATTGAAAAGGTACCATCCTTTTCCAATAGAAACGTTTTAAAAACACAGCACCATCCAGGTTTAGAATTAGGCTGGTGAAAATACCAAGTATGAATTAAGCAGCCGACCAACACAGCGCTCATGCACATCTAAGCTAGTATTCAGTGACTGGGTACCTGAATTTAAGATCATTCACTGAAGCTCCTAAAAAGGCAGGGCTTACACCACTGCTATAGAATATCACACTGGCTCCATTGCAGCATTCCATATATCAGTCCATATCAAGAGCATCATAATCACTTAATATACTGGAATGAGTAGCCAACATTCACTTCCTGACTCATTTCAGCTATTGAAACATCCATAGAGCCTTATAGTCTGAAACGGATGTGGTAGAGGGACAGAAATGGCACTAGTGGTCGTTCTGAGGAACATTCAGAACATTGTATGTCAAAAGGATGCGGCCATCTTTATTTTGCACATCATTTGGCTGCTTTCAACACTCTGCTCCGGCCAATACAGTTCCAGTTCAATCCTTTATTCGATTTTGAATAAAATGAAATAAAAGTGCACATAAAAACAAAATACATCATATATGTATATATAAAAAGTACAGAGAAGCATAAGCCCCTGGAGTGGCTCTCTGAGCAAGTCTTAAAGTGCTTAGTGCAGAGAAAACTGTAACAGTACGATATAATAGGACAACATTATTCGCTGGTTACATGAACGCATGCATTGACAAAAACATAGATAGGTCTGTTATGTTGCAGAATGTGATGCATTGGCAGGTCCTCCGTTAAGGCAGAGGAGCGCGACGTCGCCTCGCCTGCTGCGACTGCAGCAGGTACACACAGAATAATAAAATGGTCATTACCATTTTATTATTCTACGTGCTGCCGGCCATGGCAAGTGGATGGTGGGGCGGGGCAGATTACTGCAGATTGCAGGATGACGTTGTGGGTGCTCAGTGGGCATGTCAGATTGGCAGGCTGTCTACAGCAGGCCAGTCTGACATGCGCACTTCAGCCTGCATAATGACAGTGCTTTAAAACAGCCGAGGGGTTGCAGGCACAGGCCTCCAGCCTCAAAATGAGCAATTGGATAGCCTGCTCCAACCAATGGGTTGCTTGGATTTGAATGCAGGAAGTAAATCTTTCCTTTTCTGCTCGTCATCGTCGTCCGAGAGAGGAGTAAATATCTGTGATTTTTAGGCCACTCTGTGCCACACCGACTTTTTAAGTTGTGAGCCGGCCCTCATGTGATGATGTACACTTTAGGAATGATCCAAAATAGAACAATATATCATAAAGTGCAAGACTAAAATTGCTCTTGCCTCTATGACCGTAGTTTAAATTCTGACATTATTAATTTTTCAGCGAGGCAATGTATAAAATCAGTGCACAGTAGTAACACAAGTATAAAAAACACCATTAAAAAGACAAATACAATTGTGACTTGGGCGGTACGTAGAATGCATACCACAAGGGATCTGTGCCAATGAAATTAGCTTCTGGTAAAATCATGTGCTAGCTTCAAGGACCCCTTACTATGTCATCTTGCAGAAATATACAGACTCGATCAGCCAGCGAGGTTAAAGTGCTTCTAGTGATCATTACTGGAAGTGGTCGAGGAGGTGGCAAACACTTGTGTGAGAATGCTGTCAATCACTGGAACAGACTTACAAGTGGAATCTGAAAAATAATTAATTACATGACCTTCCATGTGCGAACACAGGCTTCTTTGCTGATCTAATTTATTATTTATGCCCATCAATTTTTGTGTATTCTCCCGCTTTCCGTTTCACTAAATTATTGCCTGGGTTTTCAGCGTTTTACAAATGAGTTTAGAATTTTAAATGCAGCAACAAAACATGTACATGTATTAGACAATACAACTGCAGTACATTAAATGTAAAAGATGGAATTAGTTAAACTCGGTTTTCAAAGATTGTGCAATACAGCAGCCTTTCTGTGAACTGCCTTTAATATCTCATATAAACAAACATATCATCAGCAACCTGACCCCTCAGCAAAAATGGGCAGCTTGGAGAATACACAGTGTCTGGACAGCGCCCAACAGGAGAAGATAACATTACAAACCAGGGATTCCTAGAAAGGAATGACTATTTTGGACGACGTTCGCAACTACTAATGTTCGTTGTTTCACAATGTGTTTGTAAAACTATCGCATTTTAATTAACGCTCCCGGCTCCCCATTCAGACACTTCTGAAGTGTCTCTTACTCATCGCGGCCCTGTGACTGAGAGCTGCGGTGAGCCGCTCGGCAGCAGGGCCTCGAGCACGTGCACGCGACGGAAGCCCACGCTGGATGCGGATAGGGGCGCGCGGCGGGCGTGCCTCGTCACCGAAACCCGGCGTCAAGTGGGCAAATTAATGTGTAATCTTCCCAACAAAGGAAAGGCCGGGGCTACTTGTTGACATCATTAAACGCGCATAATCCAAAACAGAAGATGTGCGTGCCCGGCCCAGAGGTAATCCGTGTGACAGCACTGGAGGTAAACCCTTTGTAACTAAAAATCCAACCTAAATGTTACGTGGCAGATGGATGATCACGTGGCGTGCCTCGGCCTGGTTTAGGATTAGAGCGAAAAGAATGATGAGAAACTGACAGTGCTGTCAGAAGCGTCTCTGTGCGTCTTGCTCTCCCCCCGATGTACTCCATCTGGGCCTTCTGTTCTCTCGAAAGCAGAATGTAAACAGACTCTGGCTGCTTTTCTGCCAGACCAGTAGTGTGCCTGGCACGTGGTAACCGCACAACCACAACAAGCGCACAGCAGAGGTGGCCAAGCCAGCAAATTCATGCAGCGAGCCGAGGCAGGGATCTGGCTTGGTTTTAAGATCCAAGGCACTAACCGAGCCCCCCAAAAAGTCACCATGTAGTGGCACTGGAACAATTTTCAGACTGCGTGCTGGCATCAGTGTTACATACAGAGCTTTAAGTGGGATGAAAAACGGGGGGGGGGGGGGGCTTAAAACGTAAAATAAAACTCTGTGCTTAGCATAGTGTGCCGCCTGACTTGTATTTTGCGGTTTCTGCCATTGCATCCATATACGATACAAGTCACGACTATTGCCTTTGTCAATGATTGTTGCATAAAATAAATAAGCAGCAACTATGGCTTGTATATAATATTGAAAAAGCTTCCACCTAAAGCCCTGGTGACACAGCCACAATGTTGCTGCTCCTGAGTTTCAATAAGAGAAGGGAAATCAAGAGAGAAAATAACTCTTTAAAGGATTTCCCTTCCCCTGCATGATTCACCTGGCATGACGTCATGCCGTAACTTCTCCACTAGTGAGAAGTAAGCAGTGTAAACACGATGTGCTTGCTGTCACTGCAGTCCAGAAAAAACAGATCGATAGGGAGCTATAGGGACCCGTTTCGAGGCCCCCTTTAGAAAACTGCCGGTGCACAGCACGGGTGAGACCCGGCCCACTGAAAGCCCTGCTTACACGACTTAAGTCACAGGAATTGTTTCAAATCTACACATCACACACAAAACTGTCGCATATGAGCCACGCCCATTCACCAGCAAAGTTAGCCGAAGGTGCATTTTGGAGCACACTGTTGTAAATGTATGACCAAAGCATGGTGTGGTGGTGCACTGTCATATACAGAGAGCACATGTCCATTCAAATGGCCTGTAAATTTGCAAATGACATGCATTTTACAGATAACCCGATATGGTGTAAATTTGCAAAAGACATGCATTTTTCCACAATACCTGATATGGTGCATAATGAATGGGAATCTTGTTTCAGTGAAAATGTATCATTTGTGTATCACACAAGTAAAGTGTCTTCATTTGATGCTATTACAATATTTGCCTCTATCACACTTCAAAATTATAGAAAAACAATGTTTCTCATTTGTGCTTTTCTTTCTGATGATATATTATGAAATATGTGTAGTTCATTTGCAGGTATTTACATTTTGATGTGTGATAGAAAACAGAAGATCCCCAAACAGCCTTTTCACTCACACTCGTTGTACCCCAGCAAAATTATCACATAGCTCACTCTGTAATCAGGGAATGAAAAGAAAATTAAATACCAATTTCCAAATTAACAAAATAAAAACAAAATGTAAAGCTCTCTTTATTGCTCATTCACCTCCTGAGCTCCATCATGGTTATTTTGTGGGTACTGCGGCACCTCCTGCACCCCTACTTCCAGCTCCCATATCAACATTCAAGTGATAGAGGAAACGTTATGGAAAAATATTAGAGGAGACTCCTTCAGAATACAAATAGATTATATCTTGGATGGCTTTGTTTCACTCTAGTATAGTAGCTTATGTCACTATATGTATATGGTCTAAGATTAAAAAAATTATGTTTTCTCCACTACCAAATATCCTCGGGCCAAGGCCATGAGTGAAGAAAACACACATCCCGAGTTAAAGTCTTTTAAGAGTTACAGCTTTGTCACAAGCCACACTTAAATATGTATATATGTATATTGTATTTCTATAGCGTGCACCTAGCCAAAATGCAGCGGAGCACTGTAGATGGTCAAAGACAAGGATAAAGTCAAGAAGTAATAGGAGAGGAAGTTGAGTTCTGGATAGTGAATGCATTGTGATGCAGTGTTCTTCTAAGAGATGTGTCTTTAACTCTTTCTTAAACTGGACCAGCAACGAGGCGGGCCTAATGGACACAGGAATGTTGTTCCATATCCCAGTGTGCACAGATAGAAACGGTCTGCGGTCTTGTTTTTTCACTTCAAAAGAAACAGGACTCTGACTTCCAGCATAGATTGGCAGAGGTTGCTCTCTGGTTACTTCACTGAGATACATGGAAATTGCAGCAGAGATTCCAAGAGGCAGATATCCATCAGAAAAGCACATTTTTAGATGTCAAGTGCTCAGCTGTCCAACACTGGTTTTGTCTTTTAAAAGTGCAGTAGTGGGGGGCAACAGGTAGAAACTAGAATGATAGGCTGAACTCTTTTTGGCTCACCAGGCCCCAAGGGACAAGGCAGAGTTAGAGCCCGACATTCACCCCGAGCCAGACTCGAGCAATGCTTGACTTCCCACCTTAGGACACACTAGTTAGAGTGACGAAACATTAACAGCAGTGCAAGGGAGCACTACATACAACAAAGTTGGAGAAGCATCTCCTCTGTGCATGCCTCTGGAGCGAACCTTAATCCTTGAGAATATGAGGGTACAAGATGGAAATTTAAGGATAATAAGAACAGTGTACCAAACTGAAAAGGTTAGGATGGGGTCGTGGACAGAAGAGATGCGAGAGTCTGTGCATCCAGTAGTGCTGAAAGATATTGGCAAGATATTGGGTGGGGATTAATAGTTTCTCTAAAAAGAAAATGCCATTCTATTGGCCCTTCAAATCTATCCAAGTATTGACATCTTTGTTGATTGTTTGAAATGAGCCGGAGAAAAGTTGGCAATATAATAATCGGTAGGTTGGACCCATGCCACACAAACAGTCTGTATGCTACAAACTCCAATAGGCAGCTCAGGGCGTTTAATGTTTGTTGCGCTGCTATGCTCGTATAATGCTGGTCGCAGGTTCCAATGGCAGCAAAACAACAAGCAGGGCTAATGCATGTGTACATGTGGATCCCATCAAGGTTATTTTACTTCAGGTATTTGATACAGTGTGAACCTAACTCCAAGGCAGAGCTGAGCGCTTTACAGAGAGCAATCACTGATGAGCGGAAGCCTCTTAACGTAGAGGTGCTGCACATTCTCATTGTATGTGAGGTATGGTTCACAACAGACTACAAACACCAGAATGTAATGATGGCAACATTTCATTGTGAAACTAGACAGCACCGTGTAGAATTAGCTTTTATTTTATACAATTTCACTTGAAGAAAGTTGCAGTGATTTGCCACAGTGAGAGGGTGTTGACCACGCTTGAAGGTTCCAGGGTTAAAAGAAGTGCATTGGAATATATTTTAAAAAAAAGTGGCTTGCTTAATTGGGGAACAAGAGTAATTATGTAATTCTCTTTATTAACATCATTTTGATAACTCCGGCTTTCCAACATCAGATAAAGGTGCCTTCCGTATCAGCAGCATGGATTTATAAGAGCAAATAGCCATACATTTTCCAAATGTGGGCCTTGTTTTCAATCCCATGTTGCTAAAGCGGGAGTCTGATGGAAGGTGGGAAGCACATTCTCTACGTTCACTATACAAATATACAGTTATTAAAAAAAGAAGTCATTTTGTTACTTTATATCTACTGTTTGTTGTTCCTTTTCTCATTTTGTATGCTTAAACTTCTATGTGTAAAGTATTCACTATTTATGTCTATACTTGTTTAACATGTCTGCTTCTCTGTTCAGCGCTCTGATACCCTGATGGTTCATATTTGCGCTATATAAAACTTCTTATTTATTTGTTTATTTGAGGAGGCAGGTTTATTTGCCTCCTGCTCTCCCCACTCTTCCATTCCCCGAAAATACATTACCCACTGTATGGTGGGGGGGGGGGGGGGGGGGGGGAACCACTGATATTTCGTCTGCTCTCCACTTCTCCATAACAGAAAATACATTTTGGCATTCAGTGCTTGTGATCCTCTGAGTTGCCCCATTAAAAATAAGCAAATGAAATAAATGTATTTTGTGACTGCAGAATGGATGGGAAGGTTTTTTTTTGTTTTTTTTAAATGTAAATGATCATCTCAATGGGTGTTAATCGCTCCCTTTTGACTCTCCTGCATTTTAGTGCTAAGAAGTCCTTCTAGAGTGTAGACCAAGAGAATAACTGCACATGTGGATTGCCTTCTCAGAATTTCAACATTCATGTTTTAATTGAGTGTCATCATTTTTATAGGCTTCGTTGCTTGATTTTAAAACCTTTTTTTTAAAAAAAAAAATATAATATAAATTGCCGTAATGATGCACTTGCACTTTTCTTGAGAATGGAATTTTTGGATGTGGCTTGCGCATTGGCTACATTTAATATATGTTTGGATTAGGGTCCTAATGTGTTTAGGTGGTAGGGGTCCTGCGTTTTAGTTGAAGTATGATGAATCAGTATTGATATAGTGTATTTATATGTAAAGGGTTATCCGATTTTTTAAAAATTGGTTTTAAAGACTGTCTAAACATTAATAAAGTATGACTCACTGATGGTGCTAAGAAGCAGTTAGATAAGCTGCTGGGTCCAAATAGTGTTCAACGGTTCAGGGACACATACCTGTGCCATGAGTGCTGCTGCAACCAAACTATACCACTTGACTCAAGAATATATTCATTAGAGGGGCGTCACGCCCCAGGCACCCTTCTGAAGATACACCTTCTCTGGATTTAACAATGTGTCCCCGCAAGAAATAAAAACAGTGGCACATTCCCATATGCAAACCCTACCCTAAGCTACATAATTTACATAAGTGGCAACAGGGAGACATGCATGACGTCAACACGGTGTAGCGGGAGGAGGAGGCAGTCACCTCCTCCCACAATACCAGTCTCTTGTTGCGACTTGCTGCAGTCACAATCTGGAAACTCAATTTGCCGGTCAAGTCTCCGACATGGTCTGCAAACTCGTCAAGTACTTAACTACGTTAGTGACTCAACTTCGGTTAGTTGAGGCATGCAGCAGGGTTGCCAAAGTTAACATTTTCACACCAAAACCAGTGCCAGGATCAGTGCCCCGTTTTCCACTAAAAGTTTTGGTCTGGTCTGTGCACTTTTACAATTCGTAGTCAAAGCCAATTCGTGACACGGTATTGCATTGATGGTTCTAATTGAATGATTAAATTAGTTGGTAATTTTAACTCAAATTGCTGTCTATAGTAGCTATGACTGGTGAATATTTGGATTTAGCGCATTAAAAAACTGTCAGGAATCTCTTGACGCGAGAGAATCATTAAGAAATAGTGCAGCTCAAAGCATATTATGTACATTAGTGTGGACTTAAGAATTTTAATGGCATGTTAATGACACTGAAAGTAGGACAATACAGACTTTGGGTATTTTGTGAGCACAGGTTATAGTGTATGATGCAAGGTGTAATTGCTTGCGCAGAATGTAGGCGGTGGGAACTGAAAATGTAGGTGCAAGTGGTGGAGTGTTGCACATGTGGGTGGCAGTGTGGGGCCCGTGTAATAAATTAGGTATAATGTGCACACCGAGTTCTGCTGTATGTTTTCCCCTAAGATATTTTCCACAATTCACAAGTGGCTAACTTTAGGAGAGAGGATGTGGCCTAACGGCTGGAGCGGCCGACCTCAGTGCTGGAGAACCGGGTTTGAATCTTGACAGGAACAGTCAACATCCTGTGATTCTGAGCAAATCACTTAATCTCCCCGTGTCTAGCCAAAACAAAAACCAACAAAAAACATGAATGTGTCTGTAACACAACTGGTGTTCATGTAAAGCGCTCCGATACCTTAGGGTCGAGTTTGCGCTATATAAACCTGCAAAAACATTGGAGTCTAAAAAAATGGCCACCACACTTACACAAATGTGAAATGCACAGCAACTGACACAACCTTTTGAGAAGGAAGCAACTTCCTGCACTGTGCTCTACTTCTGTAATTCCCGCCAACAATATGCCCCAGGTTATAATAAAGCAACAACACTAAAAACTCCATTATCTGGACCTCAGAATTCAACTTGCACAGCCAGCTGTCAATAAAAAAAAGGGAAGGCAACTGTTGAAGCTGCTGATGCAGCAGGTTTACTTCTTAGATGACAAAATGGAAGTATACATTTTCATATGACTCAAAGTGAGATAGAGAGTGTTGTCATGTGGCTACACCCCAAGAGGCTGTGAAAGGGCGGGGAAAGACACTACAGAATCCCAAAAGTTGCACAGCTGCTCTCTTCAGCCACAAATACTGCGTGCTGCTGATGTATAGCATCGGAAGCTGCAAAGCAGGGCGATATTATACTTATCACATAGAAGTGAACCTGATACACAAAATTTGGATGCGACCTATTTCGGTTTTTAAGCTACTGCATGCATTGTAATATTTTCACTCAATGATCACTTGCAGTTGGACGAAGCACAAATAAGTGCTCTACTGAAACACATGTGTACACGGAGAATGTTGCACAACGAATTGCCCTTTCTACGAATCTCTTCTGACTTTCTTATATAAAGCCTTAATTGTGAAAACGACTTTTCCTGAAATGCATGGTCAAGTCTGTACACGAGCGAGCAACGGGCCGATTATACACTGTTCTCTCTAGAAATACAGATAAATACACAATAAAACAGGTTACTCCAGGAATAAAATAAGTCTCAGCAAGCAGAGTGTAGGACACAAAAAGTGTAACAGGAGTGACTCTCACTCACGTTACAATGCACCCAATTAAAAAAGACGCGCTTGATTTATTCATGCATGCAACGTCTCTTAATCCCAAAACCTGACCTAAAGCTCTGTGCTTGCCGCCAGACTGCTGCATTTGATCAAGGCACTGAACAAATACACTTACTGCTTAATCTGACTTCCAAAACAAACATCAGAAGAAGCCACTGGCCTTGATTCAAAGCAAACATCGGCCGGCTAGGTCAGTCGGTCTGTTTTTTAGTTGCTATTTTAGAGGATTTCGAAACCGGCAGTTAGGGAGTAGGATTCCTGGGACTCAAAACAAGCAGCCCGAGTGAAGCATACGAGGGAACAAGAACGCACTCGAAGCATCCAACTGTCCACGCCCCTCGACTTTTAGCCCACAGTTGTTTCTTTTTTTTATTTTTTTACCAACCAGCACTTGTACAAGTGCCAGCATGCTCGGTGTTGATGTTAGAAAAGCCAAGAATGGCTTAGACTGCCACCATCGCGTTTTGGTGCCAAGTGAAAGTTAAGATTTAACTTAAAGGAATGCCCCTGACTCTAAGAAGATTAAATAGACCTTAAAACACACCATATGATGAATGCACTACAAAACGTGTATTTTAGCTTATAACGGGTACAATGCATTGCCCAAATAAGACTGAAGACATGCATCCAAAATAACACGCGTCAGACGGCGCGCGCGAAATGCAGCTGACTGAAATTAAGCAAGTCACCGGGCGGGGCCCTGCATGGTTTGATCAATGCCACTGTTGTGCAGCAACTACATGTCACATGAAGTAAACAAAATCACATAGGGCGCGAGTCAGAGTCACATGGAGAAATATGTACAAATTAGAATTTTTTCTTCTAGGAATAGTTTAGATTTTAGAACCTAAATCTACACAAAGCAAGACTTCATGCATGCTCATGACGACAAAACTATAGAACTTCGGATCGCCTAAAAATTAGATGGACCTGGGTTTAGGTTAAAGGTAACAACGTACTTGTATGTTTTTGAACTTTCCTCCTCCCAGTGTCGTTTCCTTCACAAGGAATACATTTTTTTCCTGTGAAAATCAAACCCTTACTGAAATTCTCTATATAAAAAACGCTGGTGTTTCGCTGTCCCCAACACCTACATTTACACAGCCAGCATTTGTGAGCACTGGCTTTAAATCTCAAACTCGGAAGTGGATTGAGTCATCTGCGGTCACATCCCCCACCCAACCCCATCCACCCCGCCAAGGAATACACAAGTTCGCGCCCCTGCCGCTATATTTTGCTCTGTGGAAAAAAAACATTCACACTGTACTAAATTGCGAAAATACCGACTATGTTACTATCGAGAACTTGGTTGACAAACTCAAAAATGACTTTTTTGCTCACACAAATAAAGATTGGATACACAAAAAAATTCTGAATCGGACCCGCAATAACGACAAATGAGATTCCCAGAAGCCTTTGGGCTCCTGTTCTGCAATCTAAACGCGTATACGTTCTTGCCATAGTTTACATTAGTGTGCATGTGAGTTGCAGCTACCGCGAGAATATTCCACAGCCGCATTTTTGCATTCTCTCTCTCTCATGACAGCCCAAGCCAAAAAATGAAGGCAGCAGTTATGCAAAGGCGGAAGACAGGAACATACATCAGCAGCGAGAACGGAACAAACTAAAGTATTCAAACAAATACTATTCTTTGCCCTCCCATTGATTTAAAAGGTTGTCAGGAACCTTCTGCATGCTTTCTGGCACCGGTCAACTGTCATGGCAACTCATGAGATGCGGCCTCTTTCCATGCATCCTCAGCATAGCTCTCGTGGCCCCAGCCGCCCTGCTGACATGCTGCTTGCTCATTGTATTTATATCGTAATTGTGACTGGAGCGATTTTGCAGTTTTATTTGAGGCACTGCATTGAGGGGGAAACTCTTGCGCGCTCAGACACCACTGGATCCTGCAGAAAAGACACCCACCAATCTCAGAATGGTACAATGGAGAATGAAAAGAGTCCAAGTCTTCTAATTCAGGCGTGGGTTATTTTCCGTGTTTACATCAACATAAACCTAGTTTCTGCTGCACAGTGGCGAGGAGATGCTGGTTAATGTTCAAAGATGTGTGGGGGCAGGCTGATGGAGGCTGGGAGTCAGGGCGCAGGTGGGTGGAAAGGAAGAGATCAGAAGGCCGAAGGATGGAAATGTTGGGACTGGAGGAGGGGGGGATTTCATGAGAACTAAAAGGGTGGAAAGTGGGTTATTTAAATTAATCCAATAACCAGGAGGTTACACAGTGGTGAGGATTTGCCAAAAGGGTTATGAGTTCTTTTCAGAGGAGAGAGAATGATGGTGCTGGGGAATCTGGACTTCAATTATTTCCTTATTCTCCGAGAATAGCAGACGTAGTTCTGGTGTCTTGCGTTTTCTATTCTGCTCTTCCTGGATTCCCTCATAGTGATGCTAAATGTCTTATGAAGAACAGTGAATGTCCTGATCTTGGTCACCAGATATAGTGGTCATCTCAGCGGTCATTCACTGCCTTGTGGACAATGAAGAAGGTCTTGAATGTGAGTCTTATGGGCAGAGGGAGCCAGTGAAGCTCCCAGAATAGCATTTATTTTGACAAGTCTCGTATCTTTATTTAGAGTCCTCGAGATGAGTACATCAAGGTAAGGCTTCAATTATGAATGAATCTGATAATTAATTCCTCGCCGGGGAGTTTTACCGCTCTCGATACAGGTCTGCATGTATGACTTTGACATGGGAATGTACTCATCTCGAGGACTCTAAGTAAAGATACGAGTCTATGAATATCATCTGTTTGTGATGATCGTTCTGACATCTATAAAAGCAGATACTTGTTAAAAGACTGCCAGCGACCATATACATCGCGATCAACTATTAACAGTGTGCAGCTACTAGGATTATTTTAATCGACTTCAGGGGTCATCCATATAGTACACAATAGTCCTGAAGATGGTCTCATGGACGATTGCATAAGAGACCGAAACGTCGACCTAAGACACTTTTTCGAAAATGTACTTATATAAGGAAAAGTGTATACAAATGTAATACTGTAGGACTATTAAATTGTTATCAAACTTCCTCTTGTTACATTGTATGTGTATACTCACAGTACCCTCTAAAAATTCTTTGAAAAATATAAAATTCTTTTTAGATACACCCGTGTTTGTATAATCTTTGACTAAATTCTTCATTTGTATTAAGAATTGATTGATATTGTTCAAACAAAATCTAAGAATTAATTTACTAATAAGCAATTGATGAAAGCTTATATTAGAATAAGAGTTTGAAATTTTATCACTGTGTATTCTAAATAAATCACTTGACCGCAACTTTACCTGTTAATCTAATTTTGCCCAGGCCCTCAAGGTTAGATTGGTTTTCCCATTTTTACTTAAATTTCCTTGTACTGGGCATTCTTACTGCTTGGGGGGGCATGGTGACCTCGTTAACCCTGACCTACTCTGTGCATCAAGGAACATTATCACCTCAGCTGGCCTATTTAATAAATCTATTGATGTGTAGGTAATAAACTTTATGAAACTAATTGCTACAAAGAAATACATATTTTGCTAAAGAAGGAAAAAATTATTTTTCCACATAATATTCAATTACTAAAAACGTGACTGCTTATATTGATTACAGATTTTTTTTTTAACATAATAGATTGATTGATTTGGACACTTCTCTCGCTTTGTAATTATCTTGGAAAATATTTAAATCATGAGGAATTTGGAAATACCAAAGTCCGATGGCTATGTTGTATGAATTGGAATATAAATGCAACAATAATCTAATACAAATGCAATCGTGATACATACCAGAGTGACTGGATCCAATACGGCATGATGAGCATGTCAAGGAAAATGATAATCCAATATACTGGAATCAGTGGATTAATAAAAAGTAGCGCTCTAAATGCAGAGCGCCATCTGCACAGAGACGGCCATGTGCTCTAGGTTGGTTGAAATCTCCTAGTGACCTTTGGGGTGCCTAAGTTTGTGCAGGGTGTTTCCTTACTATCACTTGATGCAGGTACATGACCAGAAGCTAAAAGGTACCAATCAAATACACGGATGGGAGTAGGGGCCATTGGTAAATACTGCAAAAACTACTACAAACATACCCAGCCAAGAAACTTAGCTTTTTGATTAGCTAGGAATGAAGACTCCAATTGAGTTTGTCATCTGAACATAGCTATACGTGCTTGCAGATAGCTCTAAAGCATCTATAGTAAATATGAATTATTACGCACCTTCAACTCATAGATCAATTCAGGCGTCGCTTACACTGGACACCACAGTGAAATGTAGTGTTCAGGTTCGATTCAGACGCCAGCTAGAAGCACGCAAGTGATATGGACAATTTAGACATTTGGTAATGGACTTCCGGGTCAACACAATGGCAAGACTCAACACAGTGTTCAATCCGGAACTGGTCAAAAAATGAAAGCAAACTGCCTTCCACCACCGCGCGTCCCAGCCTTCATGTCCAAGCTCTCAGACTATGGGTTAAAAGCGCTTGTAGTTGGCCACGCACAAAGTTGTGTGAAGAGAAGGTGGAGGAAAGCTTTTCACAAGTGGGAATACACGCCTCGATGGGAAGCGCAACCCTAAAATACTGAGAACATGAACAAGACTTTACGTGATTTTACTGAGCCATGGGACGTGTGGATGATGTCAGAGATGCCTTTAAGTAGTGCTACTTTGAGACTTACACTAAAAGGTAGAAATGAACAATACTGACCAATATCGGGAAAGCTTAAAACAATATAATTAATACAAAAGCAAACAGGCTGACCGTCTGGAAGAAGCATACAGTGAACTGAAACTGTGCTTATTAACTAGTTAACAATTTGTTGCCAATTAAACACACTCGCTCGGGCGCACTGTGAACAGTGGCGGTGCGTCCATTGGGGGTGTTGGGGCGTTGCCCCCCGCCCGACAGCTCCCTCGGCGTCTCTGAACTTAGTTTACTTAAGTTCAGATCGCCGAGGGAGAACTGACAATCAGGTCAGTCAGCATGATTGACGTCGGACTGCCCACCCCCTTCAGAGTCTGAAGGGGGTGGCCGGTCCGGCGTCATGTTGACTGACATGCATTGTCAGACCAGCCAGGGACAGGCAGCAGCACAAGTGCGCATGAGTGGGGAAGGTGAGTGAATTTTTCACCCGTGCCCAGTCATGCGCACTTGCGTTTCCACTGGTATGCGCATGCCCATTAGGAGCCCCTCGGTCTCCTAATGGGCAGGCGGCGGGCAAAGAGCAACCGTGCCCTAAGCCAATCCTGGCGCTGCAGCAGCGCCAGGATTGGCTGAGGGGTTGTCACTCCAGTCCTGTTCCAAGAGGCGCCATTGCCAACGCGGACCAGGAGCAGAGAGAGGCGGTCAGGTAAGTTTTCTCCCTCGGCCCCCCACCCCCGCGAATACTGCAAGCCGCGACTGGCGTCAGAGATCTGAGTGACTGACTCCAGAGAGATGTGAGGAGCAGCCACGACGAGTGCAGGCGGAAAGGTCAGCGCCGCGGTAATGAGTGGGACCGGGAGGGAATATTAATAATGAAGGCTCGCATCCCTGACCCTGAGCGATATTCCGGAATTTCCGGTCATCATGTAACTGTGTACGGTCTTCTTGTTATGGCTGCCTTGACAGTGCGGTCGGGTTCAGTCAGAGCTGAAGAGTTGCGACTCCTAGCAGCACATCCACATACTGCCAGTTCTTTCGTACACCGGAGCACAACCAATATGTTCAGGCTGTCATCACAAACACAGCACTGAAGGCTTCTCTCAAACTGTGCAGCTTAGCACTGTCATGCCTGGATCATACCTGTCCGCCATATCCACCAAACCTCTGATGAGTGGGAAACTGCCTTTATTAGGCCTCTCCGCTTATATCTGCTTCTACTTCAATTGAAGCACTTTCTGAAAGGTGTTGGTATATTAGAATGTCAACGGATTGTATGGGAGACACTGACACATGTAGTTCCATTTGAAAGTTATCTCGACTCATAGGCCAATATTTTATTGGGCTCGAAAATCCTTTTTGGAGGCGCCAACAGGTGTTTGCACTTGAATCGAGATGTACAAGTAAAACGAAAGTACAAAACTTTTTCTAAAGCAGAAATGTATCAAAATAATGCCTGGTGAAAACTGTACATGGAAACGCCACACCAATGCATGAAAACCTCTGTTGTGCTCTATGGCTTGTGGTATTGAAGCTATACCTTCAGAGTTTGTACTCATTTCTTTAAACTTTACTGGTAGCATAATAAATATGACAATCTCTTTGTGGTCGTGCGAGAGACCCAATATCTCTGTGTTGCATGTTTTCAGGAAATTAGAAGGAATGAAATGACTTCCCCTCACAAAGGTGTGGTCTGCTCTGACTCTGGCACTTAGCACGCGAGCCCTCCATCGCATGGAAACCACGCTAACACCACCACGTTGTCTGTAACCAACAGCGTGCCATCGCGCTCTATTTGAGGAAGATTCCTTATAGACCAGCAATAAGCTATTTTTTCATCAGCACAGTCCTTCTTTGCAATATTCTATGTGTGCAACTGCCCCCCGAAATATGAATGCCTGAGGGTTCATGAACAAACATGGTGATGGAGTGAGAAAAGACTACAAAACTTGACAGGGTATAATTAAATTCGTAATTTGTAAGTTTTGTAGTCTCTTTTGGATGGCTTAGAAATATAAACTGAAATAAATGGATTCTCGGCTGCATGGTAGTTTGGTCTGGGGGCCCAGAGTCTGGTGCAGTTGCTATGTCTGTGTCTGTACTCAGAAATGTATTGTATCTCGAAGTCTGTTATGAAGCTGTGTGGTTATACTAAATAAGCAGCTACCTATGTTATATCAAATCTCTTTATTAATGTAATAACTGCACTTTCACAGTTGCTTTATTTGACCTCCCTGCCTTCTCAAATTTGCTTGAAAATGCACCATTTGTCTACTATTTTTTCAAAATTTTCTTGGGGGGAATCCCCCCCAACACCCCTTGAGTTGTTCCGGCTCACTTGCTATGATGCAGTATAAGAATGATTTTACGCCCCACTGCTTTCAAATGTCACCAGCCGCCACTGACTGTGGAGATGATGGCAAATGCCCGATCTCAAGTTTTCATAGAATTACAAACTGTACTGGTGTATTCCAAGTGTATGTGTCATTTTACTTACCACCTGGTTTGCCTTGCATATTTGTACGCAACATTTTTTGTTCACGAGAGTTTCACTTTTACAGGGACATTTATACACAGAAGCATAATTCTTTGGCAACGATTCGAGCTTGTGTTTGGGGTGACCCTGTTGCATAAAGCGCATTTGTGCAGTTTTTATCTATTTTTTCCAGACATTTTCCCTCAATAAGGCGTTTTCTGTTTTTAATTCGCACGTTGTATTCCCGCATTACTGCTAGGTTTCTGTTTGCTACGGGTGTGCTTGGGCATTTGCAATGCAAACACGAACTTGTCCTGAAGTGAAGGTTCTTCCCCTGAATATTAATTTCAGGCGACATTGCAGAGCCGCACATAAACACCGTCTCACTCCTGACCGGTCCATGCCGGGCTACGAACGGTCTATTTTAAGGCCCAACGCCGCAAACAACCTTCACTCAAGCCTCGTCCATCATGAATTAATAATGGGGTTATTAAACTCCTCTCGCGCCTTCCCGTGGCCGACGTGTGCCCGATGGCTTCCCTCACCCCCCTACAGTCACCTGTCTTCAATGCTCTGGAGACCTCGGAATTTAAACACTTCTATTGTTGATTTCTTTCCCAGTGACAGACTAGTCTTCCAATCTAGCATTTACCTCGTTACATTTACTAAAACATTCCCGAGTTATCAGTGCTTTGCACAAGGAAGTGCTTCTCTGAAATACATTTTAGTGGCCCCCGTGGCGCTTGTCTTTACTAATTTTATTGCACCTATTTGTTTCTCCGAGGCACTTTGACCCTTCTTGCACATTCAGCTGCCTTGATCGCAAAGTCCTTCTGACAAACCTATATCAAGCAGCTGGTGACAAAGCCCGTGCCATCACCCCAGCTTGTAAATGACGGTGACGTGCCCATGGAGATGTGTTTGGAATCAAACTGCGGCCGGTGGGAGTTTCATGCCACGTTCACCTGCTGTGCTTCGTGCGTAGATTATTTTTTGTTGGAGGGAGTTTTTCTGGAGATTAGATAGTTGGCACTTCAGCACAACACAGGGAAAAACAGGAGTGCTGCCGGGTGCTGAATTTTTCATGAACGAGATACGAGAGCAGTGGGCCCTGCTGAGTCAGCCGTCCAGCCTCTACCTGTCAGCATCTGCTCCAGGCAGAGACACCAGCGCTTAGCGCCTCTGGCCTTCCAAGTATTCACCTCTGCGTGACTTCTCAACCTACGTTCTGTCCCACGTGACGAGGGACTGGCTGCTTCTCCTGCACTGTGGCCAATCTCCTCTGCGTGACTGCTCAACCTACATTCTGTCCCACGTGACGAGGGACTGGCTGCTTCTCCTGCACTGTGGCCAATCTCCTCTGCGTGACTGCTCAACCTACATTCTGTCCCACGTGACGAGGGGCTGGCTGCTTCTCCTGCACTGTGGCCAATCTCCTCTGCGTGACTGCTCAACCTACATTCTGTCCCACGTGACGAGGGACTGGCTGCTTCTCCTGCACTGTGGCCAATCTACTCTGCGTGACTGCTCAACCTACATTCTGTCCCACGTGACGAGGGACTGGCTGCTTCTCCTGCACTGTGGCCAATCTACTCTGCGTGACTGCTCAACCTACATTCTGTCCCACGTGACGAGGGACTGGCTGCTTCTCCTGCACTGTGGCCAATCTCCTCTGCGTGACTGCTCAACCTACATTCTGTCCCACGTGACGAGGGACTGGCTGCTTCTCCTGCACTGTGGCCAATCTCCTCTGCGTGACTGCTCAACCTACATTCTGTCCCACGTGACGAGGGACTGGCTGCTTCTCCTGCACTGTGGCCAATCTCCTCTGCGTGACTGCTCAACCTACATTCTGTCCCACGTGACGAGGGACTGGCTGCTTCTCCTGCACTGTGGCCAATCTCCTCTGCGTGACTGCTCAACCTACATTCTGTCCCACGTGACGAGGGACTGGCTGCTTCTCCTGCACTGTGGCCAATCTCCTCTGCGTGACTGCTCAACCTACATTCTGTCCCACGTGACGAGGGACTGGCTGCTTCTCCTGCACTGTGGCCAATCTCCTCTGCGTGACTGCTCAACCTACATTCTGTCCCACGTGACGAGGGACTGGCTGCTTCTCCTGCACTGTGGCCAATCTCCTCTGCGTGACTGCTCAACCTACATTCTGTACCACGTGACGAGGGACTGGCTGCTTCTCCTGCACTGTGGCCAATCTCCTCTGCGTGACTGCTCAACCTACATTCTGTCCCACGTGACGAGGGACTGGCTGCTTCTCCTGCACTGTGGCCAATCTCCTCTGCGTGACTGCTCAACCTACATTCTGTCCCGCGTGACGAGGGGCTGGCTGCTTCTCCTGCACTGTGGCCAATCTCCTCTGCGTGACTGCTCAACCTACATTCTGTCCCACGTGACGAGGGGCTGGCTGCTTCTCCTGCACTGTGGCCAATCTCCTCTGCGTGACTGCTCAACCTACATTCTGTCCCACGTGACGAGGGACTGGCTGCTTCTCCTGCACTGTGGCCAATCTCCTCTGCGTGACTGCTCAACCTACATTCTGTCCCACGTGACGAGGGACTGGCTGCTTCTCCTGCACTGTGGCCAATCTCCTCTGCGTGACTGCTCAACCTACATTCTGTCCCACGTGACGAGGGGCTGGCTGCTTCTCCTGCACTGTGGCAAATCTCCTCTGCGTGACTGCTCAACCTACATTCTGTCCCACGTGACGAGGGGCTGGCTGCTTCTCCTGCACTGTGGCCAATCTCCTCTGCGTGACTGCTCAACCTACATTCTGTCCCACGTGACGAGGGGCTGGCTGCTTCTCCTGCACTGTGGCCAATCTCCTCTGCGTGACTGCTCAACCTACATTCTGTCCCACGTGACGAGGGGCTGGCTGCTTCTCCTGCACTGTGGCCAATCCACTCTCACAGAAGCACTTTGATGGAGTGAGAGAGTGTGAGAGAGAGAGAGAGAGAGAGAGAGAGAGAGAGAGAGAGAGAGAGAGAGAGAGAGAGAGAGAGAGAGAGAGAGAGAGAGAGAGAGAGAGAGAGAGAGAGAGAGAGAGAGAGAGAGAGAGAGAGAGAGAGAGAGAGAGAGAGAGAGAGAGAGAGAGAGAGAGAGAGTGTGTGTGTGTGTGTGTGTGTGTGTGCGCGCGCGCACCTGTGGACTTTAATCAGAGCGTGTTACACCCATCACCACCCTCTAGGGCATTGTTTGAGGTCAAGTAAACCAAGGTCTCAGGTTTATTGTGTCCGTTGTTCACTAGACCCCAACCTTTGGCTGGCAATTTACATTGTGCAATTTGGTTGTGAGAAAGAGTATTGCCTGCTACTAAGGCATGCATCACTTGTATAAGACGTTCGAAATTGTATATAGGGGTCATTAACGCAAAGCCTTTATTATTAGGGTGGACATACTATGGAAATACAGGTACTGCTAAGCTTTGTTTATGATACGGACAGCGACGATAAAGCGACAAATATGTACACATTTGCAAAAAGTAAAAATGTGTGGCTATTTAAAGAAGGCATATTTAACAAAATGTTTGATATATGCCATCATTTTAAAGATATGGAGAATAAGTGTAAAACCATTAAAGGGCAGCATTATAGGCAACAAGATAAAAAGAAAAATCAAAGGCTCTATTCTTTAAAAAAACAGAAGTCACAGAACAATGCTGCTGTTCTACGGCCTTGAATTGGTGCGGATTTAGGACTTGCAGGCATTCACAAGAGTCCACAGCAATAGGCCGGAAGCCATACTCACGTTAAACGTCGGTGAATTCCGTTTTGGCTTGAACGCGTATACAGTGGTTCATCCACAAACCTGTAGAACAAGTCCAATTTAACCTTTTAAAACTTTTGTTTCTCTTTTTCCAGTCAGAAAATATTTTCTCCATGGAGAAACTCCTTTTCCCCCGCCCTCACCTTATTCTGGGGTGGTCCATGGAAAACATTTTACACCTTTGCTTCTCTGGAGTACATTTCCAACCTTTTCCAGGATGGAAATGGGTTAAAATTAAAAAGTAGTTATTGAACGCCATTGAACAGGTCGGTTTGTGGGTGTGTACAGCTCCACAGGAATTCCAGCCCTGAAACCAACTACCCACCTGCTTCAGTCCACGTGAGTAGATTTGCTCACAAAAACATACTGTGAGTAAATCCTTTTACAAGTGTAAAACCAACTTTTGCAAACGTAAACCTTGCTTACATACCTAAATACATTTGAAAAATCGGAGTGTGCGAGACCTTGCAGTGTTTATCTAGTTGTAAAATGCGAACTAGTAGCTGCACCCTCTCAGAATTATGGCCAACAAGGAGACGGATGCACAGGGAGATTAAACTATTTGCCCTAGAATTACAGAATGTGCTAAAATGGAGAAAGTCGGACAGAGTGGTCACGTTGATTCTCAATTGGGAGCCTCGGCACTGGGCTGCAAATCTTTGTTAAAGTAACACTTTAGGAAACGGAGCGAATGCTTAAAAGTAAATTTGTCAAAGCATTTCACAAGACGCTTCCTTAGAAACTAAAGTAAGAAAGAGAGCAACAGTACAGTTCGAACAATGGTATAGCTTGAGCTCTACTATAATCAGAACTCTGGCATAACAAAAGAGCTGCACATTCAGAAAACCATGATGAGCAAAAAGCGGTCATTAATAAATGCCATTTATCAAGAGAGGCTGTGAGTATTCACATATTTGACTCAATTTGGACCCTGTTATATTCAGTATAATCAAAAATGTGACTTGGGCCTTCCTAGGATCCCAACATGGACCTAACATGAGCCCCGGCACAATCGGAGATGATTTTGTCAGAGCTTTGACATGGGCATGCTGGCATACTTTGCCAACTCACTGCTGGGCATCAAGTGGATTTTCATGCAGGGCAAATAGATTTATGAAGCATTCTGTTCTTTAGACAATCCGATTTTTTAAATAAAATTCCACACATCTCTAGATGCCTCTTTTCATTTCTTTAGCCCTGCAATTTCGGCACTTTAAGAAGCAAGGGTCGAGTTGGCCCAAGGGCAAAGAACAACAAAGGGATCCCATCCCAGGTGGGTAAAAAGAGGGGTGGACATAATTGGGGTGCAGTGGGCTCCTCAAAAATTGTCACAGTAAAAATGTACCTCCTGCACTAATGGTAGATTTGTCAGTGCACCAAATACCCTTACCCCCACCCTCATAGAAAGAAAAAGAGCCTCAAATGCCTCCCACTAAAGCTGCATGTGATCACCCCTCTTACCCTCAGTTCTTACGATTGGACACCCCACGGGATCAAGGCCCTCTTTGGAACACAGTATTGAGTAAAGAGTTCAGCCTCCAGCCACAGGTGGTCTGACACACCTCCGAGGAAAGAAAAATATACTTAAGGACCCGCGAGAGCTAGAACTGGACTCATGGTCATCTTCAGGCCATAACACCATACCTGTTTCTAAGTATTTTCCTCCAACCTATTTTGCACCAGTAAAAGTACAAAGTAAACAATAACTAAATGACAGTTCCTTCCATCGACTGAAAGAACAATAGTTTGAAAGAAATACAGTCCACAAGGGAAGTGACTTGTCTCCAATCCATTCTTCCCCTCTTCACTCAGAAGGAGCAGCCAAGGCACCACACACAAATGTTCTCACAAGTATCCTGGATATTTGGCAGCAAAACCTATGCCAATTTGGAGGGAATGCACGGACATCACGCTGTCCTCTGCAGGACAATGACCGCAAGGAGAAGACTAATACCAACTTAGAGAGCCAACTGGTCACCAAAAGAGGAATAACGACAACTCCCACCTCTGCTCAAAGGTCTGCACGCCACCTTCCTCATTACAACTGCCCTGGTCCCCTCCTGCCCAGGACACGGCAGTTACACCTACAATGGCAGAGTTATGGTGTCAATGTTGAGGTCTTACCGTAGGACCCCACAAAACCATCCCTTGTTGAAGGTAGATAGGAGTTAAGCAACTGAAAACAAATGCAGGATCACAGTTCCCCTCCCCTTGCCCTTGGGTAAGAGAAGGGGTGGAATGGAAGCAAATATTCCTCTGCCTTTGGATGAGGTGGTGGGGAGGGGCTTACTACAACGTAGGGAACAGATACAGGGTATAGACCGGTTTTAATCTAATGGGAGAAAGCTCCAGCATGTCTTGTAGACTCACCAACCATGGGACTAGAAAATGATCCATTACAAATATTTACCACTGAAAATACACTAAAATGCATCGTATTTAATAAAGCCTATAATTCCAGCACTAGGAATTAGATCGGTTGAAACAAACAAAATACAAATACTGGAATGCTGACTTTTACTACATAGTTATCGTTTTAGTCACCAAATCTTTGGTCTTCTATGGAACTACGATGAATGAAAGACAACAGGGAAACAACTAAATACATTTTGAGACAATAACCTATCTTTTTCATTCCTTTCAGCTTTCACTCAGTGCTCTATCTTTTATGTGATCACCACTACCTGCCACAATGACTTATTCCATCAGTGCATTTGTGAGTTCATCCCTTTCCGCTTAAGGCCTTGCACGCCTTTACATGCACGCCTCATTACACAATACATACGAATTTGTGTTGCTTCAGCTAGTCCGCATTCGAATGCAGTTCACACATTTGTGAATCATTTGATTTACTTTCGCGTTTGCTCTTACCAATGCCACTTCTTTGATTTCTAACCTTTGTTTATAGTTTAGTAGAAACTTTAAATTGCAAAAACGTTATATCTTGTCACATGTGACAAGTAAAACTTATGTGAGATTAAGGTCACAAGTGCATGCCTGGATCTTCTGATGTGATGGCGATGGGGCAGTGCACACTCCATACCATGAAGAGAGTGTAGTGGCGTTCTGGGGTGAAAGTCGCGACTGGCCTATAAGAGAGGGTGGGTTCAAACTCCCCGTTTTAGAGCCAGCCATGACTGAAAACAGCAGCCCTTGAAAATGGACCATGTATCTGGCATTATTCTAGCCTCCGTTCACCCACTATGCATGTGTGCATAGTTTCTAAAAATGGCACACATTTATTTAGTGCGGTGGTGAAGGCGAGGTTCCTTAGCCGGTGCCAGGATTTTGTAAGCCCTTTGAGCACTGAGATTTCCTCCCCCAATCTCCGAAGGGCTAGTGTAGGAAGGTGGATATCTGACTATGGTTATCCCCAATTTTTTGCCTAGTGTCTAGCTGGTATTTCGACTTAGTAGGCCTGAGATCCTGCCATTCAGGGTCTCAGGCTGTCTGCTCTCACTCTAAAATGGACTCCATGCACCCTAGGTGCATAACCAATTGGAAGTGGATCACCCTGTGAGCCCCTGTACCAGTGTACACTAGGTACCCAGGGCATTGGTGTATCTAAGGCCTACCAGGGGCTGAAGCATGTATTATGCCACCCCTGGCCTGGTCTAACAAATTTGACACAACTGGCTGATCACTCAGCTGGGGTAAGTTGGTGTAACCACCTCTTACTTAGGTGTAGTATACCTATACCTAACCTTAAATGGGACACATGTTAACCTATAAGTCACTCCTATGGCAGGCCTTAACAATCCTGAAGGCAGAGTGCTTGGTTCCATGTGAGATGGTGCTCTGGCATGAGCTGAGCCTGTCTGCAGTGGTCGGAACAACTTCCTTCTACTGTTTCCAGATATCGTCATACCATATACTCAAGTGCATTATGAACCTCGCGGTTAAATGCTATCTTTGGTTTGGCTTTATCAAAACATGTCGATTAAGGTGTCATACGAATTGGAATACTAACCCCTCGCCACTTCTGGCGACGGGGTTAGCATCCCACCCTTCTAGAGGGACACGACATGTACAGTACCTGAAACCCGGGTAAAATCAGACATAGCCTCAGCTCCACAAAATGGATGCTGCCACCACAGACACAAGTCTGCCCTCCTGCTGCTGGGAGTCCTTCCAGCTTGGGAGACGTGGACAAAGGGTTTCCTGCCAGGGGAGGTGCATGCACCACCCCAGACAGGATTTTGTGTATTGGTCAGGTAGGGCTTGAAAGAAACCAGACATGCCTGAGGCTCACAAGGAGCCTCGGTGCATATGCCAGTTCAAACCGGTCCTGGGGCACACCAGACCTGGGGCGAGCTGGACAAAGGATTGGGGGTGTAACCACCCCCCTTCCTGGTCCCACCCTTAGGGAGGGACCTAGCAGGTAGTCCGGCCCCTAGAATCCGCTTAAAGGTAGGAGCTGTGTCCTAAGACTTCAGACATCCTGGAATCAACTTAACTACAAGAAGAAGACGGGAACTTCGACGCTCTGCTGCACAGAGGACTGAAGGAAATCTCCCCTGTGGTCAGGGAGTGACCACCTTGCTAAACGCAAGCACCATCCAGCGAATCAACGTCTGTTTTGCCGCCGCCTCCCGCCGGAGCCCGAGCCCAGAGACTGACAAGACCTGGACCTCCAGACCTCTCACCGCCCGATCCACAGTCCCTGAAAAGAAGGAACCCGTGGAGGCACCGAGACACGTGGAGCCAGCCATCTTGAAACGACCACGACAAGCTGCAAGCGCGACAACCGAGGCTCCCTCCAAGTTGTGCTTTGGGTCCTGAGAGGCCCAATACCCGAGCAGCATCTGCACCAAAGGTGAGCCCTCCAGCATCTCCACGATCTGCGTGGGGCCCCTCTGCATTTTGCCACTCGACGCGCCTAACCGGTTGCTGGCCCGTTAGCTAGTGGCCATCTTGGCAACGAACTTCAAGAACTACACCGCTGGTCTGGTTGCTCCAGACTGGCCCTTGCTCCCCTCCAAAGGAGCAGTCCCTCTGACCTTGCTGGTCAGAACCATCGGCTTAGTTCGTTTTCCACAACAATTGCTTTTGCCAAGGCTTGTTTGCTTCGATCAAGTCGCTGACACCGCCGACAGCGAGAGCCTGCGTGGGACAGCTCGTGAACAGACTCCTGGACGTCGTCGACCTTCAGGGACCACGTGGCTGCAGAGACAAGCTACACCTTTCCTCCTGTTTGCACCCGACATCGCCTGGTACCCACCTGGTGCCACGCTGGTCACGGGCTACGGACTGTGAACACTGTCCCCTCTGCTTACAGGTCTTCTACAACTCCGATCCACCCTTGGATCCACCGCATCTCTTCCGGACCGACCGCCTGCAGCATCTTTGTCTTCAGGCTCCAGTGAACATATAGAAGAAACCCGACGCACTTCGAGACCTATGCACCCGCTTCCTGTGGGTGAGGTAAAGCTGGCACTCCGGTGCCCAAGTGTAGAGTATCATCTCTAGTGTCTGTGTTTCCAATCTTGAGTTCATAGTCCATCCGGAAGATCCTTTTTGCAGTAACTTTGTAACTTTTATGCACCCATTGAAAACCTATGGGAGCCCGCGTGTGACTGTTTGCTCTGCACACGCAACCCGTGGACCTCCTGGTCACTAACTAAAGTTAGCTCCTTGTAGGCCCAGCGATTCTAGAGGCCCTAGGCCTTTGTCCTTTTCTGTTCGTGGTACTTATACCACTATTTTAGTATATGGTTTGAGTGGCCACCAGGGCCCATCCATATAAAGTGCAACTTCTGTGTATTCTAACGTATTCTTGTTTAACGATTTGTGCTCCTGTGCTCATAAAGAGTCTAGGGGATACTTTGAGAAATAAATACATATATATTTTGAATATATATCTGTGTGGTGTCCTTTCATTGGTATAAAAGGGGGTTACATTTGGTAAAACAGCCTGCTTAACACGTTTCACGAGTTTAGCCTCAAAGACTGCTTAGCCTACGCTACCACTAGGGCAGCTAGTCCGAAAAGGCTGACTTACAACCACACCATAAGGGTTGCTTGGCATGGTACAAGGTGGTCACTTTAACTAGTGAACATCATATACCAGGCCAACTTCTCACAGCTAGGAGTAGAGAAGGAGTGCGGAAGGGTGATACTCGGCTGCTGTGGGAAGGCGGAGCCTGCATAGAGTAGGAAAGGCCTATCAAACACTGAAGAAGTATCACTCTCCAGCGACCCCAGCTGGGGAGATCTGGGCAGCCTGCATGCTGGCCGTGAAGAATGTAGTGAAACCTTGCCAGGTCACTGTCTATACCTACATTTGGCCCAATCGGATAGAAGTGGGTGTGTGTATGTAAGAGAGAGTGGAAGTGTGTGTGTGTGTGTGTGTGTGTGTCTCCCCATAAGGAGAGAGGTATACACGTGAGTCCATGGAACATGATGCGTACTCTTTGTATCTAGTGAACAACCTTGGCACAGGGTGGGCAATCCTGATGTGTTGCCAACCACTTGTCTCATTATTATACCATGCCTATAGTAGGTATCTCTGGTATCTGATGGTGATACATGTGCATGTGAAGAGACAAAACATGCATAATGAATTAAGATATAATAAAACATGTACATTTTATCTCTAGTATTGTATGGTGATACATGGGCACGAAGTTTATTTACTAGAAATTAAAACCTCATTTAAATGTAAATTACATATAGTTTGAAAATGTTACTTTTTTTTTTTAAAGGAATAATACATTTATTTACCAAAAATTTAAAAAGCGCACACAAAACTAGGATTTTAAGGGCAGAATTAGTGTCTTTCCATAAATGACAAACTCAATTTCGGTGTTTAAAGTAAAGCGTTTCCAGAATACACCTGAATATACTCATAGCAGTCCTCTAAACAATGGCGTAGCAAAGGAGGGGCGGAGGGTGGTTCGCACCGGGCGGCACGAGTTGTGGGGGCGGCGGCCTCCCCCGCTCTTATCTGCGGCCGCCACGGGGATCGCCAGCTCCCCCCCTTAGGGCCTTACATGCCGTGCCCGAGGGCAGCAAACCCAGGACCCGCCTAGGGCGGCACATGGTCTAGGTACGCCACTGTCTCTAAATAAAACAATTCTCAATTCTCCTCGTTTTCCATAGTTTGCATATCCCGAAGAAACTGCAAGGAAGAGGTTTGCAGCTTTAACTCTATATAGAAGTGCAGGTACTCATTATCCAGAGTACACGTTTGTCCCTGTAGAAGTGCCCATGCTCTCCTATTCAATGTATGGCAACAGTGCTAAGTGCTTGTTCTCTCCCTTTCAAATTAAACAAGTGCAGGTACTCCGTACCGGACAGTACCTGCCCAATTAAAGCATTGGGTGGTGACATTTAGAAATCTCTGCGCAGCAGCACACAAATACAGCGGGGCACGGACACTACAGCGGCCTTTCAAGCGCAACCACGATGTCCTGTCCAAATAAATGCCAAGATCACCTTCCACATGAACAGAATTTAACAAGAAGTTCACACCTGTACAACCTGGCTTACACGAGGAAAGAAAAGTGCATTTTAATGGAAAGTAAAAGCACCCTCCTCCTCAATCACGTGATAATCACTTGTATCCTGGGCATCACACTGTTATACACCAGCACTTAGGCCTGAGAACCCACTCGTGCCGTGCTGCACTAAGATCATATACTTCTAAATCCCCTCTCAAAACAAAGGTCTCCTGTGGGTCATCGTGCAATCACTGAGAACCACCCTCTGTAGGATCCCATGCATTCACAACAACACAGACGTCTTGCAGCTGGACAATCTCAAAAATGCCACCCCGCAAAGAAGGTGTGCAGCTTGGTGAAATGGAGACCACGTCAAGCCCTGCGACTTTAGCCTGGAACGGTTGAATGGTGCCAAGGGTTCTACATACCTGTCCTTTGAGGGCACACACTTCTCTCATGAGCAATTCTTTATGCTTTTAGTGGAAAAAAAACTCACCAAAATGTTTTGCAGTCCTGTACTTTTGTACACTAGCAATTGCCTAATGTGCATGCAAACATAATTATAGAAGTGCATAAAATGTTCAATGCACACATGATTGCACACTGAAATGTATTTCCTTGAACAGGGCCACATTTTTTTTCATTTTATCTCAACAATGTTGGTCGCTCCATGACAATCATGGAGCTGGGCAAGAAGAAGTGTGGACCGGGGGCCTCACCGCAGGCTCAAAGGCACATGAGACAGGTGCGGGCTGGATTTGGCCAAGTCTAGGGCAGTGTGCCAAAGATGGCCGCATTTTTGCAGGTCTCCCATGAAAGCACAACTATTGGTTGCTGGGGGTTGATGGGTCACCTGGGTGGCCAGCAGGGGCAGCCAGGCAGGTCAAATAAGGGGATCTCTCACCTGATTGCAACCTTCCTGCCTCGCTGCTCCTGATGACCGACAAAGCGCTTCAGATGGGAATCATTCTTTCACAAGGATGGGGTTCATTTATCAACCAGGGGAAACAAGTTGTTAGAGGAGACCGTGGTGGCTTTCGCCATGCAACATTTCTCACAACACTAGGGGGCGGGGTAGTCATGGCTGGTCAAGGAACCATCCAGGTCTGTAGCAGAGGATGAGTCATATTTGGCCACAAAACAGGTGGACAACCTTGGCATCAGGAATATAAGTGCAGGTGAACTCAAGATGGAATTGGTTTTAAGCCGTTGGCTCTACCCGCGGAAGGGGTACCATGGTCTCTAGGAAAGGGCTAGTGACGCCCGCTACCGCGGTTGTCCATAGCTCGACAGGGTTCCACATTATTCACCCCAGGGAATGTTATTGTAGATGGTGACTGCACCAGGGGACCAAGGAACGGCCCGGTCGCCCAGGCCCATCTCCCAATCGGGTGCCAGAGGGATTCCCACTGTTGGCTGGCTCTGGAACACGAGGTTGTTTTGGGGGGACCAGCTTTCATGCTGGCCCATGCGCCCTCTATCTTGAGAGAGCTGGTGGGTTGGCCTTGTAAAGAATAGCTAATGGTGGGCCCAGTGAGGGGGCTACCACCCTGGGCCTAAGTCAAGTAAGAGATGCCACAGGGGACCAGAGGGGTGGCCAATCAGGACTCTGACAGTGTATAAGGAATATGGGTAGGAGATTTCAATGTATTAGTTATACTAACTCACCAACTGTTACTCTACTGTACATATTATAAATTTGTTTGCAAATGTTTTCCCTTAAAATGTTTTTAATTGATATGTTGTGTTCATGAAGTCTTATAAATATGGCCTGAGAATGGAATATATTCTCTAACGCAAGAATGGGAGTGAGACTTGGGTCACTTGGCAGACTCTCATTGTGGTTAAAAGGGGTGCGGTCTGAGGCCGGGGGCCGCGGCTGGGTTTACTGGCCTCAATGCGGTCCCCTACCTGTTGATTTGATACTTTCAATGGTCAGCACAAGTAAGCTATTGCTCATTGTGTGGCGGATCGTGTGCCACATCAAGGTGCAGTGCCCTTCTACATAAATTACTTGTTCTAACTATATGTCAAGACCTTTACTATCTGCTGCTCGATCTACCATATATGGAATTTGAACAATGCTTTACATTAAACCAAAAGCACAATATTTAAAAAAAAAAAAAAAATGATGTTAACTAAAGCTTGTCCATGCACCCTAAACGTAATAGAAATAAGAGACTTCATACAGAAGCAAAAGTGACAAAATGACAAATGACAGAGCGTGACAGTAATTTGATTTACAGCGCAAGGTATTCACAAAAGGAACCCTTGCACTCGCAAAGCCCTTTGTTCACATGGAATAATACCCCAAGTAGGTGAAATACTACACACAAGTAAATTCCCCTCAGAAGCGAGAGCAGTCAGTCCAGTGAGGATTCACTTGAAAGTTTGAGAACACCCACAAACTTCACAACTACAAGATGGAAATAGTTAAAATTTGACCCTGTAAAGGCAAGGGAAGGAAGGTGGAAGGGATCACCACCAAATTGATTCCTCCGCGAGGAAAATAAATGCAGAGAAGCAAAAAAAAACACTACACCAGTAAAAATGCCAATGCACTGGTGTCAACTTTTTCCTGAATTGTACTTGGAAACCTGTGTGTTATGTAACATTCCAGGAAAGTTTGGTGGCTGACAAGAGTCGTAAATCCGCACTAATGTGATGGTATGGGTCTGGGAATCCAGATTTACAAGTATAGTGTGGTCTTTCACCTTATTGCAAGAGGCACGACTGCAGAAAAGGACCGAAAGCTTTCAGGCCTCACAACTATTGCATCTAGATTTGGGCGCATGTAAATGAGCTGCTCCAAGGATTGTAATGTACATGTGAAGCGACATGGGCTTTAAATATCATGTTGAGTATTTGCTTTTTTAATAGAGGTAGTGCCATAGGCTCTCACTAACAGCCATGAAATCATGTTCTGAAACATCTCTGAAGTCAATGAATTATATATCCTGGGAGGTTCAGATAGGTAACGGTCACATAGTCAATTTTGAATTTCTGAGCACTCCCCCCTTCAATTTATAATGTTTCTCTGACATGCATAAGACATCCCTGTGTAGTGATCTCAGCTTTAAGGAAACACATCACAACATTTCAATATTAGAATTCCTACCCAGGTGTCAATTCCACAGCACAAATACAGACATAATTGGCCAGAAAAACATAACTGTAGTGCATGCTATATAAAAATAATCAATTACCAAAGTGACCAACTTCTAGCAAATCTGTGTGCACCCTCTATGAAAGAGAAAACCAAGTCCACAGAGCTGGGGAACAAGGGCCGCACATTCATCCCGGGCGCAAGCTCGATTAACAAGGCCCCATGTTCTCCTTTTTTTCTCTCACTGAGGACAGCAGGTGAACAAAAGATAGCAGTATTTTTGACTCCAATGGCAGCGGGCGCACCACAAGAGCAAGATCCACAGAGGTGAAATTCACAGACAAGTCCTAAAGTATCACTGGAGACAAAAGACCAGTGCCATCTTTGGATAAGACGTCAATGGAATAGTGGGAGCCCCACTGAAGACGAAAGAGTGGTAGAGGACCAACAATGGCTGGTATGGATCTTGTGCTCTGACATTTAAATGCGTGTCTTTCTGTTCCTCATTTTTTAATTCAGGACATCCTACAATGACCAAGTCAAATGGTCTAATAACATCATAGCCCTTGTCCTTTGGGCTACATGAACCATTCTAACACTCTCCCTTGTTATAGACCCTTGCTTACGGCTCAGACTTAACTCGTGCAGTGGTCCTTTAATGTCTGGTATTGCTTTCATCAGGAAACTGTTACTGTATTTACCACTGCAACAATGATGGGGTCTCAGTCATAAGTAGGCCTAAATAGCTGAATACTTAGGACAGCTTCCTCTCAGAGGAAGAGCTGCAGCTGCTCTACCCGCAGCTTTCCAGATCTTTGATTGCAACTGCAGCCCCGGAAGAGGGTCAGAAATTAAGTACTGTCGGGTCGAGAATTAGATTTTTCAGTAAGGAAGTCTAAATGAATTTTTAAAAACTCGCTAGGGACAGATACAGACTCAAGTGACCGATTCTCAACTTAGCCTCATAACGCTGCGGCCAAAATGGAAAGTGCATACTCTGCCCACAAGTGATTTTGAGGATCAATATAAGTTTCAATATGTCCTAGGGGTTCGAACGCCTGAAAGGGAAGGTTTCTCATCACCCAGTGTTGTGTCCATTTCATGTTTACATCCATTGCTGAACCTTTATGATCACGATGGACTGGTTTTAGGGTGCGGTGCCAAGGACAATTCAAAGCTATGCTCAAGCAACCCCAGGATTATAAATCCTGGATAACCTCAACGATCTTGTTGGGTTATTTAGTTGCTGAATACATTATCAGCCCATAGGAGGCTTTAGCCTTGACAATCGGGGCGAAGCTATCATTGGTGCAGCAGTTGCAGGTCACTGGGGCCTAGAGCCAAGAAAGGATTATTGAACACTTATAATTGCTGTGTTTTGCTGCTCTAACAGCAGTCAAAGGGTAAATTGTCCTTGCTTGCACCCTGGTTCATGACATCCCCACTACGCTACTATTGACACTCAATCTCCCCATTGTAGGCAGTCAGGGCTCATTTGAGGTATGAAATGTTTCAGGATCCGGCAAAAATGTGGATGTATTCCTACCACGGGCAATAAGCTGCTCGAATATCTTCCGTCTAAGAGTGTGTTGAGAGTCTTTATTTCCCCAAGATGATCTTGGTCAGCAAATGTATACCCTCTATGAGTGCAGCTCAGAGGTTTTCTGTTGCCTTACTATAGGTTGCTTGTCCATGTTGTCTTTTCTCAGTCTAACCACTTTCATAACTGAGCTTCGTTCCTCTCTCCTCATCATCCTTATCCATGGCGTTCTTGTAGGATGACTTCAAGTAAGTATTTGTTTTGACCATCCCCATTTCTCCCTTTCAGGGCACAGTTCGTTTGGGGAATACCACCCTGCATTAGCTCTCTTATCTTCCACATGGTGTCACTGCAACTGCACTGTTTTCTTCCGAAGGGAGAGAATGTTGTGCCGTAATATTCCGGTAATAACTTGGGCGTATTCTTACCACTGGCAAGAAGCTGCTCAGAATATCTTCTGACATTGGATGTGTTGAGAGTCTTACTTCCACACGTTGTTCTTGGCCAGTAAATCTAAACACACCATAGTAAGCAGCAGGGCTCGTGGTATTAGCTACTCGCCTGAGTCCCAGTGTTTTGATGCATTTGCATGTATGTTCCTATGGCCCACAACACATGCCCTTCTACAAAGCCTGCAATCTCTGCTTTTTACGTTGTTGTGCCCACTCAGCACAAGGCAAAATCACAAGTGCTGCTCATTGCCAGGCATGGCTGAAAGAATGATAACAAGCAGGTAGAGCAGTGGCACTGTACTGCTATGCAAGCTTTCTGTGGCTTACTGGGTACATCCTGACGAAGCTTGTATGGCTGCAGCCCAAGGAGCCACGGAACAGTACCTCCTAGTCCTGTGTTACATACGTTAATGTCCAACACCAAACTAGCTTAACGCTAAAGTGCATCACCCACTCACCCAGCAAAAACCACAACCATACGCCTCTGCGAATATGGCACGTTAGTCTGCATGCGTTTACAAAGCATGTCTTTACAACAAGGTCGTTACAACGACCGCGTTGTTACATTGCATAGCTTTACAATGCAATTCGGAACAACGACTTGCTGTAGGGGGCGCTGGATGTTGGAATAGTATAATTTACTCTTCCAACTCCAGTGTGTGCAACAGTAGGGAAGGTGTTGGATTTTAAATCCAACACCTTCTGCCCCCTACAACGCAAGTCTTTGTTCCGACTTGCGTTGTAATGGTATGTGATGTAACAACGCGGTCATTGTAACGACCGCGTTGTAATGGCATCTGTGGTAAATGATGTTTACCGCCGCTGCAGTTGACTGGGAAAAAAAAAAAAAAAAGGGGGGGGCTTTCAATAAGGTTCCCGATGATAGCCACTGTACTCAGATTTACCTTATAGGTCATAAATAATTGTTTTAGTTTACAATTGCCAGATTTTGATACAGTAGAAACTGACAACTTTACCACAAAATTACTTCCAGGTTGGATTTATCAAAAACCCTGAAAATCAGCCTTGTAGTAAAAAGACCATGAACAAGAGGTACAATTTAGGACTGGGTCGTCCTCCTCCCTTTTGGGGGCCTGAAACAAATGAAGGAGCCGAGCCCAGAATATTATGTGCGACGAAAGGCATTGCTAATTACTTTTGTCTTAAACTAAAATCTGAACAATTAACTTGTCACAGGAGAGAAGTTCCCTTGCCTTAAATGAATTGATTTTCCCAAACCTGGCAATTATGAAGCTGGATGAAAGAACCCCTGGCAGCGATAGTCTCTTGGGACTGAGCCTTTTCACGAACACTATGGGTGTTCCCGTTGAGGACTAGGCACTGCAAGCAGGCCGTCCCATTTCACATCCATTTACTTCTAGCTGAAGGACTCCGTGGAATCAATTTGTTAATTGTTCTTCATTTTATCGAGCACCCCTGAAGACAAACCGCTCCCAGGGGCTCCCCGCACAATTGTGCCGGAGCAAACAAGAGGCCAATTATGGCACAAAAGGACCGTTCCTCAAGAGTCGCGAGATGCAAGCCAAGGAAAGCGGGCACGACACAAGATGAGATGCATGAAGTACGAATTAAAAATTTAATATTGCATGCACTTCAATTTAAATCAATGATTTAAACACCTTTTCTGTTTCAAAGCAATCTTGCATTAGCACACTACAAAATGGCGGCATATTATGCTGAAAAGTTAGGCTCCTTTCATATTTTTGGATGTATGAAACCTGATATGATACCAAGCGATGCAAATTATTCGGAATCCTTTGGCTCAAGCAAAGAATATTAATGATTATATATACATTTAGAACAAGGGCAGAAACCATTAAAAACAGAGTCGTTGATTGGATGATCAGTGGGTTCCGATTACTATACTTCTGAACTCTTATTCGCTTCATTTCCCTTTCCGCTCCTGCAGCCTGCTAGACGCATCACTCTACAGATTCTGGCAGCTGCCCGCAGTACCACGGCTCCTTCAATAATCTCAGCGATTTTCAAAGGTGGTAATTTACCATCATTTCAAGGGTCTAATTTTCCCAGTCTTTTTCAATGAGGGGAAGTGACAGATTTGTTGTGCTTAATATCTATGACCTGGCCTGACACACCGCCAGGCAACATCTGTGCAAAACCCAATTAGTGAACTGGGCAGAAAATAAGTAAAAACAAAAAGTCTAGAGGGTGAGGCAGATACCTGCAAAGATTCTACAGTACTCAATAATAATTTGCTTACTTGTGTAGCCAAGAAAAGCAGTGTCATTAACAAAGACAATATCCACGCTTTTATTTAGTTTAATTGCATTTAATTCCATCACAAGATCAAACTTGGCAGCATAAATACTTCTAGAGCAGGGGTTCTTACCTCCCTAGTCTCGGCTTAGAATGGGCCAAGAGGAACAATCAGACAGTTCAACAAGCTTCAGGAAGATCTGCGAGTTAGTAGCCAAAACCCACAATGACAATCCAAAATCAGTCTACAGGTATGGTTTCTCAAGCTATCATTGTTGAAATTCCGTCATACTAGCCAGATGAACCCAAGCTTGCCAAAAATGAGGACTGACGCTCATTAAAGAAGAAATTAAATACATTTCCAAGAGCAGTGAAACGTACTCGCATAAGTATGCCATTGCATAATTAAGCCAATTAGTACCCCAAATCTTACCCTTGTCACTCATATCAATGAAGCATTGGGTCGTCGAAAATATTTACACATTAACTGTACTTTAATACGAGACACCGGTTGGTCACTAGACAGAGCAATCAAAGGTAAGAACTTTTAGAAGGATACAGCAGTGACATATTTGGTAAGGAAGTCACGCAACACTGGAACATGAGTGTTGCCGCATGGTTGATCCACGATGTGTCTCTGCCGACCAATGACCACAACGTTTGATAGAACACTGTTCTTTGTCTCTCAAAAATTGAAAAACACATGATTTCAAGGTTGCTGACAAAAAGCAATTTCTTTCAGTGGATCGCTTCCAAGCGTATAAAATACACTCCATGGTGCATGGTAAACAGTTATACTGCACTTCACAGCCTAAGGAAGGCACTTCAGCATTATGCGGCACTGAAAGCAAGTATTGTGTGCCGTCAGGCCTTTCACTGTACTAGATATTACACACTGTAAGTAGAATGAAGTACCCAGTTCAGATATCCGAGTGTGGAAGCCTCATTAAGGTCCAAGTGTATCCTAGAGTCTCAAAATCATGAGGTGGTCTTCCGCAGCATGGCGTGCGTGTGTTTGACATGCCCAGGGCTTTCTCTTCCAAGGCTTTCCTCGCTCCTCCTCCGCCATCTTGTGCTGTCACTCTTTGCCTCGGTTCTTACTATGTGTGGGCAGCCTCACATTTTACAAATTATCAAAGGAGAATCCCACACACCCCACCCAGTATTGCACTAAATAGGGTCGTCCTTGTACCTTATTGACTGAACAATGGAGTACCAGCCAGTTTCAAGCTGGTATTTTATTATTATCATGCCATGGGTGCAGGCAGCTGTGAGTGGTTAACAGATCAGGAAATCCCTTCCACAGGGACGGTCCCTTTAACCGCGCCGGAAATCACACACCATATGGCAGGAGGGAATATGAATTAAATTCAAGATCAAGTAAAACCCTGAACATATTGCAGAAGCACAAAGGGTACTGCACAGAAGGTTCACTTGCCTCTTTCGCAACATGGCGGCTTTATGCGCACTAACCATCCCACCCCAAGCATGAAATCACAAACCACACATCGATTATCACATAAAAAAGGAAAACGCCTTATCTTCTAGAAACAGTATTGTTCATCCTCTCAGTATATTTTATCTGTGCTCCACATTTGCCCTCCAATGCAAGCATTTGTGTAGCTGATGGGGTCAAAAACAATTAAATTAATGGATCTTCAAAGGTGTAGACTACCAACCCACTACCCGATTTACGGTTAAGGAGAAAAATATTTACATTCATGATAAATACCACACATTGCACTTTCCGTATTGTAAAAGAGCTAGGTACCCGGAAGTAAAGGGTTAATAACGTGGTTCAGATTTTAGGTTCGCATTTCCCCCAAACGAATGTGTTTAATTACAGTTGCACATTTCTAAAGGTGCTGCGAAGAAAAGAAAATTATATCTAGGATTGATTTCTTATAGTACTACCTGCAGTATCACAAATTATCCTCCAAGGCAAAAAGTCCATGCCGCCTGGTTAACAGATACAGACCTGTAAAGCTGCAATATCTGAGCACTTCGCCAAGGCAGAATTTGTAATGAGTACAGCACCGTTTGTGCCAGACAATCTGTGCATCAAACACACACACACTGCTACACAGCAGTCTAATGCTCTGCTCAACACAGAACATGCCCTGGACACAGCCTCTGCCACATACGTAAGTGGAGCCTTCGGTGCAGGCCTTCACACAAAATCAACCAAAAGTATGGAGTCTGTAAAGGCAAACGATTCTGGACGTTGGCGACAGTTGTGCCATCATGTTCATTTTGGGGCCCGGCGTTAGCCAAGGCCTTTAGATTTTACTAAAATGACACATAATATGCCCAAAGGGGCTTTCAGTTTCCCTCTCCATCCATTGGTCTGTTGTGGTTTGTCAATTTTCATCCAGCCCCTATAGTATACAGCATGGGATAATGGATCAGCCCCCTTCAGCCATTGGCTAACTTCACTGTGAGGCACGACACTCTTTCACAGTCTGCTCATTTACTGACAAAGTAATTCCTTTCAGTGCCAGAGAAAAGTAAGGAAATGTGAGTTTGAGACCAAAAATGTTTTTGCTTCTAGGCAATATTTTCTTTTTTATTGGCGAGGGTCCAGCAGCTCTCCTCCTCTCCCAACCATAGAGTTCTATAAAAAGCACAACAAAAAAAATACTAACAAAGCCAAAAAAAGGCTTGCAGCCAATGCCAACCTATTGGCTTTGACAATGCCTGCAGCCTTTTCTGGCAAATTCCATTTTCTTTCCTGGGGTTACATTACAAACAGTGCCCTGGGGGTGCATAATGTTTTTGTAGCTGTTTTTTGCTCCTTAGGGCACTGTAATGCCAGCACACATATAGCGCAGGTGCTATCCGAAGAGTGTTCTCTCATTTCCACGGGGACGTGGCTCCATGCAAATCAGGGAAACACTTTGCCGTAGCGACCACGCTGTATTATGGGTGCAGGCACAAAGGTACAGAGGCTATCAGGAGGCGCACAGATTGTGTGACCCAAAAAATGGTTTGCACAGTCAGTGCACCCCCTGAAAGCAGACCCCTAAAGTTTGGAGGAGTTGGTTGCATGGACCCTCTCCAGACATCCCCTCTCCAGCAGATGGGTACTCACTGCACCTGCCTGCAGGGAGATCTCGGTCCCTTTTTCACTAATGATTGCCCCAAGACTAGAGTGAGTTTGAGGCTGCTTTGGGGGCACCGCATTATGTGTAATGTGGTGCATTGCCCCAGTCTGCATATGTCACAGTAGTTAAAGGTGCACCACGGTGCAAACTGGGAGTGTGTGCCCTTTCTTTATAAAGCAGGCCCTGGTCTCCGTGCAGTTGAGTCCAGTTGTTGTGCTTCACAACCTTGAAAAGAGCAAACATCAAGTGACCACACATCTTCAGATGTCTCACTGGCCCCAAAACTATCGATGAAAGAAGGACCGGTGGCATAGCCACCAAGGACTGCAGTCACTGGAGATAGTAAGGACTGTAACAAGGAAGGCAGATGAGGAGGAAATTGGTCACAATTAGCCAACTGCAGAACTGTTCCACTGCAAGGTATCTGCTCCAAGACACTCAGGAGATAACCCTCTTTGTATTCTTAACAAGAGGAATTTTACCTTTTTTTTCCTGCTTACAAAGAAATGCTGATCATTTGGGATTTTGCAAGAATAAATGAAAGAAATTAACCAGCTCCTCTGGGCTATAGAACTTTTTAATTAGCCCAGTGGCGTAGCACGGGGGCGGGAGGGCCTTCCCGCTCTTACCTGCCACGAGCGGCTAAAGGTCCAGCTACGCCACTGCAGGATCCTGTGTTTATACTGCGTTTCTCACAACGGGACCCATGCAGTAAATCTTTGAATGGGACAAGGGTGTGAGCCAGCTGTCAGTAAAGTTAGGGACCTACTGTGTCAAGCAGTGTGCAGTATATTTAAGGAGAGAGACAGACCCTGCACAGCAAGCACTGATCTTTGAAAGACTTTCACTAAAGACAGAACTTCATGATTTTTCACCGGTGCCATCAAAACAGCGGTGCCACATTATGAAGCTGCACAGACTAAACAATCCACCCTCAATCATTCAAATAACTGCAGCTCCTCCTGCGTCACCCTCTTGCCTCGTTTGTTCTTCTAGGTCCAGAGGATATGGCATAAATGAATGCACAAGCAGCATTCCTAAAGCCAAACCCCAAATGGGAAGGATTTCTGGATTGCAGGGCAGTTCACTATAGGTTGTCTAGCCGTATGGTATTAGTTGTGCAGGAATTTACATGGATAAGCAATGCCATGCTCTGTGCCCTTCTGTTGCAATCAACTGTGAAATTACTCAAGCAGCCCGTATCTGCAGTAGTCGGTTTCCCAATCTACAGTGAACATGGGGCGCCTGGCTCTAGTTAAAACTAGTAAAGAGTTCCAGTCCAACCGGGATGCCTGCCAGGAACAGGTCTATGCTGACAAGGGTTCTACACCCGGATTTATGCCTAACAATTTGGGGTTCACTTGGGTTTAAGGAGACAGGTATGTTCAACGGTTCAGGCTCCTACATTGTATAGCATTGGAATTCATTTAAGTAGTCACTAGGGCAGGGTTCTCTAAATCCAGTCCTGGAGGGCTGGATCCATGCCAGATTTATAGCATATCCCCAAATAGATAAATGTAGTTATCTTAACAATCTGGCATGGATCCGGCACTCCAGGACCGATTTTGGAGAACCCTGCTTTAGAGGACAATATTACCTACCATACACAAGATGGGGTCAAGACATCATAGAATGCATCACTTCACAAGCCATGAGTTCAAACGATAACCGATAGGAGCTCACAGGACGAGAGGGCGAATTCATTTTTTCGCAGTCTTTGACGAGGAAGAGGTGGCTCTTTCTGAGCATGAGCCCCACAAAGGCTCCGCCTTTTGAACAAAATGCAGCACTTCTGGTACATTTCTGCTGAGGGCTTTGCTCACACTGAATGCATCCACATTCCTCAATCTCTATTGACTTCTGGAAGGAAAGAGGTCCTTCTCCAAAATGATCATTAGAGACCCAAACCTGCAGTCCTTTTTGCTGTTCTTTACCAGTGCCTTGCAGTTTTGGTTTTCGTTCCCCTAATATTGGCACATGGTCAAGGTCGGCACTTTTCTAAACTGAGAAGACGAAAATTTGTAGCACATTTGCAACCTAAAGTCCAGGAAATTGAAAGCTGTGCACAGAGACAAGGGTGAGCTTTACAGTGCTTTGTTGTTTATCCGCTGGGTAAAAGTGTTACCAATGATTCGGAAGTGTTTCGATGTTTGGGAATCCTTGAGCCACTTGACACCCCTGAGCAGAGGCCAGGATTAAGACCTTTTGAGGGCCTAAGCACTTATGTTTTGGTGCCCCCATCTAATTCAAAATATAAACAATAAACCGTAAAATAAAATGTTATCTTTCGAAATGAAACTTACAGTAAGATGGAAAATAATGTTTATTTTTCTATACTTCCACTTTATTTATAGGTTCAGCTGCACCATTTGAAGTTTTGCACCATATGGTCCGTGGTAAATCCGGCAATGGAAAATTTCGGTGGTGCCCCCTCCCTCCCTTCCTTTGATGCCTTAAGCACGTGCTTATTTTGCTTAATGATTATTCCAGCCCTGGCAGAAGCCCCTAAAATAAAACAGAGCAGCAAGCATACTGAGGAACAATGCGAGAGTATAGCGAACAGCCACACAGACACATCTGTCTCTTAACCCGTTCGCTGATTGTCGGCCAACAGCCGTCGCGAGCACTACCGGACTAGTGCTGCGCATGTCCGTTGGCCTACGCGGCCCCGCACACTCTTTAAAACCACCATTCCGCCGCAGTAAAGGGGTTAAAGTCTCAGTCTTCAAAGTGGAGTCATGAGCAGTACTGACCACTCTTGAGATGTTAGGCGCGAAACGCCACAGACTTTAATTTTAATCTAGATTGTATATGAGCTTGAATCTCCAAACACAAGTCAGCATGTTGAACGCTTACACAGCAAATACCGGCATTTCACGCTTACCTTACAGGCATTACTTAGAAGGTTAGTGTATCACAGGTAAGTGCATCTGGAGTTTTTACTCTGCATCCCTTTTGTAAAGGTTTTTACTTCACAGGCAAGTATGTTTTATATATATATATATACACGTGTATGTACATTTATACACACACACACACACATATATATATATATATATATATATATATATATACATACATACACACACATACACACATGTGTATATACATATAAAAAATACATAATGTTTGGAGTTTGAGTGTTTACAGAATGGTACTTGACAGGATTAGTAGGGGGGTTAGGGTCCAGGAATGGGTAGTGTATGAGGTAGTACAAGCTTTTTAGGGTTCAGGGATGAGTAGAATACAGGGGTAGTAAGCAGTTTTTAGATCTCCAGGATGGGCAGCGTATAGGACGTTTTTAGGGCTCAGGCATGGGTAATGTATGGGGTATTTAGGAGCTTTTAGTGTTCACGGAAGGGTGGTGAATGGGGGAGTAAGGAATCTTTAGAAATCAGTAGTGTATAGGGGTAGTAAGGGTATTTTATGCCAGAGGGTTGCATTTAGGAATAGTAAGGATTTTTCAGGGGTCGGGGATGGGTAGTGTACTGGGACAGTAAGGAAGGATTGCGGTTCATGAATAGGTTGTGTATAAGGATACTAAGGGAATTATAATCAATAGATATTGGTGTTTTAAATTGATTACGAAGTAAAGTCAGTTATGAAAGTTAAATACATGCATTTATAATTGCAAAAATTTAATTACATTTACTGTAATATAATCATTTACATAAATTCCATCTATATATACACAGACGTGCACATATGTAAAGTCATATATACATGCAGAATTAATATTAACATGTACAAGAGTAAAAATCACCCACGAAGTTAAGGACTGCAGATGCACAGGCTTGTGTTTTGAGGGTACTATCAATGTAATGGCAAGTGCTGCAAAGTCACTCCTGATGTAAAATAAAGCAATGTAATGACTAGTCTACTACGAAATAACTGGCATTTGCAGATTCAATCTCACAAACCGGAGGATTGTGCGCTTTTATATTCTCAGTATTCCATTTTTCATTTATTTTCTTCACACATTTTGCCACTGCCACTTCCCATTCCCTATTATAGGGCTTAACTCCAGGGACACACAACAGATCTAAAGTCCCCCCGTGCATATCACGCCTGACACTAAAACACTTCCCACGTAGGCCATACTATAATCCAACCAACCTCTGTCCAAACAAGCACAACCGAAGATGTAGCACTGCGCACTATTTCCATTCAATCTGCCTCAAAACAAGGCATAATGTAGACCCCAGCAATTCCCACAAAGGAAAAAGACCCTGCTTCTGGCAAGGCCTTTGTAGTTTTGAACTCGGGTGATGAGAATTTTTAGAAGAGACTCACGAACTTTTACTGGAATCTCCTTGTCATTTTCATTTAGACCACTGGATAATATTTGTGAGAATAATGCAGTTTATGGGAGTTTGGGGACGAAGAAACTAGCAACCACAAAAGGGTCATAGTAGGTTTACCATGGAACTTTAACAAGTCAAACTCCAATATCATCCTAATAATAGTTCTTTACAATAATTTCATTCTAGCAATACCACCAGTCATTGTTTTTCAATTTCTCCAGCATCCTTTTGGCACATGTGGGTTTATCTGATTTAATATGGCTGTATACAGTATTAATCTTTAGGTCCAGAAATAGGTACAGAGTGTGGAAGTTGAAAATTTTATGGAAATTTAACCTATTAACAATGTAGAAAGGTGTTTTAACATTAACATAGGAAATGTGTGTTCATTTAATGGTTAGAAACATATGCACTTTTTTAATGAAACGTGTGCCAAATAGAAAATGCTGTGTTTTTTTAAAGCTCCTATTTCTATCCTTCTTTCACTACTAGGCCTCAAATTAATTTTTATTCTTTTCTGCCCCTTTAATGATGAACGCTTTTCTTTAGATGCTGACTTAACGTTATAATTGATCTGCAAAATTTGACATCTTCATAAAATGTGCGGTTTGCTCCAAAATGTATTTCTGCTCAGCTCACATCATACGGTTTCATGGTATTTAGAGAAGTGTTCTCTGCCACATGCTTATAATGAACAAATATATTAAAAGAAAATGCCTCCTACGAGCTCTGATGTCCATGATCTAACCAGGACATGCTAGATATTAATGTTTCATTTCACAGAGCAGGCCATTGTTACACAATGGGACACTGGACAGATGACAGAGTAGACTTGCTGAAGGTTCTCATGAGAACATATCTAGATGTATCTTTTGTAACATTTTATAGCAGCTTTTCAAGCAACGACGTGTCGACGTGGGTGTTTGCTGTGGGAATCGAGGAAGACGACAAACCATCCGAAGATCCTTTCCTATTGGCCAGGGATGAAGTCAACAGTTCAAGTTTGCAACATGTTTTGTGCTTTTCTATATAGTACGTGTTCCTAGCTTGAGAGTCAATACATTCTATGCACACCTTCCATGCCATGCCCTTTACCACTTGATTGTGCTACTCTTGCCCAGGATTGCTGTAAGCTACTGCTATCTGTGGTTTTCCTCGATTTCCTTACCCTTTATGAGGAGACTCCCTATCTTTATGTTTATCATAGCTACTGCTGCGATAATTTATTTTACCTAATTTTCTGGTGGTTACGGCAGCTGTTAAGGAGCTCGGCTGAGTTTCCAGAACTACTCCTTACAAGGAGTTTGAACCTTCATAGCTATTCGCTTTTTTCTACATTTACTTGCTCTTTTCCAAAGGAACTCTTTGTGGGTTCCCATTAGGATAGGTTAGGTCCTTTAGATTAGGATAGGGACATGCTATTATTTTGTAACTTGTCTCTAATTTAAAAAAAAATACATTATTTCTGTAAACAGATTTGACTAACCTGAATAAAATAACAAAAATACAAACTAATCTCTTTAATGAGAAATAAAACTTTAAAACTTAATCAAACCTCTCATCATTGACTGAACATTAAATGCTGTAAGATAATGATTTTAGCAATGAATTTAGGTTGTGCTCCATTCTAACACGGTGGGAAAGATTCTTCTACCAAAAGAAGAAATACATGCGGAAATTGGAGTGTCACCTAATAAGTCTTAACATTTTTTTATGAGATTTCCATTCTCCTAAATTGGTTTCATACAGGTTTTAAGGTTTGTGGCAATAGAGGCAGAAGCTCTTTGCCATACATCTCTCCAGTCTTCATTTTCTGCACAGGCAGCTAGCTATATAGTTTGTCTCACTTTTAGCTGTTGTGTCAGTAAGGATTCTTTAAATGTTCTATAAAAAAGCAACAAAGAAACTTCAGTCTTGTTCAAGGCCGCTAATGTCCTTAATTGTCTGGTATCCTACAAAGCTAGAGCTGGAGGAAGGGTCCAGGACACGAGAAAAAGGAAGAATACTTGCCCCTTGTATGTCGACCTACGTTTCAAGTAAAGGAATTCATCCACTTCATCAAGGCAATCCATCAAATGTTCCATGTGTCCAGACAGCATTGAGGAACCAAAGCAAAATGGCGCTGCTGCATCAATGGTCGCATTGCAGTTGTTAAGCAACAAAAGCACAGCCATTGCAATGCAATCAAAATAAATATAACCAGAACCAAAGTTAGTGCTTAGAATACTGAGAGGGTGACTGAAAAGGTACATCAATCTGAAATGCAGAGGGTAGAAGAGGGGACGAAATATGCAAAGGAAAAATGAAGGAAGCTAGTAACGGGAAGGAATGCAGAAGCCCAGGTCCTCATTGATCAGTTCCCTATCTAGATTTTCTGAGTTGCATGTGGTTTGAATTCCATTTCAGACAAGCTTAAAGAGCTGAAGTAACTTTGCAGGCTCCTGAGGTCAAGAAGATGCACTTTAAAAAAAATAACTTTATTGCCATTTTAACATCATGGCAGTACATCAATAGACAGGGCATTGGTATAATGTAACAGGCATATTGCTCACAACAGCTCCCGCAATAGCAAAAATCATAGCCGGATAAAAATGAAAATATGAAGTATCACTGAGAAACATTTGTAAGGAGTAGTATCTATAAGACCTAGAAATTTACTTCAACTGCAGTGGAAGGGAGGGGGAAAGTATCACATTACACACCGAGTAAAGGTACCTACAGTTTGTGATTCGACAATAGTGGCCAATAAAGTCTGTAGTCCAAAACAAACAACCATATTCTTAACAGGGGGCAATCGTGCTGAACCAGGGGAGTTGGTTGTGTGGGGGTTTAGAAGGGGGCAGATAGCGGGTGCAGCATGAACTGGCCATGCGTGAGAAGGCACTCTCCTGCCTGTCTGGCCACAGAGCCGTGGGAAATAACGGGGGAAGGGGATCACGTCACGTATGTCATGAATGTACAGGGGATAACAGATTTCGTCTCCTGGACTCTCCAAAAACTCTAACTTGGCGATCAGGTTGCGGAGAGTAGGAAGCTGGAGGCATTCCCTGGTCTAACAGTAATCATGTGGAGGCATCCTACTTATCTTGCAGCCTAAGTACATAGGAGTCCCAGAAGGTAGCAGCCCCAGCCCCACTACGCACAAGTGTTTCAATTGTCATAACATCAGCCACAGCTGACGCCCATTTGAGTACTAATCGGAGCCATCAATCTATTGAAGGTGGCTTCACGGCTTAGCATGACATGGCCATGGGCCTCTTCAAGCGCCTCACAGCTAAGTCGGCTAGTTTTGAGTAATGTGTAGTGCACTTAGTGCATTTCATAATACCCGACAGGCATTGTAGGGCATCAGTCGGTAAGCGCGCATCAATGATCTCTGAGATATGGACCAAGACTTGTCTCCATATCTGCAGCAATGGGGGTATTCCCACACCATGTGGATAAAAGTTGCATCATGTTGACTATATCTAGGGCAAACGGAGTCCCTCCCAGGAACATTCTGTGGAGACAGTGTGGGGTGAGGTCAGTGTGATGCAGGTAATTGAACTGGGTAAACTTCAAGCAAGCTTTACGGGAAACCCGTTTTGGAAAATGCACTTGTCAACTTTGTGGTGTCTGAACCAAAACTAAAGCTAGCTGGAGAAACAGATCTTTGACATTGAGAGTATAACTGCATTCCTTCTAGTAATGTTCCGTTATTCAGGTGTGTTGAGGGCTCTCTGCACAGTGCCAAAAAATCAACCACACTGGTGGAATTTCTGGAATATGCCACACATGGACCGTAAGTCTATGGATGTCTGGAATGTGTTTGTGGATGCTCTCGAACCCAGATGTACTCAATAACTTGTAGGAGTAATGCAGGTTAAGGGCGGCGAGTGGAGGGGGAGAAAGTCAGATGAAAAAGAAGTGTTAGTCAAGGAGCCTATGGACACAGTGATTTAACTTGATTGCAGCCAGAGCTTTAAGTGGGATGAAAAAATGGGAGGTGTCCCTAAAAGGGGCATTGACTACGTAAATAAGGGTGTGGCTTAAATATGTAAACAATGTTGGTGATTTCCATAGCGTACCACCTGGCCAGTATTTTGGTGCCTCTATGAGCTTTCTGTTATTGCATCCAGATATATAACACCATGTATTCTGAACACCTATTTAAACCCATTGACAGGCATTGTTATAAAGAAAATAACATTGCCTTTGGCCACAACTTCAGAGCTCTCAATCGTGGCCACTGTAAACACCTGGGGTCGGCCTATTTCAAAGTATGCACTATACAAGTGTAATAGGCTACACTAAAAAATACAGAAATGCAACACCCTGGAAATAGCTTCCTTAATCTTACATTCCCTAAGAGTATGAAACATGTGAAATAGATACAAAAACTAAATAGCTGACATGGATTACTTCAACGATTTTGAAATTCATTGTTCATAAATGTACCAGTGTTTTTGCCAGTAAGATTAATAACACGAATATAGCGCTAGATAGATATCCCGTTTCAATGGGCGTTTTTAATTACTACTGGGTCTGAGACCGGAGAGAGCCGGCCCACTTAAAGCACTGATTGTAGCCTTTTGAATCCAAGTTATTGCAAAGGCTTTTAGTTTTAATAACCTACGTGTTTAGTCCCAAAATCAATTCTCACGGTACGTTTTCCATCAAGATCACTTCCTTGAATGTTTCAACACAATTTAAATCCCCCGAAATCTACAGCAGTTAGGCAGGTGTTGAGAACTCACAAAATGCACTTCCATGCCTGCTTTGATTTGGTTTCTGTGATCCTGCATTTTGACCTTTAGAACCCGGGTTATTTTCTCCCAATGTGAGCATTATTATAGGGCGCACAAGTCTGTAATCAGCAATCACTTTCAGTAGTGGCTGCTGAACTTTGAAAGTGGTGAAGTATAAATACTTGCTCCAAATTACATCATATGCGTGTAATTTTCTGCAGGTATTTCAAGAAACTACCAAGAAAACCTTGGGAAAAATGTGACAAAATGGGGCATTTTACATTCACATAAGTTGGCTGAAAAGCCATAGGTTCTGAAGACCACATGCAATTTTCAATATAGAAACTGGTCAAGAAGATCAACGAAGTCATAAAGGGAAATAAGGTACAACAATCAAACCTGTGCCTGGAAAAGCACACCACAACACTAGAGATTTGGCTTAAGGGCAATGCAATGCCCAAACAGAAAAGCATTGGTATTATGCAGCAGGATGACTATGTACTACATAGGCTCATTACGGCAGCAGCTAAAGCTATAGTTACGCAGGTTACGGTCGAACATGAGAAGGGACTCAAACAACAGCACCCAAAGATTTCACCTGAAGCATTGGTTTGAAACCAGGCACGATTGTTCAGTCAATAATTACTGTAATACTCTGCCTTGATCTGCCAACTATTGGAAACACGAATTTTACAATACAGCACTCATGCTTTATGCATTAAGATATGTGAAGGAGCAATTTGTATAATTGCTGTAACAATACCTTAGAAGCGCATCACACCAATCCTTGTCACGAACAATTGTGAAGATAAAAGAAGAGGTAATCACCATTTACTGCTGGCATCTATTGTCGCTGCTTCCCAATTTACAATTCAGGTGTCGGAAAGCTAGTCACTTTAGCTTCCTACATCATCTTCATCTTAAGACCGGCTCCGATTCATGCATTTGCATTTTTGTACGCACAGGGCAAAAGTCACTGATCGAAGAAAGCCTCATTCTTGTATTCTTAATTAAATGGCAGGCGAGTGAGAAGAATTTAAACTAAGTCCTTCAAAATCAGGCGACCAGAGCTCACATCTCACACACACATTAACTACCAGCAACAACCTGCTGGTGATGTGGCCCTACTAGAAATCGCCGAATCATGCACTTATCTCCCTCTTAAAGAATCCTTTTCCAAAAGCAGATTTTCTTAATCAAAATATCCACTTACTTTGGTTTATTGGTAAATTGTGCATGGCGAGCTATAAAAATACATGTAGGTATGAAACTCGTCTGCATAATAACCTTTAACAACCACTTCCTTGGCTGTTGGATGAAGAACTTCAAAAGAACCAGGTTCCAGTAGCTGATCACCTCAGTTGAGAATGACCTTCAGTCCCAAGGATGAGCCCAAACCTTGGAATTGAATAGTCATGGCATTTGAGTCTGCTCACAGCACAGTTCTGCTAGGTCTGTAGAGGAGGGCTTTCTCCCTTAACCTTGTCAGAGATAAATCACGCCGGCCCTCACAGCCTAGATTGCTTGACTAAAATGATCAACTGAACTGCCCGCCCAGATCAGTTTCATTCCATCATTCTGCAGCACCAGCAGCAACGCCATGAGATTTTAGGAGAACCCTGCTTCTAATGTGTTTTAGTGGTGAATGTGGGAGCAAGGCTGATAACTGCATAAAGCAAGAGAAGACATCTAACGATGGCAACAAACTAAAGCAAAAGGCCCAAAATGGCCTCTTTGGTGTAGACGGGGAACCTTCTTGCAGGAAAAACTCAATTTGGCAACCTCGCTTAGCTATCATCTCAGAGGAAAAGCACCATGCCTAAACTTTTAACAAACTTTTCATGGGTGAAAGATAGCTATGAAGGGGAGGAGGGGGTGGGGGGAGGAGATCAGGGATATTCGCACCGTGAGGGTGCGGTCAAAACTTACTTCATCTGTAGAAAAAAACAAATGTAAGGTAATTGCACAATGAGGCCAAATCAAATATCCTCTAATGTCTTGATGAGTGTCTGTTTTCCCACCCACTTTTGCTGCGGTGTAGGCCATCGGAGACAGTAGATACAAAATGGAAGTGTAAAGGAGCAAAGGCATCTCAAGGACGAAAGAAGGCGAAAATAAAAGATATACTTTTCCTCTTCCTCCTCAATACTGTCACTGAAACTGGATTATCAACCTGAAACCACAGGGGAAGGAGCCAATGGAAAACTCGCAGAAAAGAGATGGTTCAGGGACATGCTTGTGGTGCGCAGAAACGCAGAGGAGTTCATATTATATTCAAGTCATTGCTCGAGTGGCGTGTTCACTGTGCGCAAAACCACACAAAACAATCTACAGTAAAAAAAAGAAAAAAAAACACAAAAGCTCTATTCTGCGTGGGTGAAGCTGCTCCTTCTGTTTAGCATTCTCTAAGTAGAGGATGTTAAGAGTAACCATGAACCGTGCAAAAGGGTGCGATTCACTCAGGGATAGAGATTCCAACTTATTCACTCCAAAGACACTGGGCATTTGTGTTTGAATCTGCCCATTTATATACGATACATTTTGAAAACATGTGGCTAATTCTCTGGTTATAAAATCATTTTTTTTCTCCAGAAGATAATTCAGCAGGAAGTGTTTCATCCTGGCCACTTCCCAAGTAAGTCACTAGAAAAGTACTTTGCTGGACCATATTGCATGCCACCCATTGTGGATTATTTCATATTTCAATTAGAGAATCATTTATTTAAAGTAAGTATGTGAAATGCAGCAAAATACTATTCGATTGCATGCAATAAAAAAAAAAAGATGCAAAAATGTGGGCATTAGCAAACATGCGTTCATAGTTTAAATGATGATTATGTTAGCAGAAACAACAGGCTTTGCAGCTTCTGTTCTCAATGTTCAGTGAACAACGTACAACTGACTGCAGATGGAGTGTTGCGATTATGTTTTTCTCTCTCATGGAGAGTGACTTTTGATCATAAGGCAATGATTAAGGGCACGATTCCAATGTCGTTTGGAAGGCCTCTGATTTTGCTTTCCTAGATCCAATTCGTAGCCCTGGTTTAGGACCGAATTGTACACAGGTCCGAATGACCAAGTACGATGCGAAGATTGTGTACGCGACGATCGATTAGTTTCCGGAACCTGAATCTGTCCGTACGACTCATTCGGAGTCAAATCGTGCAGTGCTATGGAGCAGTATTCCGACCGACCGAGTACGATGCACGATTCGGACAGCCACTTCGCCTAGGTCTCAGCAAGACAAAACAGCTGTCTGAAGCATACTTCGGTGTCTGTAGCAGGCCCCCCTTCACCTGGGCCCTCCGAAACTGTCATGGGGGTGTGTCCATGGGTCCCCCTGATCCAGGCATGCACAGTGTGGCGGGCACCATTGGGTGCCCACCACAGGGTGTACGCTTTTCCCCACCCACCCCTTTTCTGCTTTGGGAGCCTGCGTAAGCCTCTGTACATGGGCTCCCATAGAGTTCAATGGGAGTCCGAGCGAACCGAGTCCGTAAGCATACTGCAGCATCATACTTGCTCGTTCGGACTCCGGGGGCACGTCTCGCTTGGAAAGCCTTACGGATCCGAGTCGTACGGAGGGTTTTCCTAGCGAGATCGGAATCGGGCTCTAAGTTGGGCATTTTGTTTTGAATACAGTTACTGTCATGAATAGAGGCTAATTATCAGGTGAGAAAGCAATCGAGTACAGGAGCTAATTACCTAGGCCTCCAAACGTTTGATTTCTGTAATTCATATTAATTATACAATTCCTGTTAATTCTGAAAATGATTCATGGGTATGAAACCATTGCCAAGAAATGCTGGTTTTGAAACATTTAATATTATATGGATTTAATATTCTCTGGACTGACACTGAATTTAAGTCAGATGCGACGCAATGAAGGGAACACAACATCTGTATCTGAGTAAATACAGAATGTTGCATCTCGTTTCATTAATTGCCCGGTGTGATAATCCAAAAAGAACTGTACAGGAGCTATAACAATGGAAGCAAAAAATGTAGGCATGACTACACGGCCAGCTTGGTCTGCCTGAGCTGTTGCTGGTTCAGTTGGATTCCCGTGTTCAATCATGCAGTTCAGCAAAGCAGCTAAACAGAACTACAAACCTATGTGGTTCATCTTGAAAGGAGGTTTGTAGGTCTCGGAGTACCCTGCAGTGTACAGGGTCCCTTGCCAACCTACACTCTTGGAAGACTCAACAGACCATGATCTCCACATCATTTAGTCCCTGTCCTCATCTAATCTCACAGGAAAGGGCATGCATGCTCCACAGTTCCTATTACAAGATACTATTCCCAGGTGGGACTTTGAAAGGTTAATTATGTTTTATGAGCCGCCTCACAATTCCTCAATTCCCTTTTAAATGACTTCCCATTCCCCTTTCTCTTGGGATGACCCATCTCACCCTTTCATCACTTTATCAGTATCTACAATACGAACATCCAACAGAGAGGACAACTCACAGCTTATCACATGGTACGCCTCTTTACGAAGCTCCACTTCACTTTAACCACTACCCCGTTTAAAGTTCATCTTCTCCTCCTATCTCAATGAAAGACAAAAATCCAGCGCTTTGTTTCAAAGGTGTGTTCTGTTTGGCTCAAAGGATAAAAGAGTTTGGCACTGAAGGGGTAAACATTCTAGCTCAATGGGTAGGCACAGGCAGTAGAAGAGACCTATGTTCTAGATCAGTAATGAAGTATTTTGGGTTCGAATCCCGCCCCTTGCCTCATTTTGTATTCACTGCAGATTCCAAAGCGGTAGAAGAGAAAACGTAAGTTTTGCGATACCTGCTAATTTGCCACTTACTGAAGGGGAAAAAAACACGCTTTGTGCATTTTAATGTACAGCTTCAACATGACCCGTCCCTGGAACAGCAATCCATCACGACAAGGTAAAAATGAGCCATATTCAATGTTGCAGCTCTCATCACTGCAGCAGGTGCAGTGGTGCCAGGACCAGAAATGTGAGGGGCACGCTGAACCCCAATTACAGCTTTTACTTCAGAACTGGGTTGGCGGGACCCATTTTTATGCTCTACTTAGGAAGTGGTAGCACCGTTGTTACACCAATGATCCTATCAATCGCTCACAAATATTGGTTGCAAAATAATTTCCAAATATTAACCTCCGTGGCTATCCTAGTTGCTCATCTGGATAACTTATACATTTAACAGTTGTATTTGCTGCATTACTTGACATATTAATCTTCTTGGACCATAAAAAAAAAAAAAATCACTGTTTGTTTCATGAACTTGCTAATTACATCACTCTCCTAGGGGTCTAAGAGTCTTAGCTCACCCAAGTAGAGAGAGGTTGTCATCTTGCGGACATTCTGTCCTACCTGCTCGAAACCCAACATGAATCCTTCAGGACATGGTCACGCCTACACCAAATCTGGGCCTGTCCCAGTAAATGGTACGGACTGTGTCCTGGGGCAGTTGGCACACACAGGACAAAGGTGAAAGTCCAGTGCTTGCAGCAGGAACCTAACACCTTGAGGCACAGAAAGAAACTCAGCATGTCAGCTCACAAGTTGCTAGGAGAGGAACGAAGAAATGGAAGCAGTTTTTGACTTACTCAAGCTCTGTAATTAAGATGTACAGGTTGATTATAAGGATTGTTACTTGTAACAAAAGCAATTACCCACTGAATTGCCATACAATTTTTTTTTTTAATTCTGCGACGTGCATGTTACAAGCTCTGCTAACTGACATCTCAGCTATTTTATGAGTCAAACCTGAAACCAGATTTCAAACAGATCACCCCAGCAGGTGCATTCATTAACCACCAGTGTTGTGTTGCCATTATTAGATTTAAAAGGTACCGGAAACACAAAAACCTCTGGCAGCAGCTGCCTGTTTCCCATTCTCCTCGCCCCAAGAAATCTTACATTGAAGTCTGCTCGTGACAACTGCAAGCGATCGCAGCTGCCCCCGTCCTGGCAGTAGCAAGAGGCTGTGTCGCAGCAGGGAGCGGGATCTGCAAAGGATGGCAACGTGTTCTTGGCTGCGTTAAAAGGGATATTACCAGCCTCCAGTCAAAGTCGTTGCAGAAAGGCAGTGGTATTCAGAGAAAAATATGAGCATTCGCTCCAAATGTTCTAGATGAAAAATACAAGCCCATCTGTAGAGTTTATATTAGGCACAATCTTAGAAAGAGGAAAGAAGGAAGACCGCCCTGTTAGCTCCGCCTCCTCTCCACAGCTTCAGAAAACAAACATAAGCAAAGCCAATAAGTCTCACCTTTGTGACCCATTGTTTTTGCCAATGATTTTTAGCCACACTGCTTGGACAGCATCCCTGATGTTGAGCGGCATAGCTAAACTTTTTTTTTTTTTTTTTTAAAGTCTTTGACATGACCGTTTTATTTGGTTGTACGTGAGGAAAAGAGTGCAAAAACAGATGCGTTCTCATAGAGAACTTCACACAAAAGAAAAAAAGTTGGGCTTGAAAAGCAAGAAATAGAAGAAGAGATGCTAGCCAAACAAAGCGATGGTTCGGAGGCTATACTCTGAGGCAGACTCACACTATCGGACACGAATAAGAAACCGGCAAAAGAGAATTACAGAAAAGCAAGCCAGCTCGGGGGGGCAGCCACAATATGCCGCGCAAAGGATAGTGCATGCAAGGTCTAACTTGTAGCTCGTATTCCAAACACCTGAAGTTCTGAAACCTGGATGCCTTGAACACACTATACAGAGGCACAGTCTCCAACCATTTAATATCAACGCACGTGCACTTTGAAAGTCAAGTTTCTATAGCTATTATTGGTACAAACTGCATCCGTTTCACAGCAATGGACATCACATTGATTGCTCCAGTTCCAAGTTTCTCATCTCAATTTATATTAAAAACAGGTTACCTCAAATTTAGCGATATCGTAAACAATGCCCCGCTATTTCATACTTAAGTGCATTTTGTGGTAATGGAGCCATCCGGCCCGTTCCGCTACGCAGGACACGCATTCACGCACCCGGAGGGCGGGCACGCCCGAAGGCATAAATAAACGGGCGCAAGACCGCTCGTGGTCTTTGGCCCACACCAGTAACCCTGACTGCTGTGTCCCTTATTGTCTGGAGCGCCTAACCCCACTAGGCTTGCCCCCCCCCCCATATTCCACATTGGCGACGAGAGCGGAGCCTACCCGCGCATCGCCCCTCCCGTGTACCTGCTGTGAGGCGATCCAGCTGGCGGCGTTCCGGGCAGTCCGCGGAGGCGGAGCAGTCCGCGTTTCCTCACGCGCGCCCTCGCGCGCGCTGGCTGGGCCGTTTGAGAAGCTCCGGAGCCCTGGGGGAGGATCATCGGCCCGCCCACTGCCGGTAAGCTCGCCCCGGAGGGGGAAATCGACCCTCGCGAGCCCGGGCTGTGTCTGGGTGGGGTGGGGAGTGCCTTTGATCGTCTGCTGTGCAAGGCCCCCACCTGCCCTGAGATCTGTGCGCGAGGGAGGAGAGCTGGAGGGGCGTCCTCGGCAGTGCCTGCCTGGAAGCTGAAGCTGCATTGAAGGGAGCAGCCAGTGGTCTCGCCTGCGCGCAGCGCCAGCCAGGCAGCTACATTCATCCCAAGCGGGGGAGGAGAGAGACTGTGGTCTCGCCCGGAGAGCGGACCTGCAGACACGGCCAGAGAGGAGGGTGGTGACGGAGAGGTGCAGCAGGCATGACCACCCCCACCACTAGCGGAGGAGGCACCACGCAACCGCCACAGCAGCGGGCCGCGCAGCCAGCGCCCGCCGCGCCCGGACATAGTGCAGTAGCCCCGCTGCCCCCGTTTAGCGAGCTTTCGGACCCCTCTACGGCGGCAGTGCGATGGCGCTCATGGATCGGACGGCTGGAGCACTACTTTGTCGGGGTGCGAGAGACGGATGAAACAGTCAAGAGGTCTCTCCTCATGTGCTACGGTGGCGAAGAGCTGTACGACCTCTTCGAGACTCTACCAGACAGAGGGTACGCCAACGACTATGCGGGTGCCATACGGGCCCTAAATCGCCATTTTGACCCCCAGACTAACCCCGACTTCGAGTGGTTCAAGCTCCGCCAGGCGCGACAAGAGGAAACGGAAACCATCGACGTCTTCTATGCCCGCCTTCGTAAACTCTCGCTGTCATGCACGCTACCGGAACAGAGAGCAGAGATTCGGGCGCAGCTTATCCAGGGTTGCCGGTCGGTCCCACTGCGGCGCCTCATCCTACGGCAGCCAGGCATCTCCCTGGACGAGATCTTGATTCTGGGCCGGTCCCACGAGCTGTCCAATGCACGCGCGGACGCGATGGAAGCGGCCCTCAACCGGCCGGCTGAGGTCCCGAAAGCGCCTGCGGTCAAGGAGGAGAGAGTGGATGTACTGCAGAGGCGACCAACCCAGCAGCGCAGAGCCACGAGGGCTCCCCAGAGGGACGCCTGCGGTAACTGCGGCCTGGATCACCCGCCAGGCGGACGGTGCATCGCGAGAGGACAGACGTGTCTGAAGTGCGGACGGGCGAACCATTTCGCGAAGGTCTGCAGAGGCGGAAGAGTGCGCAGCAGTGCTGGGGGCACGGGAGGTGCAGCGGCGAGTGTGCGACAACTGACGCTGGAGGAATCCACCGCCCAAGGAGACAACACCAAGGGGGAATTCGAGGGCGAGGCGGAGGATGACGAAGTGTTCTTCGTCTCGTTCGTTGGCCGGGAAGGCACGAGGCGCAGGCCGCCGCCCATGTGTGACATCACGGTGGCCGGGTCTCCGGTGAGCGCTCTCATCGACACTGGGGCGTCGGTGAACGTAATGGATAGCTGCCAGTACGAGAGACTGTCGCCACGACCACCCCAGCGACCCTCCAAGGCCCAAATCTTCACGTATGACAGTGACAAGCCACTGTCCCTGCGAGGGGTGATCGAAGTTGAAGTCGTTAGTGACGGCAGGAAATTGGCCACGACGTTCCACGTGGAGGAAAGAAAGCGGGGCACCCTGCTGAGCTGTCACACCGCCGAAGATCTGGCGCTGGTGTTCTCCGCGAACCAGGTGCATGACCTGCATGCCAGGGAGATGTTGAAGGACTTTCCCATGCTGTTCCGAGGTCTTGGATGCCTGCGCGGGAAACAGTTCAAACTGCACGTGGACCCTACGGTCCGGCCCATGGCGCTCCGGCACAGGAGAATACCATTCCTCCTGAGACCACGAGTGGAGGAGTTGAAGAAGTTGGAGGACCTGGGGGTGATCGAAAAGGTATCGGGCCCCACCCCGTGGGTGTCCCCCCTCGTTGTGGCGCCCAAACCCAAGCAGCCAGGCGCCATCCGCTTGTGCGTCGACATGCGCCTCCCGAACAAGGCAGTGAAACGCGAAAGACACCTCACACCCACCATGGACGATATTGTGGCCGACCTCAACGGCGCCCAGTGGTTCACAAAACTGGATCTCAACGCAGGATACCATCAGCTAGAGCCCAACCCGGACAGCCGCAACATCACCACTTTCTCCACCCACGTTGGCCTCCGGAGGTACAAGCGGCTGAGTTTCGGGATCTCGTCAGCTGCGGAGGTGTTCCAAAATGCCATACGGGAAACTTTCTCTTGACTCCAGGGGGTCATCAACTTGAGCGACGATATATTGGTATTCTCGAAGACTTTGGAGGAGCATCACAGGCATCTTCGAGACACGCTGCAGCGGCTGGCGGACAGTGGCCTCACCCTGCACGAGGCCAAGTGCTCCTTCTACCAGGAGTCGGTCGAGTTCTTTGGCTACGTCTTCTCCAGGGAAGGTTTGAGAGTTGATCCGAAGAAGGCGGAAGCGATCCGAGCAGCCCCGAGGCCCACATCTGCCACCGAGGTCAGGAGTTTTCTAGGGATGGCAACCTACGGTGGACGCTTTATCCCCAATCTCGCGTCCTTGTCGGAGCCGCTCCGGCTCCTCACGAAGAGCGGCCAGTCCTGGACCTGGGCAGCGAAGGAAGATCTAGCATTCCAGGCGGTTAAGGACGCGCTCATAGACGACAAAGTCATGGCGTATTTCAGACCACAAAGGCGAACAGAGGTGGTGGTGGATGCAAGCCCCGTCGGGCTGGGTGCAGTCCTGATGCAAGAGACGGAAGCGCGGGAGTGGGTCCCCACCGCATACGCCAGCAGGGCCCTGACGGCCACCGAAATGCGGTATGCGCAAATCGAGCGAGAGGTGCTGGCCATCAAGTGGGCCTGCCAGCATTTTCATCTCTACCTGTATGGTCACGGCTTCCGGGTGGTCACCGACCACAAGCCCCTTGTCCCGCTCTTCGCTGGCACTGCACGGCTGGGCCCACCGCGGATCGAGAGATGGGCAGTCCAGCTGCAAGCCTACAGGTTCGAGGTAGTCTTCCGACCCGGGGCCAACAACCCTGCGGACTTTCTGTCAAGACACCCGGGCCCAGCCCAATCGGGTCCCGACCCGTCAGATGCGAGCTGCACGGAAGAGTTCGTCCGGATGGTATCACAAGCGGCGTGCCCGGTGGCACTCACGCTGGAGGACATTGGCAAAGCCACGAAGTTAGACGAGTGCCTCGTCAAGGTGAAGCGCACGCTGGTGAACCGCAATTGGCGGAACTTCCTGGATGGGGTGCAAGCCCTCACTGAAGACGAGAGAGTTTTTCGGCAACAGGTGTGGAAGGCGCAGAGTGAGCACAGCGAGGGGCCACAGGGAGTGGTCATGAGAGGGGCGTCACTCGTCATTCCGAGGAGTCTCCAAGGAGAGGTGGTTCGCCTGGCACACCAAGGGCATCAAGGCGTCTCCAAGACCAAGGCCAGGCTACGGAGCAAAGTGTGGTTCCCTCGGATGGATGCCATGGTTGAGGAAGTCGTCCGCAACTGTCACTCGTGCAACATCACCGGGGGCGAGCCGGCACCACATCCGGTGATCACGGAAGACCCGTGTCTAGAACCCTGGTCCAAGCTGTGTGTGGACTTCGGATCTTTCCCAGATGGGCGACACCTTGGTGGTAGTGGACTCGCACTCCAAATTCCCGGTGGTGGAGGTGGTGTCCTCCACAGCGTTCAGCCAGGTGAGAGCGGCGCTGGACCGCATATTCGCCATGATGGGCCTGCCTGAGGAAGTCCGGTCGGACAATGGGCCGCCCTTTCAGGGAAGAGAGTTCCAAGAATACCTGGCAGCCCGAGGAGTCCGGCACCGGAAGATCACCCCGCAATGGCCCCAGGCCAACGGAGAGGTAGAGAGGTTTATGCGCACGATGAACCGGGCGCTGAAGATAGGAGTGGACCAAGGGGAAGATGCGGATCAATGCCTCTCACAGTTTCAGCGCGTACCGCCGGACACCCCACTGTACCACTCGGTGCGCGCCTGCGCACCTCTTATTCAGGAAGGCTCCCAGAGACAACATCCCGGCGAGTCAGGTGTGGCAGCCTCGGCCGCTGGACCAAGGCGCGGCTCAAGACAGGAGGCGGACCTCCAATGAGAACGCCAGTCGGGCTCGGAGGGCCCAGGCGAGGAGTCTCCAGGTGGGGGACAAGGTCATCATGAAGGACCGGTATCCAAACTGGAAGTATCGCACCCCGTTTGAACCGGAGGTGTGGGAGGTAGTCAGGGTGCAGGGCACCATGGTGTCGGTCCAGAGAGGAACACGGGTAGTGACCCGGAACACATCCTGGTTCAAGCAGGTCACCACGGCCCCACGAGAGACTGACCCGCAGGAGGAGGAACTGGAGGCCGGAGAAGGGGGTAGCTCACCAGGAGGGCAGGCGAGCCCACAGCGGAGCACGCCCCCACCGTCTGGCATGGGAGAACGGGTCCTCCGAAGGTGCGGGGGTACCCAGTAGAAATGGAACCTGCGGGACCGGACGAGGAGACGTCCCCCGGAGCCAGCAGTATGGCTGTCGGCCGAATCCGGCCCCTAATCAGAGACTGAGGGACTTTGCGTGGTGTGCGCAAGAGCTGAACTGTTCCGTAGCGAGTGATCTCTATATCTGAAAGATTGGAGGGATGTGGTAACGGAGCCATCCGGCCCGTTCCGCTACGCAGGGCACGCATCCACGCACCCGGAGGGCGGGCACGCCCGAAGGCATAAATAAACGGGCGCAAGACCGCTCGTGGTCTTTGGCCCACACCAGTAACCCTGACTGCTGTGTCCCTTATTGTCTGGAGCGCCTAACCCCACTAGGCCTGCCCCCCCCCCCCATATTCCACACATTTCTACACTAGCTCAAATTAAGCGCATCATGAGTGCACATTCCAGAGTAGCGCATTCCAAAGAATGTTCCCCCTTTCCCCAGGAGGCAGTCTTTATACTTCCGTGTCTCCGGTGCATTGCAGCAGCAGCCGTGCAGGTGCACAACACAAGCTGTAGCTAAACGCCTGTGGAAAGTTGCAGCCAGAAAACGCCACCTGCAGGTGAGTCAGTGCCCTGCCTGCACCCCGACGCCAGAGCTCGGGGGAGAGAGCGGCACAGTTCACCTTCAAAGTTCAAATGGAATTCGCACCACCATCTGTGAAGGAAGTTTATTCCATAAACCGATGCATCTTTGCAGCCGTTCTTACTACAGACATACATAACTACCATCTACAAATATTATCTTCAGATTGTTTTACGTTGTCAACGATTTACAAGTTCCTATTTATATTTTATGTTCTATAAATAATCCACCTGCATGTTGGTAGAAACACCAAACAACCCCTACCACCACAAGCTCCAAGGATGCGACCTCAAACCCTGAGCTGCAATGAATTCTATTTTTAGCTACAAATAAAATACGCGTTTGTTGATCAGAGTAAACAATATACGTTATTTAGATTATATAAGGCAGTATGCACCTTTACTCTTCAGTCTAGACTGTGAATACTAAGTGAGACACCAGCATGTTGTTATATTTACAATCACTAGACATAAGAAATAAACACATTTCAAAAACAAACCTGTTTTTATTGTGCATTTTTGAAGAAGTGCAACCCAAAGGAATTCTCTTTACTCCTATCAACCAGGCGGCTCAGACTGCTGATTAAGGCCATTCCAAAGTACGGGTTGAAGTCTGCGATCAACATGTTTCCGCCTTTCCGATGCCTTCGAAGGACTCTATCAGGGTATAATAGTCTGACCTCTGGCTTTCTTCGGTCTTTGACACATTGATTCTCAGTACATAATCCAAGGACCCTGGGATTTGGAGCAATTTAGCTGGATCCACTAAAGCAAAAAGCAGAACCCTTGAAAGACTTTGGAAGGACTAACAATGCTAATGAAAAACTGCAATCCCAATTCTTCAGAAGCAAAGCTGACACCTGAAAAGCAAGATCACCACCACACAAACAAAATGTTCAACTCCGCCTGCACCTCCAGAGGGCCCCACAAAAACAGCATTGATACCGCAAGCCAACCAAACTCAAGCCTTAAGTGAGACACGGACAACACACTACATCTGTAAGATACATGCCCAGAACTCCTAACTATACTCACTTTTCCTCATCATCAAAACCTCTTCTTCGTTTAAAAAAAGCTGCACTCTTTCACACTTCCTCTGCTCATTTCCTTTAGCCCACTTACTCTGGCTGAATTCCTGGACCTAGGAAAAGCCAATGACCCCTGGATTTCCCACTCATCCTCCTCGCCGCACACCTTAAAACACATTTTCCTCAGCACACACAGAATTTATACTGCTGGAGACACTCATCTCTCACTAACTCCTGGCTCCTTCTCATATGACCTCTATGCTTGTAAAACAAGGTCTCACTCTGGATCCTTCTGACCTAGCAAACTTTTCACCAACTTTCAACTGCAAATGTCAACGTCTTTGGCGAATACATTGAGAGTGCAGCCATTCACACACCACTCTTATTCAAAGGAAAGAGCATTCTATAGGACTACCAAACTGGAATACAATCAGGCGGAGGCACTGAAACGTAACATAGATTTAAGATGGCCTCAAAACATTTGTTGATCACAACATAGTTGGTGCTCTCCTATTTGACCAATGAGCAAATTGGATACAAGTCACCATCCAGCTCTGATCAACAGGTTAGATAAACTCAGAATACTAAGGAATGTGTTTGATTGGGTCTCCTCAGGCCTTACTACCAGGCATCATATAAACACCCTCTCTCCGTCCTGCCATTTATGTTTCAGCATTGATGCAGGTATTCCCTACAGTCCCACCATTGGCCCGTCCCTTCAACACCTGCCTCTACCCTCTCAGACATCATCTAAGCCTGCATCTCCTGCCCCAACCACGCAAATAATACTTGAAAAACCTTCAGATCTAAATGCCTGCACCATGGGTTTGTGTCTGTTCACAGTGCACAGCTGAATGGGCCTTAATGATAGAAACTCAACACTATCAAACAGCAGATCCCCATTTACGGAAAAAAGTCCATGGGCTGCCACAGAGCTCGGTGGCCACATTAACTCAAACCTCCTCCAACATCTTCCATAAAGGTAAAGAACCTCTGTGGGATTATGGGCTTTATTCTGTTCTTTCTACCTCAGAAAATCCAGCTAACCCAAGCCTCCCTACAAATGCCAATGCAACGCATCTTTACCTGCCTGGGGTTCCCAAACAAGATTCAAGGTACCATAGCTCTAATTTTATACTACAAGTATTAGGTCAATGCACTATGGACTAACACTAACCAATGTACCAAAAGCCGGGTATCAGAACTGTGGACTTCACATGCACACGTCATGCAGGACCATTAATAGTATGTTTCACTACTGGGTCAGAAGCCACTTCTTTTGGGTGAAGATTATCATGAGGTCTGTGATCACCACTCTTTAGTCAGGTTATCCAGACACTTCAAAGCAGATGCCAAGGTATTACTAGTGGGCTTTATTTTTTTTGCACAATTGGTGTTAGCACTGATTTTTCAATTCCATTTGTACAATCTCTCTACACCATGAGTTTCGATTCACTGCGAATTTTCAAGTAATTTTTTTCAACTGTCTCCAGGAACAGATATAGTTTGGGGAACTGGAGTCTGATCTGTAGAATATTTAACAATCAATCTCCTGGCAAGTTAACAAGGTACAATAATTAATCCTGGGCTTTGAGGACAAACATTACTTGGCCCTACCTTATTCGTAAATGTATTGTGGTGCCTGTATCAGTCCTAATAATTAGTTCACCACCTGAATTAACTTACCAATTTGAAAATCCGAGAAGAAATGGACTGTTCCTTTTGTGCAGAAGGAAACTGCAAGTTTTTAGTAGAGTGCCGGTTTAAGTATTGTGGGAGTTTTCAATTGTCTGATGATTCACTTGTGACTTTAAACTAACTGTGTGTGTGTAGCTGAAAAACTCATTCTGCAGCAAGACTTTTTCTGGGAATGGAGAGCTTATAATAGGGTCAAGTAGGTTTTTAGCACTTAATGCGTGTCTGCTTTCTTCAGCACTGAAACAGAGAGATCTCTGTAGAGAGGGGTTCCTTGGTCCAACAGCGCTTTCACACACTGTCCACCAAAAGGCAGCAGAATCTTCATGTGCAGACAGAGCCCCTCATGGCACTCCCATACCTTACAAACACAATGCGGCAATGTCACAAGAGAAAGGTGCCATCACCTCCTTGAAATGCAGTCCATTCTAGCAAAGAAATGTTCAGTCGGAAATACCCAAGTCTACTGAGGCTTTTCCAAATAGGTCAGATTTCAGCTACCAAGACGACAAGAGTCTTTATGGTTAGGCTCTCATGGACACTCGTAATTAATTGGGCTGGAACAATAAGAACAGTTAACTGATCCAAGGGTTAGAAGGAGAGAAGACAGGGGCAAGGGGCTTCGATGAGGGAGGCAATGGGGGTGCTGGCAGGTAAATGACCATCACTCAAATGGCAGAAAGGTCTTTCTTAATTAAGGGTAGGTCTTGGTGCTTGACTTTTTTTGCGTTTCTTAGGTCTGGCCTACAGGAATCTGTCTTGCCGGCCTTGTGCAATTAAAAAAAAAAAAAACTTTAATACTAAATAGATAGCGGAGATTTATGTTAGTCCTGTACCTACAATTGTCTGTAATTCATATTTTTTTCTGCTCACCACAGAATACAGCTTGGGTCATTTTATTTGCTTTCTTGTGAACAAGAGTGTATTTTATTGATCACATGTGCATATCTACCTAAAAAGAAGTGCACATCCATGCAAGGACAGGTGGCCCAAAACAATACTTTGCCAATGTTTTTTTCTTACTATCTCTGGCCTTTCGTTTTTTTTTTTAATCCTACTTGTGTGTTTCAGCTAGGTCTTCAAATGATGATAATTAAAAGCCTATAGCAAATTTTCTTTGCACCAGTAAGAACCATATTTTCCTGGGATGTGTATGAAAAATAAAAACTTTCTATCGTTTGCTAAATACACCTTCCTGGTAGGAAGCACACAATTATAGGCGATGGTTATTTATTTTTTTTACTTAAAAATTGTAATTCCAAGCGTGTGGCCATCCCGTTCAGGTGGCTGTATATTTTCTTTTTTTTTTTTCCTTTGCAGTTTTGTGGCTATGTCTGTATTAAACAATGGATTTTAAAAATTAAACATTCAACCAGCTAGACAAAGCCAGACGTATTGACCCTTGTGAACTACCGTGAGTGGCCTGCCCATTGTTTTCTTCTTCTGTGCCATGTTTAGTGTGTTTGCCTAGGGCATATATGCCAGAAAAGCAAGCCTGAAAGTGCATAACAGCAAAACAGCAAATACACGGTCACTAGGCAGTAGAATACGCATGGCCATAAGATAAAAACAAAACGAAATAATGAAAAAAGTCAGTAATCTATTCTACATGTACAGGAAAGGATTGGATTAACCAATTTTTCTAGAATGGGATGATGTGTTAATTATGCAAATACCACATCAGAAAGAACACAGCAGCTGTAAATAGGTATAGTCAGTTCAGCAACACTACTGATGTTGATCAAAGATATATTGATTCCCCCTCAATAGCGTGGAAAAGAAGTGCAAGGAATTATATAAAAAAAATCCATAGAGAGAAGGAGTGCAGGATGAGGCATAAAACGTACCTAGTGGCGACTTCCAACACGATAAAGGCATAAGGAGTACCTGGGCTCTCCTGTTGCTGTGTTCAGCTAGTATACTTGGGTCTGTTTATTTCGGGCACTAACAATTCTCTAAAACACGCGCCATTAATTTCGGCACGTGGGTGATTAGGCCCACCTTTCCGACCAGAGCTAGAAGGGACATTTGTTATGGATGGAAATTAGCAAAGACCAAAAAAACATGAAAGCTTATTTATGAGGTGCTTGACTGAACCCTTTAATCATCCCGTTTAATTAAAAGCCAAACTGTTAATCTAGAGACTGCACACAGTAAAAATGAAATTCGTGGCAGAGAGACGGAGACAGCCTTAATTTACTGCGGTGGACTTGGGGGAACGGTCTCAAAAACAAAGTAAACACAACCTATATCCTCAGAAAGACATTTGACATGATTTAAGTGGTTTGATTCTATTAGGGCAAACAAAAACAAAAAATCAGACTGCCTGTTTGAAAATAAAACTAGTCCAAACACAGTGTTTATGTTGAAGTGGTACTTCAAAGTGTGTAGATATGAAAATTCGCCTCCGTAGCGTTGCAGGTAAGAAGGGTTGTTTGAGCAGAATTTTCACTGTATGTTGTAGTTTAGTTACTGCTCGTAACCCAAACGTCGGCTTGGACTGTCTTCTTGAGACTCTGGAGGGCGAGATTGGCATAAGCAGTAGCCCTCAATGAGATAAGTCAACAAATGATGCAAAACTGCATCATGGTGGTCAAGCCCTCAGACTCTCGCATCTGGAGGGTAGTAATGCCTTGCTCCATGACCGACCAGACTCCACAGTGTCCCCCCCCAACCTTTACTTGCACTCTACACCCCACAGCAAGTCTCGTCCAGGGCCTCAAGCAATATGATCACATCGCCTCCATCCTGGTGGAACTTTATTGTCACTCCTTGCTGGACCAGACATCTGGATGGTAATAATGCCCTAATCCATGACCTCCCAGACTCCACATGGACACCCCTTATAGGGAATCTATATACCGCAGCACATCTATCTGCTCCAGGGTCTGAAGTAATACGATTACATCACCCCATCCTGATGGCTCCCCTTGCTGGCCTGCACATCTTCAAAACCAGCTGCATTATTTACAAAGGCATCACGACCAGCACCCTGGTTATCTTGCAAAAGAGCTCCCCATCTCTGATGGCTCTCAGCACGCTCACGGCAAACACCGTCAGACTGGGGACTAAGAAGTTTGAAATAGAAAAAATAAGACAACAGCCCTTTCCATCTTTGCACCCAGGATCTGGAACAACATCCCCTGTACCCATCAAGATAGGCTCAACACTGCTCCAATTTAGGAAAGAGTTGAAAACACACCTCCAACAACAACATTCATCATGACAAAGCCGTCACATGGGGTTTGTAACATATGCTCTGCAGAGTTGTAGCGAGCTGGGGTTAGCCGGTCCTGGATACTTTCAGGTTTAGGCGCCCTAAAAACTGACGTGACAAAGGTACTGCACACATTTCTTTCTGCAAACAGCTGAAAAGCAGCCATGGGCTGGCTCATCCCGCCTATGAACTGTTAGGGAGTGCTCCGCATTAGGCTGTACTTCTGTTGTGTACATCGTCTGGAAAGATCTATAGATGGCACATATATGTCCACTTCTCGAGAGTATAAGCAATGCTTATTTTTTTGGTTCTGCCTTTGAAATAGGTGTATTTAACCTACAGGTAAATGTTCTAAAAATCCACATTTAAACATCGTGTGAACTTAGCTGATCTGTAACGTATTTATTGAATTCTGGAAAGAGCAAGTACAGAATAATTTCAGTTTTAAACCAATACTGTGTCTAATTCCTGAGCAGGCCGTCACAATTGTAACAGGATGGCAGGTTCTTTCACACAGACCAGAGCACGTGCCTACTGCGGCCATCAGCAGCTGTCAGGTCAGAGGATGATGTGCCCCGACTAAGAAAAATAAAGTTAGGAACGTGAGGCAGACACCCCGTTTATCGTCTCTCAACTGTAAAGTTGAGTTAAGCGCAATTGCGGTTTCCATGATTTAAATCACCAAGACAACAGGAGCAATCGTTCGTTACGAACATCTGCATACACGGACTCCAGCAAGGAGCTGACCTCGGGCTTCGTGTAATCGTTGGGCAGCTGCAAGAACAGCCACAAACTTTGAACAGGAGCGGGAGCAGCTGGACGGCCCGAGAGGCAGCCGGACGGCACGAGAGGCAGCCGTCGACCCTAACACGGGCAGCCGCCTGAGTCCACTCTAAGGAAACCGAGGCCCGCGTGCAGGTCTCCTCTGAACGGGTGAGTGCCTGAACCGGAATCACCTACCAAGGTTCACTCAGACACGTAGAAACAACAAGGGGAGAACACGCCAGGCAATTAATTACACAGCAGCAGAAGCGATCGATGCAGGCAGACATTAATCCATCGCAGAAAGCACTTTTAATAAGACACAGAATACAGTTAGAAACTATTGCCAACACCATCTGCATCTCTTGGGCGTTTCAAGCAGCCCAATGTCTGCGCGGGGCAGATCGATGGGGAGCCCAGCTTCACAGCAAAGATGAAGTCTAATTATCCACTCAAGAACAACTCGCACACGTCCTCCGTCTCGAGCGCGCCTGTTTACGTCGGGCTGTATTGACCGCGACAGACTTGGAGAGCAGCCCACGAGCGGTGGCTGAAGGCAGATGCGTTCCAGAGGTACGCCGGCGTCAGCAGCCATTTTGTAAACTCGCATAAAAACACTTCTGAGAAGTTCTAACCTAGAGTCAATTAGTAAATTGCAGACCACATAATCAATAAGGAATGGAGGCTTCAGAAAGATGAACACACACTTCACCAAGTGGGTTTCATGGGAACATAAACCAGATGATTGGAGCACAATTTCGGGAGGCTAAGGTATACTGGGGCAAGTTACACAGCATCAGTCTAGTCATGGTATGGCTCAAATTGTTGAGTGGGTAAATGGCCATTTCTCTGCTGTTTTATGCAACAGTGTGGAGTGTACATGTGGTGATGCCCGAGCTGAGATCCTGCAGCAACAGGATCCTTCTCAATCACCAATTAGTAAGATCCTAGCTTGGGTCGTTCAGTTCAGTGCACACAGGCGTATAATGTAAGAACACCAGACCTTTTCCCACAGCCATTAGTTGCACGGCCTGTGTCAATGTGGGCCGCAGTGACTTGAGTGGGCGAGTACGAATGGGCCTTCACCCTGGGCTTCATGTTGCTACATCTGAAAATTGAGACAGACACCCATGATATTCAAAGCATTGCCTGCTTCCAGTGTGCGAAGGATCAATCAGTGCTAAGGAGTAATGCTCTCTGGAATTCCTCTCCTGACATCCTCACTCCTACCACGGCCACAGTCACGTGGTGTCCCACTAAACGTGTCCACCACTAGAAGAAACGTACAAGGTGCCACAGGTGAAGTCACCTAGATAGCATTTTAGTTACAGGCACAGCAGTGGTATAATATTGATTTCCATTGCTTCGACTGACAGGACCATGATCTGCAACACAATGAAGGTCATGGATTGGAGATGAAAAGGTCACTGTGCAAATATAATGTGTGGATTGTCACAGGAACCTGCCTAGCGCGACTTAGATAAACAGAAGCTTGCAAACTAAAGCTGTGAAATCATAAGCAAAACCTCCCTCGTGAAATGCAAAAGGGGTTTCTAGTAGAAACATGATATGCATGTGCTATGTGCGATAAAGCCCTGTTTTTTTTCTTTAAGACAAATGCATTTACAGCTCGGGTATTAACTGTAACCATTTTCACCATTTAACCAGAGCTATGAAATCTGTGTCTCAGACCTCATTTTCACCAATCATCCTATGCTTCAGTGTATAATCAACTCTGATGTCAACACCCACAAGGAAGTTTACCAATCATGGCAAAATAAAATAGCAAGGCCTATGGCGGCAGTGGCATAGCATGGGCGGGGCCAGAGGGCCAGTTGCCCCGGGTGCAAAATTCTTAGGGGCATTCTTAGGGGAGCAACATTTTTAAAGAAAAGTGGAAGGATACTTGCCTTGCCCCGTGCGCTGGCAACACACGCTACACAGCTGTATGGCGGGCAAAGTTTCTGCCACAACTTCCCGTTTACTGTGCTGCAGGAATCATAAGTCAGGCTCCTACACCTCTTATGCACCGAGAAGGTGACAAGAGTGCATAAAAGCAGTCTTCTGCAGACCTTAACTTGAGGGAGTTTGTGCTTATTGCCTTTACCGCCTCTCCCTTCGCATCAATGTATCATTGTGCTTATGGGCAAGGCCGAGCGCTAAATAGCTCGCGCCACCATTATGGCGGTCGGACCAGATCCTGGGGAAAAAGGAGGAGGTGGGAGCACTCCCACCTCCCCATGAGCATCCAAATAGACGGCGTTCTGCGGTGCGTGAACAGGAAGCACTTTAGTGCTTCCGGGTCACACGGGCGTCCAGCGTTGGGGTCTGACCGGTTCAGACCAGCCTGGCCCATGCCCCCCCTTAAAAGGGGGTGTGGGGAGCAGAACAGTCTCTTGTTCCTTCGCTCCCCACAGGCACAGCACCCAGGCTACCAGCGGCCCGTATTTATTTTGAGTAATTTGTAGTTTGCTGGGATCTAGAGGCTGCCAGTCATTGACCTTGCCGTAGGCTCCAGAGCGGACACGCAGAAAGTGAATATATGCATTGTTAGATTTACGGTAGGAGTGTCGTGTGTATTAGAGTTTAAGGTTAGCCATTGACATCACCTGTCCAACAATGTATCTGGACTTTCTGCGTAATTGTACATAATGTTAATAACTAATGTTTTTTAATTTTGTAATAAACAAGGCCGGGGGGTTACACCCCCTATCCAAAAATGGTGTGGTCTTAATGCTTGCCTTGAAGGAGGGAGGGAGACCCCATCCGGACAAGGACTGTGGTTACAAAAGGTAAAAAGGGGACTCGGGGGAGTACCAGGACATATGAGTTAGCATTTGCTTTAGCCTTGTGGTACAAGAGTGCTCAGTTGGGGACCAGCAATTCATGAGCCTCTGCACGTGTTTGTATCTGCCTCACGGATCTAGGGCAAGTCCAGCACTTAGGCACGCTGTTATGGCGATGGCACATACTTCTAATAAAAGGAAACATGCCACACCTAGCAAGAGCAATGATGATATACCAACACGAAACACCCCGTAGGTGAGCTGCTCCCAATGTGGAGAACAACACAGCCAAACACAAGTAGAATGGCTTTTTTCTGAGGAAGTGTTTTTGGTGGTGTAAAACACGTCGAGTGTGCTGCCTGCTTTTTACTCTTCTCCCTTGGTACAATCTGTGTTGTTATTTATCCTAAGCATGTGGCCTTCCTTATTTTCCTTGAAAAAGATGATGGCATTCACATTTTAATTTGTCTTCCCTGGGCTACTGCAGTGAAGTTGTTCTCAGTTGTGCAGCAGAACGGTGCATCTGAGATACAGTCCCAGATATTTTGTCAGGATTAAACTTGGTAAGGTAGAGGGAAAGCGCAACTACAAAGCCCTAATCTCCAATATTATCATAGACTGGTCAACAGAAGTCACATCATAGACTACACTCGAGCAGAGCTTGATAACATTAATATGTGGAATGTAAGGGATGGTGGAATGGAGCAATAAGAAACTTTTACACTTAGTAAGTCAAGAAGGAAGAAAATGATCCTAGCGCACTGGCGACTCCTACTCAACACGTTAATGTTTAAACTCAGGAGTTGGCTGTGTGATGGTTCACAGGTTTAGGACTGTACAATAACCCGGCTGTGTTTTCTTTTAGTTTTTATGAATCGGGCTTAGGTTATGTGAGCACGCAAGCATAACAGTAACTAGGGAACAGTCGCACATAATAAAACTTGCATCAATAGGCCAAGCCGATGCGGAGTTTGAAAGTTTGAGAGGCTAGGCTTCATGTTCCTCTCTTCAACTGTAGCTCGCTATTGGGGGTATGGTGTAAATGCAAATTATTTTCCAGGAAATGAGAACCGGTTAAAACCCTGGAGATTGAAAAACTTTGTGTACACCCAGAACAAGAGTGGGTGAGGCAGCACACACTTCGAGTCAGCCCAGAGAACCTAATGCCAATGGGGGTGACAAAAAATACCTTTGGTTAATTTCCACAGACCACAAAACAGCATCTATTGTTTACAACCATTTTATGCAGGTTTCCCACCCCATGATAGCCATTCCAAACTGCACTATTCCATAGACTGCCATGACACCAAGCATGCATTCAGTCAATTCATCAACTGTGATCAAAGACAGAAGACAACACACATCTGTTCACTCTTCTCCCATACATAAAGTGCAATAGAGAAAACATCTGCAAAGGATATCGTAGAAAGAAAATAGATTATTCAGCAAACTAAGCGTCATTTAATATTCCTACATTTTACTCCATAATCTAGCAGTAGTGTGGTAGGCCATTCCCCTGTGCTGACCTCTGACTGCTCAGTGCCAGTCCCTTGTTCCACCAGCATTAGTCTTAAAAATGTTGTGTGTTTCACCTGCAAGTCCTCATACAAGATCCAATAATCTACTTCTCTATTACCCCCATACACCCAAAGAACCATTATCAGGACCCGCTTCACACTTTCATATCAACACTCATCCATGGTCCCATTCAAAATAGAGCTCCCCATCACATTCTGACTTTACACCCGAGACGCTACTGCCACACTTCATCATCCTTCCTTAAGTTTCACTGCAATCCATTGCTTTTAAACCACCATGAATAGAAACAAGCCTTGTACAGACATTTGCAATGCCAGCTACCTTTTAAAGATGATTCAGTTTTTGCTCTAGTTAGCTACCTAGATTGCTCTTCCACCTTTTCTTTGCTCATGGGTTGCAGCCATAAAGCAGTAGGCCATATCACTGCCTTTAGGAAAGTGCAGGACTACTTGCTCATGCAAACAACTCAAATTCTAGCCCATGCGACATCATTTTTCTCTTTGGACAGCTTCTCTATATCTTGCACGTTACTCTGTGGATTACTCGGCCCTCTCCTATTCGCTCCATTTTTGGTGTACAGATACCCACAGAGCATTCGGATGCCCCTCTGGCGACCTAGTTGCTGTGTAGCTGCCGCTATCTTTCAGTCTCCATTTTCTTCACTCAACTGTACTACAAAAAGCGCAGTTCATCTCTTTCCCATGCCTTTTGCAAAACAGAAAACATGAAACCTAACCGTACCTGCAGTGTAATTTATAACTGCAAGCGAATTATAATTATATTATGTGTGCCCATCTCTCACACTCCCAATCACACTGTTAGGTGGCGCATGCCAAGACAACATAACAGCACCCCTCTCTTCACTCATGCATGACGCAAAAACACTTCCAGCATAGGATCATAACTGATCTAACAGGGACAACGGCAAATTCCACAAACCGGTAGTGTGCTACCCATCTGCTTCAGTGCCATGCAATTGGGAAGGCACCACTACATAAATGCTACAATACAATGCAATACACAACTAATCTACTGCTTACCCTCCACCTACCCCACCAATGTCAACTGGACGACTTATTACCATTCAAAAAGGATCGTCCCTGGGATCACTGGAGGGATTATAGAATCCACCGGTTCTCTAGCCTTTAACAAAGTGGATAATCTGATGTGCCCTGGGTTCCTTTTGGATTCAGTCAGAGCTCGACAACTGAACCGTTTTTCTTCCAGCATTTCAACTCAGTTAAAACACATTTTAGAAGGTGGAGTGCTGAACAGACACATTTCACTATTGCTCCATCTGCCACTAAAAAAGGATTGATTAAAAAAGGTCAAACTTGGATATGCAAGCAATTCTGGCCATAAAACAATTTATGTAGTTGTTGAACATCTTCCTATAGCGCAGCTGCTCCGACCGGTATTATGGTAGAAAAATCAATGGTGTTTAAACATGCGGATTCAAGGCAACATATCAGCGTTAACAATGGAGACACAAGAAGGTACTTTAAGAAGGTAGGATCTAACTTAAGGTCACCACAAGCTCTGAAGTTAATTTCTCAGGCAGGATGGATGGATGGAGGCATTTGATAATTTATTGATAGTCTTTACTCCACTCACTCTCTTAAAGGTCTAGTTATCTGTTTAGACCACAGTCATTACTAATTTGGAATATTTCACTTCTAAATGGAACAGATCCTCGCGCAATAACTAGAGAACTTGTCTGGGAAAAACGTTTTGGTCTTTTCACTGAATCTTGCAGAAACGATTAAAAAAAATACACGGGACGAAGTTGAGGTAACGTCTGATAACTGAACATGATTTCGACTGACAGGCATGCAGAAAAAGGTTTGCTACTGAAGGGTGCTGATCAGGTGTTGCACCCGTTCCTGCCTTCATGCAGACTCCTTGCCACACGGCTGCTGCGGGCTGAACTCTTCGTTGTGTACAATGTGTCTGGTTTTAGTTCCTTTTAGAGCACCCCTCCCTAACCACTTCCAGACAAAGGAAGCAACATCTGGCACTACACCCCTGCAGCAAGCAAGGACCTTTTGATGAGGTACATGCTTGAGAATGGTCATCCACAAGAGGCTGCACAATGTTTTCCCCCATTACCAACCAGAGATTTATTTACTGTGTAGAAGTCAAGAGAAAATCCTGCGTGGAGATGCAGTTAATTTAGAAGTAATAAACAGAGACGCAGGTTGGGCAACCAACTGCGTGTGTATTCGGTGGTGTGTCAGAAACTAAAGAGGAACGGTTGATTGAAAAAGGGAAGTGATAAAATGCCTCCGTTTCCCTGCTCTAACTCGCACTGGTTTGGTTTTACGCACGGTCCCATGCCCAAGAGAGAAGCACCATGACTGGATCTGGAGAACACTAGAAGGCACTCTCACCTCTACTGAACAGAACACCACAGAGAAACTTTAAACAGCATCAACACAACTTAATGGAATGTATGTGTTACTCAACATGCTTCAATAATTTGCAGCAAGGTGTAGGGTATTTTGACATGGGTGCAGCACCAACAGAGGAAAGTGGTGGTAGGGATCTGCAGCGGATCACTGGGGAAGGGCCTGTGGGGGTTAATACATTCTTTAGCAACTTTACAACCAGGATTTAAGGTGGAGGGCAGGCCACTTCCATCACCTAACGTCATCCAATTATTTCATATCTATCCCAGATTACAAAACTAGCTTCAACTAGAAAGTGATAAGACATTATATAGCGCCATGCAGTCGAAAGCAAATAAAGAAACAAAGCAATAGAATGTTATAGAGTTACTTTAGGAGTTACCAGACTGCAAGCTAAGGTGCTTCAGGAGAGTCTTTTTCACACTCAGACCAAGACTTAGAAACCAGTAGCACACTGCATGAACTGCTAACATGCGCCACATCCCGAATGGTAAAGTTATGAAAAACGTCAACGTACGTCTGCGTATGCAAGTAATCCTATTTAATCTGTTATGAGATCACTTTATCCTGCCTAAATGTTTTCAATATCAAGAAATTAAAAATCCAGAACTGAAAGCTCACCCCTGTATTTTCATTGGTTGCCCGTTGGGCAGTGTGGACAAATCTGGTTATACGTTAAATAATGAAGTTGCAGGAATTATTGCCGTATCCATCTACTGAAAATGACCAGAGGTGATCATTGCTTTATGTGATGACAGAAAGGTTCCAGTTTATTTTGCCAATTTACAGCGACAGCAAGCAGAACGATTTAGGTTTAACTACAGGGCTTCCAAGTGGTTTCTTAACTATATCTCTTGATGCTAAACCTTAATACGCATTGGATTCTAGCAGTTACATGGAAACCTTTTTGTGTGAATTCTAGGCACTTTGTCCAATACTATATGCTGCCCCATTATCTGCATTTACATCATGTTTTCCTTTAATTCACTGCCGTCCTTATAGGAGGAGGGTAGAGCTGTGCAGCTGTTATTGCTCTGTTAGATTTTGGTCTGTCACTCCGTATCCCCTCCATTTGTGTTGCTGTTCCGGGTTTTTTCGCTAAGTGCCAGGAATCGCTCCGGTGCTATCTGATGTGGTACCCTTACGTTGCCAATGGTACAAAAGATAAAACTGGGTTTATATAGTTACACCACTCTTTCGGCACCTGTTTTTATCCACAGGGGATTACTTAATGTACACACTATTTTATAGAATCTTGGGAAACACCATACTGGTCTGTTAAGTGTGAATGATTCTTCAACTTTTTTTTTTTATGTACCTTCATTAACAGTGTCTGGACGTGAGCAAGAGTTTAGCGTGAGCAGATGTTAATTTCATACTGGGTAGATTCTCTGTACGCACTGGGCCAGGGGGTGAACCCACATATACATTATCAGCCTCCAAGGTGGCCTTGTACCTGAACTATTGCAATGACCATGGCAGCTGGGTGGCTGAGTAGTGTACCTCAGAGCTCCACACTTCCCTGTACTCCCTTATCTGATGGTCTTTGCAGTGTCCCTAAGTTAACACTTTTGCATTCTGTACCCCATATTAGTTCAGTAAACATCATGTGTATTCCTTAGACTGTCACCCGTGTAGTATCCCAAGGAATACTAAAAAATGGTATAGGAGCCATGGGAGTATTCTCATTCTGGCAAGCGCCAGTCTGCCCATAGGGGAAAGGGTGACCTACACCAGAAGGGGATGGACTGGCGGGCTTAAGTCGCTGCTGTTCCCCAAGTTTCCCCATATTCCTTTTTACTTCATCATGATAAGAACTGGCCCTCACATATTTGTAAGGGTCTACTTCCCACCGTAACACAGTGATGGGGTCGGTGTGTGCCCCTTGTCCTTTATCCAGCCTAATAGGAAGAGGCACGATTTTGATCACTTCTCCCAAATTGTAAGCTAAGGACGCATGTTGTATATATGCACAGATTGATTTGCAAGCTTAAACAGTTCATTTTATATTTTTTAACTATCGGATTGGGATTTGAGTCCGGGTTTCCCAGTCCAACAGTCTTCAACTCCGCTGGGGAGTTCTATGTCTTATCTGTAGTCATACAAGACAGGATAATATTTTGTGTACAGTTGTCTTTCAAAAGCTAAATTAATAAACGGTCTTTAATAATGACGACTTGCAATTTAAGTACAAGTCACGTAGCCAGACCCATCTAACTTTTTTTTCTAGGAACTCATTAGGAAAAGCAGGTATGATTCGAGCATAAGTGGCAACACAAATGAGAATGACGGGATGCAGAATTACCATAAAGGAATCCTGTAAATTACATCGATTAAATGCGTAAGTTGTTCCCTATGATAGAAAGTTAAATGTATAGATGTGAAGCACTCTATATGCTAATGTCACTGGAATAAACCATTCTCTATGATATAGACACTAACAGATTATAGCACCACCACAATTGCAGAAGGTCACAGGCCTTCAACCGGACAGGTCTGAAGCGCTGCGTTTAATACGAGCGGTCATATCAGCGCAAGAAGAAAGACGACACAAATTGTATTTATGCTTTTGATGTGTTACAGTAACTCACCTTCATTTAGTAGGACATGGCTGAATTTCTTTTTAAGTTAAATAACGTGTTTCGGCTCAACTCTAAGATGCTATGAATATGGAAAACTGACCAAGTCAGAGGAGTACACATGGTCTAAGCCAGGCTTGAGCCTGCCCGGGATGGCAGAGGAGTACACATGGCCTAAGACTAGCTTGAGCCTGCCCGGGATGCCCATCGATAAGGTAAAAAATGTAAGGTCTAGTGTTCTCTTACTTTTCTCTCTGTTCTGAACTGGGCGGATCACTCCTTTTCTCTACACCTTCCTTTATCACCGTTACTCAAGATACTGTTGTTTTACTCCCAACTACACATCAACCTCTTTATTTTAAATTATCCATGCGCAAAACACTCCAGAAATTGTGCTACCCTTTCTACACCTTCTTTACACAATCTTTCTTTTTGTTTCATACAGCAGACTACTGCGGAGCATGGTGAAGTCGAGAACTAAGTTAACGTGGTGGCCATTGCTCCATGCCTTCGCTCTCTGGACCTGTGACCTCACAATAGATTGTCAACTTGTCACACCAGGGTACTTGCATTCGAAATATTCTGAGGAAACTGTAAATCTATTTCATTCCATACCTCCGGTTATCCTTTTAATACACTTGTCTCTCTGTTTTTCCACTTACTTCCTTTAGAGATCTAGACTTGTCCACCATCCTTTTTGCTTTATTTAGTGACAAAGAAAACGGATGGCGGGGACTAAGAATGCCAGCTGAAACGCTTTTCTACAGAGTGCCAGGTGCACATCAAGTTGCACAGGAGAGGGTGGGCACTAGATTCAAGATATCGAAGTCCAGCAGCTAGCAGTATCTGAAATAGGGTGTATATATATATATATATTATGTTTTTTAAACATAAAGGTGGGTCTTGGTAATTAGAAATACCCACTGATGGCGTCCGAGTTGTGAGCATGGAGGAAGCACTCGGGAGGAAGGCTTAAACTACTATTGACACCGGTGATACACACAGAAAGCTCCTGGGCTTTCACTGAACAATCTGACAAGAAAGGTTCCCGTTTTAGCACGTCTCCCTCCACGCTTGTCAGATTCAGTAATAGGCCTGTCGAGCCCCTCTCCCCAAGAGGCAGCATGGCCTGCACCGCTCCCCTCCCTCTGACGCAGCGCGCGGTTACAGGCCCTTCACTGCTGCAGCAGCCAGAGGAAAGAACCACACGGCCTGTACCGCGCAGAGCACTGCGTAGACAGGGTTCTAAGGAAGGGGGGGGGGGGGGTTGTCCCTGTCTTTCAAGCTGAATGTTCCCTGCAAACATGGTCAATTTTACCAAAATGTTTAACTTACACTTGTACCCTCACCAGCGGCCTCACAACTCCTCCTCTGAACCTATCCACACATGCCAGACATTTTCATAGTATGAATTCAGCAACAGTCCATAAACCCTGAAGCGCAGACTGCAGCGCCATCTATCCACAGGTGCAACTGCAACACTCTAGTTGATGTAGGTCACAGGTCAAAGTCAACCCGTACCTAGTCACACAGATGAGCAGAACCAACCCCGGTTAGTGGCTTCAGCGCATCTTCAAGGGCCACAGAGCGTGGCCCCTTGAAGAAGGAGAGTAGCCAAGGAGGCAATCCTCCACTCCAGGGGTCACGCTGCCAGCCAGTTCTAAGGAGGGCTTGAACAGGGGCCCCAGCTACAGGATAATGGGATGGCTGATGTTAGAAGGTGGTTCTGACACTATGGGCCGCCCGGATTTTTTGATTTTTGAGCACCTAATTGTTGAGCTTTTACTGTGGGGGAGCCTCATAAGTTGGGACTCACCCACAGTGAACTCAGGATGTAAGAGACTGCATGGGGATTTTACTGGTGTTCCCCTGGCTTGACCAGGCCACTGCGCAGCAGCTGGAGTAAGGGACACCGGGCTGATTACATGCAGACACACGTGTACATGCGTGTGCACATGTGTACGGGCAGCTCAGGGGAGATTCCTAGCGTGTGCAGTCCAGGAGCGGCTACAAAGTGAATGGTGTGGCAGGACTTATGCAGTATTGGGTGGAATAGGCTTTATACACTGGAAACATGCCAGGGAAAGTCAGTGTGTTTTCACTTCATTATTTCCCTAAGGGAATGTGGGGCCCGTGGCTAAATTAACTTCCACAAGGCCTACAGTTTCCAGACATGCACTAAAGTCCATTGTATTGGAGGTGAAAAGAAGTATTCTGCAGAGTCCAAAGTCATATCTGTACTGCTTTTGGGTCATCCAGAACTGTCATATTTCTGTGAGCCAGCCAGGACCAGACCCAGGCTGAGGGCTGACCTCAGCTGGATGGATTGATAACCTTTCTTCCACAAGCTAGGGGCCTCCTCTCCACGAAGAGAAGATGGGAGGGGATACAGGTTCATCAATTAGCAGCTGTCACTGGGTGCCAGGCACAAAGGCTGCACCAAGGAGGGAAGGCAGCGTGGGGGATGAGGCTTCAGACATGTGGCCAGAAACCCTGGATGACACCATTTTGAACAAGCTCAGAGGCTGGACAAGAAGGAGGGAGCAGGGGCAGGGACGTGATGTGACGCTGTTTGATAGGACCAACAGAGACTTTATGCCAGCCCCCTACTCAACTTTTAAAAAGTGCTTGCACAGGAAGAGAAGGGCTCTCTGGGGTGTGGTCTGCTGAGGGTGAAGGTGCTGGAGCCTGGTGCAATGGGCAGTTGGAAGGAGAGACCCCCTGACTGCCCCCAGGACCCTATCAGCACCAGAAGAAGATCCCAGGACTGGTGCACAGAAGCAGGGGCCTGTGCGCAGGGAGAACAGAGTCCCAGAAGGAGAGCCTGGCGAGAGGCTGGCGCAGGGAGCCAGTAAAGACAGCACCCTGCTGAATCAGAGACCCTGAGGGAAGAGGAGAGTGTTCCCAGTGGCGGGGGCTGGTGAGTCCCAGAAGGAGAGCCTGGCGAGAGGCTGGCGCAGGGAGCCAGTAAAGACAGCACCCTGCTGAATCAGAGACCCTGAGGGAAGAGGAGAGTGTTCCCAGTGGCGGGGGCTGGTGAGTCCCAGAAGGAGAGCCTGGCGAGAGGCTGGCGCAGGGAGCCAGGGAAGACAGCACCCTGCTGAATCAGAGACCCTGAGGGAAGAGGAGAGTGTTCCCAGTGGCGGGGGCTGGTAAAGAGGAGCATGAAGTGCCCCATAATGCCTCGCCAGGAATTTGGAAATCTGCTGTTTTGGTGCTTTGTGGCCCCCAGAGGAGAGGGGCCACCCTCACTTGTGAAAAGGTGCTGGGGGAGCACAGTCTTCCCCCCCCCCCCCCCCCCAGCACGAAGAAATCTGCCATTTTTGTGCCTGGTGGCCTCCAGAGGAGGGGGTCAACCTCATCTGTGAAAAGGGGTGCAGGGGGGGCGGCAGGAGCACCGCAGTCTCCACCAGCATAAAGAAGAACAGTCCAACCCTCAGTTTCACGGGGCATCTGAAAGAATAACCCCTCAAGGGCTCAGCAGAAGGGCTGAGTTGGGGATGTCTGGAGAAGGGCATCCTCTGGAGGTGAAGTGGTGTAATTGCACCGAAATGCATTTACTATTGGTTATTTCTTTTTAGGTGGACTGAAAGTCACATGTGTAAAGTGAAGTACCTGTGTAAGGTGATGTTAAGCTAAATGGCGTTATGTTGCTGGACCCTCCTGCTAGGGGGTCTGGCTGTATTTACGTAATCCCATGCTTTTGTGATTCCTTTTAAAGTGAAGAGGCACACTGCAGGAGAAGTGTAGTTGACAGGAGTACTTCTTTTGAAGGGACTGTAAGTCACATGTGTAAGGAGATGTCATAGGCCAAGTGGGGCTATGTGGCCAGACAGTCCTGCTAGGGTGTCTGGCTGTATATGAGCAATCCTGTGATTTCATCTGTGATGCCCTAAGGGGCTGTAATTGCAATGCATTCAAATGATCAACCAAGTTGATGAGTACTGTCATTCTAAAGTGTGCGTAAACATGGATTCTTGCTGCTGCGCTTAGGTGAAGACCCCAGACTGCTAGCCCTTAAGATATAGAGGTGCCTACTTTATGGTCAGTAGGAGATGCTTAGTCAGGGTCATGTGTCACCAAGGCAGGGTTACCCCTTTTTAATGCTTGTTGAGGTAATGGGGTGGGTCGCCACTGGGATGGTGCCAGTGCGCAGGGCCCTCGCTCCAGGTTATGTTCAACTAACTGCATTGGGGGCAAGTTGATGTGCATACATGGGAGTGGTGGTACTAGACCCCACCCCTCCCTGCGGGAGGGGTGGAGATGTTATGCAATGTCACAAAGTAATTCCAACAGCTTATGTATATTTGTAAATTGGTGCATAGTATTGAGTAGTGTGTGTGTTTAATAAATGTACTCTTACTTTTATAAAGCAAAGTACAGACTGGACAATCAATTATTGAGTGTTATTTTTGTGCACCTGCAAATGGCGATTACTAGCCCACACCACCTCCCTTGAGTAAGCCTCAGACTGCTCTGCAACGCTACCCTCTGAGAGTCAGGCGCTACAATTGGGTGTTTGGTTCCCAGTGAAGGACAAATGTAGTCATGTTATTTGTGCAGGCCTCACAGATGCTGCCTCGTTTTCCAACATTGGTGTCTAGCGGCGGGAAACATAGTATCCCATTCTGGTGTGCATTTATAGCATTTGATAAGTCCAGTTTTGCCACACATTACCTATGCAGCAATGAGCAAATGGAAGAGCGCAAGGCTCTGAGAAAGGTTCAACGTTTTGGTTATGTGAACTAAAGGTATGGGAAAGGAAAGCCCCGCGCCCATATGTGTCATGTGAAGTTATTATGGTTTAAATGTAAGCTGTATTGATATGACCGCACTATGTTGATTATAATGTGCTAGCGGGATGGTGCTTTCCAGGAAATGATTGCATACAAATGTTCTGAGCCATATTGTACACTTTTGAACCCTAACACTACATACACTACACCTGCATGAGGAGGGTGTCTCCTCAAGAGATAGGGACAGCAACTGATACCTACATCACAGGTGGGGGTGTAGGAGTGGATTGACCTTCAAGGGGGACAGGAGAAGTAGGGGTCCTGGGAGGTTCCCGCGCTTTTTAAGGGCAGGGAGGGTTTCCACAGGAGGGGCCCCAGATATCCTTCCCCCACTGGAAGTTTCTTGCTAATGGCGCAGGCCAAAACCACTGGAAGGGTGGGGCAGGAGGTTTCTTTACCCCAGGTAGTAGCGCCCCAGGGGTTCCCATGGTGGGGGACCCCAAGAACCTTTTCCCACAGTGGGAGGAGGGTGTGGTAGAGTTGAGTGTCCGGCAGGTCCCCCCAGGTTAACTGGTGGGGAGGTGAGCAACCCAGGGGTGGCCCCTGGTAGTGGGTGGCCCCCAAGGAGGGGAGTTCTTGAGTGATGGTGTGTAGTGGTAGCCCCTAGGTACCCTAGGTGGGCTAGGTAACTGACCCAGTGGAGATCTGAGTGGGGGCGATGAGCTCCCTAATTTCCAGGGGAAGGGTTAGTGGTGGACCCTGAGGTGTCGGGGTCGGGTAGCCAGTAACCAGTCAGGTAGGTCCTGTGGGACTTGGACTCAAGGACCAAGAGCATGGGGGTGTTCCCCCAGCTGGAGGCAGGAGGTGGACTTCTGTCAGGCAGTACCACCCTGAAGCCAGGTGGGGCCTATCTTAAGTGAAGGGACCCTGTGTTTCGTGAAGGGGTGGTGCAGGCCTAGCCGGGATCTTTAGGGTCCCTAGCTGAGAGTGGTAGTACTACCCTGAAGGCAGGTGGGGCCTATCTTAAGTGAAGGGACCCTGCTCTTCATAAGGGGTGGTGCAGGCCATCCAGGGACCATGTAGGTCCCTGGGCGGTCTCCCAAGGCGCTGCAGGGAGACCAGGGAGAGCCATGAGAGGTGGGCCTGGGTCTAGCTAACTCGGGGCCCACAGGCTCTCTAAGGGTACTCCGGGAGGAGAGCGCACCTCTCGGAGGGAAGGGTACATAGGCCCTGTTCTCGCAGCGGAGAACAAGGAAGGGGTCTAGGTTCCCGGGGTAGTTTCCGGGTGGAGCTACTGACGGGGGGAATGAGCTGTAGGATGTCTGATGAGGCACCCTCAGTGTTCCTCCCTGGCACTGCCAGTGTGGTGGTGAGGCCGGTCTGAGGTCCTATCAGGGAGCCAGGCCAGTGGCCAAAGGGTGCTTTTCTGTGTGGGGAAGTACAAGTGGCTGTGCTTTCTTTAGGGAAGACAGTCATCCCGAAAGGGTGGTGGCAGCAGAATGACCTCAGCGGCAGGCTGAGGGTGAGGGTCCAGAGAGATTGCATCTTTGGGGTGCAAGGACCAAACGGAGAGAGGGTACTGGTTGGAACAAACTCTGGAAGGGAGACCAGCTAGTGACCCAGGGGATGGGATTTAGACCTATCCCAGAAGACCGCATCGGTGCTGAGGCACTGGACCCTTGTCCAGAGAAGTGGTAGGCATAGTGTTGCATGCCCAAGGGCAAAGGTGAGCATAGTTAGGCTGAGTCCATGTAGACCATGAGTGACCTAGAGGTATCTAACCTAGAGCCCGGAGGGTTCTTAGGGTAGTCTGGGATCCCTGTCATGGGTGGAGATTTCATGGATGGGAGGAGTAGGTGGTCTAAGCGGATAACTGGTCAGTAAGGGGGGTCTGGTCAGAACCCCTTATAACTAGTTATCGCTGACTACGGGAAGTGTACCCATGTAGAGTGGCTACTTCTTCCCTGTAGGAATCAGCTGGGCGCGGCGTGTGTTAGAAGGTGGTTCTGACACTATGGGCCGCCCGGATTTTTTGATTTTTGAGCACCTAATTGTTGAGCTTTTACTGTGGGGGAGCCTCATAAGTTGGGACTCACCCACAGTGAACTCAGGATGTAAGAGACTGCATGGGGATTTTACTGGTGTTCCCCTGGCTTGACCAGGCCACTGCGCAGCAGCTGGAGTAAGGGACACCGGGCTGATTACATGCAGACACACGTGTACATGCGTGTGCACATGTGTACGGGCAGCTCAGGGGAGATTCCTAGCGTGTGCAGTCCAGGAGCGGCTACAAAGTGAATGGTGTGGCAGGACTTATGCAGTATTGGGTGGAATAGGCTTTATACACTGGAAACATGCCAGGGAAAGTCAGTGTGTTTTCACTTCATTATTTCCCTAAGGGAATGTGGGGCCCGTGGCTAAATTAACTTCCACAAGGCCTACAGTTTCCAGACATGCACTAAAGTCCATTGTATTGGAGGTGAAAAGAAGTATTCTGCAGAGTCCAAAGTCATATCTGTACTGCTTTTGGGTCATCCAGAACTGTCATATTTCTGTGAGCCAGCCAGGACCAGACCCAGGCTGAGGGCTGACCTCAGCTGGATGGATTGATAACCTTTCTTCCACAAGCTAGGGGCCTCCTCTCCACGAAGAGAAGATGGGAGGGGATACAGGTTCATCAATTAGCAGCTGTCACTGGGTGCCAGGCACAAAGGCTGCACCAAGGAGGGAAGGCAGCGTGGGGGATGAGGCTTCAGACATGTGGCCAGAAACCCTGGAGGACACCATTTTGAACAAGCTCAGAGGCTGGACAAGAAGGAGGGAGCAGGGGCAGGGACGTGATGCGACGCTGTTTGATAGGACCAACAGAGACTTTATGCCAGCCCCCTACTCAACTTTTAAAAAGTGCTTGCACAGGAAGAGAAGGGCTCTCTGGGGTGTGGTCTGCTGAGGGTGAAGGTGCTGGAGCCTGGTGCAATGGGCAGTTGGAAGGAGAGACCCCCTGACTGCCCCCAGGACCCTATCAGCACCAGAAGAAGATCCCAGGACTGGTGCACAGAAGCAGGGGCCTGTGCGCAGGGAGAACAGAGTCCCAGAAGGAGAGCCTGGCGAGAGGCTGGCGCAGGGAGCCAGTAAAGACAGCACCCTGCTGAATCAGAGACCCTGAGGGAAGAGGAGAGTGTTCCCAGTGGCGGGGGCTGGTGAGTCCCAGAAGGAGAGCCTGGCGAGAGGCTGGCGCAGGGAGCCAGTAAAGACAGCACCCTGCTGAATCAGAGACCCTGAGGGAAGAGGAGAGTGTTCCCAGTGGCGGGGGCTGGTGAGTCCCAGAAGGAGAGCCTGGCGAGAGGCTGGCGCAGGGAGCCAGGGAAGACAGCACCCTGCTGAATCAGAGACCCTGAGGGAAGAGGAGAGTGTTCCCAGTGGCGGGGGCTGGTAAAGAGGAGCATGAAGTGCCCCATAATGCCTCGCCAGGAATTTGGAAATCTGCTGTTTTGGTGCTTTGTGGCCCCCAGAGGAGAGGGGCCACCCTCACTTGTGAAAAGGTGCTGGGGGAGCACAGTCTTTCCCCCCCCCCCCCCCCCCCAGCACGAAGAAATCTGCCATTTTTGTGCCTGGTGGCCTCCAGAGGAGGGGGTCAACCTCATCTGTGAAAAGGGGTGCAGGGGGGGCGGCAGGAGCACCGCAGTCTCCACCAGCATAAAGAAGAACAGTCCAACCCTCAGTTTCACGGGGCATCTGAAAGAATAACCCCTCAAGGGCTCAGCAGAAGGGCTGAGTTGGGGATGTCTGGAGAAGGGCATCCTCTGGAGGTGAAGTGGTGTAATTGCACCGAAATGCATTTACTATTGGTTATTTCTTTTTAGGTGGACTGAAAGTCACATGTGTAAAGTGAAGTACCTGTGTAAGGTGATGTTAAGCTAAATGGCGTTATGTTGCTGGACCCTCCTGCTAGGGGGTCTGGCTGTATTTACGTAATCCCATGCTTTTGTGATTCCTTTTAAAGTGAAGAGGCACACTGCAGGAGAAGTGTAGTTGACAGGAGTACTTCTTTTGAAGGGACTGTAAGTCACATGTGTAAGGAGATGTCATAGGCCAAGTGGGGCTATGTGGCCAGACAGTCCTGCTAGGGTGTCTGGCTGTATATGAGCAATCCTGTGATTTCATCTGTGATGCCCTAAGGGGCTGTAATTGCAATGCATTCAAATGATCAACCAAGTTGATGAGTACTGTCATTCTAAAGTGTGCGTAAACATGGATTCTTGCTGCTGCGCTTAGGTGAAGACCCCAGACTGCTAGCCCTTAAGATATAGAGGTGCCTACTTTATGGTCAGTAGGAGATGCTTAGTCAGGGTCATGTGTCACCAAGGCAGGGTTACCCCTTTTTAATGCTTGTTGAGGTAATGGGGTGGGTCGCCACTGGGATGGTGCCAGTGCGCAGGGCCCTCGCTCCAGGTTATGTTCAACTAACTGCATTGGGGGCAAGTTGATGTGCATACATGGGAGTGGTGGTACTAGACCCCACCCCCCCCTGCGGGAGGGGTGGAGATGTTATGCAATGTCACAAAGTAATTCCAACAGCTTATGTATATTTGTAAATTGGTGCATAGTATTGAGTAGTGTGTGTGTTTAATAAATGTACTCTTACTTTTATAAAGCAAAGTACAGACTGGACAATCAATTATTGAGTGTTATTTTTGTGCACCTGCAAATGGCGATTACTAGCCCACACCACCTCCCTTGAGTAAGCCTCAGACTGCTCTGCAACGCTACCCTCTGAGAGTCAGGCGCTACAATTGGGTGTTTGGTTCCCAGTGAAGGACAAATGTAGTCATGTTATTTGTGCAGGCCTCACAGATGCTGCCTCGTTTTCCAACAGCTGATATTTGTACTTCTAATTTGTTAATTATTTCATATTATTTGGCCATTGGTGTGTCCAGCTCTAACTGAAGTTCCATCCGTGTCGTTAGCACAGGGCACTTAAGTGGACAACGACTGAACCGTCTTTTTAGGACTATACAAGATTTCATAGCGTTTTCAGATTTATTCTATGTAATTAAACATGTAATCTCCTTTGGGGGCAGGGAGTCAACTGTATTGATTTCCAAGTGTAAGCTAAAACTGGTTTTACGGATGATTTCCAAAATAAATCAGATTGACTGAAAATCTAACATTCCAATTTTCTTGAAAATAGTGGCTATCCAAAATACACCCCATAGCCTTTGCTGTAATGGTGCTTTATTGGCAAAAGAGGAAATTTATCATTGGGTGTACTTTATTCCAGAAATACAGGAAAGTCACTAACAGAAGGGAAATTAAGGCTTTACCCATTCAGGCTTCAGATGGATATATTTTGGTGTCTGATGACCACTGCATTGCGGTCTGCTTGCTGTGTTCCAGATTTACATAAAGAAGTCGTGCATAACTGATCCACAACTCTCTTTATTTTCGGTTAATGCAATAATGAAAAACAAAATATCGTCCGCTTGATATTACCCTATTCCAAGTTTGGCCTATAGGATCCATCTCCTGTGTGCTACGGGTGGTATTCAACCCGAAGTCACAGGCCACCAGCAACTGGAGAAACCTAGCAAGTCCCCAGAATGAAGAGAAACCCGAACATGGCCACTGAAGAGGAGGCTGTGAAGAAGTGACCAAATACCGGGTCTCATTCTGTAGCTTAATGATCTGAACTTCTTTCCTCTCAGCTTTCGAAAGCATTATTCTAGCCTGTGCAAAGCCATATTCCAGGTCTCTATGGAAGGCAAGGGACACACTGCATGCTCTTAATGCCGGTTTTTATGCCAGGCTGTTGTGGGTCTTGAATGGCACACTTTCTACTCGTCTTCTTAGGATTGCAATCTGTGCAGTGTCCAGGGCTTTAAGGGGGCAGGTCCTTCCAGTGCTCAGCACCGGCAGTTTTAAAAAGCAGGTGCTGATACGGGTCCCTCTAGGGCTCACCATTTCTGCCCTCACCCTCTGGGTGAACAAACAAATCCTAACCCTGCATCCATACCACCCTTCACTGCATTTGATGTTACTTCAAAGAGACTTGTTACATAGTTCATTCACAGTCTCATCATTTCACATCTGATGCATTTTCAATTTAATTACAGAAAATCCATAGTTGATGCTTATCTTACGCAACTATCTATCATTGAAAACACAATAGCCTGGCTTGTTGTAGGTGTAACGTTAGTTATTGTATTATATACCTGGATACAATGACAGAAGGAGCAAAATACCAGTCGGGCGGCACACTATGCTAAGCACAGATTTTTAGCTTATGTGTTTTTCAGCCACGCCCTTAAATACATCAGCCACGCCGCTTTGAGAGACCCCTAGTTTTTTCATCCCACCTAAAGCCCTTGCAGTATCTTCTATGCCATGCCACCCCACCCATAACCCTGCTCTCTCTGCCAGGCATCACAACTGCCTACTAATGTGAGAGTGTACGCTACAGAACACTGATCAGCAACAATAACTATTGCAAAAGCAAGCAAATAAATCAGTGAGCCATCTTTGACAGAGTGTAAAAAGCTGCACAACATTTCTTCAGCATATTTGAACGTGTGATCTTTTGCACCACATCTGTATCGGAGTAGTACGTCCGCCACAATTCTTAGATCAGTGTTCTTTTCCTCAGCTCATATTTGATATAGTTACATTTTTTTCTAGAAAACAAACTGGCATAATGACCCAAAATATTCATGAAATTAGTGTTTCATGGGCATGGAAAATATGTTTTTGCAAAACATGTGCGTCTTTGATGTGTGCATACTTCCTTTTCCACACAAAAATTATTGAAGAAACTGTTTTAATGTCATCTTGAATAATCGAAGGACTGAAGCGGGTTTCCGAAAATGGCTTCCATATGTTTGCATGATGAGAGCCGATCAGATGAGGCAGTGCCACAATTACCTGGTACATGTCACTCGTTGGCACTTACCTGCCCCGGTGTTAGAAGTCAATGGGGCCTAACTCCTCACTACCAGGGGCTTCGATTTCTGTTACCTTCAAAAAAGGTACTAAAAAAACATGGATTAAAGGTAGAGGAGGAGGAGCTGGATAAAATTGAAAAAGACTACACATTAATTCCAGTTGGCTCACGATTCATTTTTCTTGGAAAGGCTAGGTACCCCATTTGGGTTTAATTCGAGACATCTCGAAAGGAATTTTAAAATGTTGACATCCTTTCACCGACAATTGTTTGTGGCAAGGCTTACATTGAATCTTAGCTGCCTGAGCCTCCTTTACAGAAGCATGACTATCCTGTCTCCAATCTGAAGCTCACTGGATGGAGCCAAAAGCCTCACAGTGAGCAGCCTGGCACAGCTTGGCATCCTGAAAGAGGAGAGTCACACATATTGGCAGATTATTGTAACTTTTCATGCCGCAAGTGTCAGGCTCACTTTACCTCTGGCGATCTGCTCACCCCCACTGTGACATTTGTTGTATTGACTTAAAACATACCCGTTCCCAAATAAGAAGGACAACTTGACTGGGGTTATCCCATTCATATTGGATTTAGGAATCGGAGTTCACTTTTTGAACCATGCAGCACAATCTTCTTGCTTCCACAATGAAACAGGCACTGTCCTAGCACGACTGAGGCGCAGACTGCCATCTTCCCTTCTTTGTACTTTGTACTATGTTTGTGTGACAGCATCATTCAGTGCTTTTGGGTAACCGCCTGCCCGCATTATTTTTATTTTTAAATGTTCAACTATATAATTGAATGGAATGCGCTTTTCATTTGTTTATGTAGGCCGCTTTTCCCCCAAGCTCGAGCTGCGCCAATAGATCTCTATCAGTTACATACAGCGTATGGCTCCTGATGAGGATGACGTACTGTACTGTATTCGCTCACTCTAGTAACCACTTTGAAGTATGCAACCTTCACCTCGGGTTAACATAGACAACGACAGAGCATCACAACTGGAGATACAGCTGCCCTTGTACGGGCCCTTGGAAGGAAGTCACAATAACTGGGCTGGGGTCTCGAGGGAACAACTGCGGTCAATGAATGCAAACTACGCCAGACTTCCCTGCAGCGTCGCACCGAGGTTTGTCACACCACAGAGTACACAACTAGCTTCCTTTTGACTGATTTAAGGAACAGAGACACAGACGCGGGTCAGCCCGCACAAAGGCTCGAGTTATGTTTGATGGATTTGTCAGTCTAACTTTTGAGAACACTTGAGAGCACGTGCCTTCCTGTGGTTCCAGAGATCAGCCACTTCCCTACATCACGCCCGATGACTTCAGTTTTTCTCACGCAGGCGACGCCTCAGCTGTGTGTGCAGTGACTGCAGACACTGCCCAGCTCGCCCCCCTCACCTCCATCGCCTGAAATCCTGCCCTATGGGAGAGAGAACGTAATCTGCACAAACCAAACTCAAAGGAGACAGATGGCTTGAACAGACCCCGCCACCCGTTATCGCAGCTAAGCATCGGGGCAGCCTGTTTTACCTTTGAAAGGATGCACTACATTTTGGGGTCTCGGATCTGTAGTTTTATCTTGATCCAAAGCACATAAACTGATACCAAGACAAAGGCCTACATGAGTGCAGCGGCCAATGGCCAAATATTTATATCACCAGGAGCAGGAAACAGGGGCGAGACACAGGCCCCTGCGGTGCAGAACATAACGTGTATTTCTAAAGAGCACGTTCGGAGGTATATTAGCGCTGAATAAGAAATGTTTATTCTAACCCAACGGTACTCATTTTATCGACCTCAGATGGATGAAAGGTTGAGTGGACCAGCCGGGATTTGAACCTGTGACCATGAGGTCGAACACAGGCTCCTGCAGTGGACGCATTGGTCCACTGAGCCACCAGACCAGGCTGCAAGAGGCCCCCCAACCCTTCAGGCCACCCCCAAAACTTTCTAAGAGGTCCCTTTCTGCTCAAAGCCAATGCAGATTTCTGAGGTATGGGGGGGGGGGGGGTTGGCTGTGAGGCTCCTCGTCACATTCTGCAAAGGGGCCCCATCATTTTACTTTACACCATTATCTTGCGTCTTTCACCGCAGACACTCACCACTGTCCAAGAGCAGGCAAACCCATCCACTCTTGGCCATATGAAACCATTCACACCTTTCCTCAGCAGCCTTTTTTAAATAGATTTTTTTCTATATTGTAAAGTATACTGTGGGCCACATTCTCACCATATTAAAAAGACATACACAACCCTTCCAGCTGCACCTCGTAAGAAGGTTTTGATGCATCAGTTGAGACATAAATGCCACTGATCGACAGACATCACTTGCACACTATTCCAGACTTACCATGCAGAATCCCTTACAAAAGACTAATTGCAGGGGATTCCCCGTATGGCTCTTCTCCTGGTTCACAGACAAAAACTACAAGTGAGACATAATTAACCCCTTCGCCGCAGCAGGAATTCCGCCGCGGCGCTGGGGGGGGGGGAAGGGGGTTTGGGGGCACAGCGGCGGCGCCGTGCTCATGACGGAACCACTCCGTCATGAGTCACGGGCGAGCTGTGCTCATGACGGAGTGGTTCCGTCATGACTCCGCCCACGGCGCTAATCGCCCGCACAGGCGGGGAATTAGCGCCGCGTGGGCGGAGCGCCCGCCAACGGCCGCAGCATGACGGAACCACTACGTCATGAGCACACGGCGCCCGTGGCTCATGACGGAGTGGTTCCGTCATGAGCACGGAACGGGTTAAATGGGTTGACAGTGCACTGAGGGAGGAAGATTCCAAGTGTGCTTTAACTATAAACTATATTTCGAATTTGTCTGAAATGCAAAAAGCCTAAAGTAAAACAGGCCACTAATCCCCAGATCATGACATGTTCCACACGTAAATCATCAGACCCAGACTCCATCTAAAACACGCAAGTGAAAGAGGATACCTTCAGCGCCTTGGCACAACAAACTACATCACCAAGGATAAACACTTCAGCTGCACTTAGTAAAGAAAATAAATGGCAAAAGACTAACCTTGGATGACCTCACACTGCTGAAGTCCCGCCAAACAACACACAGACAACTCTACATACCAGCCAAAGTTCAATACTATATACCAACACCTCAATGAAGCAGGCATCAGGAGGGAAGGGGTTCTGGCCGCCTTTGCATGGACATAGAATGGGCTGCCTTTTTACAAAGCCCTGTCCATGTCCCCTGTAATGCTCGCTTCTGCCTCATCCAATTGGATAAAGTCCACAGGGCCTACCTTACCCCCGCCAAGATAAATCGGTACTTTCACTGCACCAACGCCCCTTGCCCTTCTAGGTCACCTGCTCAATGCTGACCTACTCCACATGCTATGGGCTTGCCCATCCCTCTATCCTTATTGGCGTAACAACTCAGCTATCTGATTGCACCGGGCTCCCTGCATTACACACGTGGGAATTGTGCATCCTGGGCCTGTACAATAGGGGCAGAAAGCAAAAGGTCAACTCCTGCTTCCTTCATTTGGGCATGCTGACAGCTAAACGCCTCATCACACTGCGTTTGAAATCACTTGAACCCCCACCACTAGCAGCCTGGAGGCAATGACTCCCAGAATGTGCCCAGACCAAAAGCGCTGTGATGCATAGAGAGGATACGTTAGGGCTGCATAAAATACCCCATTGCCACCAACTGGGGCACCACCCGGCATGATTCTTAAAATGAGGAGCATCCTGATCCAGGATCCCCGGATAAGGCCATGGGAAGGGAAAGGGGGGGGGGGGCAGGATGCAGAGACTTCAGGCAACATAGCGTAGTGGACACATCACGAGGCAGTTGGCCTGTCCTCACTCGCACTGCACCAGGATCAAGAATTAGTAAGTTGACCAGCATAGCCATGTGTTTCATTGTTAGTCATAGGCAACTGAGCAGAATGGAGTGGGCATGGGACTCTAGATCGGTACATTTTCTTTCGTTTGTTGTATTCCTGGATGTGGAAACCATTTGTTCCTCTGCCAGTCTGCATGCTGTCGGTCCTCCTGCTGGTCTGTTATGATCACTTTGCATGTTCCCTATTACACTGATGTATATGTAATGGCTGTCCATCTCGTATTAATGTATGCCTGGTTCTCACCTATCACAGCACTGTAATTGTCCATGTGCTTTGTATTATACTATTATATTAGTCCTCCGCTGTATTTGTACATCAATGGCACTATATCTTTTCCTTGGCAAGTCTTCTGATGAACCTCGTTAAAAACTTAAAAAGACATATTCAAACAAAACCTGCATTAGTAAATGTATTAGGTTTCGCCTATGTGATTAATAAAAAGCAGTGTTTTGTTGTAATTTGTAGCTTGCTGAGTAGTTGTACAATATAAGTTACAGAAAGTCTGTTAAAGTGTTATGACTTGTTTATATACAAAAAGGCAATATATTGTACTGTTGCTAGTGGTGTAGCGAGGGTAAGTATTAGCAACATTTTGAAAAATGAAATGAGAGGGAAATAACAGGATTAATTGATGTAATAGCAATATTATGTGCTTAGAGGAGTTCTGACAACGTTTGGGCCTGGTGCCACTGCACCTGCTGCACTATTCATATCATGCTCCTAGTGCCTGCAAGAAAACTGCATTTGTGAATGCCTGTTTAGAAGTAAAATATAGCAATGTATGGTAATTAGAGGACCAATGGCAACTTTTGGCTCCAGTGCTACTGCACCTGCTGCACCATTCAAATCATGACCCTATTGCTGTAAGGTAATTGCACTTGTGAAAAATGACCCTAGTGCCTGCACGGTAACCACACCTGTGAGTGCTTATTTAGTAGTTAAATATAGCAATATTTGGTTTTAGGAGGAGTTCTGACAACATTTGGCCCTGGTGCCACTGCACCATCATTGAAATCATGGCCCTAGGGCCCGTTAGATAACTGCACTTCTGACCGCCTGTTTAGTAGTATTATTTAGCAATATTCTGCGTTTAGTGGGGTTCCTAGAGCTTTTGGCCCAAAGGACAGCACCTGCTGCACCATTCAAATCAAGCCTCTTTTAGCTGCAAGATAACTAATTGTGTCTGCCTGTACTGTAGTAAAATATAGCAATATTAGGCGTTTAGAGGAGTTCTGACAACTTTTGTCTCAGTGCTACTGCACCTCCTGCACTATTCAAAT